>NC_141685.1:648077199-649383182 GCF_964263255.1 Lissotriton vulgaris | reverse complement strand
TTTCAGATGAATTCTGGCTTCCAAGGGTAACCAGTTCAGGGCTTGCAGTTCCGGGGAAATATGGGAGCTTCGTTTGAGGACAGTTATGATTCTTACTGCTGTTTTGATTGAGGCTCATAATGGAGCCGTCAAAGCTTTGCGTAGATCGCATAGAGAGACACATCCTTATTCTACTCTAGGAATAATTGGAGCTTGTACTGCTTGCTTGAATTCATTGGGTGGTTGGAAGGGTTTTAGCTTCTGCAGTGTGTGTATCTGGAAGTTTGCTCCCCTTGTAGCACTGCTGATATGATTTTGCATGTTAAGGTTGCTGTCCAGTGTTATTCCTAGTGACTTCGCCGAGTCCACAATGGTGGGTTGCACATTAAGTTCTGTAATGTGTTTGATCCAATCTTGCATTTTGGGGATTTGTGCAGGTGGAGCTATTAGAAGGAATTCAGTCTTTAGGGCATTCAATTTGAGATGATTTTCTGCCAGCCAGGCTTGGGTATTTCTAAGCAATGTATTAAGCAATTTGATGTCCTCTAGGGTGTGGATCTTAAGGTATAGGTGTGTGTTGTCTACATACATGTGATATTGCACGTTAGAGATTCGTAAAATTTCAGTGAGTGGTTCCATGCAAAGAATAAACAGTGTAGGGGATAGTGTGGACCCTTGTGGGACTCCCAAAGTCACTGGGACTGGCTTGGACAGGGATTTATTGACTTTGAATTGTTGTTTCCGATTTTGGAGAAATGAGGTAAACCAACTTAGTACTGTCCCTGATAAACCCATTCTGTGTTCCAAGAGGTTTAATAGGTTCTCATCTTTGACCGTATCGAAGGCTGAGGAGAGGTCTAGAAGGATGAGTAAACAGGAACCATTTTGATCGAGTATTTGCAGTTCGTCGTCAATTATGTGTGTCATGGCTGATTCGGTGCTATGACCTGCCCGGAAGCCTGATTGGTGTTTGTTAAGGAGGTCAAAGTGATCGATATGCTTTGTTAGCTGTAGATGCGCACATTTTTACAGGAGCTTGGTCAAGGTGGGAATATGCTGTTGGGCCTCTCCTATGCCCTCTCCTGTGGAATATCAGCATTTCCCTCCACTAAGTTAGATGCATGTAAGGTATTAGAAGGCTTGCCTCCGGGAGCGCGAGAAGGGATGGAGGTTGGACATGTCTGTTTGTTCTGATTTGTGCTATTCGCAGTCCTTTGTAAAGTGGGCAATTGAGGCTGATGGTAATGGGCAGGGGGAAGATTATCCATGTTCCTAGGGTGTTCGAGGACAGCTGGAAGTATGTGCGAGTGTTGCAAAGGAATATCTCCACCAGTTCCTTTAGTGTTGTGGATGGGATGGGATAATTGAAATGTGAGGTTGGTTTCCTAGATAGTAATACCTTGTGAACCTCGTCCTCTGTTAGTGTTTTTAACTCGCTCCATGTAGCTTGATTTTTGATCTTGGAAGTGTGGTTTATCCATGGGTCCATCACCTGGCTTGTAGGGTCATTGACGGGATAGTGATCATTGACTACATTGTCTTGTGAACTGTAATTGATGGTTGCATTTTCCTTTTTGGTTTCTAAGATGTTTTCATTTAAAAACAAAGTGAACGCTCACATTTTTCCACTGTGTTATTACTGAGCTTAGTTACATTGCTCGCTCCCATTTGCTGGTTGACAATTTCAAACAGTTGTTTTAGATGATTCTTTGTATTGTCTAGTTAGGTTCTGAAGTACGATATTTTGGCTTTCCAGATGCATTTCTTGTAGCTGTTTCGTCGTTCACATAGTTCGCTTAGAAGTAATTTTGAGGGTTCCTGTCTCCATCTTCGCTCCGTGTGTCTAAGACTTCTCTTTTCCTCATTTAGGCTTTGAGTGTAACACAGCTAAGAAGGTTTGATTCTTTGTTTCTTGAGTTTCAGAGGGGCTACTGCCTCAATTATATTTGATGCTGTTCGGTTGTAGTGTTCATTTAATTCGGACACATTCTGTTTTGTTGCAGGAGGGGTGAGTTTTTTTTGCACATTTCTCTGTTTTGCCTTGCTATGTTATTTGTGAATTTGATCCAGTATTTTGGTTATTTGCCCTTTAGTGGTCTGTGTGAGTGTAATAATTTGGAATTATATAGTGTCTTTATCCGAACAGTCAATGGGTGTTATTGAGTTTATTGACAATGCCCTTTCTCTGGATATGATTAGGTTGAGCGTCGAGCCTTTGTTGTGTGTTGGGCTTGTGTAAGATTGGGTCAGTTTTTGATCAACTAGGGGGCCGTTGACCTTTGGCCTGAGAGGTGCATGCTGCTTTTATTTATTTTGAACTGAGACCGGGGAGACCTAGTCTTGATTTGTCCCAGCTCCGGTTCCCAGCTTTGCCTCACTCCTGCACTTTAGCCTGCCCTACTGAGAAAACAACCGGACAACAGCCCCCACAGCGTCTTGATGCTGTAGCCGCCCACGACGACGGAGAACTCGTGCCTGGGGGCTCATATAGCGGTGTTGACCTCTTGCATCGCAGGACGTGCACGGGACACGCCGGGCAAAGCCTGTGTCAGGGGCCCATCGTAGCACAAAGGAGGCTGGGCTGGGCCACATCTCTTGGCCCTGACATCTGGTACACGAGGAAGGCTTGAAGCATTACTGTAAGCATTGATAACACAGACATCTGACTTTTATGCTTGACTGAGGATGCATATGGGATTTTTAAATCCATCTTGTAATCGGTCTGCAGTGGAAGGGTAAGAAGGGGGAGACATAGAAAGCATTGTGTTACAAGGTCGCAGGTATTCTATAGTTACTATTTCTTTATTTGATCCTTCGGCCATGGGTAAAAGAAAATTACAGAGTTTGTACCCTGCACATACAGGTAGTAAACTAAAAGGTGATAACATGTCCTTGCTGAATTACCTAACAGGGCGGTTGGAACTCTAGAAAAACAAATATTGACCATAGAGAAGTCCCTAAGTAAGGAATCACAGGACTCCTCTTTAAATGGCAAAGACATCAATGTACAATATATTGAGACTGGGGCCACTATCCCAGTTGACATACATTAGGAGCCTTTAAATGGTTGCATCCAGGTTAATAGAGACAAGATATATCTTAGCAATCTAGAGCTCAAGTTGCTCCCACCGCCAAAAAGAACCTGTAATTCTAAAACGATTGAAGTATCTGATAACCCACCGTCATATATACATCAGGCATCCACTGCAAACAAGCCCAAAGTTAATAAACAGCAGGGGAAAGGTAATGGGGATGGAAGCAGTGCCGTCCGGCCTTTTTATATTTGCAATTACTGGAAAAAGCGTACTGTACAATCATCATGACTGAACTTCTAAAAAGCATGAATAAGAAAAAGAAAGAGCATAACGGTGTAATAATGTGCATTATCATTTTTAATCTTTAGAAAGATGGATAAAATCTGATGGAATTCTTTAAAAATATATTCTGCTTAGGCAATTCTGTTGAATGAATTATTAACAATAATTAATGTTTAAATTGTGACTTTTATGATTTTAATATGCTCTGAAATCATTTATTCTGATTCCGATCAACTAGGAATTGTTTAAGGGTGGAGACATGTGCATTGTCCGTGTCATTCCAGTGAGCGGTAAAGTCACCAAGAAAAATCACATTGGGGTGAAGCATTGGATGTATTTTGATTGTTTCCATTCTCTGTTTAAGGAACAGCTGATTGTCTCAGAGATAAAAGAGGAGTATTGTGGCTAGTGATTTTTCTGCTGTGTAGATTTCTGCAACCCTGTGTTTACAGGATTATAGATTTCTACAGGGAACGTTTTGACTTGAAGAGAAATTTGGAGAATGATTGCAATCCCACCTCCGGATTGATGCTGCCTGTCTAGGTGTTGGATGGTGTAGTTTGGAGGAATAATTAAGGCCAACATGGGTGGGGACCACTGATTTAGCCAGGTGTCTGTCAGGAAAAGACTATCCAAATCATGGTGAACAATGCTTTCGGCAATGTCTGTGGCATGTTTTATCTCTAACCTGCAGTTTAGTACCATACATTTAGTGGACGGTTTGAGTTGAACGGGGAATTGGGATTTAGTTCCCTTGGGATTTCAATTAGGTTCTCATGGTTTGTGTTCTGTCTTTTTTTCCAGAGGATTTCACCTTTCTTTGAAATCTATGGTCAGTTTGTTGAAGACTTATGTGTTGAATGGTGGTGCATGGTCATTGTAGTATAGAAGCGAGGTTTCAATGTCTTTCGTGAATAGATGACTCTGTGCTCTCTTGAGACAAAAAATGGAAGGGCAAGGTTGGGTGATGTAGCTAAATGCTGGAAGTAATAGGTTGTTAGAAAACGTGGTTGTTGTGGGTAGTAGGAGTATCTTCATCTCTTGGAAAGCTAGTGAGTTTTTTTGATGCTTGAGTAAGCTATGTATTCTTCATTTGTGAGGCTTTCAATGTTTCTTTACACCTTGCTCAGCTGGGCATTCCAGATTGTGTCTACTGAGTGAGTCGTATTTCGTGGATTTTGTAGCGTTCGCCTCAGGCTGTTGATCTTTTCTATGGCTTGAACATAGTGCGTGATCTTTGTAGCTTGTGTTATCTGGAAGTGTTGATTAACTTATTGTGTTTGGCTTTAAGCATTTGTTCGATGGATGGGTGTGGCCATTGTAGTGTTTTTTCCCTATGCCATCGAAAAAGAAGAGATTGATTCTTCGAACCTTCAGGTGCCCTGGCCATTGTGTGCGAGTGATGTGCTTATTGCTGATGGGGGTGTGGGTTCTTGTGTCCCCAGGGTCAGATTCATTTGGGGGTCCATGCATGTCTTTGCTCCGTAGGAGTGAAGTTCAACTTTCCTTCCATATATGTCATACTCCTCTTTTTTGGGTCTCCTTGCCTCTCCATTCTGCCCTAGTATTTGTTGTTGTCATCTAGTGCTATGGCCCTAGGGTAGCATTTGGAAAGTGAGCTCCTGGAGTTTGACTTGGATCCTTACACTTTTTTGTCATTCTTGTAGAATCATTGCTGTTCCTCATGTGGTGGTGGTTTATATGATTGACGGCAGTTGTATTAGGGTCTTGGACCTATGTGTTGGATGGGAGGATTATTTCAAATTAATTTGTCGAGATATGGGGTTTGGAACAAATCATTTCTGTCAAGTTTGGGCCTTGTTCTGAAGCATTTTCCATTCTGAGAGGTTGTTGAATGGAGGCATGATCTGGGATGAGATGACTTGTGTGTGCTCTTAGTTTGGGGAAACTTTGATCAACGATTTCGAGGTAAGGGTCCGATGCTTGTACTAGCAGCATGCTATTCTTATAGATTGATATTACCCCTTCTGCCTTGAATGTTTGGGAGGGTGAAACCGTGCAGTATTTCATTGGATTTAGTTACCTGTAGTACTGCGTGTATCGATTTTCTCCTCCTTGATGTACAATGTGTGAAGATCAGATCTGATTTTTTTGCTCCTTTCTTTATGTAAAAGTATGAATTAGGGATTAGCATTTCCGGGTTGGCTTTTTAAGAGTCTGTGTTTGAACTGTTTTACAGCATTCTTAGAAAGATTTGGTGGGTAATGTATTTTGATGGAATTGTGTCCGGATTTTGAGAAGCATCTATCAAGAGCACTGATTTGTGGTTGTGCCATCTTGGAGTAGTGATTACTTGACCCTATGAGCTTTGTGTTATTACGTCGAGCTCTGTGGTCAGGTAGTATTCACTGAGGAATGGCTAATGTGAATCATTGTATTAGCCCTTATGTTACAGAGTCTGATCCCGGGGTGAAGAGTATCCCTGTATGCTGATCAAGTTCATCCCTGGAGTGTAGGTAGCAGCCGGGTACCCTAAATGCTAATGTGTATTGAGAGTCTAATTAAGGAGGGAAAATGTACGTTGTCTGATAATACAATTATTCGCTGTGGTGTAGTTCATAGCAAAGTACCCCAAATGTTCATGTGTGTTAAGGCAGACAGTATCCCAACGGGTTATCTTTTGCATAGCCAGATATATTACTATTGGAAGTCAAGTAGTTTAAAATCATCAGTGTAGTTATAGCCATAATTAGAGAGAATGCTAATGAGAAAGCTGGCATTCTATGATACAGTCCATTTGGCATCACTGTCGCTTTGGATTGATACCTAGGTAAATCCCTCTGCCAAATTAAGCAGGGACTTTATCTTGGACTGTCTCACCTTGGACAAAGGGTGCGCCATTCACTGGCTGAGCTATGTATCTGATCCTTTGAAGGCCTTGGCATTGTCTTCTCTCTTTTTATCTCCCATAGCCATAAAGAAGGAGGAGAAATTGCTATGTAAGCATTCATATCTCCAGTTTTGTGAGGAAAGAAGATTTGCTTCAGAATGTATTAAAAGCACAATGTTATATTATTACAGGTTGTTCGTTTCTCATGAGACAGTTTATTAACTTGGCTTTGAACTACCTAATTGGGAGCAATCTCTGTTCTTCGGTGCAGGTCCAATACTGTATGGTGTCATTTGTGTTTTGCTGATCTTTGCTTTATTTTGTGGAGTTTTGCAACATTTTGCCCATGTGATAACCTCTCTGAACAATCCTTGTTCATTTCATGTTTTATTGTGAGGTACTATATTTTTTGAAGAACTGGGGGAATGCTGGTTTGCTGGAGGTTTGTGCCTACCTTCATATTCCATAACTTTCCATCTTAGAAGAGGGAGGAAAATGTGTTTTCTTTACAAAGTTTAAGGTTTACAAGGGATTCTGGGTATCAGAACCTGGTGAGAGCCACATATGTCACTCCATCCTGGATTTCTCAGGATTGCTAGTTTTCAAAAATGTACAGGTTTACTTGGTTTCCCTAGGTGCTGGTTGAGCGAGGGTCCAAAATCCATAGCTAGGCACATGTCAAAAAAGGGGTGTGCTTTCCACAGAAAAATGTAATGTTCCCATGATGTGTTTTTGGCCATTTCCTATCACAAGCACAATACCCACACAAGAGAAGTATCATTTTTATCTGAAGACTTGGGGGAATGTTGAGTGTGTAGAAGTTTGTGGCTATGTTTTAATTCTAGTGGGTGTGCCTTTTTCTGCACAGGGACATAGTTGGATCCACCTTTGTAATAATGTCTTATACTGAATTTGTAAGTACAGGGGCTTCCGGATATCAAGCTGCATAGAGAATCTTTTTGTCAGGATAATGGGTTGGATAGGTCGTTCATTGAAAGGCATACTGGAGGGTAGTATTATTATTATTAAATTTAAGAATACCAATTGCCCTAGAAATGTTTCGTGCTTCTATAGGATCTGGACACAATTAGACAGCAGGATTGTTGTTTTGCCCCTGGGATTCTTATAAACCATGGGCATTTCTAGGACCTACTTTGTTGTGGTATTTTTGCCCTCATTGAGATCTGGATAAACTTCCATCTCCCACAACACTAACATCACCCTGAGTTATTTGATTGTGATTTCCAATTGATTTGGTGTATTAATAGATCTAAATGTTACTGATTGATGCTCATCAAATCTTGACATAAGTGAGGCTATTGGACTCTGCCCTCTTCTCCACACACCAGGCTTCCTCTGTTCCTTCAGCTCCAGCTTATGTCACTCAACATTCTCTTTCTATATTAAGCAGGAATGTTGCAGGAATTGGGCCTAAATAGAACAATCCTGAGTAGATTACATGCACAGAAATGTTTGATCTTAACCTTTTCCAGGAAACTTCGGAACATAAGAATTTAACTAATGAAGGATATTTCTGATACCCGGTCCCTGCGATTCATTTCACTGCAGGACGAGCCCATGGTGGACTTTCTATTTGGGTTGGAATCTCATTTAAATTGGATCTGAAGGAGAACCCCACTGACCATCAAGCCTTTCACTGTAACCATATGAAATGGGGTGATCACCTTCGCTTTTATTTCATCAAGTATAATAATAATGACTTCTGCAATAGTGAGAACTGCTTCTTTGAGGACTTAATCAATTGTTAGCTATTAGGTGATCAGTCCTATAACCATATGTGGAAATTCAGTCATTTGTGATCATTTCAATGCTAAATGTGATTTTGATTATGTCATGATATGCAATACCAATCCTTATGTATGGGTCAGTGCTCAAGATATGAGAGGTAAAGAGCTGAGGAGGCATATCGCTAGGTTTGACCTTGGCCAGAGACCTGCTCTCACCCCTCGTAGCTCCTGTCGCCGTCTGCCTGTGCCTCTGCCAGGCTGGCAGGGATTGAGCCCAGCCTTGCTTGTTGTCCCCTTTTTCAGAACCATTTTCTGCAGGTTGCACTTGTTTTCTTTTATTGCATTCAGTGTGCCCCACTGTTTTATTCTCATTGTAATTACTGTGCCCCTCTGCTTGTACTGTGATTTTTTGTGCCCCATTACTCATTCGTGCCGTTTTTGCCCATCTTTTCCTACTTGTTTTTCCACGCTCTCCCCTCCTGTCGCTGCTACCCCCGCGGCCCCTCTCCTCCACAGACCTCGTTCCCGCATCCCAGATGTGCCTCCCTCCCACCTCCCCCACATAATGCCGGCTGCTGCGTGGTGAGCATGAGCAGGACCTCTGACCTCGGCCAGGGACCTGCTCTCACCCCCGTAGCTCCGGTCTGCCGTCTGCCTGTGCTGTGCCTCTGCCAGGCTGGTAGGGGTTCGAGCCCAGCCTTGCCTGTTGCCCCCTTTTCTTGCAAATTTTTTCGCTGGATGCACCTCTTATCTTTTAATGTATTAATTGTGCCCCACTGTTTTATTCTTATTGTAATTACTGTGGCCCTCTGCTTGTACAGTGATTTTTTGTGCCCCATTGCTCATTTGTGCCGATTTTGCCCTTCCCGCTCATATTTCCACACTCCCCCTCCCACCGCTTATGCCCCGTGGCCCCTCCCCTCCACCATCCTCGGTCCTGAATCCCAGTTGTGCATCCCTCCCACCTCCCCCATATAATGCTGGCCACTGCACAGGCACGCCACAGGTGTGCCGAAGGCAAGCCCATCTGCGCACTTCCGTGACCCGGCCGTGACCAGCGCCAGGAACCCTGGATCTCTGCACCACCAATGCTATGACCCAGCAGCACTCCACACTCTCAACCAAGGCCACAACAACAACTGCAAACTAGCTTTACCAGCCAACACCTACGGACCCTTCAGCTGTCTCTGCTGCCGGCACACCTTCAGCACCTCCAAGACCACGGACGCAGCACAACCTACCCGCAAAAAAACAACCAAACCGAAGACCCTGCAATGCATCCTCCTCAATGTCCGATCCCTCCACAAACATGCCACCGAAATCTAGGACCTCCTAGACAGCACCACCCCGGACGTAGCATTCTTCACCGAAACCTGGACCAACGCCACTTCGAGAACTGGACATCGCCATCGACATTCCCCAAGGATATAAGATCTCCAGGAAGAACCGCCCCACCCGCCGGAAAGGGGAATTACCATTGTCTAAAAATCCGCCTTCCACCTGAGCACACTCCCCGATGAGCCCACAGACCTGATGGAACACCTTCACTTCAAGATACTGGCCACCCCTACCTCCACCCTCTGAGGAACCCTCATCTACTGACCTCCTGGACCCTGCGGACCTTTCGCCAACTCCATCACGGACATCGTCTCCCCACATGCGGTCACATCCGCCAACTACACGCTGCTGGGAGACCTTAAATTCCACCTCGACAACCAACTAAACCCCAGCACCGCCTTCCTCCTGGACAACCTCCACAACATTGGACTCTGCCAGATCATGACCAAACCCACACACTCAGCAGGACACACCCTCGACTCTCTCTTCACAACAGGAAACTCCATCACCTTCAGCCACACCACTGAACTCCCATCGACTGACCATTGATGCGTCCACTTAACCTTCAGAACACTAACCATCCACAGACACCAGCACGAGCTCCAACGAAGAAACTGGACCAGAATCACCGGCAACCAGCTAACCTCCTCACTTAGCAACTCCACCCCAACCACCAAGGAAAACAACAAGCTCAACACCACAGCCCGAACCCTGCACAGATGGATCTCATAGCCCCCTCCAGAAAAACAACATGAACCACGCCCAGAAAGACAGATGGTTTACCACCGAACTTCAAGAGTACAGACACACTTACCACCACCTCGAAATAGCCTGGTGGAACACCAAATCCACAGAAGCCCACAACAACTTCAGAGCCACCACCAATGCCCAACACCAACTCATCCAAAAAATGAGAAAAGAAGTGATTGAAGACAGAATCTCCACTCATGAACTCTTCAATATCATCAAGGAGTTTGCCCAACCCACCAGTGAGTCCACCGACATCCCTACATCACAAGACCTCTGCGACAAAGTCAGCACCTTTATTCCACCACAAAATCAAGAGCATCTACAACAACTTTGATGAAGATAATCAACACACTGAACCCTCATCTCCGACCCCGACACCCTGAAGCCAACGATTGACAACTGGACAGCCCTCACCACCAAAAATACTCTGAATATGATTAAGTCAATCCACTCCGGAGCTCCCACAGACCACTGCCCACACCACATCTTCAACAGAGCTGCTGACACCATCACACCCATGCTCTGCCACACCATCAAGTGCGCCCTGGCAACCGCCTCTTTCCCCGACATTTGGAAACACGCCGAGGTCAATCCCCTCCTGTAGAAATCCTCAGCAGACACAACCAACCTCAAAAATTACAGACCCATCTCCCTGCTCCCGTTCCCAGTGAAAGTCATCGAGAAAGCCATCAACAACAAACTCGCCCCTTTCATTATAGAGCACAACATCCTTGACTCCACTCAATCCGGCTTCAGAAAAAACCACAGTACGGAAACTGCCCTCCTCGCCTACAGACAACATCTGCAGCTTACTGGACAAAGGAGAAACAGGATCTCTCATCCTCCTCGACCTCTCTGTGGCATTCAACACAGCCTCTCACTGCACCCTAATACACAGACTCCACAACGCAGGGATCCAAGACAAAGGCCCTCAACTTGATCCGCTCCTTCCTCTCCAGCAGAACGCAGCAGGTCAGAATCCCGCCTTTCCTCTCGAACCCTACACCTACCACAGCTCCTCCCTCAGCCCACCACTCTCAACGTCTACATGGCTCCACTCCCCCCCATTGTCAGAACCTACAAACTCAACATTGTGTCATACGCAGATGAAACCCAACTCATTTCCTCAAATCCTGCCGAACAAAACTTTCAAGAAGGCATGGAAGCAGTTACCAAATGCATGACAAACAGCTGGGTCCAACTAAACACCAACAAAACAGAAGTACTCATCAAGGGCCCAAACAACAACGCCTGGAACGACACCTGGTGGCCTCCCGCCCTCGGAGGCCTGCCCACCCCCAAGGACCACGCACGCAACCTGACAATCATCCTGGACTCAGACCTCAACATGGACCACCAGATCAACTCTGTCTCATCCTCCTGCTTCCACACCCTCCGCCTTCTATGCAAGACCTTCAAATGGATCCCTCTCAAACACAAAAAGACCGTCACCGAGTAGGGTGTGGGAAATGTGTGGTGGATTCCATGTCATGAATAAAAATAGTAGTACTTGAACTAAGAGATCCTAGTAGTCTTGTCAAGTTTTTTATTGAGGACAACGGCCAACATGTTTCATGCCATTAGATTTGAAATTGATTGCGGCCTTTATTCAGGACCTAGAAACCCTACTTGCTACTCAAACAGGGGTGGTACGCATCTTTGTATAAGAATAGGGATCCATACCCTCACCAAATACACCAACTGCAGCCAGGTTCCTCTTCATTAGGGACCTGCATCAGTAGAGAGGAGCCAAAAAGCTCTGAAGCCATTGGACGCTCTGTGGCTTTCCGTCCGACTTATCCATCCGGTACGCTGAGTGTGACCGACCTATCCTCCATGATACCGCTCCAGAATCCCGGAGAGTATATCGGTCGCACTCAGCATAAAGAATGGACGAGTCGGATGTGATGCCACTGAGTGTCCCGTGATTCCGGAGCTTTCTGCCTCCTCTCTACTGCTGCAGGTCCCTACTATAATGAAGCATGACACCATTTTGGGGTGTGTGAAGGCCCTTCCTCCTTATAGGAGCTTCTCCCCCCTCCCTTTGTCTTTCCCACTGTTAGGAACAGCACACCTCGTGGTTTACAGCTATTCCTATTCAACCTGTCATCTCCTACAAGTTGAGGAGAATTGCATTTGTAGGTGACTTCTGAGCCACCCTCCTACTAGCTCTAATTTTATCTGTCACAGTAAACTAGGTTTACCCTACTTTGAAGATCATATCAAACTGGCCCCTGTTCTACTGAGGATGACTGTAAGGACAGTTTGAGCCAATCCTGTAGCCAGAAAGATTATCACTGACTGTCTTCACCAGTATAGGAGAAGCACAATACACTGGTAGGCTTATGTTAGCACAGTTTTAGAAGATTTAGACCAACCAAGATGTTTGATTCTACTACCGCGATAAGCTCTGCTGGTAAAAAAGAGGTAAAACCACTTTTCCAGGGAAAATGAATGCTTTAGGGAGGGGGGTGGGTCTTAATGTTGCAAGGTCACAGTTTCCAATTACCGTGCCTTGAAGTGGGTATGGCGCCATACCTAACCAAAAAGCGGGGGTGGGAATGGTATTTTTTCTTTCATTTTAGAGCGGGTACGGTGTATCACCATCTGCACTTCCCGTTTGGATTTTCTAATGACGCTCAGATTTGCACATGTCCCTGTGACAGCGCCTCAGAGCAAACCTTGCTTCTTTTTTTATTTTCAGTAAATTGTATCTACTATAGCCTAGCCCCATTTTTTTCCGTATTTTCAAAAAAATAATGTTGACCAATCCATGCTTGTCATTACAAAGCAATGAGGAGTTTTCTTATCTAGCAGTTGCATTACTTCTGAAGTTAGCTACTTATTCAAGGAAAAGTATGTTATAATGTATTAATAAATTCCATTGAATATATATTAATGAATTTGGATGACTTATTGTAAGTACGATATTTAACTTTGCTTTTAAAGTTAGTCAATGAGGATGCTTGTTTTCGAGTGTGATTATCTTTGAAGTTTGCAGTTCATACAATGGAAAAGGAGTTTTTAATGTAATAAAAAATGTAATGAATACATTTTAAAGTTTTAATGAAAGAACTTTACTGAAGCTCGTTTTAAAGAATTGTAATATGTATTTTAATGTTCTTTTATGTGTACCATTGGTATGGGAAAATAGATGAACGATGATAATGGTGACTGTATTTGTAGATGTGGCTTTGCATAAAAAACTATGTGTTGAGTCTTGGAAAAGCGCAAGTATCATCCATGGAACATTCCTTGACTTAAAAAGGCACTGAGCGCTATTTGCTTTACTTTAAGTAACACTTTCCAGTGGATAAAAAGTATTGCACAGGAAAATAAATATTTCATCAACACTTTGCATCACTTAGTATGACTTTATGGTGGGGTAAAGTGTTGATAATTCTACCCTTAATTGTCTGCATATTTTACAAAATGTGTACGCATGGCATAGAGGAGATTCTAAATTTTGGTTACAAGACTTCAATCAGCACAAACTATTTTAAACAAAGGCATACATTGTCGAGTGCCATTTAGACGTACTAAGTCCCAGGAAAAGCATCATGTTCCATCGGTTAGTTACTTTTCCTGCTCCCGCAAATCATGTGGTAGTAGATGGTACTGAAAAACTCCATGAGAAGCCAAAATAGTAACCAATTTGAAACATGGACCAGATGAAGCAGACATTGGACAGCCTATCATCTATTTTAATGTTCTCTTGGAGGGGATGTTGCATGTAGCACAAATTACGTAATCCAAAACATTGGCATGGAATCCTGATTGGGGTAGTGCAATGCAACTACGGGCATCATAAGAATGTACTCTCCCACTCCACAGTCTGGCTATTCAGTTTTACTTTTTATTTATTCTTACACAGTAAATTACAAGGCATGGCAAGAGCTCTTGCTTTGTGACAAATACAATTAGGACATGGATCAAAGACAACCCCATATATTGTGCATGAATAGAAAACAGTGCATTCATCTATGGTGTAGTCAGCTTTGTTCAGAGTTTTGTGCACTGCTTTTGGCCTGTACAGTGAACAGAATTGACCTAAATGAAACCAAGATCTAGACGGAGGTACCCCCACCCAAAAGAGGGTGCTGGTACATGAATAATTAAAATTCAGGATATACTTCAGGAGTCTCTACAATAAAGATATGTTTTCTTACAGTATATCAGAAGTTACTTTTGAAAATTACAATGTAGATCATTTTTAGTAGGCACTACAATATGTGTTTGTGTATGTGTGTTTGTGTGCATATTTACATAAGAAAGTAAGGTACACAGCTTAGAAAATAATAAGACAACACCTTAGGGTGAAAATTATTATTAATGTAAGAAAAAAAGTAATAATATAATTAAACATCATTTAAGAACTTTTTCAATTTAATTAACATTATATAAATGTGTTATATAGAATAAAAATCAAGTAACATTTGTCGATACTTTGTGGATGTATTTAGATCATACTTTTGATAGGAAGAGTTTTGTTTAATTCACTTATAACTTTGGTGCCGTTTGAGGAATCTTCGCAAACTTTACAAAAAAAGAGCTCATGCACCTTATCCACCTCAGCTCCTTCCTGGAAAGTTTTGTACTGATCCGTCACAATAAGATGTCCCGAAACATTGTTTTGCCAAGTTAATTCTTTTGGCAACTTCTGTGGGAACTTGAGAAGAAAATGGCAAAATAGATTTACACCAAATTTGGCAAAAAATGTGAACTTTACTCAGAAAGCATATTTTTTTAAAAATAATTTGGTGCAAATGTCTTCATTAATTTTACAGGCATTCGTTTTTTTGAAAAGGGGCTCCGTTTGCACATGAAAGGGTTGGGGTCCAGACATGCTGTAAGGGGCCACCGTTAATGGGACTAATGATTCCTGATTGGTTTGCCATAGCTGTAGCAATATATTGAACCTATGATGAGGGTTTGCCCACATAACACCAGAAGGCCTTGGCTATGTTAAAACCATCAGGTATACTAGCATGAGCATGGGGACAGAAATGAATAAGTAAATAAATACAGAAAATAGTCCAATAGATTTCCACTTTTCTATTAGTACGGAACTTGTTTGTCAATGATCAATTCTAATACTCCAAACTCCCCCCCCCCCCCATCACAGACTGAAGAAACGCTTATACATTTATTTAACAATACAAAGTGTATTGGTGCAATAATTAAATCATACTTTATTGCTTCCTTAAACAGTTTTTTAACATACAATTAAATACATATATATACATGACAATGTAAAAGACATAGACTTGAACAACAGTATTTCAATATACCAAACACTGCGTAGATTCTTCTTTCCTAGTGAACAATTCACAAACTGCTGTGGTACAAATATTGTTTCAAAACCTAATCCCCCAGGAGGCAGTCCATGCGTGAGAAGGGAATTTGTTGAGGAAAACTCTATCAGCTTCTTTAGATGACTTGTTCACAATACATTAACATCTAATTTTTTAATTAATAGGCTCCTCTACATGAAAGGTTGGCACGTTTCAGTCCAACATTATTGACCTCCTCAGAACCAAAGAACGGCAATAAAGTTCCCAAACAACAAACAATGTCTGTTTAGTCACCAACAATGCATATAGTAGGTTTGCCACAGGTCCCTAGATTCATTCACCTTTCGCTGTCAATGTAGTAGAAGTAGCTACAGTTGATTCAGTCTGCAATGCACACTATGCGAAATTCCTTTGTTGCTCGTGACATTTTTCTAAACGTTGTGAGCATTTTGCTTTTGAGGGTTCCCTGGGGGGTGCAATACTTCCCGAGCTCTGTGCCATTGACACATTTTCTTTTCCAGGTGCCTCTTGTAGAGAGGAGGTCTTCCAGGTTATGTTCTGGTACAAGCACACGCAGGTTTCAACAGGAACTACAAATTGTGGTTTGAGCCTGTCTGCGTCCAAAGAGATTCTGACTACAGGAGCGCATCTTTACTCCCCCCTTTTGGCATTATTAACTATCCCTCAGGCCAGTATACCTGATGGTTTGAACAATATATTGTGGCAGCCATTATATGACTTAGGGACACGGACCCTTCATCCTAAAAATAAATGTAAAGAAAGCATATATGGTGACAGGTTGGGCACACTGTGACTCCCAAGGGACATGTGAGGTTCCCAAAATGCATCCCCCCGGTTGGGTGGCCACAACATGAACAACGTGTTGTGTCCTGCCATTGTAGGACTCGGGGACATGGCCCCTCATTGAAATCCACGTGAAGAAGCATCTTTTTTTGGGTTACAAAATAGAGCACATATGAAGGGTGATAACCAATTTTATTCACAATATAAGTTGTTTATTGGTGGTACATACTAGTTTACAATACCTGTGAAGTAGCATTGTAAAGCCAGCTCCGATGTTCTCATGTTGTCACTCCTGGTATAGTGGTCGCATTGTAATGGCTTGTAGTCTATTTGCATGAGTGGTACTGACATTCAATCCTCAAATGTGTTGTCATCACTTGTGGTTCTACAAGACCAGTAGACGCTCAATTAAACTATTTTTACTCACTTGTTGGAAATTAGTACTCTTCTCCAATTATGTGCAATTATGTCCAATTATGTCCTACATTTACTGGTCATGAGTCATGGAAAACCACAAAAGTACATAGGTATCAGGAAGGTTTTAACCATGTAAACTTTAATTCATTAGCTGGCTACAATTTCTTGCGTATGTATGCAGTTCTCAATGTAATATTCATTTTGAAAGTAAAACAAGAAATGATATGTACTATTAAATCATGAAGCATAGCTCATGAAACAAAAGATAACAATTCATAAAAGCCAATAAAAGGAAAGATTTAATGCATGAAAACAAACTTCTGGCTAAATCAGCATTTAAGCATTTTACAAAGTATTACCCTAGAGGATTTTTGTAATCCCCGTTTTACACAAGAACATTATCTAACCTCCCTCCCCCACAAGACTGTCATGTACTGCTTCAATGTAATATGTCTGGAGTAGTGCCACCATATCTTATTCTACAATAACAAAATATGGCATTCCAAGTGCATTTTACATAGGCAAAGAAATGCTAAAAGAAAGTACTTAAGCAGTTTATGAACTGCAATAATGGTATCGAAACAGCTATTACGTTTCTCTGCTATTGTACTGTGAGGGTGTGTTTTTGAACTGAACAACAAGCGAGAGTGAATCAACTGCAAATGGAACTCTGTAGTTTGATGGGTGATTTTTTATCCCATGCCTCAACAAAACTGCCATGATTCCGCTTTGCCTGAAACACAAATAAAATGGCAAAATGTGCCAAACCCTCAGGGGCCTATTTAAGGTGAGGCATAATATGCACCATAATTGCCCAATACCGTGCTAATAGCAAGAATTTCACACTCTTAACCTGATAAAAAATATGCACCAGTATTGTGCATTTCTGACTGCTCCAGTAGTGTGCATTGCCTGTGTTAATTCTTGTGGCAATATTTAAGCATCTCATTTTTTTTACATGATTTTCTTGAATCTTCTCATATGTGACAGAGTTTATTAACATTGAATCGCGTAGATTGTATCAAGCTCTGCCTTTTAGTGTTACCCTTTGAACCCTGTAATAAGTTATTTTACCATTGTAAAGTTGTTATCGTCCATTTATGATATGAATGTATTGTAGCCCCGGCAGACCGATTTAATTATCCAACTTGGAAAATTATATTTCTCGTTCAGTCCGCATTTTGCGAAACTTGGTTTTCTGGAACTAGAACACTGACTGGATTTGTCAGACTGACAGGTACTGACATGAAGAAATCAATTCATTACTTACTTCAGCATTTAAATGGAGGTTGTAAGAAATTACCATCTTTTGACTGGCTTATGCTCCGATTTTTATCTTATCTGTTTTAGATGGCTATAGAACTCTGTGTACTATACCCCTGCTAACCAGCAGTGACGCACCTGTGCTCCCCCTTTTAACATGTTTAAATTGGCCTACTCCTAATTGGCATATTTAACTTGCCTGTATGACCCTAGTATGTTGTACAGAGTGTACTCAGGGCATGGCAGTTAATTGACACTTCTGGACTGCAGCACTCGTTGTGCCACTCGCTACAGCAGTAGTGTAAACATGGTTTCAGGTTCACCATTGTAGTCTGATTGAAGCATTGTAGAAACTGAGGGTGATGTATATACATTTGGTGGGTGGAATCCCGCTACACCAATTCTGATGGAGTGTTATACGACAGCAGAGGATTCCATGCTAGCTAGTCTCACAAAGATGATGGATCTCCCTCCTATAAGACGGATATTGATTTTACCAACTTATATACAAATTGGTTGGGATGTACTCTGCAAGGCTGACGGGTGGGATTGAACCTCTGTCCTAGATCATGGATGGCCCGACTGCCAAGATATATATCAGGCCCTAAGTTCAAGGGCGAAACCTATGACTGGGCCCAAACCCGGCTACAAATTACACCCAAGTCCATGTCTACTGCAACTGTCGACCTTGGTTGACACCTAACCATTTTGGTGCAAACTTTAAAAGTTCATAATCTTTGGTGTACTTTTATGTATTCATATTTACTCAATTTTTCTAATTTAGTTTGATTTTTTTTATTGTTGTGTTTTGACTTTAATATTGTTACTGAAAAAATAATTTGCACATTACCCTACATTAAGCCTGTCTGCTTTGTGTCATAGCTGTCAGTAGGTCTAGCTCACATTTATTTGGTAACTTTAAGGATTCACCTTGACAAGGATGATGGTTATTACTCACAAGGGTGGTAGTTCTACCCAGGAGGCACAAGTTTATGGGGTGACGGTGGCCTCGCCCGACTCTTACATGCATTTTCCGTCCTGCAGCAAGCACAGGAACCACCACCCCACTTTTCCATGGCCAGAAAATTGTCTAGCTACACCACTGGGTGGGCATTACTGTTGACTATTCCCATCATTCCTTACAGAGATCAAGGTAATCAACCGACTAAAGATACAACTCGTCTATGCTCATCTTCACTGTGTCAATGAATGGTACCAGGGCAACAAGCTATGCAGGTAATCAATCAGACTCAATCAGCGGCTGTATTACAGTAAGCGCCAGAGGATGCAGTGAGTATTTGCTCCATCTTGTTGTGCTCTTGGGCCCTTTAGCCTTATTAAGTAGGGCACAGAGGCTTGTGCAGCCACTTCCATTTAGATCACATCAGTTAGATTGTGCACCCATTCAATCACCAAAGGGCGTTTCTTAATTTTCATGAGCATAGCCCCATTCAAATGAGGAAACAAATTGCCTCTGCATTGGCTTCATATTACAGATGTGAGCACGGAGATAAACGGACCATCAGATGGATTCAATTTGGTGGCCCGCATTTGGTTGCTAGGTAACTTTCTGCTCATCTCCTGGAGTTAAGGCTGTCAAGGCCCCATTATAGCTCAAAAGAGGCCACATGATGAAGGAGTGCAAATAAAAAAGTAGCAGCACATAGCTGGGGCCTGACTTCTCAATCTTTAGTGCTGTGTATCATTGATAAGGTGGCTCCAGACTCAATGACAGATGGTGGACGGCAAAGTATGATAACGAACTTTGACCTAGCTGAGAGCCACATTTCTTTCAATCCTCAAGGTTATTGTACATAAGTTGCCTGATCTGCTTAAATGGTTGTCACCAGAAACTGCATGTTAATTTTGTGTCTAATGAATAGACATTCTTTAAGATCTCAAAAATCTCTCTGTTAGACCTGTCTGGCTTTTTGCGTAGTCCCTCCAATTTATTATTTATTTTGTCCCCTTTTTGCCCCTCATACCCTTAATAATTTTTGTCCACTGACTTTTTCTAGGTGTTGGCCAAGGGGATAGGTGTTCTTTTTCCCCTCATAGTTTTTCACCTCAGGCCCAGAGGCCTGTTCTGACAGGAAAAGTTGGAACCACAAAATGGTGGCTACCAACTGCCCTAACTGTCAAACCTAGAACTTGCCCATAGGCTAGCATAGGGCGTTCCAGAACCTTCTGGTCCATTCTGGACCACTGAGGGTCAGCCTATATAAGGCGGAATGCGAGGCAGCCATTTTGTCTACCTGAGAGAGTCAGCTGGAGGACAGGCTGTAGCTAAGGGTGGGAAGAGGCTAGACATAGGGTTGACCTCCTGGACTGGGAAGCTGCCTTACTGATTTACCACGCTGGCCCCTTTGGGTTACTTGTCCTGTCCCCGCTGTTGAGGGTTACTGGAGACCCTGGGCGCCTAGCTTGCCCCTTGTCTAAATTATACAGGGGAAGTCTACAGGAGAAGGAGACTGCAGCGCTGCGGGGTGCAGTCCTCTGCCCAGTAAACAGACTTCTGCTTTTATTCCTTCAAGCGGTGGAGGGCTAATCCTGGTGCCCCCCACCCCTTGCCCAGTTCATTAAAGGGGTGTTGACTGCCTGCTGGGAACTCCCCCCTTGCGCTACATCCCCACCGTGCCCCTCTTCCTACCTGTTGCAGTGGAGGTAGTGGGACGAGGAGCCGCTCTGCTCTGGAGCCGGCGTGTGCGTGCTGAGGGAGCGGAGGCGGCGAGTTGACAGGCCGTTCTGCCCCATTACCGGCGCGAGGTGAGCGGCGCCGTGGCGGAGCAAAGGCTGAAGATCCTGAGGTGAGGAGCGGATCTGTGGAGACCCCGGTCTGTGTCCGGGTGGTCGGAGACGAGGAGAGGTGTCTCCTAAGCAGTGCGGTCTCCGGCGGGGAGACACTCGCTCTCCGCGCATGCCTAGTGGAGCCGCCGGGCTTTGTGAGGCGGAGTCGGCGGAGGAGGCGTGAGCGGAACCAGTGCTTGCCTGCGCAGCTCAGCCTCGGCTGAATTAACCACGAGGGTGTGTACGGGGGCTAGGCGCCAGCAGCGGAGACGTCCTTAGACGGGGGGAAATTGGTAATTAACCTTTTCCCCACGCCAGCGCCGAGTAAGCAGCTTGCTGGGCGTGGAGTTGTGAACTTGGCAATTTGAGCTATTGAGGAACCCCAGAGCAGCAGCGACGCGTGGAGACTGGGAAAGCATCGTCTCCACGCTACAGTAAGGAGAACGTGGGGGTAGCTTTAACTCTGATCATTGCCCTCAGCTGTGTAGAAGAGGTGGGGCCTGCTGAGTAGAAAAAGGATAACAGTTCCTCTTAGAGACTGCTAATGCCCATGTGAAATTCTTGTGGATTTGAACCCTCACAGTGACTGCTTAGTTGTTAGGAGGGTGAGAGGAACTGTGGGAGGAAGATTAAGGGCACCTTATGGAGCTAAAGGTAATTAATGCTGGAGTCCAATTACACATTCCAGGAGTATTCACAGATTGAATGTAGAATATTAATGTTGGTGACTGATTCAATGTTTTATTGATAATAATTATTGAAACAGGTTAACATCTCTGGAAGTGGAACTACTGATTTGAAGACATCTAAGTGTAATGTACTGAAGAAGCTAATTGATAATTTGCTTAGCAGTTTAAAAGATATAATTGCTATTTCTAAGATAAACTGAAATGTCCTAAGCTGTATATTTGGAAACCGAAGAGCAGAGAAAGATTATTTTCATAAAGCAGTACTTATTTTTCCATATTTTGGTGTAGCGTTATTTTTGTGTGTTATTGCGTGGATTTACTATTGAATGGTTTGCAACCTTCACACTTGTTCCTTTAGAATTGCATGTCTTACCCCTAGGCCAGGCTACCCTAGGTGACCTGACATCGCAGGTTCTAACACTCTCCCTCTAACCCAAATTGTTTCTCATATGAACGGTTCACCCCAAAATACAACCAATCAGTTATTTCACCTCCATCGTAAATAACATAGAGCCTTCAGTTTGAATGGTTCACAGTGAGACAGAGCCATAATTCGAAAAGTATCTCATAATCCTGATGGTCTTTGGAAAAAAGGTTTGGTAGAACAAAAAACCATGAACAAGATATCATAGCTTCCTGAGGCTGTATCCAGTCAAAGGAAATCCCTCTGATGCTCACACCAGAGGAATTCCATTCCCCCAGTGCCAGTACTTCCTGCACACAAAAACTGATGCAGAGCACTGCATGTAGCAGTCCTCTCTACCTAACTGGTTAAAGAAATACGTCAACTTACATCATCTATAGAATAGCATGCCATTACACACCTTCATAGGTTTCTGGAATGTTAGAAAGTGGACATAATCACATTCACCCATTATACATTAACTGAAGGCAGACATGTTAAAAAAAGTATAGTATCAGGAATGGGACAGCAAGAAACACCTAGGGCCAGATTCTGAGAATCTGGCCCTTTGCGAGTGCGATTTTTGCATTTGGGATTCAACATCCCAAATGCAAAAATCGCTATTTGCTAATTCGCATATTTGCGAGGATTTACATTTAAGGAATCTCTATTTGAGATTCCTTAAATGTAATTCATCATCCATATTACAATTGCGAAATCGCAATTTCGGCCCGCAATTTACCGCGAGGTCAAACCTCGCGGTAAATTGCGAAAACTCCGAAAAATGCATTTAAATGCATTTTTCTGAGTTGCATGTTACACACACACATGTCCTTTGGACATGTGTGTGTGCAACACCTGTGTTAATTTCCATGCAGGGGTGCTACAGGGTGTCCTTTGGACACCCCTGGCACCCTTGTACTCGCAATCTCATTTGCGATTAGCTAATTGCTAATCGCAAATGAGGAATGACTCCCCATGCATTCCTATGGGCCTTTTGGCCCATAGGAATGCATGGGGAGTTATTCCTTATTTGCGATTAGCAATTAGCTAATCGCAAATAAGGAATCAGTGGGAATCGCAATTACTATTGCGATTCCTACATGAATACCGTTTTGCGAGTCTCAAATAGCGATTCCTTATGATTCGCTATTTGAGCCTCGCAAAACGGCCCGTTCATGAATCAGGCTGCTAGTGATTATGGATACTCCTAGTGCTAAAGGCTAAAAGTATACAGTATACAATGAAGAACAACCAGCTCCCATGACCTGCAAATCACAATTATATTGAGGAGTAGAGGAGCAAATTACTCTGTCTGAGAAAACTCTCATGACTGTGCAGGAAGCCGTTTTTAAGGAACGTCCTCCAGCACAGTGCAAAGTGATTATAATAGATTCCCCTACACTACACCTCACTACACTACACTACAGAGAGTTATGGAAAGATTTATTCCTAATGCCCATACACTACTCTTGAGCTGAGTGCAGTAGACCTTGACACAATATTCTAATAATATAAAAGTTGAGTATGATACTCAGAATACAGACATTTCTACAAGGTCAACAGGATAAATCACAAAATCCATGTATCCTACCATACATGACTATAATGGCATATTCTCCACAGGCACCTTCACAGAAAATGGATACAATAAAGGGAAAGCCAAAAACAGGTCATGCACGGCATGGACTTAAATGTCCATGCAGTCCAGGAACAGGTGTGCATGACACAGGGGGCGCATATTGTGCCCCCCTCCCCCCTGTGTGCATCCACATGCGAGTGGGCATACATGGGCCTGCAGTGCCACCTTTTTTCCCCTCCCCCACGGTGTTCATGGAGGAAGAACCTCCATGACACCTCCAGTGGAGAGGAAAGCATATTGTGGCCTCCTGACCACAGCAACACTGCCAGGGAATGGTTGTTTGCTGAAGGCAGCAGCGTAGCTGTGGCAGTCTGATCACTTGAAATATAATAAGGCAGTCTGAAGACTGCCACCACTGCGTCGCCAGTAATCCGTCCCTAAGTAATTCAAATGGACAGACAGCTAAAATGTATGCACTACTCCTTGCCCAAACGAAGGCTGATCTGTTACTTCCTAGATTCTCAATGACAGCTTTATCAAAAAATCGCCCTGATTCAAAGGCTCCAAAAGTTATGCAAACCAGAATGAACTTTTGATTTGTTATTTACTTTTCAGTGCAAAACTTTTATTGTGCTGGAAATTTGCCTGCTATCAACGCAAATTAGTGCTTTGCATTACGTTGTATTACTTTGCTTTAACGGAGTGTCCCATGGTGGTAAATGGTTATTTCTACACTATTGACCATCATTTTTGGTGGAAAGCTGTATGTACTATAATTAGGAGAGAGAGAATTGTGCCAAAGAATAACTCTTTCTCAAAGCACGTATTAACTTGAATACATGTATTAATTACTCCAGACTTTTCTAACTTAACATGTGTGTTAGCTGTAGCTCCAGTCTCTGCTGGGCTGGGCTTTCTATCTGCTGCGGCTGTTGACGTGCTCAGCCAATCACCCAGCCCCTGCTGCAGTGGGGTAGCTGTTGCCTGATTTCCTTGGGGCTGATTGTTCGATGTATTCGGAGATGAGGATTCTGATGGGGCTATCATGACACTATTCCTTTTTGCTTGTGATATAGTCTTAGGCAGCACTAGTCAGTCCTGTGGTTTCTTCGGTAGCAATAGTGGCATTCTCTGTGATCTGATGACTTCCAGCCTCTCTGCCTTCTGTTGATAGCACTCTGTTGGAACCCTCTGAGGCTCCGTAGCTGAGTCTTCAAGACAGAGGGGGTCTTGAGGGAGATTTTGCCTTTTTCTTCATCCTTCCATGGGGCCACTGCGTGGGGATTTGGATAGTGGTCTCTTTCTTAGGCCCCCTGGATTTCCCTCAAGTGACAGGTGGTGACGCTTCCTTGGAGTGTTGTGTCATCAGTTGGGCATGCCAAATTTCCTACAGAAGTCACTGGCGTGGGTACGATTTTTGGTAACACGTAGCAGGTTTCCGGTGCAGGGAATGCACTGTGTGGCAATGGCTAACTTGTTTGTGCCACTTCCCCACTTTTGGAGGTACCAGGGTGGTGACAGGCTGAACTGGGTAACCCTGGGCCTGAGCATGGTCTAGTTGCTTCCACCATCGTCCCGATGCTATGAGCCTACTCTCCACCTAGCATCAGGGCATTCAGTAGGCATTTGGATGTCGTAGTCCTAAGTCTCCTGCCCCTTGCACATATTACAAGCTATCCTTTTTTTTCGCAGCTTCTACCAAGAGGGGTGTGTGCTAATTTTCATAGCTCTAAAAGGATTCCCGTGTATTCCAGGACTGCTACCTTGAAGGATGCACGACAAACTGGGATCACTCTGGCTTGTATCCATTTGGTATGTGGGTGTTTGCTGGCTGTTGCTCTAGAAGCGGGGTTCTTGGGGAAGAGTAGGCTATAGTTCCATTCTCTGTGACCTAGATGGACATTCTTAGCTTGTACAGAAGGTTTCATCCTAGTTTATTGGTCTGGGAGTAAGGATAGTACAATCATTGTTCCCTTATCCTACCCGCCCCTATCAAGAGGTTCTGTGAGGGAAACCTTGGCCATTGACCCTGAGATTCCCTGTATCTTGGCAGTGGTCTTTGATATGGTGGATGGTCCTTCCAGCAAACATGACCTTGCTGCCTCCATGTCTGTCAGAACCTGGTATAGTGTCTCACTTATTAGTATCATTACAACAGGGCCCACCTACTTGCCATCAAGAGTGGACAGTGGGGTGTGTGTGTCTTTGGGTACCTGGGTGGCCTCTGGTGTGAGCTCCCTGTTCTTCCCCTGAGTTGGTTGGTCTGATGGTCCCCCTAATCTAGGTCTGGTGGCTTGCTGCCTGGTAGGGGACCCACCGGCCCCCTCGACAAGTGGATTGGTGAAACCCAGTGCAGGAGTGGCTGGGATGGCATGCATCAGAGAAAGCCCTTCTCTGTCATTGTATGGTTGGGGAGGTGCAGACACCTCTCTTTCAGGCTTGAGGGTTGCCTTAGGGGACGGGGCCACTTTGAAGATGGCACATAGTTCTAATAGGGCCTCTTGTTTACCCTCTTATGGCCTACATATCTGGCCTGTATGTGTTCTTTGTGTGTGCTATTATTTTGGTATTGAATGTTCCCCCCTCAGGCCAGGGGAATGCGTACGCCTTGGTATGGGTGTGCCACTCACAGCGGTGATCTTCTGGCTTCCGAGCCTGTGTGGTGAACCTAGCTTGAATGTGGTCTAGTGGTGTCTCCATGTTGGATTAGGAGACTTGTTAATGAGCTTATACTTTTAACTTTCTCAAGTTTTAAATAATTGCAAATTGACCGGAAACAATCCGCTGATTATGAGCTCTATTTTAAAAAAACAACAAATCACCTAAAAACGCATAACAATTGACAAAGACAATGCAATGAAATAGTAGCAACTTGTAAGAAGGTGCAATGGTTATTTAAGGACAGTACAAGTTGATTTTTAGCAGGAAATATGGAATTCTGACTTATGGGAAAAAAAATATTTTTTCATAAACTAACAGGACATAAAATGTAAACATGAAATACAGTTACAAAATCAAACAGCACCACACCATCAACAATGCATGAATGGAAAAATCCTTAAAGAAACCAAAAGAGAAAAATTGACACAAAAAAGACAATAATTTCACCCCATATCACACACAGGGCGTCATGCATACTATCTGTATAGCGCTCAGTGGTACAATAAAAAAAAAAATACCTCTTCACTTCTTTCAGACACTGTCAGTCTTAAGAAACTGATAGTCCCTAAGAAAACTCCCTTAACTTACAAATAAGATAAAGGCAGTGACCCTATATAGCACACTCTGGCCCCAAGTGTACTGGCTGTGTAATGATCAGTGGTTCAAGCAGAATAAATAAGACCATCTGAGCAACGCTAAGCTGCCCAAGTGAGAGTAAATAAGAAACCCTACATCACACCTAGAGCCAACACGTACCATCTGTGTAAAGCTCAGAGGTCTGAGCGAACTAAACTTAAAACTACCTACACCTTCTCTAGTGTGCTGACTAGGGAAAAAAGTGATTTACGCACTTGTCCTAGTTTGACATATGCCACATGACTGGACTAAGGATCAGATTTAGTCTCTTACCCTGTAACAGCGTACTCTGGAGGCACCTCTGTCCCATGAATTCAGCAGAACATTTAATAAATTGTGGTGTATGCTCAATGATCTTCTTGCACAGATGTGCATCTGTTCTGGCAGGTATCCTTGTCCTGCGGCAGTACTCATGCTCGATGAACTAATCTCTCCTATCTGTCCCACCAAAATGTTGCTTGGATATGAATCCGCCTTCTAAAAAATAAAAGACAATAGGCATTTGGCAAAACAGGAACAAGCTAGTTCAATCAAACACAGTGGCTGGGAGAGCATCAACAGAGTTGTGTCTGATGACAGTCTCAATGTACAGAATGATGGCCGTTAATATATATAGCTATTGAGGTGCAATAAAAAGATGTCAAATTCTTGTGAAGCATGTAGTTCCTGGCTTAGTCATGAACCATAAATACAACCAACTTAGAACGGGGACACAGGTGGCTCACGCCGTCTTGGAGAACTAGTGTGGGCCAGGGTGTATGTGTCCAGATGTCCAGCATGGGGAGCATGTAATCACTGTGTGTGGTGTGCAGGCTGTCTTCTGATTGGATGAATGATCCTAACTACATGTGGCGTCTGACTTTGTGGTATTTTGGGAAAACGTGCCTTTGGCCAAAAGTGTTTTATTGGGATCAGTCTCCTCGGATCACTTAGTGATGTAACTGCCTATCTGGGTGACCTGACCTCAGGACACCCCCACGCCGCATGGCCCACCAGCTGTAGGCAGGTCTGTGCCCCAGCAACTCAGGTCCGCCCTTGACCTCGGTACCCCCTCGCTGCTGCTGCTCGTTCTTCCCTCCGTTTTGCCCACCTGTGCCTCTGTTTTGTTTTTGTTTTGTTTTGTTTTTGTATTTGCACTGTAATTCTCTATTTTTGTCAGTAGGTTTAGCGTTTTTGCTGCTGGTTCCCCTGGTGTGACCCCCCTCCGCTCCCCGCTTCCCGCCGCTGCTCCATCGCGGTCCCACCCCCTTTTTTCCTGTGTCCCCACTGGCCGCTGCGCTCCCGCCTCCTAGCTGATCCTCCCTCCCACTTGGCCTTAAATGGAGTCCGCACGGCGCAGGTGAGTGTGACCTGACCTCAGGACACCCCCACACCGCACGGCCCACCAGCTGTAGGTGAGTCTGTGCCCCAGCACGTCAGGTCCACCCTTGACCTCGGTGCCCCCTCGCTGCTGCTGCTCGTTCTTCCCTCCGTTTTGCCCTCCTGTGCCTCTGTTTTTGTTTTGTTTTGTTTTTGTATTTGCACTGTAATTCTCTATTTTTGTCAGTAGGTTTAGCGTTTTTGCCGCTGGTTCCCCTGGTGTGACCCCCCCTCCGCTCCCCGCTTCCTGCCGCTGCTCCATTGCGGCTCCGCCCCCTTTTCTTTCTGTGTCCCCACTGAGCGCCCCGCTCCCGCCTCCCAGCTGATCATCCCTCCCACTTGGCCTTAAATGGAGACCGCGCGGCGCAGGTGAGTGTAACCTGACCTCAGGACACCCCCACGCCACAGGGCCCACCAGCTGTAGGCGAGTCTGTGCCCGAGCACCTCAGGTCCGCCCTTGACCATGGTGCCCCCTCGCTGCTGCTGCTCGTTCTTCCCTCCGTTATGTCCTCCTGTGCCTGTTTTGTTTTCGTTTTGTTTTTGTATATGCACTGTAATTCTCTATTTTTGTCAGTAGGTTTAGCTGTTTTGCCGCTGGTTTCCCTGGTGTGACCCTCCCTCCGCTCCCCGCTGCTGCTCCATCGCGGTACCGCCCCCTTTTCTTTCTGTGTCCCCACTGGCCGCCCCGCTCCCGCCTCCCAGCTGATCCTCCCTCCCACTTCGCCTTAAATGGAGACCGCGCGTACGCACAGCGGTCACGCGCAGCGGGCGCGCTGATTGTGCAACAAAGGCAAGCCCGTCTATGCCCGTCCGCGCCCCCAGCACCAGAGCCCCTGGTCCTCGTCGATGCCAGCGCACCGGATGAACCTACAATGCCGCAACCCTCCACGCACTCAACGCCGGCCGGAACCCCGCCTGCTACCAAGCCACCCCGAAACACACCCACGGACCCTTCACCTGCCAAGTCTGCCAATTCACCTGCCCCTGAAGCTGCACCGCACCCGCCAAGCCGAGCACCAGCAACAGCCACCTCAAGTGCATCCTGCTCAACACCCGCTCCGTTCACAGGCACGCCGTCGAACTCTGGAACCTCCTCAACTAAACATCTCCAGACGTCGCCTTCCTCACTGAAACATTGATGAATGCCTCCTCAGCACCCGGCATAGCCATAGCCATCCCGGAGGGTTACAAGATCATCCGGAGGTAACGCGTCAACCAAACTGGAGGAGGCATCGCCATCATCCATAAGAACACCATCCGCATCACCCAACTCCGACGTCACCCTCACCGCCGCCAAGCACCTACACTTCCAGATACACACCGACCCCAAGACCACCCTCAGAGGCACCCTCATCTACAGACCCCAGGGACCTTGCACACAATTCAACGAAGCCATCGCCGACTTCATCAGTCAGCACACCCTCACCTCCACAGGCTTCATCCTCCTAGGGGACATCAACTTCCACCTGGAGAACAACAAGGACTGCAACACCGCCGCCCTACTGGAGAACCTTACCAACCTTGGATTCAAGCAACTGGTGAACACCCCCATCCACTACGCCGGCCACACGCTCGACCCCATCTTCTCCTCCAGCAAGCACATCTCCTTCAGCCACTCAAACGGACTACACTGGACAGACCGCAGCTGCGTCCACTTCAGCTTCAGGAGAACCACGACCCACCCCCATCCGCAACAGGTTCCCCACAGAAGTTAGAGCAAGATCACCACCGACCAACTCACCACCACCCTCAGCCAGAACCCGCCTACCAACACGACGGACTCCAACGAAGCAGCCCGCAACATCACACAGTGGCTCATCAACTGCTCTGACAAACTCACACCACTGAAGAATCCTCCCAGCAGACCCGGCAGCAGAAAAGCCTTGTGGTTTACCAACGAACTCGAAAACTCCAGGAAAACCTGCCGCGCCCTCGAGAAAGCCTGGCGCTAAAACCAGACAGCAGAACACATGACCGCCTTCAAGAACGCCACCCAAAAACACCACCAGCTGATCCGCACCACCAAGAAGGCAACATTCAAAGAACGACTGGACAACAACACCCGCAACAGCAAGGAACTCTTCAGCATCGTTAAAGAATTCTCCAACCCCACCGCCTGCAACAATGACATCAAACCCTCGCAAGACCTCTGTGACTCACTCGCCTCATTCTTCCACCGCAAGATCGCCGATATACACAACAGCTTCGGCGCACAGAACACAGACCCAAACACCGAACCAACGCCCCCCACCACCACCATCTGCACCTGGACCCTGGTCAGCACCGAAGACACCACCCGCCTGATGAACACCATATACTCCGGCTCCCCTACCGACCCTTGCCCACACTGCATCTTCAACAAAGCCGACTCCATCATCGCACCCCAACTCCGGAACATCATCAACAGCTCCTTCGCATCCGCCACCTTCCCGAAGAGCTGGAAACATGCCGAGTTGAGCGCCCTCCTGAAGAAACCCAATGCGGACCCCACGGACCTCAAGAACCTCCGCCCCATCTTGCTCCTCCCCTTTCGAGCCAAAGTCATCAAGAAAACCGTCAACAGACAACTCTCCGCCTTCCTTGAGACCAACGGATCCCTCGATCCCTCACAGTCCAGCTTCCGAGCAAATCAAAGCACCGAGACCGCCCTCATCGCAGCCACCAACGACATCAGGTCCCTGCTTGACAACGGGGAAACTGCCGCCCTAATCCTCCTGGACCTCTCAGCAGCCTTCGATACCGTATGCCACCACACCCTGATACAGCACCTCAGCAACACCGGAATCCAAGGAGCGGCCCTGGAGTGGATCATCTCGTTCCTCAACAGAAGAATGCAGAGAGTCCGCCTCCCCCCGTTTCGCTCCTCGGCCACCGAAGTCATCTGCGGCGTTCCGCAAGGATCCTCACTCAGCCCCACCCTCTTCAACGTCTACATGAGCCCTCTCGCAGCCACCGCACGCCAACACAACCTCAACATCATCTCCTATGCCGATGACACCCAGCTGATCCTCTCCCTCACCAATGACCCCGCCTCCGCCAAAGCCAACCTCCAGGAAAGAATGAAAGTTGTCGCGGAATGGATGAAGATCAGCTGGCTGAAACTGAACTCAGACAAGACGGAAGTCCTCATCCTCGGACCATCTCCCTCCACCTGGGAAGGCTCCTGATGGCCCTCCGCCCTGGGAACCGCACCCAAGCCAATGGACCACGCACGCAACCTAGGCTTCCTCCTGGACTCCTCCCTCACGGTGACCAAGCAAGTCAACGCCGTCTCCTCATCCTGCTTTAACACCCTGCGCATGCTCCAAAAGATCTTCCGATGGATCCTCACCGAAACCAGGAAGACGGTTACCCAAGCCCTCGTCACCAGCTGTCTGGACTACGGGAACACCCTCTACGCTGGAACCACAGCCAAACTACAGAAAAGACTCCAGCGCATTCAGAACGCCTCAGCACGACTCATCCTAGACATCCCTCGCCACAGCCACATCTCTGCCCACCTGAAAGACCTGCACTGTCTCCCCGTCAGCAAGAGGATCACGTTCAGACTCCTCACCCACGTACACAAGGCTCTCCACAACACGGGCCCGAAGTACCTCAACAGCCGACTTACATTCTACACACCCACCCGCCAACTCCGCTCCGCCAGCCTCGCCCTCGCCTCCATCCCACGAATCCGCAAATCCACCGTCTGAGGAAGATCCTTCTCCTACCTGGCAGCCAAGACATGGAACTCCCTCCCCACTCACCTACGGCTGACCCTGGACCATCTCTCTTTCAGGAAACAACTCAAGACCTGGCTGTTCGAGCAGTAGCGCCCCCCCTCAGCGCCTTGAGACCCTAACGGGTGAGTAGCGTGCTATACAAATTTTGTTGATTGATTGATTGATTGATTGATTGATTGATTGATTGATCAGGGTTTTCCCTATTTGCATGTTTGTCTTCGGCTCAGTGTAACTCAAACTGTGACCCATCAATAGGTAGGCTTGGGTTTGGGTCACAGGGCCTTTCTGACCATGGATCTCGGACTCGAGGTTGATGGGAAGGTCATCTTGAGTTATTGTTATTGTTAACTGGGATATATATAGAGCTCATATTCACCCACAGGTCGCTTAGCACTATGAGAGAGAGACTAAACCTCACTATGATCATCATGTACATGCAACAGACTTAGCCTAGGTTGTGCCCCAGGCCCCGGTGCTTCAGCAAAAAGAAGCGTCTTAAGTTTTTTCCTAAATGGGAGGAGGGTAGTTTCCTTGTTGTTCTGACCTACTACACATTATAAGAGCTTATACTTCAAATTTGGGCAGACTGAACTCTAGTTATATATTAACGTGGCAACTACATTTTAGCTTTTCGACATTGGAAAGTGTTTCGAAGTCCTACTCCGCAACCGAAAAATAAAAGTGTCTGGCTCATCACTATTGCTGTGGTATATCCCATACTATTGAGGGATCCCAATGATTTATGCTACGATTCTCTCAACTGTTTTTCGAGTCTTGAAGAAGTCATTTATAGGACGAAACACGTGTCGGCTGTCTGCATCAACAACATTCACTATTTGTCAATATAATCAAGATTATCTTTGTTTTCTTGCTTTTTTATACTTGGATGACTACTGTTTTCACTAGATACACAGAATGGTATTATGTTTATTATTAAAATAACTGACAACAAGGTCAGTAGTGAAACTTGATAGTGGTTTGTGCTCAGTAACAAATTAATTGCTTTCCATTATATTTATACAGATATAAGCGCATGTAGTTATTATTCCCATGCATGGTAAATAGAGATCTTATCCACTTCTTAAAAGCTGACTAGTAAAGCAGAACAACATTTTTAATGACCTCTATTTCTAAAAACAAGAATTCATAGGTTCTTAAAATACCAAACGGTGCGTCTGTTACTTGCTTGCCTTTTCACGTTCAAAAGCACCAAATGGCGGTACCTAGTTTGTGTTTATGTCTTTGTTATACCTTTATTGATTGCACAATGAATGATGACACTACATAAGTGTATTCCCTCAGTGATTTCCATATATTGAAGGAATTTGCTATTCTCCCATTCTCTCCTCCTTTAATACAAGCTGTGCAAAATCATTCAGTGCTGTGTTTCTCTATGAATACAATGTCTGCAGATGGCACGCTTGTTAGAAAGACCCTACATTGTTGGAAATGTCACTGCGAACTGCTTACAGGTCAAAACTATACCAGTGATCTACAAAATAGAGTAACAAAAAAGATCGGTAGTGGTGCTTCCAAAATGGAAAAAACGCAAATACATAAATTATTTCTAATTAGACAATCGTACTGGATTTGTATTGTAAAAATAGAATCTTAAATTTAAGACGGAGTGCTACATAGACCACTGTCACTCACTACCAGAAGAGACTGCTGCCCATCAGAGATTGGCAATTATATTGCTACAAAGAGAGGGGTCAAAGAGAGCACAATCCTTAAGCACAAATAAGTTTAAATGACTAATTAGTCAAACTGTACTTGAAGGACAGTCAAATTATAAATATCATATAGTGTTCATATTCGAACAGGACAGAAGCGATCGTTTCTGAATCTACTTATTAGATATCATGACTCAGACAACATGATATCTAATAAGTAGATTCAGAAACGATCGCTTGAAACGTATTGTAAGCAAGTGAATATTCTTTCACTGCAGATATCACGACCTTTTTCTGACTATTCTGGACACAAAGATACCAACAAACCTACATCATCATACAAGCTCTAATTATAAAGAAGAGCCTTAGCAGGTATGTTGCTCTTAAACCTCATGCATATACATGCAGATCATTATCAATAATCGCACTTTTTAATCTGAGGTGATATATACATTTGTGTAGATCCCTATAGTGAACTATTATCCAGCCGGAATTAGTGCCCAGTCTGAAGATCAGCCCTACACATTGTGTGTACTTAAGTGAGTGTTATATTGTGTCTTCCTACTGCACGAGTCAATGTTGGTGTAGAACCTCTTTGCCCTGTCTTAGAACAAATTTGATTTTAAAATTTGAGTTTAATTTATGGTAAGCCAGAGATTCATACCATGTTGGCTATATAAGAGAATATTCCAATCTAAGAGATAGTTCTTTTGATTGGTTAGAATAAAGATTGATCTATAGTCCCATCAATAGGATGTGATGCACACAGCACGATCGTTAGGTTATTTATGTAAATAGTGAGTTGATGATGTTATTGATTTGTGTCGATACATCAACTAATTGTATATAATTGTCTTTGTATAGGGGGTTTTTATTTGATGAAAAGTTAAGTCCTGATGATGGTCTTATAGATGACAACATACAAGACCGAAACGTCGACTAAAGACATCAACTCCTCAGCATTGTTTGCACCGAAGGATACCACGATATATTTATGATTTTGGTTGTCCTCATTCATTTATGGAGCTGATGTACTGTTATGAATTGACCAGTTAACACAGATATACTGCTTTCACTGACTTTTATTTGAAAGTTTTGTTCTATTTTCTGTCCCCATGAATTTTCTTTGTGATTGATTTCAATACAATCTATTTCAAACATAACCTTTTTTTGCTGTGTGCTTCTTCTCTTTATTGTATTGTATTACACTGAATATATTCACTTGAAAAGCTGTTGATTAATGTCAAAGTAATCCTGTGGATACATTGGGTTTACTTTTTTAATGAACCTATAACTGATAGACATTATACTTAAGTTAATCAATCAATGAACAAAATCCCTTGTAGCTACCTCTTACTTTAACTATCGCATGTGTTTGAGGAATGAGATTACATTATTATGCATCATGCTTAACGTCTCTGTGCAGATGCCATTTTACGTTGGGTTATCATCAGTGTTCAGGGACACACACGCATCACTATCAACTGTCTGTATTTGGTGGATTTGGAGCTGGTTGTGGAGGCTTTGTCAGATATTGCGAGGATGAACTGGGTGTCCTAGGCATAAGAGGTGATGGAGATGCCTTAATCTCTGATGACAATAGCAAGTGGTGTCATGTAAATGTTGAACAAGATAGGGCTGAGAGATGATTCTTGATGGAGTCTGCAGATCAAGTTTGTGGGCTCTGAAGTTAAGTGTGGGAGTCTGACTCTCTGTGTTCTTCCTGTGAGGAAGGATCATATCCATTTGAGTGCAGGACCTTGGATGCTTTTGCATGTAGTCTTTTGATGAGGCTGGAGTGTGACACATGGTTGAATGCAGCACAGAGGTTTAGTGGTATGAGTGTGGCAGTTTCTCCTTGGCATAGTAAGATCTTATCCATGGCAGCTGGAAGTGATGTCTCATTGCTGTGGTTACTGCAAAAGACAGATAGGGTGTGGTCAAGAAGGTTATGGAGTTCCACATGTTGGTGAGATGATGGTTGATTGAGTTATCTATCCCTTTTGCTGAGTACAATAGCAGGGTGATAGGGTGGAAGTTTAAAATCTTGTTGGGTTCTGCCAAAGGTTTGTTGAGGAAGGCCATTGTTGCCGTATTTTTCCTGTCTTTGGGGAAGATGACATAATTGATGCAGGAGTTGATGATGTACATGAAGAATTTGCTAATCAAAGGTCCTCCTAAGTTGTATATATGATTTTAACAGGGGTCTTTAGTGGATTTAGTGGCCTGATAGTGACGGTTTTCTTAATTGAAGTAGGGTCTATTAGATAGGCACTGGAGGTAAGTTATTAATGGTGTTCTTTGATCTCATTGTGAGATCTCTGGGGATTTTTTTAAATTATTTTGATAATTTAGGCAAACAATTAGTTCTATAGTCCTCAGTACCATGCCTGTCTGTCGATTTTATGACAAGCTCTGGGTTATTGGCAAGAAAAATTACAGTATCTCATTCCCTCTAATGTTATGGAATTGGTGCTTCTTATTCTTGTTTAACCACAGCTTGCTCAAAGGTGTTATATTTTGTGACATTTGCCATGGTAAGTTTGAAGTCAACCAGGAATAAGTTGATGTACTGTGATATTTTGATTAAGTGGTTTCTGTGGTCCTGGAGTAATGATTGAACATAAAGTCTGGATCTCAGCTGGTGAAATGAGGAAACATAGCTGCTGTGTGTGGTGATGTTGCCAGCCTTCTTCTGGTCTTCAGGTAATTATCAAAGTTCTCCTTGAAGCAGCCTATGTTAATGTCACTGATGTGAATTATCACTGCTATTAATATAGAAAGTTATCTTGTGTTTCTGTAGACATTAAAGTTTTCTGCTGCATACATTTTGATCCACAATAAAAATATTTGCTTGTTTGTGATGTTAAGGGTATTAACCCAAGTTTGTTACCTATCCTTGGGGACTTATTTTTATTGTCACTGCTTCAGTTTTTTTGCACTGAACATTTTATTCATTTATGGAGGGCTCTGGGCTTCTCCTTTTCATGGTAATAATGAAAGTATCCTTCACATTTTAGAGGTTGTTTACTAAGGGTTATATGTAGATAAACATTCTAGTCCAGATATTAATTATTTGATTTCAGGCTACACACATGCAAAGTAACACGTTGCCATGTAGGAGGATCTATACTGCGAAGGAATATGGTGCATTACCAAGATTACAAAATTGGATTAGGTGATGTCTAGAATGCCCATGTATGATTTGTCACAGTTCTGTCGATAGTGGGTGCCTCAGACACACAAAGCCTGATTCACAACTTACACTTTTGAGTAAGTTTACACTCTGGAGTAAGTCTCATAATTTCTGTATTCACCAACTCCAAGTTTAAACTTAATACTAAATTGTAAGAAACATGTCTGCACCCTCTAAGACTTGCACTTGGTATACTTTTGTGTGAATTGATGATGCCCCTCCCTAAATCCCTCCCTGATCCTCCCTAAACACCTCTTACTCCTTCCAAATCCCATCCCCTTTTTATTAAGTCTGCCCCTTGTTTAAGCCACTCGCCTCTGTCACTCATACATTTACTACTAAAACATGGGGCCTGATTAGATTTCAGTAGACGGGTTGCTCTGTCACAACGGTGACCAATATCCCATCCATTGAAATATTAATCCCATAGGATATTATGGGATTTATATTTCGGCTGACATGATATCCGTCAACATTGTGACAGAGTAACCCATCCGCCAAAATCTAAGTCAGGCCTAGAGACTGTACAGTCTGAGCAGATATCTCTGCACACATAAATATAGGTAACGTGCATGCCTAAAACTTTGTACATAGTTTGTGATTGCAATTTGTAGTATATTTTGTTTTACTACAAAACATAGAAAGTGCATTTTGTGAATCAGGCCCCATAGGGTTGAGGCTGGGCAGAAGCTCTTTTGCCAACTGTGCTCCAGAGAATTTAGGACTCTTGGAAGATGTTTTATTTCGAAAATGCAGTTCAAGGAAAAATGTTGCTTTTCAAAGTTGGGTCAGGTGGGTGAATCTTGCAAGAAATGACATCAAACCCTCGCAAGACCTCTGTGACTCACTCGCCTCATTCTTCCACCGCAAGATCGCCGATATACACAACAGCTTCGGCGCGCAGAACACAGACCCAAACACCGAACCAACGCCCCCCACCACCACCATCTGCACCTGGACCCTGGTCAGCACCGAAGACACCACCCGCCTGATGAACACCATATACTCCGGCTCCCCTACCGACCCTTGCCCACACTGCATCTTCAACAAAGCCGACTCCATCATCGCACCCCAACTCCGGAACATCATCAACAGCTCCTTCGCATCCGCCACCTTCCCGAAGAGCTGGAAACATGCCGAGTTGAGCGCCCTCCTGAAGAAACCCAATGCGGACCCCACGGACCTCAAGAACCTCCGCCCCATCTCGCTCCTCCCCTTTCGAGCCAAAGTCATCAAGAAAACCGTCAACAGACAACTCTCCGCCTTCCTTGAGACCAACGGATCCCTCGATCCCTCACAGTCCAGCTTCCGACTAAATCAAAGCACCGAGACCGCCCTCATCGCAGCCTTCGATACCGTATGCCACCACACCCTGATACAGCACCTCAGCAACACCGGAATCCAAGGAGCGGCCCTGGAGTGGATCATCTCGTTCCTCAACAGAAGAACGCAGAGAGTCCGCCTCCCCCCGTTTCGCTCCTCGGCCACCGAAGTCATCTGCGGCGTTCCGCAAGGATCCTCACTCAGCCCCACCCTCTTCAACGTCTACATGAGCCCTCTCGCAGCCACCGCACGCCAACACAACCTCAACATCATCTCCTACGCCGATGACACCCAGCTGATCCTCTCCCTCACCAATGACCCCGCCTCCGCCAAAGCCAACCTCCAGGAAAGAATGAAAGTTGTCGCGGAATGGATGAGGATCAGCTGGCTGAAACTGAACTCAGACAAGACGGAAGTCCTCATCCTCGGACCATCTCCCTCTACCTGGGAAGGCTCCTGATGGCCCTCCGCCCTAGGAACTGCACCCAAGCCAATGGACCACGCACGCAACCTAGGCTTCCTCCTGGACTCCTCCCTCACGGTGACCAAGCAAGTCAACGCCGTCTCCTCATCCTGCTTTAACACCCTGCGCATGCTCCAAAAGATCTTCCGATGGATCCTCACCGAAACCAGGAAGACGGTTACCCAAGCCCTCGTCACCAGCTGTCTGGACTACGGGAACACCCTCTACGCTGGAACCACAGCCAAACTACAGAAAAGACTCCAGCGCATTCAGAACGCCTCAGCACGACTCATCCTAGACATCCCTCGCCACAGCCACATCTCTGCCCACCTGAAAGACCTGCACTGTCTCCCCGTCAGCAAGAGGATCACGTTCAGACTCCTCACCCACGTACACAAGGCTCTCCACAACACGGGCCCGAAGTACCTCAACAGCCGACTTACATTCTACACACCCACCCGCCAACTCCGCTCCGCCAGCCTCGCCCTCGCCTCCATCCCACGAATCCGCAAATCCACCGTCTGAGGAAGATCCTTCTCCTACCTGGCAGCCAAGACATGGAACTCCCTCCCCGCTCACCTACGGCTGACCCTGGACCATCTCTCTTTCAGGAAACAACTCAAGACCTGGCTGTTCGAGCAGTAGCGCCCCCCCTCAGCGCCTTGAGACCCTAACGGGTGAGTAGCGTGCTATACAAATTTTGTTGATTGATTGATTGATTGATTGATTGATCAGGGTTTTCCCTATTTGCATGTTTGTCTTCGGCTCAGTGTAACTCAAACTGTGACCCATCAATAGGTAGGCTTGGGTTTGGGTCACAGGGCCTTTCTGACCATGGATCTCGGACTCGAGGTTGATGGGAAGGTCATCTTGAGTTATTGTTATTGTTAACTGGGATATATATAGAGCTCATATTCACCCACAGGTCGCTTAGCACTATGAGAGAGAGACTAAACCTCACTATGATCATCATGTACATGCAACAGACTTAGCCTAGGTTGTGCCCCAGGCCCCGGTGCTTCAGCAAAAAGAAGCGTCTTAAGTTTTTTCCTAAATGGGAGGAGGGTAGTTTCCTTGTTGTTCTGACCTACTACACATTATAAGAGCTTATACTTCAAATTTGGGCAGACTGAACTCTAGTTATATATTAACGTGGCAACTACATTTTAGCTTTTCGACATTGGAAAGTGTTTCGAAGTCCTACTCCGCAACCGAAAAATAAAAGTGTCTGGCTCATCACTATTGCTGTGGTATATCCCATACTATTGAGGGATCCCAATGATTTATGCTACGATTCTCTCAACTGTTTTTCGAGTCTTGAAGAAGTCATTTATAGGACGAAACACGTGTCGGCTGTCTGCATCAACAACATTCACTATTTGTCAATATAATCAAGATTATCTTTGTTTTCTTGCTTTTTTATACTTGGATGACTACTGTTTTCACTAGATACACAGAATGGTATTATGTTTATTATTAAAATAACTGACAACAAGGTCAGTAGTGAAACTTGATAGTGGTTTGTGCTCAGTAACAAATTAATTGCTTTCCATTATATTTATACAGATATAAGCGCATGTAGTTATTATTCCCATGCATGGTAAATAGAGATCTTATCCACTTCTTAAAAGCTGACTAGTAAAGCAGAACAACATTTTTAATGACCTCTATTTCTAAAAACAAGAATTCATAGGTTCTTAAAATACCAAACGGTGCGTCTGTTACTTGCTTGCCTTTTCACGTTCAAAAGCACCAAATGGCGGTACCTAGTTTGTGTTCATGTCTTTGTTATACCTTTATTGATTGCACAATGAATGATGACACTACATAAGTGTATTCCGTCAGTGATTTCCATATATTGAAGGAATTTGCTATTCTCCCATTCTCTCCTCCTTTAATACAAGCTGTGCAAAATCATTCAGTGCTGTGTTTCTCTATGAATACAATGTCTGCAGATGGCACGCTTGTTAGAAAGACCCTACATTGTTGGAAATGTCACTGCGAACTGCTTACAGGTCAAAACTATACCAGTGATCTACAAAATAGAGTAACAAAAAAGATCGGTAGTGGTGCTTCCAAAATGGAAAAAACGCAAATACATAAATTATTTCTAATTAGACAATCGTACTGGATTTGTATTGTAAAAATAGAATCTTAAATTTAAGACGGAGTGCTACATAGACCACTGTCACTCACTACCAGAAGAGACTGCTGCCCATCAGAGATTGGCAATTATATTGCTACAAAGAGAGGGGTCAAAGAGAGCACAATCCTTAAGCACAAATAAGTTTAAATGACTAATTAGTCAAACTGTACTTGAAGGACAGTCAAATTATAAATATCATATAGTGTTCATATTCGAACAGGACAGAAGCGATCGTTTCTGAATCTACTTATTAGATATCATGACTCAGACAACATGATATCTAATAAGTAGATTCAGAAACGATCGCTTGAAACGTATTGTAAGCAAGTGAATATTCTTTCACTGCAGATATCACGACCTTTTTCTGACTATTCTGGACACAAAGATACCAACAAACCTACATCATCATACAAGCTCTAATTATAAAGAAGAGCCTTAGCAGGTATGTTGCTCTTAAACCTCATGCATATACATGCAGATCATTATCAATAATCGCACTTTTTAATCTGAGGTGATATATACATTTGTGTAGATCCCTATAGTGAACTATTATCCAGCCGGAATTAGTGCCCAGTCTGAAGATCAGCCCTACACATTGTGTGTACTTAAGTGAGTGTTATATTGTGTCTTCCTACTGCACGAGTCAATGTTGGTGTAGAACCTCTTTGCCCTGTCTTAGAACAAATTTGATTTTAAAATTTGAGTTTAATTTATGGTAAGCCAGAGATTCATACCATGTTGGCTATATAAGAGAATATTCCAATCTAAGAGATAGTTCTTTTGATTGGTTAGAATAAAGATTGATCTATAGTCCCATCAATAGGATGTGATGCACACAGCACGATCGTTAGGTTATTTATGTAAATAGTGAGTTGATGATGTTATTGATTTGTGTCGATACATCAACTAATTGTATATAATTGTCTTTGTATAGGGGGTTTTTATTTGATGAAAAGTTAAGTCCTGATGATGGTCTTATAGATGACAACATACAAGACCGAAACGTCGACTAAAGACATCAACTCCTCAGCATTGTTTGCACCGAAGGATACCACGATATATTTATGATTTTGGTTGTCCTCATTCATTTATGGAGCTGATGTACTGTTATGAATTGACCAGTTAACACAGATATACTGCTTTCACTGACTTTTATTTGAAAGTTTTGTTCTATTTTCTGTCCCCATGAATTTTCTTTGTGATTGATTTCAATACAATCTATTTCAAACATAACCTTTTTTTGCTGTGTGCTTCTTCTCTTTATTGTATTGTATTACACTGAATATATTCACTTGAAAAGCTGTTGATTAATGTCAAAGTAATCCTGTGGATACATTGGGTTTACTTTTTTAATGAACCTATAACTGATAGACATTATACTTAAGTTAATCAATCAATGAACAAAATCCCTTGTAGCTACCTCTTACTTTAACTATCGCATGTGTTTGAGGAATGAGATTACATTATTATGCATCATGCTTAACGTCTCTGTGCAGATGCCATTTTACTTTGGGTTATCATCAGTGTTCAGGGACACACACGCATCACTATCAACTGTCTGTATTTGGTGGATTTGGAGCTGGTTGTGGAGGCTTTGTCAGATATTGCGAGGATGAACTGGGTGTCCTAGGCATAAGAGGTGATGGAGATGCCTTAATCTCTGATGACAATAGCAAGTGGTGTCATGTAAATGTTGAACAAGATATGGCTGAGAGATGGTTCTTGATGGAGTCTGCAGATCAAGTTTGTGGGCTCTGAAGTAAAGTGTGGGAGTCTGACTCTCTGTGTTCTTCCTGTGAGGAAGGATCATATCCATTTGAGTGCAGGACCTTGGATGCTTTTGCATGTAGTCTTTTGATGAGGCTGGAGTGTGACACATGGTTGAATGCAGCACAGAGGTTTAGTGGTATGAGTGTGGCAGTTTCTCCTTGGCATAGTAAGATCTTATCCATGGCAGCTGGAAGTGATGTCTCATTGCTGTGGTTACTGCAAAAGACAGATAGGGTGTGGTCAAGAAGGTTATGGAGTTCCACATGTTGGTGAGATGATGGTTGATTGAGTTATCTATCCCTTTTGCTGAGTACAATAGCAGGGTGATAGGGTGGAAGTTTAAAATCTTGTTGGGTTCTGCCAAAGGTTTGTTGAGGAAGGCCATTGTTGCCGTATTTTTCCTGTCTTTGGGGAAGATGACATAATTGATGCAGGAGTTGATGATGTACATGAAGAATTTGCTAATCAAAGGTCCTCCTAAGTTGTATATATGATTTTAACAGGGGTCTTTAGTGGATTTAGTGGCCTGATAGTGACTGTTTTCTTAATTGAAGTAGGGTCTATTAGATAGGCACTGGAGGTAAGTTATTAATGGTGTTCTTTGATCTCATTGTGAGATCTCTGGGGATTTTTTTAAATTATTTTGATAATTTAGGCAAACAATTAGTTCTATAGTCCTCAGTACCATGCCTGTCTGTCGATTTTATGACAAGCTCTGGGTTATTGGCAAGAAAAATTACAGTATCTCATTCCCTCTAATGTTATGGAATTGGTGCTTCTTATTCTTGTTTAACCACAGCTTGCTCAAAGGTGTTATATTTTGTGACATTTGCCATGGTAAGTTTGAAGTCAACCAGGAATAAGTTGATGTACTGTGATATTTTGATTAAGTGGTTTCTGTGGTCCTGGAGTAATGATTGAACATAAAGTCTGGATCTCAGCTGGTGAAATGAGGAAACATAGCTGCTGTGTGTGGTGATGTTGCCAGCCTTCTTCTGGTCTTCAGGTAATTATCAAAGTTCTCCTTGAAGCAGCCTATGTTAATGTCACTGATGTAAATTATCACTGCTATTAATATAGAAAGTTATCTTGTGTTTCTGTAGACATTAAAGTTTTCTGCTGCATACATTTTGATCCACAATAAAAATATTTGCTTGTTTGTGATGTTAAGGGTATTAACCCAAGTTTGTTACCTATCCTTGGGGACTTATTTTTATTGTCACTGCTTCAGTTTTTTTGCACTGAACATTTTATTCATTTATGGAGGGCTCTGGGCTTCTCCTTTTCATGGTAATAATGAAAGTATCCTTCACATTTTAGAGGTTGTTTACTAAGGGTTATATGTAGATAAACATTCTAGTCCAGATATTAATTATTTGATTTCAGGCTACACACATGCAAAGTAACACGTTGCCATGTAGGAGGATCTATACTGCGAAGGAATATGGTGCATTACCAAGATTACAAAATTGGATTAGGTGATGTCTAGAATGCCCATGTATGATTTGTCACAGTTCTGTCGATAGTGGGTGCCTCAGACACACAAAGCCTGATTCACAACTTACACTTTTGAGTAAGTTTACACTCTGGAGTAAGTCTCATAATTTCTGTATTCACCAACTCCAAGTTTAAACTTAATACTAAATTGTAAGAAACATGTCTGCACCCTCTAAGACTTGCACTTGGTATACTTTTGTGTGAATTGATGATGCCCCTCCCTAAATCCCTCCCTGATCCTCCCTAAACACCTCTTACTCCTTCCAAATCCCATCCCCTTTTTATTAAGTCTGCCCCTTGTTTAAGCCACTCGCCTCTGTCACTCATACATTTACTACTAAAACATGGGGCCTGATTAGATTTCAGTAGACGGGTTGCTCTGTCACAACGGTGACCAATATCCCATCCATTGAAATATTAATCCCATAGGATATTATGGGATTTATATTTCGGCTGACATGATATCCGTCAACATTGTGAAAGAGTAACCCATCCGCCAAAATCTAAGTCAGGCCTAGAGACTGTACAGTCTGAGCAGATATCTCTGCACACATAAATATAGGTAACGTGCATGCCTAAAACTTTGTACATAGTTTGTGATTGCAATTTGTAGTATATTTTGTTTTACTACAAAACATAGAAAGTGCATTTTGTGAATCAGGCCCCATAGGGTTGAGGCTGGGCAGAAGCTCTTTTGCCAACTGTGCTCCAGAGAATTTAGGACTCTTGGAAGATGTTTTATTTCGAAAATGCAGTTCAAGGAAAAATGTTGCTTTTCAAAGTTGGGTCAGGTGGGTGAATCTTGCAAGAAATGACATCAAACCCTCGCAAGACCTCTGTGACTCACTCGCCTCATTCTTCCACCGCAAGATCGCCGATATACACAACAGCTTCGGCGCGCAGAACACAGACCCAAACACCGAACCAACGCCCCCCACCACCACCATCTGCACCTGGACCCTGGTCAGCACCGAAGACACCACCCGCCTGATGAACACCATATACTCCGGCTCCCCTACCGACCCTTGCCCACACTGCATCTTCAACAAAGCCGACTCCATCATCGCACCCCAACTCCGGAACATCATCAACAGCTCCTTCGCATCCGCCACCTTCCCGAAGAGCTGGAAACATGCCGAGTTGAGCGCCCTCCTGAAGAAACCCAATGCGGACCCCACGGACCTCAAGAACCTCCGCCCCATCTCGCTCCTCCCCTTTCGAGCCAAAGTCATCAAGAAAACCGTCAACAGACAACTCTCCGCCTTCCTTGAGACCAACGGATCCCTCGATCCCTCACAGTCCAGCTTCCGAGCAAATCAAAGCACCGAGACCGCCCTCATCGCAGCCACCAACGACATCAGGTCCCTGCTTGACAACGGGGAAACTGCCGCCCTAATCCTCCTGGACCTCTCAGCAGCCTTCGATACCGTATGCCACCACACCCTGATACAGCACCTCAGCAACACCGGAATCCAAGGAGCGGCCCTGGAGTGGATCATCTCGTTCCTCAACAGAAGAACGCAGAGAGTCCGCCTCCCCCCGTTTCGCTCCTCGGCCACCGAATTCATCTGCGGCGTTCCGCAAAGATCCTCACTCAGCCCCACCCTCTTCAACGTCTACATGAGCCCTCTCGCAGCCACCGCACGCCAACACAACCTCAACATCATCTCCTACGCCGATGACACCCAGCTGATCCTCTCCCTCACCAATGACCCCGCCTCCGCCAAAGCCAACCTCCAGGAAAGAATGAAAGTTGTCGCGGAATGGATGAGGATCAGCTGGCTGAAACTGAACTCAGACAAGACGGAAGTCCTCATCCTCGGACCATCTCCCTCTACCTGGGAAGGCTCCTGATGGCCCTCCGCCCTGGGAACTGCACCCAAGCCAATGGACCACGCACGCAACCTAGGCTTCCTCCTGGACTCCTCCCTCACGGTGACCAAGCAAGTCAACGCCGTCTCCTCATCCTGCTTTAACACCCTGCGCATGCTCCAAAAGATCTTCCGATGGATCCTCACCGAAACCAGGAAGACGGTTACCCAAGCCCTCGTCACCAGCTGTCTGGACTACGGGAACACCCTCTACGCTGGAACCACAGCCAAACTACAGAAAAGACTCCAGCGCATTCAGAACGCCTCAGCACGACTCATCCTAGACATCCCTCGCCACAGCCACATCTCTGCCCACCTGAAAGACCTGCACTGTCTCCCCGTCAGCAAGAGGATCACGTTCAGACTCCTCACCCACGTACACAAGGCTCTCCACAACACGGGCCCGAAGTACCTCAACAGCCGACTTACATTCTACACACCCACCCGCCAACTCCGCTCCGCCAGCCTCGCCCTCGCCTCCATCCCACGAATCCGCAAATCCACCGTCTGAGGAAGATCCTTCTCCTACCTGGCAGCCAAGACATGGAACTCCCTCCCCACTCACCTACGGCTGACCCTGGACCATCTCTCTTTCAGGAAACAACTCAAGACCTGGCTGTTCGAGCAGTAGCGCCCCCCCTCAGCGCCTTGAGACCCTAACGGGTGAGTAGCGTGCTATACAAATTTTGTTGATTGATTGATTGATTGATTGATTGATTGATTGATTGATTGATTGATTGATTGATCAGGGTTTTCCCTATTTGCATGTTTGTCTTCGGCTCAGTGTAACTCAAACTGTGACCCATCAATAGGTAGGCTTGGGTTTGGGTCACAGGGCCTTTCTGACCATGGATCTCGGACTCGAGGTTGATGGGAAGGTCATCTTGAGTTATTGTTATTGTTAACTGGGATATATATAGAGCTCATATTCACCCACAGGTCGCTTAGCACTATGAGAGAGAGACTAAACCTCACTATGATCATCATGTACATGCAACAGACTTAGCCTAGGTTGTGCCCCAGGCCCCGGTGCTTCAGCAAAAAGAAGCGTCTTAAGTTTTTTCCTAAATGGGAGGAGGGTAGTTTCCTTGTTGTTCTGACCTACTACACATTATAAGAGCTTATACTTCAAATTTGGGCAGACTGAACTCTAGTTATATATTAACGTGGCAACTACATTTTAGCTTTTCGACATTGGAAAGTGTTTCGAAGTCCTACTCCGCAACCGAAAAATAAAAGTATCTGGCTCATCACTATTGCTGTGGTATATCCCATACTATTGAGGGATCCCAATGATTTATGCTACGATTCTCTCAACTGTTTTTCGAGTCTTGAAGAAGTCATTTATAGGACGAAACACGTGTCGGCTGTCTGCATCAACAACATTCACTATTTGTCAATATAATCAAGATTATCTTTGTTTTCTTGCTTTTTTATACTTGGATGACTACTGTTTTCACTAGATACACAGAATGGTATTATGTTTATTATTAAAATAACTGACAACAAGGTCAGTAGTGAAACTTGATAGTGGTTTGTGCTCAGTAACAAATTAATTGCTTTCCATTATATTTATACAGATATAAGCGCATGTAGTTATTATTCCCATGCATGGTAAATAGAGATCTTATCCACTTCTTAAAAGCTGACTAGTAAAGCAGAACAACATTTTTAATGACCTCTATTTCTAAAAACAAGAATTCATAGGTTCTTAAAATACCAAACGGTGCGTCTGTTACTTGCTTGCCTTTTCACGTTCAAAAGCACCAAATGGCGGTACCTAGTTTGTGTTTATGTCTTTGTTATACCTTTATTGATTGCACAATGAATGATGACACTACATAAGTGTATTCCCTCAGTGATTTCCATATATTGAAGGAATTTGCTATTCTCCCATTCTCTCCTCCTTTAATACAAGCTGTGCAAAATCATTCAGTGCTGTGTTTCTCTATGAATACAATGTCTGCAGATGGCACGCTTGTTAGAAAGACCCTACATTGTTGGAAATGTCACTGCGAACTGCTTACAGGTCAAAACTATACCAGTGATCTACAAAATAGAGTAACAAAAAAGATCGGTAGTGGTGCTTCCAAAATGGAAAAAACGCAAATACATAAATTATTTCTAATTAGACAATCGTACTGGATTTGTATTGTAAAAATAGAATCTTAAATTTAAGACGGAGTGCTACATAGACCACTGTCACTCACTACCAGAAGAGACTGCTGCCCATCAGAGATTGGCAATTATATTGCTACAAAGAGAGGGGTCAAAGAGAGCACAATCCTTAAGCACAAATAAGTTTAAATGACTAATTAGTCAAACTGTACTTGAAGGACAGTCAAATTATAAATATCATATAGTGTTCATATTCGAACAGGACAGAAGCGATCGTTTCTGAATCTACTTATTAGATATCATGACTCAGACAACATGATATCTAATAAGTAGATTCAGAAACGATCGCTTGAAACGTATTGTAAGCAAGTGAATATTCTTTCACTGCAGATATCACGACCTTTTTCTGACTATTCTGGACACAAAGATACCAACAAACCTACATCATCATACAAGCTCTAATTATAAAGAAGAGCCTTAGCAGGTATGTTGCTCTTAAACCTCATGCATATACATGCAGATCATTATCAATAATCGCACTTTTTAATCTGAGGTGATATATACATTTGTGTAGATCCCTATAGTGAACTATTATCCAGCCGGAATTAGTGCCCAGTCTGAAGATCAGCCCTACACATTGTGTGTACTTAAGTGAGTGTTATATTGTGTCTTCCTACTGCACGAGTCAATGTTGGTGTAGAACCTCTTTGCCCTGTCTTAGAACAAATTTGATTTTAAAATTTGAGTTTAATTTATGGTAAGCCAGAGATTCATACCATGTTGGCTATATAAGAGAATATTCCAATCTAAGAGATAGTTCTTTTGATTGGTTAGAATAAAGATTGATCTATAGTCCCATCAATAGGATGTGATGCACACAGCACGATCGTTAGGTTATTTATGTAAATAGTGAGTTGATGATGTTATTGATTTGTGTCGATACATCAACTAATTGTATATAATTGTCTTTGTATAGGGGGTTTTTATTTGATGAAAAGTTAAGTCCTGATGATGGTCTTATAGATGACAACATACAAGACCGAAACGTCGACTAAAGACATCAACTCCTCAGCATTGTTTGCACCGAAGGATACCACGATATATTTATGATTTTGGTTGTCCTCATTCATTTATGGAGCTGATGTACTGTTATGAATTGACCAGTTAACACAGATATACTGCTTTCACTGACTTTTATTTGAAAGTTTTGTTCTATTTTCTGTCCCCATGAATTTTCTTTGTGATTGATTTCAATACAATCTATTTCAAACATAACCTTTTTTTGCTGTGTGCTTCTTCTCTTTATTGTATTGTATTACACTGAATATATTCACTTGAAAAGCTGTTGATTAATGTCAAAGTAATCCTGTGGATACATTGGGTTTACTTTTTTAATGAACCTATAACTGATAGACATTATACTTAAGTTAATCAATCAATGAACAAAATCCCTTGTAGCTACCTCTTACTTTAACTATCGCATGTGTTTGAGGAATGAGATTACATTATTATGCATCATGCTTAACGTCTCTGTGCAGATGCCATTTTACTTTGGGTTATCATCAGTGTTCAGGGACACACACGCATCACTATCAACCGTCTGTATTTGGTGGATTTGGAGCTGGTTGTGGAGGCTTTGTCAGATATTGCGAGGATGAACTGGGTGTCCTAGGCATAAGAGGTGATGGAGATGCCTTAATCTCTGATGACAATAGCAAGTGGTGTCATGTAAATGTTGAACAAGATAGGGCTGAGAGATGATTCTTGATGGAGTCTGCAGATCAAGTTTGTGGGCTCTGAAGTTAAGTGTGGGAGTCTGACTCTCTGTGTTCTTCCTGTGAGGAAGGATCATATCCATTTGAGTGCAGGACCTTGGATGCTTTTGCATGTAGTCTTTTGATGAGGCTGGAGTGTGACACATGGTTGAATGCAGCACAGAGGTTTAGTGGTATGAGTGTGGCAGTTTCTCCTTGGCATAGTAAGATCTTATCCATGGCAGCTGGAAGTGATGTCTCATTGCTGTGGTTACTGCAAAAGACAGATAGGGTGTGGTCAAGAAGGTTATGGAGTTCCACATGTTGGTGAGATGATGGTTGATTGAGTTATCTATCCCTTTTGCTGAGTACAATAGCAGGGTGATAGGGTGGAAGTTTAAAATCTTGTTGGGTTCTGCCAAAGGTTTGTTGAGGAAGGCCATTGTTGCCGTATTTTTCCTGTCTTTGGGGAAGATGACATAATTGATGCAGGAGTTGATGATGTACATGAAGAATTTGCTAATCAAAGGTCCTCCTGAGTTGTATATATGATTTTAACAGGGGTCTTTAGTGGATTTAGTGGCCTGATAGTGACGGTTTTCTTAATTGAAGTAGGGTCTATTAGATAGGCACTGGAGGTAAGTTATTAATGGTGTTCTTTGATCTCATTGTGAGATCTCTGGGGATTTTTTTAAATTATTTTGATAATTTAGGCAAACAATTAGTTCTATAGTCCTCAGTACCATGCCTGTCTGTCGATTTTATGACAAGCTCTGGGTTATTGGCAAGAAAAATTACAGTATCTCATTCCCTCTAATGTTATGGAATTGGTGCTTCTTATTCTTGTTTAACCACAGCTTGCTCAAAGGTGTTATATTTTGTGACATTTGCCATGGTAAGTTTGAAGTCAACCAGGAATAAGTTGATGTACTGTGATATTTTGATTAAGTGGTTTCTGTGGTCCTGGAGTAATGATTGAACATAAAGTCTGGATCTCAGCTGGTGAAATGAGGAAACATAGCTGCTGTGTGTGGTGATGTTGCCAGCCTTCTTCTGGTCTTCAGGTAATTATCAAAGTTCTCCTTGAAGCAGCCTATGTTAATGTCACTGATGTGAATTATCACTGCTATTAATATAGAAAGTTATCTTGTGTTTCTGTAGACATTAAAGTTTTCTGCTGCATACATTTTGATCCACAATAAAAATATTTGCTTGTTTGTGATGTTAAGGGTATTAACCCAAGTTTGTTACCTATCCTTGGGGACTTATTTTTATTGTCACTGCTTCAGTTTTTTTGCACTGAACATTTTATTCATTTATGGAGGGCTCTGGGCTTCTCCTTTTCATGGTAATAATGAAAGTATCCTTCACATTTTAGAGGTTGTTTACTAAGGGTTATATGTAGATAAACATTCTAGTCCAGATATTAATTATTTGATTTCAGGCTACACACATGCAAAGTAACACGTTGCCATGTAGGAGGATCTATACTGCGAAGGAATATGGTGCATTACCAAGATTACAAAATTGGATTAGGTGATGTCTAGAATGCCCATGTATGATTTGTCACAGTTCTGTCGATAGTGGGTGCCTCAGACACACAAAGCCTGATTCACAACTTACACTTTTGAGTAAGTTTACACTCTGGAGTAAGTCTCATAATTTCTGTATTCACCAACTCCAAGTTTAAACTTAATACTAAATTGTAAGAAACATGTCTGCACCCTCTAAGACTTGCACTTGGTATACTTTTGTGTGAATTGATGATGCCCCTCCCTAAATCCCTCCCTGATCCTCCCTAAACACCTCTTACTCCTTCCAAATCCCATCCCCTTTTTATTAAGTCTGCCCCTTGTTTAAGCCACTCGCCTCTGTCACTCATACATTTACTACTAAAACATGGGGCCTGATTAGATTTCAGCAGACGGGTTGCTCTGTCACAACGGTGACCAATATCCCATCCATTGAAATATTAATCCCATAGGATATTATGGGATTTATATTTCGGCTGACATGATATCCTTCAACATTGTGACAGAGTAACCCATCCGCCAAAATCTAAGTCAGGCCTAGAGACTGTACAGTCTGAGCAGATAGCTCTGCACACATAAATATAGGTAACGTGCATGCCTAAAACTTTGTACATAGTTTGTGATTGCAATTTGTAGTATATTTTGTTTTACTACAAAACATAGAAAGTGCATTTTGTGAATCAGGCCCCATAGGGTTGAGGCTGGGCAGAAGCTCTTTTGCCAACTGTGCTCCAGAGAATTTAGGACTCTTGGAAGATGTTTTATTTCGAAAATGCAGTTCAAGGAAAAATGTTGCTTTTCAAAGTTGGGTCAGGTGGGTGAATCTTGCAAGAAATTAAGATGATAAGTTGTCCTTTGTCCCATCTAAATCAGGGTGTGACAATGTTGGAGTACTACCATACAAGATAATATGAGACATCTGATGAACATTGATAGGTGAGTGTGGTCAAGCTGAAGGTACAAAGATGCTTCTAGCTTTTGAAGGGGACTGAAAGAGCACAAGGAACATGATAACAATAGTGTAATATTGTGGGTCCTGGCATGCTATTACCAAATCAACAGGTTGATATCATCATTAGAAGCTGGATTCCGAGAAAGCGAATGTTGTAGCATTTCCACACATTATGAATCCTAAGTAAGCCTCCATAAAGTTTGGTAAATTAGGAATTAGGAAGAGCATAGTTGAGAAGAGTGGGTATGCCCCTTGGATTTTTGATGCTTTTGAGTGCTTTGTCAATCTGCATGCTTGGCTAGGTCTTATCCTAATATACTTCCTTGGGCCAGTCTACTCTGCATCTTTCCCTAGAGCAGAGCAACGTATATCAGTTAGTACTCCTGATTCTGCAAGAGGCAGATAAAGAGTTCCTAAGGCAACAGGTCTGAAGTGAGCTTGTCAGCCTGCAGTCCCACATACCTTGGTGACTAAGGATGAAAAATGATGAGAATGTACTGCTACTGGGAGCGTCATGCAATTCAGGAACTGCCCCATGCCTATGAGGAAACTGTCTTTAGGCAGTAAAGTGTGAATCTCAGATCACTGACACATTAACTTTCAGCCTCAATTGGAAATTTCCTGCCACAATCCTAACTTTGTGACTGTTGTGTTTGGGAAGTTATGGTTGCCATCCTTCTCTAGGTTGTCCTTATTTAACCTGATGCTATTAAGACTCTTGAAAAGAATGTACTGGGTTATCTATTACATGAATAGATGAATTATGTTAGACCTGTCAGTCTTAGAGTAGTCTTCCAACAAACCTTTTGCTTCACTCCTCCATTTTTTTGCTGCTCTAATTTTTGTTGGCCTTCGGACTCTGCACATATTATCACAGCTAACTAGTGGTAACGTGCCTCTGCTTTCTCCTCTAAAGAGGGTAGAAATGGCTTACACCCAATCAGCATATTTAGTTTACTTGTTAGTCCCTAGTAAAATTGTACTACATGTACCCAGGGCCTCTAAATTGAATACTTTAAGTGGGCCTGCAGCATTTATAGTGTCAGGCAATTTAGTAGCCTTTTAATCATGTCTCAGGCCTGTCAGTGAAGCCTGTGGATGCAGTTATAAACTGCCATTTACATGTGGCAAAATACATCTTTGCCAGCCCTAAACGTTCCTTTTTAATACATGTAAGTCATTCCTAAAGCCCACAGGGACATGTACTTTTACGATTTACATGTCCTGGTAGTGAAAAACTCTTAAGTTTGTTTTTCAGTGCTGCAAGGTCTGCATCCTCCATAGGGTAACATTGGGTTAACTTATTACATTTAATTATTGATAACTTTCAATTGGAAACAGCTAGGAATATCTAGTTTGGTGACTAAAGAATTGTAATTTGAAACCCTCTTTAATGGCAAAGTCAAATATTAAGTCACAATTCGGAAATTATCACTTTTAGAAACTTGTAATTTTCTTGTACCAACCAGTTGGCACCTGTAGCCTGTATTCTGTTTCACATTACTAGGTGTAGCTGTCAGTTGGCCTTTGTGTATTGCTCCCAGACAGAGAGACAAAGGGGAATAATAGCTAGCAGAATGGGCAATCTCTGACTTGATTAGGGGGAGGAGCTGACACCTACCACTCTTGCACCTCACAAAGGCTCTTCCCAGTACACTTACAAAGAGTTTTGATGCTAGTCTATAGTAACTCCGGACAAACTGGGGTCAGGGCATGTAGGTAGGAAATTCCAAACACCTATGAGAATGGAAGCCTCCAGAACCTTCACCTACTTCAAACTGGGAACCAGTTATAAGTAATGCTTCCTCATACCAAACTCTTCAGTGCACTTCTGGACCTGTGAGAAACTCAGAAGTACTGCTGTACTGCTCTGAAAGAAGGACTGCTACTCGGTTTCCCTGCTGCCTTGCTGTCTGAGACAGAACCTGCATCTTGATCTCAGTACTACAAGAGTGTTAGTTGGCTGGCCTCCAGATCAGAGCCTAAGGGACAGAAATGCTCTAACTACATTGAACACAGATTCTGGATTCAGTCTGCTGTGAGGCCTGCCCACTAAGTGTTGCCACCCAGTCTTGTACGCTTGGAGGTCAGCCTAAAGGTGTTCTGCCAGCCCAGCTATGGTTTTGTAAGCAGAATTAATGCAGCACGATGCATCTCCTCACAGTAGCTTTGAAACTGCCACAATGCAACACATCCCTGATACAGAAACTTGCATCCTAGCCAGCAGCTTTTCGAAACAGCCGCTGCGTGCCTCTTCCTCATTGTAGGCCTTCACATTGCAGCCCCACAGGTTCTTCTGTACTGCCAGTGTGCGACGCTTCTTGTACGGATGAGTTCGCAACACAAGTCCTTTGCTGACAACCTCCACTACGATGACTCAGGAATTTGCACTGCCACCTCGTAACTCTTTGGAACCACTGCTGCACAAAACATTGTTGACGTGGATCAGATAAAGCTCTGCAACCAGGATTTAAGGTACTTTGTTCAGTACTTGTTTCCTGTATCCATGCCATGCTTCATCTGGGCAAGCCTGAACTTGTGACTTTGTCCCAATACAGGACAACCTAATAACCACAGTTGACAGTTTGTGCTTCTCAGCTCTACTTTCACTTAAATCATTAAAATTGCATATCTCTAGTCCTACTGATTGGGATTTTGCTGTTTTGATTTCAATTTATTAAATGCTATTTTATTTTTCTAAATTGTTGTGGGATTTTTTTTAATTGGTGTTTTCACTTTATTACTGTTTCAAGTGCTGCATGGATACTTCAGACATTGCCTCTAAGGTAAGCCTGACTGCTTTGTGTCAGCTACCAGAGGGTGAGGCACAGGTTAATTTAAGGTTGCTTGTGACTTCACCCTGACAGAAATTGTGGTTGCTGCTTGAGATTGGTTTCAGCTCCCTCATTCAGTTACCCAAGTTCCAAAAAACTACATATAATTTGTGCATGCTTGTTGGATAGGTTATTCAAGATTGTCTCAAAAGAGATATGGCCTTATTTAGAGGTTGGTGGGCAGGATACTCTGTCAAAACATGGCTATAATGCACCTGTAATAAGTCCAACGGGATGTTTGTCACATTTTGGCAAACTACCACATTGGACAAACTTTAAATAAGTCTCACGTTTCTTATTCAGTGTGAATTTGCTGCAAAGCACATGTTTGTCTGCAGTCCAGATGCTTGGTATTCATCGGCTCTTAATATTAGAATCATCATCCTAGTGATGAAAACCTTCTTCCTAATCAAAGCATACAATGATACAAAACTGTTTTTTCAGCTCATTGCAATACTTTTACAAGGAGAAAATGGTTTTGTTAACTCATCTCTGCTCATTACGAGTTTAAGATGCGCTTTTAGGCATTGTTTTAAGGTTCATTTGTTCTTTGTTGAAGATTGCACCACTTTATGGTCTGTTAATGATCTTTTAAATTGTACAATAGAAGGAGACTTTGTGTGTTCAGTGAAACTGCGTGGGAGTAACAAAGGGGCGATTTCAACAAAGCGTAACCGTCATGTATGGAGACATTTCTTTCCAGACTGTTTAAACCCTAGCCGCAATGAGTGCTAAAGAATGCAAACTGGACGTGCTACCGGAAATAGCGGAACATACATGAAATCATCCTTAGAGAAAAGAGAAAATCGCAAATGAGCGAGAAATGCGTGCCTGGGGAAGGACACTGGAGTTGTCCTGAATGGTTTAGGGTAGTAAAAAGAACCCCACGAAATTATTTTAAAGTGGAAACTACTGAACTTCAGTGGTAAATATTCTCGTGGGCATGACATTGGGCCCGGGGCGCCAGCCGCTCAGAAAGATGCCATCTTCTGAATAAAAAATAAACAATTATTGGGACAATAATGGTTCACCCGAGTTTGGTGGGCTTTCATTAGAACAGTCTACTAGTTCTTCTACAAGCTTCTCCTGACCACACTCATATTATCCCGGGCATTATAAAGGTTGAAAATATATTACAACCACTTGGAGAGCGACACAGCCGCAAAGATTTTTGAATGTTTTGACTCAACTTTAACATAAGATTCCAATATTTTGCTGCAAAGTTGTTTCTCAAGACTCTTATAGTTCCACTCATGCCTGTTCTTCATTAGCCTGGAAATTTCTCTGACGTTTGCTCTGAAGGCTTTCATAATGACAGTAATGCACAAGTTCATATACTTTTTAGTCCTCGCATACAATTGTAACAGTGCACTGCTTAGAACAAATAACATCGCTCATCCAATCTGCGAATAAGAAAGCTGGATTTGACCTGCCTGTACATGTATGTAATGTTGCTAACGCTTAAAAACTGATTAAAAATGGAAATGGATGAAGAAGGCAAAAAGAGGGGAAAAGTTGAAGCAATGATGGTAAAGAGTAAATGAAATGGGAATCGTGTCGAAAAAATTAAAATTTCATATTTACCAGATGTGCAGTCAGTCATGATCATAAAGTATACATATTATGTGGAGCCGGTCCTTCATGTGTCCTTATAAAATAGAATCAAGGTAATTAAAGAACTTAATTGTTGATGCTGTTGTATTCTGCTAACTTAAACTGTCCCGCAATTCCTGTGTCTGAAAAACATGTATGAAATTCATTTTTACATTTTACCATCATCATGATGTATATTCATTGCGAATCCCTGCTTACTCATGTTTGAACGTCCCTTTCCCTTGTGGGGAATCCACAATCTAACAATCAGTGTTTCAAGATCAGGTAAATGTGTTCTAACTAGCGAAAACTTCCATTCTTTATTTTTTGAAAATGTGGTAATTGGAACTCTGCTGTCTGGCGAATCTACCTAATGGCCTGTTACCCACTCATAGCCCGCAAATTCTAGTGCACGTGTTTTAAAACTTAAAAATGAGGGCAGCTGCCTATGGATCGCTGTGGTAAGGGACTTTTGGTAGGTTTCAGGTGCCATATGGATAGTTTGCATGCACTGTACATGCTGCATGTGTGGGTTATGGTGAATGTGAAGTGTGGTGTTGTGTATTAATTTATGGATGAAGAACTCAGAATTCAATATTTTGTATGAGCGTGGTTTATAACATGGAGGAAGAAAAGAGCTAGCCAGACAGTGATGCACAATTTGAAAACGTTCCTGGTGTCCTTTGAAGAAGACCAGACTCGTGTGAATGGAAGGAGCGGGTAGAATGTCCTATTTGAAGGGTAGGGATGAACTCGTACCAGATGTGTTACTGCAGACAGCTTTATGCAGTAGCTGAGTGGGAAGATCTTTCCTTCTGTTGGGACCTTGTCCTCCAATAGAAACTTCTAGAACAGGACTCTCTTCCTACTGAACTCTAAGTGACAAAACTGTAGTGGTGTTGTCCCATGTGTAGGGGGGACATAGTAGACAAAGCCAAGTAGTGTATTTTAAGCATGTTTATTCAGTTCATATGATCTGTGGTAGCGGCCCTGCCCGGCGCAGCCTGCTAGCTGCTCAGACCATCTTCCAACTGTCAACACTAACACCAGGCACCCAAGAATTCCACTCATGTCAATGACACTAACATTAGACACAGAACGCTCGTACTGGCTGAGCAGCTTGGAACAAGTTGAAAGGGAACATCATAAAATAACATGAGGCTACTACAAAAATACTTTAACCTAACCAGACTGGTGGTAATACATTAATGTTAGGAAATGTATGAAAATAGCTCTAGAGATTAATTTCTTGATGTCACTGTTAGATATGGGACTCCTGGCTGGCTTAGGGTTTCACCCAAGGCAGGCAGAGAACACCAGTCTAGCCAGGGTAAGCTGAATACACACTAAAAGACAACTTGTGCTCATCCTCTGGCAGTTTGGCACAGAGCAGTCAGGCTTATCTAAAGAGGCAATATGTAAAGTAGTTGCACAGCACCCACACACAATGAATACACCACAAAAAGACCCCACAAAGGTTATGAAAACTATATAATTATATTCTGAACTAAATAAGACCAAAACAAGAAAAGTTGAGATAACATTTTAACCCCTTGCATGCTGGTGACGGCTCCCGTCCGTCATGGCACACAGTGCTCATGTGCTGATGACGGCGTGGATCCGTCATGACCACACCCGTGATCGGAATGTGCCGCACAGGAGCGGAATTCCGACCACATGCAAGGGGTTAAAGGAATAAATGAAGTAAAGCACTTAGATACATAGCTCTAAAAAGATTACTTTAGGTCACTCAGGACCAGGTAGAAGGAGTGCCAGTCGGCTACAGGACATACGCAGGTCCCGGTGGACAAGGTTTCTTTCCTGATTGCAAACAGCGAGATGTGTTGATTTCGAGGCCCGCAATGCAGAATACATCGACCATCTCCATGCAGTAAAGCTGATGACGTGCCGGAGTCAAGAGGCGTCAAGCGATGCACCAAATTCTGCCACAGAGTCGAGGGGATGCGTTGATCTCACCAAGCTGCAGTGGTGGTGATATGCTGTCTGATATATCGATCTCTGGAGGCACAGTACTTGTTCTGTGGCATTGCATCAGTTTTACGCCTGCAACCTGTTTGATGCGCCGGTTCTGCTACACGTATACAGGAGATGCATCAAAATCTTTGTTGCCAACATTTGGGCCACTTCCTGTGAGCCAGGAACAGGAGTACATACTTTGATATCCTGAGTCTCAAGCAACAGGAGGCAAGCCAACAGGCCCTTAAAGGTAACTAGGGGGAAAGGCAGACTCCAGGGGCCTCATTTATGAAAAGTGACGCATCGCTGCGTGAAAACAGCGATGCGTCACTTTTCACTGCGCACTCCTTGCGACACCAATGATGCGTCATATTTAATGTATGACGCATCATGTCGCAAAGACTTACAGATACGTCAGTATTTCTGACGCATCTGTAAGCGCAAAAGTGACGCATTGCTGGAGTGTGTCACAAAAGTGACACATCTCCAGCAATGCGTCCTTTCACATGGGGAGAGCCCCATGTGAAAGGGCTTGCGTCAGTCTTACGCCTGCTGTGAGGCAAGATTTTGACGCAACCGCATCCTAAAAGTGACGCAGTGAAATCTCATAGATTTCACTGCGTCACTATTACGAGGATTTTTGCGGGGGAACGCCCCCTCTGCATACATTATACCTGACGCAGGTATAATGTGGCGCAGGGGTTTCAAAAGTGACGCATCTACCTAGATGCGTCATTTTTTAAATATGGCGCAACAAGGCGCATGTTTTACGCCGCAGATGCGTCACAAAAAGTGACGCATCCGCAGCGCAAAACTGACGCAAGGCCTCATAAATGAGGCCCCAGCTTTCCTTTAGCAGAGTCATAGAGCAGCAGACAACAGGGCAATAGACAGAAAAGCAGGCCTTCCAGATCAGCAGTCCAGTTGGGTCCTTTAAGCAGCACAGATTCTTCTGGGAAAATATCAGTAACAAGTCCATCATTGTCTGATTTTAGGGGGTCAGAGACCCAGTACTTATACCCAAAGGTGCTTTTAATGTGGAGGTGACTTTAAAGCAACGCTCTGAAGTTCACAAAGATTCCTTTCATCCAAGTCCTCTCTGCTGTCAGGCACACAGAGCCGTAAGTGCAGGGAAACGTCCACTTTCTAAAAGTGGCATTGCTAAAGTAGTAATGTTAAATCAAGCTTCACCAGTAAGGAGGATTTATCATTACCATTCCAAAGATATGAAACATTATGCAGCTGCTAATTCCTGAACAGTTGTAAGAAAATCCCAATGCTAGCCTATGAGAGGAGTAGGCCTCACAGTAGAGAAACAAATAAATAGACTACCAGGACATGCAAAACCTTTCCCTTAAAGAGCACCTTGCCTTTAGGGTTAGTTAGTGCCTACCTTGGGGTGACTTATAAGAAATAAAAGGGGGTGTTTAAGGCTTGCTAAGAGGTTTAAATACCAAGTCGAAGTGGCGGTAAATTGCATAGACAGGCGATGGCAGCCATGAGACAGGTTTAAAAGGTGACTTATATGGGTGGCAAAATCAGTGCTGCAGGCCCGTCAGCAGCATTGAAGTACAGGCCCTGGGTATATGTATACCACTTTGCAAGGGACTTGACAGTACAACATATATATATATATATATAACAATAAGGTATATACCAATTCTATCATGTTTAGGGGAGAAGCACAAGCACTTTTGCACTGGTTAGCAGGGATAAAGTGGTCAGAGTCCTCAGGCCAACAAAAAGAATCAGCAAATACAGGAGGTAAAAGGCAAAACATCTGGGGGAAGACCACCCTAAGGATACCAGCTGTGGAAAAGGGTGTTGGAAATGTGCCAGGCAGGAGCATAGAATCTAGAAAAGGTGATTACAGCTGAGCAGGACAGAAAAATAACAGAGATTAGCCATGTCTGGCAGTCAGGAGGACCCTGGAAGGTGGTGCAGGCAAATGGAGCCAAGCATTAGAAAGACATACAGGTGAAAGAGGGGAACCTGTTCATTTCTACTTGCTCACCTTTAGCTGCTGTTAGGATCTTGGCATGACTGACAACTACTCCCACAAAGGTAATTGGGTTTCAAGGGTCTGCCATGTAATTGAAAGCCAGCTGGATTTGCAAAGAATGTAAGTCATTCACAGGTAATGAGTACACCACTTTTTATTTACTGGGAACAATTTACCCCATTGTAGCATTTGACTCTCTCGAAGTAGAGAAGCACAGCCGTCCAAAACCTACTCTGCGGAGGTGGTGTGGGATAGTATCCTAAATCACTGGTAAGCATCAAACAACACTCAATAATTAATTGTACAGTCAGTGCTGTTCTTATAAAAAGGAAAAGTAGTTTATTATGCACATGCTACTAAATACTACACACTAATTACAAATATATACAATTAGGTCCATTGAAACAAATGTGTTGGCGTCTCAGAACAGTTTCAATCCCCACCCCCAGCAGGATCTGAAATCACATTCACAATCCCCCCCCACCTATACTAGATACAATATCACAATATAAGAGCATGTCTGCATCAACAAGGCAGGCCTACAGGAACATTAGTAAAAGCAGAAAACATATTATAATCCACCACTGAAATTCATGGGGTAGTAGACGCACTCGATAATATTATTTATAATGTAAAATTAAATATAATTATAATGTAAAATATTGCATTGTCAGCCATCAACATTGAAAAAATTGTGTTGAATAACATGTGTCCCTGCTTATTATTTCTGCCTTTTGTATGTTGCTACTGCAGATTAGGATCAATTAGCAGGAGGCACAGCCGCCTCAAGCCCATCCGCAAATGTCTCTTGGATACTCCCAGGGCCCCTGTGTGTCAGCATTGTCAAAGGCTAGTCCACAGACACTCCAGGGAACGAAGCCCCCCCATGTGATCTTCAGGATACATATCAGGGCCAACACCAGAGCCGTCCAAATCCAGGGTGGATCAGTTGTAGGCAATGTGCTTCCAGTGGAATAAGCTGGCTTCATCCTCCAGCTGTGCATTTTTTAGGGAAGCACCCCAGAAGAAATGTGAGTTGCTTTTCCTCAACAGTACGTGAGGATATCAGGGACATTTACACCAGTGAGTGGGGTATAAACAGGGCCCAACCTTATATAGAAATACTGAAAATCAAGTAAGTTGGGATATCCACTTCATTCTAAATGTCATTCACTTCAATTGCAATATCAAGGAATTATGGCACCATGTCTTTCTCCAATGAATACTCCTCTTTTTCATGTCTCAAAACCAAATGGATCCTATAGAATAGTTTTATAGAAATCTAAACACCCACAAAAAAACCTATGTAGTGCAAAATGCTCACAGCACAGGTGTAATGACAAACCTAGTATGGAAAAAGTACAAAACAACCATGGACATCTCCAAGGGGTTTTCAATCAGACTATATCACCTGCAAGTGAGTATCTAGCTTCTTTCAGTTTCAATTAAATACATTACTTTTGCACCTGATTGCCTATGGGGTGTAACAACAGCCATGTGGCCCATTCTGGGTCTAAACTGGGGTGACTTGGTGAGCAAATCAAACATGGATTAAACCCAGATCTGTGTGAATGGGGGTGTGTGTTTGCATTGTTCAGCATTTAGTCAATGCAATTGTTTTTTTTGCTTTTGATGCTCTTAAGTGGGTAGGGTATGGCCAGACATGGGTCACATGCTCTCTGTGCCATTGGAGTCAAGCTAGCCTGGCTGATGGGTGGTGATACCCCAAAACTGGTCCCAGGATGCTTGTTTCCGGTCCAGGTAGGACCTGGCTTGGCAGTGTGGACTGGGCTGTTCCCATGAGGAGCAGGGTCAAGACTGATTTGCATATGACTGGGTCTAAACTGGGTTGACTTAGTTAGCAAAAAAAATGATTAAACTCAAGTCTTTGTGACCAGTGGTGAATGTTTGCATTGTTCAGCATTCAGTCCATCAATAGTTATTTTTACTTATGTTACCCTAAGTGGGAACCCTTCAAGGTATTATATCTCTGGTAGACCAGGTTTGCTGAGACATTAAAATATCATATTGCCTAATTAACTGAAGCCAGTTGGCTAATACTATCTTTGATTGTAGGCTGGCCACATTCAAAATACGTATTTTCAAAACCTGGTTGTCACAAGCCATAACCCTCTGTACCAGTTTGAACATGAGTCGGGAATGCATGCAACAAGCGTACTGGGAATAATCAGCCCCGCCAACTGTTAATGATGTCAGTTAGTCCTAGGCATTAGGATCAGATAACACCGCAAATGTATCCTGATGAGCTAAGGGAGATTGTCCTGACATAATACCTTTTAGAGGTGGTAATAACCAGATGGCGGGCTTAAGGGCAGGGGTCTCTTGTGTCTGAATACTGTCCTTACGACGGAGGGTCTGGGAAAGTTTCTTACAGTACAATCACCTTCAAAGTTTTTAGCTGAACCGCCAACCCACCCCATTCTCTGTACCATGATTATCTAATTCATATTCAAGACAATAACCTGTTTGTTCTTAGGTAACCAGTCAACACATTTGTTGTGCAGCTCTCCCCAGGCTTTGTTCTGCTGTGCCTTAAGTGGGGGCACTCCTACTAACACCAGGACATAGGGGAAGGCTGCTGGAGGCAAACTCAGCATGTCCATATTGATTATAAGTCGAGTCTGCTTGGGGAATCTTACTAGGAATCTCTGTGTGATGATTGAATATAGAGTTAGGTTTAGTTTTTGGGTTGAGGAGAGCAGAAGGGCCATCGCCAACCAGGATATGTGAGCAATCATTACTTATGGGGTTATGTGTTACCGTTGCATTCAAGGGCTATTGATCTATCAATTGTCTACATCTATTAGAGGAAAATACATTTGTCAAATGGTTGCCCCCTCCCGCTGTGTGATCATTATTAGCAGCAATTTCCCATTCACAGAGCCTGTCTATTAGAGTTTCTAGGTAATAAAGGCGATCCAACAGAGGATTGAATTTCCTGTCCATTACATTTCCAACCCAAGAGCATAATACATTATGGAGATACTGCCCTTTCTCAAGTGACTCAGGTGTAGCTTCAGTCTGGGTGTAAGAGGATTGAGTAGCATCACCATTTGAGGGATTGGCTACAGGCTGTGGGCCAAGAGATGGCTTTATCCAGAAGGTTAAGTACTTCATGGTGCACCAGTGCATGGGGGCTGCTTCCATTTATTATAAATAGGCTTTCCTGATGCCCTTTTGCTTTTCGCTGCCACAGTTACAGAGGGCGCAGCTGTGATGTGTTGCTATGTGAGATGACAGTGGCCATGGCCATCAATATCACCAATAGGCGGCTCAGGGTCAGGATCAGCCACAGTATGCAAGGAATCAACCCCATCTAACACAGGAAAAGATATAACACAACTACAGGGTCCTGTCTGTGTTGCCTCGCATCCCAAAGACATTCTGCACTTCTATAGTTCGATTTCAATGCTTACAATATTAACACCCTCTCCAACATCTGTCAATGCTGACAGAAGGATGCTTGACTGTGGACCCTTATCGTTTCCCCATAGTTAATCGTTTTTGCCGATAGTGCTCACCTTATGTTGTTGCTGCCTTGGCTGAAAGGGAAGGCTAAGCCCAGCGTTGTCTGGACATGGAGAGGTACAGACTGGCCTGCTCTTGGCACAGTCTTGGCCCAGCATGCGCCCGGGCGTGTCCCACAAAACGGGACCCCATTCTGATTTAAATACTGCACCTCCGGGTTTGAGATGTCGCATCAGTAGCTCCTGTCACAGAGACTCGTGGGGCTCTGAGTCCTGCCCCCTCTTACCAGGTCTGCTGTCACACTGTGCAGCAGGGCCCACTTCTGACTGAAATACAGTGCCACCGGGTGTGAGATATTGGTGTCAGTGGCTATGCTGCAGGGACTTGTGGGGATTTGAGTCCTTCCCCCTCTTACCGGGTCTGCGGTCACACCTTGCGCCAAGACCTCCTTCTAATTTAAATACAGCATCCCCGGGTGTAAGATGTTGGCATCAGTGGCTTCAGCCGCAGGGACTCGTGGGGCTTTGAGTCCTGCCCCTCTCACCTGGTCTGCAGTCACACCAAGCAATGGGACCCCCTTCTGATTTAAATACAGCACCTCATGTGCAAAATGTCAGCCTCAGCGGCTCCTGCCACAGAGACTCATGGGCCTTTGAGTCCTGCCACGCTCATTGGGTCTGAGGTCACCAGATCTACTAACAATCATTCAAGCACCTACAAACAGTTAACACCTTCAGCTAACTTTCCTCTCAAAGACTACTACACTTTTGATTCTGATAGCCTTCCTGTGGTTATAATACGCAGAGTGGTAGACAGGATAGTTCCAAATAAGATTTCCAGATTAGACTCAGTCAGAGAAGCCCTCGGGGTTGGTGTTTGTCCATGCTGGAATAAATGCAATGCTACAAAAACATTACTGGTGGCCCTATTTACATAAACAGACTAGAGATTATGTTAGAGAGTGTGATGTTTGTCAATAGATCATGGCTGCTACATTTAGAAGACCCCGCAGACTCCCCTCACAGACTCCAGTATTCCGTTTAGGGGTATTATTTGGACCAAGTTGGGCAAATAAATACTTGTTCTCGATTCCTATGGCAGTGGTGTCAGAGATATGGAAGCGGAGGAGCATTCATAAAGAACTTGCAGTGTTTGATAGCCATGAGAGTTTTTATACATTGAATTCAGACAAAGGTCCTACGTTCACTTCCTAGGCTTACAGTGTTCCTATTTCTACTCTGGGAGTATGTCTGCAATTAAGTAAGCCATATGGAGCACAGAGTAAGCAATGTCGGGGCTCTTGGTTAGTCGGAGATCCGCGGGGCTCTTGATCTTTCCTATTTTCATCCTGTTCTTACCTTTTTGTGCATGCTGAGTTCGTGGTTGGGTGCATTGGCGGGGAATGAAGTATGAAGACGGCGGGTATTTAAACACCACTCTCCTTCATGTCTTCACTTGGTTTCGCTTCCGGTTCTTGCTACCGATAGGTCTGTGCCTGCAGTATCCTCAGCTCACGCGCTGTTTCTCGGGACTCTGCTCCGCTTTGGATTTCCTTCATGGGACCCTGAATCCTGCCTTACTGAAGTCCGTTCTTGTGGTTGTTTTTCCTAACTATCCTTGATTTTCATGTTTGGATACTCAAGGGTGTGTACGGGTGGAACGTTTTTTCTATCCCGTCTCATCCTGGATTTGCTTCCTCATTTTTTGTCACCTGTCACTTTCCTTGTAGTGTTTTGGGCACTTCTACAAAGCATGTCGGAGATCAGCAACATAAGGGATCCCTTTCTACTATTATATAGGAACGGTTTGTTTTTGCCTAGGTCAGGTATTTTTTCCCGTTTTGAGAAGGTGGTAACAGGTATTATTGGGATTTGGATTATTTCTTTATGACTTTCTTGTGGCTGCATCATATTTATACCACAACAGGATGGAGTAGAACCTCAGTTAATTATTCTACCCTCTTGGCAAAGAATATTAAGAAGGGGTAAGAAGTATATATCTCCCTGCTTATGACTGTGTACCTGCTCATGTATGAATGGTGTTTTAATATATTTGTTTTCATCCTTCCCTAAGGGCTACCAGTTCCGTTCCCGTGTTCCATCTTCAGCCAGTAAGTGGGGGGGGGGGGAGGGGGGGGCCTAAACGGATGTCCACCTTGTTTGTTTTTTCTACCCTTGTTCTTCCCCACCTTCTCCTGGTGCCTTTATCTGCTGTTGCATTGACATGAGCTCCTGCAGTGTTGGGTATACTTGAGAGTGGCAGTACAAGCAAGCCCTGACTTTTAGCGTATTGAGTTGAGATCGTAGTTGGTACCATCATCTGTATGGAGTTCAGTTGCATTAAAAAACTTTCCTAGACGAGTATTGGTCATGCACACTCCATACAAAGTCCTCAGAGTGCCCATGTATGTACCTTGCTAGATAATCATGGGAAGATGGCTGGAAAATAACGAAAGTGACCTGGAACAAAGTTTAAATGTGTTATAGAGCATTCCAGAGGTCAGAGAAATGCTGTCCATTGGAAGGGTTCTCAATCTACCATCAGTGAAGAGAAGGTTTTATTAGATGTTAACGGGTGGGTCCCCAAAATAGGGGATTTTGGATGAGTAAAGATCTACAATAACTAAGCTTTTTATACCACCCTGCAGAATACCCATTTCAGTATGTGGGGTAAATGTGAACAAACTGTAATCCTGCCTCTTCTGTCTGGTTTAAAGAAACAAAACAAAAAGTGTCCACTGACCGTGTCAAGAAGCACATTGTGGCCAATTTTATACAACAGACCCTCCTGAACAACAACCAGACCCTCCTGAACAACAACAAGGATTCAGGGTAGAACTTCTCATCTTTTCCTTACTCTGAATGAGATACCCCTAGGAGAGCAGTGCAGCATTACTGGCTGGAGTTCTCAGCCAGAGACATTTGATCGCACTGCATATCCAGCTTTACATCAAGCAAAAGATTCTGTGGATTAATGTGATGCTGCCATCTTTGCAGCTGCAAATGTTCAAAGCAACAACATGGCTCAACATGGATCGAGATGATGCCTTTTTGAAACGCACCACTCTATGAAAATGAATCTGTATTCTATACAGGGAACTTTTCATAATTGCTCTACAGTCATTCCATGCCCTTGACTTAATCTTACTTATCTTTGGTTTAGTGACAGGTAACTGATACCACAATACTACTATGTTTACATTGTTTCAAAAAATTGTTTCTGAAGTAAAGAGTACGCAAGAGGTAAGTCCAAAGGCTTTATTCAAGTAGATACAATAGACATCTTAGGCTTGCCAGGGCAGCTCTGAGAAAACACCACAAGCTCAACATTCTAAATGCCCTACCTTATTAGGTTCCAGAGAGGAGTCTGCCTGGAACAATAGCGGAGGAATGGAGGGGAAGAGGGTTGAGGAACCTAGGTTACAACAGTCTCCTTTTATCACATGTTTGCTAATGCTGACAGTTGCTCTACTGCTTCTGCGTAGAAAGTATGCCCCTGTAAGAACTGTTCCACAATCTGTGGTTTGAGAACTTCAACCACATCTCTCACCAAAATGTATTTGATGCAAATATGATAGCTTATCCACTGTTCAAGTGTGGAAAATGTTCCCTGTAAAATTATGGGACTGATTAAGACATTGCTAATGCAATATGTGTGAAAAATTCAATGACTAATGTGAATATTGCTGGTTCTGTGCCAGGTGACTGGGATACTAAAACTCCAAAACATATCATGGCTAATTTACAAGGGCATACCACTTTGAGAAATGACAATCCTTATTCAAATGCAATGAATTATAAAGAAATGTATTGATGTCGTCACTAGCTACAACATTACATACATAAAACAAGTAATTTTAGAAAGATATACAAATATACACAATAGGAGCATTGTGAAGCTCATCCCCTTAATAGTTGTCCAAATTTCTTTCAACAAATTCTCTATTTCCAGATCGAGAACAGGTCAAAACCCTCAGCTTTCTATTTTTCACTAAGTCTGCAACTCCCGAAGAACTTTATTACTACAAACAAACTGATTTCTTCTGAGAAATGTCATCAGAAATTAGCTATATAGGAGTATGAGTATTGGAAAGCAAATGCTATCAAGAAAGACATTTGGGGAACCAAATACTGGCAGGATCAAGGTAAAGAAGGCTTGTTTTGACTATGTATAATACCAACGGAAATTATGTTTCTGGATGGAAGTATTCAGCAGACTACCTGTCCTGGATTTGGAACTATGAAAGCCCTAAAACAAATTCAACACCAAAGATTAATTTTGCACTATTCAATATTTGGTAATCATACATGAACATCTCTGACACTGACATATATAATGTGATTATTATTGGGACCTACAATTCCTCCTACTTCCTTACTGAAAGTTTAGCCCTGTTCTCTTATGATTTCAATACATGCATGCATCGTTTCCTTTCTAATGCCCATGGTCCAAAAGTCAATCACCCTGACCCACTATATAATAATTGCATATTTGCAGTTGTTACCACATATAGAATAGGCAGGCTGTGCCAAAGTTAGCAAATTCCAGTCTTCCGGCATTGAAGAAACATTTGTCCCTAATTAAGAAAAGCATGGTTTCTTATCTTCTTCCTGTGACGACGCCCTTTTAGAAATAAACAACTTATAGCTACAGGAATATATGCTGTCAGGGTATGCACCCTATATAGGCCAGGACAAGATTGGCACCACTTGGCAAGGCAGAGTTCAGGTGCTGTTGCAGGGTTAATGGCCCTCAAACTTTGGAACAGAGGGCAAGCCAGCAAGCCCTTGGAGTTACTGTGGGTTCAAGTGCGATGGATCCAATTGTTTTCCTCAGTAGAGCAGGGATCAGCAGACAGCAGGGCATCACAGCAAAGCAGAAAAGCTGTTTTTCCAGAGCAGTGGTATAGCAGAGTAGCAATCCTTACAGCACAGCAGTCTTTACTCCTGGCAGAGTTCTTCACAGTTCCAGTAGTGTACTGTCTTGTTAGGGTCAGAGCCCCTGTACTTATTCACAGTTGTGCCTTTAAAGTGGGGGTGACTTTAAAGAAGGGTCTTTGAAGGGCACACAGACCCTTTCTGTGTGCCCAGCGATGTGATTAAAACTGATTTGAAAGAAATACTTCTATCAAGACTTCGGCTACATACATTATTTGTGTTACTTTCAGACTGTGAATACTTACAGTATTTTACGGCCATAAATTGACGTGTGCACAGATCTATCTTTTAACAAAACTAAACATGTCTGTTGTGTACACACCAATTATACCATGTTTAGGGGAGAAATATTTGCACCTTAGCACTGCTCAGCAGTGGTGATGTGCTCAGAGCCCTCAGGTCAACAACAAAAAGGTAGGAGAAGGAAGGCTAAACGTTTAGTGTGACCCTTCAGAGAGGGCCATTTTGTAACATCTGTCTTTCTTAATGAATGGAATAAATACTGAGAAAGTGAAGCTGCAGATAGAATTTGACAAATAGATAAAACCTGCAACCAGTTTTTAAGATTATCAAGAACGGCATGCACACTCTTTCCCAAATAGTGCATTTTCAAAACAATTTCATGTCTTCTGCCTCAGATCTTACTAAATGAGACTTTAGTCTCTTTTACAACATGACCAGACTCAGTTTAAAGCTAACCATGCAATTGGTCTCTATAAACTCTTCAATCAGGTTGTGTGCCCTAGCGGAGAACACAATAGCAAAGAAAGAACCCACATACATTTTGTTAAGTATAGAGCAAATAGGAAGAAGCAACATTTTCAGTTAGTTATTTTTCTACTCATTACAGCTTTTTATTTTTATGATAGCCAAATGTACACATCATTAGGCTGGTTCAACCGAATGCACAATTCACATATATTGCATTCATGGAAATGCTCCTTTTCTCATGTGTGTTTAATTAAAGATAATCCTGTTTTAATCAGTGTTTCCATCTGCAGGAATCCTCCATGTCATTCACGATTGTACAATTCAATATTTTTGCATGGAATGTGCTTTGATGCCTGTATTGAATTGTGTACAGTAACTCCCATTTCATCCATCCCCTCACACCACAAGCTGTTAAATAATAGATATGTTTTAATTGCTGTGAGCTAGAACCTGTCTAACCTTCTGTGATTTCTAAAACAATACATTGTTTTGGAAGAACCTTGTACTAGGCCTGGGCAGTAAACTCCACTCTGTTCGCTCCTAAGCTCTGCAGAGCTCGTGGTTTCCCAAAAATCCTCTCCACTGAGTTTTTTCCACACTAGCCAATGGTAAGTTGCCAAGCACGAGCAAGAAAAATCCAATGCTGAACCACCTCCCAGTGAGATTTCTCAATGCAGGCGGTCGCAGATGGTCAACACTGCTTGCGTTGAGAAACTTTTGGTTCGTGTTGAAGAAGCATAACTTCTACTGTTCCACTGATGTGCTCTTCTACTGCTGTGCGTGATGTGGTTTGGGCTAATATTGCAGCAGGTGCTAAAAGTTGGCATAAACAGCACTTTGTAACTCACTCTGCTGCTCGTGGAACTCCGCATAGCTTGGCAGAGTTTTTTTGTCACTTAGTGGAGTTCCGCATAGTGGAGCTCTTCGATCTACGCCCGGGCCTACCTTGTACCCACCAACTCAAAATGCATTTATGTGTGACCCTTGGCTTAGAATTGTCTGGAAGGACATGCATTTTGACGATATTACCAAATGAGTTCCTGAGATATCTATAACGTTTGCGCAGAAATGTATGATTTGAGGCCAGCCACAACTGCTTTACAGATTCAGATGCTGTTACAGGCACAATACATAAAACATTTTCCGGATATAGTTCATACTATTTTAAACTGGTCTACAACAACTGGTATTGTGCATTTTATTAACAACATTGGTTCTGGCATGGTGACTGGATTTAAAGCTGTTTTTGGACTGATACCATCAAATTTTCACTTTTTGTTCTCCAGTCTTTTTAGAGAATTCCTTAGCATCCTTCTACTTAGCAGCTGTTGTAATGTCATTTTCCTCCTGATCTGACAAGGAAATCAGCAAAATGGAGTTTATGCATCTATCTGAGCAAAAGTGCGGAGAAATCCTAGCACAGTCTGTGGGACTTGAAGTCCATGAGAGATGGATGTTATCTTTTTGAAAAAAACGAATGCTCTGCATGTGAAACTTGTCTTTTGGTGCAGTAGCTGCCCAACTGAAATTATGTTTTACTTATGCCTGGAGCAGCCCTAAGTGGCATTTTTAGTTTTGAAAGTGCTTCTGCAACCCGGCGAATTACACAAGAGCCATTTGCACCTATTACAAAATGCTTGCTATGTTGGATTAATATCACCAGTGCCACTCGTTGAAGAACTTCCCGAAGTTTGATTTGCATCACTGTTGTCAGATCACTGGCTTGTCTGCTTTTGACCTAGAAACCGTTCGGTCCTTATCTTTCAAAGAAGCTGTGAAAGTCTCAAATCATCTATACAGTAACATCTATAAAACACCAAATGCTAAATCAGTTTGGGACACATGCCTTGTTATCTATATTTAAAGGACAGATAGCGGATATTATATAGACAATTTAGTCACTAATAGAGCACAGACAATGAGAGGACAATGTTTTTTTTACACCTGTTGATATTTTTGAAAAATACCACCCTGCTCTATTTTAACATATATGCACATGTAACGTCATTCATAGTGCTCATGTTTATATGGCCACAGCATCCTGGAAGGTCGGTTTGTGGACCGTGCTCAAGTCCAGTGGCAGGGCTTAGTCACCTTCAGTAGGTTTCTGACCGACATGGTCGTTTCAAATTCGTCATATGCACCTCGTATCAGGGCCCGTGTTTCCTGGATTGTGCAGTCATACAAGGAGGGGCGAGGGCGTGGGGGAGGGGGAAGGATGACAAGAGACCCAGCTGACCCAAGCACGCCTCTGCTGGCCACATGCACAAATGCAGTGGTGCTCTACTGGTGCCAACTTCGATTACTATGCCATGATATGGCTGGGACACTCTTCCATATAATCGTCTCCATTGCATGCTTCATTTTAAAACTGCCTGACACACAGAGCATTGCAAATTCCTTCGCCTGTTGTGAGCATATGCAAGTATTATTCATTAGGGTGGGTGGTAAACGCAAGATCGCTGTCGTAGGCAGAGTTTTTGATGAACTACCCTCTCCAAGCAGAGCAGCAAAATCCCACCGGATGCGTGGAGTTAACCCCACATCCCTAGTTATCACAGAAGATACATCCATAGATCCTGACAGACACTGCCACATTGTTGTACTGCCACAGCATCCAGTCCTATGCTGAGAGCTGATACCGAGCCAAGTCTGAGAGGAGAGGGGTTGGGCGCAGATGATGTGTTTTTTCCTTTTGAGGGAACACTCTCCTGGTTACTGATAATTACTTCTTCCTGCTGTAAACAGGTATGTAGTGTGCTGAATCCTAAAAAACTCTAGATGCAAGTTAAGTTCAACTACTCCAATGTCTCACAGTATAGCAAACATAAGTAACCTTTAGAGTGTTAGATTGACAAATGTCTTTTTGACAATGTTAGATAGGTTCATATTTTTCTCGTTAGAGAAATGAATCAGTGCTGTTCTGGCTATATTTTGTGTGGTTATTATTTTCATGTAATTTGAAACAGGATGACATTATTGAAATAAGCCACTTTTAAATATAAAGGACCATATTCACAAAGATAAATATAGACGTTTGGTCTAAACTTAGACCAAAACTCTAAGTTTACAACTTTGGTGATTCATAAAGAACATTTACGAGTTCTTTCTTTAAGGCCACACTTGGGCCTTATCTCTGCACCGAGTGCGGACATAGAGATAGTACTCGTAAATGCCTTTTGTGAATTCCCAAAATCATAAACTTAGATGATTGGTCTAACTTTACACCAAACGTCTAAGTTTACCTTTGTGATTAGGGCTCCATTTGTCTTTCTATTAGTGTAGTACTTATATGCAATATCCTAAATAATACAATTATTACTGCATCCTGACCAAAGTACATAAAAGCAGCACCAATCCACATGGAAGACCAGTTGTCTCCTATGACAGTTGTCTCCCATGACAGTATACTAGAAAATGTGTCTAGGTATGTGGACAATGTCCTAAGGAATTTTGTCACCAGCCTTCCGTTATTTCATTTGTGGAGTTCCTTGGTAGGAATGAGGGCATTGATAGGGCAGAGGAATCCATTCTTATGAACCTGGATATATGTGCTTTGTATACTGTCTTTGAACATGATGCAGGCATAGGGGCATATAAACATTTTATCAGAGCCAGGCCTTTATAGTATCTGACCCACACAAACATGATCATAGAGATGATTGACTATTGCCTAATGAATGACATTTTCATGTTCAATGCTACTCAATATAGACAGATGATTGGAACTGGGATAAGTTCTTGTTTTTCCCCCAGGATGCAAACCTTTTCATTGGCTGGGTAGAGGAGCAAGTGTCCATCGCAGAGGAGACTCCTATTAAGATGGAGCGAGCAGTCCTTTGGGTACATTTAACTGATGACCTTTTTATCATCTGGAAAGGCACAGATAGGTCAGCTAGAGAGTGTGTGGACAAACTGAGGAATAACATGTTGAATTTGTATTGGTAAGTAGGAATTGCAGTACTGAAATAACATATCTATTAGAACAAGAGAACATGGTGGCAAGATTCAGAGAAAGATTATATCCACAATGGGTTCTTGGGAAGGCTAATGATCAGGGCATGGGTAGAAAAGGGAGGATATTCTTGTCCAGAATAAGATGAGGGATACCAAGTGTGCATGTGTTCTCACAGTAAGGCCTATAACAATCTTTCCACAACTATCCAGGAGTTTGTAAATAAGAAATGGACCTTTTGAAGATGAGATCCATCTATAGGTGGTGTTTTTGAAGAAAGATCAGGTATCACACACAAGAAGGGCTGTTCTCTCAGAGGCATGTTGATAAATAGTAATATTACAATTAATAACTCCACCATTGACCATATTATCAAAGGTTTTTCCCCTGTGGTAGTTGTAAAGCCTGTGGCAGTAGAAAGAGCAGAACGGATTACACTGTAGCATACAGCAGAGGTACCAAGGAAATCACACAATTCCAGACCTTTAGCTCCCAATATATGGGAAACATCCTAGAATGCTCATGTAACAAGAGGTATGTTGGCAGTACGTTACTTGCTATCAAGAAAAGGATTTTGGAACATATGAAAGCCATAGGGAATGGGAAACAGCCTTTACATTTTTTTTTAAATCTGGTTAAGCCTTTACAATGCATTTTTAGCACAGCTATTTTTACCACGAATCTGCATTTAAAACGCATGCCAATACAACACATTTAAGGTAAGTTGGGGAATTTGTGGGGTGTCCCCTCACAAATACATTGATTTTAAATATAAAAACAATGCATGGTTTTTGCATGCGTTTTAAATGCATTTTCGCTGTAAAAAATACGCCTGCTAAAAATGCGTGTAAAAGGCATGAAAAGTAATCGCATGCGCTGTGCGTCGTACAACCATAGGGAATTGACTTCCACAGGATCCTGTAGCAAGACATTTCAACAAGGCACATTTTCAGGAAATGTATGAAACTAATTTGACATACAAAAGGTGCCAATTAACAGAAGGGACTGGAACTGGATCCTAATACTCAGAAGGAAAAAGAATCCAGGTACAGCATAGATGTGGAGATGAAGGGAACACTACGGTGGAACACTGAAGAAGAATTAAGGGTATACTTGGGTGATGGGTAATGTACCCAGATTTTAATTTGCTGGTGTGCATTTTGTTGTTGCACTGCGGCTTACTGACAAGAACTTACTTTGTGATATTCTTTTATTGTGCACCTATGTTTTTTTCATTTTAGGAAAAAAGGAAGAGACTCTCACATGAAATGTGGTGATTTCATCTGGGGGGAGGCCCTTACCCTTTACTTCTGACCTGCACCTGGGTGCTCTTGTTTCTTCACAGATAAGAGTTCCACTTTTTTATAGAATTTCTATTTTGATGACTTCAGTTCCTGTAATTATTTGTTTCAGCTGTGTGGTCTCGAACCGTGGTTGGAAATGACGTGATATTCCTCCGTGTCAACTTTTTTATCCTTTGTAACCAGCCTCATGGGCACAACATACCTATCCTTTGGGGATTAAAATGATTGATATTTTTTCCTTTTGATAATTATCGATGGAGCTTTGTCGAACTTGAGCTCCCTGGATCATGATTTTTTCTCGTGTTTTTTTTTCTTCATTTTATGAATATAATTTTTTGGTAGAGCAGGGGTTCTTGCAGCCAGATTCATGAAGCCGAAATCGTCTCGCAAAGGGACAGATTCTGAGAATCTGGCCCTTTGCAAGTGCTATTTTTGCATTTGGGATTCATCATTCATGGAGAAACAGCGGCCCTCATCCTCCTAGACCTCTCCGCGGCATTCGACACGGTCTGCCACCGCACTCTAGTACGGCGCCTCAGCAACATCGGAATCCAGGACAAGGCGCTGGAATGGATCATCTCCTTCCTCGACGGAAGAACACAGAGAGTCCGCCTACCACCGTACAAGTCAGAGGCCTCCGAAGTCATCTGCGGCGTCCCCCAAGAATCATCCCTGAGCCCCACCCTCTTCAACGTCTACATGAGCCCCCTCGCGGCCATCGTACGCAAACACCACCTCAGCATAATCTCCTACGCCGACGACACCCAGCTGATCCTCTCCCTGACCAACGACCCCGCCGCCGCCAGAGCCAACCTGCACGAAGGGATGAAAGAGGTAGCCGAGTGGATGACGACCAGCCGCCTGAAACTGAACTCGGACAAGACGGAGGTCCTCATCCTGGGCTCCGCACCCTCCGCCTGGGACGACTCCTGGTGGCCTCCCGCCCTGGGCACCGCACCCAAACCGACAGACCATGCACGAAACCTGGGCTTCATCCTGGACTCCTCCCTCTCCATGACCAGGCAAGTCAACAGCGTCTCCTCGGCGTGCTTCAACATCCTACGCATGCTACGGAAGATCTTCTGGTGGATCCCCACAGAGACCAGGAAGACCGTCACCCAGGCCCTCGTCACCAGCCGACTGGACTACGGCAACGCCCTCTACGCCGGGACCACCGTCAAGCTCCAGAAGAGACTCCAGCGGATCCAAAATGCCTCAGCCAGACTCATCCTCGACATCCCACGATCCAGCCACATCTCCGGACATCTAAGAGACCTTCACTGGCTCCCCGTCAACAAGAGAATCACCTTCCGCCTCCTCACCCACGCACACAAAGCCCTACACGACCAAGGCCCGAGCTACCTCAACAGCCGTGTCAACTTCTACGCTCCCAAACGCCACCTCCGATCAGCCAACCACGCCCTCGCCGCCGTCCCCCGCATCCGAAGAGCGACTACAGGAGGAAGGTCCTTCTCCTACCTGGCCGCCAAGACCTGAAACTCCCTCACGTCCGACCTGCGCCTGACCCAAGACCACCTCTCCTTCAGGAAGAAGCTGAAGACCTGGCTGTTCGAGCAGTAGCGGCACCCCCCCCCCCCCCCCCAAGCGCCTTGAGACCCTACGGGTATGTAGCGCGCTTTATAAGTGTCACTGATTGATTGATTGATCATCCCAAATGCAAAAATCACAATTCTAAAAATCGCTAAATTGCGAAAAATTGCATTTAAGGAATCTCAATTTGAGATTCCTTAAATGCAATTCATGAACAATTTTAAAATTGCGAATTCGCAATCTGGGGCTGCTATTCACCGCAAAGTCTAACTACGTGGTAAATAGCAAATACTTATAAAAATGCACTTTAGTGCATTTTTCTAAGTTGTATGTTACACACACACATGTCCTTTGGACATGTGTGTGCGCAACACCAGTGTATATTACCATTTCAGGGGTGCTACAGGGTGTCCTTTGGACACCCTGGCACCCTGAAAATCGCTTCCTTATTTGCGAAACGCTATTTGCTAATCGCAAATAAGGAATGACTCCCCGTTCATTCCTATGGACCTATAGGCCCATAGGAATGAATGGGACAGCCATTCCTTATTTGCGATTAGCAATTAGCGAATCGCAAATAAGGAAGCTGTAGAAATCGCAAAAAAATTGCGATTTTTACATGCATCCCGTTTTTCGAGTCTTTAATAGCGATTCCTTAAAAATCGCTATTAAGGACTCGCAAAACAGGACTTTGATGAATCTGGGCAGAAGTTTCCTGTTTTCACCAGTAACACATTTGCATTTTTGACTGCTTTCATTGCAGCTTGACTCCAATTGAGACATTACCTCGATCTTTTGTGGGTTGTTATTGTTGGCTGTGATGTATTTTTAAACATATCTACTGCCCAATATTATTAAGGTTGGTTTTTGGACCATCTTGAGGGGGTCATTCCATGGTTTGGTGAGACCATTTCACAATCATTATTAGTTTATAATACAAGTGAATGTGCAGTGATGATTCATTTGTACTATATATTTTGGTTGTATTGTTTGTGTTATTCTTATTTGAGGATGTATCAGACTGTGCAAAGTTTTCCACAACTTTAAGATTTATATATGTTTGTTCTTTATGGCATGCATAATTGCTCCTCTACTTGTTATTGCTGATTTAGTGGGCATTCTCTTTATTTGGTGACAGCTTTAATATGTGGCAGTCTCTCTTTTTTTCTAAGGCAGTGTAAGGGAGAAGCTGCCACCCTCCACTGACCAATCCTGCTCCTTAGTAGAAAGGAGGCTGAAGAGAGGTTTACTCCTCTTCCACCCTATCATACTTGACGAGGAGCATGACTAAGCGAGAACAACCTAAAGTGGAGCTTGAGGAGATTGACATATAGGACCCTTAAAAGGTTCCTGGGACTCGTGAGGATCCACCAAGTAGGTGATATCCCTCTTGCACTCCTTCACCTCATAAGTCCCAGAGCAGCAGTCTTGTAGGGCCCTAGGCTCCACAGGCTACATAACCGTCAATTTTTAAGCAGGTTTAAACACAACCTGAGTGGTATTCTGGTCAAACCACCATTTCATGTCCTCCTGGCAGGCTTCTAGGTTTCTTTGCACTTGCTTCCAGAAGTACTTCATCTGGCTACGGAGTGACAGAATGTAGCTGACTACACCCTGGTGGGCTTTTATGGAAACTGCTCCCAGCCCTCCTTCACCAGCATGAGAGATCCTCCCACTGGATGCTCATACAGAAGTTAAAAGGGGCTGAAACCAACCCTCTTTTGCAGTACCTCCCTTTAGGTAAATAAAAGGCATGGCAGGAGGACGCTCCACTTTTCCCTCATGGGATCCACCAGGCCCATTATCATGCCTTTTAGGGTCCTGTTGAACCTTTCAACAAGTCCATTAGTTTGAGGATGGCATGGAGTGGAGAGCTTGTAGGTTACCTGTAGTATTCTGAGTTGTATATTTATGTTCATGCATTTCACTGCATCTAGCTGCTCAGCCAGCGTGAGTGCTCCATGTAAGAATGTTGGTGTGATTGACATGTATGGAATGCTTGGTATGAGAGTTGGCAGTTAAGATGGGCTGAGCAGTTAGGAGGCTGCTCCTGGTGGGGCTGCTTTTTCCAGAGTTATACTTCCTGTTATCCTACTTATGGCTGAATAAACCTACTTCTATATTCATCTACATCTGCCTCGGCTACATCATTATATGTATGTATGGACTAACATACTACATTATTTTTGGCAACGATCTGGAGACTTTCCTGCGCAAAATTATGCCTTTTTAACAAGAGTTGGGAGTATCCTGTAGCGAAAGGGGAACAAGCATCTATCATCATAAGAAGAAGGAACCTCTAGAAGCACGAGAAGTAGCCTCACCAGTGCCAAACACCAGGCAGGCCTAATCTTGTTGTGCTGTTAAGTCATCAAGAAACATGGTTTCTGCGTAGAAAATCATCACTGAAGCTGCCTACATGACGCAGAAGATAAAACATCTTTAGCGACAATCTACATCTACTGGCAATGGAAACAAGCAGTGTCAGCATTGAACTTAAAAGTGGAACCAAGGTATTTGGTGTCTGTCTGCGTTAAGGAACTAGTGCTTTGATAATGACTTTCTTTTTCACAAGATGTTGGATTTGTTACCATCTTCGTCTGCGTGTACTCATCCCTACTAGCGCTGGACATGGATGAGATTCTCTTGTACTTCTGCCTGTTTGATTTGCCAATGGCCGCTGTGACAGTTGTCACTGTTGTACTCTGAAACAAGAACATCTCTGACTTATTGGGAGGAGTCCGACATGGTGAGTTGGAGTTCATCGTGTATTTTAATAATTTCATGTGTTTTAACAAAGCATCTTATGGATGTCTGTTAAGCGCTGTTTCAAAATTTTAAAATTCGATGCTCAACTTACATTTACCTCCGTGCCTCGTGACTGTGTCTCGCAGAGACGCTCATCTACCTTCTATGACGTCTTCTTCCTTCATGGTTCGTGTTGCTGCATATGTTCGTCTGGAAGCAGGAGCGTGCCGTGAGCCACTCGGCGGGCGTCTCCTGAGCATGCCGCCATCTTGTGTTTTCCACGAGCAGGCATTCGTTGTGACTATGCTCCGTGGTGTTCTGCCAACCAGTGTTTGGACAATAAAGTTTTTTTTTTTTCTTTCAACTTCGGATCGTTTTTATTCCTGTGTTGTGAAGAGACAAGCTCTTCATTTTGGGGGTAAATGCAGCAAGCTTCAGTGCCAGCAGCTCCGGACTGTTTGTTCATCGCATGTGCACATCGGGGATGACGTTGGCTGCGTTAATCTGTTATCCAAGACTAGGACATTGTACTTTGTTTCAAGTTCGTTTGGACAGTTCTTCGCAAGATCAACAGTGTCAGCAGTTCCAGTCTGGTTTTTCATCACATGTGTACTTCGAGCATGTTTTCGGGTGCTATCAAAGTCTAGGTCACTGTACTTTGTTTCCAGTTTGTTTGGTGAGTTTTCTACCTCATCATTCGTTTATTCTGCCTACATCTGACATGCTGCAAAGTACTTGACATTGTACCTAGGCGAAGTTCTTTCTTCAGGATTGTCTTTAAAACAATTTCAAGGGCCTGTTTTTCTTCCCGGTGACAGGCACACCTATGACTGTGGTTAATCACCAAGCATGTTTTTTTAACTTACACATTAACCAACAAGCATGTTTTTAACTTACAGTTCATTCATTTAAGAAATGTGTAAGGAATGTGTGTGTTTTTATCTGACATGGTGTCACTTTTCTTATGTGGGTTCTCTCACCCTCATCGTTTAGGGTTCTCTCACCCTCATTTCTGTGCTTAAAGGTTCTATCACCCTCATTTCTGTGCTTAAGGTTGGTACATGAGTTCTCTTACTCATGTCTGCGCAAAAGTTTTGTTTAAGAGTTCTCTCACCCTCATTTGTGCATCATTGTATCCCTGTTTTTGGGATGGGTTTGGGTTGTGGTCCCATTTCCCCTCATGGTCTTTTTACCATCAGTTAACCCTCATTTCTGGGTTATAGGGTCACAGTCTTTTCCTAGGACTTTATACCTTCTCTGCCTGTGTTGGACACTTTGTTGTACATTTTGTGTGCAAGGTCTCGTGTCCAGTGTGTAAGACGCCCTGTGCATCACATTTTCAGTGTAGCCATTGCGTGTAGTCATTATTTGGCTCACTATGTCTTGTGTGTAAGCTGGTTGTGCTTCACTTTTTCTATGTGTTGGTTTGACACTTTGTGCTGCACCTGTTCGTGCCGCGTGTGTTTTTTGGGTTTGTCCTAATAACACTTTAGTTTATGGGTAAGCCCCATATTTTCAGGGTTCCTCACATGAGGAGTGGAATTTTGCCACATTGTGCTGCACCATCCAGTGCTGCGTTTGTTCTTAGGCTTGTCCTTTGTACATCTTTGTTCTGGATTTAGCCCTTGTTTACTGAGTTCCTCATTTGAGGAGTGGCTTTTGTCTGCCACAGTCTACCTTTGTGTAGATCTTTTCTTCATTCTAGGTCTTACTCACTCGCCTTGTGAGTACATTTTTATCTTCTTTTTCAATATTAAAGGAGGAGGATAGTGTCAGTGCTTGTGTTTACTGTCTCTTTCTTCCTTCTTTATCTTGTTTGTCTGTTTTCCCTCTCGTGGTGTGGTTTCCTCCTCATCCCTGGGTTTACCGATTATTATAATCAAGTGTAATTTCATTGTCTATAGTTTTCCTCTTCACTGATAGTTTCCACTTTCTTTTCTTTTCGTGAGGGAGAGGATAATGTAGTATTCTGAGTTGTATATTTATGTTCCTGCATTTCACTGCATCTAGCTGCTCAGCCAGCGTGAGTGTTCCATGTAAGAATGTTGGTGTGATTGACATGTATGGAATGCTTGGGTGCTTGGTATGAGAGTTGGCAGTTAAGATGGGCTGAGCAGTTAAGAGGCTGCTCCTGGTGGGGCTGCTTGTTCCAGAGTTATACTTCCTGTTATCCTACTTATGGCTGAATAAACCTACTTCTATATTCATCTACATCTGCCTCGGCTACATCATTATATGTATGTATGGACCAACTTACTACATTACCCCATATACCTTTCACGTGGCCTTCATGTACCTTGACGCGAAGTTAGTACCACAGTCTGACACCTCCTCTTTGGGGAACTTCACACAGGTAAAGATGCCCATCAGTGCCCAGCCACTATGGGTGCAGTCATTGTTATCATAAGCACAGACTCCAGGTACCGTGTGGTATTGTCCACCAGGACCAGGGTGAACCTGTTGTCCATGGCTGCCTTGGGGTCCAGAGGCCCAGCAATGTTGATGCCCACTCTTTCAAAGAGAGTGCCAATGACATGAAATGGTTGCAGGGGAGCCTTGCGCTATTCTCCTGACTTATCACTATCTTGGCAGGTAGGACAGGACCTGCAAGATGCATCTGAGGCCCTCCTCACTTGAAGCCAGGAAACATGGGTAACACACTTGTCGAAGGTCTTGTTCTGCTGCAAATCAACTGTCAGGGGTACATCATGAGCCAGCTCCAGCAGGACGTCAAGTGGCACTGGGGAACCACCAACACAAGGGTTACACCAGGCTCAGGAACTGCAGGCTCACTATACAGGAGAACAGTCTCCCAGTAAATAAGGTGATCACCAAGGATGCAGCCAGCTGTCTGGTCTGCAGCCGCTGCAATAGGCCTATAAGAGTAGAGCACTCTTTCGGAGCCTTGCAGAACTCCTCCAGGATTGGACCCTCTTCATTCTGCCACTTAGCCAGCTAAAGCAGGTTCCCCAGTTTAGCAACATCCTGCCTTTTAGGTTTTAGGATGTCTGCCTCAGATTCAGCCTCATCATGTACTATGGGAACCGCAGGAGCAGGTTTCTCGTATCATTTGCCCTTCCTCTTATGGGCCACTCTTCTAGGCTCAAGGTTTTCTTGAATACCCTTTCAGGATGCTGTGGACCACATGGTCAAGCACACCCACACAGGCAACCCTAACATCTCCAAGTGTGACCTGAGCTCCACCTCATTCCAGATGGTGTGCTTCTGGTCATTGCCAAGTAGATATCCAATGGGCATTGATAGACTCAGAGCTACCCTTAAGAAACCTGAGACACCCCTCACTTAAACTGATCCAGAACAACTGGATAGTGACACTCATGGTTGTCAGCTGCAACAACTTGATGGAATGCATTAAGGACTACCTTCTCCGAGGCCACCAGATGACATCTTACAGTTGTCATACTGGCTCCAGTGTCTCTCAGAGCTTCCACCCTTTGCCCATTGATGGTGATGCACTGCTGTACTTCCTAGTATTACTAGGCATGTATGTTTTCTGTACCATCTCTCTGCCACCAAGGGACACTAGGGTAACCTCTGCTCTTTCTCCCGCCCTACCTGGGGCAATCTCCACGATCTCTACACTAGCTAAACCCAATGACTGCCCAATGGTAGGGGGCTGTGCCTGCTTGGGACTCTTGGATTATGCAAAAGGGTAAACCCGGAATTACTGGGACCTGGTTACTTGACAATATATAATAGGGTGGTCTCAGTATTTATAACATCAAATAGTGAAAGGTCAAAGCAAACTGTGAAAACTATTCAAAATATACAAATCATCTTCCATCTTCCACAGAGGTCATGTCTGTCCAACCGGTCCCCTGATTCACTCAGGAATCCAAAGTTTGTTCACTATTGGATTTTTACTCCAGTGTCCCTGTTCCTTAGACTCACGTGGACAGGACTTGTCTTAATTCAGTTTCAGAGTGGTCTCTCACTCCTCTCTTACCGCTGCCATGAGCTTGTGATGCTATGTCTGTCCACACCAGTGATCTGTGAGAAGACCCTGTTTCCCCATTCACAGTGCCGTGTAACCCCACTCCACTCACTGTCCTGAGGAAGACCCCAACTGTAAGGTTCTCGACGAGGCCTACATCTTCAAGGGGGTCGAAACATCGACAATCACCAAATGCCAGTCTTGTCTACACTATTTGAATTACTGAGAAAGTATATGTTACATAACATATAAGTACAGATGTTATGTACTTCAATTGTTTGTTGTTTTGATTCATGGTCCCTTCTGGCACATTAATAATTTGTGCTTGTAGTATTTGTGATTAGCGTCTTTCCCCATCCCACTACCTCACCAGAATCACAGCCTTCCCCTCCCACTACCCCTTTTACCTGGGCACTGCTATGTTACTAGATGTATCTCAAATGTACAATGTGATGTTTTCTGTCTGAAGAAACTCTGATCAGTCTTGGTGTGATTAAATAACACTGAAACTAAAACTCTGTTATGATTTGTATATTTTGAATAGTTTTCACTGTTTGCTTCGACCTTTCACATTTTGATGTTATAAATACTGGGACCACCCCATTTTATATTGCTTGGGACTCTTGGCATCCCCCTTGAGGTGTCCTTCCTGATGGCACTCATAGCACTTGGGGGTGCCTTCCCTGAAGACTTACTATCAGGGAACCATCTCATCTTTTTCTCAGTTGTGGCAATTGAGAACTGAACCGTGGAACTGGTTTGGGGCCCTTCAGAAAAATCCTTGTTTTTATATTTATTCCCCACTCCTTCTTCTAATGGGGACCCTGCCCACCCTTGTGGTAATCCCCCCAGATACCTTCTTATGGACCCTGGTGCTAACTTAGCAATCGCCATCCTTAGCAAGCTCCTTCGGGTCAGTGAGCTTACTAACAATCACATGTAGAGCGCAGACCTGCAAAACATAAATTGAACATGTGTTTTTTTTCAACCAAGTTGTACAGCTTCTGAATTTTTTACTTCACTACCCTTCAAACAACCATCCACACAATCCACCAAGGTCTGTTGGGCCAGCTTCTGACTGTGCCTTAAGTTTTGTTTTTACTTTTCTCTGGTCAGACCATCCTTTCTAACACAGCCTTCCTTCATGGGGGATACCTCATTCTGTCTCCCTTCTCTGAGGCCAGTAGGGTCCTTCATATTGCTAGGGATATTCCTTCCGAGACTAGCCCTCAATCCTTGTTATGGATCCTGTGTATCTGAAAGGCAAACCACTTGTCAATATCATCTCCTACTCCAAAGTCACACCCTTTTGTCTCTAGAGGACACTGATGAAATTCTGGCACCATCACTGCTGGACTCTACCTGCCCTTTCCTACTTCTCTAGCTCCAACCTGGCCAGCTCTAGAGTGAGCTTCATTTCTTCCCTCCTGTCTTCCAACTCCTCTAGGCTCAGGCCCCTGGAGGACAGACTGCTCCCTGCATGGGGAGCAAGAACTAACTTGGGGATAAGTCATCTTCCTCAAATGAGGATCCACAGGAAGGTCCTCTCTCAGTCCTTTACCCTCAGAACTGGTATCCAAATCCTCCTCTTTTCTGTCCATTTCATCCTCTCCTTCTGCTGCTGTAGAAACTGACTGGTGCATTTCCTCCCAGACCCTCAGTGCCTTTTGTAGCTCCACCTCTCTGATGATGCTCTTTACTGGATGTCACCTCTTCTTAAAGAACTCCTTGGCTAGGCCACAGGAATTCCATGTTATCCAGCACAAACGCCATCCTTGCAGGTAAGGCCATAGGCACAATAACACAGGACGAGTAAAACGTAAATTAGAGAAAAAGCAAAACGGCCAATCAGGATGAATTTAAAACTCAAATTGGCCTTGGAAATGGGCAAAAGCAGACCCCAATGTAACCTGTGCTATAACCTGGTAGTTTAGCACAGAGCAGGCAGGCTTAACGTAGAGGCAATGTGTAAAGAATTGGTGTCACAATTCAAATAGTAAACCGTTAAATACCACACAAAAGATCCCATACCAGGTTGGAAACGTAGTGCTTAATTTAAAAAATAATACAATACTAAAATGACAAAAATCCAAATAGTTGAACCAGAATATTGATTTTTTTTTATAGAATTAACTACAATATAGCACCTTAAAGCATAAAGTGCCAAACAGCTATCTGGTCATAATGGACCGGGTCAAGTCAAACGTTTAAGCGGACCGTGATGGAGCCCGGGTCAGATACAGTCTCAGGTTATTCCAGCTGAATGTTTACCTCCTCAATTTCTGTGCCAAGGCCTCTTGGAGTGGAAGAAGGTTGGCGGGAGCAAGGAAAGCGTCGCTGGTGGTGGTCGGCAGGGCAAGCAAAGCAGGCCAGACACATTAGATGGCTTTGTATTGTCACTAATGTCTCGAGGCTTGCTTTGGGAAGAGTCAGACTTGCAACAACTCATGCTGATTTTAGGTGCAAGCGGCACAGTTCCAGAATCTGTTTGCGGTCATGAAGAGCTCAAAAACTTAAAATTACGAGCTCAAGAGCCACAACAAGGTTTGAAGACATGAGAGGAACCTCTTGGGGGGGTCCAGGAGCTTTAGGGAGCCGGTTATGTCCCCAAGGGTCAGATCAAAAGGTCAGCAGACTATCCCTGTGAGTCGCTCTGGGGTCATGGGTTCAAGATGGGTTGCAGGTCCAGTTCCTCCATCCCAGGCAAAAGCAAGGCAACAGCTACTTCAGAGCAGCAGTCCAGCAGACTGGAAGTCCATGCAGCTGCATGAAAGTCATTCTTCTTGGCAGACTATCCACATACCCAGAGGTACTAAATTGTGGAATCACACACTCACTATCTCATGTATACAGTCTCTTATATATCCAGTCACTCTGCTATACACCAGTTAAACACCCACCCACCCAACCTCACCATACAGGCACTTCCACAGAGAGTTACCTGAGTATATCTGTTTAACACTCAGTAACTTTTAGAAAATACTCACAATCACTGGATGATGTCATCAGTGATGTCATCAGTGATGTCGCGGATCATGTAATGAGTGATCTTACATGTGAGGCCATAAGCAGTACATTGTGGGGGCACAAGTTATAGTTAGCTCAGCTAACTATAACTGCTGTATTTCTCTGGTTTTGTACGAATAAAACGTCAGCCTAACTATAACGTCCCTTTAACCTTTGTTTTTTCCAGTGAATTTCTAGGTTTCAAAAAAATATATACTTCCCCACCGTAACATCCCTGCAACATTTATTTTTTCAGTGAATTTCAAATGTTTTTTTTAAAATAAATTTTTTATTGACATTTTACACATATACACTATTAAGAACTAATGGCATACAGAAAGAAAGTGCAGCACTTAATAACAAATTATTCTGACGAGAGCTTGCAGGGGTTATTTTATATTTTTAACAGTCACATCACTCATCTGCAATATAATGCATTGCATACAAATTGCCTGCTGTGTCATTGCAGCATGTAGGTTCCGCTCATCCCTCCCCACTCAAAAGGGAACAGAAGGTGAATTGTACAATGCAACGCTCAGTATCCACTTGGTAGGCCAATCACAGCCCACGGGGGCAGACAACAGCCATTCTATAATGATAGTTAGGGGCAACGTATTTGCAATATGGATATCATCATGGATGTGCTTGTGTAGGAGAGTCGGTGTTTGCTGGCGGAGCCAAGAGGGGAATGGGTTCCAGATATCCTTAGACCAGGATCTAAGTGGCATAATCTCCCAGAAGATGAACAGTTGTTCCTAGCAGTACTTGAGATCTCACAGACAAGTCTTAGTGTCGGGGCAAGCAGTCTGCCCCAATATCCAGCCACTCAACACTTAGCTAGTATGAGCAGCATGAAATTAGTTGCCAAATAGTGGGTGGGCGTCCTTTACATATCTCAGCAGGGCCACTAGGGGGGAGCAGTCTAACTCCTGACCTGTTATGTCTGTAATGTGTTGAAACACCTCTGCCCAGAATCAAGTGATCTGCTGTAACCTTTTGGTTTTTATTGAATTTCTAATATTTTTTTTTAAATGTCTATGTCATAACTATAAAGTCCCTATAAACTTTATCTATAATTATATATTGAACATTACATCTGCATGGTTGTACCACTTATTGTTGTATATGTCATCTATTCATGTAAAAAGTGCATTAAACATCTTATTTCAAGATATTTTAGATTTTTACAATGACGCGATTGCCAAGGACATACCGTCTGTTTCCGAGAAAGTGTAAAATACATATATAGACATATTTTGGTGTAGCTGTCAAAAAAATACATCAACAATGCATTTTCCTTCTTCACAACAACATCGAAGGTTGTGATGATGTCAGTAGTCACGAATACAAATGACAAAGTGTAAAACAGATATATAGACATATTTTACACAAAGTTTGAGTCAAGCTGTTTAGTAACATATTGGTTTCACTTAAATTGAACAACACATTTTTAAAAAGAACAGTTTAAATACAGAACTTTCAACATTGGAACTCACACATAGTACGTAACTACCAAACACCTATCAAAATATCCCTTGTCACCCAAACAGTTTTAAAAAACTGTGGTGGTTTTTAACTTTTTTTAAAACTATTTCTACATAATAAAATGAATCAGAAGAACCAAAAGAAGAAGTAGAACTGGTTAACGTTGTTGAATACCAGGAGGACTCAGCTGCACATGAACAGTCTTTAGATGAAAAACCAGCAATGAAAAAATAAAGTATTTCGTTGGATTTATTCTCCATTATATCTAGTAAATCGAAGACCACAACTAAATTGGTGAGGTGCAGCATACATGAGAAGACATTATCTCGGTTCAGACTAAAAAAAATTCATGTTGTATAAGAAGCATGTTGTTCCACTTAAAAACATACCAGAAGGATGTTAAAATTCCAATGAGAAAGAAAAGGGAGCAGGATCATCAGTCTCCAGACCTCCAGCCCCTGCTTCTGAAAACAAAGGGCCAAATTTTCAAGACAGGCGATAAGATTATCGCAGTTTTTTCGCTGCAGTTTTCTGCCGCTAAAACTGCGATAATGAGCTTGATAATATGCTCTATGGAATTCTAATTGAAGCCCATGATAAATGTGAAACACATCTAACATGGGCTTCAATTGGAATAGAATATTCATAGAGCATATTATCCCATTATCGCCATTTTAGCAGCAGAAAACTGCTGCAAAAACGGCGATAATTGTATTGCCTATCTTGATAATATGGCCCAAAGTTCCATCTGAAATGCAGAAAAGATGAGTGCAATGTCACCAGAATTAAAGCGTTTTGCTACCTTCGGCATGAACTATAACTAAGGGTACGGAGTGTGTTCTGCTCCGCCTTTTGAGTTCATGGAGTTTTGCCCATTCCATGCGCCGCTTGGAGTAGGGAGTTCAGCAAAACTCTGGTGTTGGATCTAGCCCTGATCTCTTGACTGGGTGAGAGTATTCTGCTTAATTTAGAAACTCTGCCCATCACCACCCCTTGTTGGTAAATATTTTGTCCACCATAAGCGTGGAAGGGTATACTCAGATGTGTGTCCCTTGCTCATTGCACCATCAGGATTCAAGCAAGCCGGGCCGACAACGGCTGAAATGCCAGAAACCGGTCCCCGGAAGCTTGTTTCCTTTCCAGTGTAAAAATTGGCTTGGTAGTTTGGTTTGCCCTGTTCCCATGATGCACTGGGACAGGAACAGACTAATTTGCATATAGCCAGGTTCTGAACTGGGATGGTGCAGTGAGCTAAAAAATGGTGTTGGATCTAGCCCTGATCTCTTGACTGGGTGAGAGTATTCTGCTTAATTCAGAAACTCTGTCCATCACCACCCCTTGTTGTTAAATATTTTGTCCACCATAAGCGTGGAAGGGTATACTCAGATGTGAGTCCCTTGCTCATTGCACCATCAGGATTCAAGCAAGCCGGGCCGACGACGGCTGAAATGCCAGAAACCGGTCCCTGGAAGCTTGTTTCCTTCCCAGTGTAAAAATTGGCTTGGTAGTTTGGTTTGCCCTGTTCCCATGATGCACTGGGACAGGAACAGACTAATTTGCATATAGCCAGGTTCTGAACTGGGATGGTGCAGTGAGCTAAAAAATGGTGTTGGATCTAGCCCTGATCTCTTGACTGGGTGAGAGTATTCTGCTTAATTCAGAAACTCTGTCCATCACCACCCCTTGTTGTTAAATATTTTGTCCACCATAAGCGTGGAAGGGTATACTCAGATGTGAGTCCCTTGCTCATTGCACCATCAGGATTCAAGCAAGCGGGGCCGACGACGGCTGAAATGCCAGAAACCGGTACCCGGAAGCTTGTTTCCTTCCCAGTGTAAAAATTGGCTTGGTAGTTTGGTTTGCCCTGTTCCCATGATGCACTGGGACAGGAACAGACTAATTTGCATATAGCCAGGTTCTGAACTGGGATGGTGCAGTGAGCTAAAAAAATGGTGTTGGATCTAGCCCTGATCTCTTGACTGGGTGAGAGTATTCTGCTTAATTCAGAAACTGTCCATCACCACCCCTTGTTGTTAAACACCACCTGCGGAGCAAGGTTAACCACTTACTGGCAAGCAGTGCACAGAAATGACAGACAATGCTTCCCTTTATGGGAGACAGGAGGGTTGTATGTCATGTGGTAGTTGCCATGGAGGTGCTGGCTATGCCTCTGGGCTACAATTGGCAGTTTGCTTCCTACACCCTTAGCCCTGTGGCTCACTTCCATCATACTCCTCGGGGCGCGGGATGAACGAGGGAGTTCCAGAGTCACTCTGCAGCCGGCACCATGTGAAGATCAGGAGGAACAATCCCGGACAGCCATCACCTGTGCCCTACTCTGCTTTACCATGCTTTGGATGCTGGGCATCAGCTAAATTCTTGGGGCGTGTCGCAGAACTTGTGAGCAGTGGCAGCAACAACAGAGGGATAAGAGGGGAAGTGCTGGATATGGATATGGATATTTTTATTTTGAGTTTGGCATGAGGATTTCTCAGTTAAAGGTAGGGCATGCATGAACTTTCTCCTTCTCCTACGCTACGCTCTGTGCGGAGCGAGCGGGCTGGTATAATGACAGTCGCAGGCGTGCGTTTCATTTTTTCTTTCAGCTCCCTTTGTAGTGGAGAAAATGCGATCATTCTTGCCCCTTACTTGATGTCTTTAATTAGGCAGGCACAGCAGCACTATATGAAACTTTCTTAAGCTCAGCCCTCTCTCAACAAGCAGGTGTGGACTGTTGACTGGGGCGGAGTTGAACTCTGTAGAATTCCACTACGTTTTTATGCAACTCTGTAGAATTATGTGTAGTGCAACTCCGCGAGCTCTGCCCACACCTAACTATTCCACCATCATAAGACCTGGGAAGCAGTCTGTGAATGTAATTTTACTGAACGTGAAAAACTATACTTGTTAACTTTTTGTCTTTATTTATAGCAGCAGTTCAAACACCTTGAAAAAATGTAAACAAAGAAAAATGTATTAGGATTTCATTTTGAACATTAGGGAACTAAAACATGATACAATGCTGAAGTGGTGAAGATACTTCTTAGATAAAACATAAGGCTGCTGGTATTATAGTAGCCCTGTTTAGTTTGTATCTGTAGTAACAGTATGTAGTCCAGTAATGTTTTATACTTTTCTTTCCTTCAGTTATAAACAGACTTTTATTTTCAACAACTTGTTGTTGTCAATACCCCTAAAAGGCTCAATAATGTCTCAGAAACTCATAATTCCTATACATTTCAACATAATGCCACATTTTGTTATCCTAAATTGTCCTTAGAATTTTGGTTCTAGAAATAACAGATATACGTTTGTTAACATTTTATGTAGTCTTGATTTAAATAACATATCTGTGTCATTGAGCTCTGTCCATCATATTTGACATCTTTAATATATTGTGTATTGTGTAGTATGTAGAGGTTATATTAAATCCTTTATGAAATATGTTTGCTATTGTTGGGAAACGTTTTTAATGGGATTTTAGTCCAGCTACAAAGTTTGTAGTTTCAGTTTCTTATTTACTTCTATCCACTCTGCATAATTGTAACATGATTTATGACATATTTCTCGTACGCTTGTGCAATCAATGTCCAAGTAAGTTCTAATATGCAGTTTGTACAGATGTTTTCTTGATTGCCATTTTTGGTTACATTTTTAAAGGCCACAGCTTTACAATCTGCTATTGTCAAATAGAAGAATTGTTCCAAATTAATTTCAGTGCTAGAGGCGAATTCACAATGTTCACAATTATCGTTGCGTTTATCCCTTAAACCAAATAGTTTAATCAAATTTACATCCTCTTCCTCTGATAGTCCTAGTATTACTATTAAAAATTCACACGCATCCTGCAGAACATTTTAAGAAAATTTAGTAATCCAGTACACTTCTCTATCTTTCAGACTTTTCTGCAGCTCTATTGGTGGTAACTTGCCTGTCTTTGGCTCCATATGGACCATAGCCTAAAATGGAAGTAAACTTTGGATAAGAAGTAACTCATTTAAACCTTGAAGTCATTCTGGAATGGCAGCCAGTACTAACTTGTTGCGCACAGCTCTAGAAAGCATTTTATTATCAATTTATTGTAACACTGGTTACATATGGGGTGTGGCCAAGCCGGCTATGCCACCATCTGGGTCGGGGGCTGAGCTTGCTGTGAACACTGCCTGTCTTTAAGATGAATCCGGCCATTGACGCCTCTTCCCTTCCGATGTAGCCGGTGCATACCTGGGGCCTCGCAGATTATGCCCACTCGGTGTAACCCAGCACACACCAAATAAGCCATGAATGGTAACCACCGACAGTCGTGAACGCCACCTGACACACAGAGCGGAGGTCGGAGGGTGCGAGCACGAGGAGCGTGGTTACCATTAGCGGTGACTGCAGAGAGTGTGTACGGTGACCCTGCGGACATGATGGCAAACATGACCTTCTAAGGCTCCGCACACGGGCAGGCCTTTCGCCCATTATATCCCGGCAAACCTGGCTGGAAACTGGCACGTCGGAGTCGGTATGTGGAGAGCACTTGGCGCCGACAAATGAGTCCTCTTCTTGGGGCAGAATCTGAGGCAAAAGAGGCTTGTTTGATGCCGGATCCTAGCAGCAAGATGGCAGCTCACCACCCCTGACACCAACCGCCAACCGGCTGAGCCCGCCTCTGGCAGCTGGCTCCTGCAGTGTGTCCCGTGAAGCTGAGGGCTGCGTGCAGAAGGGCAAGGGGGCACTTGCACTGACAATGGATGGTGTGGAGCCCATGGGGGTAGCCCAGGAGTGACCAGGCACATGGGAGTTGTCACTGTATCCCACCGATGTGCTCGCAGCACCGTGGAGGATTCATAACCCCCATGCCCGTGATGCACACGAGCACAGTGTGACTTATCACCCTTACCTGGGGTCAGTGGACGAGAGGCCCTCCATTCACTGCTTTTGTCCCACCAGGAATCCTGATGCTGCTCATCCTTTGGGGTTGACTGACTTCAAAATGGCACCCAGGGGACCCTGCGGATAACGCCGGAGGAGTGCAAAGGTGCAGCCCATCACCAGAGCATTTCAGCAGCTATGGGGAGGTAGGGAATCACCACATCTGAGCTGATGGCTGCCACCTCAAGCCACCATCTGGGTCGGGGCAGAGCTTACTGTGAACACTGCCTGACTTTAAGATGGATCCGGCCATTGATGCCTCCTCCCTCCCGATGTAGCCGGTGCATACCTGGGGCCTCGCAGATTACGCCCACTCGGTGTAACCCATCACACAAAAAAAAGCCATGAATGGTAACCACAACAGTCGTGAACGTCACCTGATGCACAGAGTGGAGGGCGGAGGGTGCGAGCACGAGGAGCGTGGTTACCATTAGCGGTGACTGCAGAGAGTGTGCCCGGTGACCCTGCGGAAACGGCCCGATTATATTCGGTGCAGTTTGTGGGGGAGCTGTGCACCCAGCTCCTGGTGGCTTGCACTTTTCCCCCTTCTGCCTATTTGGCATTGACTCTATCAAGACTTCGCCCCGAGCTAGGAGTGGATGAGTCGTCGATGGGACGGTCATTTTGAGTCTCCGCTCTCTCCCATCGTGGTGTCTCTTTGATCCTCCATTCCTCATTGTAAGTGGAGTTTGACCCCCAAAGGACTGCCCGGATCAGAGTTGGTGTACCATGTAGGCTGGTGCTTTTACTACGCTTGACCCAGCCACCCGCAACACCTGGTATACAGAGTGCCACCGCATACAGTGTATTCGGGAAATCGAGGGCAGAGACTGCTCCAGAGAACTTTGTGAGTAATCGTACCTCATCCAAGTCAGCAGTGACATCAACGGACCAATCCCTATTGTACAAGCTGGACCAAGTACTAGATGCTATTGAGGGTTCACAGGTGTCCATGGAGGAACGGCTAGGCACCCTGATGACTGATATCGGCCTACTCCGGGATGATCACTGTAAATTAGCAGAAAAGGTAGCGGGCGGAGAGAAGGTTATGGCCTCAAAGCAGCCCTCGGTCAACACACTAAGAAACCCTTCAAACCCTCCTGGGCCACATGACCACCATGGAGAAGCACGTGGACAACTTGGAAGGTCGCTCGAGGCACTGTAACATTCACGTGCTGGGGCTTCTGAAAGGAGTTAAAGGCGCTAATACAGTGGAGCACATGGAAATGTGGGTGAAATCCTTCACTCCAAGTGTAGATCGCACTGCATTTTTCTCCATCGAACGGGCCCATTGGGTCCCAGCACACAGGCTTCCACCCGGTGGCCCGACCAGGCTAATGCTAGCAAAATTCATGTATTTTCAGGGCAGATAGACAGCCTGGCCCCATCCCTGTTGAAAACAAGCAAGTCATGATATTCCCAGATTACTCCAGGGCTGTGCAGAGGCAAACATCGTCTTTCCTGGAGGTGAAGTGTCGTCTGCGGATAGGCAACATACAATATTCCCTGCTGTTCCCAGCGAGACTCAAAATTATCCATGATGGTTCCACTATGTTCTTCACTAACGCTGAAGAGGCTCACGATTGGGCAGGACTGAGCTGTGTACAATGCTCTAGTGGGGAGGCCAAACACGATTGGAGAATGAAGGTGCCGTGAACCAAGAGGCACCGCTTGAGACAGCGAAGCAGCGGGAAGGATACTGCAGCATTGGCCCACACCATGGAATCTCCCGATCTGGAACCAATGTGGAAGAATGACAGAAAGCCTTACAGGCTGTGGCGGAGCTGCAGACCCCCCCCCCCCCAGAGGACATTGACCGGGCTCTGCACCTCTTCTCTTCAGCAGTAGCAGTCGGTGGTGGGAGGAGCTGCCGGGCGGTGATGTGGGGAGGGGGAGGGGCAGGTTGGGGTGTAGTAATCTATGGATTAGGGAGGATTACAGGTAAGTAAACATATACATAAATAAAACACATTTAGTTGCGCACACTGCATCCCCAAATGCGATGCAGTGCATGCAACAAAATTCATTTTATTTATTTATTTGTTTACTTACCTGTAATCCTCCGTAATCCATAGATTACTACCCCCCACCCTGCCCCTCCCCCTCCCCACATCACCGCCAAGGCAGCTACTCCCACCACCGACCGCTACTGCTCTACGGATGGAGATGAGGCCAGCAAAGGGACTCAATCTAGAGTGGACTCACTCACTCTGCCCTTGATTACCCCTCAGCCCGTCTACACCATGATTTGACCTGGACTCTAGTAGTCTAAAGGAGTGAGGCTGCCTTGCCAGCAGAACTCTAATGCATTAGACAGTAGGAGTTTACATACCCTGCACACACAGCTGTTACCCGATTTCTCAGCAGGCCAGATGACGCGCATAGATCCTACTAATGATTTTATGGAGAACCACCTCACAGACATGTAACGCCACCCCCATATAACGTTTTCAAGCTCTCTTTTGTTATGAGAGTCAGTTTGAACGTATTGCTCCCCGCGATAGGTCCACAGGATTGGCTTTTTTCCCCTACCCCGGTTGTTCCTTCCCGAATTTTTACACTATCTTACACTGTGTCACTAATAAAAAGGTCGCTGTAGCACGCAACCGGTGTGGGTGCTTAGGGAGAGCAAGATGGGCTATGTTTCTGTAATAGACGCCAAGGTCCCTCTCCATCCCTCACATCGCTCTAATTTCCAATTGTGCACCAAGGCACTGTCACTATCCTTACACTCAAAGTGCGCTGTATGCACATGGCACGCTAATGATACTCCATATATGGATACATCAAACGCCAGAAGGTGCATATCGTGCTACTACAGGAGACGCTCCTGACCGCAGGAGTAGCGGTGAAGCTCCACAAGCGATGGCGAGAGGAACCCTTATTTGGATCCACACTGGGTTCCCTTTCCAGGAGCAGACTAGAGCACTTGATCGTGAATGGCATTATGCTATTTTACAGGGGCTTCTAGATGGCCATCCGGTGGTGTTGGGAAGTATCTATGCAACTAACGAGGATCACGTTAAATTTTGGGACGCACTTTCACTGCTGCTATGCTTATATACCCAAGCACCCTGGATCCTGGTGGGGATTATAATTGCATACAAACCACATCACTGGACAGGTCTTACCCCCCCACCCAGCATCCCCAATAATAGCTCAAGCCAAGCGTTTTTTTGCATGGGCAGGCCATTTGTCACTGACAGATGCCAGGTGCTCCAAGTACCCAACTGCGTGGCTCTACTAATTTTATTCCATACCACATGATCTTAAAGTCTGGCCTACTAGCTTCTTGTGTTCTCCCCCCATTCTTCCCATCATCCTAGAGACCGACTATCGGGTCAGGGTTCTGGCCAACATGATGGAGTAGCACATGGACAACTTGGAAGGACGCTCGAAGCACTGTAACATTTGTGTGCTGAGGCTTCTGGAAGGAGTTGAAGGCACTAATCCAGTGGAGCACATGGAAATGTGGGTGAAATCCTTCACTCCAAGTGTGGATCACACTGCGTTTTTCTCCATCAAAGTGGCCCATTGGGTCCCAGCACGCAGGCCCCCACCCAGTGGGCTAACAGGGCTAATGCTAATGCATCACTCTTGCTTGGCGCACGTCTCGGCCCCAGTGCATATTGATTATAGTCTCCCTTCTCAAGCTAGATAAGTATCTTCGCCAAATGGGCTCCTATTGGCAAATCGCCCTCCTGCCAGTAAACTGAAAAATCTATGGAAAGATACTAGCAGACAGGTTTGCCATAGTTCTCCTGAAATTAATCCACTCAGATCAGTGTGGCTTTGTCCCGGGTCAAAATACCTCCTTTAATATCCGGCGCCTGTTTCATGTTCAGGATCAGATTCAGGACCATTTTGCCCATGCCTCGTGCCTGGTCCTGGACTTAGAAAAGGCCTTTGATAATCTACTATGACCTTAATTTGTCCAGGTTCTACATCGGATGGGGGTGGGACCCCTCCTTCTTGCCTACTCTAAACTCATCTACTCTGAGTTGACTTCTAGGGTGAGGCTCAGACCCCTTATATTGCCATTGGTCCCAATACTCAGGGGCATGTGCCAGGTCTGCCCGTGCTATCCATTGTTCTTCGGCTTGGCGATGGAGCCATTAGCAGTCCATCTTCATAATGAGAGCGCAAGCTGGGGTATTCCTATTGCGGTTACCATCCGTGCTGTATTGTTATACGCGGATGTATGACGTTACTCCGCATACCGTTACAACTACCTACCATTACAACGCGACCATTACAACGCATACCATTACAACGCATAGCGCTTTGGGGTGCTGGATAGTGGTAAGTATAATTTACTATTCTAACTCCAGTCCCCGTGGACCCTAGGGAAGGTGTTGGATAGTAAATTATACTTATTCCCTATCCTATAGCGCCCCCCAGCGCAATGCGTTGTAATGGTATGCGTTATAAAAGTCGCGTTGTAATGGTAGTGCGGAGTAACGAATGCGTTGTAACAGGTGCATACCGTTATACGCGGATGCTGTGCTCATATACATTTGCAATGTTGCCTCCGATCTCACCCCCATACTTTGTGTGCTCCAGGAGTTTGAGGCAGTTATGGGTCTCAAAGTAAACTGCTCTAAATCAGTGGTGTACCCACTTGTTCACGGTCTTTCTCCCTTCCTAGTACGACTGGGCAGCATCAATGTCTTATGAAACCCTCATGCAGTGCGCTACTTGGGTGTTCGCTTATACCACACGCCGCATGACCTTTATTAAGGGAACTATCATAGGGTAATGGCTGGTATTAGGTCTTCAGTGCACTGTTGAAAGGATCTCTCACTTGCAGTCATTAGCAAAATCACAGTGGCCAAAATGATATTGGTTCTAGGATTGCTCTACTAGTTTGCTAACCTCTCAGTGGTCCCTCCACGTTCCCTGTTTCGTGAGATGGGCATCCTTCTTGGTACCCTTATATGGGGCTCAGGCTGTAGATGAATTGCCCTTGCTGATCTTCAACTGCCCATGACTCCGTAGTGACTGGGCGCTCCTTCATTCGAGGCCTACTTCCTAGCCGCCCAACTGGTTCTCGAGATGGACAGACGGCCGCCCACTGAGGAAGACAGTCACTGCTACCAGACGCACTCCCACCGCAACCATAATTCGGATGCTACTACCTGGGGCGGTATCCCTACGGGACCGTCCCCTTTAACTGACGGTCACATGAACTTGTCCGATATGGATACACCAACTGAATTGTGAAGCGCCCATGTATTCTCCCGTCATGCTGCTGGTGGGTTTACCTAAAGCCGGGCGTATTATACTGCACGGATGCTTCGCAACTGGACAGCACACAAGGTCACGAAGGCAGGCGCTCTATACTTGAACGAACAACTGCAGTCATTTACGGAGCTGGCAGCAGATCTGGGAATTTCCAGGGGCAATTCCATTTACATCACCAGCTGATGGAAGAAAGCCATAAAATTTGGCAGACGATAGACACAGAGCCCCCCACACACCACACATTACTACAGATGGGCCCGGGATGACACTGGGTCAACTGGATTTACAAAGCGATGCAAGTTCTAAAGCCAATCACCCTCACACCCATTCGGGAGAAATGGGAAGCTGAATACCAGTGGCCATTGCATGACAGGGAGTGGGACCGTGCATTAGAATTCCCTATTGTTTTAAAAGCATACAACTACAAATACTACATTGCGCCCATCTGACACCTGAGAAGCTTCAACAGTATTACCCAGACACGTCCTTTACATGTCCCAGATGTCCTATGCCAGCCGCATCCTTTCTGCACATGTTCTGGGAGTGCCCCCACACTCTGCACTTACTGGGCTGGGGTCCATGCATCCCTCCTCACAGTCATGGGGCTCACTGAAATTCACACATGGGAGTCCGGCGCTTTGGGCATTCACTAGCGCTGTAAGTCGCAGCCTGGCGGGGGCGGTCAACAAATGGGATGCCGCTGAGGAGGAGGTGCTTCATGCTGAAGAGATTAAGGGTATCCGCAAACATCCCATATCTATGTTGTGGGCTATCGTATTACAATCCTTCAAGCAGGTAGATATGGACTGTCCCAGAGACCATGGATATCCCCTACAGTCTCCTCCCTGTAGATGAGGCACCTGCTGGTCTCTGGGTGGCAGCCAGAGGCAAATTAATAAAGTACTGCTGCTAGTCTGGTGCCCTTGCTTGCACCTCCTCAGCGCCACACAACGAGATCCTGATTTCCGATAAATTAATCCACTCTCTCATATTATGCAATGCCAACATAGACACAGTGTACCCCTGTTCTGCCTCCCAGTTTAGAAGAGTTCAAATCATCATTTTCAAGTCGCCAGCTGGGCTAACTTTGAGAGCTTATGCCCAGGCTTCTTTACGGGCCACAGACTATCTTTCATGAGCACATGCTCTATACCCATGTACCCTCTCATACCAGTGATGTTAACTAATGAAAAGATGGAGGGGTTATTTGATGTGACCTGGCAATAATGCTCGTCATAGTGTACAAGTAGCATGATGTTTCTCTATGATATCACTGTTTGTATGTACTATTCTATACAATCAAATGCTAATAAAAATTATTTACAAAACAAAAAACAGTGGTTACATATAACTTGCTGTCTGGACAAGACAAAGCATTCCTGTACAAATAAGTACACAGCAAACCTTTCTCAGTTACAAATATTTTCTTTTTAACTTTTTAAATACAAGTTAACAGTCCATATTTGAATCTCGTAGTGAGTGGGTCAACAACATATACAAACATATTCTGCTTTTTCAGAGCACATTGTGTTCAAATTTGTAATCTCTTCTTCCTAGCCATCAGCTATAATAAGTGTGATACGACACCGCCGCCCACAACACACTCAGCACCGGGTGACCACCCGCCTGCTACCGAGCCACCCTGAAGCACACTCATGGACCCTTCACCTGCCAAACCTGCACATTCACCTGCCTCCGAAACTGCACCCTGCCCCCCGGACCAAGCAACAACAACAACCACCTCAAGTGCATCCTACTCAACACCCGCTCCGTCCACAAGCACGAAGTCGAACACCTCGCCTCATCAGAATACATCCTCCTATGGGACCTGAACTTCCACCTGGAGAACAATAACGCAAACAACACCACCACCACGCTTGACAGCCTCGCCAACCTCGGACTCAAGCAACTGGTGAACACCCCCACCCACTACGCCGGCCACACGCTCAACCCCATCTTCTCCGCCAGCAACCACGTCCCCTTCAGCCACTCCACCGGACTACACTGGACCGACCACACCTGCCTCCATTTCACCTTTAAGAAGACTACATCCCACCACCGCCCGCAACAGATCCCCTGCAGATACTGTAGCAAAGTCATCACAGACCTGCTAACCACATCACTAAGCCAGAACCCACCAACCGACAACCCTGACACCGATGACGAAGCCCATAATCTCGCACAGTTGATCACCAACTACACAGACGCCCTTGCGCCTCTAAAGAACCCCCCAGGCAAAACCGGCAACAGGAAAACCACATGGTTCACCGACGCCCTCAAAGAATCAAAGAAATCCTGCCGAAATCTCGAGAAAACCTGGTGCCACAAACAGACGACAGAAAACATGACAGCTCTCAAGAACACCACTCGCAAACACCACCAGCTGATCCGCACCACCAAAAGGACATCATTCAAAGAGCCGCTGGACAACAACACACACAACAGCAAGGAACTCTTCAGCATCATAAAAGAGCTCTCCAACCCCAGCGCCAGCAGCAACGACATCACTCAGTCGCAAGACCTCTGCAAATCCCTCGCCACATTCTTCTACCGCAAGATCGCCGATATACACAACAGTTTCGGTACCCAGACTCCGCCTCCAGCCACCAAACCAACACCCCCCACCACCACCCTCAGCGCCTGGACCCCCATCAGCACTAAAGACACCACCCACGTCATGAACACCATCCACTCTGGCTCCCCCTCTGAACCCTGCCCTCACCACATCTTCAACAAAGCCAACACCATCATTGCACCCCACCTCCGGAACGTCATAAACAACTCTTTCTCGTCCGCCACCTTCCCAGAGAGCTGTAAGCACGCAGAAATCAACACCCTCCTGAAGAAACCCACAGCGGACCCTAAAGACCTCAAGAACCTCCGCCCCATCTCTCTTCTCCCCTTCCCTGCAAAAGTCATTGAAAAGACTGTCAATAAACAACTGACCAAATTCCTCGAGGCAAACGACTTCCTCGACCCATCCCAGTCCGGATTTTGAGCCAACCATAGCACCGAGACCGCCCTCATCGCAGCCACAGACGACATCAGGACCCTGCTTGACAACGGGAAATAACCGCTCTTATCCTCCTAGACCTCTCAGCCGCCTTTGATACCGTCTGCCACCGCACCCTAATAACCCACCTCAACAACACTGGGATCCAAGGAAAAACCCTGGACTTGATCATCTCTCCAACAGAACCCAGAGAGTCCGCCTCCCTCCCTTCCGCTCCGCGGCCCCCGAGATCATCTGCGGCATACCCCAAGGCTCCTCACTCAGCCCAATCCTCTTCAATATCTACATGAGCCCCCTCGCCACCTTCACACGCAAACACAACCTCAACATCATCTCCTATGCCGAGGACACACAGCTGATACTCTCCCTCACCAAAGACCCATAAACCACCAAAACCAACCTCCAGGAAGGAATGAAAGACGTCGCTGAATGGATGAAGCTCTGTTGTCTGAAACTGAACTCAGACAAGACAGAGGTCCTCATCCTCGGACAGTCCCCATCTGCCTGGGACGACTCCTGGTGGCCCACAGCACTGGGCGCCGCACCAACACCCACGGACCACGCACGCACGCAACCTGGGATTCTTCCTGGACTCCTCCCTCACGATGACCAAGCAAGTCAACGCCATCTCATCCTCATGCTTCAACACCCTGCGCATGCTCCGAAAAATCTTCCGGTAGGTCCCCACCGGAACCAGAAAGACGGTCACCCAGGCCCTCGTCACCAGCCCACTGGACTACGGGAACGCCCTATACGCAGGAACCAAAGCCACCTTCAGAAATGACTACAGCGGAATCAGCGCATACAGAACGCCTCGGCACGACTCATCCTCGACATCCCTCGCCACAGCCACATATCTGACCACCGGAGAAACCTGCACTGGCTCCTCACCCACGCACACAAAGCGCTCCACGACAGGGGCCCCAAATACCTCAACAACCGCCTCATGTTCTACACTCCGACCCGCCAGCTCCGCTCCACCAGCCTCGCCCTCGCCACCGTCCCACGGATTTGCAGAACCACCACCGGGGGAAGATCGTTCTCCTACCTGACCGCCAAGACTTGGAACTCCCTCCCCACCCACCTACGACTGACCCAGGACCATCTCACCTTCAGGAAACACGTCAAGACCTGGCTTTTTGAGCAGTAGCAGCACCCCCTTCAGCGCCTTGAGACCCTCACGGGTGAGTAGCTCGCTCTATAAATGTATTGATTGATTGATTGATACAAATGCTCTCTATTCATTTCTTTTTAATATAAAGCAGGAATTTTCACATAGTACAACCTCCTAACTAAAGTGTGCATTAGTCGCGCTGGGTGCACGATTCCAAGCAAAACCTTTTTTCATATAAACCTAATTATATGTTGAGTTATTGAGTGGCTCTAAAAAGAGCCCTTGTTTTTTTAATTTCAACAAAGTTTTATTGATTTTTATGCATATATTCATCAACGCTTTGTCGTTACAAGGTGGCAGCCGTTGGGAGATTGTCGTAGCTACATGTAAGTGCCGATGCAGAGCTTCAGGTTGTTGAGAAACATTCTGTTGCCTTCATCAGTGAAGTGTACTCCATCACTTCTGTATATGCCATACATATTGAAACGAAGATTGCTGTTACAGATGGAGCCCATCCTATGGTCTCTGAGGTAAGCAAAAGCAGCTTTATTGACATGTGTTCTAGCTTTCTCAATCTGAAAACAAAATTGATTGGACCACTTCCATTTCTGTCTTTGGCATATGTTAGAGTATACAAAGACAGTTTGGGGGAAAATCAACATCAATTCTGCAAAGGTGTCCTTCATTAGCATTTACAGACCTACCCTAGTCAATGTGCCTAGTTCATTGCCACCATAGTGCACAATCATGAGGTCAGGGGCTTGGAGATGGAAAAAGGTTTTATACAAAGACATTCATTGGTACCGTTTTAATCCTCTCTGTCCAATCCATTCAACGTCTACATTTTGCCAAGCTAGGTCTTTGCCAGTACCTCTGCATTCAGCATACCTTTTGCACCAGAAAACATAGCTATGCCCAACAATCCACTCTGAAAGCATCTTGAAAGGAAGAGTGTAGGTAATGAGAAGATGACTGTAGCTGAGGTAGTCAGTTGGTGGAATGAGGGATATCTAAAATGGTGGAGAAGATGCTGTTTTTAGGAAAGTACAGATTAGATTGGCTGTTTAAGAACATTGTACATTCAAAATAGGGGGCAAATGTTTATCAAGCACTAATATCGTGTTTATTATACTGTTTTTGGTGTGCGAGGTCAACTTGTGAAGAGTAATGGCAAAGTTACCCTCTCTTTTTTCATACAAATACACATAAGCAACAAATGACATTGCTTTCCAGAGATTTTCAAATTGTAAAACACATTTCCATTGGTCACAGATAATAACCCTTATCAACTGACTTTCTCACCCCTTCTGCTTAATGCCAGTTTCCATAGAAACAGGTCATGCAACATTCAACTTAACTGACAGGTCACAAGTTCACCATATTTTCAAATTCACAACACAATGTTGCAAATGAGAACAGCAGGTGTGGTTGGCTTTGCAAAACATGACCTTATCCTTTCTGCTGTACCTATTAAACTAAGAAACGATATTATGTAAAGGGTCAGAAAATACATGTTGGTTGTAAACAATCACGCAATGAGTCTAAATATATTGTAAAGGCTTATCTCATAGTATATAAACACAAGTGGCAAACAGATGAAATATGCTGATTGTGCAGGATAACAATCAAGAAGAAAACCCCAACCTGTTAAACAGTACGTCATGTACCGACCGAAAAAAGACACGAAAACGTGCCCGCCATCTTAGCGCATATAACCTGCATAGTCAGTCAACTACAAAAGTCCATACACAGTGATTATTGTAATAGAATTAGACCCAGTGAGACAGCAATCAATTAAGAACACTAATTAGTCAGACACAATCGGCATATTTCATCTGTCTGCCACTTGTGTTTATATACTATGAGATAAGCCTTTACAATATATTTAGACTCATTGCCTGATTGTTTACAACCAACATGTATTTTCTGACCCTTTACATAATATTGTTAGTACTCAAATCTTAGGGATATAAGTACTCTTAGGCTATTTTTCAATCAGTTGAACTCCCTCACTATCGCGATATGTTTAAAACCTTACATGTCTAAATATTGACTACAGTGATTATGGGTTCTTTAGACATTAGTCCAATACTCCTCTTTGACTCATACGGATATATGCAAAAAGGCTTTCACTCTGCTGACTACTATTTACTAATTAATACCTGTTGTCTATGGCCTTATAACATATAGTTTTCATTTCTCTATATAATATTCTGCCAATCCTTCTTTTCAGGCATACACTTTATTCTTCTCTTATACCACTGGATCTTAATGAATGGATGTTATTAGATCTGCCAACTATACAATTATAGTAAGTGCTCATTTTTTCATCTCTGTGATTAACAAACGTTCTCTAACCCCTAGATAGGTGGGCTTTCCTTTGCCAGTCCTTTGTTTTGTGTTTTTTTAATAAAAACATATTTTTATAAAATAGCCCCATAGATTAGGTATACTATTTAGATATCGACTATTCTTTCACCTAAACTAGTTTAAAACCTTATAGATACCAACGGTTGTTTGTTAATATAGGATCCCAAATATGACCATGCTCGCTAAAACATGGATATATTTACTTATAGAATCCCATTGCTCAGACACCTATCAAGACGGATGGGACGTGTAGCATAAAAATACACTGCGCCAAGGTATTTAAAACCACTTATGTTTATAAAGCTGTTATGTAAATATCATAATGTGTAGATAAGTTAGAGTTCAGTAGTCACTCTCTTTTCACAATCCCTTTCTTAAATGGTTAGGTTAATAATACTCTGTATATAGTATATTGTTTTATATTTAGAATAATTTTTGGTAACAACGCATGTTCTCCCTGGAATTTAGATGCATTTCTTCCAAGTCTTTTTTCGTATGCTGTACATTTCTAAATTGTCTGGTGTATCATAAATTGTTTTTCTGAGTCTAAACTGTATGATTTATTTACCTGTGCACGTACTTCTGTATCTATATACACACTTATATATACTTTTGTATCTTTTTAAATGTAGCCCTGAAGAAGTCCGGTTTCGGACGAAACGCGTTGGCTATTTTTATCTGCGAAATTTGAATAATAAAAGAAAGAATAAAACGAAGAAAACTGACTTGAAATTTTTATTGGGAGAACTGTTGGATTACTTCTTTGTTACAAAACAAATGTTTATCAAGCACAGAATTCCTATTTGTTCTATGTTGGGATCTAGGGGGTTGTATCCCAGACCATTTGCACCCTTATGTTAGCAACAATAGGAACTTGACCCTCGGTGCGGCCCTTAAAGCCTCAATCCCCTTTTTTCTGTTTGACGAACTTTGCCATTACTGGTTTCACCTTGCAGAGTCTGGTGATTTAGATTGGCTGTGTGTAAAAGAAAATCCTGTCTGAGTATGTGAGATTTTTTCTTCAACACATTTATTTGCAAGGTGAGTTATATATTTTTTAGGTTTATTCAAAAAATATTTGACATCACTCTAATACTATGTTGTTTGAAATATATTATTAAATGTAGAGATATGTATTGTAATTAGTTTCATTGTATTTGAAGTCTATTTTAAAAACAGTCTGTACAGTAATATGTGAATTTTTAAAGATGATTACTTATGTAATTAATTAAGCTTGTTCTTTAAGTCTGTTCAAAGGTATTGCTGAATGATGCCACATATTTTTAGATAGTTAGTTACATTTGCAGTTCAAGTGTGTATTTTGAAAGATGTTCATATAAGGTATAGTTTATTAGGCCTAATGTTGTATTCTCTCTACAAAGTTGAGTTGAATGATACTCCATGATTATAGATACTTTGGTAAAGATGCAGCACAACTGTGGTGTTTAAAAAATGATCATATAAGGTGTTATTAGTTTGTACAGAAGGTAAGGTTAAATGATGGCATGTATTTAAAGATAGAATGGTGAAATAAGGTGCTGTTAATTAGGTTTATTTTTGTAAAACTAACAACAGAGGAAGGGAATCGGAGCATAGATGCCTGCACTAGTTCCAAGGTTGCTTCTATAGTGGCATGAGAAAAGGTGCAAAAGGGGCTTGAGGCACAATTCCCTATACCCCCAAAAATTGAGAAGCAGGTCAAGACTGGCTTCTATAAAGCCAAATATACAAGATAGCCCAGCACACTTTTATACACGAATATAACAATGATATGGTAAACACAAATCAAAGATTGTTCCAAAGATGAGTCGATGCTGTATTAGCTTTCAATTCTTTATTCAGTTCTTTTTTTAAAAACGTTTAAAACTGCCAACCACTGTGCCTAATAAGCCGCGCGGCCGCGCACATCACTACCCCGAGTGCGCAGTGCCATGTGTGGAGCGCGCACAGAGGGTACATCCCACGTGAGTATTCGCGCTGCCGCCGCTTTTAAACGGCCCGCGGCGTGAAAAACGGTAATTTCCAAGTTGCAGAGCTAAGTGTTTTGATGTGCCCATTTGCGTGTGCTTTTTCTATTTGCCCTGAAGCTCACGCACCATTTGATGTAATGTTTTATTAATACCGCGAGGCTGTGGGGGAGATTGTCTGCCTTTATTTAGGTATCCATGTTAATTGCAGCCCCTTCACGAGCTGCGATTTACATGGATATTTAAACAAAAGCACTCAATCTCCCCCACAGCCTCGCTTTACTATCAGAACAATACAGCAAGTTTCAAAACACAGCGTGTGTTTTGTAGGCTAATCTGCCTTGTTCGCAGATTTGCTGTATTGGTTTGGTAGTAAAGTGAGGCTGCGCACAGATTGAGTACTTTTATTTAAGAATCCATGTTAAGCGCAGCTCGTGAAGGGGCTGTGATTAACATGGATATTTAAAAACAAGCACATAATCTCCCCGCAGCCTCACTTTACTACCAAACCAATACAGCAAGTCAGCAAGTGGTTGGTGAAATAAATCCGTGCCCTTCTTCAAAGATAAAGGGGACAGCAACAGCGCTGCCGACTGGAAGGTACCCTTTCCCGTCTTTCCTCTTATAAACATATTTGGTTTCTGCAGTTCTAGTTCACTGCTTGCCATGTAGGTGTCCTTGCTAAGAATATGTTCGTATTCATGTCAGGTTTTAATTTGCAGCACATGTGACGGTCTGCTCTGGCGACGGATTCCCTAACTTGTACGAGTTTACTTTCGTTTTAGCACGCCTCCCACTCTACCCAGAGTGCACAATGTGACCAGTATTCTGCTCTTTCAAAACGCCTGTAATTTGTATTTCGGAAGCATGCGCGAAAGTCAGATGTGAGAGATTTCAGCGGGGCTAAAGGGACAGCAGGGCATAAGAGGCTGCATTAAGGAGCAAAAGTTTAAAGGCAGCAGTGAGGGGCAGGGGTTACAGTGAGTGGCATTGATGAGGGAGGGACTGCAGTCAGAGACTAGTAGCTGGTGGCATAAAAGAGACTTGCACTGCACTGTAGGGTATCATTGATAACACCGTCCTGGCACACTGTCATACATGCACAGAAACAGATGGGATACTTGCATATCCCACCACAAGGTTGGGTAATAACAAGTTACCATCGATTAAACAGATGACACTAACATGCACACTGCAGTTCATACATCTGTTGAATCATTTCATTCCCTCAAGTTTTGACCTCCATTCAAATTATTAAATCCAATAACCCATACCCTGCAGAATATGGAGGAGAGGGAGTACAGAGAACAGAAATTAGAATACACAGTTTCTTTAAGAATACATGGTTAACACGGGTAACGAATCCAGGACCAATGCCAGTCTAAGCAAATGATACCCCTGGTCTGGTTTTTGGTTTTCCGGGAGATGCAGTTGTGGTCCCTATTCTCAGCAGAAACTAGAGTGTTCTCTGGTATGCCCAGTAGAATGTTCAACTTATGTGTGCGTTATTTGATTCAATCCCTATGCATATTCCCTATTTGACTAATGTACTGATCTGTTACCTTCATTTCCCTCAAACTGTAAAGCGCTCTGATATCCTTCGGGATCGAGTTTGTGCTATATAAAACTTTATAAATAAGTAAAATAATTCCTGCATGCCCTCTCCTGGCACTGTTAAAAGCTTGGTTTACTCCAGGTGTTTCCCTGACAGCAATGCTGGCGCCAGGGGAATACCCTCTGGATTGTGTGGATTGGAGTGCACTGAAGCGAAACCTTTTTGATATGTGAGGTGACTTCACTACCTGCTGTTAGACGCTATAATGGACTTCTTTAAAAACGAGGTGAAATAGAGCAATTCTGTCCTTTAAATGTATAACCTTTGTAACAATGTAACCTGCAACTATGGCCTGATAACCCTGTAAAGCACTCTGATACCTCCGGGTCTAGCTAGCGCTACATAAAACCTTTCAAACTAAAAAAAATAAAAAATAATATGGGGATAATGGTCCTGGAGACATTTATCACGGAGGGAGTGACTGGAACAAGGCAGAGGCTTGTGCACTGACTGTGAAATGTGTGCCAGCACTGCTGGGCCAGTTGCCTGCTAGGTTTGTTGGACATGGCTGGTGATGGATAATTCAGGCACTCGGAGGGCTTGAGCCGTGACGCCATGATGATACACGTCAGCGTGTCGAGCTGGGAAGCCTTTCCATGGGTATGAATGATACTGCCCTTGGCAGAAAAGATGAGATGCTATTTGCATCCCTACATTATCATAAACATGCACATTTTTTTGGATGAAGTGTTGTATGCATAAATAATGACATGCAGCACAATGGGCTTGGAGGCCCAAAACAACTTCCTGTCTGGGACGAATATAGCCATACTAATCTGCACAGTGCAAGAATGCTCTCCATTACTACACATGTGATGGCATTGCCTAAAATCGCATGTGCAGAATCGAATTAAAGCTTGCATCTGCTTATCATGCAGCTGTGTGAGGTTTGCATACCATGGAATTCACACACACAAATAGTACACTATGTGTAAATTATAACCATATGTGCATACAGTCAGCTATTCTTGCCTAATATCGAGACCCAAGCCCAATAGTGTTTCCAGCTTTAATAATGCTTGTGCATGAATGGAGACATAGCTATGATCTTCTTATGTTACCTGGGATTGTGTTGTGTCTTTGTTCTCCTAAGGATTTGAATTACAACCACTGCAGACCAACAAAATAAAGACAATCATCTTCGTTCTGGTTAATGACAAAATGCTATGATTGCTAGACCTTCATCGTCATCTTTCCCAAGGGATACAATGCACAACTTTGCCTGATCATGATGTGATGTTCGACTTGATTTCACATCCCCTAGTGGTAATGTGGCTGCACTCCTTATGAGTTAAAATACTATTAGTTCAGTCTCCGTCAGGCCCCAGTGAAATGTATGTTTTGAACTTTTATAGTGCAAACTTACCCATGGCACAACAAGAGCTTATTTAGTGTACACTATGTGCAGTCGCAAATGTTTTACTAGAGGCCAAAATGAATGGTCTGGTGTGACCGAGGGCAGCATTGAGGCCAGCAGGGTGGTGATAGGAGGGGTGAGTGTAAGGTGGGCATCCAGGAAACAAGGCATGTACATGGTATGGGCAGTGAGTTATGGAGTTATTTTGAGAGTTTCAATCTATGCTGCCCTCTAATCCAAGCTCCTACTTTCTAGAGGCGTCACAAATTTGATAGTACTGTATTATGCTCTAACTGAATCGTGGTCCCTCTCCTGCACCCTGGGGTTATCCTTCTCTGCTTGATTTTGCTCCTTTTGGTGAGTCAAGTGTACAAAGGAAGTAACCTGAATATTGAACTGAAATGAAATAGAATCATAGGCCTCACAATCTCCTTATGCCTTTAGCCACTTACCTGTAAGCCGTAGGAGTGGTAGAAACAGGCTCAGTTAAGGTAGTGAGTGCAAAGACCCCCAAAGAAGGTGTTCAATTCACTGAGGTTGGCTGACACAAACACCCAGCCTCCTCCACGAAATTTGGGACAATGCCATTAGCCATAGTGCTAGGAGATTTGACGTTTAATTCTGGCTTTACCACTTTTCCAAATTATGCTGAGTGTGAACTCCATTAAAAGTCTGGGAAGGTTCCATAGCACAGTGGCATTTGCTTGGTGAGAGTAGTCCCGGATCTCACCATGGAACCACTCACACCCCGTTGTCTAATGAGCAAAATGGGAAATATGAAAACAAATAGCATGTTATTGTTAATTAATCGCAGCCTACCCTTGTGACAAATTTTGCGCTCTTAGGTAATCACATTCTCAACATATTTTTCTACCCATTTCTTTTACAGAGATATAAAAACTAAATTACACTAAACATTGGTAATAATTATTTGCTAAGAAAACAAGACCATAACCCAACAATAATTTGATTTTACCCATGGGTAGAGAACACTGAGTCACATTGACCACTCACTAAAATGTGGGGTTGTGAAAACATTATGAATCTAGAAACAAGAAGTCGTGCACTGTGGTGGTATTACGCCTGGTTCACCAAATTGTTTAATGCTAGTCAAACCATATCCTTCCTGTTACATCTGGCATCCTTGATGTGGTTTTCATTCCTCCTGTTTCGCTGAATTAGTTTTCGTTGGCTCTAGAACTCTGTAAACTTTCCAGTGCTAAAGTGATTGTAAGGATGGTAAAACTGTCTTACACAAATAATGGCATTTTTAATTTAGTTATAAATCCCTAGTAAAGTTACCATATACCCATGGCTGGTCAGTTATAGGCAAAGAGTGGGCCTGCAGCACTTATTGAGCCACCCAGTTATGTTGCCCTTTAAAATATGGCTCACCTCCGCCATAGCTGCTTGTATGTCCAGTTTCAAACTGCCAATATAAACATTGTGCCAGGCCAAAACCACCCTCCTTTTTAATGCGTATGTCACTCTAAGGTAGACCCTAAACATTCCAGAAGGCAGGAAGTGCTGTATTTAAAAAGGTTGATATATACATTTATGTTTTACATGCCCAGGTAGTGAAAAACTTCCAAATCCAATGTTCACTATTTCAAGGCCAACCTCTCCCTTAGGATAACATTGGATTACCTAATTATATTTAATAAGTGATTTATTTTGTTTTGGAGCAGGTAGGAATGCCTTGTCTGGTGTCTGCATAATTGTAATTTGAAATCCTCTTCAATGGTAAATTCATATTTTAGGTCACAACTCTTAAAATGCCAGTTTTAGAAAGTGTTCATACTAAAGGGGGTATGGCCCTAAACGACAACTAGAAAGGGCCTACTTTTAGAAAAACAAAGATCATCTAGTCATTACATTCATGTTATGCAATTATCACATGGCAAGCCAAGAAACAATCATATCGTTTGGAGTATTTATCTACTCAATTATTCATTATTTTTTAATTGAGCATAGTTATTCACATATGTTCAGAACAGGGGAGACATCACAATTCAAACAGTGAATGTACATTAACACAATTGACAAAAAACAGTTGATGAGAAAACATTACAATGCACATGACCATACATAAACCTTAAAACCAGTCATGGTTTCAAAAAAAGAAAGAAACAAAGCTTAAGACCCTTAACATGGCGCTGTATGTGTGAAAATGCACCATCTCACTTTTTTAAGTAAACGTTTGGAGTGACATTTGGAACTGCAAACGCTCGTTGTCTGGTTCCTGGTGCACGTAGCCATGGTTGCAGCACACAGAGACCCTCCACTGCCCCACATGGAGGAAAAAAATTAGAGGGAACATTGCCGCCAATGCGTTTCGTCCCGTCCAGGGACTTCTTCAGGGCTACAAAATTACAGAGATAAAAAGAGACTATTTACAATATTGTACAAATATATATTACATTTTTACAGACATCGGCAATATACAAACAATATTTAAAAAGTACGGCAATTAGATTCACATATACATGTTCTAGGACATAATAAGTCATGTTTTAATACATGCATGAGTTTATTATCTTTCAATTTTCGTCATCCTGTACTTTTTTCTTTGAGCTCCAGAACATGTCTAGTATAAAAAGTACACATGGAGAAGGGAGGATCAACTTCATATATTCCCATTTAACACTTGTTGAAACAATAGTTTAAAATATGCATACCTGATGATATAATGACGAACAAAAAATTTGAGCTGTATTTGTTCATCATTAGTGTTGATTAGAGCGAAGAACTGTGAAAAAGCATCACATTTTTTTTTTAAGCGTAAAGGTAAAAATGTAATACAATTATTTTCTATTACTTTTTTATATTAGGACTGCTTACTTCCAGTTATCAAAAGAGAGCGTGGTTTCTCCATTAATTTTTAAAATTCCAAATATAATTCCACAGGGCTTCTCATTAAAGGCATAGTGTCCTATAGAAATGAAAAACACATCATAAAGATGATTTCTCTATCTCATACGAGTTATACAAAACAATGTAAAATAAACATTGCTGCCTTTGTAGATACTCTGTTTTTGTGGCACATTTGAGGCTATGGTAGTACAGTAATAATGTCAGTCTTTTATAGTTTAAGATCATAGATCTATTGTAGAGAGCAATATTCTTTAGCATATAATTCACCGGAGCATGCACACCTTTATTGTGCAATAGAGAGAAGTCTAGACAATGATAATATAATTTCTATAAGAATCCATGTGAAGAAAGTACCCGCAATCGGCAAATATGCATGTGTAGCAATAAGTTTGTACTATTGATCTTTGGTCACAATGGGGCAAGTAAACCGAAGTCCTACAAACCCTACCACAAATTGGCTCAGTTTGAGAACTCATACCAATATAGTCATTAATGTTTAAATCCTGTTCTGGCCATCTAAAGTCAATAGACCTATTTGCCAATAAACGTATGGAGCTAAAGAGCAAGCTGTATCAATGCCAAGATTGATCTATAAAATAGCCCCGTTCGTCTATGAAATTTTGAGCCTATAGCTCCGCCCTATATACACAGAGGCCAATAGGAAAATAGTGAGGCTCATAATACTAGGCCAATCATGTTATCCAAAACAAGTTTGTTTACCTCATGTACAAAACTAACATACGGACAGAGTTAAAAGTAGAGTAAGTCAAACGGGGTACTTAAATGCAAATTCCCCTTCAAAGCGCATAGCGGCAGACTAGGCAATACTTTGCGAAGAGTAAACTCTTGTGGTGATGTGCGTGAAAAAAAAGTATAGTCCAAGGAGCACTCACCTAATTCCGGAGTATGTGTTCATACGAGTGTCGTAGTGGCGTATGACTAACCGCCTCCACAATACTCCTTATAAACAGATGCTAATTGGTAAATTAATGTCCAATTAGTCAATAATTGGCAGATAGTGAAGTCCCGTTATGCAAACACAGTTACTACAAGATGACGCGTATAGTATCGCCATCTTTGAAGGGTGTATATATTATGTTAGGACTAATGAGAAGCCCTGTGGAATTATATTTGGAATTTTAAAAATGAATGGAGAAACCACGCTCTCTTTTGATATCTGGAAGTAAGCAGTCCTAATCTCAGAAACTAATAGAAAATAATTTGAATTCATTTTTATCTTCACACTTAAAAAACATTTTTTCTGATGCTTTTTCACAGCTCTTCGCTCTAATCAACACTACTGATGAACAAATACAGCTCCATTTTTTTGTTCATTGTTATACCATCAGGTATGCATATTTTAAACTATTGTTTCAACAAGTGTTAAGTGGGAATATATGGAGTTGATGCTCCCTTCTCCATGTGTACTTTATAGACTAGACTTGGTCTGGAGTACAAAGAAAAAAGTACAGAATGATGATTGAAAACTGAAAGATAATGAACTCATGTGTGTATTAAAACATGACTTATTATGTCCTAGAACATGTATATGTAAATCTAATTGCCGTACTTTTTTAATATTGTTTGTATATTGTCGATGTCTGTAAAAATGTACTATATATATTTGTACAATATTGTAAATAGTCTTTTTTTATGTGTGTACTTTTGTAGCCCTGAAGAAGTCCCTGGACGGGACAAAACGCGCTGGCGTTTTCAAAAGTTTTAAAAAAAGTACTGAATAAAGGATTGAAATCTAATACAGCATTGACTCATCCTTGGAACAATCTTTGATTTGTGTGTACCATATCATTGTTATATTTATGTATAAAAGTGTGCTGGGCTATCTTGTATATTAGATTTCTTTTTGTAGTCTAAGCAAAGGTATAGTTGAATGATGCCACATAATTTTAGATACAAAAATAAAAATAAAAGTGTTGTTTTAAAAATGCTCATAAAAGGTGTTGCTAATTGCTCTTCTTTCTTAAGTCTGTTGAGAGGTATAGTTTAGTGATGTCACATATTTGTAGATTGAAAAGTCAAGATGTAACTCAAAAATAAACCACCATGAATTATCCTTTTTGGCATGTTGTACTTATCTACTTAACTAAATCGTATCTAATGAGTTTTTTATCTGTTCAGATTCTTTTTCAACAGTTGCATGTATGCTTAGTGTACTCATCCAATGACCCATACACTAACTCATGCACTTCTACTATCCCTTGAGCACTACATCTACAGTTCAGTAATCTCTCTGTTATCACATATGCTCTCCTCCAATCACCCAGTCAGGCCCATGTCCTTATCTAAGCTTTGAGCCAAAACCCAAGCACTAATAAATACACCATGCACTCTCCTTGCAGTACTCTAATCATCCAGTCACTACACATATACTCATGCAATAACCTAGGTACTAACTCATGCACTTCTACAATCCCTTGAGCACTACCTATACCTCAGTGGCAGTGATCCTTCTGGACCTAAGCGCGGCCTTCGACACCGTCAACCACTCGATGCTGGTCCACAGGCTCAGTGAGCTTGGAATCGCGGGAACGGCCCTGGCTTGGCTTAAATCCTTCCTCGACAATAGATCCTTCCAGGTAGCAGATGGCAACTTCGCGCCCAGGCCCACGGCCATCAGCTGCGGGGTCCCTCAGGGCTCGTCCCTGAGCCCCACCCTTTTTAATGTTTACATGTCCCCCCTTGAGAAAGTCGTCGCCCCTTTTGGGATCAAGCTTCTAACCTACGCTGACGACACTTAATTGGTGGTTTCCTTAAGCCAGCAAGACCACTCCCTCCCTAACCTCCAAACCTGTCTAATTGAAATAACTAAATGGATGAATCTTTCCCACCTCAAACTGAACAACGACAAGACAGAGATAATGATCCTGGGCAATAAATCTCTCTACCACTCTAAAACCCTATGGCCATCCTGCATGGGTATTCCTCCCGTTCCGAAACAGGAAATCAAGAGCCTGGGAATATGGCTAGACGAAGGCCTCAATTTCTCCGCCCAGGCAAGGAAAACGGCCGGAATGTGCCACGGCCTCCCACGGTCAGCGAGGAAAATTCTGCCCCTACTCCCAGCACAATCCCGAAAACTCCTAATCCATGGCCTCGTGCTGTCTCGCCTGGACTACGGGAATGCCCTTTATCTGGGGGCTCCTAAAAAAGTACTGTCAAAACTCCAGACAGTACAAAATACCGCAGCCTCACAGGAACCCATCGCCGCTGTTCAGCCAAACCCGCTTTGAACACCTTACACTGTTTCCCCGTTCAGGAGAGAATACAATTCAAAGCACTCTGCACAACATATAAAATCCTGCATGGTAAGGCCCCACCAATATTACAAAACCTCATCACACCTCACACCACCAAAAGAACGCTTCGATCCTCAAACTGCAATTTAGCTTCTGTTCCTAGGATTAAGAAAGCCCGCTCTGGCGGTCGATTGTTCTCATACAATGCCTCCAAACTATGGAACACCTTACCCCCAGACATCAGAGCCCAGCCCAACCTTCTCTCATTCCGCAGAGCACTTAAAACTTGGCTGTTCCCGTAAGGTGCATCTACAGCTGGCTGTTTGTCATTTAGCGCTGGGACGCTCACGGGCAGCCATGCGCTCTACAAATCGGTAAAATAAGTAAATAAATATACAGTTCAGTAATCTCCCTGTTACTACCTATGCACTCCTCAAATCACCCAGCCAGTCTCATGTCCTTATCTAATCACTGTGCCAAAACCCAAGCACTTATAAATTCCCCATGCACTCTCATTGCATTCCTTCAATCATCCAGCCAGTCTCATGTCCTTATCTAATCACTGCGTCAAAAACCAAGCACTTATACATACACCATGCACTCTCCTTGCAGTACCCTAATCATCCAGTCACTTCCCATGCAATGACGCAGGCACTAACTCATGCACTCATACAATCCCTTGAGCACTACCTATACAGTTCAGTAATCTCCCTGTTACTTCCTATCCACTTCTCCAATCACCCAGCTAGTCCCATGCCCTTATCCAATCACTGTGCCAAAACCCAAGCACGTATAAATTCACCAGGCACTCTCATTGCAGTACTCAAATCATCCAGTCACTACCCATGTACGCATGCAATGACCCAGTCACTAACTCATGCACTTCTATAATCCTTTGAGCACTACCTATACAGTTTATCAATCTCCCTGTTACTACATATGCACTCCTACAATCACCCAGCAAGTCTCATGTCCTTTTCTAATCACTGTGCCAAACCCCAACCACTTATAAATTCCCCATGCACTCTCATTGTAGTACTCTAATCATCGAGTCAATACACATGCAGTGACCCAGGCACTAACTCAAGCACTTCTACAATCCCATGAAAACTACTATACAGTTCAGTAATCTCCCTGTTAATACATATGCATTCCTCCAATCATCCAGCCAGTCTCATGTCCTTATCTAACTAATCAGTGAGCAGTGCCAGCGCCACCCACCTGGACATGTGAAGGTTGCAATGCTTTGGTGACGGCCTCTGTTCTGGTGCGCATTTGTGTACGCGCCTGCCGGATGCACGGCCTGTTAGTGCGAGCCGGGCCCCGGAGGGGAGGGGTTCTGCCGGCCGTCCAGTGAGCAAGTGAGTGAGAGTCCAGGAGTAGCCTGGAGACCCTTCATGAGAGGAAGCGATCCGCTGGTCATCAGTCTGCAGCATTGGGTGGACTAGACCACTGCAACATTTTGAAGAATACGGCCCAGCACACACACAGCAGATCCCGCGTGCCGCAGATCCTGGTGAGTGAGCGGCGTGAAGCTTGTGTGGTGGTGTGGCCCCACAGAAGGCAGAATCACGTGGCTCCCCTGCCTCTGCTCCCAGATCTGCACAGTGCAACATAAGAACGATCCCCCAGAGAGGAGGAGAGGCCTATTGAGGCTCATGCAGACTTTGCGTGCCTGCGCTGCATGTACAGGGGCCCCAGCCTCTTCAGAGTGCTGGTGGTGAGAGGCCTTCCCGCCAGAGGCCCTTCCGCCAAAGCACACCAGCACAGAAGTGGTAGGTGATCCGTTGGGCCCGTCCTACATCCTTCGGCCCAGTAGTGCAGATCCCTGGCCCCATTTGCACCCACCTCACAGGGGATGTCTTGATTCAATGCAAGGGGTGCAGCTGGGCTATGCAGGAGGCCTAATGACCAGAGTCGGGCACTGAGGGGCTCCACCATGGCAAGTGCAGGCTAAAGAAGGAGCGCTCTGTGAAGGGACATGTTACAGAAGCAGTCGGCACAGGGCCTAGCCGGCAATGAGGAAGGGCCACTGTCTGGACTGGGTAAACTCACCTGTGACAAAGGCCTTCATGACATTTCTCTACTCAGCGCTAAGTGAGGACCTTCAAGAGCTCAAAGACCAGCTAGCGGTGGACCTCAAGGAGGTGCAGCGAGATGTCTCGGAGATTGGTGACCGGTTGGCAACCTTGGAGGAACACTAAAACTGGTGAGATTAGGAGATGGAGATGATGCAACAGGAGATTCTTAAACTTAATGAACAGCATATCGAGCTCCGGGGCCAGTCAGAAGATTTGGAGAACAGCCCCCACCACAACAACATACTTATTCAAGGAGTGAAACATGGGGACAAGGAAGGTGTCATCAGAGAAATTGTCCAGGCCCTCTTCCTCCAGGTGCTGGGTCTGGACCACACGACTGAGGTGCAGATTGACAGGGTACACCAAGTGGGACCACAGAATTCAACTGAAGTAACTCATTCTCCGGAGGGCCCAAGATTCGCACCCCTTACAGTTCAGAGGGCACGCCCCATCGCTCTTCCAGGACCTGGCTGCCATCACCTTATTTAAGTGGAGGGAATTCCGGCCAATCACCATACATCTTTGAGAGAAGGGGATTCCATATGGCTGGGGCCACCCTGTCCGCATCATCATTAAATACGAAGGCAAACTGCATCAGCTCCGGTCGCTGCAGGAGGCCAATGACCTACTCGGCCTCCGTCCTTTGGATTTGTCTTCCAGCCAGTACGCAGCGGCTCCCGTGAGCAGAAATAGACCCGGCCGCTGGCCGGTGGTGGGTAAACTCTCCCCATCTCACAAACCGGACACAGCGGCAATGGCGAAAGAGAGAGAAGGGTTCCTAGCATCACTGACCCACAGCCCTGCCCACTTGTCTTCCGCTTGAGATTCTTTCTTTGATCGATCTGTGGGATCCCAAAGCAGTGAGGCTGGTAGGCCACCTACCCTGGACTTTACTAGTGTTGATTGGGCACTAGGCCCTCAATCCTTATCAAGTTGAAAAACTTTTGTTGCACCCTCCTGGTGGCGATAGTTCCTTTCTCAAGTTCTTGTTACATGATTTTGTTATGGGATTTTCTTTCTTTTCTTTGGGATTTCCTATACCTCCCCTGTCTTTATACCCACTCTCAACAGCTGCGCCCGACCCTGCCAAGGGAAGTCTTGATGCCTAATGCAGTCCTGTCCCAGACTGGGATAGATCAGCTGCGAGGCCACTCCATCTTTGGTATCCACAGGCTATTGTCCCTTCCCACAGCGTCCCCGTTCCCAGCTGCCTGCTCCTTTTCCTACGCTATGGCCCCCTCTTTCTTAGGCATACCAACAGTATCTCCCTTCTCAGTTTGTCCCAGCAGTGCACTGCTTATTAACACCCACAGCGCATGGTTAAAGACCTAAAAATTCTTAGTCTTAATGCTTGGGGCCTCAACCACCCCAAGAAGTGCACAGCTGTCCTGTCTTATCTAGAGACCCACCTGCTATCAAAGGATACTTCACACATGCGCTTGTGGCGCTTTCCCAGCCAATATTGGTTTTCTAGTACAGTGAAAAAGGGTGGGATGGCCATTCTTCTGGGGGCAAAATTTGAAGGGAAAGTGCTCTCGACACTTTATGAATCCAAGGGCAGAGTTCTGGTACTCCGGGTACAATGGGGGTCCATGCTTCTCACTGTGCTCAATATTTATGCACCTAACACCAGGAGCAATTCTTGCTCAAACATATCGGGGAATGCCTGGCTACCCCAGACACTGCTGTGGTGGTGGGAGGTGACCTAAACCTGGTCACGGACAACAATTTAGACTGCTCTGGGCAGCGTTTCACTCAGGTAGACGGCCTCTCTTCTTAGGGCAAACAGTGGCTGGCAGATCACGGCCTTCATGATCTTTGGCATCATAAACACCCGGAAACGCGAGATTTCTCTTATTATTCTGCAGTGCATAAACCTATGCACACCTAGACGTGATTCTTGTCTCTAACACTCTCTTACCTTGTGTTAGATGCCTTTGTCAACACTCGCTCCCTTTCTGACCACGCCTCTATATCCATTCACATAAAGGGGGTCCAATACTGTCCCATACGGTGGCGGCTACGAGTGGGACTTCTACACTCCCCTGGCAGAGCAAAAAGCATGCATTCAAAGATCGCAGACTACCTCCTTCTCAACTACACTGAAGACACCCCCTTAGTGACAGTCAGGGAAGCCCTCAAATCAGTTATGCGTGGGGAGTTCATAGCTCTCTCCTCAGCCGAGAATAAAAAACATAAAGAAGCCCATCAGACTCTTAAGTGAGAGGTGGCCGAATTGGAGGCGATCCATAAGCGCACGGGGGCACCGCGAGTCTGGAGGATCCTGGAGGGGAAGCAGATGCTTCTCAAACGTGTAGAGCTTGATAGAGCGGAATATGCCCTGCTACACCTTTGCCACAAGTTGTGTCTAACCAGTGATAAATGTGGGAAGATGCTAGGGCAGAGACTACGTGCCAAAGCTGAGGTTTTGTCTATAGCCTCAGTGAAGCCGGTTTCGGGCATCGAGGTCCACCTGCATTAATACATTGTAGACAAGTTTAGGCATTTCTACCAATCACTTAAAAGTGAAGAGACAGTAGATTTCTTGGATGCAGGTACAAACCTTGATTCCAGCAAGTTTACCTGCCTCCCTGCTGCACTGGCGGCGCAGGTGGAAGATCCCATCTGGCTGGAGGAGGTTTTCTCAGCCATATCACGGCTCAAATTTAGATCCGTCTCCGGGACCCAACGGTTACCCAGCCTTGTTCTATAAAATGTTCTGTAGGGAGTTTGCCCCTCTCTTGTCCTAGCTCTACAACTCCTTTTTAGATAGTGGAACTGTTACAGATTCCATGGCAGAGGGGGCGATTTAGGTAATCCTTAAACCTCACAAGGATCCTGGCCTTTGCAGCCCCTATCGCCCAATCTCGTTGCTAAACATAGATGCACAGCTCTTTGTGGTCATTCTTGTGGCCAGACTGAATCCCCTAATTGATTCAGACAAGGTGGAATACGAAACGCCTGCTCTATCTGGTGGACAGTGTCCACCGCTCTCGTAGGGGGGCTGTGCCCCTGTCCGTCTACGCTGAAAAAGCGTTTGACCGAGTACGCTGGACATATCTATTTGCTACTTTACGAGGATTCAGGTTCTGACCCCGCTTCCTCCAGTGGATGCAGTGTATCTATCACGCGCCCTAGCATTCGTTAGGGTGAACGGAGTGCCCTCGGCCTCCTTTGGCATTGCTAGGGGCAAAAGACAGTGGTGCTCACTCTTCCCCCGTTTATTTGCTCTCTACATGGAGCCCCTTGTGCAAAGGACAGCACAATCATGGCCTCCACTTCGGGGGAGACACTCACAAGGTGAGCCTTTACGCGGATGAAGTTATCCTCTCTCTAGCAGAATTGCTTGTATCGCTGTCTCCTTTGGCCGAGAAGTTGGAGTCCTTTGGACACTTATCCGGCTTCAGGGTAAATTTGAATAAATCACAGGTGCACAACCTATCCCTGCCCCCGTCACAGGCGGAACAACTCCTATGGAGTCTTCCCCTGCTCTGGACTGACCAACCAGTGCCTTACTTGGGTATTCTGCTAGCCCCCTTGATCCCGCACATTCTGGAGCTGAACTATTCAGCCCTGCTGGACCAGGCTAAGAAAGCCCTGAACGGTTGGACTAAGCTTAACCTGTACTGGTTTGGGTGCAAAGCCGTGGTGAAAATCATGATCCTACTGAGGATTTTATACGTGTTACCGGAGTTGCCTTTGGTTCCTCTGCCGAAAGCTCTACGGGCGATACAGTAGCACAGCTGTCCCGCACCATACACGAAGGGGGAGTAATCCAACCCATGATCCAGAGATATCTCCAAGCGGCCCACTTAAGTTACGTGCTGCAATGGAACCGTCCCCAATCGGAAAAGCACTGGATCTTCATGGACCAGGCAGTAGCGGGTGCGAATATCAGGAGGGAAATCTGACTTCCTCGCAAGGCCCAAGCCTGGGGTCTTTACTCCTCCCCTGTTACTAAACCCACAATTAAAGTTTGGGATGAGGTAGCACTCAAGAGAGGTCTTACAACCTTCCCCTCCCCAATGACGCAGATGGTGGATGATTCAGATTTTCCCTTGGGGGTGTAAGTCTGAGTGTGCTCAGAGATGGAAGGAAGCAGGCTGCAAGCATTTGGGCCATCTCTTTAATCTTGACGGTGTCATGCACCTGGACCTTGACCACCCCCTCATGTATGAATTCTACTACCTACAGTTGAGGCACCGGGCGACCTCTTTTTCAAACACAAACACGCATGGGCAGTGATTCAATCTTATCAGACGTTGAAACCACAACAATATTTGTTAGAACACTTCTCACATCATAAAAAGCACAACCTGACAATGTTAAGGTTGGGGTCATTCCCCACAAAGGATTTTACCCCAAAATGGAAGCGTATGTGGTCGACTAAAGAATGCAGATTGTGTGGACAGGGAGAAGAGACACAATGACACCACCTATGCATCTGCCCCTCGCTTCTAGAAACTCAAATAAAATTTCTTCGCGAGATTTTCAGGAAAGAACAATTAAGGACATGCAGAGCAGCTGTCATTTAATGCCTTGGAGGCTTGTCAGCCCAACCGTCCTGCAAAGCCATTATGTTTTGGGAATTGGCAGCCAAAGAACTAGATAATATAAAAGAACTAACTTGAGTGGCACTGACAAGATTCCTGGTCTCTCCTCATCTGATCCTGCACTACCTTCTGATTTCTCTTTAATGAATATCCTAGCATCTTTTGATTCACACTGAATATAAATGTAATATTTCTTATTTCAACTGTTGATGAGGATTGAGTAATGACAACAGTGTTATCACTTACATCTTTCAATTCACCATTTTTAATCATTGTGTATAACATGCTTTTACAATCTTTTACAATTTTTAACTAAATTAAATAACAGTATTATTGACTGACTGACATCTGACTGACTGACTGACATCTCTTTTGCTCGCATGTGGCCGGCCGGGTGAAGTAGTGTGGCTCACTGGTTAGAGGCGGCAGACCCGAGAGCAGAGGACGGCCCGGGACCAGGGTTTGATTCCCGGCGCGGCAGGTTTCTGGACCAGGGTCAGCGGACTCGATAATTCTCTCGCCTCGGTGCCCACTCTGATCAGCGATCACACTCGGCAACTCTGGGCATTAGCTTGCCTCATCTTCACTAACGGCCCCACCAGACTGCCGGGGATGCCTGGTCTCACCCTGGAGATACCCATTAAGGGACCATCTCTCAGGGAAGCCAGGAAGGGTTTTGCAGCGGTCGAACGCCTTGGGACCCCTCCGGGTAAGTAGTGCGCTATATAAATGCCTATACTTTTACATTTACCTTGACCTCCCCCGCACGTATGAATTCTACTACCTACAGTTGAGGCAGTGGGTGACCTTCGCTGCCCATTTACTTCAGGTTTCTCGTTACCTTATGTAGGAGAGTAGGGTCTGCTTCCTATGGTTACCCCCACTTTACGCTGTGATTCTCTGTTTTTTCTACTTTAGTGTGGCTGTGGACCTGCTAATCAGGCCCACAGCCCAGCTGTTCTTTCTCTAAATTGATACCATGTACTTTAGGTACATACCAGATTGGTTACTGGGTCCCCCTTGTGAGCCCCTGTATAGTTTACCCTAGGTACCAAGGGCCTAGGTGCACCTTAGACCTATCAGGGGCTGCAACATGTATTGTGCCACCCCTGGTTTGCCTTCCAAACTGACACCACAGGTCTGTTCACACAGCCTGGGTAAGTTGGTTTATTCACCCCTTACTTAGATATAGTATACATATATCTATATATACATATAGACACATATACACCTATAAGTCACTCCTATGGCAGGCCTTAACAATCCTGGAGGCAGAGTGCTTGTTTTTATGTGAGAGGGTGCCCTAGCATGAGTTGAGCCCCTCTGGAGCTTTCAGAACCATCTCCTTGTAGCTGTTCTATGATATAGCCATACCATATAGTCTTAAATGCATTATTATCCTCGCGAGTAATGCTAACTTTGGTTTGGCTTTATCAAAACATGTCGTGTAAGGTGTTAAACACTTTGGAATACTACCCCCCCCCAGTCCTGGCGGCGGGTGTAGCAATCCACCCTTCTAGAGGGAGAAGACATGTAGTTACTAGTTTAACCGGTTAAAGTTAAACAGAGCCTCAGCATTACAAAATGGATGCTGCTGCCACAGACACGAGTCTGACCTCCTGTTGCTGGACGAAACTCCAGCAGGGGAGGCTTGAACAATAGGTTTCCTGTCCATGGAGGTGCCAGCACCTCCCCAGAAAGGCTTCAGTGTATTGTGGCAGGGGGGCTGCATTCAGTAAATGCTTTCCAGACACTGCCTTGGGCACACAAGGTGCTCCATGCATTTCCCAGTTCAAACCGGTTGCTGGGGCACTCTGCCATAGCTCTCGTGCAAAACTGGACAAAGGGAAAGGGACCTTAAGGGTATTTCAGATCCTAAGCTTAGTATAAGTATAGGAGCCCAGTCACTAGGACTTTAGATTACCCTGGACGAAATTTTGAAACATAAATCCCGGACCTTCAACATTGCATTTCGACTGGAAGACGGAAGAAATCTACCTTGTGGTCAAGGAGTGACCACAGTGTTCAAACAGGCACCAACAGCAACTTTGCTGGTCTGCATTTTTGAGGTTCCCGCCGGATCCCGAAGAATCTGTGACACAGGACACAGACTTCCAGGCATCTCTGACCCTGACCTTCGCTCACAGCAATGCTGAGACCCATGGCGAACACGAGAGACGTTGGACCGGAACTCATGAACACCCTGCATTTTGCAAGCGGCACTCACTTCACGAGGTAACTCGAAGTCGTGCATTGGGTTGCTGAAGCCCCAGACGTGACGAAGCTCAGAGGACCCCACTCCACGAGTGACCCGTGGGCTCCGCTTTTGCATTTCAGCTTGATGCATCTTTGTAGTTCCTTGTCCGTTGGCTAGTGAGCCCCCAAAGTCTTTCCTTTACATCTAACTTACATTCCTGGTTGCTCTAGGTTTGCTCCAACTTCCCTACAAAGGAGAATTTCCTCAGACCTTGCTCGTCTGCACCGAAGCCAATCTTGACATCCTGCATGGGTTATGTTTACCCAGGCTTGTTGGGTCCCGTCTGGATACCAACACTGCAGTCAACAAGATCCTTTGTGGGCCAGCTCGAATCCAGGTCCTGGTTGTCGTTGATGCCTCCTGGTCCTCGTGGCTGAAGAGACAAACTTCACATCTTCACCTGAACTCACTCAACATCTGGTGGCATCATTCTATCGCCACCCTGGTAACTGGCAAGTGGCCCAGACTCTGTCCCTTCTGCTTTCAGGTTCTACAGATCTTCGATCCACCCTTGGATCCACCCGGACACTTCTCCTCTGGTCGCCTACAGCACTTCTTTGCAGTTCTCCATTGAAAACGACGGCAAACCGGACGCGAAGAGACACGTATGCAACCGGCTTCCCTGGGTGAGGTAACACGAGTACTCTGGTGCTCCCATGGGTCTTGACTCTCGAAGTGTCCTAGTTTAAAAGATTTCCATCGTGGTCCATTCGTAAGTGTCCTTAAATGTATATTTGTAACTTCTATGTTTCCCATAGAAAGTCAATGGTAACCCGCGGCTGTGTTTAGACCCTCCTACTTCCTAATCTTTGGTTGTTTAGAGTAGCCCCAGCGATTCCACAGGCCCCAGGCATGCTTTCTAATTCTCTCGTGGTTCTTATACCACTATTTTAGTATATGTTTGTGAAGCCCCTAGGGCATGACGTATACTGTGCAACTTATCGTATATTAATTGAAAGACTTGTATTGTATTTTTACCTCTGACCTCATAAAGAGTGCAGAGAGGTTGTGTTTAGAATAAATACATATATATTTGATATATATCTTGTGTGGTGTCCTTTAATTTGGTACTCCATGGATTATTATTGGTAAAACAACTTGCCTAATACGCTCTCAGAAGTCTTAGCCTGATGACTGCTGGTCCATGCTACCACTAGGATAGCCATCAATAAGGGTCAATTAGACTGGTGCAAGGTGCCCACTAGAACTAGTGGACATCATATGCCAGGCTTATTTCTCACACCTTACTCCGTTCGAGAAGTGGATTGCACACAAGAAAGATGACAAGCATCTTATAGCAGAACTTTATGTTCTTTTAGCACCTAAACAGATGGGGGCACACCAGAGGCCAATGGCGCTGGGATGCGGAGTTAGGGTGGGCTCTTATAGACAAAGAATGGAACAACATCCACTACAGGGCCCACCACACAGCCTTTAATACCGCAGGAGCCGAGTCGGCGTACAAGGTAGCAGCATATTGGTATCTCACGCCTGCTCGAATCCACCAATGGGATAAGAATCACACAGAGATGGGCTAGGGGGCTGTGGCCTCTGGGGCTCTCTCACACACCTCCCCTGGCACTGTCCACAACTTGAAAGGTTTTGGCAGCATGTGATCAATTACATTGATGAAGCTTTTGAGATTGAAATCCCCCGCTTCCCGGCTTACACGCTCCTAGGTCTCTCAAACTCTATCATTTTCCCATTACGGTCAATGCCGGGTAGAGAGATAATGCTGGCGTTATTAACGGAGCACCAGGGGATCCTGGTGCCTGAGGCTCTGCCATGGCCTCGGACCACATGGCGTGGATGAAGCGTCTCTCTGGTCCAGGACCAGAAGGCTGAGACTCAGGCAGAACTCTGGGCCCCGTACATTGCACTTTTTTCAAAGGATCTCCAGCGAGGTTACTTGCCCCAAGCTCCTGCAAATCCTCAAGATGATCCCCCATGACTGGGGCTAGAGTTCCTTCCATATGGGTCCCGCGTGGATTCAGGGGTGGGACGAGCGAGCAGGGACAGACCACAGGCTAACACCCTAGAGAGCACGGTACATACAACCCTTCCTTTTCTTTCTCTTCTCTACTTTCCTTACTGTTCCTCTTCCCTTTCTTTTGGGGGGTGGGTGGGTTGTAGGGGTTCTATGTGGGCCTTAAAGCTGTGTACATTTGTATAAGTTCTACCACTCCCTGTTCTGCCGCTGTTCCCGTGGTTGTAGGCGATTGTCTGTGTATTCATGTTGGTATGCCTTCAAACTGAATAAAAAAGATATGTTCCAGGACCTAACACTTGTAGTACTGCTGACTTACTCCGAGGTACAGGGGCAAGACAGGAGCCGCTTTGCGTACTCTTGGCTTATTCTTGGATTATAGGAGTAAGTCAGGAGGGCTTCAAGAGTAAGTCTCATCAAAATCTTTGTTGCTCAGGCTCAGAGAGTTAAAACAGACTGGCATTGTCACTCCCTAACTTGGACAGCTACACTTAGGGGACTATTTATAACCCAGAGTGCATTGCTCTTGCACCACACAATGTGGTGCAAGAGTAACACAAACCTTAAGTCAGATTTTTTATGTCAAACAAAGCCACTGGGTGGCTCAAAAACTCCAGAGTAAGGCACTGCAGCGCAAATCGCTGCATTGCATTACTCTGCCCTGGGAAGGCATTCCATGGACAGTGAGTGGGTGTTCCCATGCAACTCCCATGGATTTTGACGCATCCCCAGATTTACAAGGACTAGTAAACCTGGGCATGCGTCAACATTTTAAAGCTTCCCAGGGGAGGTGTAACCACGAAAATATCTCTATTTCTCCCAGTTTCTTTCTCTTTCTATATGTGCTGCATTCTGCAGCACACTGCAGGGAAGCTGCTCCTTCCTCCACAAAAACAATCCTGCATGCAACACAGGCACCCTTGCACCATGGGGCAAAGGTGCTTACTTTGGCGCTAGGCAGCCGATTATGCACCAGCACATGGGAATGGACAGGAATGTGCTGCGTTCCATTAAATATGGCGCATTAATGTCCTTTCTCTGGCACGCAGCGCAGCAAGGTGTCTTGCTGAACGGCACTACGTCACAAAGTTTATAAATGAGACTCCACGTTTCTACGTATTGAACGGACACCCAACTGCAGCTACGTGTACATATACTGTGGTTTTAAATATGTAGTTGTCAGTCTGCTTGTTCAGCAGTCTGCTTGAAAAGCTTTTCTCATTCACCTTAATTCGACGAGCTATGTTTCTTTTATTTGTTTTTATTTTTATTGTTATGCATTAAAAGGAAAATACCTTTAATAAAGTATTCAAGCTGAAATATCACATTCTTGGGATGTGAAACAGCTGTAATAATGCGATCTTCCACGGTTAATGTCAACGTTTCAAAATAATACAAATATTCGCTGATGGGATACCATATTGCTTCACACGCCTATGCTTTCCAATTGCCATGGTCGATTTAAGTGTTCAGCTGCTTCCAAGTCTACAAAACTTAAAGCGGTTAACAAACAAAACATTTATGTTTCTGTAACTTGCACTTCCTGGGCTGCGAGATACAGTGCAGATGCAAAGTCACTGGGCTGTGAGAGCTTTCCTCAAATCTATACTACAATAATTAAATTAGTGAGTGGTGTTTAGATCAGAGATCCTTAGCTGCCAATTTCTAAGAAGACTGGGAATTCACAACCTCTGAAGGATCATTTGGAGTCCATTTGGCAGAAATGTCAGAAACTTGCTTCTCTAGGGAGCATCCTTTTCCAATAACATTTATAGCTTAAGATGGAAACGAAAAGCACCATATGTTAGAGTTTCCTGCAAAGCTTCCTGGTAAGAGGGGGAATAAATTCAGCTTGTCACATCTGTTTGTGGGCGAGTCAAGTAGGATTTTATCACAGCTTTAAGTGGTTTATAAAACTGTCCTGCTATCGACTGAAGAGGCTTTACATTTCAGGTTACTTTTTTTCTTATACTCATGTTCTTAAGTCTAAATTATTAAACATTCTATTTAGGGATTTAGACAAAGTTCAATATTCAGTTTTCAACATAAAACATGCTTGTGTGCAGCAATCGTGTACACTAGCCCGGAATTGAGCTTTCACATAGATTTTCCATAGTGTGTGCTTGATGTGTAAATAGTAGTTTTTGTTGTACGACATGAGTCTTCAACGCCTTTGCATCTGCCTAAATGATCTGCCTGCCAGCTTAAATACAACTTAATCATTAAAAGACCTGTTTAAGTTTTTCAAGGTTAAAACAAAAAAAACAGCTCATTCGTGTTTCAATGTACTGCTTCATTCTGTTGTGGAAGCCATTCACTACAACATCATCTGTCAAAATGTCAATCCTACTGTCTCTCACTTTGAAAAATTCTGACATCACAGCCTGCTATACACGTAAAGCTGGCAGTTAGTAGTCAGATCCCTGGAACCGTTTAACAAAGGTAAACTTAGACGTTTTGTCTAAACTATACCAAATATCCAAGTTTTACGTCTTTAGGAATTTGAAAAGGGAATTTATGAGTAGATCCGCCCGAATGCAGAGATAAAGATAGTACTCGTATTTGATTGGGTGTTGTAAATAATTTGGTAGCTAAAAACAGGTAGCGATTTAATACGTACTTAGATCTGTGAATGGCTCTGGATACATTTTAGAGAAGTTATTTTATTGTGGATATGCTTACATTTTCAAGCAGTCAACCCCACCTGCTACAGTTGCTCTTGAAGCTAGCATGCTCGTGATAGAAAGTGGTGTGAACTTTTGACCTTCTGGGACAGTAGAGTGTTTTAAAAATGGTTGCTAACATAACTGAGATAAAGAAGTGTGGGGGATGGGTTCCAAATACACTGTACTTTGAAAGCATAAAGCGAATAGTTTTGAGATAGCATGCACTGTGAAAGAACAATTTTCGAATTCAGTACTATCCTATCAACTCAAATATCGTTGGTAAATGATAACACAATCATTGTAAATGCTTTAACAGATTCCTGTATAGATATGTGACTCAGTTATAAATTTACACAGGGTGTCACGCTGGGCATCGCGATGGAGTCACGAATCCACCAACTGGCATTACCAGATTAGGATTCATATTGCGAGACTATTAAAGGGTTAAAAAAAACTGACGAATTGAAACTTGAATAAGAACAGGAAAAACTGAAGGTAATGTTTTGATTTGCTAACTACACCAGTATCAGTGAAAAAGGGAGGGAAACATTGCAATTACTAGTTCTTTCTTTCAGAAGGTAGGACTTATCATTTTCTGTGAGAAGAAAAATGAAGTGAAAGTGTGTAAAAATGTTACAATCAACAAGCGAGGAGAGAGTTATGATAAAAATGGGGACATTGATAATGTGTATATAGAAATATATAGTGAGTTATAAGTGTAAGGTAAGTTAAATAACGTTTTCAATTTACTTACATATCCTGCAAAACCGTTAAAGAGTGCTGAAATATTTGTTTATATTTGAGGTGAAGTGCCTATCGAACCAGTCAACTATTTCATCAGTAACTAATATATGCCTTTAAACAGTCAGATAAATAGGCGTTTAGACAATGAAACAGTCACTAAAAATATAGCTATGTATTAAGTTAAGTAGGTCAAATTAGATGAATGAAAACTTTGTTAGTGGTCAAGTGAATATTTTTCTGTCCTACATATGTTTTAATTAATTTATGAACAATTGATATATTTAATTTATTTGTAAGGTTGCAGATAAGTAGTGTAGGTATGTCATGTTGTTTCAACTTTAATTGAGTTACACTGACAATTGCAGACCCAGATATAGAGTTATAGATCCAGTCTCCCACCCACTCATACACCTGGTAATACATAGTAAAACCATGACAGAGGCACTTAAACATTCACTCACAAACACTTACACCTCTTTTGTATCCAGCGGTAATGGAGACATTTGCACACAGAGTGAAATACCTTAATACTCACGAACACAGCCAGCAAGCAACCCATGCAACTCGTTACATACAGATTGAGAGTCCCATAGAGTAACTAAGAGACCCAGAGATATATCAACATACTTAGTTATATATCCAATGACACATCCATACAGGCACTGGGACACTCATTAAGGTATGTAGCGAAGAACTGACACTAACAAGTCATCCATCCAGACAAATAGGCCTTTACACATCTTTCAGGTCGGTTACAGTACAGCTTTACCTGCTAGGTTTAGTACACATTCAAAACATGTTGCTGAATCTTAAACTTGTCTTCAAATTCATATGTCAGCCTTAAGGTAGGTTGTAGGTAGGCCATATAGTACTTAGGTATGTGCTTAGGAGGTTAAATGTGTACTTTGAAGTTAGTGTGGTAATCTACAAGGACTAGTATGAATCTTTCCTTCAAGCTTTTTAGGTTAAGAGGGCCAATTATGTCCAAAGCTAATTTGGACCAGAGATTGTCTGGTATCAACACCGGGGATAGAGGAGGTTTCCTTGTTTGATGGGTCTTATCAGCCTTGCTACATTCCAAACAGTCCCGCACCGTGTGCTCTGCCATGGTATCCATCCCAGGCCACCAGTATTCAAGTCTGATTCTGTTTTTTGTTAGGCTACGCCCCAAGTGACCAGTATGCACTAAGTCGATAATCTTTTGTCTGAGTGATCTGGGTGGAACAATTTTCTCTCCTCTCAACACCGACCCATCATGAATGTTCAGTTCTAGCTTCACATCCCAGAAACCACTTAACTCAGGAGTCACCTTGTTCTTTTCACTGGTCCATCCCTTCATTATATAGTCTTTTAGTGCCAGCAAATCCTCATCATCAGTCAAGCCCTGCTCCCACTCCTCCTTGGTCAGGCATGCCAACTTCAAGACTCTTTCTTCTTCCTCGGTTTCTACATCATCACCACCCTTAGTATCATTAGGTGAGCGGGATAAGAAATCGGCCACTACATTTTGTGAGCCAGGCATGTATTTCACTGAAAAATGTTACCCCTCGAGACCCAAGATCCACCTTGAAATACGTGTTGTGGTTTTCTCAGATCCCTTGGTGGTAAAAGCAAACATGAGAGGTTTGTTATCGGTCCTCACAGTGAAGGGAATGCCCCATAGGAAGAAACGGAAATGCTTGATGGCCCATGTGCAGGCTAATGCCTCCTTCTCAACCACGGAGTAGTTAACTTCTGCCCCTTTAAGGGCGCGAGAAGCAAACGCCACCACCTGTCCTTTGTTGTTAACCATTTGAGGAAGACTAGCCCCTAACCCCTTGTTGTTGGCATCGGTGTATAAGATGGTGGGTTTGGTGGGGTCAAATCTACCCAGCGATGGGGCTGAGGCAATGTTATCCTGCACTGTGGTGAACACCACTTGACAGTTTCCACTCCACGTAAAGGGAGTTCTGGTCTTTAGTAACAATCTCAGGGATTCCACAATGCTTGCATAGTTCTTTACAAATTTGGCATAATACTCTGACAACCCCAAGAATGCTTTAAGATCCTCAACATTTCTGGGTGGTGTGGTTCCTTGAATTGCTTCTACCAAATCAACCTTAGGTTTTATTCCATCCTCCGAGATGGTGTGGCCTAGGTATTCAACTGACCCCACTCCTGTACGACACTTCTCTTTCTTAAGTGTCAATCCAGCAGCTCCCAACTTGACCAACGCTTCCCTTAAAATGGAATTGTGTTCCTCCACATCCTTCGCAGAGATGAGGATGTCATCACATGGTGTTAAGGGAGACCTTCCAGTACATGTTGCTTGATCCTCTGGACGGCTGCAGCTGCCAAGGCTAACCCAAAGGGCATGCAAATGTACTGGAAGGCTCCTAGTGGGGTAATGAAGGATGTTAGGTGACGTGAATCTAGGTGCAACTTGGTGGTATGCAGACGAGAGGTCTAGAACACTGAAACAGCTGGCACCCTTGATTAAAGTGAGGACCTCATGTATGCGTGGTAAAGGGTGCCTGTCCACCCAAATGTTGTTGTTTAGGTCCCTATATCCTTTCCCGAGGATTTGGTCATAAGGACAATTGGGGCCAACCACTGTGAGCTATCAATCGGCTCAATGACACCTTTTGCTAACAATCTGTCCAATCCAGCTTGTAGGGGTGCCTGCATCAAGTGGAGAATGGGTCTCACTTTGTGAGCTACCAGCTTGGCCTTGTCTTTAAGCTTGATGGAATGCTGGTAATTCTTAAGTAAGCCCAGCTCCTCTGTGAACACCGTGGGGAAATCGTCACAAACATCCTTCCCTCCCACAGACTGATCCACTAGAAGAACCTGATCAGGGCTATTGGGCTCCAATTTGATGCCTAATCCCCTTTGGTGTTTCCACCCCAATAGACTAGACCCTTTCTGTGTGAGATAGATCTTCCCCACTGTATTCCTTCCTTTAAATCCTATACACATGGTTATCATGCCTACCAATGGTATGGGTTCCCCATTATACCCCCCTGGGCATATGTCAGCAGGTTGGATTCTCTGTTGCCACATGGGGAACATTTTGGAAAAAGTGTCAGCTTCCACTAGAGTATAAGCTGAGCAAGAATCAGCAAAGACTGTGACTTCTTTGGTCTAATGTGATAGTACGAGATGGAAAACCACCAGTCTTGTCCTCTTCTTGTACTTTAAACACTAATTTTACTTCTTGGGGAGGTTCTTGCTCAATGGAGTAAACTTTTTGAGATTGGAAATCTCTACAAAGTCTGGCCAAATGACCCCTCCTGCCACATCTGTGGCATGTGACCGATCTGTCTTGGAAACCCGTGTGATTTGCAAGGTGATTGGGGCTACCACATCTGCAACACTTTAATTTGGTAGCTGGGGGAAGAATGCTGGGCCCCTTACTCTTACTTTCTTTTTGGGTCTCTTGCTTGCTTATGGCATTTACAGCTGTGTTTTTCTCCCCTTCCCCCTTTATTGCCGCCATATAATCTGCTGTGTGTTCGATACCCACAGCAATGTTGATGGCTTGTTTAAGGTCTGGATTGGCAACCAGAATTCTCTCTTGAATTTTAGGGTTGTTTGTGCACCTCACTAACTGGTCTCTAATTAAGGAATCTTGCAAGTTGTCGAATTCACACGTGTTGGCCAGACCCTTAAGGGCTGCAATGTACGTCTTCACCTTCTCACTTTTCCCCTCTACCCTTGAAAAGAATTTGTGTCTTTCCAACACTACATTGATGGTTTTATCAAAGTGTTTCTCTAACCTATTAACAGCTGCTAAATACACGTTCTCATCATCATCGCTGTCTTCCTCCGCCTCTGCAGATATGTTATGTTACGTTTTACGCTCTTCTATTCCTAGATTATGCAACAAGGTATGTAATTTCCTTAGTGCTGAGAACTTCTCTCCCCCAATTGCAATAAGATAGGACTCTAAAAGTCCAAACTATTGTTTCCAAGGCAACAGGGGTTACCCCACCTCATTAAGAAAAGGTGGCAGATGTGACATATTCGTACTTGCCATGTTACCAAGAAAAAGTACTAATACCGGATACAACAAAACAGTTGGTAATACTCTCAAAAGATAGTCTTCCACTTCCATGTGAAACTATATTAACCATACAGAAATACAAAATAGGGTTGTACTGGCACTCAGCAACCTGAGGACAAAAAAAAATAATAATAATAATAATTTTGACACAGGATAACAGAATGAAGAAAAGGATCAGAAAAAAAGACAAAAGAAGAAAAAACACATGAAAATACAAGTACCCTGTGCCTGTAACCACTGCAACAATATTTAAACCTATTGCAGAGAAAAAAAAAACGCTAGCAGTGCTTAGGCGACTAATTTAGAAAGGGAATTGCAAAGCTGTGCCCATCAGCGTTAACTGCAGGCAGCTACGGTCTCTTTGACAAAAAGTTAAGTATGAAGTAGATAAGTACAACTGTGCCTGTCAGCAAAAACCTTCCAGGCTTGGAACACTCTTGAGGGATTGTTTATAAGAAGACACTACAATTCTGGTAACTGAGCTCTATAGTGGCAAAAAGAATGACCACGGACAGCTGTGCCTATCAGCGAACACACAAGCAGGCTCATCTATTTGCAATGAAAACAAAATAACTCAGTTCGAGGAAATAGCTGTGCCTGTCAGTGAAGCTTCTCACAGGCCGAAGCACTCTACCCAGTGTAAGGGGTTAAGTTGAAGCAAACGCCCCCATGATGATGCAGCGAAAGATGGCAGCTGTGCCTCAGTGGAGCTCTGGAAGCCGTCCTCGCTCAGGACTCCCGCCAAGCCTCACTGACTTGCTCTCCAAGAGAAGCACCGGGCCGGCACCGTCGTCGTAGCAAATTCACACACTCTCCACAGAAAGGTGCCGGGATGGCAACGTCACACCAGCAATGCCCCAGAGTCCACACACCCTGCCTTCCACAACCCACTTCAGGCCTCGCATTCCACCTCACAAGTTTCCCGAGGCGGACCATGGAACGGGCCGATCAACTCGGGGCTAGTGCCAGTTCCAGTCGGGGCAACGTAGGAGCAGGGAAATATCTTGGGTTCCAGGCACTTCGAGATCCAGGACTGCCCCCACTGCGCGTAATCTCTATCAGGTGTAGAACAGCACAACCACAGCGCAGGACCAGATGGGACAAGCACTGCAACCCAGGCAAAAGGCACCAGGAATGAACCAGTTCACCCATCAGTCGCCAAGAGACGGCAATCGGCGTGACAAAGGAACCTCTTCACATACCACAAACAAGTCACACAGGCACTTCCAAAAGCAGTGAGAGGCAAGAAGAACACAACGTCGTAGTTCACACTTCCTTGGTGGCACAGTTAGGGCAGCAATTTAGTAAAAGTACCTGGCTGTACTGGAGTATGTAATGGGGGTGATGGTGTACCATTCCCACACAGTGTTTCCCTTGCCAGTGTTAGAAATATGACGCACACAGATGGCTTCTTTATTGTAATCTTACACCATCACAGGTTCCAGTCAGCTGTGGAATCTTCGCACATCTTCTTAGGGTTAAACCAAGGGGCAACGGGTGCGGGGGGACGGGGCAAACCAATTGGGATTACAACAGTGGTCTTTATAATGACCATGTTGTTTAATCACAAACCATTAAATCGCAAGTCTTTACAACGACTAGCTGTAGGGGGCAGAAGATGTTGGATTTACAATCCAACACCTTCCCCTCTGTTGCACAAACTGGAGTAGGAATAGTAAATTGTACTATTCCTAATTCCAGCACGCCCCCCTACATCAAGTTGTTGGTTTGCGATGTAACAACACAGTCGTTGTAACAACCGCTTTGTAATGGCATGCAATGTATCGCATGTGTGGCAAAGACATATATTCTTCATATTCAAAGTGGAAAAAGTTCTAAAAGAATTACTCATTTGACAGTAAGGCAAAAACAATACAAAGACATAAGAAGAAGAATATAGGAGTAGGGTAATAACAAATTTGCTATGAAATATAAAGCTGTATAAGCAGAGGCATAACAAAACTTGAGGGTGCTCTCCCTGCAAGTCTCAATCAGGATCTCTCGGGCAAGGGTACTATGCTGAGGGGGCCTCTGGAGTTCAGGGGCCCAAAGCAGCGTGGGGGTGTGGTAGCCTATGTTACAACACTGAGTATAAGGTAACAGCAGCAGCTAACAAGCTAAAAGAACACATTGAAAGTGTAGTAGGTAAAGCATTTGCCTTGAAGTCTTAACTATTACTTTAATAGTAAACAGAATAAGGCCACAAGATAAAACAGTGTTTTCTATGAAAAGGAAAAACCAGAAAATAGACTTGTTAATAGAGCAAATTTGTGTAAATTCTTCAGTGCCAAATGAAAGCTTACATCCTGTACTGAGCCTTTTTTTTATTGAAGAGACCGACTTCCAAGAGAACTCAGTGTATGCAGTGAAACAACGGGTCAATGTTATGAGGTGAAGGATGGTACTTCCATTCCAAAAGAGGAGATGGTTCCTAGGAACGTTAAAGAAGTGATAGCTGAAGAGATACATGGAAGACATAGACAGGCCCCTCTATACAAATGGAACTAACTGTAGCAGAATTTGTAGTGTCCGTTAGGAATCAATTGGTATATTGAAAACTTTTCAAAGTATATTTCCATGTAGAAGTCTGAAACAGAAAATAGAAATTCTGCAAGGATCAGATCCACGCTAAGGGGCTCATTAGGATGGCGGACGGAAATGCGACCGCAGTCCTGGAGTAGGCGGAAAATGCCGTTTCCGTGTCCGCCTGCCGCGGTCACTCCGTCCGCCATATCAGGATAGTAAAGAGTGTCAAAAGTCCATGCGCGACGGAAGAGCACGCACCGCCCCCTAACTACACCTGACCCCGCGGTGGACGTAACCAATCCAGAGACACCGCCGTACGGACTGACGTCAATGACCGTCCCCCAAATCAAGATGGCGGAAAACAAACATAAAACCGCAGCGGAAAAACAACCTGCCTGAGCACGGCAGATACCCCACAGCGAACAAACCACACATAGCAGAGATACTCACCACAAGCTGCTCGCTGTCATGGACCCAGCGTTACACGCATTTCCGATACTCTTCGCGATCCACCACCTGCAAGTCGCGGACCACTATCGACGAAGACGCAGGTACGCAACACACCATTTGCTGTCTGAAGGGGAGAACCTGCAAGGGTCGTGACGTTGGGAGGGAGAGTGTCATGTTTGAGAAACCACATCACATCGCAAATAGAAATCCACAATTGGAGTACACAAGCAGGAATGACAACGACAAACCACGACACATGATTGACTTGCTTTATTATACATAATAGGGGTATAATCACTGAGTATGCAAGAGCATGGGCACTGGGTACAACAGAGCAGGTACATCAGAGGCAGTACATGAGAGGGGCTAAGTGCATCAACAGTCCATTGCATCGAACAGGTACATCAGAGGCAGCACATGAGAGGGGCTAAGTGCATCAACAGTCCATTGCATCAAACAGGTACATCAGAGGCAGCACATGAGAGGGCAGACTGCAGTATCAGAACACCAACAGGGCATTGTGGCCAACAGAGCAGATACCTCAGAGGCAGCACATGAGAGGGCAGACTGCAGTATCAGAACACCAACAGGGCATTGTGGCCAACAGAGCTGGTACATCAGAGGCAGCACATGAGAGGGGCTAAGTGCATCAACAGTCCATTGCATCAAACAGGTACATCAGAGGCAGCACATGAGAGGGGCTAAGTGCATCAACAGCCCATGGCATCGAACAGGTACATCAGAGGCAGCACATGAGAGGGCAGACTGCAGTATCACAACACCAACAGGCCATTGTGGCCAACAGAGCAGGTACATGAGAGGCAGCACATGAGAGGGGCTAAGTGCATCAACAGTCCATGGCATCGAACAGGTATATCGGAGGCAGCACATGAGGGGGGCTAAGTGCATAAACAGTCCATTGCATCGAACAGGTACATCAGAGGCAGAACATGAGAGGGGCTAAGTGCATCAACAGTCCATGGCATCCAACAGGTACATCAGAGGCAGCACATGAGAGGGCAGACTGCAGTATCAGAACACCAACAGGGCATTGTGGCCAACAGGGCAGGTACATCAGAGGCAGCACATGAGAGGGCAGACAGCAGTATCAGAACACCAACAAGCCATTGTGGCCAACAGAGCAGGTACATCAGAGGCAGCACATGAGAGGGGCTAAGTCATCAACAGTCCATGGCATCGAACAGGTACATCAGAGGCAGCACATGAGAGGGCAGACTGCAGTATCAGAACACCAACAGGGCATCGTGGCCAAGAGAGCAGGTACATCAGAGGCAGCACATGAGAGGGGCTAAGTGCATCAACAGTCCATGGCATCGAAAAGGTATATCAGAGGCAGCACATGAAAGGGGCTAAGTGCATCAACAGTCCATTGCATCGAACAGGTACATCAGAGGCGGCACATGAGAGGGGCTAAGTGCATCAACAGTCCATGGCATCGAACAGGTACATCAGAGGCGGCACATGAGAGGGCAGACTGCAGTATCAGAACACCAACAGGGCACTGTGGGAAACAGAGCAGGTACATCAGAGGCAGCACATGAGAGGGGCTAAGTGCATCAACAGTCCATGGCATCGACCAGGTATATCAGAGGCAGCACATGAGAGGGGCTAAGTGCATCAACATTCCATGGCATCGAACAGGTACATCAGAGGCAGCACAGGAGAGGGCAGACTGCAGTATCAGAACACCAACAGGGCATTGTGGCCAACAGAGCAGGTACATCAGAGGCAGCACATGAGAGGGCAGATTGCAGTATCAGAACACCAACAGGGTATTGTGGCCAACAGAGCAGGTACATTAGAGGCAGCACATGAGAGGGGCTAAGTGCATCAACAGTCAATTGCATCAAACAGGTACATCAGAGGCAGCACATGAGAGGGGCTAAGTGCATCAACAGCCCATGGCATCGAACAGGTACGTCAGAGGCAGCACATGAGAGGGCAGACTGCAGTATCAGAACACCAACAGGCCCTTGTGGCCAACAGAGCAGGTACATCAGAGGAAGCACATGAGAGGGGCTAAGTGCATCAACAGTCCATGGCATCGAACAGGTACATCAGACGCAGCACATGAGAGGGCAGACTGCAGTATCAGAACACCAACAGGGCATTGTGGCCAACAGAGCAGTTACATCAGAGGCAGCACATGAGAGGGGCTAAGTGCATCAACAGTCCATTGCATCGAACAAGTACATCAGAGGCAGCACATGAGAGGGGCTAAGTGCATCTACAGTCCTTGGCATTGAACAGGTACATCAGAGGCAGCACTTGAGAGGGCAGACTGCAGTATCAGAACACCAACAGGGCATTGTGGCCAACAGATCAGGTACATCAGAGGCAGCACAAGAGAGGGGCTAAGTGCATCAACAGTCCATGGCATCGAACAGGTATATCAGAAGCAGCACATGAGAGGGGCTAAGTGCATCAACATTCCATGGCATCGAACAGGTACGTGGTAGCACCAGAAACTGGAGTGTGAGACACAGCCACAGCTCTGGTGACTGACACATGAGCCATAGACCCAGACACACTGCCAGCACCAGACATAGGAGTGTGAGACACAGCCACAGCCCTAGTGACTGACACATGAGCCATAGACCCAGACACACTGCCAGCACCAGACCCAGAATTGTGACACACAGCCACAGATGTAGTGACTGATGCATGAGTCATAGACCCAGACACATTGGCAGCACCAGACATAGGAGTGTGAGACACAGCCACAGCTCTAGTGACTGACTCATGAGCCATCGACCCAGACACACTGCCAGCACCAGACATAGGAGTGTGAGACACAGCCACAGCTCTAGTGACTGACACATGAGCCATTGACCCAGACACACTGCCAGCACCAGACATGGGAGTGTGAGACACAGCCACAGCTCTAGTGACTGACACATGAGCCATCGACCCAGACACACTGCCAGCACCTGAAACAGGAGAGGGCACAACTGAGACAGTGCCACTACATGATGCATGACAGCAAACAACAGACACAGTGCCACTATTGGAGAACTGAGAGTGAACCTCTGATGTGCCACTGGGAACACCGAAATGATGAGCCACAGGGCTGTATGGGCTAGGAGGCAGGGTGGCTCTGGGAGCTGGGGATAGCTGTACTGGAGCGACATCGGGGTGGTCAGGTGTCAATGGTGTGTGTTTACGTTTATTAGGGATATGTGAGGGCACCCTGGACATGACAGGACTGGCAAGTGGTGCGGACTCTCATGAAATATTCCCCACAAGGTGGAGCATCTGCTGCTGGGGATCTACTCTCTGGGGACGTGCTGGACCCTGCTTGTCGTTTGCTGTGTGCCTGCCTTCTGGCCTCTGCATCATGTGTAATGGAGGATGTAACAACAGGGTACTCCTTCCTCTGCTTCTGATGGGCCTGGATGGGAGTGGAGGTATGGGGGTACTCCACCGCGGAGACATCTGTTTTCCGTTCCTTCAACAACATTAGCCTCAGTGCAGCCAGGGGTGATGTATGCCTGTCCTTGATGGAGCTAGTGTCTATGGAGAAGCCCTGTTCCTTGGATGTGCCTTGGCCGTAGGAGGAGTCTTGTCTCTGGAATTTCCCTGTTCCCTGGACGGTGCCCTGTCCCTGGTAGCAGACTTGTCCTTTGTAGTGTACCTGTCTCTAGAAGACACCTTGTCCCTGGGTGTGTCCCTGCCCTTGGGAGATGGCCCTTCCTCTGTAGTGTGCCTGTCCCTGGGAGTGTCCCTGCTCTTGGGAGTGGCCCCTTCCTTAGTAGTGTCCCTGTCCTTGGGAGTGTCCTCACTCTTTTGAGGTGCCTTTGCCTTTGTAGTGTCCTTGTCCCTGCTCTTGGGAGTCGCCCCTTCCTTTGTAGTGTCCCTGTCCTTGGGAGTGTCCCTGCTCTATTGAGGTGCCTTCGCCTTTGTACTTTCCTTGTCCCTGCTCTTGGGAGTCGCCCCTTCCTTAGTAGTGTCCTTGGGAGTGTCCCTGCTCTTTTGAGGTGCCTTTGCCTTTGTACTGTCCTTGTCCCTGCTCTTGGGAGTTGCCCCTTCCTTAGTAGTGTCCTTGTCCTTGGAAGTGTCCCTGCTCTTTTGAGGTGCCTTTGCCTTTGTACTGTCCTTGTCCCTGCTCTTGGGAGTTGCCCCTTCCTTAGTAATGTCCTTGTCCTTGGGAGTGTCCCTGCTCTTTTGAGGTGCCTTTGCCTTAGTAGTGTCCTTGTCCAAGGGAGTGTCCCTGGACTTGGGAGTATCTCTTGCCTTGGGAGTACCTTTTGTGTGGGATGCCTGTGTAGAATGTGAAGGCATTTCCCCAACACCACTTGGGGATCCTGTGTGTGAACTCCAGTGTATCTCACGTCGTCTTTGGTAACAGATTTTCCTGTCCTAGGGGATGGATCTGTGCCCTCTGTGCCCTGCCGTGCTGCTTGTGGCTGCTTCTAGTGCAATAACCTGTAAAAGAGTCCTGGTCACAATATTCACTCCCCCCTGAGACATCAAGTGGTGTAGATGGGGGAACAGAAGTAGCACACGGTTCATGCGACTGTACAATGGCAGAAACACAGTGTTTGCAATGACTGAACTGTCCTGTGTAGACCAGCAACATCGCCATGCATCCCTTCCATGAATGCCACCACCTGCCCCAACTTCCTATCGTGGTCTTGGAATGCATTGATCATGTTGGTCTGCCCCACACACAGCTGTCGCAGCAGATCAACAGCCTCAGCACAAAGTGCACTTTGGGTCACCGGGGCAGGGGCAGCGGTGCCTGCACCGAACGGCACACTGCTCCCCCTACTTCTGCGTGCACGAACAGTACATGGTGCAGTTGGCGGCAGTGTGGGCCCTGTGTGCTGTGTCCCGACCGAAGGTGTTGATTGCCCACTCCCTGTCTGTGACAACAGTGCTGACTCACCAACACTGTCGGAAGATGAGGACGATGGCGTCTCGACATGCGAGTCCTCGGGGACGGTCCTGTCCCCCTCTCCGGGGCTGCCCTCTTCTGTGTTAGTCTGTGTGTGTTTGATGTCTGATCCGGATGCATTGCCACCACTCATCTCCGTCGTCTGTGGCTCAGTGCCCTCTGCCAAAGCTGAAATAGAGAGAAAAGAGGTGTAAGCAATTGCCACACTCACGTACTGAAGGCCAACAAATCTCTAATTCCATTTTAGACAAAGAACATGTAGCCCCCATCCTGCACACGTCCCACCCCTACCAGTCATCCTCACATGAAATAACCGGTGGTGGCCGTGAAACATGTACATCATACGAACAGGGCAAGTGCATGTAGATCTGCACACATGTCTTGCCATGGGACCACAGAGCTCTACGGCATGTCCTTGAACCCTCAACTACTAAGCAAGTGGCGTGTTGATCCACACTCAGCCGGGCGAACTGGTCAGGATGCATCACAGCAATGATACGGTGCATAAGAGGGGTCATGGTGCGTCGGGCCAGACGTGTCGTTCTTGGAATCATCCTCAGTGTCATCTCCGCTACATTCTTCCTAAGCCTGGATATGTCGTCCCAACGCTTGTGGCAGTGTGTGTGTCGTCTTGTCATCTATTGCACACCCCCACTGCCCGTACATCACGTGCTATGGTCCTCCACACGGCCTTGCGAAGGTGCAGCTTTACCTACCATGATGGGAGACAAGAGGGTAACGTAAGTGGACAGTATGACATGCACAAACTACATAGAAACACGTATCTACATGCAGCCATGCTCTGCACAACACATGTGAAGGTCCCACAGCACACCGACAGGCTTACAAAAGACAGGAGCCACTGACCACCTCAGGGCCAACAACATGTACACCACTGCACTTGCCACCTGTCCAGGTGCACCATCGAGCTGTTCCTAGTGGCTGAGCACACCGCCCACAAGAACATCTAGTTCCGCTGTGGTGAAGGGACGAGACCGGATCTCTCGCACTCTCTGCTTGGCAAGGTCCTGGACTGTGGCACTACAGCAGCAGTCCTTGGTCAGCTGAGCAGCAGCAAGTCGAGGTGATGGTCACAGGCAGCAGTCGTTGGTCAGGTCAGCAGCAGCAGGTCGAGGTGATGGTCACAGGCAGCAGTCGTTGGTCAGCTCAGCAGCAGCAGGTCGAGGTGATGGTCACAGGCAGCAGTCGTTGATCAGCTCAGCAGGAGCAGGTCGAGGTGATGGTCGCAGGCAGCAGTCGTTGGTCAGCTCAGCAGCAGCAGGTCGAGGTGATGGTCACAGGCAGCACTGGATCACAGCAGTGAATGTGTGATTTTGGAAATCACACATATATAGAGCCCTGAGACCATGTGAGTGGCATACATCAGCAATTGGTTCCCCCTGGATGCCTCTTTCAAAAAGGGCCAATGACAGGCCCTGGTGTGGCGGTGCACTGCTTCCGCTATTTTTGATTGAGCATACGCGGCTCGCGTTACCTCTTCCCATTGGCTGCATGTGCACGGACTGTCACGCTCATACATCGGCAACCGCATGTGCGCGCTTCCGGGACGGATGCTTCTTTTGCAACAATGTTCAATCAGTGGCTCCACCATGGCGGTGCACGCATTCCGCGGGGGAGGTGCAGGCCAACACATCCTTGTGATGATGAAATTCGAAATGGCAGTTCATGACCCCCCTTACAGTCACATTTCATCATCCACCGTACACCGACCGGCCACGGCCGGTCCACAACCGCCGTGCCAGGCCAGTCACCCACCGCCGGCCTAGCCCAGTCCACAACCGCTGTGCCAGGCCAGTCACCCATTACTGGCCCAGCCCGGTCCACAACCGCCGTGCAAGGCCAGTCACCCACCGCCAGCCCAGTCCGGTCCACAACCGCCGTGCCAAGCCAGTCACCCACCACTGGCGCAGCCCGGTCCACAACTGTCGTGCTAGGCCAGTCACCCACCGCCAGCCCAGCCCAGTACACAACCGCCGTGCCAGGCCAGTCACCCACCGCCGGACCAGCCCGGTTCACATCCGCCGTGCCAGGCCAGTCACCCACCGCCGTGCCAGGCCAGTCATCACCCGGCGGTGGGTGACTGGCCTGGCACGACGGTTGTGGACCGGCCGTGGCCGGCCGGTGTACGGTGGATGATGCAATGTGACTGTAAGGGGGGTCATGAACTGCCATTTCGAATTTCATCATCACAAGAATGTGTTGGTCTGCACCTCCCCCGCGGAATGTGTGCACGCCATGGTAGCGCCACTGATTGAACATTGTTGCAAAAGAATCATCTGTCCCGGAAGCACGCACTTGCAATTGCCGATGTGTGACCGTGACGGTCCGTGCACATGCAGCCAATGGGAAGAGGTAACGCGGGCCGCGTATGCCCAATCGAAAAAAGCAGAAGCAGTGCACCGCCATGGTGGCGCCACTTATTGTATATTTTCAAATGCTGCACCATGGTGGATAGTCCGCACATGCGTTATGAGGGTCGTGACAGTGATGGTGAAACTGCATATGTCATGCACTATATCATTTGAATTTGAATTTTAAAGTATTTGTATAGCGCGCGTATACCGAACGGTTTCATGGCGCTGTGGGGTCAATTCAATTTCAAGTTACGAGCTCAGATATGACTTAGGTTGAAACGGCTTGTTGAAATAGAAAAGTTTTCAGCTTCCCCCGAAACTCCATGTAGGATGCCGAGGAGCGAATAGGAAGAGGTAGAGAGTTCCAAAAGGACGGGGCGAGAACGGCAAACTTACATCCTCCCGTCCTCTTCTTCCTAAAGCGAGGGACAACCAAAAGAAAGAGGGTGGAAGAACGCAAGTGTCTGCTAGGAATATACGGGTGGATGTAGGATTTAATAAAAGCCGGAGCTGTCCCAGCAAGAGCCTGAAAAGTAAGGCAACCAAGTTTAAACAATGCACGCTCTTTAATGGGGAGCCAATGAAGGGAGCAGAGGACAGGGGTGATGTGCTGAGATCTGGGTAAGCTAAGAACAAAGCGGGCAGCTTGGTTCTGCACCAGCTGGAGTCGGCGCAGGGCATAGATGGGAATGCCATTAAATACTGCATTACCGTAATCTAAGCGTGAAAGTACCATCGCCATAAGAATGAGTTTAAGGGCTGGGAGTCTGAAAAAACGTGAAATTTTGCAAATGGTGCGCAGAATAAAGAAACAAGCTGAAACCATCGGGCTCACATGTGTGTTCATACTATGCCCATTGATGTGCACACAATGTGCTACACATGTGCATGTCGACGTGTTGATGTCTTGTATTTCCCTAAACACGTTTCAACTTCTTCACATCTACATAGTACATCAAGGCTGTCTCGCCACATTCTAAATCTGTTGTCAGTTTGTGGTTCATGTGTGCAAATAACAATGGTGGGGGTACACATGCATTCTGTGTATGCGTATGTGTGTTGCCTCTTGTGTGACCATGCATGTCATGTGAGGATGCTCACCACTGTCGGTGTGGTCATTGGTGCATGATGACATGGAGTGTGTGTAGCATTATCGTATTGTGTTTGCACGTACATGTGTGTCTGTAATGAGGCTTGTCCACATTTGGGTCCTTAAACATTGTTTTTTGGCAGTAATTTTGACATGAGAGTAAGTTGCATTGTACATGTTGACACACATCATGTTTCTAGTTGCTGCACATTGTTTATACGCCACTGCGTATTGTAGGTAATTTCAGAGATGTCACACATATGACAATTGTCAACAACATTTATCATTTTGATAATGTTGGCCTACATGTGATGGAGTTGCACAGCTCTGCGTTGTTGGTAAATTGACTTCTACTACATCTACTCCCACACAGGAGGGCTCCAAATGTGCATCGCCCATACACTGTGCTGGAGGATATGGTTGATGAGGAGGTGATCAGGAAATTCCGGCTAGATCGACGTAGATTGCTGGAGCTTGTAGACCAATTGTCTCCTCATCTGCAGCGACGAAGAACATATCCTGGTTCCATTACACCCACAGCAAAGGTGATGGCGGCACTACACTTTTTTGCAACTGGCACCTTTCAGTACACAGTTGGACATGCCAGGGGGATGTCACAGTCCATGTTCAGCATGGTACTGCGGGATGTTCTAAAAACCATGATGCTGTACAAGGATGAATACATCCATTTTCCACGGCCGGCAGAGTTGGCAGCAGTCAAAGCAGACTTCTATGCACTGGGCCAGACACCACACGTAGTGGGTTCCATTAATGGCACCCATATCGGTCTCATTCCACCACGGGCACGTGAGCCGGTATATAGAAATCAGAAGCACTTTCATTCGCTCAACGTGCAGGTGGTGTGCCTGGCCGACAACATCATATCCCATGTGTGTGCAAGATTTCCAGGCTCCGCACATGACTCCCACATCATGCGGAGCAGCATTGTCCCCCAACTGATGGCAAATCTGCGTCCAGAACGTGCGTGGCTTGTTGGTGAGTATGCTGTGAGTACAGTTGTGTTTTCTGTGTGACATGGGGTACCCACCAATTCTGGTTGTGATATTTGTGTCTGTCATCCCCCTACATAGGCGACTCTGCGTACCCAAACCGGCCTTGGCTGCTGAGTCCCATACGTAATCCAACAACAGGGGGTGAAATGCGATACAATGATGCCCATGGAAGGACACGTAGAGTGGTGGAACGTACTTTTGGACTGCTAAAGTCTAGGTTTCGGTGCCTGGATAAGACCAGAGGGGCCCTGCCTTACTCACCAGGCAAAGTATGCAGGATCGTGATTGCCTGCTGCATGCTCCACAACCTGGCCGTGCGCAATGACATTGAACTGATCTTGGACCCTGAAGACCAACAAGTTCCTCGGCCTCCCATCCCACCCATGTCGACTGATGAGGATAGTGGTGAGGAGGAAGGTGTGGAGCAGAGGCGTCAGCTCATTGATCGCTATTTCCCTTGAATGTGAGTAACTACCTCTTGTGCCGGTTGACAATGCGTGATGTATGCTTGCTGGTGGTGTGTGGATGTGGTGTTCATCAGCTGGCTGATCTGGTATGTCATGTTTGCATGTGTGTGTGGTAATTTTTGTGTACATGCAAATCTCCAGGATGTGTGTCCTCTCATCCACTGATTTGGTGATGAGTGTGGTTAGTGGGATGTTGCACTGCAGTGTGTTGTGATGGGTGTGATTCAGTTTCCTGACGTGTGTTTGTTGTCTCTCTTTTTCCCTAGGTCACTCCCATAGAGGCATGATTCTCTTACAAGTAAGTGTTGGGTGGGAGAGTGTGATTTGAAGGTCATGGTAGATGAAAAGACCATGGTGACACCACATTTGGTGATGTCCAGCTAGTCCAGCACACCTGTGCCAATATTTGGCGTAGTGGGACAGGATAGTTTGCGGGTGGATGACAGCCTCAGGCAGTGTTAGAGTCATTGGTGGCCCCTCTTTGAGCGGGTAGATGGAGCATCCACACTGCTCTCACCTACATCCAGCCTCGGGCGGCCCCTCCGTCTTGGAGCCGGAACGGATTCAGCTGGGGGGCAGGTTGGTCAGGGGCCACATCCGTGTCCATGGGCACAGGTGGCGGTGGTGCTGGTGACCGTGGCAGCTGGGCACTTGGTTGAGGGGGTGGGGGAGTGGTGTGGTGCAGGATAACCATTCCCTCCACAGTGATGTTTGCTGGCCCATGAGGTCCACTATTTGGCCTATGCGGCTGTCAATGGACCACAACAGATTAATGTTCTCAACCGAGTCCTGGTGGGCACGATCAGCCTGTTCCTCCCCACGCTCATAGGAGGCCTGGACTCTGGCTAGGGCTTCCAGTGAATCAGCACCAGGATGGGGAGGGTGTCCTTCCCCAGCTCGCCGGTGAGAAGCACTCCTCCTTGGGTGATGTGGCCTCAGCTCTCTCCTTTCCCGTCCACTCTCCCTGCTTGGCTGGGATGTAGATGGCCCTGCGTCGTGCGGTGGGTCAGGCAGGGTGGCACAGGCAGGAGTGGTGGTACTGGTGGCGGTGGAGGTGGTGGCTGTACAGCTCACTGTGGCAGGTGTTGCTGGAGAGACACAGGCCAAGGTTGTGGAGGCAGGGATTTCCGGTGAGCCTGATGGCCCTGGGAGTGTGCTTGGGCCCGCTCCGTCCTCTGCACCCGAGCTGGCTGTGGGATCGTCCCCAGAGAGTCCTGGATGTGAGTGAGGCGAGTGTTGCGGGCGGTTGCTGGTTTCACCAGTAAAATTGGTATCACCTGAGGGACAAGATTTTCATGATTAATACTGTGGACATGACATGCTTTATTTTTCATACATTGCATTTGACTGTCCTCTCGCACACCCCACCCACCACCACCCTCCCTGTGGACATGGGGGCCTGTTGGGAGTTGTAGTAGTGACCTCTCACACACCCCACCCACCACCACGCTCCCTGTGGACATGGGGGCCTGTTGGGAGTTGTTGTAGTGACCTCTCACACACCCCACCCACCACCACCCTCCCTGTGGAAATGGGGGCATGTTGGGGATTGTAGTAGTGACCTCTCGCACACCCCACCCACCTCTCGACACACACCACCACCACCCTCCCTGTGGACATGGGGGCCTGTTGGGAATTGTAGTAGTGACCTCTCGCACACCCCACCCACCTCTCGACACACACCACCACCACCCTCCCTGTGGACATGGGGGCCTGTCGGGAGTTGTAGTAGTGACCTCTCACACACCCCACCCACCACCACCCTCCCTGTGGACATGGGGGCCTGTAGGGAATTGTAGTAGTGACCTCTCGCACACCCCACCCACCTCTCGACACACACCACCACCACCCTCCCTGTGGACATGGGGGCCTGTTGGGAGTTGCAGTAGTGACCTCTCACACAGCCCTACCCACCACCACCCTCCATGTGGACATGGGGGCCTGTTGGGAGTTGTAGTAGTGACCTCTCACATACCCTACCCACCACCACCCTCCCTGTGGACATGGGGGCCTGTTTGGAATTGTAGTTGTGAACTCTCGCACACCCCACCCACCACCACCCTCCCTGTGGACATTGTAGGTGCTTGGGGGGTGTAATTGTGGCTTGTGATTGGTGTAGGTGTTTTGTATTTACTTCCGTCAAACATTTTGAAATTGGTTTGACGGTAGGGATGGTGTTCGTGTTGAGGTGAGTTCCGTAGGACTGGCGGCATTATCCTAATCGCGGGCATGGAGCCTCCGCAGGTATTGCGGTGGCTGTTCCCGCGGTCATGTTCGTCCGCGGCGGTCGGTGTTTCTTAGGTTCCGTCCGCTTGCGGCGGTCTCAGGTGTACTCCGTCTGCCGCGGACGGAGTTTGATGTGGTCCGTCCACCGCGTCGGAGTTTCGTTCGATTTTTATCCTAATCGCTACGGCGGTATATCCGCGGAGCGGTCCGGAGTATCTTGGCCACTTCCTTGGCGGACGGAACCCGTTTCCGTCCGTGATCCTAATCGGCTCCTAAGTAAGGAAAATACACATATACAGGGACATTCACTAGCATGTCTATCAAAGAAAGTATGCCAAAGCAGCTTTCACCACTTTAGAATCTTAGCTGTTCATCACTCAAACATATGAAATATAGTTAGAAGGCTTTAGTATGTCAAAATTAGGCCTGGGTGGAGGAATTGACTCTGCTCTCATAGGTTGTGGAATTCGGGAACTCCACACTCCTTGTGCAACACAAAGTTCCTGAATTAATTCCACATTCCTCTGTGGAGCAGAGTTTCGGCACTAGTGGTGTTTGTTTAAGTTGGCAGTTGCTTCCTCTTCTGTGATTGCTCAAGACTTGAAAGAAGGGATGGACAGTAGCTGTCACACCTGCACACTGATAACGGTGTAATGATCAGAGTAGGTTGACAGTGAAACTAAGTGAGAATCCAATTTAATTTGCATGATCTGGGTGTGAGCAGAGGTAACAGAGCACCAGGCACTTCTGAAACCTGTCCGCCACCCCTACGCCATTCTCCTGGAAAATGCTTCCCTTTGCAGGCATACCTTCTGTGTTGGTCAAAACCATCCCAGAAATGGCTGTACAAAATAAATCTGACCTTATTGAAACCATGGCCCAGATGTATCAAGCATTTTTTTTGTCGCAAACGGTGCAAATCATAGAATTTCAAGATGTATGTAATTTTTCGCATCGCAAATGTAGAAATCGCTTATTTGCGATTGTAGCTGTTATGCAAATTATTTTTGCGATTCTCTATTTTGCATGTTTCTTATTTTGCGATTTTCGCAAATGTGGAATCGCAAGTGTGAAATTCGCATTAAAATGTATTAAGAAATCGCAATTAGCGAAATTCCGAAAATCGCAAATTAAGAAATCGCTATTAACACTAACTTCAAGCAGGTGGTAATCAATTTGAAAGTATAAAAAACAGCCTAAACTGATTTTTTTAAAAGAACAATGGCTGCACTTTACCTGATAGCTAGAAGGCTGCGCATTCAAGCTCTTGCACAGTGGAGACAGAAGCAGGAGAGGATTTTCAGACTGAGGATAACCTTGTTTCACCAGACTGAAGAAGACATTTTTGAGAAATATAGACTGCATCCACACACCATTTTGGACCTAATTGTGGAATTGAAGCCTTTTTTGGAGCATGAAACACACAGAACCCATTCAATACCTACTCATGTGCAGGTTCTGTGTTCCCTGCATCTTCTGGATCTTATCAAAGGGTGATTGTAAATGTAAATGTATTTGAGCTTATATAGCGCACAGCTACCCGCAGTGGGTTTCCCGGCGCTTGCTTAGGGAACCTGTCCTGGTATTCCCCTGCGAGATAACCCATTACTGGGCACTCCCAAGGTGAAAGCCAGGCATCCCGCCGCGAGGGGCCATTGTGGAGATTAAGCAAGCTATTGCCCAGAGTTACAGAGTCGGACTCCATGATTGGAATAGGCACCGAGGAGAGAATTGTCAGGTCCGGGGAAATTTGAGCTCAAGACCCGCTGAGGCGGGGAATTGAACCCTGGTCCGGGTCAGACCTCTGCATCAGGGTTTGCCGCTCCAACCACTTGAGCCACACTTCTCCAGATTGATTTCAGAGGTTGGTGGAGTATCTCAGAGTGCTTTTTAAATCTTTTTTTAGAGTTTTCCTTATGCAATGATGAGCAGGCTGCAACATCATATTTACCTCTCCAGCACACCACAAGATATCCAAATTACTAAATTTGATTTTTATCAAATTGCTCATTTTCAACATGTGATTGGATGCATAGATGGGACACATATTGCCATTACTCCTCCTGCTGCAACTGAATTTGTTTACAGAAATAGGAAAAGTTACCACTCTTTAAAAATTCAAATGGTGTGTAATGCCAAGTATATAATCACAGACATAGCGGCAAAGTACCCTGGAAGCACTCATGACTCTTACATGTTCAGACACAGTGGATTACATGGACGTTTGAGTGCTGGGCAATTTGGAGATGGATTTCTTCTTGGTAAGTAGATGTCTCAATTTTAATTTCCTATTTGTGAAACATAACCAGTGACATTCCTGATAGTAAAATATTTCTTATATTACCATGTAGGTGACAGTGTATATGCTGTACGTGATTTTATTTTGACTCCTTATCTGAATCCAACAAATGTTCATGAAAGGAGATACAATAAGGCTCACCGTTCTACACGTGGAGTGATAGAAAGGACTTTTGGAATTTTGAAAAGCAGATTTAGAAGAATTCATAAAAGTGGAGGTTCTTTGCAATATAAACCATCCTTGTGCTGCAAAATCATCACAAGTTGCGCAATGTTACATAACATGGCCATGAGAAAAGGAACACAATGTGATGTAAGTGACCAAGAATCTTCTGACAATGATGATGTGCCTCCCTCAGGAAGAGGTGCTGCAGGGGTAGGAGCTGCATCAGGACGACAAAGACGTGCAGAAATCACAAACAATTACTTTTAGGTAAGAATGAAAAGCATGACCACTTTTTCTAAGTTTGGAAAGTTTTACTTCATGTAACTAAAACTTGAAGAAACATTGCAATTAGCAATTTGAAACCTGTTAATACACAGGACATTCATATGTAATGGAAGGAAAAATGATTTCTTATTTTATGAAAGAAAACATTTCTATGGTTCAAGAAACTACTTCTTGCGCTGCCTGCTGCTTGTGCGCTGCCCTGCCCCACTGCTCCTCACAGATGCAGGTTGGGTGGCATGTCTCCCACTCCTGCGGTCACTTGTGTCTGATGTTGGAGTTGGGTTGCTGCTGCTCCTACTTAAAGTGTCCTCTGTTTCCATTGGCTCATAAAAGCCACAAGCCCCTATGTTACTGGTCTGAAGCAATTCTACAGCATTAGAAATGTTATCAAGGCCTTTGGCCACATTGCTGGTGCATTCGCTTACCATTTGTTGCATAGTAATACTGCACCTACTACACTGTGCAGTGACAGCACACAGTCTATTGATTGCAGTGCAGTAAGTAAGCATTCTGCTATCCTGTCTGCGTGCAGCCCTCACTCTGTTCTCATCAGACTTCCCCATTGCAACACACTGTCTATCCATAGAGTCTTCCATTCGCCTCATCCCATCCCCCATGCTGCCATTGCTTTTATTTAATTTGCAGAGCTGTCTATTGATGGATCTTAAAGCCTTATGCTGTTTCTCCTGCACTTGCAGCATGTTTTGCTCCAACCCTTGGAAAACAGTTGAACTGTCTGTAACATCACCCCTGTTATGTCTGGCATTATTTAAAGAGTAAGCTCTCATTCTTGAGGCTGCATTTCTATTGTCACCATGTTCATCTTCATGCAATATCTCATGGGCACTTTGTCTTGATCCCTCAGGTTCGTCATCACTATCCTCAAAAGGTTGTAGAGGAGCAACAGCTCTTCTTTTGGATCTCACAATTTTCTTCACCTTGTGCTACATCTTGTGCATGTGCAGAGTGGTCATCAAAATCATCAATTGCATGTTCAACATGTTCTGTCAATGTTAAAAGAGACATATGAGATTGTTGTCTGCCTGTCTATTTTGTTTCTTTATTAAAAGCTTCAAACCACCAATGCACTGCTTTAGTGTGTGTCAGACATTAAAATGACCAAAATCCTCAAATAAATAACATTGCTACAGTTAAAAAATATCAAATCAAAAGCAACATACATAACCCAGACAAATGCACACACTCGTGTATCCTTCTTACCTTCTTCATCATGTCTTTCCTCCGAACTGTCATTGTTTGTCACTCCACTGACACTCTCATGCAAAATTGTTGCTTCTACTAGCTCTTCATGTGGAGTTGGCTGGTATACATGTGAGGTTCCTCCACCAGTTTTATTTGCTTCGTCAATTCGCTCTGCAAGCTTCTCTTTGGACCTCAGACGCATAGCATACCATTGCTTCTTACGTTCATTGATGAATCTTGGTATGACTCCCACTGCATTTACTTTTTCTTGAATTTCCAACAATATCTTTCTCTTTCTCACTTCTGGAACATTCTTGGCTTGCTTACCAAAATGAAATTCATGCTGGCAAGTATCTTGCCACTTCCTTGGCGGACGGAACCCGTTTCCGTCCTTGATCCTAATCGGCTCCTAAGTAAGGAAAATACACATATACAGGGACATTCACTAGCATGTCTATCAAAGAAAGTATGCCAAAGCAGCTTTCACCACTTTAGAATCTTAGCTGTTCATCACTCAAACATGAGAAATATAGTTAGAAGGCTTTAGTATGTCAAAATTAGGCCTGGGTGGAGGAATTGACTCTGCTCTCATAGTTTGTGGAATTCGGGAACTCCACACTCCTTGTGCAACACAAAGTTCCTGAATTAATTCCACATTCCTCTGTGGAGCAGAGTTTCGGCACTAGTGGTGTTTGTTTAAGTTGGCAGTTGCTTCCTCTTCTGTGATTGCTCAAGACTTGAAAGAAGGGATGGACAGTAGCTGTCACACCTGCACACGGATAACGGTGTAATGATCAGAGTAGGTTGACAGTGAAACTAAGTGAGAATCCAATTTAATTTGCATGATCTGGGTGTGAGCAGAGGTAACAGAGCACCAGGCACTTCTGAAACCTGTCCGCCACCCCTACGCCATTCTCCTGGAAAATGCTTCCCTTTGCAGGCATACCTTCTGTGTCAGTCAAAACCATCCCAAAAATGGCTGTACAAAATAAATCTGACCTTATTGAAACCATGGCCCAGATGTATCAAGCATTTTTTTTGTCGCAAACGGTGCAAATCATAGAATTTCAAGATGTATGTAATTTTTCGCATCGCAAATGTAGAAATCGCTTTTTTTGCGATTTCTTATTTGCGATTGTAGCTGTTATGCAAATTATGTTTGCGATTCTCTATTTTGCATGTTTCTTATTTTGCGATTTTCGCAAATGTGGAATCGCAAGTGTGAAATTCGCATTAAGATGTATTAAGAAATCGCAATTAGCGAAATTCCGAAAATCGCAAATTAAGAAATCGCTATTAACACTAACTTCAAGCAGGTGGTAATCAATTTGAAAGTATAAAAACAGCCTAAACTGATTTTTTTAAAAGAACAATGGCTGCACTTTACCTGATAGCTAGAAGGCTGCGCATTCAAGCTCTTGCACAGTGGAGACAGAAGCAGGAGAGGATTTTCAGACTGAGGATAACCTTGTTTCACCAGACTGAAGAAGACATTTTTGAGAAATATAGACTGCATCCACACACCATTTTGGACCTAATTGTGGAATTGAAGCCTTTTTTGGAGCATGAAACACACAGAACCCATTCAATACCTACTCATGTGCAGGTTCTGTGTTCCCTGCATCTTCTGGCTTCTGGATCTTATCAAAGGGTGATTGTAAATGTAAATGTAAATGTATTTGAGCTTATATAGCGCACAGCTACCCGCAGTGGGTTTCCCAGCGCTTGCTTAGGGAACCCGTCCTGGTATTCCCCTGCGAGATAACCCATTACTGGGCACTCCCAAGGTGAAAGCCAGGCATCCCGCCACGAGGGGCCGTTGTGGAGATTAAGCAAGATATTGCCCAGAGTTACAGAGTCGGACTCCATGATTGGAATAGGCACCGAGGAGAGAATTGTCAGGTCCGGGGAAATTTGAGCCCAAGACCCGCTGAGGCGGGGAATTGAACCCTGGTCCGAGTCAGACCTCTGCATCAGGGTCTGCCGCTCCAACCACTTGAGCCACACTTCTCCAGATTGATTTCAGAGGTTGGTGGAGTATCTCAGATTGTTTTGTAAATCTTTTTTTAGAGTTTTCCTTAATGCAATGATGAGCAGGCTGCAACATCATATTTACCTCTCCAGCACACCACAAGATATCCAAATTACTAAATTTGATTTTTATCAAATTGCTCATTTTCAACATGTGATTGGATGCATAGATGGGACACATATTGCCATTACTCCTCCTGCTGCAACTGAATTTGTTTACAGAAATAGGAAAAGTTACCACTCTTTAAACATTCAAATGGTGTGTAATGCCAAGTATATAATCACAGACATAGCGGCAAAGTACCCTGGAAGCACTCATGACTCTTACATGTTCAGACACAGTGGATTACATGGACGTTTGAGTGCTGGGCAATTTGGAGATGGATTTCTTCTTGGTAAGTAGATGTCTCAATTTTAATTTCCTATTTGTGAAACATAACCATTGACATTCCTGATAGTAAAATATTTCTTATATTACCATGTAGGTGACAGTGTATATGCTGTGCGTGATTTTATTTTGACTCCTTATCTGAATCCAACAAATGTTCATGAAAGGAGATACAATAAGGCTCACCGTTCTACACGTGGAGTGATAGAAAGGACTTTTGGAATTTTGAAAAGCAGATTTAGAAGAATTCATAAAAGTGGAGGTTCTTTGCAATATAAATCATCCTTGTGCTGCAAAATCATCACATGTTGCGCAATGTTACATAACATGGCCATGAGAAAAGGAACACAATGTGATGTAAGTGACCAAGAATCTTCTGACAATGATGATGTGCCTCCCTCAGGAAGAGGTGCTGCAGGGGTAGGAGCTGCATCAGGACGACAAAGACGTGCAGAAATCACAAACAATTACTTTTAGGTAAGAATGAAAAGCATGACCACTTTTTCTAAGTTTGGAAAGTTTTACTTCATGTAACCAAAACTTGAAGAAACATTGCAATTAGCAATTTGAAACCTGTTAATACACAGGACATTCATATGTAATGGAAGGAAAAATGATTTTTTATTTTATGAAAGAAAACATTTCTATGGTTCAAGAAACTACTTCTTGCGCTGCCTGCTGCTTGTGTGCTGCCCTGCCCCACTGCTCCTCACAGATGCAGGTTGGGTGGCATGTCTCCCACTCCTGCGGTCACTGGTGTCTGATGTTGGAGTTGGGTTGCTGCTGCTCCTACTTAAAGTGTCCTCTGTTTCCATTGGCTCATAAAAGCCACAAGCCCCTATGTTACTGGTCTGAAGCAATTCTACAGCATTAGAAATGTTATCAAGGCCTTTGGCCACATTGCTGGTGCATTCGCTTACCATTTGTTGCATAGTAATACTGCGCCTACTACACTGTGCAGTGACAGCACACAGTCTATTGATTGCAGTGCAGTAAATAAGCATCCTGCTATCATGTCTGCGTGCAGCCCTCACTCTGTTCTCATCAGACTTCTCCATTGCAACACACTGTCTATCCATAGAGTCTTCCATTCGTCTCATCCCATCCCCCATGCTGCCATTGATTTTATTTAATTTGCAGAGCTGTCTATTGATGGATCTTAAAGCCTTATGCTGTTTCTCCTGCACTTGCAGCATGTTTTGCTCCAACCCTTGGAAAACAGTTGAACTGTCTGTAACATCACCCCTGTTATGTCTGGCATTATTTAAAGAGTAAGCTCTCATTCTTGAGGCTGCATTTCTATTGTCACCATGTTCATCTTCATGCAATATCTCATGGGCACTTTGTCTTGATCCCTCAGGTTCGTCATCACTATCCTCAAAAGGTTGTAAAGGAGCAACAGCTCTTCTTTTGGATCTCACAATTTTCTTCACCTTGTGCTACATCTTGTGCATGTGCAGAGTGGTCATCAAAATCATCAATTGCATGTTCAACATGTTCTGTGAATGTTAAAAGAGACATATGAGATTGTTGTCTGCCTGTCTATTTTGTTTCTTTAATAAAAGCTTCAAACCACCAATGCACTGCTTTAGTGTGTGTCAGACATTAAAATGACAAAAATCCTCAAATAAATAACATTGCTACAGTTAAAAAATATCAAATCAAAAGCAACATACATAACCCAGACAAATGCACACACTCGTGTATCCTTCTTACCTTCTTCATCAAGTCTTTCCTCCGAACTGTCAATGTTTGTCACTCCACTGACACTCTCATGCAAAATTGTTGCTTCCACTAGCTCTTCATGTGGAGTTGGCTGGTCTACATGTGAGGTTCCTCCACCAGTTTTATTTGCTTCGTTAATTCGCTCTGCAAGCTTCTCTTTGGACCTCAGACGCATAGCATACCATTGCTTCTTAAGTTCATTGATGAATCTTGGTATGACTCCCACTGCATTTACTTTTTCCTGAATTTCCAACAATATCTTTCTCTTTCTCACTTCTGGAACATTCTTGGCTTGCTTACCAAAATGAAATTCATGCTGGCAAGCCATTTCTTCTATAAGTGTCTCCAACTCACTTTCTGCTTCCTCTTCCTTTTTTCACTTGAGGCACCTCCTTCAGAATTTTCTGGCTCCATACTGCAGTGAAACAGGTCTTCTCTCCAGCCTAACAAGCTTCCAACTGCCACTGGGTGTGGCTCAGGCAAGCAGGTGCATCTAATCAAGAGAAGTTCCTGACTATGGCTCAACCAGTTTTTTCTCGCATTAGCAGATTCACGCTTTTTTGCGATTTATTATTTTGCGAAATTCGCAAAATAAGAAATCGAAAAAAATTCGCCGAAAAATCTGCGATATTTGAACAATCGCAGAATTCTCGCAAAAAACTACATACATCGCTTTTTGCGATTACTTAATAGCGACTCGCAAAAAATCGCCAATTAAGGAATCGCAAAAGCAAATGTTGATACATCTACCCCCACATCTCTACATTGCTAAGAATGCCAGAGCATTCACATAGAGCTGATTAATTGAAGGCCGAAGGGAGCAGTCTCAGACTCAAATATCATATGTCATTTTAGGGGAAAAAGGTACAATCAGCTGGGACTCAGAGAGAGCGAGAAGGTCAATAACTGACTAATGCAGCAGCTTTGATGTCGGGGGGGCAGGAGGGACATGAGCATAGAGAGGCATAGCTGGCCAGCATCACCCTGTGAATTATGTAATTGGTGTTAATTAGGGCTTCTGGTTTTATGGTATTTTTTTTTTGTCCGTCTGTATTTATCCATATTTATTTTTTGGTCATTTTTTCTGTATTTATCCACATTTATTTGTGTTGCAAGCAAAAGAAGACGGTGCAGCTAGTATTTTTCCACATTTATTTAATTAGACCATGCACGCTTGAACTCGGTTGCTATAGGTTTAGATTTATATATATATACATACAAAGTATTATATAGATACATATATGTTTAGATATTATACATATCCAACACAGAAAGTCTACAAATATAAGAGCCTCCAACCCTGCAGGGCGGCCTGGCTTACACAGGCATGGAGAAACCTGTATTTTACTTCATCAAAGAAACAGATGCCAGGCCCAGTTTACAAAACAAAAGCATTTATTCCAGCAACACAGCATGCTGCCCATTTCCCTAACGTTTCGAATCCAATGAGCCTTGCTCACAGGTGGGGCAGTATGTTGTAGGGCAGCTACGTGCTTCCCTTAAATGCTTGCCATCACGTGACCTTTCTGATCCCTCCCCCGCCCGCATACAAATCCCATAATGCACTACAAAAATGCTGATGTTTTAGCTGCCATACAGAATCTGGTAAGTTATACTGATGTATTTTAACTTCTGCAGTTAAAAACATTTCAAAATCTGTAACATAGTGCATTTGGGGCAATGAAAGTTCAAATAATGGAAAAAATAGTCTCGTGGTATCATATCCCAATTTATGGCAAGCAAAATAATACTTTGGAGCACAGCCTTGAAAACAGTCTCTAGGTGTATTTCCTTAATAGTGCACCATAATACGAAAAGTCAAGAGAAGAGAAGTATTCCCCATCTCGAGAAGAGGGGGAATATTTCTCTTCTCTTGACTTTTCGTATTATGGTGCACTATTAAGGAAATACACCTAGAGACTGTTTTCAAGGCTGTGCTCCAAAGTATTATTTTGCTTGCCATAAATTGGGGTATGATATCACAAGACTTTTTTCCATTATTTGAACTATGCCAGACACTGTGAAGGGCAATGCCCACGGTGTGATTTTAGTGTCCTGGGGTGCCCTCCCCACTTACCCCTCCTTTTCCTACCTAGCGATCCACATAGGCAACGACTCCAGAGAAAGAGCCATCTCATTCCAGTCTGAACAGCCGAGAGGATGTCTTCTAAAAAGCCGATAAGCGTTCCTGGCCTTTCTACTGTCAGGGCTGTGAAGGCTCCGTGGAAACAAATCAGTCTCACGCAGCAGGGGCATGCTTAGGGTGATTTAGATGGGAGAATAGGGTGCAGGAAAATCTGGCAATGGTTTCAAATTTCTTTCTGCAGCCCTTGTGAACCTCAGACACGGAAAGACACATCGCCAGTTTGTCAGTATTTTTCCGTGTCTGTTTATAAATACAGACAAAGGAAACAATGTTTTCCACCTGTATTTATATGTATATATCCGTTTAAATGGAAAACCGATAGCCCTAGTGTTAATACATCTGTATGACATGACGCAAAAGCTAGTCCATTTACCCTAGTAATAACAGACTCGCACATGTAGTCAGATGCGTAGTTAGCAGAAGTGCAGCAGTGGCAATGACACTGGGGACAATGGGTCTTATTAGAAAAAACCTCGCTAGAAATCTAGCCTGGGCTTCTATTGGAATTCTATAACGCATATTAGCAATCCTGCGGCTAAAACGGCGATCATTTTAGCAAGGTTCTTGCTAATATGCCCCATAGAGCTTAAGGGGCCTACATCACTACAATTAGCATCTGTTTTTCATTGCAAGACTAGATGAAGTGCCGGAGCATAGTTTACTTTGGTGCAGCAGGCACAGTGGGCCGGAGGCCAGAGGCACCAGGCACATTCATTGTCATTGGTGTCCCTGTGTCTAATTAGTGCTTTGTGTACACATTTTGCCGTTGGTGATCCTGTGTCAAATTAGTGAACCATGCACATACATTACCTTTGAATATAAATGGTTACAAATTATCCTGTAACTAAAATGAGAAGCTAAGAGAGAATTTTGTTTGCTTCTGATATTACATGTATGGTATTACTCAGGTTAAAAAATATGTCTGCATACTTTTTTATTCAGGAACATTATTTGGGGCAATTTTACTAAACTCTTCAAGGAAGAAGAGGTGCAAATACCATTGTTTCACAAGTCAAATGGTGTAGAAATAGAGCTCATATTGAAAAATTGCATTTCTGCAAATGTTGGCCAGGGCAAATGCAATTTTTCTCCTCATGGTCGGTGTAGATGAAAGTGCAATACCTCCTTGTTCAGATCAGCGTATCACAACACAACACACTTTAACTGGCTCAATTTGCTCCTTCATAACCAGTCATGTAATGGAATATGGGCACTTTTTTTGGGTAGTTTAGTGATCATTATCATATGGACTATTTGTGAATCCGGAAGCAACGGAACTATGGCAAATTGCATATTTTGAGGACAGTTCTTCTGGATGTAGAACTGCAGTGGAGTTTTCTGTTTCCAAACCAGTACGCTATATACATACCGTATTTTCCGGCGTATAAGACGACCCGGCGTATAAGACGACCCCCTACTTTGCCTGAAAAATTTTAGGTTTTGTGCTATACTCGCCGTATAAGACGACCCCCACTTCCAGCGCAGTCCAACGCAGTCCTGCATAGCCATTCCGAGAATGTACCGGTATTTTGAACTTACCGTATTAGTCTAGTCCTCCTCCTGTGGGTGAGCAGTAAGGCTTTATCAGTGGACAGTGTTACCTAAGCGTTTATTTTACAAACTCAAAGACTGAACTCAAACAAATTGGTTGTATAAACAATCTTGCTTTACTCGCAATATTTTTATTTAGAACCATATGAAAAACTGTCACTTCTGAATATACCGGTACGGTACGGTAAACATAAATTAGTGCATGAAACAGTGCAAGTGGATTAAACTTCCCATAACCTTCCATAAATCCAAGGGATTTCTACAGGATTTACAACCTTCCCTTTAAAAGCCTTCAAAATCCTCCTCTTCGTCATCTGATCTCATAAGTAAGTCAATGAGATCTTGTGGTACATCTGTAAGGCAGTCATCGTATGGATCTGGTACCAATTCCGTATCAGATGATGTGGTCTCTTCTTCGGCATCCTCTTCACCTTCCCACAAATAGTCGTCCTCCATACCATCTAATGAATTTGATATGCCACACTTCTTGAAAGACTTTATTACAGTTTCTGCATCAATGTCGTTCCAGGCCTTTATAACAAAGGTGCACAAAACATCCAACTGTGGAGCACGCATGTTTCCTCCTTTTGTGAATGTTTTTTCACCGCTAACCATCCACTCATTCCACTGTTCTCGGATGCGATCTTTAAATGGCTTGTTTAGGCACACATCCAGTGGCTGCACCAACGATGTCAATCCTCCAGGTATAACTGCAGCATCTGTTTTTATTCTTGCCAGCCTTTGCTTGGTGCTTGGAGTTAAATGAGCCCTGAACATATCCCACACCAGTAGACTACGCCTTTGTAGAAGTCCACCTGGTCGCCTGCTCCATACATTATCAAGCCATAGCTTTACCCCTTCTTCATCCATCCATCCTTTCTCATTCACATGCACAAAACAACCAACAGGGAACTTGAGTTTCGGCATTGTTTTTCTTTTGAAAATAACCATTGGTCTCAGCTTTGCGCCATCAGCTGTGCATGCTAGTACCACTGTGAAACTGGACTTCTCATGTCCTGTTGTTTTTATTAAAATTGTCTTTTCGCCTTTTTGATGGACAGTTTTGTTGGCAATCATATCGAAATTCATTGGAGTTTCATCCATATTTCCGATGCTACTTAGCGCATAGCCATGTTCATTGCGCAGCCTAATAACGTAGCGATGGAAGCTATGCATTTTGGCATCAAGATCCGCAGGTAATTTCTGGGCAATTTTTGTCTTTTGCCGCAATACCAGATTATGCCTTCCCATGAATCTGGTACACCAGGATACAGTGGCCTTAAATCTGTGGCTGAGATCTGGATTAGATTTGGCCCACTGAAGTGCAACCAATCGGATTTTATTTCGGGTCACGACATAACCGCTTTGCCGATGCTCGGCCACCATGTCTGCTACATGCTTTTCGAGTTCTGGCCAATGTGGGGTGCCTCTTCTTAATGCACACTTGCCCCTTGGCATACTCCGTAATGCTTTCTCATTTGCTCTCCAGGCCCGAACCATCTTTTCTGTCACTCCATATTGTCTTGCAGCAGCACAGTTATTATGTTCCGTGGCAAAATCCACAACTTTAAGTTTGTAACCGGCTTCATATTTCCTTCTTTTTGCCACTCCTGGAGCCTTGATGGGTTCTTCACTGCCAGCCATTTGCACTGGATGCGCTGCTGGAGCCTTGCCGGGTTCTTCACTGTCTGCCATTTGCACTGGATGTACTGGTGCTGTATAGTATGAACAGGTGCAGAGACTGTCTTCAACACCACACGCAAATACGGCATGTGCTCACCGAACTGCCTTTCCTCTTCGCAACAACCAGCCAATCACGGCAAGTGCTCTACTGCCTTCGGTAACATTCGGGAACATTCTACAGTCCCCTTTCTATGCCCACGCCCATGTCAAGCAGAGAGGGGCGCGTGCCAAAACGTGCCAAACGTGCCAAACGTGTCAACACACCGGGCGCTGCCATCTTCGGCGCTGGCTGCCCGTTACCATATACCGTATTTCGGACGTCCTGCTGCCTCGTCCTGCTGCCTCGTCTGCCTGGGGATGTGCAAGCGGTTGGAGGCACGTGTACAGCGGCAGCGGCAGTCGAGGTAAGACTCATGGCGCCATTTGCTCGCTTGTGAAGCGGTTTGACACCTTCGAGTGAAGTCCTTGCTATGAAAAAAACGCTCGCTTTCGATACTTCATGGCGCGGGCCTGGGTGTGGACGTTGCCAGGGCCGGTGGCTGTATTTTTTTAACATAAGGTGTGTTGTTTCTTGTTACATACGGTATTTCCTATTGTGAAGCGGTCTGACACCTTCGAGTGAAGTCCTCGCTATGAAAAAAAAAACGCTCGCTTTCGATACTTGCACAATTCATGGCGCGGGGGCTGGGTGTGGACGTTGCTAGTGCCGGTGGCTGTATTTTTTTAACATAAGGTGTGTTGTTTCTTGTTATTTCCTATTGTGAAGCGGTCTGACACCTTCGAGTGAATTCCTCGCTATGAAAAAGCGCATGAAAACATACCTTAACATTTTGTACCCGGCGTATAAGACGACCCCCGACTTTCCAGAAAATTTTAAGGGGTTAAAAAGTCGTCTTATACGCCGGAAAATACGGTATGTCACCTTTGTTCCGACAGGCATGTTCATATGGTAACAAAAGTTTAGTTTAAGTTAAATTAATGGCCTTTGTAATCAAGTAATGTTCTTTCTTAAATGTAGTGAACCATTTTTAAAGACTGACTAGCTGCTTTATATAATTCGCGCAGACCACTCAATAATGCTGTTAAGAGGCAGTCCTGAATGCCCCAAGGTTTTTCACTTGAAATTATAATGCCTTCTTTTAACAAGCATTTTAGCAGTGATTATTTAAAACTTTTAATACAATGAAGAGATTTGTATCCCCTTCAATTTGAATTAGTTGACTTTTCAGTCAAAAAGGTTTTGTTTTTCGACTTGTGCTCACTGCTGATTCACTGGTGCCACTTAGTGGTCATCGAAATCAAACACAGAACCCAAATGCTTAGACAAAGTAATTAAACAAGAACCATAGCACATCTAAGGGAAAAGGGTGCCTTTGACATCAGTTTTGTGCACCAAAAGGTCAGCAGAGACAGCAATAATTATTTACCCTTCGATAATTAGGAGACTGCACTACCCCCATTCTTTTCCACAGGGCTAAGTCACGGCAAAAGGAAAATCATCCACTGGAAAGATAGAATTGCATTTGCAAGGACATGAACATGTAGGTAGCCTGGAATTCCGTCACTCCCAGAACTCTTCAGAATTTCACTGAGCTTTTAGGAAACTCCTTGGAATTCCACTGAGTAAAATTCAGCGAGCTCTGCCCATCCCTAGTCAAAGCTCCAGGCAGATGTCTAGGAGAAATGAATAGAGCTCTTTTGTATCATACAGTAGCAGAGGTAGAAAAAGTTTGTGAAGATGTTGAATTTTTTTTGTTTGGTCCAGAAGAGCAGAGTAGGGAAAATGAGAAGTTGGTATGTGGAGTTATAGAGGACAGATGTTTTGATGTTGACATCTTTACAAGAGATTAAGAAGTTTAACAGTTTTTTCTGAGAAAGCACAGGGGTCGATTATGAAGGCGGACAGACCTACATCCGTCTCCCACCCCGAGGTGGAGGGACTGTCCGCAGGGGCAGCGGCGTTCCCTCCATAGGAATTAGGATGTGACCGCCACCCGGGCAGTCACATCCCATATATTTAACATTGCGGCGGGTGCTGCTTGAAGCAGCACCCGTCGCAAAGTCAAAAGTGCATGCTGTGCATTTGCATGCACAAAGCAGCAGGCACTGCACAGTGCCTGCCGCAATGTGCATGCAACTGCAGGGGGTACCATAGGTAACCCCCATGTGCACCCCAAACCCCCCAACAACCTGGGGGCCTGCAAGGGCCCCCCAGAAGCAAAGGTCCACATGCTTTTCTACGGCGGAAAAGCCGCCGCGGAAATGCATGTTCCTGCACCCATCGTAATGTGATGCAGACACCGCCACCACATTGCGGTCCACACCCCGTGGATCAGCGGTGGACAGACCTGCTGTCCGCTGCTGATCCCACCACCATCATAATCTGGTGGTGGGTGTTTTCTTTGCCGCCACAGTGAATCTGCATCCTCCAGGCCGGCGGTGGCTTCCACCTGCCCGGAGGATGCGGATTCACCGCCATCAACATCGACCCCTGTGTTTGTGTTTGTTGTCATCATACTCACTACAACACCAAACTCAATGTAGTAATATTCTCAAAAACCGAGCAGAAGAATAGAGAAAAGCGGCAAAAATGTGCTGTTTATTTATTTGTAGAGGAATTATTTGAGTTGTCCACACAGCAAGTTATATGCAAGTATTGTTACGATAAGTTGAAGGACAACAAAATGGCAGCCATAGCAGCAGAAAACAAGTTAGAATTAGGATCTATTCCACAAGAACTACAAGATTTAAATGTTTAAGAATGTGTTCTTATTTAATGTGTACATCAATTTCCGGCTATAGTTCGTATGAAGCACAAGACAAGTAAGCTGCAACCAATTGACCTTCAGAAAGGGCTTAAAGGAAGGGATATTGAAACGGTTGGTGTGCACAGAGAGAATCACGAACCAATTGTCATTCTAGTAAACGGTGTGCCTAAAAAAATTAAAAATATCTGGCAAGAGTTCATCGATATTAGTAAAGTAAAAAGAAAAACATTATATCTGGAACAATATAATGTTTATAATAAAAATGTTGATGCTGTTTGAGATGTAGAGGTCTAAAAAATACGATCAAAAGGACAGATTGAAAAAGTGGATTGAGCAAGCTCTGAAGAGATTTATGAACACCACAGCATCCATCTTCTGCATTCTGCATCATTGGTGATGATATTGATCTCTTTCAAATGAAGCAAGCAAAAAAGCTCCCATGAGTGTTAGGGAGAAAAGTTTAGAAGCTCACTGTTTTTCACACTTGAGAAGTTGGCCACTTAGATGACCGCCATGTACAGATGCTAGCAGCTGAATACCTGTCAACAAGGTTATACTCAGAAGATACATCTTCTGATTGAGAGTGACTTGTCAGGACTTTTGTATACTGTTAACCATATACTGAAGACAGGATTTAATCTTCAAAATGTCTCTACAAAGGAATTCACTGACAAAGTTAATGGGAAAGAAGAAAACTTGGAATATAACTTGATTAACTTGATGGTGTGCCAACGTGACACCATTGAGTATTAGTATCTCCATCATGAAGAACTAAAAGAATTGTTAAGAAATCTAGTTGCACCTACTTCGTTTCTGACACTCAGTTGTGCTGATTATGCCTTGGATGACCTGATGGAATTTTTTTGAGAAGCAAACTTAAAAGGAAAGGACATCAAAATCAAGACAGCAGGAGAACTTTGTTCCTTGGACCCAGCAAATGTTTGCATATATTTAAACCACAGGGTTTAAGCCCTGATGTCTACAGAGGACAACAGAATCAAAATGATCATGTGTAGTATCAGCACCAACTGCACCATCTGGATTAGCTGCACACAACGTTAAAGGAATTACTTTACACCGACTACTCTTGCTACCCATTGAACAAGATAATGAAATGGATTACCAGAAGTTATCTTATGAAGCTTGTAATGAGGTGTCAAGAGTGTTGAAGTAACTAAAGGTTTTAATCATCGATGAGGTGAGCATGGTATCAGACTTAATTCTTGCCTTTGTACACTTAAAAATATAGCAGATTTTAAAACAGAGTATGATGTGCTGTTTGGAGGGAAACATTTCTGTCTTTGGTGACCTACTGCAGCTACCCCATGAAAGACAGCCTGTTTTAAAACACTTCTACATAATGAAATAAGAAATGATTTGGGAAGTATTAGCAATGTAAATATTTGGTTAAACTTTCAATACAAGGATTAGTGAAGAATATGCGTCAATCGTCTGATGTAGAATATGGCTATATCCTGAAAGACATTAGAATAGGAGTTCTGAAAATGAGGGAAAACGTGCTTTGGAAACTCAACTTACCAGGAAACTATTTCCACCTGACAACACAGCAATACAACTAATGTACAATTTCATTGAAAAAGACACATTGGTAGTCAATTTAATGCCTACACTCAGAGAGTGCTCCACCTTCAATAAACAATTATTGAAGCTGGAAAAAGAAGATATTTTAGAAATGACAGCTATAGATAAAATGTAACACCAGAGAGTAAGAATAGAACTAACTGAGAAACTACAAACAAAACTGTATTCTTTGGAAAAGTCTGTGTCAAGGACTAAATGATTAGAAAAGTGTTTTGGGGTGTGCAAAAAGTGCTGAGTAATTATACAGTGTAATTCAATTGTGGAGGAAGGGTTAGTAAAAGGTGCTATCGGCAAAAGGAGGAGATTGAGTACTTATAAATAAACTTTGATCAGATTGATGGTGTGAAGCAGATTGGCCGATATATAGTATGTTTTTTGCTTGTGAACGACTTATATGTGTGACAGAAACAGTTTCCGCAGGCTCTAGCATATGCTGTAACTATTGATAAATCTCAAGCTTTTAAAAGTAGATGACGTTTTTATTAATATTACAAGTACAGTATTTAAAGAAGGTATGTTGTGTGTAGCATTATCTTGATTTAGAACACTGTCCGGTTGTCTTTAGTTGAATTTGATGATAGGAAAGTTAGTGCTGATCCAAGCTGTGTAAGAGAGTACAATTGGTTAAGAAGTCTATATGCTCCTCACGTTGGTCAGTACCCTATTTATGAGAAATGGGTAATCTGTTCAAAAAACGAGAAGAATACAAAAGAGTCGACTGATGGTCAAGAAAAGAAAGCAAACCAGCACAAGCTAGAAGGTGTTAAGTAGAAAACACTGGAAAATGAGGGACATATTGAAGGATACCAGTTGGAAAACAGTTCAAGTGGCAACTTCTATGCACATGTTGTTCTCAATGTACTGTTTCATTGACCACATCTTGTAAATCAAATTGACCAAAACCATCTCCCTGGCCTTAAAACCTCTATACTATCTGCCCTATGAAGCTAGAATTCAACTGAAGATTGCCTGCCTATCCCACAAAGCCCTCTACTTCAAAACCCCCAACTACCTTGCACAAAAACTAGTTCTATCCAGAGGGGGTAGACCGTCTAGGAGTGCTAACTCGCTCCTTTTGTAATCTCAGATCTTCCGCAAAAATAGAACATGCCAACGAGCCTTCTCCGGCAAAAATTTGGAACTCTCTTCCACCGGAAATTCATAGAATCTCCTCCAGGTCTGCTTTCAAATTGGAAGCAAATGATTCCTCATGAATACGTTCTTACCTTAACACAATGGACCACTGTAAGCCCTAATCGCTCTGTAAATCCTACAGCATTGGTTAATAATTTTGTTTGGTACAATTGTATTTGCCCCCTTTTCATCATTATGTATCATCACTCCCTTGATGTCATTTTATCATTGACTAGCCCACCCTACATTACCCCGGAATAATATAGGATCTGTTATGTTTGCACTACATGATTGTATGCATATTAGTTTCCCCATTTTAGTCTTGTTGTGATTTTTTCCCTCCTCTCCCTCTACTGTAAAGCGCTCTGATATCCTTGGGGATGAAGTTTGCGCAATATGAAACTTCATAAATAAATAGATATAAAAGATTGTGTTCTGCACGTTTTCATTTTCTTCAGTGTTTGCTCAGTGACAGATATGTAATACATTCTGCTTCAGGCATTTGAGACCGTTTAGATATATGTAGTGAATTATAATATTTACTCTCAACAGGATGAACAAGAACATATAATGGTCATGCTTGGTGTTCTAGGAAGGAGAAGCATGAGTTCTTTGGACTGCAATAGTAAGACTGTGAAGACTTCTCATTTACATCCACTACTAAAAAACATTCTGAGTTGTTTCTGCACTCACCATTACCAGATTACAAAACTGTTTCTTTTGACTGATTGATTAAACAGGCAAACCAAAATATGTCCTGTCCAAATTATAGATTTATTTATTTATTTATTTAAAGGTTTTGTAGAGCGCGTAGTAACCCTAGAGCATCCCAGCGCTAAACCTGAAACTCCGAGGGTATCAGCAGTGGAGGGAGTTTATGGGTGAGGAAAGAGGAGGGTCTTCAGTGATTTCCTAAACTGAAGGAGATTGGGTTCTAATCTCAGTCGTCTTGGGAGGTTGTTCCAGAGTTTGGCCGAGTGGACCGAGAAGCGGCGGCCACCGGTCCTGGCTTTTTTGACTCTGGGAACTGTGATGAAATTTTCTCCGCTGGACCGGAGGGCCCTTTCTGCTTTGTAAGGGATAATGAATTCCTTGAGGAGGGGAGGGCCGTTGTTGTTCAGGGTTTTGTGGGCCAGACAGAGAGCCTTAAAGGCCACTCTTTCTCTGACTGGGAGCCAATGGAGAGACTCGAGGGCTGGTTTAGCAGATGATCGGGCTGGTGTACCGGTCAGAAGGCGCGCGGCGGCATTTTGGACTTTCTGCAAGGTGTTGAGCGTGGCTTCGGGAGCTCCCAAGTAAATTGCGTTGCAGTAGTCCAGTCTCGCCAGAATGAGGCCCTGAATGAGAAGTTTCAGATGTTATGTCTGCGTTGCATCTACAAAAAATTGGCAAACACCTTATGTAAATGTTACAACAATGTAGAGCAGATGAATCTAAACTGGAAACCAAAACTTTATAGCTGGACAAATATAAATGTTTTTAAGAACTTATACTACTACAGCTATTATCTATCATGAAGGAATTAATGTAACATCTGGAAACCATACTGTCTATTTAAAGAGTTAAAGTGGATGGTTGTTATGCAAGACAGCAACCTAAAATAAAATGTAAAAAATCCTTTCAAACTATCAAATTCTTACCTCTTGTTTCTTTAACCAGAGTTCTAAGGAGTGTTTTGGGGAGAATGTTTTGCATGGTGTTTCTTGTACGTGTAAAATCAATGTTTTAGACATCATTCAGCCTATCAGAGGTGATGTCTTCCACAAGGAGTTCATATAGCATGTGGATAATACACTATATAAATAAAGACTGCACCATGATGGACACAATGGAGTCTCATCAACCTTCAAGTGACACCAAAACTAGCTTTCAAACTATAAAATTGTCACCTCTTGTTTCTTGAACCAAACTTCTATGTACTCTTTCTGGGAAAAAGGAAATTTAACATATTCCATCTACATGGATCATCAGCGTTTTCAACATTCTTCAGCCTACTATGGGTGATATTTTCAAAAGGATCTCCAAAATTGTGAATTACATTTATTAGTAGTTGTGTACCAGGTGTAATAGTAAACGGAAACATTTTAAGGTACATTTGTTTGCATCACTGTAGTTGGTATAGGAAAAAAGCAACTGTTTAACGAATTGTAGTGAGTGCAATGATTGTTTTTACTGTCTGTTCAAGGATGAAGCTATCTACATTGTTTATTGTATAAAAGTATGAAAGCTGAGAACAGTAAAAAGAGAAACACTCCTACTGTATTAGGAAGGTATACTGTTATTTGTCTCAAATTTTGTTGGGAGAGAAGACTCCTCTTTCCTTTATGGGCTGGCACTGTAAAATTCCTACTTTGTTTTCCCTTTTGGGTATAATGCTAATTTAGATCAGTTGCCATGCCCTTGTGAGGGGGCAACAAACGCTTCATTTTCTATTTTTTTGTAACTTTCACTCTAAAAATGCAAAGTGGCTTTTGATATCATTTTTTTTTAAACTTCTCCTGTCCATTTTGAATCACCTCACATAAAAATCCTCAAACTGAAAGAGGATGAATTAGCTTTTAGTGTTGGCTCCTTTTTGAATGTTGCAGTACATGCTCGTAACGTAATGTGCACTTTATGAAGGTTATTCTTACTGGTTTAATATTTATATTGCAATATTTTAATGTGAAATATATGGATACTTTTTACAGACACGTCTTCTTAACCCCTCATCATGATTAAATACAGGCATAAACCAAGTGGGCCCCAATTGGCAAAATTTTGTTTTGATGTTTGAATATGAATTGATTTTACCCTACTGTTTTTATGATCAATAAGACTTATGCTGCTATGTGACCTGTGCTTTTATGGATATACTTGTATCCGAATAAAGATTTTTGAATTGAATTGAATTGAATGTACTTACTTATATTTCCATTCTTTTTCCTTAACAACAGGTATTGGAGTGTTACATGTTTAGATGTAGAAACATACATCTAGTGGCAAACGCATATTGGTTTTACATAGTCATGCAGAGAATCTTCTTTCATAAAGAACAGTTCCCAGTGGGCAGCGTATTTTCGCAGGTAGAGATGCTAGATAACTGCCATGCAATTCACTGCACCTTTCAAGAGCTCTGGCTCTTACCCATCTACTCACCCATATACCACTCATGCATCCACTCATGTATACAATCACTGACAGATGCACTCACTCACTGATACAGGCACTCTCCTATGCACTCAATCATTCATGCAGCTACTCACTCATCCTGTTACTCATTGACACTACCACTCACTCAGTCCTGCAGCCACTCAAATACCCACTCACTCACCCATACAGGCACTAACATACCTACTCACTCATACAAGTAGCCACTCACACATTGAGCTACTCACACAGCCACTCACTGATACCGCCACTCATATAGACTCAATCACCCATAAAGCTACTCATGTATCCACTCACTCACCAATACAGCTGCTCACAGATGGGCTCACTCACTGAGATAGGTACTCACTCATATACTCACTCACCCCTACATCCATTCGTACACACTAAACTACCCCTACAGGCACTCACATACCCATCATACCACCCATATAGGTACTCATATACTCTTTCACTCACCCATACAGATATTCACACATCCACCTACTCGCTGAAACAGCCACTCTCACAGACACACTCACTCTGACTCACTCATATAGTCAGTCATGCATTTACTTACATAGATGCACTCACTCACTGATGCAATCTGTCAGACACATACTTACTTACCCATTTAGCCAGTCATGCACATACGCATCTTCCTATACAGGCACTCATGCACACTTTCACTCACCCATACAGGCGCTGACACATTCATTCACTCATTGACACAGACACTCACACACTCAATAACCCTTATAGTCACTCACACATTCACTTACCTTTATAGCCACTTACAGACACACTCACTCACTGATTCAGGCACTCACATATACACACTCAGTCACCCATTTACTCAGTCACTGACTCATGTAACTTCTTACACACCCGCTCACTCATCGATACAGATACTCATATACCCATTCACTCACCCATACATGTACTGAGACAACCACTCACTCAACTATAGAGCCAGTCATGTACCTTTTTGCTTACTCATTCCCTCATACATTCACTCAGTCACCCATACAGATAGTCAGATAGCAACTCACTAATAGATACAGAGACATGCACTCATTCACCTATACAGTCACAGGCACAACCACTCATCCACCCACAAAACCACTAATCCACTCACTCTTATTACCAGTAACTCAACTCTCACTCACCCATTTGCCACTCATGCATGCACTCAGCCAGCCAACCAGGCACACGGACACCTACTCAATCATCTTTGTATCTATTCACATACCAACTCCCTCACCCATACAGCTACTCAATCAGTCATACAGCTGCTGACAATATCACTCAGTCATCTATTCAACTAGTTACATACCCACACACTCATGCATATACTACTCACATACCCATTCACTCACCTATATCGTCACTCATGAACCCAACCACTCACCCATACAGCCACTCACACACCTACTCAATCACTCATACAGCTGCTGTCACATCTACTCTCTCATCCATACAGCTACTCACACACCCACTCACCCTTATAGCCACTAACAGATGCACTTATTCACCAAAAAACACTCACACACTTTCAGGCGCTTTACAAGACATCATTACATTACATTACATTACATGCACTCACTCACCCACACAATCACTGACACACCCACTTACTCACCCATACAGACTCTCTCACAACCACTCTTTCACAATATACTCAGTCATACAATGAGAAACATAACAAGATATATTCACACTGTTACAAACATACATGTAACATATAATTATTTCTTCTTAAACCAGAATTGGTGGTTCTAACAAGAACTGTTTTTAAAAATCTTTTTTTGTATTTTTTAGCTATTTTGGTGTTTTTTTAAGCTTCTTGAAAAAAAGGTGTGACATGTGGTGCTTGCTAATGTAAACCAGTAAACCTGCCCCATAAACTTGCAGAAAAAATGAACACTTATGCGTGTTAATGATCTGAACAGTCTCAGGAATGATTGTTCCACTAAAGTCAATATAGCCTTACATTTCAGGCTATACAGTCCAGCTGCAGCAAATTCCTTGACAGTGAAAGGTGGTTCTGTCACCATCACTGTAGGCGATGAGGTACTTGGTTGTGGACCTGTTGTGAATGTATCTAGGACCCTAATTAAGACATTCCCGATTTATGCCCTTATGTGGTTATAACAAATCATATCCTTATAAAGGCATAAGAATCCTATCCATATAAAGTCATAGCCAATGCAGTCCAAATACGGCAAGGCTACTCCCATAGACTCCTAGAAAGCACAACACATTCTTAAACAAACCAAGCCTCCAGCAGCCTGGGAATTCCCCCTGCTTCAGTATTGCTTTGTCCTAGAACTCCTGGAGTCCTGAAAGAACTGCGAGTTCTTAGTAACGTCTTATGTCCTACCTTACGTCAAACTTGGCACCTTCCAGGTATAAATATACCAACAACTGCCTTATGCAACACACAGTGGTTTGGAGCAGATCGGCTATCTACTTTCCCGATGCCCTGCTGATGCGAGTGCCGAAGGAAGCCGACCCTCCCTGCTGACGCACTGAGAGAGACGCTGTCTTTTCTCCTGCTGAGAAAATCCAGCTTCAGTGTTTTCCAGTCACCCTTGCGGTTTGCTGGGAGTTCGAGTCCTGAGAAAGAGCTACAAGACCTCCTTCATTCTATAACCAAGGTACGGAGCTGATTAGACCCTTAGAGAATTCTTGATTTAGATTCTTGGCAAAAAACTGTAACTCATCTACTCCTTCCCAAGTGCTAGGCTTAGGTTAGGTACGCTGGTGTAGGTGTATCTTAGAAACACCAGTTGAGTATGTTTAGTCATTATTTTATCACGGTATGTATTTTATCCATTTTAAGTATCTTATGGCTTAGAAAGCATATACATGCTTTTACAGTATTATTTCATAATACTCCTTTTACTGTACGCAATTTACTTTATGACAAGTATTGCAATTGTGGCAATTCATTTTTCTTGCATCAGAAGGAAGACTGCTCAATAAATAACCCTTTTATTGAAAACGCCCGTCTCTCTATTTCTCTGTATTTCTGGTGAAACGAAGCATGCACGATTGACTGAGTAAAATAGCTATCTATTGTTTCTGCGACTCTGGAGATATTCCTTATTTCAGGGGGAACAAAGTTGTTATGTTTTTTTTAAATTAAATTTATACTTTATTGCACCCTCAAGTCACATACACAGCCTACATCGCCTACAACCCGGAGGCCGGCGGCATCAAAAAAAAAAAAAAAAAAATGAAAAACACCCTCCAATCCCTGGGTAAAGGTAAGTTACACAGCCGTAAAGACCAACAGCCCGAGGGCCTGGTGGCGAAACTGCAGGAGTGGTACAAGTGTGCAGAGGCAATAGATCATAGTAGCCACCATTGGACGACCGTAACATATAAGCAGGATGCACACCCCGCAACGCCAACCAAATCAGACCCAGGTGCAGCACGGCGTGCCAGATTGGCAGGATCGAAATAGCCACCCGGGAAGAACTGCGTAGAAACTCAGAGTCGAGGGCATCACCAACGGGGACCCAGGGAAAGGTGAATAAAGTGGGGGAGATCCCCCCAAACAATAACAAACCCACCCACCCCAAAAGAAGAACAAGCCAGACTACCTAAACCCGTGACCACCACCCACCTCCCACTCAGCACCACCACCATGAACCCCTCAGCTAGGCTAAGGGAGATAAGCAAATGCCCACTAGGGCGGGATAACGCTCTGGGAAGGGGACAGCGGTCGCCACAAACCAGAACAGCCGTCACAAGCAACCCCCAACGCAAAACACCTCAAAGGTCAGGCGTGAAACACCACACTGACACAACGTTAAGGCCTTCAACTGACACACTCCTCATCCACAGCTGACGCAGCCCCCTCCTCCTGTAGCACATCAAGCTCCACACTCTCTGGATCCGACTCACCATCCTCTTTAGCACTCTGAAACGCCCGAAACATACCCCAAAAGTTTTTGGGTCTACTCTTTGGAGGTAGGAGTTCACTATACACTTCCGATTGCGTGCAACAGTAAAGCAAGTCTGTTTCCCATCGTTTTTTAGTAGGGACTGGCCCCCGCATCCAGCACAGTGCTATCAGCCGCTTTGCCGTCAGTAACGCCATGTCCGCAAGTCGCCGCAGAGCTACAGGAAGAGGTTTTGAAAAACCAAGTAAGGCGAGCGCCGGGTCAGGCAAGATCACCTCACCAAGGATAGTGCTGAGGTCCGCAAAGACCTCTACCCAGTATTTATGTATGGCAGGACAAGTCCAGGCCATATGGAGAAAGTCTGCTGTGTGAAAGTGGCATCGCTCACACTCCGCTGATTCTCTAAGGCCATACCTATGCAACCTCTCGGGCGTGTAGTAGACCCGCTGTAGGAATTTAAAATGCACCAGGCGGTGCCTACCGTTGAGCGAGATTTTCCTAGTATTAGTCGCACAATAACGCCACATGTCGTCTGAGATGGGAGATTGGAGGTCAGCCTGCCAGGCCAAACGGGCCTTGGAGGGGGGATATTGCCGTTGTCTATCACCCAGTGACCTAAGAGCCGTGATCAGTTTGCGAGCTGAGGGGGTCTTGATGACATAGGTGAGTTCCGGCACTTCCGGCGGTTCAGCTAGGTCCGGGCCTAAAACGGTGAGGGCCGCTCTACGGACCCTGTGATATTGAAAACTATGAAGCAGCGTTGCCCCGGGACAGGATTGAAGGACCTGCTGCAGCGTTTTCAGAGTGCCCTTTGAAAAGAGATCTCCCATGGTAACAATGCCTAGGTCACGTAGCGCCTTCAGGACGCCCTTCTCCGTCAGTGGAGCCAACCAGGCCGCCCATTCTACACGGAGCAAAGGTGAATACAGCAGCGTGCACTCACGGGAGCCAATCAGTGCATGCCAAGCATGATTCGTGGCAGCTATGGAGTCCAGATTGCCGACCCTTCTATCAGGCGGATAACATACTGTCGCCGGAAGCGGGACGGGGTCTGCAAAGAGCCGCTCCAGTTTCACATGAGGGATGCCTGGATCCCCATGAATCCACATATGTAGGTGTGCACCCTGAGCAAGCCTATAGTATCGCTCCAGATCTGGAGCCCCAAGGCCTCCCTGTTCGTACGGAAGGGTGAGCGTTTGCCACTGCACCCGCGGCTGTTTGCCCCCCCACGCCAGGCGGACAAGCGTCTGGGTAAGTTGCCGGAAAAAGGCTTTGGAAAGGACTACTGGTATATTCACGAATAGGAAAAGGAACCTGGGGAGCACCACCATCTTCATGAGCGCAATCCTGCCCATGAGTGAAAGCGGGAGCCTGGACCACACTTCGACATCATCCACCAGTTTGGAGTAGGCCACTCCATAATTCTCGCAGATCAGGACCTCCGGGTCCGTATGAATGCGTATCCCTAAGTAGCGAATAGCGTCCGTGGTCCATTGCAAGGGGTACTCCGAGTCGAAAGGGAGCGTCACCGGCGTCAGGGGTAATGCTACTGACTTAGTCCAGTTGACGCGGAGGCCCGAAAGAGCCCCGAACTTCACCACCTCCCGCAGCACCGCAGAGAGGTTAGTCTCCGGGTCCCGGACATATAGCAGAGTGTCATCCGCATATGTGGAGATACCGATCTGGTACGTCGGAAAGTTTATCCCTTCAAACCGATGATACTCTCGTATAGCGCAGGCGAGAGGCTCCGCTACCATGGCATACAGCAACGGAGAGAGGGGACAACCCTGACGCGTGCCCCTCCCAATTTCGATGGGAGCAGTGACCAGGTTACCTATCTTTAGCCTCGCAGTAGGTTTGTAGTATAGGGCTCCCAAAATTTGCAGAAACGGCTCCCCGAGGCCGAACTTACGAAGGACCCTCAGCATGAACGACCACTCAACAGAGTCAAAGGCCTTCTCCATATCCAAGAAGATGGCCACAGCTTTGTTTTCGTGTTTGACATGCTGGATCGTGCCTAGGACCGTGCGGATATTATAAGTGAGATTGCGTGAGGGAACAAACCCAGCCTGCTGCGGGGCAACCAGGTCCGGGACCAGCAACGCCAAACGAGTCGCAAGAACCTTAGCATACAGTTTCGCGTCTACATTTATCAGCGATAGCGGTCGGTAGGAGCCACACTGATTAAGGGGTTTGCCAGGTTTCGGGATGGTGATAAGCAACGCCTCCCTCATGGACTTCGACATGCTGCCCTGCTGGCCAATGTCATCGAACAAGAGCATCAAGTACGGGACCAGTTGCGCCTGAAAGGCCTTGTAGAAGGATACCGTGAGACCATCCGCACCAGGAGCGCTACCGGATTTCATGCCCTCCAGTGCTTCCGTTATCTCCTCCTTCTGGATGGGGGCCATAAGAAACTCCCTCTGCCAGTCGGCCAGGAAGGGCATCTGAAGGTAGCTCAAATAGTCGTCGATTTCCTCCTCGAGGTGTGCGTCCCTCGAGGAGTAGAGGGCAGTGTAGTAGGCATGAAATTCCGCCAAGATATCTTGCTCCTCCGTAATCACCGCCCCAGCAGCTGTCACCAACTCCTCGATAACCAATGGGGGCCTACTGTTGCGCATAAGTTTAGCTAGGAGTGCACCAGGCCGCTCCCGTTCCCCATATGCACGCGCCGTCGCGTATTTGCCCATATGTTTAATTTCCCTGTCCGCTTCCTCCTGAAATTCATCTAGCAAGGACTTGAGCGTGACCGTATCAGCTGCGTCCCCCGAGTCCACCGCCTGACTATCCAGACCAGCGAGCTGCGTCTCGAGCAACTGCAGGCGTCGCCTGATAGCTTTGAGCACCCCGGAATGCTTCGCCATAGTCATCCCTCTGATGTAAACCTTAAATGCGTCCCAGAGAACTTGAACGCTGTCCACTGAGCCCACATTGGTTGCGAAATAGGCCTCTATGTCTTCGGCGAGTTCCCCTCTGAAAACCTGATCTAAGAGGGAGTACGGGGGGAACCTCCACGTGAAGGGGGGAATCCTCCTGGGAGGAGCCACCAGCAACAAGAGCAAGGGCGAGTGATCAGACAGCGTGCGCGGAAGAACCGCGCAACCCTTAACCATATCTAGCAAAACGCGGGAAACAAACCAATAATGTATGCGTGTATGAATGTTGTGATAGGCCGAGTAGTGAGTGAACCCACCCCGCCCCGAGTGCCTATGCCGCCATACATCAAGTAAATCAAGTTTCACACATTCCGACAAAAGGAGGGACGCGGAAGCTGCAGGGGACCTAGGGGGGCCCGCAGATCTGTCAAGGTCCGGGTTCAGCACCAAGTTAAAATCCCCCCCCCACAGCATTCTAGAGCCCACAAACTGCCTGCAGCTGTCAGCAAACGAAGAGTAGAACTCCGGGGAGTCGTAGTTGGGGCCATACACATTCACCAGCAAGAGATCATGATCTTTTCCAACACAACGTGCAACCACAAACCTCCCTTCCGGGTCCACTGCCACCCGGGTCAGCGACAGTCGGGATTTGGGATTAGCCCATATGAGAACCCCCCTAGCATGCGTTGTGAACCCCGCAGCGACACAAGCGGGGCCAAGGCCCCTCACCTGCAACATAGGGCTGGAAAGCGGCAAATGTGTCTCCTGCAGTAAAGCAAGATCAATGTGATGGCGTTGCAAATAGGCTAAGACCTTCCTGAGTTTGCGGAAATCGTTAAGCCCCCTTACGTTCCAGGACAGCAATCGCAAAGAGCCCAGAGAGCTCTCCGCACTCAGTGAGTCAGCAGTCGACATGGCAGATTAGAAAGTAAAATGTCGCAGAGCAGACAGTGTGGCAGACACAGTGCAGTAGTCGGCAGAAACAAACCCCCCACCCGGCAAACCCTGAACCCCAACCAGCATGACAGCAATAATACACGAACAACCAGAGAACAGCCTCCCACCCACCCACAGCCGACCATCCCCAACCCGGTCAGACAGGACTCATCACCACCCTGCATCCCCCCTTAATCAACTATGAACTCTACAGAACCCTAAATAGCCCCCGAAGGAGCCAGAAGCCAAAAGCGCAGGGGCAGAGGGATCTAGCCAGCCAACGGCTCAGCTGGGAAACCAGAGCTAGTAACCTCTCGCGTGCTCCTGTCCCGCCCCCCGCCCAGAAGTAGTGAGCCCTGCTAGCTCTAGTCTTCACAGTCCGTCAATACCAGTCCCTTATGCGGAGGGGCCTACCCCTCGACTTCCCTCGGTAAGTTGAGCAGCCCCCCACCCAATCCACAGTGCTAACAAACCAGTCCGGGAGTAAACAGTTAGATCTCACCCAAAAGACATAACTCGGTGGGTCCACACTGACTGTGTGTAAGTCTTTGCGCCGCCCAGCGCCAACAGTTCAGCAGCTCCTCTTATGCGTCCGGCTACTCCTGGTCACTCAAGTGGGAGGAGGCGTCTAGGTCCTCTCGCCGACTTCCCTGACTGTTGCGGTTGTCCTTCTCCCATTCCTTTAAGGATTTCTTAAGTTCTGCTGGGTCGGTGAAAAAGTGCGAGTGGCCTTGCCTGTTGATGCGAAGCCTCGCAGGGTACAGCATGGCGTAGTCGAGCCCCAGGTCTTTCAGCTGCTTCTTGTAGGGGGCAAAGCGCTTCCTTTCCTCCTGTACTCTCGCCGTGAAGTCCGGGAATAGGGAGATGTTCATGCCCTCGAACTGTAGCTTCCCCTTTTCTCTGGCTAGTCGCAGTGCCAAGTCTCTATCCCGATAATTTAGCAGCTTTGCTATGATCGGTCGTGGTGGGAGGCCAGGTTGTGGTTTCGGTCCCAGAGTGCGGTGGGCCCTTTCAACAATAAACATAGGGGAGAAGACATCTTCCCCTAACAGGGTCCGAAGGAGTTTCTCCACAAACAGCTCCATTTTACCTGTGCTAGTGGATTCCGCCACACCCGTAATGCGTAGGTTGGAGCGCCTTGAGCGCGCCTCCAAATCCTCTGTCTTATCTTGGATTACTTCGAGCAGTCGACCAAACTGTCTGCGGTCCTTATCCCACTCCGTTTGAGCCTCTTCCGCCTCTGTGAGCCGTCTCTCCGCCATGTCCAGCCTCTCCGCATGTTTGTCCACCCTATCGGACATGCGGTCCATCCGGTACGTCAGCGCGTCGATTTTGGTGCTAATCTCTGTCATGCTGACTTGTAGACCTTTTTCCATGGTCCCCAGCATGTCCCGTATTTCGGAACATAGGGAGTTCTCGGACGTCGTAGGGCGTGGAGGGGAAGTTTGTGCTGCCCCCTCGGCCCCCTTCGCCCTCCTCTGGTCGAAAGATAGCTTGGGCTGCGACCTGTCCCCTTTCCCCATGGCAGTTCTAGTGGACATACAGCCGACAGGCACAGAGGTGTGGGAACCACCACCTGTGATTCGTGGTCAGGCTTAGCGGTGGGCGAAGCGGTGGAGGTCCCCCCCGTCTAGGGTGGTATGTCGCGGGTCCGTTGCCCAAGATGGCGGTCTCCTGCACCAGAATGCAGATTCAGCCGTTTCGCAGAGCGTGTCTCTGGGCAGTACCCCACGTAGTCCGTTCGCCCAGTGGGCGGTCAATTTGCCTCAGTACCTGGGATCAGGCCACTCACCGCTCCTCCGATGTCCTTCCTCCGCGTGGTGCTTGACGCCGGGAGTCGGCGAACAGTACTCCTCGCCTTCAAATTAGCAAGTCTCCTCAGGGCCTCCCCACAGGCAATGCGTGCTGAGTACACCCTCTTGCAGCCCCCTCCGCTCGTCGTCACCGGACAGGGGTCAGTCCTCTCCGCTGCTTCTCAGCGCCGGTCGCGAGTGTAACAGCCGACCAGGTGTCTCTGCGGATGGGCGGGACCGCCTCGGTCACGCACGCCGCACGCACTGCGACGTAACCCGGGCAGCCCTCTAGGTCAGGCCGGGGATCGCGGCCTGGGTCTCTGACGCTCCGTGCACTGCAGCACCAAGCCGCACCGCGTCTGTTCTCCGCCGGTCAAAGGGGCCGCTGTCCCACCGAGGCCTCGTACGAAGGTCCCCCACAGTTTTTAATGCCGGCAGGGCTGTTTCAGGATGGGTTTGTAGGAGTTTGGCGGGTTATCGGTAAGGAGCTCCGCGCTCGCGCGTCTTACATGGACGCCGGCTAGCTCCGCCCCCCAACAACAAAGTTGTCATGTTATATGGTTGTCAGAAGCTAATCCCGTCTTGTCTATTCAGGAAAGCTAAACACCTTCTTGTTTACTCGAGAAAGTGTCTAGTGACCTCTGAGCTAGCTGGCACACACAATTAAGTCTAACATATTCAATAGAGTCCCAGTCGACCTAAGTCCTATGTCTACACTATTGTTTATGTTATTCCAATGCGCAGAGCCTATTGGGAATATAGGAACTACACTACACAGCGTGCCTCAAGATGTATGAGCCCTCCTGTGCTTCTCTCTCTTCTCCCAGAAGGCACGTTGAGTGCACGGTGTGCAGATTTTTCATCATTGATGATGTGTCGGACAAATACTTTTTGTCAGATCCTCTTGAGAGGATTTTGTTGCGAAGACTGCATGTCAATTTCTTGGCATTCACCTTCTTCTCTCTATCTGGTAACTTGAAGAAAGTCTTTCTTGGCCTTTGGTCGTTCTTCATCCTGGGACGAGTTCTAATGTTTTTCGGGACTCTGAGTAACACCAGATGCCATCTTCAACTGCAAAAAATAACAAGAGAAGCACCAAAAGAAAACAGAGTTCTCAGAGACAATACACAGGTGGGAAACTCCAGAAACATACCAAAAACATGGAAGAAAAGTGTCCTGATGTTCTTCAATTAATGATTGAAAGGTGTTTAAGCAATCAAATTGATTGGTTCCCATGTGACATGGGAGATGCATTGCCTTCACACTCATGTTGCAGTGGCATCTTGATGACATTGTGACTCTGCAAAATGTGTTAAAACCACCTTTAAAATGTGTTTTGTCAATAATTACACATCTTTTATTATGTTTTTAGCAAAACTCTTCCTGCGAAAAAACCTTTAGATGCGTTAGTACTTTTTTACTACTCCTAAAAATATGCTGGAGTCGTGTCTCTGCGATGGATCCCGAAATACGGGCCGTCACTGGGCGCCATGGCATTGTGACTCCCTAAAAAGTATTAAAACATCCTTTTAACTATTTTTCCTCTATAATAACACTACTTTCATCACTTTGTTAGTAAACCAATTACCTAAACAAAACATTTAAAGTGTCTATATATCTGTTTCAGCGCTGTCAAAGCCATGCCGGATTCGCAACCCCACTGTGAAGGGTCATGAGGGGCGCACGACTCCCAAATGTGATATATTACTATACAGACTCCAACTGCACTAAAAAACCTCATATGCAGTGGTCTTCCTGCCTTATGCCAGGATAATGGGCAGTTTACCAAAAGGCCCCCCAACAGTTTTCACAACGAGTTTCATGATATGTTCCTGATGCCGATGAATAAAAGGACATCTCCACCAATCAAACAAGCAGTCATTTCATATAGCTGAGAGGAAGTACTCTTCTTTGTTGGATATTGCCCTATTTGTAGTCTCAATGTTCTCTCTGAAGAAGAATTCATGTTCAGATTTCTGCAGAAAGAGACATGCGGAAAAATCACATTGCCAAATGTACATAACGTCCCTGTAGACATTTCCTTGTGGTCCATTATCCATTATGCAGCTATGGTGTAGAATACACACTGGATATTTAACCAACAATGTACCACTAAGGGGCCGATTCAGATCTTGGTCTGAAGGGCTCCGAATTGGGTTCGGGATTAGCGGGTTGGATTCGGAGGTTGAATTTCCGTCCGGTTCGTACACGGGTCCGGACGACGAAGTACGATGCGAACAAGCGAGAAATCTACCGGCAAATCGTTTCCAGGTCCGAACCGCTCCGTATGTCTCGACCGTAAGCTAACTGTGGCGGGCAATGGAGGCGAATTCCAACGAGCCAGTATGATGCGCGATTCGGACAGCCGGATCGAGTCAGAGCTTCCAGCTCGCAATAGCTCCCGCATCGGACCCCCTGGTACCTTACGGCTCGGACACAGGGGGAGGCCCATGGGTCTCCCCAACACAGGCATGTACGGTGCGGATGGCACTGATCCGTACACACTGTAGGGGGTGCACCAGTCCGGAACATACCCATTCAGTCAATGGGAGCCCATGTACGCGTTGTACGACCGGCTCCCCTTGACTTCAATGGCAGTCTGACCAAAGAGAGTCCGACAGCATACGGCTGCATTGTACTCGCTCGGTTGGACTCCAGGAGTCCTGATCGGTCAGAAAACACCCCGGATCCGGCTTGGTTGGAGTGATTTCCAACCCTGATCGGAATCGGCCCCTAAGTAGAAGAAAGTACTTGAGTTGGGTAGATTTTTTGTGCAAAAGGGTGGACTCTTGTACAAAAAACAGGCAGGTGAGATTAAGGTCTGGCCCTGATGCACATTTCACTGAAAATAAACCTCAAATGAAAGCACTTATGAATTTTAACATAGCAGGTACCCCAGTTAAAGCTCTATGTCCATTAAGGACAAATAACTGTAACTCCTGGGCTTGGTGAAAGCAAAGCAAGTGTGTTTTCCTGGGAATTAACGTATTCAAAAACGATCTGAAAATCCTTTATAAAGGATAATGCATCGTAGATCTATTGGAGTGCAGTCAGTAGAGACGGTGATGTGTGTACTTCCTTGCCCTCTCCTGGTCAGAGTAGAGTCTATTGTTCTCCCTTTACATTACTTGGAGAATGAAAATATGCAAATCACTTGAAAGCTACTGCCGTTTGGGCCTGGCCCATTCACCTTAGTAGTACACTAAGAGCTTCCTGCCTTTGCCAGGAAGATGGGTAGTTTACCAAATTGGCCCCCTGTTCTTTTCTTACCGATTTTGTTGGCAAGTTGTGATGCTGAGCAATATATGACATCTCCAACAAACAAAGATGCACTTACTTTATATAGTTAAGAAATAGGAGCCTTGTTTTGTGTAGATTTAACTTGTTGTACTCTCATCTAGTTTTCTATAAAAGATATATGTTATCACAAATTTCTGGGTAAAGGCCAATGAGGATCAATTGCATTGCTTCACTGGTGACATTTCCTCAGGCTTCATTACACAATTGTAGTGTAGAATACATACTGGGTTTTTAACTGGTAGAATGTTATGCCAAACTGTGGACTCTTTTTTAACAAAGGGGCAGGTGATGTTCTGTTATTTTCCAGACACCTACTTAGCTGCTGACAGACCCATATAGAAATTTAGAAAACCACTCACACAGTCAGGCACTCACACATCCACTAGCAGACTCACTCACTGATGCACCCACTTACAGAGTCACGTAGACACTCACATACCCACTCACAGAACCACTCATACACCCAATCCTACTCGGACACTCTGATATGCACTGTTGGAAGCAAGCTTTCTATATAGTGTACTAAAAAAATGAACACAGTGCGGTATGTCCAATGGATCCCTTACTGGTACATAGAGGCTAAATTAGATAATACTAATTTTCTTTTTCTGGTAGTGTGATAAAGCAGTTAGGAGTATCAGAGAGTAGTGCTAAGCATTTGCTGTTTTCACTGAGGCGATAAATTAGACACACACTCAATAAATTTGAGACCGATTGTAAAAATAGTTTTGATTTTAATGTAAGTTTTAAGACCACAGCTAGAGCTCTAAGGTAAGGACTTTTTAGGTTACAAGTTCCGAAAATGAATAACTTTTGTGTGCAATTACGCACCATTGAATAGAATAGGTGAAAAGCAGAAAAATGCATATAAAATCAGGCAATGCTTTCACAACGTTCTCCTCCTCATTTTAGGTCAATATCGGGACCAGGTCTTAAGTTCTAGCAAGTTCAGGAGTGTCCCAGATTGGCCTGGAGCAGAGTGCTGAGGGTCTTAGAAGCTGGTGCACAAAGACGAAGGGGGCCACTTGAAAACACACTGCACAGGAGGACTTGCAGGTAAGTCTGGTGGGTCTCCCTGAAGGGAGGAGGTTGTAAGTGCCTAACGACCATGGCAGCACAGCTGGTTCATTGTTACCAGGTCTTCTCCGATGTAGAGTAGATATGTTAGCCAGTCACCATGTGTCTTGAGGTACTTGCGTAGAAGAGTGAAGAAAATTGCAGTAGATTGTGCACTATGTATATTCCAAGAATCTTTGTTTTTCAGCATGCTACACTTAGTAATGCCTGCCTAGCATGTGTTCAATGAATGTATAGTGTCCAAGTTCCTGAGTAACAAAAAGTTACATTTACGATAGTTTATACAATCAATGTATGCTTCAAAGATTTTAGGAGAACAACGCCTGATGCATTTTAAGACGAACTGTCCCTTCGTCAGTGTCAAACATTCAGATGACTGTACAAGACACCTTGTGTCCTTAAGTTGCCTTCTGAGGCGTAGTCAATAGTTTTAACAGATTGAAAACACCCTCTTTTTCAGGCTTTACTCTTAAGGTCTACGATCAAGTCACACTGCGTTTGCGTTACTTATCGTACCTGCATACTTGAAGAAGTATCCGAGTACGATAGGTTATGCGAAGGGCCTGACGAAGGGACAATTCATCCCGAAATGTATCGGGCATTGTTCTCCTCAAATCTTTGAAGCATACATTGATTGTATAAACTATTGTAAATGTAACTTTTTGTTTATATGCAATGTACAATGTATAATGAGTGGCATTGTATTGTGTTGTTTATATGTTTGAAAAAACTTTGAATAACAAATCTTTTTGAAATGATTAGGAATTGGAATATATAGTCAAATTGGTGTATATTGACTATAGCAGTGCACGCTTATGTCCAAGTTGCCTCAGGAACTTGGCCACTACACATTCATCACGGTACTTGCCTTCAGGACCTTGCAACTTGGAAAGGTGATCTCGGAACAGCAGTGTTTACTGCTGGGGGTTCAGTATTCTGGCTATTGGTATGCCGCGTTCCCAATTAGTTCTGGTGTCTCCAAAGTTGGTGAGGAGGTAGATCTAGCCCTTCAGAGTTGTTGTACAATTGTTTGCTTTGGTATTGCATGGAGGTTATCAGAGGGCAGCAAGTGGACAAAGCAGACTTCACTGGATTGGAGCCTGCGGTGCACAGGGAAGTGATATCTCCAGTCCAAGGGAGCTTTTTGGTGGTTTTTCAAAGGCTGGAAAACTTCTCTGAGGTCTCACACTCACAGGATAAGACAGAACATCATGATTGCTGAGTCTTCCATTCAGCATGGTGGGTTTGTAGCCAATTTCTTCTTCAGGAGGGCATCAGTCTTCAGGCAACAGCTGTTCTTTGTCGTATTTCCTTCTCTTGTCCATCAAATCCAATTTCAGGTCTTGGGGTGTCACCTTATTACGGAATTCAGGGGCATTACAAGGGGAGACAGAGATTAGTCAATCTGCTACCTACCTTAAGGGTTTCTACATCCGCCAATGACAACTTCCTTTGAGAAGAAGCACTACCCTAGCACTGATAAGATGTTTTCTCACCATCTCAGGATGCTCCACCCTAGTCCCTAGCTCCACCCTAGGCTAGAAAGGCTAAGTGGGGTAGGCTAAGTGGGGATCTTCTTCCTAATCTAAATAATTTTCCTGCCTTTTCTCCCATCAAAAGTGGAGCAGTAAAGGGGCTTGGCTTCCCCCACTATCTGGAGGTTCTAGGGTTGGATTTCAAAGGTTGCATCTCTTTGAAGCTTCCCGCCCAGGAAGGCTATCCCTTCCTAGATGAGGTGTGAAGCACTTTCTCCCAGAAAAGTCATTGTCTCTGTTCTCTGAGAGGGCTGGCTCCCACCCCATGAGTTCAGAAACATGTGGCAGGCTGAAAAAAACAAATTAGGAACCACACCATTGCTTGGTAGGTTTTCAGTAGAGACTTTCCGAATTTATTAAAAATACTGGCATCAGTGAGGATTTAATAAGGTAAGATGTTAGGTACCAAACACCTTAGAAATCAGTGAAGCATCATGGAACTACGAAACTCATGCATCCAACCAATATACTCTTTATGGCTTCCCCGTGCACTTACAACATCTCAGAATTGATTTGACATTGTAGGGGCACATCTGCTCATGCTGATATGCCCACACTTAGGATATACTGCACCCTGCCTTAGGGGTGACTTACCTATATCCCATGCAGTTTACAGTAGATTGGGCTGGACTGTTCCCATTGGGCACAGGGTCAAGACTGATTTGCATATGACTTGGTTCAACCTGGAATGGCATGGTGAGCGAAAAAACGAGGGATTTAGGCCCAGATCTCTGTAATGGGCTTAACGTACGACATTGTTCTGCATTCTGTCAGTCAATTGCTCTTTTTGCATTTGTCACCCTGAGTAGGACAGGAATGGCCAGATGCGAGTACCGTGTTCTCCATGCCACTGGAGTCAAGCTATCCTGGCTGATACGGGGTGAAACCCCCAAACCGGTCCAGGATGCTTGTTTCCAGGGAAGACCTGGCCTGGTAGTTCAGTCTCAAATTATATCATTGGACACAGGGTCAAGAATGGTTTGAGCAAAAAAACAATGGATTTGGGCCTATATCTCGGTACTGGGGTGAAAGTATGACATTTTTCTGCAGTCTGTACATCAATTGATCTTTTTGCATTTGTCACCCTGAGTCGGACGGGTATGCCCCTTTGTGGGTCCTGTGCTCTCCATGCCACTGGAGTCAAAGTATCCTGGCTGATGAGGGATAAAACCCTGAAACTGGTCCTAGGATGTTTGTTTCCAGTCCAGGGAGGACCTGGCCTGACAGTTTGGGCTGGACTGTTCCCATTGGGCACAGGGTCAAGAATGATATGCATGTGGCTTGGTTCAAACTGGAATGGTAGGGTGAGCAAAAAAATCATGGATTTTGGCCCGGATCTCTGTACTGGGGTGAATGTATGACATTGTTCTATATTTTGTCCATCAATTGTTCTTTTTGCATTTGTAACCCTGAGTGGGATGAGTATTCCCAAACGTGTGTCACATGCTCTCCATGCCACTGGAGTCAAGCTACCTGAATGATGAGGGGTGAAACTCTGAAACCGGTCATAAGATGCATGCTTCCAGTCCAGGAAGAACCTGGCTTGGCAGTTCGGGCTGGACTGTTCCCTATGGGCGCAGGTCAAGATTGATTTGCATATGTCTGGGTTCAAACTGGAATGGGATGGTGAGAAAAAAAACGATGGATGTAGGCCCAGATCTCTGTACTGGGGTGAATATATGACATTGTTCTGCAATCTGTTCCATCAATTTTCTTTTTGCATTTGTCACCCTGAGTGGGACTGGTATGCCCAGACATGGGTCCCATGCTCTCCATGCCACTGGAGTCAAGCTATCCTGGCTGACAAGGGGTGAAACCCTGAAACCGGTCTTAGTGCGCTTGTTTCCAGTCCAGGGAGGACCTGACCTGGCAGTTCGGGCTGGACTGTTCCCATTGAGCACAGGGTCAGGACTGAATTGCTTATGGCTAGGTACAAACTGGAATGGCATGGTGAGCAAAAAAAGATGGATTGAGGCCCAGATCGCTATACTGGGGTGAATGTATGACATTGTTCTGCCTTCTGTCCATCAATTGTTCTTTTTGTATTTGTCACCACTAGTGGGACAGGTATGCCCAGACATGGGTTACATGTTCTCTATGCCACTGGAATCAAGCTATCCTGGTTGATAAGGGGTGAAACCCCCAAACTGGTCCCAGGATGCTTGTTTCCAGTCCAGGGAGGACTTGGCCTGGTAGTTACGGCTCAACTGATCCCATTGGACACAGGGTCAAGACTGGTTTGAGCAAAACAACAATGGACTTAGGCCTAGATCTCCGTACTGTGGAGAATGTATGACATTGTTCTTTTTGCATTTATGGGAGGTGTGGCACACAGGACTGTGTGCCATGTCGACCCTTTGTACCCATGACCTTGATACCAGAGGTACCATTTACTAGGGACTTACAGGGGTAAGTGAAGTTGTGCCAATCATTGTACAGTTTTTAGAACAGAGATCTGGCACTAGGAACCTGGTTAGCAGTGAACTGGTGCACTTACAGTTCAAAATTACATCAGAAATTAGGCAACAATTGGCGGCTAACCATATAAAAAAGATACTTTCCTATACTCACCTACCTACTCACAGACCTACTGAGATACTCATGCATCCACTCATGCACCCGCTCATACACCTACTCAAATGCTCTTGTACCCACTTACATACCCACTGAGACGCTCACACACCCACTCCCAGACCCACTCAAGCACCTACTCTGTCCTTCATGTACCTACTCACATATCCACTGAGACAGTCACACAACGACTCACAGATCCACTCAGATATTCATTCACCTACTCACAGACCTACTCAGAACATATGCACCCACTGACATGACTGCTTAGCCACTCACAGGTGCACTCACACACTGACACAGACACCCTAACACCCACTCACAGACCCACTCAGTCCTTGATGCAACCACTCACATACCCACTCTGGTTCCCATATACCCACTCACAGACCCACTGAGACAGTTACTTAGTCACTCACAGACCCACTCAGAGATTCACGCACCCATTCACAAGCCCACTCATATTCTCACGTATCCACTCACATACCTACTCAGATACCCATGCACACACTCACAGACCCACTCAGAGACTTATTCATCTACTCACAAACCCACTCAGTCACTCACATGTACACTCACACAGCCACTGGGATACTGTTACACCCTCTCACAGATCCACTCAGTCACTCATGCACCCACACACACACACACTTTGGCCAACTCATAGACCCACTCAGAGATCCGTACACCCACTCAGCAACTCACACACTCACATACTCATAGACCCATGCTGACACTTTCACACCCACTTAGACACAAAAGGACCCACTCTCACATCTACTCAGACTAATGCACCTATTCATTTATCTACTCAGACACTCACACACCTACTCACAAACCCATTCAAATAATGACACACCCACTTACAAATGCATTCAGTCATGCACCCACTCACAGACTAAGTCAAACACTGATCACTCACTCACATATCCACTCAGACACTCATTCATGCACTTACTGACCCACTTAGTCACCCATGCATTCATTTAGATGGCCATTGAGAGATGGTGAGAGTCAATCACATAGTTGTAAATACTAAATGTGTTGGTCTGTATTAAAGTTATAGTTTTGCTTTGTGGAGTCTAGACAGATTCATGAACCCAAAATGTGCTGTTGTGTATTTAATGTGTTTTTTGCTTTGTGGACTCAAAAAGAAATCCTAAATTGAAAGCAAAATGAAAAAAATACAGTTGAGCAGAAAATGAACCAGTGTTTGGAAAAAACGTGCCTCTGAGAAGAGCTGTTGTGTTTATGGTGTGTTAGATGATAAAAGAATGCAGACTTTCAACTTGTCAAGGAAAATGGTATTGCCTTTCTCTGAGAAATTTAATCTGTCACTTCTGTATATATGCTCCATGTCAAAGTGCAAGTTGTTGTTGTAGGTGGAACCCATGTTGTGGTCTCTAAGTGATGCAGAAACTGTTTTCTTACCATGTTTCTATGCTTCGTCTATTCATGGACAGAATTTGTCTGACTATTTCCATTTCTGCCTTTGTCAAATATTTGAGTACACCAAGGCAGTGCGAGGGAACAGTGCCATAAATTGGCCAAAGGTCTCCTTCATTGTGATTTCGAATCATACCCTGGTAAGGGTACCTAAGTCATTACCACCACAGTGCACAATTAAGAGATCTGGATGTTGACAATCTATAATGCTCCCAACCAGAGGCAGCAATTGCTACCACTTTAACCCTTTCTGGCCAACAATGTAAATTCCCCAATAGTCAAACTCAAGTCTCTGCCAATGCCACTCTTGCTAGCACACTCTCTGGCCCAAAACATATAGCGATGTCCCACAGTTCACACTCTAACCATTTTGAAGGCAAGGAGTAATTGCACTCAGGAGAAGGCTGGTGCTGAATGAAGCAGCTCCCAAAATGAGGCAGTTAAAATGGAGGTCAGGTGCTGCTTTAAAAAAAGACATATTTGATTGGATGCTGTAAATATTTTGGTAGCTAAAAATAGGTAGTGATTTATTACGTGATTTATTCCGTGATAGGTTCTAGTTAATTTAAAAAGAAGTAATTATGTTTGGAAATAGTAAAATTTTCAACCACTCAACCACACCTGCTACAGTTGAATTTGAAGCTAGTATGCTGCTAACTGAAAGCGCTGTAAATATATGACCTACTGGTACTGTAGTGTTACAAAGGAGGTTGCTCTGGTAACTGAGGTAAAACAGTGTGGGAGAAGGGTTCTAAATGCACACTGCTTTCAAACTAGAAAGGAAAGCGGTTTATACATACTATCTATTCAAGATACACATTTTCAAAATTAGCACTTTGTATGGCAAATGGAGATAAAAATTATAGAAATATAATGATAAATGCATTAACAAACTCCTGTAGAGATTCCCGAATCCATTGCAAAGTTACACGGGGGCCCGTGGTGAGCATCACAACGGATTGGCAAATCCCCCCACAGACACTATCAGATTAGCTAGCTTAGCAGGAGACTAGGAATGGGTTAAAAAAATTGCCCTTTCACACGTGGAATAACAAAAGAAAAAAATGAAGGCAGTGTTATGATATGCTGAGTACATCAATATCACTCAAAAAAGATTGGGAAAGATTGCCATTACTTGTGCTTTTCCACTTACTTTAGACTGCAACGTAGTCATGATATTTATAATGTGTAGGCAAGTCCTGTGGCTTTCCTTTATCAATTTTTTTCTAAAAACTAAAGTAAACCTTATGTGTACCTCAGTGACAAACAGCAAATCCAAATAATTGTCAGTGACCAGTTCAAAAACATCCATATAATGCTTCCTTAAAGATCTCACGCTAATCAGGGCAGCCCTAATACGCACAGCCTTTACAGCTCCATTGTGCCGGTTGTCAGGAGGCCTGGCAGACATCAAAGTAAAACCACAGTCGGAACACGGAAAATTCAGCTGAGGGAACAAAGAAGAGCTGTCCTGCAGAGGACACAAGGGAGGCCAAAGAGACTCCAGTAACTCACCCGATAGCTGCAATGGATTCTCACCAAAAGGCCCAACTCGGGCAGCATGACTGGCCCTGGCCGCTGACTCAGTGCGACAGGTGCAGACTGGCTTACCTTAGGCGTGATTCGGTGCGCCAGCGGCGCGCACGCTGCGCGCGTCCGCTGTGCATCCGAGTAGAGGCCATTAAATAGTGATATCGAAGGGCGGTGGGCAGCGTGCAGCGACTAGAGCGCTGACAGCCAAAGTCAAATGGCACAACAAAATGGCCACTGAGACGGAACCTGGTCTCAGGAAAGTACAAGTGCCGAAGAAAAAAGAGTATCACACACTCCGAGCTCACAGGACCTAATGTGAATCTCAAAATAGAAAAATAATGCCTCCAAATGAATTCCCCAGCCACATTTTAAAGGGTGCAGGAAAAATACACAATTAGAAAAACGAGCCCCCCAATAAATTCCCAGATCATCAATCAGCAAATGTACAAGTTAAAACATTCCAAATTCAAAGAATGAGACAATAAAAAGAACCTTTCCTTCTAGTATCTCTTGTAACTTATCAGTCATGCAAGGCTTAGTGTGGAGCCGTGGGGGTTCACGATCGAGGGAGCCATCAAGAACACAGTTTTTCATCTCTGGCTAACATCATTGGCGCTCCCAAGTATGGTAATGCCACCTCCATTAGGTTTGGGAAAAAAGCACAATCATCATTAGGGGCATAAACATTAATAATACACACTTCCGTGTCATCAAATCTCCCATGTAACATAACATACCTCCCTTCTGGGTTAGTAAGGTGGTGTATGTGTTCAAAGGGCAACCCTGGAGCCACCCAAATAAGAACCCCCCGAGCGAAACCAAAGTACAAAGTAGCATACAATTGCCTTTTCCAGTGCTTTTGCAAGCATGGTATAGTATCCCCCAAGATGTGCTATTGCTATTTTACACCTTTTTAGGTAGGCAAAGACCTGCCTTCACTTCTCTAAGGCAGCTATGCCCCGAATATTCCATGTAATTAACTTAGTCTTTATGGTCACCATGGAGCATATAAATCATTCATGTTGCCCATGCACAGCCATTGTGCCTCAGCCCACTTATATGACCCTAGACCTGTGATCATCTCTACAAGTTCAATCATCTTACACGGAGCTAGGAAAAACAGCTTAAACTGTTCGCCAAAATATTCAAACCCTCCTTCTCCATGGGCAGTATCACATCCCCCGCCCAATATGAAAAAACACGGGGAAAGCATGTAGATGTCGCCCCATTACACACAAGGGAAGTCCCACACCTTAGAATGCCCAGAAAAGAAAAAAGTCAACAGATTGGATTATAAAACCCTTTCCCCACCCGTTTGAACATTAGTGACTGGCCAGCTGGCGGGGTGCAAGGTCATCCTCCAGCTGCTTGACCAGATGCCAGCGTCTGGGGGTCAGGCCCTCAGTGTATCTTATAAGTTACATTTATCTTTTATGTACCTTTCCCCATTCTCCGTAATTACCACCCCGCAGTTTTCCTGTGTGGGGTGTTTCCAGCTTGACGTGAACCTATGTTTAGCATGTATATCTCCTTCCCTTCCGTCGCCTGCCCTCCTTAATTGTCAGTGTCTTAATTCGGGTCACTGTCCGTGTGTCCAGTTGGTGATGAAGCTCTTGAGCTTGGTACAATATCCAAGACCAACAGCACTCCATCTGGACACACTCTGGTCTGACCAGGACTCTGAGACCTGCTGCTGGTCAGGGAGAGGTTTTGCTTTTGTCAGTTCAGGGCAGTCGGTTTGACCCAGCCACCGAAGGGGACTCCGTTGAGGGTATATACAACCTCGAGGGAAACCACACGAGTCCAGCCAGTCGCATGCCTCCACTGCGGAGATGTAGAACAACACTTTCCCTTTGTTTTCAACCCTCAATTTGGCAGGGAAGAGAAGGCTGTATTTGAGAATTAGTTCTCTTAGGCGTTGCTTCACTGCCGGAAAGGTGTTTTGTTGGTCTTTATTGGTCCTGCACACGCTGTGAATAGTTGGGATTGATTGATATTTGGTGGCCCTCAAAGAGCAGTGGGCCTCTGGTTCTGGTAAGTTGCAGAATAGTGTCTCGATCCCGATAACTAAGAAACCTGGCAATGATGGCCCAGGGTGGACTACCCGGTCTGGACGGAGGAACAAGTGCCCTGTCGGGCCAGGGGCAGGGTGGTGGTTAGCCAGTCTTTCAGGAACAGCTCAGCGGATGGTCCCTCCGCTTTTTGGGGAATCCCACGAAGCAGAGGTTGTTCCTGTGTGACCTCCTCTCAGCATCCTCGGCTCAATTGTCAAGGCGACCACATGTTTCTGACGGTTGGTAACCATTTCCCACAGGGTATATGAAGCTCCGTTTGTATAGTATCCTCCATTTGTTCAGTGGTGGTCATTTTATCTGAGACTCTCCGTAGATCGCACCGAAGGAAGTTAACTTCAATTGCAATGGAGTCTATTTTGTTTATCGTGTCATCCCACATGGAATGGATGGCGGTCAGCACATCAGCAATAGAGGGTGCCTCTTTACTATGTGGAGCCGAAACTGTCATTTGCGCTGTCTGCTTGAGGGGGAGACAGTGTGCGCAATTAGAGATTTTGCCTGTATGAGCCGCTATGCCCCATTTCGCCTTCGCCATTGTATCTGTTCAGGAAACTTTTGGATGCTACAGGCAGGCCCCCAGTTAGTCTTCCTCACTTCACAAGCCTGGATCCAACTGCAATTTCAGGTTACAGGCCATCTCCCTACGATCTATGAACTCCTTCCAGTCGATGACGTGTCCCCTGCACATTGGGCAGCTCGCTGCAGAGGGGGAGGGGGTGATGCAAACCCAGTCTTCCCCTTGTTTGTCTTGTGCTGTTTGCATACGTCATTTTCCACAGAGTTGTTTATGTCATTAATGTCTGTGTGGGCCTCAGTCGGATATTTTACCTGCTATCCTTGATTTGGGGACATCAGCCCCTACCACCAAAAACATCACCCCCCACCTCCTGTATGTTAGGCCTGTCGTTGGGGCTCAACCATCCATGCAGTGACCCTTGAATCCTCAGTTTATTTCCACTTCCAGGATTTCACCCAAGGGGCACCACAAATCAAGTTTCAGTTCCTGGGGGGCACCTGGTAATTTACCCTTGGTGAGCTCAGAGTCAGAGCATGGTATCCATCAGCGAGGGAACCAGTTGCATACTCCAACAATAGCCGGGCGTATTCCCTGCAGGGTCATGGTTATCTCCGCCACAATGATCAGGTTCTGCAAGTCTGACAGCAGCTCTGCCCCAACAGTCGATCTCCGCTTCAAGGGGGTCTCACTCAGCCCCCACCTCAAGCCTGTGCATGTCCTCACTTTTGGCTATGCTGCATCATGACATCCCCTGAATCGCAGGCTCAGGACCCCTGCCCTGAGCCTCCTCACCTGTCTTCCGAGGGGATCGGACGGACACAGGTTGGGTGCCCGATCTCCAGGAACCCAGAAGTGCTACCCCTGACAGGGCGGCAGGTGTCCGTTCTTGTTTTCCCCAATTTAATTCCTGTGGCCGCACCAGCAACAAGACTGCCATCCCAGACTCTAGCAGCAAAGGCTAGACGGCCGCCAGCAGAGTGTCCAGTGAACTCGAGCTCATCAGGGGATACCGTCAAGTATGGGCCAAACAGAGATCACAGTCAGCAGCCAGGTAGGGGGAGAGAGACTTTTCAGGCCGATCTTTATTAATTTTGCAGCTTATGTTGCATAGGATGTTAATGGATCACTAAAGTTGATGGGAGCTCCTGGAAAAGCATCTACTCTGCCATGTTGCACTGCCACGTCCCCGACAGTAAATATTCTTACCAAGAAATTATACTGCTTCAGCTTGAAAAGGCTTTCCAAAAGGGAGATAGAGTTCTCAGAGTGCTCGGATTGGTTAAGCTCAGTCAGATTGTTCTCGAAGTCAAGAGGAATTGATTGGATTAGTCTACGCCTTGCAAGCACGCAAACATGAGTGTTGAAGTCTTTGCCAGAAATACAGTATTCAGCAGAGATTGATTTGGAAAGCAGAGTTATTGTGAAGTCAAATATGTTTGATATGTACTATCCCAGAAGGAGTCGACACCTACAGAAGTACTTCAACACTACATATATAAAAGTGATGGTTGTTTGGTCAGACATTGCAAATGAAATATCTAACTAACCACAGAAAACAGTTGCCAAAATGCATACACAAGAGAGTTTTTTTATGTGACTCTTCTGCACATGTTCTAAGACTGCTATACAGACTTTCAAACTGTAAAAGACTACATTCATTGTTCAGTCTTTTCAAACTACTTACAAATGTTGAAAGGTGAGATTGAACAGTAAGAAACCATTGCTGCTGAGATAGCTAAATAGATTTCACAAAGCAAACACATTTATGAACCACTGATTCAACATTTACTTGGACAACCAGTTATTAAACATAAATCAGCCACAGCCATGAGTGAGGTGCAGACCGCAATGCAACAAGCAAGAGTGGAAAATGTTGATTTCAAACACTTCGCAGCTCAACTGAAAGACAAACAGAAATACATTGATATCAAAGTAAACAATAAAATAGGGCAAATATTGTGAATGTTCTTTGTTTAGGCTGATACAACTATACATCAGTGGTCAAGCTGGCTGAGAAAAGCTTTCTAATTAAAGTTCTCACTGTTTATCTAAAGAGCACCACATAATCAAATGTATAATGAATTGTAACAGCACCAACTGGATTAGTTGCACACAACATAAAGGAATACATGCATACCGACCATTCATGCTACCCATTGAACATGACAAGAAACTGAAGCTTTTTTATCATTGATGAGGTGAGCATGGGTTTGAACTTAATGCTTGCCTTCATACACTTAAAGAATGCAGCAGATTTTAATAACAAATTATGACTTGCTTTTTGTAGGAAAGCATTTAATTCCTACTGTAATTCATCCCTGTGAAAGGGCAAACTTCTGTCAAGACACTTCTCCATAATGAAACAAGAAATTCTTTGGGAAGTATTGGAAATGCTAATATTTGGTTAAACTTCAAATACAAGGAACTGGTGAAGAATATGCGTTAAGCATCTGATATTTAATATGGACATATCCGAGAGGACATCAGATTAGGAGTTCTGACAAAAGAGGGAAAGCATGCTTTGGTGAATCATCTTACCAAGAAACTATTTTCATCTGACTGCACAGCAGCACAACTAAAGTACAATTTCATTGAAAAAGATAAATCCATAGTTTGTTTAATGCCTACACATCAAGAGTCCTCTAACTTCACCAGACAGTTACTGAAACTGGAGAAAAAAGATATTTTGCAAATTAAATCTTTTGATATAATGGAATACCAGGGAGTAACAATACTACTAACTGAGAAAACGTAGATTATTTGGAGAAGCGTGTATCAAGTACTGAAGGATTAGAAAAGTTTTTACATGCATGCAAAAAGTTGTAAGTAAATTTGTGGCACAATTTAAATGTGGAGGAAGGGTTGGTAAATGGTGTTATGGGTAAAGTTTTTGATTTTATTAATTATTCAAATTGTGATGCAGTTTATTACTTAGCCATACAATTGGATCAGATTGATGGTGTCAAACAGATAGACAATGTAGTGTATGGTTTCTGCTTGTGAAAGACTTATATGTTCATTGGCAATAGTTTCCAGTGTCTCTAACATATGCAGTATTTATAGAAGGTAATTCATATATATCATTATCCTGAGTTAGAACATTGTCCAGATTGTTTTTAGCTGACTTTAATGATAGGGAAGTTAGTGCTGATGCAAGCTGCGTAAATAAGAAGTCTATACGCTCCTCATTTTGTCAGTACACTTATTCTGAGAAATAGGTAATCTGCCCAGAATGGAAGCTTACAAAAGAGTCAACTGATGTTCAATAAAAGAAAAGAAACCTGACAAGCTAGAAGGCATTAAGAAGAAAAATAGGAAAATAAAGGAAATGTAGGATACCAGTTGGAAAACAGTTCAGGTATCAACTGGTATGAAAATTGTGTTCTCAATGTTTCATTTACCACATTTTGTAAATCAAATTCAATAGAACTGAGATAACAGATTCTTTCCTGCACTGTATCAATTGCTTCAGTGTTTACTCAGTGATACAACTATAATACATTCTGCTTCAGGCATTCAAGACCTTTTGGTTATATTTAGTGGATCACTAATATTTATTCTTGACATTCAACAGGACGCACAAGAATTTATAATGGTCAATCTTGAAGGTCTAGAAGAAGTGCATATTGACAACTTATTTGGACTGAGTTACAAATGGAACCATTACCATGAAGATTTATCATTTACATTCACCACTAAAATAAATTCTGATCAATTTCTGTACTTTGTAATTCCAGATTGCAGAATTGTGCCTTTTGCCAGATTGATTAAAAATGCAAACTAAAAAACTAAACCATGTACTACACAATTTTTGTTCAAATGTTATGTCTGCAAAGAACAGGGATATACTTTATATTAATGTTGGAACAATGCAGAGCAGATTAGTCTAAACTGGAAAAACGAAATTACATACTTCAAAGATAAACAAATGTCAATTTCTGGAAGAGCTTATATTTCTATAGCTATTATCTTTCATAAAGGAGTTAAAGTAACGTCTGGACTCTACACTATCTACTAAAAGAGTGACCCTGGATGGACGGAATGTAATGACAGCAACCTTAAACTCAAACCAAAGGTGCCTTTTAAACTATAAAATTATCACATTTTGTTTCTTCAACCATAGTGGTATGTACAGTTCCTGGAAAAACAAAAATGTGTTGGATTTCACCTACATGGATCATCAGTGTTTTAGATATCGTTCGGTCTACTTGGGGCAAGGTTTTGAAAAGGATCTTCAAAATTCAAGTGTAGTTTACATTTTTAAGCAGTAGTGTACCAGGTATGATAATAATGGAACATGTTGTATAATACGTTTGTTTACATTAGTGCAGTCATTTAGCAGTTTTGTTTCTTCAATGCATACCATTGTTTTTTCCCCACTGTTCAAGTATGAAGCTTCATACAGAACATCTTTTATGGTGAACAAGTAAAATTGTGAACAGTATTGTGATACACTGTTACATCATAAGCAATGTGCACTGTTATTTTATGAAATTATATAAAACTAATACCAACACATTTCTAATCTTTTCTTTTACAGCAGTGTTTGTACTAATACATCTTTAGATGTGTCAACATACTTGTAGTGTCACATAAAATGTCTTTGACCTACTTGTGGAGAGACCCTTTATGCATAAAGAGTGCTTAATATACTTTGCCACCAATTTCTTTTGCCAGGAGGGAATGCTAGAAAACTCCCAGGCAATTTATTGCTGTGGTAGCTGATTCTTACTCACCCATACAGCTACTCATACATCTGCTAACTTATCCCTTCCGCCACTAATACACCCATTCCCTCATCCATACAGACTCTCACACACTCAATCACCCATATAGACCCTCGCACAGCTACTCACTTACACATACATCTACTCAGATATGAACTCAGCCATCCATACAAGCACTCACACACCCACTCACTCACTGATATAGAGGCTCACTCACCCACTCATTCACCCCTACAGGTACTTACACAGCCCCTCAGTCACACATATTACCACTCACACACACTGCTGCACACTCAGGTAGGTAATTATGCCGAACTCTCCAATAGGTCACTGTTGCCTATAGCGTATGCCTGCTATAACCTAAGAGGCACTCCCCTCCCTGCTGACGAGGGGTGATACCCCGAAACACATGTCCAGGGATGGCAAAGACAGTGAAGATAGCAGAAGATCAAAAGATGATGCATCGCGAACACGTTACTACGTTAACCAGAGTCCTTAGGGGCTAAGCCGCCGGTGTGTGAGTAGTGTGCGAACCCACCCCAATTTGTAACATTAAAGCTCCCTTGAGCAGTTGGCTGACGAGCCTGGGATCCCGCACCTATGCGCCTGAGTGGTACTAAACCTGGCAGATATTTAGCAGCCATCGGCAACCCCAGAACATGGCCTATCCCTGCTGACGAGGGGTGATACCCCGAAACACGTGTCCAGGGATGGCTAAGACAGCGAAGACAGCAGAAGATCGAAAGATGATGCATCGTGAACACGTTACTACATTAACCAGAGTCCTTAGGGGCGACACCGCCGGTGTGTGAGTAATGTGCGACCCCACCCCCATTTGTAACATTAAAGCTCCCTTGAGTAGTTGGCTGACGAGCCTGGGATTCCGCACCTACGCGCCTGAGTGGTACTAAACCTGGCAGATATTTGGCAGCCATCGGCAACCCAAGAACAACGCCTATCCCTCCTGATGAGGGGTGATACCCCAAAACACATGTCCATGGATGGCAAAGACAGCTAAGATAGCAGAAGATCGAAAGATGATGCATCGCGAACACGTTACTACATTAACCAGAGACCTTAGGGGTGACACCGCCGGTGTGTGATTAGTGTGCGACCCCACCCCCATTTGTAACATTAAATTTCCCTTGAGCAGTTGGCTGATGAGCCAGGGATCCCGCACCTACGCGCCTGAGTGGTACTAAACCTGGCAGATATTTGGCAGCCATCGGCAACCCCAGAACACGGCCTATCCCTGCTGACGAGGGGTGATACCCCAAAACACTTGTCCATGGATGGCGAAGACAGCGAAGATAGCAGAAGATCGAAAGATGATGCATCGCGAACACGTTACTACATTAACCAGAGTCCTTAGAGGCGACAACGCCGGTGTGTGAGTAGTTTGCGACCCCACCCCCATTTGTAACATTAAGGCTCCCTTGAGCAGTTGGCTGACGAGCCTGGGATCCCCCACCTACGCGCCTGAGTGGTACTAAACCTGGCAGATATTTGGCAGCCATCGGCAACCCCAGAACACGCCTATCCCTGCTGACGAGGGGTGATACCCCGAAACACATGTCCAGGGATGGCAACGACAGCGAAGATAGCAGAAGATCAAAAGATGATGCACCGCGAACACGTTACTATGTTAACCAGAGTCCTTAGGGGCTACACCGCCGGTGTGTCAGTAGTGTGCGAACCCACCCCCATTTGTAACATTAAAGCTCCCTTGAGCAGTTGGCTGACGAGCCTGGGATCCCGCACCTATGCGCCTGAGTGGTACTAAACCTGGCAGATATTTAGCAGCCATCGGCAACCCCAGAACACGGCCTATCCCTGCTGACGAGGGGTGATACCCCGAAACACGTGTCCAGGGATGGCGAAGACAGCGAAGATAGCAGAAGATCGAAAGGTGATGCATCGTGAACACGTTACTACATTAACCAGAGTCCTTAGGGGCGACACCACCGGTGTGTGAGTAATGTGCGACCCCACCCCCATTTGTAACATTAAAGCTCCCTTGAGTAGTTGGCTGATGAGCCTGGGATTCCGCACCTACGCGCCTGAGTGGTACTAAACCTGGCAGATACTTGGCAGCCCTCGGCAACCCCAGAACACGGCCTATCCCTGCTGATGAGGGGTGATACCCCGAAACACGTGTCCAGGGATGGCGAAGGCAGTGAAGATAGCATAAGATCGAAAGATGATGCATCGCAAACACGTTACTACATTAACGAGAGTCCTTAGGGGCGACACCGCCGGTGTGTGAGTAGTGTGCAACCCCACCCCCATATGTAACATTAACGCTCCCTTGAGCAGTTGGCTGACGAGCCTGGGATCCCGCAGCTACGCGCCTGAGTGGTACTAAACCTGGCAGATATTTGGCAGCCATCGCAACCCCAGAACACGGCCTATCCCTGCTGACGAAGGTTGATACCCCAAAACACGCGAACACCTTCCTACATTAACCAGAGTCCTTAGGGGCGACACCGCCGGTGTGTGAGTGGAGTGCGACACCACTCCCATTTGTAATAATAAATATATATCCACTCAGCCACTCATGCACCTTCTCACTCACACATAAATCCTCTAACACACGTACTCATTCAACCATGCAGTCACTCACACAGGCACTTCCCAATGCTACAACTAACACATCCACTCACACACATAAAGATGAACATACATAGTCACAAAGGCATCCACAAAAACACAGACATAGTCTAGTCTAGTCTGGATATTTGTATTGCGCAGACATATCACATCCCGTGAGGGAGTCTCATGGCGCATGCGGACATACCAAAATAATCAAGCATACAGGCAATCATGCACCCGTTTAAGTACCCATACAGGCACTCATGCACTAATTCAATCCCTCATTGGTAACTCACACACTCAATCAACCAAACAGCTACTCACACATCCACTCACCTATCCATACAGACATTCACAAGCCCACTAACTCACACATACACCACTCATGCATCTAATCTCTTCCCATACAGTCACTTATACACCTACTCACTTACCCATACACCACTCATGCACCCACTCACCCACTCATATAGGTACTCACACATCCTTCCACTCACCTGTAATGCTACCCACACACCCACTCACTCACTCATACAGAAACTCAGACACTTACTCATCTACTCACACAAGTACTAACACATGTACTCATGTACCTATTCAGTCATTAACATAATGATTCATTCACCCATGCAACCACTCATACAGTCACTCACCCATACAGTTACTGAAACATCCAGTGACAGACCCACTCAACCACTGCTAGACCTGGTAACATTTCTGTGGTTTCCCCTCTCCTTTTGCCTCTATGTTTTGTATGTTTGACTGTATGCTGAACTTTCTTTTTGCTGGCTTGAGTACCCTGGTAACTTTACTACTGCTGATCGGTGCTAAAGTAAGCGCAAGAGTTCCCTGTGTAAGTTGTGATTATGATTGGTTATCCATGATTGGCTTGTTTTGTCAAATGCTACCAGTGGGCCTGAAGCACTGATTGTATGAGTAGCCTTGAATACCTGTCTCAGGCCTGCCATTGCAATGTCTGTGAGCGTAGTTTTAAACTGCCAGGTCGACCTGTCAAGTGCATCCACTTGCAGACCCAAGCCTTCCCTTTTACTACATGCAAGGTACCACTAGGTTAGGCCCAAGGTACCCCTGTGGGCAGGGTGCAGTGTATGTGAAAGATAGGATATGTACTGGTGTGTTTTACATGTTCTGATAGTGATATTTTGCCAATTTAATGTGTCACTATTGCATGGACTAGCCCTCCCATAGGTTATCATTGAAGCTGCCTTGTAACATTTTATGAGTGTAACTTTCAATTGGAAAACTAGAGACTTGGAGCTTGGGCTCACTGAGGTCAGACTTTAAAAGCACATCTTTTAGGAAAGGTGGTTTTTAAATTGTGTATTTGAAAATGCAATTTTTAGAAATTTGCTATATTCTGTGTTTATCATGCTGTGCCTCTGCCTGCCTGTTGAATCAGCATCTGGTTTAGACTGACAGCTGAGTTGTATTGCATTCACTCTAGACAGTCACACAAATGGAGCTGCCCTGCATATCCTGATGGCCCATCACCAGGCTGATGGGCTCTCCTGAGCTAGGGTGATAGAAGGAGTTGTCCATGACACCTGAATACGGCAGTGATGAGCCTTTCACAATGCTGTCTCCTCCCCCTGTAGTGCATCTTGAGCAAAGGCAAGGCAAGGCAGGATCTTGTGGACAACAAAGGATCTCCTTTGAAATACACCTGCTTCAAAGGCCAAAAGAAGTAAGTGTTGGACCTGCAAACCCACATTTTTAGAACACTGCTGTATTGAGGACTCTGCCTAGAAAAAGAGCTGAAGAGCTGTCAGGAGGAGTACAGATCCTTTGCTGTATGTTGCTTTGCTGGGTTGGCCTGAAGTTGCTGTTTCTTTCTGTGTGCTGGGAAATAACTGGACTTCGCTTTTGAATCTTACTTTTCCAAGGTTCTCCAAGGGCTTGTGTGTAAATTCCCCCCTTTGGAAGACTCAGGGCCATCAAAGACTTCACCTGCAGCATCCATTAACTTCACTGCTGGGGGTTCCGACCTGCCAAGTGGCTCCAATTCTAGTCCTGGGTCCTTGGAGGTTGTTTCTGCTACAAAAGACTGCCAAATTGATGCATTACCCTTTGAGCTTGTTTTTTTTTAAAGCACCACCTTGCTGGAGATGTTTCCGCGAACTGCTGCCATGCAGCCAAAGAAATTCTTTCAGTGCCTGTTTGCGGCCTGAAGAACTACTGCAGCCCACCATGTCTCCAACATCTGAGACCACAGATCTGACTCCAATGCAGGCCCTACGGTGCGGCAGAAAGAACCAACACGGCTGAAAGAATCGATGGAGAGCCTTTTTGCCACTGCCACCTCAAACTCAAGCATGTCCAGATTTCCATGCATCACACCTGTGCACCAAGTTTTCCAGACCAGAATCATCTTCAGATTTTGGCACATCACTTCCCCTTATAGTGCAGAACTGGTGCAACACTTCTCCCGTGTGCACCTGAACTGACGTATTACTTCCCCATGGACTCAGGAATCAACATATTACTGTGTTTTCCAATACATTCCTCCTCTGTGGCTGTTTTTTCTTGTGGATTTTGACGCATCTAAGGTACTTTGTGTAAAACTACCACATCAATAGATTTCTATGGACAAAATTGCTTAACCTTTAAAAAGTGATATTTTGAGTTAAGTATGTTGGGTCTTTGTCATTTTGGTCTTGTCTTGTTTGGTTTAGTTTCCATTTGTATTGGTGTCACTGTGTTAAAAATACAATACCCATTGCCTATGAGATAGGCCAGACAGCTCGTGCCAAACTACCAATGAGATGGGCAAGGGTTGTCTTGGGTTTGTAACTCCCTTTCCCTGACTAGAAGGAAGGGACCCTACTTAGACAAGTGTGCATTCCACTGTCAACTAGTGATCCCCCTTTCTAAAAACCACTTATCCACTCACTCACTCATGTATACAGCCACTCACAAAGTCACTCAATTTCCCATACAGCCATTCATGCATCCTTTCACTCACTTATACAGCCACTCAGTCAACCACTCACTCACTTATACAGCCATTCATGTATCCACTTACTCCTCACTCACTCATACACCCATATAGCCACTGACACACCCACTCTCTCACCCATTTTCTATCAATGCATCTACTCCACTCATAAACCCACTCACTCACCCATATATGCACTCATACTCATACACTCACTCACTCACCCATACAAGCACTTACACAGTCACTTACCCACCCATACAAGCAGTAACATGCACACTCACTCAGCTACACAGCCAGCCACACAGTCACTCAGTTGCCCATGCAGTCACTGACAGAATCAGTTACTCACCCATACAATCTCTCACACCTTCTACCTCTCCTATACACCCACTCACATGCCCACTCACTCACCCATTCAACCACTCATATACCCTGGTATTCACCCATCCAACCCCTTACATACCCACTCACCCATACAGCCACCTACCCATTCACTAATTTACCCATACAAGCACTCTTACAGTAGCTGAACTGTAGTGTAGTTCCTATTTTCCCAATAGGCTCTGCGCATTGGAATAACATAAACAGCAGTGTAGACGTAGGACTGAGGTCCTCTAGGTCTCTACTGACTATGTTAAACTTAATTTAGGTTTGCGCCAGCTAGCACAGAGGTCACTGGAAACTTTCTTGAATCAAGAGGGATGGATAACCTTCCCTGGCTCAGACAAGAAGAGATTCAGTTTCCGACAACCGCATAAACATGACAACTTTGCTCCCTCAGAATAAGAGTATATCTCTAGAGTTGTGTGAAAACAATAGACAGATATTTCACTCAGTCAGCAGTGTATACTTAGTTTCACCAGAATGCAGAGAAATAGAGAGACAGGCATTTTCAATGAAAGGTGTTATTTATTGAGCAGTCTTCCTTCTCATGCAAGAGAAATGAATTGCCACAATGGCAATACTTAAAGTAAAGTAAAGTGCGTACAGTAAAAGTAGTATTATGAAAGAGTACTGTAAAAGCATTGATACGGTTTCTTATCCATATGATACTTTAAAATGGATAAAATATATACATACAGAAATATAATGACTAAAAGGCTCAACTGGTGCTTCTAACTACGCCTACCCAGGTGTACCTGACCTAAGCCTAATACGTGGGAAGGGACAAGTAAGAAGCAATGTTAAGTTAAGTTGGTTAAGATAATTTTACCAAGAATCTGCATCAAGAATTCTCCTAAGGGATTAGTCAGCTCCGTACCTTGGTAATAGAATGTGGGAGGTCTGGTATCTCTTTCCTCAGGACTCGATATCCCAGCAACCTGCAAGGGTAGACTGGAAACACCGGAGCTGGATTTTCTTGGCTGGAGAAAAAGACAGCGTCTCTCTCAGTGCGTCAAACAGGAGGGGCGGCTTCTGCGGGCACTCGCATCAGCTGTGCTCTCGGGCAAGTAGATGGCCGCTCTGCTCCAAACCACTGTGTGTTTGCTTAAGGCAACTGTTGGTATTTTATACCTGAAAGGTGCCGGGTTTGACGTAAGGTTGGACATAAGACGTCACCAAGACCTAACTAGTTGTTGCAGGACTTCAGGAGTTCTTGTTCAAATCAAAACAAAAGCAGGGGGGGGGGGGTTCCCGGGCTGCTGGAGGCTTGGTTTATTTAAAGAAGGCGTTGTGCTTTCTAGGAGTCGATGGAAGTAGCCGTGCTGTGCTTTGGATTGCATGGGCTATTACTGAATATGAATCTGATTCTTAAGCCTTTGTCAGGACATTATTGATTATAACCTCACAAGGGCATAAATCGGGAATATCGAATTAGGGTCCTAGATAAGAACATGACAGAACCACAATACAGGCCCTCACACACCTACTCACTCACCCATACATCCACTCACACACTTACTCACCCACCCATGCACACAGTCACACAAGCACTAACTCAACCTTACAGCCCCACACACATCCTATCACTCACCCATATACAATGGCTCAAACAGCCACTTGAACTCACACATATACAGATATATACTGACAGGTGATTACAATGACAAACCAGATAAGACATTTCTGAAAATAATCTTATTTTTAACTTGCTTTATATTTTTTTGCTGGTTCTGAAGTTTAGTTAAAGGTTTTATTTTTTTTCATTTTAAAAAAGTAACTTGGAAAATTAAACTAAAAAAAAACATGCACAAAATGTGAGCAACTAATTGGAAGAATAAAGAAAAATAACATCCATGGCACCTCCTTGCTTCCAGAACAGCAGAAAAATACTTTATTAGAATTTCTACAAAATGTCCCCTTGTCTGTCAACTCTGGGATTACAGCTGGAAAGGCTAGTGTTTCAGGCACATTAATGGTGTCACCAGCAGCTAGCGCCCCTGTTTCAGGTGTTGATGTTGATTCTCTTTGTTTTTCTTCCCCGAAGAGGTTGGTGGGGTGAATAGTTTGCTGGTGCTTTAGCATGAAGGTGGTCCATTACTGTATCTTTTAGCCTTTACTTCTTGATATAATTTTCGAGCACAGCTTACACTGCAACTGTGTCACAACACCTTTTTTCCCCCAGAAGGAATTACAAAGAATGTCCAAGCTATGCTCTTGGTTTTTTTCACAGTTGTTCCTCCTCAGTAGAATACTGTCAACTTCTGGGTCTTTGGCTTGAGTAGATGTAGAGGCTGCCATTTATGAAATAAGAAATTGGCACACAAACAAACAAGAAACTGAGGCTGTACTGAGAGGCTACACCAAGAAGTAAAACACGTGTGAGTGTACATCCTCTGCATAAACACAAAAACTATTTCAACCAATCCTATTCCTTTATTCATATGTCACATGGGATTCACAAAGACATTTCTATGACCTTGTGAAGTCACAGCAAATACCCGAAATGCATATTAAAACATGCATGTAACATCAAATAACTTATGACCACATACATTAACACACAATATTAGTAAATCATCGATCTTAAATATTAATTTTAATTTGTCTACATATCATTTCAAGTGTTTGGAAAGATCACACTGGTTTTGCGAAGTTCTTGTAGTTCTGGAAAGTACGCATTGGGACAGTTCAAAAAGGATTTGATCCTTTCAGTTAAAAAAAGATTAGATCCTGCAAATCTCAAGAAGGTCACACACATTTAAAAAAAATATCTTTTAAAAAAATACATGCACACAAGGTCACTGCAGACATTACCTCATGGTCCATAAATTCACTTGACGTATAGAGTATGGACAAGATATTTATCCAATACAGTAGCAGTTATCAATTAAGCAGTAGAACGCACTGCAACAACGTACTAATTTGTGAAGAAACTGTGGACTCTTCTTGGAGAAAATCTGCTTTCATTATGGTGCTGATGCTCATTAGACACACATTGAACGTCAATGGGAAGCAGTTAGAATTACACACATCTGAAACTGCACTTCTGTAAATTAAAAAAATGATTCTAATGTCTTCGTCTTAGCAAACACAAACCAAGTGTGTGACTCTCATATTCCAAATTGAAAAACAATCTGAAATCCTTACAGAATATCAATAAAGTGTCAATCTATCGGAGTGGAATCTGATCTTCAGTGTCTGTGACTAGTGGTTTCTTTCTTGTATCCATACACACACTCACACAAGCACTTACTCACATATGCAGTCACTGACACACCCACTAAGGCACTCACACGCATATTCACCAACCTATACAAGCACTGAAACACCCATTCTGAAAGTTTACAGATGACAGTTAGTAAATTACATTTTGAATAGCTTAAGAATTCACATGAAAAACAAAGGTTGCAGGGACATTATAGTTAGGCTCTGATTTCACACTTACAAAAGCAGAGAAACTCAGCAGTTATAGTTACCTGAGCTAACTGTAACTTTCGCCCCCACATTGCACTGCTTATGACCTCAAATATTACATCACTCAAGACATGTAAATGTAAATGAAGTATACTTGTAAAGCGCAGAGCTGCCCATCACCGGTGCGTCCCGGCGCTGTATAAGGCTGTGGAACCCTTCCTGGCTCTCCCTGTGAGATGCCCCTCCTGGGCACCCCCAAGGTGAACCCAGTGTTGTAGGGGCCGTTGTGGATATTAAGCAAGCTATTGCCCAGAGTTGCAGCGTGGAACCCCATGATTAGAGTAGGCACCGAGGCGAGAATTATCGAGTCCGCAGACAATGAGCCCAAGACCCTGCCGCGTCGGGAATTGAACCCTGGTCCCGGGCCAGACCTCTGCATCAGGGTCTGCCGCTCTAACCATTGAGCCACACTTCTCCAACATGGTCAGTGACATCCCTCATGGTCGGTGACATCCCTCATGACATCTCAAATGACATCACTCATCACAAATGACACTGATTGACTGCCACTTCTTCACCCAGGAAGTATTGGCAGCCATCTTGAGACTTGGACTCGACCGAGCCCCAATAAAAAGCATAAAAAAAGACAAGGGGCTGGATAGGAATACCCTGAGCCCCTAGGCCTGGTGGTGGGGTCTATGTTGACCCTGGTACCCCATCTCCCATGGCTAGACCTTTATGATAAATTGGGAGGGGGCACACAATTTGCCTCCCAGGCCAATTTCTTCTCCAGGGACCCTATTCCACAGGGCCTGGCCGTAGATTACAGAAGGGGCATGATATCTACCCCCGGCCAATATTGGCCCTGAGAACCCCATCCTGGGGGCCTAACCAAAGTAGTAATGGGAAGGGGGACTGCAAGAACCCCTTCCCCTATCTGTTTTTGACCACAGGGACCCCAAACCCCAGGGTCTGGCTGTGCTTTAAGGGGTAGGGCTGTGGGGCTTACCTCCTGGAGACATAAATGGCCCTAAAGACCCGATCCCCTGGGGCTGTCTCCTACCATGTCCAGGGTAGCCACTCCGGTAGATAGCGGGTTTTGTTCCCACACTGCCATGGGCAGGGAAATCTGAGTTTGCTCTTGCTTGGCTAGAGCGATTTCAAAAGCTACCACCAAACCAGAGCAAATACTTAAGGCTGTTTATGGCCTGGGTACCTCCACTTCCCCAGGCTTCTTGAATATAGAAGAGGGGGCCATGCAGACCCCTTCCTTTGGTAATTCGGGCCCCAGAGACCACCACCCTGGGGACTTTGTTAGTATTTCAAGGCGAGGGAGACTCAGCTTATGCCTCCTCGGCTGTTTTCCCTCGGGCAGGCTTTGTGAAAACAAAGGAAGGGGCTATGAGGCCCCACTCCTGTAGCCATTAATGGCCCTGGGGTCTGCGCACCCTCCTAAGGGCTGGATTCCTGTGTCCCCAGGTACCCAAACAGTAAGTCCTCTCCCAACAGAAGGAAGCAGGAAAACAGCTCCCACTCGCTGGAAGTGGACTTTCAGGCAGGAAACATATGACATTTTATTCTCACATGCAAGGAGCAGCATTTTTTGCTGCTCCCTATGTGCTGGAGCAATGCCTGCTCGCACTGGAGGCAGGATGCAGGCAGGGAATGCTGGGGCATCAGGGCTCCCCCACTGTCCTCAACAGTGCACATTGGATGCACTAGGTAGGGCCAGGGCACTCAGTATAAAGTGGCCAGTTCCCAGGGGTCCCCAGGGCCAAAATCAGCCTGAGGCAGAGGGGCTTTGCGTCCCCGTTAATTCATGGCTGGGCCCCTGGGGATAAGGATAGGTCCCTGGGACTGAAATTGGCCGAGGGAGGGTTCCCATGCAGCCACTCTCCCCTTCTATAAAGAAACCAAATTATCCAAAAACTTCTGGGCTTGGTGAAGACAAAGCAAGTGTGTTTTCTCTGTAACTCCACATTGAAAAACAATCTGAAGTCCTTGCTGGACCTGAATGCATCATTGATATATCGGAGCATAATCTTTAGTAACTGTGATGAGTGGGTTGTTTTTTTTCCTCACCTGGTCCATGGTTCTCCCTTTAAATTTCTACCAGTATCTAAATGTGCAAAATCACCTGAAGGGTTTGCCTGTTTGGCCCTGGCTCATCCACCTAAGAATAATGCAAAGGCCCCTCAGAGTGTTTACCGACAATTTTGGTGCCTTGCTTTTCATGTCAAAGAATATGACAACATCTTCTCTAAACAAAGAAGCACTTGCTTTATATAGTTAAGAGGAAGTACCCTTGTTAGGTAGAGATTCACCTCTTTGTAGTCTTGTCATCTTCTCTATAGGAGTATTCATTTTCTCACAGATTTCTGGAAGAAGACACTTGAGGATCAATCTCATTGCCGAAATAAAAACATAAGGCCACTGGACTAATTTCCTCCTGGTCAATTATGAAGCTTTAGTGTGGAATATGCACTAGACATTTACCCAATGAGTTTTGCACTCAATAATTAACCAGTCCTAAGTACTCTATTTGGGTAGACACTTTGTAAAAAACTTTGAACTCTTGTTAAATAAAGAGTCAGGTGAAGTTCCCTGAGGCCCAGTCTCTCATACAGCAACTGACACAGCCACACACCCATTCAGCCACTCTGACATCTACTCACAGACTCAAACAGGCACTCACACACCCATACCGGCACTGACACACCCATGCACATACCAACAAAACCACTGACACACTTATTCACAACTCAGATAGCCACTCACTCACACACCCACATAAGTACCATTGAGTTGGGTAACAATAAACAGCTGTTATTCAGCGCCAAGATGCCCCAGGGTGAACGTGCGCATTACATATACACGTTATGTTATGTTATATTATGTTATGTTATACGCACTCACATGGCCGCTCACAGCCCCATACAACCACCTACACACTCACTCACTCACACATTCATTACACCACTCACGCATTCAAACAGCCACTCACACACCCTGTTACAGACTGATATAGCTACTCACATACCCACTAACAGACCCATAGAGCCACTCACAAATCCAATCACACACACAGCTACTTACACTCCCACTCAGAGATGCACACAGTCACTCTCATACTCACTCACCATCCCACAAAAACCACCTACACCCTCACTCGCACACTCAAACCTACTCACACATCTACCCATACACCCATATAGACACCCACTCATAGACTCATAAAGCCACTCACACAACCAATCAGTGAACACTACAGCTACTCACAAACCCACTCACAGACCCATACAGCCACTCATATACCCAGTAACAGATCCATGCAGCCACTCACATACCCACTCCCTGACCCATACAGCCACTCACACACCCAGTCACACAGCCTCAAAATGTCTCACTCATCTATTTACAGAACCATGCAGCCAATCACACACCCGCTCAAAGACCCATGGAGCCACTCAAACACCCATTCACTGACCTATACAGCCACTCACACACCCACTTCCAAAGGTCACAGTTTGGAAATAAAATATAAAAAAACTCTTAAAAATATTTCACTACAAAAAGAATCAAAGGTTACAGTAACATTATAATTAGGAAATACGATTTAAAAACCAGAGAAATTAATTGAAAAATACAAAAGTCACAAGGACAACTAGGAAATATAATTTATTTAAAACCTTATACATTCACTGACCAAACCAAGGTTACAGGGACATTATAGTTAGGCTTAGATTTGACACACACAAAACCAGACCGATCACGGTTATATTTACCTGACCTAACTATAACTTACGCCCCCACAATGTTCTTCTTATGACCTTACATATTACATCACTCATGACATGGTCAGTGACATAACTGATGACTTCACTGATGGCATCTCAAATGAAATCACTAATAACATCACTGATGACATCATCCAATGAGTGTAGGTGTTTTGTAAATGTTTCTGAGACTTAAAGACATATACTAAAGAAGAAGGACTGCTGTGCTACTGAAAGGACTGCCACTCTGCTGGACTGCTGCTCTAAAGGAACTACTGGCCTGCTCTGCTGACCTGCTGCTTGCTGAAAAGGTCAGCACCTGCATTTTTTTAGCACAGAACCCAGAGTAAATCCAAGGGCTACTTGGCTGGAACACAACAGGCATCCAACAATGTTGCACCTGCACCTACACTCTTCCATCTGTGAGTATACCCTGCCAAGTGGTGTCACCCCAGTCCAGGACCCATAGAGGAGGGTTTAAGGTTCTCTGTAAGCCTCTGTGGATCCGACAGAACCGACACATCTCTTCTCCTGTTTGGTGAAAACCTAAGCAGAACCCATGCATCTCCAGTTCTGTGTGGATTGGACCAATTGCAAAAACCTGCATTGCCACCACAGTCAAATGGAGCTGCCACTGTGCGACATATCTCTGGCACAGACCATCACATCCCTCAATGACAGTAGCCTCAATGAGGATGACATTGTACACATCACAGCCTTGCAGCTCTTTGGAACTAACACATTGTCCTGACTGCATGCCGCATCTTCTAAACCAAACTTCACATCGCAAGCCCCAACGACTGGATCCTCGATGACGATGCAGACCCTTGCATCTTAGCTTCACTGCATCTCAGAACCAACATGTTGCTTTGGTTGTGCGACACACCTTTAACGCCAATCCTCACAATGCTCCTCAGACCATGATTTAAGGTGCTTTGTTCAGCTGGCCTAACTCGGTCCCAGCATCTGTCCTGAGCTCTGTTGTGGTTGCATGAACTTGTGAATTTGTCCTGATCTGGTGATACCAGATACCCACAGTTGGTGCTTTGTGCTTGTTGGCACTATTTTCATTCAAATCTTTAAAAAAGGAATATCTCCTGATCTATTGATTTGATTTTTTGACATTCTGGTCTTGTTGTATTTATTAAAGAAAGTACTATTGTTCTAACTTGCTGTGGGATCCTTTTGTGTGCTGTTTTCACTTTTTACTAGTTGAAGTGTTGTACAAATTCTTACACGTTGCCTCTAAATTGAACCTGACTGATCTGTACCAAGCTACCAGAGGGTTGAAGACAGGTTAACATAGGGTAGGCTTAAACCTCACCCTGTCATGGACAGTGGTTGCTTCTTGAACAGGGCACCCATCCCAGTCAACAAACAAACAATGTCTTACACATTTTAAGGGATCCAAGAACATTTTGAGGCTAATACAAAAAAATTCAAATGTAGAAGTAGATTCATATCCCACCTTTTCAAAGTGGATGTTTAAAAACATGTTGGCCAAAGAAATGTATTCAGCAATGGATTTTTTCAATTGATCTATAATTGATCTACATATTCTTTGATGAAATGGTTGAATTGGATTTTCTCTTTGAGTACCAATCTACAACTGAATTCAAGTTCATTCGTGGATAATTAAAGAGAAAATGAGTTTTCTAGAATAGTTTTGAAGTCTAAAGGTCTGTCTATTTCACCTGAATACAATTGGTTTTCTGTTCTTTTATTACAAACATAGGTATTGCAACAGTTGAGTCACACTGAGAATTTGTTGTTGAAGAGTGCAATGATCTTGAGCTACAAACAAAGTGCCATTCTAAATAATTGAAGATGCTGGTCCCCTGAGTACTTACCACTGCCACTAGCAACCTCTCCATATTTCATATTTGTGAAGAAGTATTAGCTGACCACATGAGGCACAAGCAATGACAGATTAATCGTTGAGATTGGAACTTCAAAATATTTAGCATTTTTCTCAATAGTACCAAAAAGTAAGTAATGTACAGATCCAGATGAGCCTTTCCATTTCTTTGTGAAAGATAATCACTTAGCTTTACACTTTTCTCCATCTTGAAACAATACTACACTACAAATGAATATCCTTATTCCCCTAGCACCTTTTAACAACAGTTTTATAAATCTTTAAGGTTCTGCACTTTTAACAAAAAAGTAGCAATCTTAGTACATAGTGTTTTTTAAGGGAAGGAGTAAAATTTCATCCAATACCCTCACCAGGGATCCACCATTATTTGTTCCTAGTTCATTAAAAAACATATCCACCATTTCCTTAAATTGAAAGGGCCTTAAAGCAAACACTTCACAGTAGATGGAGATCCTCTTCCTTAAATGTAACCTCTTCCCATACGCTCTATGAATTTGTAAGCTGAATCTGCTATGAAATAGTCAGTAGAGTGTTCCTTTCATGTAACAACCCTTGCAAAAATTCTGATCTGAATATACTCTTCAGAGATTACTTGTTCCCCAAAGCAAAAGCTATTGCTTATCTAGTCTGCTCTTTTGTTAAATTATTTGCTTGAACAAATCTATTGGCCCAGGCCCCAGACGAAGAGAAACAGAGTCTATATGGCACTGCCCCAGAACATAATGATGAACGCTGTTTTCCTAAATTGTGTTTCATGTGCTAGTAAAAATAAATTAGTGGAGATTATCATCAACATCAACCATGGTAACATGGATAATGTTCCCCTTATAATAGGAATTTGTGGTGTGTATAAAACAAACTTTGATTAGGTATCTGCTATACCTGCTGCTCAGCCAGAGTGACTGTGGTAGTGGAATGTTTCTGTGTGAGGATGCTGTAGAATGTTGGTGAGTGAGAGAATCAGTTGGAAGATGGGCTGAGCAGCAGGAAGGCTACTCCTGATGGGGCTCTTCATAACATTTTACCTGACAAACCTGATTATCTAATCTACACTGGAATTGGACATGCTTTCTTCTACAACAGTATCTTTGTCAAATTATCTCCCTCTTGCATGAGGATCTGGGTAACTGAGATCCGTCCGTAATGAAATTAGGTTAGTCTCCTATATCCTTTAAAAATGAGGTGTGGGGGGTCGGAAGGGGACGGGAGGGGTGAGGGATTTTCATATTGTTGGGTTTTCTCTTGTCGTTTATAGCATATGTAAGCCTTCCTGGCAGTGGCACAGGCCCATTTTAGCACTGATGGACTTAGTTGTCCTTTTTGAGTCCTGGATTTAGCTCTGTTAAAGGATATGACAGCTACATCTACATGCATACTTGTTGTATATGCTTTAAAAAAAATCAATAAAAAGATTTAATACTAAAAATGAGGTGGAAAGGCTAAGTTGTTTTTGAGAACCAGTTCTTATGGTCTACATAACATGAAATCCTTCACCCAATTCATAATTCTCAATGACAGAATAAGAGCTTTGAGGAAGTGCTGAAGGAAGTCTCATTACTGGACTGATTCTCCCAGAGAAATTTAAAAAAGACTCAAGCAGTCATTTTTTGGTTTTCCCATTGATTCCTCCTTGGTGTGGAACAGCTGTGTAACTCTTCTCAGTGAGAGATCTTTTAACTGTGTCCATATTGTGGTGTCGGAGATGTCTTGGAAGCAGATCCAGGTTTGGGCCTGAGTGAGATGAACTAAAGCCTTGTGAGAGTACCTTGAAAACAGACAATGACACAAGGGCTACAGAATCAAGGCAATCTTGGGTGTGGCTGTGTTTGTGTGGGCGGGCCACACTGGGTTGCTTGTTCTCAAGTCTGATTTCAGAGAGTATTGATGTTTACCACTCCTAAATCCCAGGAAGGTTTTAAAACATTTTGGACACTGTCTTCTTTACACAACATCTTGACAACACCATCTTGATCAGCAATCCCTGTGCAGAACCGAACATGTGGGAAACAGTCAACAAACAAGAAACGAACTGCCCTGTATCAACTTGATGCATAAGCGTCTCTGCAAATAATTGAAAGTGAACTTAATTCCTCACCTTTTGTGTTGAATTCAAGACTGTCGGTATGGAAAGCAGGATAGGGAATAGAGGGGCATATTATCAAGCAATAGCGATAATTATCGCTATTGCTTGGTTAGAGTCAATATTTTACCGCTAAGCTTTGGCGATTTTTATCGCAAATAAACCTTGGTATTACCAAGGTTTATCGCAAATGCGATAAAAATCGGCCGCAATGCATGAATATCGTTGAAAATTCAGCGATATTCATGCATTACCGAGCTAATGCTCTTAGCCATGTTATCCACCTCCCATTGGATAACATGGCTAAGAACTGCTCAGGGCAGGTGTTAGCTTTTGGAGATATTCGCGCTTAGCGCAAATATCTCCAAAAGTTGGTAATAGGAGATAGCAATGTTAGCGACTGTTTCCAGTTGCTAACATCTTGGCATGCCCACTTTGCATGTCATTAGTGATAAATATCACTGACATGCAAAGTGGGGCCCAAGATGGTCGCTATCTACTACTAGCTGTCGCTAACTGGTGTTAGCGACAGCTAGGTAATAGGGAGATAATTTTATCTCCGCTATCTTGGCTTTTAAAGTCAAAAAAGCAGAGATAAACCCCCTTGATAATATGCCCCAGAGTTCTCTAAGAGGCGATTCATTAAATGAATCCTCAGAGTTATAAAATTGAGGATAGCATTTGAATGGTTTTAAATAATGGCCAAATCATCAAGAATGTTTTTGATTGATTACTGTTCATATTTTTAACAGTGCCTCAGAAATGAGTAAGGCTGATCTGCATCAATGAGTAAAGTTATCATAGGACACTGGGCACTGAGACTAACCAGTAGTATTCTCTATCCATTTTCCATTCCTCTTCCTCCTCACGGGGTCCTAGTAATAATTCTAGTTAGCTGACAATTACTACCCTGAAGGGGTAGGACAGACTCAACTCATTTCCGAAGCCAGACTGGGCTATGCTTTTTTGAGAGAAAGAGGGTTCAAATGAAAACAAAAGTGGTTTTATTGTTTTTTTAATGCATTTTAATATCAATCAATCAGTCAATTGTTAAGCGCACTACATACCTGTGAGGGTCTCAAGGCCCTGGAGGGGGGGGGAGGCTACTGATCAGACAGCCAGGTCCTTAGTTACCTCCTGAAGGTCAGCAGGTCTTGGGTCTGTCATAGGCTCAGTGGGAGGGTGTTCCATGTCTTGGCGGTGAGGTGGGAGAAGGATCTCCCACCGGTGGTTCTTTGGATGCGCGTGGGGATGGCGAGTGAGAGGTCGGCGGAGCGTAGCTGGCGGTTTGGAGTGTAGTAGGTGATTTGGAAATATTTTAAGAGGAGTTGGCAGGGTTTATTTAGCAAATTTCACTAAAATCTGACTTTTCTCAGTTTTTTTCAAAAAAAGATAAATAATATTTTGGTTCAACATATCTGTGAGACACTCCATTTTAACAGGAATAGTAAATATTTATAATAATTTTGAAAAAATGTTAACCTGAAACATTAGCAAAAGGGAACATGGAACGCGAAAGAAAGAACTGCAATGGGGGAACTACACAGCAGTGAAAAATTCAAAATGTATAACATGGGCATAAGTTTCCTTCGAAAATGCATCATAATGTGCTAAAGCCCATTCATTAGAATGTAAATTAGGATGGAGCATTCATGTACTAGCTGAGGTGGGCTCTCCCAGCACTGTGTCAGAGAAATATAGAAAAAGTCCTGCATCACCGACACCACGTCAGCTGACATCAAAAGTGCTCAGTACCTCAGGGAGAACGGAGGTAAGGAGGCAAGGCACTAGCCTATCCGGGAAATCTCCTAAGACACACAGCAGCACCAGAGTGAAACAAAGCAGCGTCACTCCTAGAGGCAATAGCAAAGGCTCAAGAATGTCTTATTACTTACCGGTAATCCTCATTACCCCGATTAGGGTCCTCCCCGTCCCATTCCTAACAACGTGAGGCAGTCCTGTCTACACCCAGCCAATCACAACGTTAGTATTTCCTTAGTACATAAGCCCCGCCCACCTACTGCCATGCATGTTTTCAACAAGACTCCGACACAAACACAGCGGGAGGGTGGGAGGGAAGAGGACTGGGACGGGGAGGACCCTAATCGGGGTATTGAGGATTACCGGTAAGCAATAAGACATTACCCCCTCATGGGTCCTCCCCGTCCCAGTACTAACAACGTGAGGAACTCACAAGCAGAGAACCAATAAAGAAAACACGCAGGACACCAGGGATCCATGCAGAGTACAAAACTTTAATCAATAAAAGATCAATGAACAACAGCGTTCAAGACGCCAACAGAAAAACTGTCAGCAGAGGCATGTAAAAGATCAAGCCGATAATGTCGCACAAATGTGTGATGAGACTGCCAGGTGGTCGCCCTACAAATCTCCTGGATAGAGACCCCCGCCGCCTCAGCCCAGGAAGAAGACACAGAACGCGTCAACCGACCCTGTACATGAGACGGAGGAGGCAAATCAAAAGACTTGTAAGATTGACAGACTGCCAAACGGACCCACCGACTGTTTGTGGAAGTGGAAACCTTCTTCCCTTTAGCCACACCCCCACAGGAGACAAACAGGGCAGGAGAACTCCGGAACCCCAGGGAACGTTGGATGTAAATTTGGAGAGCCCTGCGAACATCCAAAGAAGGGGAAACAAGGGAATCCCCCTCAGCAGAAAAATCAGGAAGAATCACCTCCTGCTGCAAATGAAAACTCGAAGAAACCTTAGGCAGAAAAGCCGGATCAAGCCGCAAAACGACCCGATCCGGGAGGAACTGCAAATAGGGAAACGAAACGAGCAAGGCACCCAACTCACCCAACCTGCGAGCGGAGGTAATGGCCAACAGGGAAGCCACTTTAGCAGACAGCCACAGCAAATCCACCTCTATAAGAAGGCTCAAAAGGGGGTAACTGCAGACCACACAAAACAGTAGGCAAATCCCAAAAAGGAATGAGAACAGGAGAAACCGGCAGACGAAGCAAAAAAGCTCCAAAGAAGCCGACTACCCAAAGGGGCAACACCCTCTTTATATGAATGCTGCATTCTACAGATCACATAGAAAGAGGAAAATGCCTTTAATGATTTTTTTGTGCAGGAAGGTGTCCCCTCAGTGCAGGCACACTTGCAAAAAGACATAAGGGTGTATGCACTCTCACACAGCTGCTGTTTGTGCTCCAGCGCAGGGGGAAGGACAGGAATGTGCCATATATTTTAGATGCAGCGCATTCTAGCCCTTTTATTTTGAGGCATGGCAGCACAGCAGTAGGGCTTTTCGAACTGCTGTGTGTTGAACTATTGAAAATTAAGCCCTCAGGTCGGCGCAGTAAAATGGCTTGTAGCACTGTGCTTCATCATTTTCTTGGAAATGCGGCCCTAAGCATTTTTGAATAACATTTTACACCCTAATAGCTTTCTTCAAATAAAGTCATTTTGTGCAATTCACAGTTTTTGTAGTAGGAAATCGTAGTTTAAAACAATGGATTAAAGTATTCGGCATTTAATTGCAAACTAACAGAAATTGATCATCTTTATTATCCACATATATCAGAGAAGTCAGAAAAGTTATTTTATTTTCGTACAGATACAAGGTAAAGTATCCCGATAATGCAAAACCTTTAGATTTTGTTTTCTTTGGCATTTACCAGCAAACAGAACAACAACACTTACTACATATAGATTATGCTGCAAAGCAAAAAATTAACATAATCATTTTGAACTCTTTTCGGGGCATGCATAGTGGGACGTTGTTAAGTGAATATATATTTTGGATCTATACATAAATCTGTTTTTGGAAAGGTTTAGCCATGATGACTGTTTGTAAAGTGATCTTTCTGATAAAGAAATGAATTGGAGTCTGGGCCGGGAAAGGCCAAGCAGGACCCAAAGGAGGCCTGGGCCAAACGCCGCCCGGAGGCCGGAAGCCTCCAACCCCAACCCCCAGGGCGCAAGCCCGGGAAAAAGGGTCGGCCACGATTGGTCACACCAGGTGTAACTCAGCCTCCCCCAATCAGTGGAAGCAGGCCGTAAGCCACGGAGGGGATTAAGGAGGGGGCAAGCATCACCCTCAAGCATTCAATCCACTCCAACAGCATTTTTGTAGGCAGTTGGTTTGGGCGGAAAGGCCCCCATCAGAGTTTGTTTCACGGCCAGGTGTTGAAATTCCTGCTGCAGCCAGTAACCGAAGCAATCAAATCTCGCAGCCTATCTCTGAGCTAAAGGCTGTAACACGACACACCTGATTAAATCACAATCTTTCAGTCCCAGGCACAGCTTCTTGATTCCGAAACATCTCTGAAATCTGTTGTCAAAATCAGGAAAGAGTGCTCAGTAATGCACTGACATCTAGTGTGATGATTTATTTTCCATTTTGGAGGAACTGAGGAGCTGCATCCGAAATATAATTTCAGGCCTTTAATTTAGCATGATTCGTGTTTATCATTTGTCTTTTTTATAGGAAGTATGGGCTCAAGGGTCGTTTTTATTTAAAAGTGCGCAATACAGTGTGAGTGAAAGACAAAGTTGCAGTATGTTCAGCGAAGACATAAACATCACGTACACTCATAAACAGCCGTGGTTGGTAGTGGGAGTACCTGCAGGGCAGTGACATGGGGAGGGGGAGAGACAGAGTGAGGGGTAGTAATGTATGGATTACGAAGCTTTACAGGTAAGTAAACATATAAATAAATAAAACCAATTTTGTTGCACTTACTGCATCGCATTTGGGGATGCAGTTCAGGCAACAAAATTCATTTTATTTATTTAATGTTCACTTACCTGTAAAGCTCCGTAGTCCTTACATTACTACCTCCCCACCCTGCCGCTCCCCCTCCCCACGTCACGGCCCTGCAGGTACTCCCACTGCCGATCGCGACTGCTTATAAAGTACACAAGCCCTTCGGAGTGGGGGACTAATTAGTATATGTATTTCATAATTACTTCTCAAGGAGTGATGTCACAATTGGTAATGAAACAGGGCCATTTTGAAGAAATTAAAATTATTATCATGCAGAAACATGAACCAACTCTTTTTAAAACTTGTTCTAAATCACATATGTTTTCCACAGAACAATGTGTTTTTGGAACTCAGAAATGGCTGACAGTAACCATAATTTTGAATAGACCAGTAAAAGGTAATTTAATATTTTAAAGGGTAATTAAAATGTGCTAGGTGCATTTTTTCAACAAACACCAATATACTGCAGATTTGCTGTTCATTAGGTGACAGAAGGATTAAAGGTGTAAAGTTCTCTTACCTCTCCTACAAATAAAGAGGATGTGGCAATGGGAAGGAGATTTAAAAACACCCTACCAGCTCCCAGGGGGTGCCCAGATAGACTAGAGAGTTGTGTAAACCTAGCCCAATATATGTTCTTTGGACTTCACAGGGGCTACTGCCAGTTGCGAGCTCACCAGTTAATTTAAATGAGCCTTTGGTACAGCATAGGGTAATCCAGGCATGTGTACTTATTAAACATGTCCTTTCAAGGCAACAGAGACAGCTCTGTTCTGCAGAGTCTTTCCCTAATGAACTTGCATATTCCGTGAACAGTTTGGCTAAATACCATTTTTCTTTGTTTTGTCATGTACCTGATGCGCGAGAGTCCAGCATAGTCATTTTACAGAGGAAGGTTATGTTACTGTTTCATGCAACAAGCGTGACAAGATCAAGACAGGGCCTTACATATGAGAAATGGGAGGATATCCCAGAAAATAGTAGCGAGCTGCTGGCTGGGCTACATAATTGAAGACACACATAACGATCCCTGAATACAGAAGTTAACACTTTTAGAATGGGGAAGGGTGCTCCTGCACACTGTTAAGGACATAGTCAAAGAGGTCATGAAAGAGCTGAATTTAGTTCAAAAAGTTGTTAGCCCAGGGGCGCCACCCCCCACCCAAAATCCACGTAACTCCCATTATGGTACTAAAGTGCAAAACTACATAGTGTGGGCCGCATCATGGTGCGTTATCTTCCAACGTTGTTTCTTCAACAGTGTACCGCAAACACGAAAGAGAATGTAAGGGCATCAGCCTAAAACGTTGAAAAAAGCATAACTTTCAGGCATGTCAAATCAGGCCCCAGGGCCCTCCAAGTCGGGAGGCGGGAAGACCACAAAAAGTTACATGAGGGGAGTGCATCTGAAATCATTGCGTCAGATGGTAATAGCGGCAAAGCCACGCTGCTGGTGGTAAGACGACCTCACATGCGCAGCCCACATGGTGCTGGGAAGTAATAGCGGAATCATTAGTGAGCATTTGCGGGTTTAAATCCCACCAATATTCTGCGTATAAGAGCAAGCGCAGTAATCTCCCACACCTGTCAGAAAACGCACCAATGCGGCCGAGGTTGTTGCAGCACTACAATATAAGATGGCCACTGGACGTGGTAGGCTCCACGGAACTAGAGGCTAAGCCTGCTCAACATTGTGGGGATGCTGGAACATATGGGGTTGCCATAATCGACGGGCGAGGGGGGAGCTCCCTCCGATTGGGAAACCGGAGGTAGCGTGGTGGTAGAGAACCTAGAAGGATAGAAAAAAGGGGAGGATTTGATTGAAGTAGATGAAAGGCTCATGCAGTTTAGGGGTGGGCGGATTTTGCGGAGTTTCCCTACGCAAAATTCTGTGAAATGACAAAAAACCTCTGCAAGCACGTGGAACTTTCCATGCTCGTGGAGATTTCTTGTTGCACCCGTTGTAATCTATGCATGGTCACAAGGGGCAGACAAACATTGTACCAGTATTAATCCTGTCTTGCATATTTATCCATGAAGATGCCACCATTTTGTGCATATCCTCTCCTCAGCTGGAGTACTTTCTACTGGCTAATCAGTAAGTGAAGAAAGGAAGAACCAGTGACAGGAGCAGAGTTTTGAAAGAAGGTGGATGGGGAGAAGACAGGTGTGTGAAAAAAGACAGAAATATATAAGATATGAGAATATATAAGACTGGACCCCTCCTGAGGCGGAAGCCGGGAGGTAGACTACTGCTTTTAACCCTGTGAATTTGCGCTGATTACTAGCAAACTCAAAAATCAACTACCGTGTGTAGTGCTGATTTCTAGCGCGACGCGCACCTCGAAATCGCCGTATTTTAAATTTTTTATTTTCACCCCCCCCCTCACTCACTTGTCTCCCTGGTCGATTTAAGACGATTTCCAGGCTGACTACCGAGACCTGGGCGGAGTGCAACCTCAGCGGACATCTTGAGTGGGAGGCACCAGGACCTTTAGCGGTCTAGTCCTCCTTATTAAAGGAGTAAACCAGAGGCAGTCGCGAGATTCTGCTGCCTTGCACATATAAGACTGGACCCCTCCTGAGGCTTAAGCCGGGAGGTAGACTACTGCTTTTAACCCTGTGAATATGCGCTGATTACTAGCAAACTCAGAAAATGAACTACTGTGTGTAGCGCTGATTTCTAGCGCAACGCGCACCTCGAAATCGCCGTATTTTAAAATTTTTATTTTCACTCCCCCCCACACTCACTTGTCTCCCTGTGCTCCCTTCTGCCGATTTCGCCCCCCTTCCTCCGCTCCCTGGTCGATTTCAGCCGATTTCCGGGCTGACTACCGAGACCTGGGCAGAGTGCAACCTCAGCGGACATCTTGAGGGGGAGGCACCAGGACCTTTAGCGGTCTAGTCCTCCTTACTTAAAGAGAAGGTTATGTCTCCGCACAGCGGATGCGCTATGTGGATGCGCCGTATCAGTGCAGGAGTCACTCCTGAGTCCAGCCCGTCTGCACCTGTCCACACCAAGGAGGTGCCGGGGGCCGGTAAGGACTCTGGAAAAACTACTCCTGACTTAGATATTCATCTATACTCTCAGGATACTCTCCTATCCCTAAAACCCCCCTGGAAGCCCTGCCATCACAGGTCCACCCCCCTACTATGCAACACTCTCAATTGCTGTTCCACCGAAGGACCAATCAATCACATTCCGCCTGTGCGCCTCATTAAAAATGCTCCAAAATCATCCCCGCCTCTGCATAAGGAATCTGGTTTTCTTATTAACGCCCGATCACTGGTTAAAAATAACATCACTTTTAACGATTTTGTTTCGGAAAGAAGGCCCTCATGGGTCTTTATAACCGAAACCTGGGCCACTGACTCCTCGGGCCTGAACTAGTAAATGCCGTCCCTGGTGGCTACGCCCTTGCGAGACTGGCCAGAGAAAGGCGGAAAGGAGGAGGTATTGCCATCTTACATGAATGCTCTACAATCTGCAGGATTGAGCCCCTCTCCTCCCCGCTTGACTCTTTTCAGGCTCTGCATTTTATGTTAAAATTCACCTCCTCGGCATCCTTCTCTATAGACCACCTGTTCCCAGAGCTACCTTTACTCGTGATCTCCTGGAATTAATGGAGCCTTATATTGATAAAATTAACTTTACCATTCTAGGTGATTTTAATTTCCACCTAGAAAACCTTCATTCTGCGGAAACCACCCCCCTGCTCGACTCTCTGGCATCCTATGGCTTTTTGCAGAAAGTAAGGGGCTCCACTCACTCTGCAGGGCATACCTTGGATGGAGTATTTACGAATGACTCCAGGCTACTCCTAGGCCCTCCCTTCCCACTATCCTGGAATGACCACATGGCAGTCCCTCTTGAGTTCACCCCCTGCTCCTCAACCTTTTCCGATAGGCCCACCTGTCATCAGGTCTCCAAAAGGAACTACAAGGGCCTCAATAACGAAACCCTATCCCCGTTTATCAGCAGCCTTAACATTTCATCTAGGTCAGATATTGATACGGCCTCCCTTGAACTTTCCAACTCCATTGCAAAGGCCATCGACACTCTGGCTCCGGTTAAATCTTACTACTCTGCCAGAAAGTGCCCCTCGCCCCCTGGAACACCGATGCCCTCAGACTGTTTAGACAGGACTGTAGGAAGCAAGAAAGGCTTTGGAGGTCCCATCTAGATCCACAGGAAAGAACTAAACATAAGGACATGCTCAAAAGTTATAAGGCCGCAGTTCAAACCGAAAAAATTTCCTACTTCTCCAATCTTACCACCACTCTCAGGTCACCTAGAGAGCTATTCAAAATCGTGGATAATCTATCCATGGTCCCCCTCCCTGACCCAATTGTACCTTCCCAAGAGCTGTGTAACCAGATTTCCACATTTTTCCACACTAAAATCAAGGATATATACACAGCTCTAGAAGACTGCAATCTTAACACCAATATTGCTTTCCTTCCGATAACTGCCTCCCCTCAAGACTCCATTGCCTTACCTCGCAGCAGTATGACACATTTTCCCCCTCTGACCCTGGAACTTCTCTACCAACTCCTTGATAAACTCAAGTCTGCTCTCCCCTTGACCCCTGTCCCTTAAAAATCCTGAAGGAGTGCAAAGAGGTTCTCCTGCCCCCTCTTCTTGACATAATGAACCAAGCCATCTCCAAGGGCATTTTCCCTGCATCCTGGAAAATGGCCACTGTCAAACCACTACTCAAAAAATCCTCCCTAGACCCTACCATCTTAAAGAACCTCCGTCCGATATCCCTGCTACCTGCCCCCGCCAAGCTATTAGAGGCCCACCTCAACTCTCACCTCAGTGCCTTCCTGGATAAATCCTGCCTGCTAGATTCTTCTCAGCATGGCTTCCGGAAGGTGCACAGCACAGAGTCAGCTCTCACAGTGATGGTAAACAACATCCGCACTAAGGTCGACAGTGGTCAGACTACCCTTCTGATCCTGCTCGACCTTACAGCTGCATTCAACACCTTGTCCCCTGCCATTCTGATTGCCCGCCTCAGCGAGATGGGAGTGGAAGGTTCTGCTCTGAGTCTCTTGGCCTCGTTCCTCAACCAACGCATGCAGAGGGTTAAACTGGGTGACTTCCTCTCCCCAGCCAAGCCAGTGCAATGTGGGGTCCCGCAGGGCTCTTCCTTGAGCCCCACCCTTTTTAACATTTACATGGCCCCCCTTGCCAGGCTTGTAAGATCATTTGGCTTGGAAGTATTGTCGTATGCCGACGACACCCAGATTATGGTCTCCCTCAATCAATCTGTGGAGACCGAGGCATCCAATTTCAAGAACTGTATGGAAGCTGTAGCAGGTTGGATGACCACATTTTTTTTTTTTAACTAAATGGGGAAAAGACGGAGGTTCTGGTCTTCGGAGGCAAACACGAGATCTGGTCGGCTGACTGGTGGCCATCGGCCGTTAGAGTATGTCCCACGCCCACCCTCGCAGCGCGCAATCTAGGAGTTATACTTGACACCACACTTTCCCTTGATAGACAAGTTAGTAGAACTGTCTCCACCTGCTGCGGGGTGCTAAGGATCCTCCGTAAACTTTCAGACTATCTTTCCTTGGACTCCAGGAAACAACTTGTGGTGGCCCTTATCTCCTCACGCCTAGATTATTGTAATGCCCTTTATCTGGGCATAAACAAGAGCCTTATTCAACGCCTGCAAGTCGTGCAGAATGCTGCTGCCAGGTTTGTTGTCAACGCCCCTAGACGCTCCTCCGGTTCGGCCATAAGAAAACATCTCCATTGGCTCCCGATGTTGTCCAGGATAGATTTCAAGGTTTTATGTCTAACTCACGGGGCCCTTCATGAATCCGGTGCAGAGGACATTAGGTCCCTTGTATCTCTCTATACCCCTGGTAGTGTCCTGCGCTCTTCCAACAGGAACCTCCTGTCCACTCCCCGGACGAAGAAGTCCAGATGGTAAGGGAAGGCCTTCTCTGCTCTTGCCCCGAAGCTCTGGAACCTCCTCCCGGATAAGCTCAAGGGCCTCGCATCACTTGATCAATTTCGCAAAGCCTTAAAGACCTGGCTCTTCACTAAAGCTTACCAGTAGCTCCTTCTTCTGTCCTGTGCATCGTTTCCAGCTCTTCCATCCTATGCGCCTTGATGCCCCTGGGCAAAGTTCTGCGCAATACAAATCTACTTTCATTCATTCATTCAGGTGTAAGAGCTAGAAGCTTGTGAGAAGCACGGACGAAAAGAAGGGGTGGTGTGTGAGAGGAGAGAGGGGAGAGAGGGGAGGGACAGGGGCTCTGAAGTGGTAGAGGGGGATGAGGGAGTGAGCTCAGACAGAAGGAGGGAAGGGGGAGCAGAGGGACAAAGGTGTGAGAAAAGGTGTGGCGTGGGGAGAGCAAATGTGTCTTGTGGAGTGACGAACAAGAAAAAGTGAAACTAGGTGGGAGAAGAGAAGAAAGTTACAGGCGGTGTGCCTCAAACCTTCGCTGCAGATGGTGGGAGGGCCACCGAGGGGAGAGAGACAGGCTGCAGGGGTCAGAGATGAGGAGAGTGATGGAGGGTGTTAAGATATCCCCCCCACACACACACCAATGGTGCAACAGCGTCGTGGCTTGGGGCCTTGTTGTCCGTGCCGGTCCTGGGCCACACACCCTCATGATGGATGACTCCCGCAGGGCCCTTGGGATGCCTCACGGCAGGGGTACCAAAGGAACAAGAGGTAAAACTCAGCAACAGGCTGGATAGAGGAGGTGCTCACTTGGGGTCCTGGGATGCCACACAGCAGGGACCTTGAAGAGCAGGGAGGGGCAACGGGGCAATGAAGGCAAGCAGAAAGGCACTTGCAGCCCGGGCACACACCCACCAAGTCGGTAGCATGTTGAAGCCTAACCCCTTGGCAACAGTGGCCATGGTATTGGGGCCCTCCCTCCAAAAGTTGATCTGTCTGAAAGCAGATAACAACCAAAAACGGACTGCATGAGCCACAATGGCAAATCATTAAGTGAGGCAACAAAATGTTATGTATAACCACGAGAAACAAATATATACAATGTTTACGTGTTTAATAAACTGCAACCTTTGTTGGCACCAAGAAAGTTATACATGATGTTTTTAAAGGTCAAAAGGGCGGAGTTGAAGAAGGTATAAGGGAGGGGGAGGCAACTCGCTGCCTGGGAGGGGTTGTGAAAACATTAAAAACATATTTATGGTAATTCAATATTGTAAGTGGCATCTATTCTTGTTTTATCACTAGCAACTAATTATGGAATATAGAGCTAGATGTATGAACACATTTTCCCATGGGCACAGAATGTGTTTAACTGTTTGATACACCTGACCAATAAAGCTCAAGGTCAGCTAGAAAAAAAATCTATTTTATGTTTGTACTTTAGTACTACTAAGAGAGTTTCCCATGAAAAGATATATGTACAGTTATGTGGTGATGTATGCATGAATTATATCTAGAAACTAATATTAAAATCAGTTAAAATTCTTTAAATTATGGTTTGGAGGCCCCATATTCTTTACATGTTTACGTAGGAAAAAAATATTTTGAAAATTAAACTCGGGCATCCTTTACCTTGATTCCTTCAAGAAAAAGCATATACATTTGAACTTCATGTTAGATTAATTTTACACTTTCAGTTCTGAGGTGAAATGTGGGTGAAACCAACATAATGTTTCAAATTAGATTTGTTCCTATGAACGTTTTGGACAGTTGGTGGCACCACTAATTAATGTTATTGGGGTAAAGAAATTAAGGTTATATGTTTATTTAATTACGCATCAAATGTATTTCCGTAAGTGATTCACATATTTCAGGGTGTGATAGAGAAATATAACTTGTATCACATAAGGCTTTCTGAAGAGTTTCATGTGTTGGGAACAACAACTCTTTCACTGATCTCCTCTTGGATATCATCATAACCAAGATTCCCTCCAATACCAAAGAGATCTTCCTTGGTGACTTTAACCTGCATTGCAATGACCTTAAAGATACCTATGTTAATGTTATCAGAGATCTACTAACTGATCAAGCCCTGTCCCAAGCCTGCTCTCTGCCTACTCACTCAAAAGGGGCCACCCTGGACTGGGTCATCTCTAAAGAAGCCGCAGTTCAACTTGTCTCCATAGACCCATGTGACAGGCCTGACCACCACACCATCTCCTTTGTTTTACCTGGGACCTGCAAGTCAAAGACACCACAATCAGTGATTCCCAAATGCTGGATCAGAGACACTAAAAAACTTGAACTTATCAAACTTGAAGCACGCTGTAATTCTGATCTCCCCCTCGCATATAACTGCGGTCAGTGACCTCAATGATCGTTACTCAGCGTCCATTTCGAACATCCTAGACGATCTGGCCCCTCTAGAGCTAAAAAGGTCACAAATCAAAGACAGAAACCCCTGGTTCTCCGATTCCCTCAACCTGGAGTGGAGATCCCTAAGACAAGCTGAAAGAATCTGGAGATAGCACCCCTAAGCTGAGCACCTTAAACTTCTCCGCCAGGCAAGAAACTCTTACAATAAACGCATCCTGAACTCAAAAAAAGAATACTTCAGATCGGAATTGGAGAATGCCAGGAACAGACCCCGCAAGTTCTTTGAACTGGTCAAACACCAATCTAATAAACTGGCTAAATCTCAGAAAGAATCCCCTAAATCTCTATCATCCTCAGAAGAATTCTCTTCTTTCTTTACTGATAAAACCATGTCTGCAATACCCACACTGGCACCATCTAAAAACCAAGCTCACTGGACCAACTTTGAACACTATGATGAAGACTCCATCTCCAAAATCCTCTCTACTTTGAACCCCAATAACCACTACAATGACCCTCCACCATCCAACTGCCTTGCCACTGTCACCCATGCCATTATTTCCTGCTGGACTACAATAATCAACACCTCTCTTCAGCAGGGCTCGATCCCGGAACCCTTGAAAGCTGGCCAAGTCCTTCTAATCTTAAAAAAGCCATCGCTGGACTCTTCCTCCACCGACAATTTCAGACCTATCTCCAATATTCCTCTGTTAGCTAAAGTGTTAGAGAAGTATGTTCAACAGCAACTAAGTCAGCACATCAATAACTTCCACCTACTGGATAACTTTCAATCTGGTTTCAGACCGGGGCACAGCACTGAAACTACTATGCTCCACACCATGGATGATGCCCTCCAAGCCCTTGACTAAGGCAAAACCTGCCTTCTAATACTCCTATATCTACCCTCCGCCTTCGATACGGTCAACCGTGATAAATTACTCAATGATATGATATGATTAACAGATTTTTAAAGTGCTCGTTCACCAACGGTTCCTTGGCGCTGGGGTGGAGGGCACGTGACTAGATGGGAGGGGGGATGTGAGTTAGTGGTTGTAGGCCTGAGAACACAGCCAAGTTTTTAGAGATTTCCTGAACAGGGGGTAGAACTCAATTTGACGTAGTGAGGGTGGCAGTGAGTTCCAGAGTTGCAGTGCTTGAAAGGTGAATCTTAGCCCTCCATGTTTTTTCCGCTTAGCGGCGAGGGGTGTCAGGAGATTGGCTGTGGCAGACTGGAGGGAACGGCTCGGGGTGTAACGCTGGATTCGGTCTGACACGAAAACTGGCCCATGGGTAGAGAGAGAGCTCTATAGGTAAGACACCCCATCTTAAAGAGGCAGCGTTGTGCCACAGGGAGCCAGTGGAGATCCCTAAGGAGGGGTTTCACATGGTGAGACTTGGAGAAGCCGTCCACAAGTCTTGCCGCCTCGTTCTGGACCAGCTGAAGCTTCTGCAGCTGGTAGGCGGGGATCCCTGCGTACAAGGAGTTGGAGTAGTCAATTTGTGACATGACTAGGGCCAGGGTGACCTGGACCAGGGCCTCGGGAGAAAGAAACTTGCTGATTTTCCAGATCCTACGCAGGTGATAGAAACAGGAGGAGACTACGGAGTTGACCTGAGGCTTGAGGGAAAGGTCACTGCTTATGGTGACTCCGAGGCACTTGACTGCTCCTGCTGGGGTGGGGGGGACCCAGGGTAGGTGGCCAGAACTGGGGTTCCAGGGATTAGCTGAGGGCCTAGTAAGAACAAGCTCTGTCTTATCCGGGTTCAATTTAAGTTGACTTGTGTTCATCCAAGTATGGATAGATGTCAAGGTGGAGTGGAAGGATTCAATTGCAGGGGGGGAAGGGTCGATGGTGAAGATGAGCTGAATGTCATCAGTGTAATTGAAAACGGTCACGTCCCTCCTCCGCAGGTCAGATATAAGGGGCCAGATATACAGATTAAAGAGGAGCGGGAGATGGAGGTGAGCTCCCTTCTTTCCGAGATGAAGTCAGATAAGCGGACGGCTTGGTGGCAGTTACTGAGGAAGGAGGAAATCCATTTAAGGGGAACCCCCTGAATGCCGGCACCCTCAACACGGTCGACCAGAAGTTTGTGATCGACGGTGTCGAAGGCGGCCGACAAATCCAGGAGGACGAGCGCCTGTGGGATATTAAGGTCTGCGCCCCATCTTAGTTCATCATGGACAGCAAGAAAGATGGATTCCGTGGAGTGTTCCGGTATGAAGCCCACCTGATGGGGGTCCAGGTAGTGTGAGTGTTCTATGAAAGTACTGAGACAGCTTGTGACATAGGCCTCAAGGATTTTCCCCAGGAAAGGTAGAAGAGAAATGGGCCGAAAGTTGCAAGGTACAGAGGGGTCAGCACCTGGTTTCTTCAGAATGGGTCGTACTTCTGCCATTTTGAAGCAGTTGGGGACGATGCCTGAAGACAAGGAATTGTTGAGAAGAGACAGTGGGACTTCGGGAAACTGAAGAAAGATCTGACGGGCAATGTGGGGGGGACAGCAATCTGTGGGGGAGCCCAATGAGACTTTATTAAGAAGCGAAGCAAAAACCTCTTGTGTGATGGGTGGAAAAAGATCAAATGAAGAGAGGTTATGCTGTTTTGGTGAGGGGTCTGGAGGGGAGATGGATTTGGGTATGCTGGCTTTGATGGTGGCAATTTTATCAAAGAAATAAGAGCCGAGAGAGTCGCACAGCAATTGGGAAGGGGCTGGCTTGGTGTTGATCCGATCTGGTTTAATAAGTTCATCCACGATGGAAAATATCTCCCACGCTTTGTTATCGGAGCTAAGAATTTTATGTGAAAAGTATTCCTGACTTAGCCTTTAAAATGGCGTCTTTGTAATCGTGCAGGGCCTTAATGAAGGAGGATTTCAGAGTGGGGCAGTAGTTCTTCCTCCACTTATGCTCCGATTGGTGCAGGGACAGTTTCATCTCCTTCAAACTGGTGGTGAACCAGCGCTGTGCATCATGGGGTCTTTTTTGATTTATCCTTCTGAGTGGGGCCAGACAATCTCTACCTGTGGCCAACCAAGCATTGAGGTTCTCAGCTTGAGCATGAGGAGATAGCTGGGGGTCACAGAAGGAGGGGATGGGAGGTTTGGACTTGGATAAGAAGGTGCATAGATCTACTATGTTCACCTGGCTCCAGTTTCATACTCTACTTGCCCCTGGTGGAGGGGTTTTACCATAGGGGAAAATAGGAAGGGGAAAGGATATGAAAACGTTATGCTTGGATTACTATATAGCACTAACTGTGATTTAATATTTATATAACATCACATCATACACTGTTTATCATGTTAAGGTCCTGTTTTTTGCTATTCACAGGCCCCTGATGAAGGGTCATACCCTGTTGACCCGAAATGCATTGGGCAATATGAAATAAGAGAAGTTTATTTAACATACTATTATTTTCACGAAGAAAAAGTACAAGGAACATTTTAAAAATATAATTAAATACAGTGATTCACAACTGCACATCAGCCTAATGGATTTAATGATTTGATTGAATGCTGTTTACACTAGAAGAAAAACCATAGTGGTTCCATTCAAAAGAAGTGTGCAGGCCTCCTGTGAAGAGATAAAATGTTATATTGCGCCATGCTAAAAAGTTAAGTTGGTGATTGAAAGCAAGATTTAGTTTCCTATAGTGCTATATTTAGTTGCTAGTAGGACATCCGGTGAGATGTCCAATGCGGGCTTTCACAATAATTTGTGCTATGAAGGCTGCTGCTCAAGTCAATCAATCTTTTAATGGCTTATAAAGCATGATTACTCTGCTGTGGGGGAACGGAGCAGCTGGTCCACCAAGGCGCTGTGGTTCAAATGAGGCAGGGTGTTCCAGGTCTTTGCTGCAAGGTAGGAGAAGAATCTTCCTCTGGCTAAGGTCTTGCGGTTATGTGGGATGGTAGCCAGGGCCAGTTGTGCATAGCGGAGGTCTCTAGTGGGTACCTTCTGAATGTTCTGCCATTTTTTGTGGAGTTTCTTGGTGATGCGGGCATAGAGCACATTGACGTTGTTGATTCTGCTGCTGTCAAGTGCATGGGGGAACATCTCTCTGGACTCAGTGGGTATTCTTTTGAAGATCCTTCAGAGTTGGCTTAGAGTGTGGTAGCAGGATGATGAGACGGCGTTGATCTAGTGGCTCATGGTGAATGAAGAGTCAAGTAGAAAATCAATTCAAGTGCGAGCAAAAGCAACTTGTGTAGCTGCGCATTCTGTTGCGCCGGGTATTCAGTAGGGAGTGGAAGTTCCGTGAAAGCTCCACCCACTCTCCGCTCATCTTTTTTATTGGTTTAGTTCCTAAATGCTAGCTTCCGATTGGTTTTAAGAATGTTAGTCCCTCCTTATGACAGGCATGTTGTCATTTGTATTCTTCCATGGCTACTGGCTCCTTTACGTCGAGCGTTGCACAGTATGTTTTTCTTTATCCTGTGAGCACTATTTTCTTCCCGTGCCTCCCACTCATGTTGTTCGTGCCTTCTCGCCTGCCCGCACTCCCGTTTGCAATGCAATAGGTCTTGCATAAATGCGAGCCCTATTGCATTGCAAATGCTTGTTTGCTACCAGGACAGCGCTCATGCAGAAATTGCTGCTTTGCGCCTTGGGTCGCTGTGGGCGCATGCGCAGAGATGGCCCTTTCCTGCAGGATCAGTCCATGGCAGGCTTCCCAAGTCTCTGAGCGTGCATGCGCACTGCTGGCAGGCGCTGACAGAAATAGTGCCCTGCAGGCCAGAGCACCGAATACCACAACCATGGACGACGTCCCCACCCCGGATAAGCCAGTGGGCAAGCTGACGGTGATGGACGTGTATGACATGGCCTCATTTGTGAGCCAGGAATACCAGCAGCTCATTGACCTGCACGTCTGCGAGGCCATCGGCCAGCTCATGCCCCGGGTGGTATGAGTACTGGAGATCCTCGAGGTGCTGGTGAGTCCGATCAGCTAGACCTGAGCCTGGATCTCAAGAACCTCTGCCTGGAGAGGGTGGAGCGGCTGGACAAGGACAAGACGCACTAGAAGGTGGTCTGGGGTTGTTGTGGCTGAGGGTGGGCTACGAGAGGCAACAGAGGGCCCGGAAGCATCTGAGAGTGGTTTTGTCTGTGTTTTGATTGAGCTAGCGGTTGAAGGTGAGGCCACGGGCACTTTCAACTGGACTTGTAGCTAGAAGAGAACGGGGCACCAGAGCCTGATGCTGCCCCACTTGGAACAGGAGGAAGGGGACACAAGAGAGGCAAGGGAAGTACTGAAATCATCTGTACATAGGTCATAAGGTGGAAAGAAGGGCACAGGCCGTAAGTGCAGTTAGGAGCACCAAAGAATTGAACTGGGAATGTGGTGCTGTCATTGTGGAATGGGACAGTTGCTATATTGGGAATGGGTAGAAAGACTGAAGTCAAGACCTGTGGGCTGGAAAAGTGGATGCTGGCGGTAGATGGGTTTGACATGGCTATGACAAGTAGAGAATTGTGCAGGGCTGTGATTGATATGGGTAGAACTGACTGGGCAGTGGTGGCACAGGTGTCCTAACTTAGAAACATCCGCACATCATATACTTTCTCTTCTCAAAAGCGGCCCTAATCCATGAATCAGAATTTTCTGCGTAAAAGCTTTTTTTTTTTTCATTCCCCCACCCCAAATGTTTTAATTTACTGGCTGTTTTAAAACACATTTATGTTCCTCAAAAGCATTGTGTGTGACATAATTTTCGGTCAAAGCAGATTTATGCAAAAGTCTGAGGCAGAGGAGAACGGGGGCCATAGTGGCAAATATAAACATTGGGCCTGAGTGGGCACTCACTGAGCCCTAATTGTAAAGGGAGCTCAGGTGAATGGCTGATTGAACAGAGCAGTGGGCAGTTAACCGGGTCATATGAAGTGCACACACTTGCAAATCTTTGTGCAGTCCTCTCTCAGCCTGTCCCCCCAGAGACAGCATTGCACATCCTGCAGTTCATCTTTATTGCCTTAACTTTTTTGACCCATTTGAGGGGGGATAAAGAGGGGTGCGGAGTTTGAATCTCTACATGTAGTGCAATAGTCATACGGCATAATGCTTTCATAACTGTCCAAATAGCCTGTTCCGCGATGCCTAGTCGCCCTCACCAGGGAATCGCAAACTACCACTCAGGAGCCTGTGTTACCTCCATGTTAAAAAAGAGTAGATGTTTCAGCACCCAGACTAATGTGCTGCATAGCTCAATACAAATAAGGTCCGAAAGGCGAGAGCAGTTGCATTGCAAATGCTTGGTAATTAGTGTTGTTAGTTAGAACTAAGTCAAGCAGTGAGAACATTGGTGCAGAAGGTTCAGTGTAAATGGAAAGGGGTCCAAGGAGGGGGATGTAAGGCAGGAAAGAGGGAAAGAGGATGTAGAAGAATAATAGTGGGGGCAGCACAATACAACTTTTCTGGGAAAGTCAGAAGGAAGAGTGATTATTAAAAAAGCTGTTATTTAGTTATGACGGGACAGCAGGTATAGAGTCAGTAACTGAAGGGAGGAGGTGAGTAAATTGCCAGAAGAGGGATGTACAAAGCATGTGGTGGCATAGAACTGTACCTATTTCAGGTACTGTTAGAGAGTTTTACCAAGGAATGTATTTATTTTATTTATTTATGCTTTTGTATACAGCACGTTTATTACCCTAAGGTGCTCGAGGACTTTACAACTAAAATAGTTCATTCCATTAGGCACATTCATTGCTGTAAAGTAAGATGGTGTGGCATTTAAAATAAGCCAACAGCATTAAAGTATGGTTAATTGCAACAGTCATAAATATTAAGTCAGAGAATGTTGACTAGTGTCAGGTACAAGATAGTGACCACTGATATCGAGGTAGAGAGGTAACCTTCAAGGCATTGATCAGTGTGGCGACCACACAAATTAGGTGTACAAAGGAAAAGGGAAATTACCTAAAATGTAATTGAAAAAGTAAGGCTTTCAGCTAAGATTTAAAGATAGCCCTCAGGGGGTTCTGTGTAGGATCAGAAGTAAGGAGTTTCCTAATCTGGCCGCCCTACCTTCAAAGGATTGAGCCATATTTAATTTATTTTTTAAAGGTCACTGCTTCAGTGTTCTGTGATTGATTTATTGATTGATTGATTGATTAGTGCATTTGTAAAGTGCCATCCTATATAGAGATCGTTGGTCCCTGCATAGTGAAACATCCTCTTTTTGGGGGGGGGGGGGGTGTTGAAAAAGGTACAGGCAAAAGACCTTTTCCGAAGTTGCCCGGCGTTAGCCGCCTCTATACCCACTCAAGTTTACCAAACAAAGAGGCAGGCGCTGGAGACTGGAAGGCAGGAAACAGAAGTTTTATTCTCTCCGGAGGAGAAACACATCAGTTCGGACAGCAAGTATCGTCACGAGGTGCTCTAACCGCATCTCTGAGGCCTGGCCTCTTATACACAGGTTTACGAACTTTATTGCATGTAACACATTCTTGCAATGCTTTGAAGTATGAAAGGACATCCTCGGAATCTCCCCTTCAGGCCCGTTCCCACACACATTTACAGTTGAAGTCCCCACCCTGGTCACAACAGGTGATGATTATTGCGCAGCTGGACATTCCGCCGATTCACGGAATGTGTGGGGTTGATCGGATCTCATAGGGTGGGGGCTTTGATCAATTCGAGGGTCCTTTAATGGGGGAAGCTTCCTACTGTACGGGGGGGGGCAATAAACAGTATCCGCAGGGCCAGGTGGTGGCCTGGGAACGAGGAAGACAAACGGGCACACAGGAAAAGGGGGTTTGTATCAAAGGACCTGGGACTATGAAAGGGATGAAGGGAGGTGTCGTGCTGGGAACAGGATAGGATTCCGGGGCAGAGCCGCGCAGATGGGGAGGGTTTATGGCCCATGCATGAGAGAGCGGGGGTGACCAGTGCGTGAGGGAGCTTGTGAGGGCGAAGAGCCGTGCTGGGGGTCAGTGGCGCACAGAGGGTGGTTCTGACCAAGGTACCTAAAATGGCGGGTGTGCACGACAAAAAGTGTGGCATCGGGAGAGAAGGCAAGATGGCGCAGATAATGTTTACTAAACCTTATTAATTTTCCACAGTCCTCCCTTTAACATTCCTAAGACATCTTGCTGGCCTATTTCCTACCATGTCTACTGTGGCAGCTATAAGTAAAGAAGTAGGAACCCAGGTGAAGGAGCTATGCATAAACATTACATTTAAAATCTTTCATCTTAGGAGGCGGGCTCATCGCTGAGCTCGTTGCAGGAAAGTCATAGTAATGCAATATCGAACAAAAAGGATTCTGCAGTGAGAGCGTTGGGTACATTTCATAGATGCTTATAGTCATTCGGAATATGAACTGATAGGTTATTACATATGTAAGTTCATTTTGTACTTGGTTGGAGCATAATCAATACAATGGTAGCTGGGAGAGAAATGAGACGTAGTAAAAACGATAATCAGGGGTACCATTGTTCGAAGAGGAGGGGCGTTGCTTTTTCCAGTGTCTTATTGTCGTGGACCATTATTAGTGAATTCTCAGCATTCTTTGTCGTCTTCTGTTGGCACTGTTGAGCACCGGCGGTGGAGCTATGCGTCCAGCTCTATTCCAGGTCCTGCGTTGCAGGGCATGACCTTTTCTTCGTGTTTCCGGTCACAAAGGTCCTTTTTTTCGCCCTGTGTCCTAACTATTCTTTCACGGGTACCTTAGACAGGGCACCCAAGTTTTATTTGAGTCTGCAACAAAACCCTATTCTATCTAATTGCAGTTTTTCTTTTTCGAGTCGATTGTCAAAGAGTTCAGGTGGAAGAAGGGTGTGCGTGAGTAGTCCTTATGGTAGGTCGGAGGAAGAGGGGATGGAGAGGAGCCAGATCGGGAACAGACCAGGGAGACGAAAAATTTCAGGTAGGTGGGCCCATGATCGGGCTCAGAGGGCGGGGACTTCTGGCATTTGTTGATCATCGAACAGGGGCACCAGGTCAGCCCTTTCCTTTTATTTGGTCGGAAACAATGCCTCGTCCTGCGACTCCTTACTGTTGCGGTCCCGCCTTGGTCAAAGTCGCTGATGTTCCACGATCAGCAGTCAGGCCGCGTGCTCCCACATCCGGTCTCTCTCTCCTCCGACGGTGGTACCCTTAAATGAGTTTGAAAAGACAGTCTTTAGAGAATTGGCAGTAGAAGGCAATCACATAAGTCTATTTCTCTCCCAACTCCAAGCAACCGGGGAAACATCCGTTACACTGGGGTTTACGACCAACGTGTAAATAATTGTTGATAGGTTTGCTGGATTCCCTACAACTTTTCTTCGTGACTATTTCTTTGGCGTTTGTTGGTATTACATTCATTGTCGTGGTACGAGGTCTGATACCTGTTCATTGCATTTGTTTATTACAGTCACATCAGTTCTTCTGGCAGACACCCACTTTTCTAGTTCGAGTCTTACAAAGCTATAACGTCCTTCAGGGCTTTGTATTTTACAAAAAAGTGCAACGTGCTATCACCATGGTCTGATAGGTATCTTTCTGAGGAATGAACATAGGCTAAACAATTTTCCATTATATCAATGCATCCTATCTTTTAGCTAAACATTTAACTTTCAACAGGGTTTACTGCAACAATTTCTTCATTTCAATCTAATCTTAACTTCGCAAACATCATTCTAATTTCTACATAGTCTCTTACAGCCTGGCTACTTCATAAAAACGGGGGGCTTTCGATAACTTTTCGACTCATCCTTGGGGTGACCGGGGTCTTATGAAAAACAACTATGCACATAGCAAACTGAGATGAGGGACTATCGTCTTGCTTTGAGTCGCAAGGGCGTTATCTAGCAGAAGGCTACAGTTCAGTTGGTAAGCGTTCAGGGACATTTCTCAAATTCTAAAATTTGTAGCTTGTTCGTCAACAAATCATTTCTAGGAACAACGGCTGGCCTGTGTCAGCCGTAAGTCGACCCATCCCTTACAACCAGGGGTGAGTCACATTTTTCAAACTCTCGTCCGGGGCAGCTGATACAAAACTGGGGGCGTTCTGGGAAGACGGGGATGCTTCGATCACTTTTACTGTTTGGACATTGAGATAATTCGGAACGGGGAAGGTCGCGTTACCTGAGGCATTTTATCACAGAAGCCACTGACATGTAGTTCCCATATTACGGGTCAGATTAGGGAACCTCAGTCGTCTTACCTGTCCTTTCCTTTTTGGCCAATTTAGATCACATCAATATTTAGCAGAAAGGAGAGGTAGTAACATGGTATCAATGCAATTTTAGTTAAGGCAAATTTGTGCAAATACTTGCGGTATTTGGAGCCAATTGGGTGGTGCACCAGGGATGGTGGTTCGCCAATTAGGTGCCAGTCGTTAGGAAGAGTGGGAGTGTGGAAGAGAGGGAGAGAGAGAGAGAGAGAGAGAGAGAAAGGGAAAGAGAGAGAGAGATAGAGAGAGAGAGAGAGAGAGAGAGAGAGAGAGAGAGATATGCAACAATAGGCTAAACAGTACACGTGCAACATGGAGAGTAGCCGTGTACTAAGATAGGCTATTCGGCGCTTTACACAACATGAGACATTACGGGTCTGGGTGAGGATTTAGAAAGCATGCAGTTTGACAGAGGGACATGCATTGAGTAAAAGGGCACCATTGTGTCGCACTCCTCGCACTCTCAGTCCTTTGCCTAGTTAAGTCAATGCTTCAGTCGCATAGAAAACATTTTCTCAGTTTCAGACATACGTGGTCTGTGCTCATTCACGCAACACGGGTTAGGGGTGATCGCGTCTCATCATATCATACAACTATTGGCTCTTTTGTTACAAGAGCAGTGTGTGGGTGTCTTTAGGTGCCACCTTGCTGCGTTAGTCCGCTTCGTGTATCAGACATGGCGTGGCTTCAGATCTTCACTATACCTCAGTCGGGATTCCAATGTAACCTGTAGAGGGAGGAAAAGAGGGGAAGGGAGGGGGACAACATTCCAGCATATCACATGTACGGGTACGAAAGTCCTTTACTTACCACCTACTCGTCTTATCCCCTCGGGATATAATCCCTGAGATCTTGGTTTCCGAAGCCAGGGGGCGGGCAGTGTGGTAAGGATGGCGAGCGATAGGTTGTTCATGAGGGAGACGGTCCGAGTGTGGCATTATAGGTCGTGTGTAGGGAGACGTTAAAAAATTAGAGGCGCTTAGTGCGAGGTATCTAGTTATCGGGGATCCTTAAATCATTCCCAATGCTGTGATGTCCTAAGGCATACTCGCTCTTTGGCCAACCCTATTCCCTAGTACCTTTGAGTACCATACCTTTATAACATTTAATCATTCACACCGCTTCACTTTACCCATTCTCAGAAGTCGAGGTCCTCCTTCATGCGTTTGTTCCTGAGCTAGTCACACATTTGGGGGCAGCGTATCGTGCCTTAGATTCGATCATCAATCCGAGGCTGAGCGACCATTTTCTAATAACTTTAAAAAGAGAACAAAACAGGTCGTACAGAAAAAAACCCTTCCCGCTGATCCCACATTTACAAAAGTATGCGATACCTGTTCGTAGTTTGAAAAACCTTTATTTGCATAATCGTTCAGCATGTAAATATGAGAGTGCAATCGTATTTTGGCCGGACACGGCGTTGGCTGAAGTGTGTACAGTAGGGGGCTATTCTGCAGCATTAAAAATATTTTAAAAGAGTTCATTTGGTTATTTGCAGGAAACTTAAAAACGTCTATCAATAGTTGAGGGATCAGGGGACGTTCATTTCATAATTGGAAGCATAGTCAGATTAGTTGCAATCAAATTTCCTAGAAGCATACCGTGGGCGTGTGTCATAAGCGTCGTTATGTATCAGTTACAATAATATCATAATAAATCGTACATTGAAACCAACATTTTAACGGGATCTTTTTACATGTTCGCCAAGTGAACCCTCCCCCTTTTTCGTCAAGTGTACAAAGGATCATATACAATTCTCAGAACATCAAGTCTTATTAGCAAAAGAAGACACCACGAGGTGTTCGTTAGTTCCTATTGCCACCGGCGCCATTTTTGGGCGAGGCCGGGTTAGTCCGGAAGTAGCATCAGGGACAAAATGTTTCCAACAACCGGCGGTTGGACCAGAGTCCTTTTCGGCAGTTCAAAACTTGTGCTAACAGAAGGGGCAGGCAATGTGGACCGTCAATCAAAAAGGGGAGGGAGGCAAAAATCTCCCCTACCGGGTCACGTTGAGATTCAGCCAGAACTTGTTCGAGTGATCAAGGCAGTTGTTCCCCACCGGAAGCCTGCAGGGGTCGAGGGCTCCTGGGACTCTTGTAGAATCTTCAAAGCTGTGGAGATGTTGTCGGAGGTGGGGGCTCGTGCCCAGGTGGGCAAGCGTCTAAGTTACGTTGCTGGTCAAAGTTATTCTAGCGGCCTAGACTTGGCTTCCAGGGGGCCCAGACGCCATTTTGAGACTCCGCAGCAGTCGCCCTTCGTCGTGTCTGCAAGAGTGGATGAGACTTCTTGGGGCGAAAAATGGAACACCGTGCCGTAGGAGCAGGACATTCGGTTCAGGGCGCTAGGGTGCAGCTGTGGAGCCTCCACCTGGGGAGGTGAGGGAGGCTCGTTCGCGCCGCCTCCCTCTCCCAGTGCACCCCACGCCGCCCCTTTGCACGGGTATACGTGATGGCCGGACCATATCCCGTGCTCCACAAGTACTCTTGAGGGCCATCATATGTCTCGTGCTGCGCAAGTATGGCGGCTGGCCATTCCATGTCCTGTGCTGCGCAAGTATGTGCATCGCCGTTGTATGTCCTGTGCTGCGCAAGTATGTGCGTCGCCCGGCTGGAGGATTTCGGCGCCGGGCCGGGGCTGGGAAACCTCCACCTGGGGAGGCGAGGGAGGCGAGTTTGCGCCTCCTCCCTCTCCCAGCCCCCCTGCACCATTTCTTCAGCGGAGGTATTCGTGATGGCCGGACCAGGAGATACGAGGGAGGGGGCCATCTGCATCCGCCCTCTCCCTACTCGTGGCCCGGGCCGCGGCGGTGAGAACCAGGAATCCTAACTGCTAGACCATATGGGAGAAGAGGATGGGACATGCCAGGCCCGTGGTGCCTCCTGGACTTCCCACCGGCGACCTCTTTGATCGACGGCTGTCAGCAGGACCCCGCCCCACATGTGCTGCGTGTTTCACCTTCCGGATGGGCGTGACCGGTGACCTGCTGCATTTTGGGAACTTCCGGAGTGGGTGTAATATGTATTGTATTGCTCCTATTAATACGGTGTTACTTTACTGGAATTAAATCTTAAATTATATAACAGAGACTTGGTTTCCTTGAATCCTTTTACTACGAGAACCTCGCTACAGTGGGAGTAGGTATTTATGCCTGGGTAATAGGGGGTGGGGTGTCCACAAGAACAGTTTTCCTGAACGGGGGGTTGTCTATGCAGGCCTGTAATTGCTTTTGTTCACAGAGTGGGGGGGCAACAGAGAGTGATCAGTCCCATTGCACTCGAAGTTTGAGTTCGTTAATGGAATGTATACTAATCTGTCCGAAACTACTCTGTGTGTTATCCGAAAGGGTGGCTTTTGTGTTCGGGAATAGTAGCGGTAGTACGGGGTTCGTTACCGGGTAACTTAGAGCTTGACTGGGTTTCCCGTTTCAGCGTTGTTCGAGCTATGAGAAATCAAACATGTCGCTGAAATCGGTCTGGCGAAATCTGTGCCATCGGGCGTAATCAAACGTGGTGGTTCTATCCGGCCTGTCTGTGTCAGTCTGATTCATCTTTGTCTCACGCCTTTTCCCTTTCTGCCGGCCTGTTATTTCTGTCGGCCCTCTGCTCTTACCCGTGTTCAGTAGAGTCGGGCATTGGGCTTTCCAGTGCCCGGAATATTTACAAAAAGCACATTGATTTTGTCCTAAGTCTGTTCGTCCTGCGCGTAATGTCGGGGGATTACGTTCGGGTCGTCGTGTCTTGGGGTTGTCCTGTCGGTACATCCCTTTACACCGTTCCCTTCCTGTGTTTACTCCTTGGAACCGTGTCGCCGCTATCCCTTCCTTCTGCCTATCAGATGCTTGGAAGGTTGTCTGTCGTGTTTCTTTACCTACTCTGACTTCGTCTCTTTCTTTTCGTTGCATTGCTTCTTTGCGCCACATACCGAGACTGTCGAGCATAATAGGCGTTGTCTTACTACTACAAAGGGCTATTTCTAACGTTTCTATTTTATCAAGGTCGAAGGATCCTATCAGTGGCCACTGTTTCTCTTGATTTTCTTTGGTATACTTGTGCCATAGCTTACTATAAGCTATGGTAACTAATCCATACTTTGTGAACATGTCTTTATTAGGGGTGCCTTCCAGCGGAGCTAGATGGTCCACCTCTAATAAACGGTCCGGGTTGAACCAGCTACCAATCAGTGAGGAGAAGATAGACATGACGGATCACAATGGGGACAAAAGTCAGCACTACCTATCTTATCACTGCGTGCAAAGACTAGACAGAATATTTCTATTCTACGTTGTTTGCAGGCAGTGAATACCTCATGAACCAATATCAAACAGTCAATGTTCGGTCAATCAAACAATCAGTGGGGAGAATAAGTAGGCCCGCAAAGGTCTGCGTCACCTACCCTTTCACTATCTGCAAAGAGGGAATCTGTTCTTTCCTGTTTGTAGACAGAGAATCTCCAGAAAACAATCCGCGAACAGTAGTTCGGGTTCAATCAATTAATCAGTGTGGGAGAGGGGAATCTCCCGAAAACAATCCACGAACCGTAGTTCGGGTTCAAACAATCAATCAGTGGGGGAGAAAGATAGGCATGACGGCTGCGTTACCTATCCTTCACTGCTTGCAAAGAGAGAGCCGGTTGTTTCTCCGTTTGCAGACAGTGAATCTCCAAACAAATCAACAAAGAGTAATACTAGCATTTTCCAAACAATCAAACAATCATTTTGCAATTCGTCGTGTTTACACGACCTTACCCGGACCGCATGGTCAGTTTCTTGTCTTCCAAATCCAGCGCCCGATCGTCCTCTTTTCTTCGTATTCCTCGCGGCACTCCTGATGGTTCCCAGTCAGGACCGTAGATCACTCGAGAGAGGTCTGTTCGGAACCAGTGAAGTTCGGATGATCGGCTGCCAGACGAGGGTCTATTGGGCAGGAGCTCTCCCGATCGTTGCAGTCGTTCACTCTGTCGTCAGGACCTCTCCCACTGGATCCACGTGTCGCTGATGGGCCCCACGTTTGGGACGCCAATTGTTGAAAAAGGTACAGGCAAAAGACCTTTTCCGAAGTTGCCCGGCGTTAGCCGCCTCTATACCCACTCAAGTTTACCAAACAAAGAGGCAGGCGCTGGAGACTGGAAGGCAGGAAACAGAAGTTTTATTCTCTCCGGAGGAGAAACACATCAGTTCGGACAGCAAGTATCGTCACGAGGTGCTCTAACCGCATCTCTGAGGCCTGGCCTCTTATACACAGGTTTACGAACTTTATTGCATGTAACACATTCTTGCCATGCTTTGAAGTATGAAAGGACATCCTCGGAATCTCCCCTTCAGGCCCGTTCCCACACACATTTACAGTTGAAGTCCCCACCCTGGTCACAACAGGTGATGATTATCGCGCAGCTGGACATTCCGCCGATTCACGGAATGTGTGGGGTTGATCGGATCTCATAGGGTGGGGGCTTTGATCAATTCGAGGGTCCTTTAATGGGGGAAGCTTCCTACTGTACGGGGGGGGGCAATAAACAGTATCCGCAGGGCCAGGTGGTGGCCTGGGAACGAGGAAGACAAACGGGCACACAGGAAAAGGGGGTTTGTATCAAAGGACCTGGGACTATGAAAGGGATGAAGGGAGGTGTCGCGCTGGGAACAGGATAGGATTCCGAGGCAGAGCCGCGCAGATGGGGAGGGTTTATGGCCCATGCATGAGAGAGCGGGGGTGACCAGTGCGTGAGGGAGCTTGTGAGGGCGAAGAGCCGTGCTGGGGGTCAGTGGCGCGCAGAGGGTGGTTCTGACCAAGGTACCTAAAATGGCGGGTGTGCACGACAAAAAGTGTGGCATCGGGAGAGAAGGCAAGATGGCGCAGATAATGTTTACTAAACCGTATTAATTTTCCACAGGGGGGGGTTGTGAGGCTCTGGATTTCAGTCTTCAACTATCGCCACGATTTACTCTGGGTGGGTCCTTATTATATGGACCACCGGGGACAGCAGGGGCATTTCTGGAATCATTTGGGGAGGCGCTGGCAGATAGATCATTACGCTTTTCTAATTATCTGCTTCTTGGGGACTTCAATATCCACCTTGACCTTATAGAGTCAGCGGATTCTGTTGCTTTTCTGGATATTCTCCAGATGGCCCAGTTCCCTCAAAGGGTGAAGCATTCGACCCATCAAGGGGGACATACCCTTGATTCTATCTGCACCCATTTCCCTATATTAGTGGGGAAGCCTTTACCGGTTGCTTGGTCGGACCACTTTCTCATAATTTTTTCTTGAGCTGTGCAACGCCGCCTCGACCAGCCAGTTACCATTGCTCCTCCACCTCCAGGAAATTGGATGCAGGGCAACTCAGAGGTCTTTTGGCAGTGGAGCGCCCTCTCCTTTTTGGAGATTTGGAGGATAATGTGGCTAGCTTTGCCAATTGGATTACTGATTCTGTCAATGCTCTCTCCGTTTCTGGCCATTGCAGCTCAGGAGAGGGGCTCCTTCTAAGCCATGGTTCACTTTGGAGCTGAGGACGCTGAAACAGGCCTGTAAGGTCCTAGAAAGAGCCTGGCGTTCTAGTGGTTATTGTGCCACTGCCAAACAGGCCCTTAGAGCCAAACAGAAACTTTATTATTCATCCATTGGGATAGCCAAGGGCTGATATTTTTCTGCTCAAATTGATCGGGCTAAGAATAACTTTAAAAAAAAATTCGCCATTGTGCAGTGCTTTGTGGCTCCCAGTGACCAGGCAGCGGTGATACCCTTCTCAGTTACCTGGTGTAATACCTTGGCTAAATTTATAAGTATACAGGAATCCTTTTCGAATGTACCCAAGAGGGTTACGTTGGCGATACAGGAGAAAGAGATGGGGTGTTCCTTTTCTGCATTCAGCCCGGTGGACCTGTCGACTTCGTTTAGAATTCTTAAAGCACTTAAATCTGGTTCGCCTAAAGACCCTTGCGCTGCTAGGCTCCTAGCGGAAGTGGCCGATACGATTAATACTGAAGTCAATCTAGTGATCAATCAGTCGCTTTGTGAGGCTTGTATCCCGTCTTTATGGAAGCAGGCATTGATCATGTCTCTGCTTAATAAGCCATCCCGTGATCCTCTGCTCCCTGTCAATTACTGGCCTATCTCGCTCTTGCCAAGTTCGGTTAAAGTCTGTGAGAAGGTTGTGACATCTCAGCTTACCAACTTTGTAAAGATGGCAGGCTTGTTACACTCAGCGCAATCCGGGTTCTGTGCCTCACACAGCACGGAGTCCGCTCTACTGGAGGTGACAGAGGCGATTCGGGAGTGTCTAGATGCCAGCGGGAGAGCAGCTTTAGTTATGCTGGATCTCTCGGCGGCATTCGACACGGTGCCCCACTCTCTACTCCTTGATCACCTAATGGAAATTGGTATCTCGGGTTCGGCCTTGAGTTGGATTCACTCCTTTGTGGAGGATAGATCACAGCAGGTGTGGCTTCCCCCCTGTGCCTCTGCACCAATGCATTTGTCTACTGGTGTTCCACAGGGGTCATCCCTTAGCCCTCTCCTTTTTAACATCTACGTGACTCCGCTGGTTTATCTTGCAGAGTCACTGGGGGCTAAGGTGATGGCATATGTGGATGACACACAGCTTCTGTTCTCTTGGAAGAGGGGGGAATGACTCGGTGGGTGCTGTGCAGCACTGTCTATCCTCGGTGTTCCACTGGCTGGCGAGCGCACAGTTGAAGTGCAATGAAGAAAAATCGGAAGTACTCTTGTATGGTTCATTTCCAGTGGATTTCAGAGATAGGCTGTGGCCTCTAGACTTCCCTCGCCCCATTGCAAGTAAGGACTCTGTCAAAGATCTTGGTCTGGTTTGATGAAGACCTGTACTTTTCAACACAGGTAAAAAAGCTGACAGGGACCTGTTTTGGCACCCTAAAAGTTTTGAAAACATTTCTTCTCCTTTTGCCAGTCAGCGCTAAGGAGACTGTGGTCCGGGCTTTGATTTTGTCCTGCTTAGACTACGCTAATGCTCTTTTGGTCGGCAGCCCTGACTATTTGACTAGGAGAACTGCAAGTAGTTCAAAACGCGGCTGCTAGACTGCTCCTGGGACTTCCATCTAGACAGAGTGTTCGTAGCCATCTTCGTACTTTGCATTGGCTTCCAGTTGAGTCCCGACTCAAATTTAAAATGCTGTCTATTGTTCATCTGGCCCTTTATAGGCTAGGCCCTATTTACTTGCAGAAGAGATTTGTTTTTACAAACCTACAAGACAACTTTGATCGTCTGATCAGCTACTAATTCAGAATCCTCAGTTCAATCGCCATATGATTGACGGGAGCTCCTTTGTCCGCAAAGCTGGTCTGGTCTGCAATTTGTTACTGTTGGCTCTTCGGAGTGTTCATGACCATTTGCTCTTTAAGAAACAACTAAAAATGCTCTTTTAGCTTTAGTTTTGAGTGTGGTTTAACTTCTGGAGCAAGCGCCGGGACACTTCGAGTGGCCGTGCGCTGTACAAATTGAATATAACATAACATAACACAAATGCCCATGGCCTTCTTGGTGCTACAGCCAGGTGGGTCAAATAAGGTTGTCGGAGTAGTTTGCAAATCCTTTTAATTGTAAAAGAGCCAGGTTTTCAGGACAATTATAAAGGATAGAAGCCTAGGGTTGCTCTTTATGGCTATCAAGAGTAAGTTCCATGTCTTGACTGTCCCTAGCTTGAACCTGGGTGGTTGCAGAAGTTTACTGTGTGCAGATCTTAGACTTCTGGTCGGCACATGGCATTTCAAGTGAGTCCTCAGGAATTGAGGCCTTACACCATGTAGTGCTTTAAAGGCAAGGCATTGGGATTTAAATGTAATCCTCTTGTCAACCGGGAACTAGTGGAGGGCTCTTAAACCGTGGGACTCTGGCTTGAACCTGGGGACATCCAATACTAATCTGGCTGCCACATTTTGAAGGCGCTGCAACCTTTGTTGATACTGAGATTGGATCCCTATGTTCAGGGCATTGCTGTAGTCCAAACTGGATAGGGCTAATGCTGTAACCAGTGTTTTTAGGGCATCTGGTGGGATGAATAGATGGATTGTCTTGATCATTTTTAGGTTGAACCAAATGGTTGAGGAGAGGGTGTTGATCTGACTATTGAATGTCAGTTTATAGTTGAAGATTAATCCAAAATAGTTTACCTTAGGCACTGGGCAGTCGACTGGACTGGCGGGCCACCATCTAGGTGACCAGAAAGATGACTAGAAGAAGCAAACAACAGCCGACCAAGGTTAAGCACTTCAATTCCACTTGTTTCATGCGATTTAGTTAGGTCCAACTACTCCCAGCATCCGCTGTTGATGGATGCCAATGTTTCAAAAAAGTTCATGGGTAAGGAAGGTGCACTCAGTAGAAAGTCAATCAAAAAAACAGGTATAATCCATCAACCTTTTTTGTTCAAAGTTGTCATTTAAACTGGCACACAGCCAGCGCGTTTCATTCCTTGATGCCAAAGGAACTTCGTCAGGGTTGCAACAATTGCATAGAAACATTTAATCAACAAACATATAACAAATTACATAAATACATATAAAGAACATTATCACATAAATAGACGGCCCACATAACTCCTAATAACAATACTGACCAATACAAAAATTCACATTGAACACGTAAACATTCAAAAATATGTGTATATTTGAAATTACATAACGCCTATCATTAAAAAACACAAAGCATTGTATAAAGATATATATAAAGTGGGAAACACAGGGCAAGAGATAAACATTTAGAAATAGACAAGAACAAACACATAAGAAATAAACACAATAATTTGTAATAGATCAAAATGTGAAGGAGGGAGTGAAAAGTGCACTTAGCCAAAATTATAACAGAGAAAAAGATGAAACAAACAAAAATAAGTCAAAGGATAAGACAACATCAAAAGCCAAACCTGACTAGTGTATGCAGGGAATGTCTAAGCCTAAGAAAGTGAAGGTAAGAAAAACATCTCACCTTCTTTCTATGCTTCTGTGTAATTGTTGCAGCCCTGAAGAAGTTCCTTTGGCATCAAGGGAATAAAACATGCGTAGGGTGTGTGCCAGTTGTAAATGACAACTTTGAACAAAGAACATTGATGTATTATACCTGTCTTTTTTGATTGACTTCCTTCTGAGCGCACCTTCCTTACCTATGACCAGAAAGATGAATCAGTGCCCAGAAGCAAGACTTTAGTCTCTCCGCCGTTCAATTTTAGGCAGTTGGAATGCATCCACGGGTTAAACTGTGTCATGCAGTAGTTGGAACAGTCAGCTGTCTCATCCATGTTGCTTGAGACCGACACCACCAACTGGGTGTCGTCAGCGTACGAGATCACTGAGAGCCCAAATTGCCTGATAATTGAAGCCAGAGGGGTCACATATACATTGAAGAGTGTGGGGCTCAAGGACGAGCTCTGTGGCACACCACAAGTAAGTTTAAAAGGCTAGAAGGAAAAGGCTCAAGGTTCTACTGAAAAGGTCCTATCAGCAAGAAAATGTGTTAATAGCGTGAGGGCGGTATCTCTGATCCGCAGCTCAGATAGCCTACTGGCTAATATTTTGTGGTTCACTGTGTTGAAGGCCGGCAATAGATCTAAAAAATTCAAAGCGGTCTTGCTCCCTGTATCTAGTATTGCCCTTACTGGGGATCGGTTGATAACTGCTGGGATCATTAGGGTCAATATTCATTTTGTTTAAGAGAGGATGGATTGTGGCTTTTTTCCAGATGTCTGTGATGGTCTTGCACCACCTGATAAATTATCTTGTCAGTCAGGTAATGTGGAGTGAATTTGTATAGGTCCTTGTGCATGATACATGCTGTCTTGTATGTAGCCCTAGCTACAATGGGCAGCCAGAGCAGCAAAATATGTGAAAAATAATCCTATAAACAAAACGTGTTGCTGAATTTAGGAATGATTTAAGAGAAGTAAGATGAATCTTGGGAAGACTTGTGGAGAGAGATTTACAAAATTTGATTCGAGATAGCACCATTGATTGAACAAGAGTTTTGAGATCTTGCTCAACAATGACGTGGCAAATCTCACAGAGAAAACCCAGTTAAAGAACACATTTCAGGTTAGTGTTGATCTGTAATTCGTAAATTGAGCCTTTTGTCTGATATTACTGCTAGGAATTTGGCAATGTTGACAATAGCAGGTTTGCTGGTATGGCTGTGTTGAGAGTGTCCATCCAGGATTGTACTAGTAGTTCTGGTTTCAATGAGGAAATGAGGAGAAATTCAGTTTTGAATGGGTTCAGTTTTAAATTAAGGGAAGTAAATCTGTCTTCAACTATGTTTAGTGTCTTGGCAATTGCAATATGTCATTTTTGAGAGGAGACCTTTAACACCATCACTGCTGCAGCAATTCCCCTGCTGTACTAAAGAACTCAGAAAACAATGCAATCATGACGAGCTCAGCTTGTCATGAGTATACAAGAGGTGTACCTCATGACGAGCTCAGCTCGTCATGAGCATCGAAGGGGTTAAGTACAGTTGGATATCAACAGCAAGGAAGCCTGATTTTCTTAGTAAGACTCTAAGGTGTTTGATATGAAGGTTGAATCTAGAATTGATGCCTCTGGAACCCCTAGAGCCAGGGCCTTCGGTGTTGTGAAACAGACATGAATTTTTATCTTCTGTCACCTGTCAATGAGATAGGATACAAACTATTCGAGGGCCAGACCTTCACTGGCCAACCATATAAAACAATGTCAAGAAGTATACAGTGATTTACTGTATCAAAGGTTACAGATGAGTTGAGTAAAATCAGGAGACAGAAGTTGCATGAATCCAAGATGCAAAGTGCATTATCGACCACCTGAAGCAGTACTGTTTCAGTGCTGCAAGCTTGATTGAAAACTGGCTGTCATTTGTCTAAGAGGTTGTTGTCTTAGACTTGTTGGGTAAATTGGTCCACTACATATTTTCGATGATTTTGACAAGGAAAGGGAGAATGTAGATGTGACAACATTTGATCAGCTTGTTAATGTCTGGAGAAAATGTTTTGAGGAGTAGGGTATACATGGAGAAACATAATACCACCCGGAAACTTTCTGGATGATCGAGGGATTCACAAATGTAGTCTATGGGGGAGAATGTGTGGGCAAATGTCATTGGCAACGTTTCCAGGAAGTGGGTCTGCAAAACGGTTAAAGAGTGAGGGCTTCATATTGCTTTACAATGTACCCTAGTTTTTCAAATCCTGCATGCTGTAACTGTTATGTTATGTTATAAGGGTTTCATAAAGCGCTCATACACCGGTTGGTTTCATGGTGCTGATTCTAGGAAATACCGAAAATCGATATTTGCGTACAATCTACAGTGTCCAGCTTATGACTATAGATATTTGCATACAATTAACAGTTTCCAGGTTATGAAAAAATCCCATTCACAAATTATTTTTGCTGCACAATTTTCCCAAAATAAATTATTGAGCTTGCATTCCTGTCCGCTCATACAAAAGTCCAGCATGACATGCACAGATCGGTGCACTGTATTCACCTACACAACATTTTTTACACTACTCACATCTGATTTATTTGGCTATGAGTTATGTACTCCAATAATGTAGTTTAATCATGAATGTTCCAACGTAATGAATTCTTAAGTGCCAGATGTACTCATTCATATATTATGTACATCAATTCTTTCCCTGAGGGTAATGTAACTTTGTGAATTGCAAGAATATTACACATATGTAACTAACGACTTTTTCCATTCATTTCAGTTTTACACAGGGAAAAATTGTTGGTTCGCACACCTAACCCAACTATGTGCACTTTCTTACCAGTAGCACATTTGTTAATAATCTGCACTGACCTGCTGTTAACTGTCCAGAAAAACTGTGCAAAGGCTAATGAGTCTTGCATACCTCCAGCACTCCTCTCACTGCTCCTAAAAAAACATGTAATGATTGCGGTAGACTTTAATGAAGCAACTTCTGGTGAAATCCCAGATTCTTTGCATTCTCTCAGGGTATGTGAACCTATTTAAATCTCTATGGGTTACTCTCACTTGTGAGGCCATTACTTTTCCCGTTTCAAGCAATAATGTTCTACTAAAGCACATCTATTTCATTTTTTGAAAAAAATAAATGATTTTTTTAGATTCACAAATGAGATGCAGCTTATTTACATTTTTATTTGATGAAGTCTGCTCCTGCTATCTTTGTTTTTAATTTGGTCTCAAAAGAATTAACCGTAAGAGAAAACTAGTCTGTAAATATGTATAACATCATATTTAGAGGGGAAGCTAAAAGGTGTCGACTGCCAGCAGAGATAAACGGCAGGAGACAAAAATGTTCTCCACAGTTTTCTTCTTGGCAGGAAGCTCATTGCCTTCCTTCTAGATTACTTAATCCTCAAACTGCACATCAAAGTCTCTCATCGGGGGGTGGATGTCTTTAAAGGAAGTTGAATGTCAAAGATCTAACTTAAACATTTTTTGAAAAATGTAAAATATAAGAGATCCCAGATAATAACACTGTGGCATATTCCTTTGCTGCAGAAGAAGAAGCATTGTTGGGCCTTTAATTTCTATGTGGCAAGTTTGCTGCAAAGGAATTTCTGCAAACAGTGAACTTGATTGAAATAAAATCACGGTGTCCATTTAAAAAAAAAATAATAATGTTGTGAATATGTGTTTGCAAAGAGCAATAGATTGTAGGCCACATTTGCTAAGAATTTATCTTTAATTTGAAGCTTCAATAAACGGCTTATAAACAATCTCGACAAAGCACCCATCAAGTTCACAGTGAGTGGCAATGCTTATTTTATGTGGTATGAAAACTGGCCACGTTGTTAGTGGGGTTGAAAAAAAAATACGCTTATTTTGGAAATAAGTGCATGAGGTTGCCTTAGAAATTGAGGCCCAGATTTACTAACGTATTTGCGCGGCTGCTTATGCGACGTAAACCACTGTACACGAGAAAACATTTGTGCAGAAACCGGTTCTCGAGCTGACTTGTGGTATGAGTGCAGAGCTAAATAGCCCTGCATTGCGGAGCAATACCAGCAAAGTGGCTGCAATGGAGCAGTGGTAATGCAAACACTCCTGGGACCACTCAGAATAACATATCAACTAAAGTCGTACAAAGTAGTGCGCCCAGAATTTGCATCGAATAATATAAATAAATGAATACCAGAGCAAAGAGTGGACACATTGAAATCGTATGATATTCCCAATGCAAATTCTGTGTAATTTTGGTGAAAATTTCACATACTGTGCGCTTGACCCTTTAGCATTCGCCGGAACAAAGACTTTTGGAAAGGGGCGACCAATCGGTCCCCCCGAACGTATGGTGGAGTACCACGATCCCCCCGGGAAGCCATCTTGGGCGGGAGGCGAGTCTCGGCTGGTATGCCCGAAGCGGCGTAGCCGGGGCGCGCCTTTTTCCCGCCCTAGAGTGGGCTGGCCTAGACACCAACGCGGCTGGCCATGCCCTCGGAGGCAGGCGGGGGCGGGTTCACGCCCACCCTGAAGACGGATAAAAGGAGCGGAAGCCAAGAAAGAATCCTCTTGTTCCTGTGCTCTGAAGCTGCACCTCCCCGCTGCACGTGAGCTCGAGACGGAACGAAGAGCAATTTTGAGCGTTGTAATCCCTCTTTTTGTCTTACAGATATCCCGTCTAAGAATGCCCAAGAAGGTCGGAAAGCGGGTCGGTACCGAGGAGATGCTCCGCATACTCATGAAGGAGATAGCCGATCTGAAGAGAAAGGTTGAGGCTAAGGACGGGGAGGGAGGACCGAAACGGCCTTTACAGGGAACAATTCCCGGTGGAAAAAGCAAGAGGCCCAGAAGGGGAGCACTTGGGGGGGAGACCCCGGTTCCCGAAGCCCCACGAGAGGAGCCAACCCCGGCGCCAAAGGAGGGGAATCCAATCCCTGTGGTGGTCACCCCTGCGAACAGGGAGGATATGCCCCCCGAGTTAGCGGCACAATTGGCAGCGTGGTTGGGAAACGATAGCGAGGGCGCCACGGCTGACGACGCCCGGGCAGTGATGAGGCAACTGCGGGAATCTAGGGAGGCTGCGAAGACGCCATCTTCTGTTCCCCCACAGGTCCCGGCGGTTGGAAGTACAGCAGGCCCAAGTTCGGCGACAAGCGTGGGGTCTACTTCAGGTAAGCGGCCATTGCCGATTGCGGGGGGGGAGTCTGCACCTTCTCGAAAGGAGAAGATTGCCCAGCACGTCCCACTAGAAGTCAAGGAATTGATTTGGGCGGATAAATATGTAAACATGTTTTCATTGCTTACCGACCATTACGAGATCGAGCATGTAAAGAGTCAAAAGGAGCTCATGCATCCGAGTGTTTGGCGCGCAAAAATGGCCGCCTTTAAGGTCGACGAGACCATTGGTACTTGGGGCAGAGCGTGGGGAATTTTTACTTCCATCATGGGGGAGCGCAGGCCTGAGTTGTTGACCGAGTTACCCATTTATCAGTCACGTATTATGGAGTATTCTGTGGCATATGGGGGCAATCAGTGGTTCTGCTATGATAATCTGTTTAGAAAAGCTAAAGAACACAACCCGTTGTTGTCTTGGGACTGTTACGACTCTGTGTCTTGGCAAAAAATGGAGAGTACAGGGATGTTGAAGGTGCCATTAGTGGGGAGTAGCGGGGGGGAATCCTCCCGCCAAAACTCTGGGACGCCCTTTCGGACGGGTGCAGGTAACGAGTTCCACACGAAGCCGAGTGGCAACACAGGTAAAAGGGGGATCTGTTGGAATTTTAACAGGGGCAAATGTACCAGGCCCCAGGGGTCATGCAAATTCAGACATGAGTGTGGGGGGTGCGGGCAGCCATCCCATCCTGAGTCCATGTGCAGAGCCAAAACGGGTGATAACGGTGGTAAGGGAGGCGCCAAACAGGTCTAATATAGTCCAAGGGGCGCCTTTACCGACCCCGATTGATACCATGGCAATGATTCCTTGGCTCAGCGAATACCCAGATCATGCTTCCGCTGGGGTGTTACGGAACGGGTTTTCATATGGTTTCCGCATCCCAGTGGGGGATTTTCAGGGGGTACCGGACTGTAAGAATCAAATGTCGGTCTTACAGCACACGGCAGTGGTGCAGGTAAAAATTGGAAAAGAGGTGACTCGAGGTCGTGTCGCCGGTCCATTCGATTTGCCACCAGTTGCTAATTTTGTGTGTTCTCCTCTAGGGGTGGTTCCCAAGAAGGACCCGGGTGAGTTTCGGCTGATACATAATTTGTCAGCCCCACGTGGTCTTTCCGTGAATGACGCGATAGATCCAGAAGTATGTTCGGTGCGGTACGCATCTTTCGATGAGGCCGTTGCCATGTTGAATCGCCTGGGGCCCGGGACGCTGATGGCCAAATCGGACATCGAGTCAGCGTTCCGGTTGCTCCCGGTACACCCAGACGATCAGCGTCTCCTTGGTTTTCAGTTTCAGGGTCGCTATTACATGGATAAATGTATGCCAATGGGATGCTCGATTTCATGTGCCTATTTCGAGAAATTCAGTTGTTTTCTGCAGTGGGTATTCACGAGGAAGACAGGTTTTCAACATGTTATGCATTATCTCGATGACTTTCTGTTTCTGGGGGCAGCCGGGGATTCTGAGTGTGGACAGGCCTTACATGAATTTTGTGTCCTAATGAATCAATTCGGTGTGCCATTGGCGCCAGGTAAGACGGTGGGTCCCTCGACCTTGATCGAGTTTCTGGGGATCGAGCTCGACTCGGTGGAAGGTTGTTTTCGATTACCTAAAGAAAAAGTGTTAAAATTCAGGTTATCCCTTGAGGCATGTATTCGTGCAACAAAAGTGAACCTGCATCAATTGCAACAGATGGTGGGTCAGTTGAATTTTGCCCTAAGAGTAATGCCGATGGCGCGCCCCTTTTCCCGCTCGATTGCACAGTCCATGGTCGGCTTGAAGGAAGGACATCATCGTACGAGACTCTCGGCAGAGGTTCGCCAGGACATGCGCATTTGGATTGCATTCCTGGCGGATTTCAATGGTCGAATTGTCTGGAATAAACCAGCAATGTCTTCCGAGGAGTTGGGGCTATGGACAGACTCGGCGGGGAGTATGGGTTTTGGCGCCATATTGGGTACACAATGGTCGGCTCAAAAATGGCCGTCATGGTGGCATGAGTACGGGTTGACGAGTAACATTGCTTTTCTCGAACTGTTCCCTATTCTGGTGGCCTTGAAAACATGGCCAGAAGGGTTTAGGGATCACTCTGTGGTGTTCTGGTCTGATAACATGACCGTGGTTGAGTGTATCAATAGTCAGGCAGCACGTTGCAAATTGATTCTGAGACTGCTCAAGGAAATTGTGTTGTTGTGCATGCAACTGAATGTACTGTTTAGGGCGCGACACGTGCCGGGGGTGATGAACCAAGCGGCTGATGCGCTCTCTCGTTTCCGTATGCAGGCCTTCTGGGGTTTTCTGCCCACAGCGGACCCGGTGGCGGCACCCTTTCCCTAAGCTCTCTGGTCTCTCAGTGCCCCGAACTACAAGACCTCGTGGGAGAGAGTTTAGCACCCAGGACGAGGAAGGCATATGAAGGGGCGTTCCGTTCCTATTGGGCCTTTTTGGGTACTGCCGGGAGGGAGCTTTGGGGTCTGGAAGAGTGTGTAGTGAGATTCCTGCTCTCTTTACGTCACGCAGGCAAGTCAGTAGCTACGGCCCAGAGGCATCGGGCCGCCATTTCCTTCATGGCAAGGGCTCATGGGATCCAGGACCCGACAGCGTCTTTCGTTGTGCAGAAAGCGCTACGTGGGTGGCAACGCCTTGAGGGTCGCAGAGTAGACAATAGGCACCCGATAGGTCTGGATAGGTTGGCCCTGTTATTTTCCGTGCTACCGGTAACATGTTCATCCCAGTACGAAGCAGTGTTGTTCCAAGCCGCATTTGCATTAGCATTCCATGGGGCTATGCGGGTAAGCGAATTAGTGGCAAAGAACAAGCAGGATACGATGGGGGGACTGTGCCGGGAACACATTCAGGTCAGGGAGGAGACGATGACGGTCTCGTTTGTCAGGTCCAAATCCGATCAGGATGCAATCGGGGACTGCGTAATCATCCAGAGGATCCCCGGGTCTGCCATGTGCCCTGTTGGGTGCGTAGAGGAATATTTAGCGCAGAGGGTGGCAGCATGGGGGGGGACCTTGTTAAGACACGCTGACGCCACCCCACTGACGAGGTTTCAGTTTCAGCGGGTGCTTGCGATGTCGATTTCTGCCGCGGGCTTGAACCCCGGCGACTTTGGGACCCATTCCTTTCGGATAGGGGCTGCTACGGAAGCTACAGCCAGGGGTCTGAATGTTGAACAAGTAAAACGTGTGGGGCGTTGGTCCTCGAACTGTTATAAGAGGTATGTGCGGTTGCACATGTTGTGAAGCTGTAATGATGTACTCACGCTTCTTGTTTTTGTTTGGTTTTCAGTTGCGCAAGCCTACGAGGCGGGGCGGACTGTCCAGTCGACCCGACACCGGGGGGCCAGCGGTCAGACATTACCGGCTGTGAAAAAGGAGGTGTGGGTCGTGGGCCACTCATACGTGAGGCGTGCCGCGGACGTATTCAAAGCAGGTGACATGATTCACGTGGCTGGGGAATACGGGTACAGTGTGTCCTTCTACGGAAAGGGCGGGCTCTGTATTGACCAGTTTCGATCATTTTTCGAGGGTTTGTTAGGGCGGACAAGGTCACCGCCGTCTGTAGTCATAGTACATCTTGGGGGCAATGATTTGGTGACCACTGGTAGACGACTTCTTCTTGAGGCGATGCTTTCCACGGTAAGTTGGTTGGCGAGAAGAGTTCCAGGGTGCACAATTGCCTGGTCCCATATGATCCCACGGAAAGTGTGGCGGGGGGCTATTTCTGTTTCTGCTGTGAATCATTCAGTAAGGAAAATTAATAATAAAGTGAGTAGACTGTTCCGTTCAAGTACACTGCATTCTATTTCGCATGGTTGTATTAAAGGGGACAGTATGTATTCGGGGGATGGTGTTCATTTGTCCCGGATGGGGAACGAGTTACTCATAGGAGACCTGATAGCCTGGCTAAAGACTTTATGAAATGACCTTTAGGCAGGAGTGTTGTGGGGGGTCCGGATAGCCGGTCAACTATCCGGCCTGTGGCGGTAAGGTCATGATCGGTGAGCAGTAATTCGAAGATCCCTATGAGGGGGCGTCACCCATTACGGATGGGAGCGCGCGGGGGAGGTGGCCAATTGGCCCCTCAACGGGGAGGTGGTCCTGTCTAAGGAGAGGCCGCCGGAAGGAAAGGAAAGGTGGTCAAGGCCCCTTCCTGGATAGGAGGGGCTACGGCCCCTCCTGGGGAATTTCCCGGGGCCAGGACATCTGCGACGGCAGATGGGTAAGTTGTGTGGGGTGCGGGAGGGGGTTTACGCTACCTTTTTAGACACCTCACACGAGTCCTCGAACGACCGTTAAATGGCGTCGAGTTTATTGGGGCCCCCGTCAAGTACAAAGGGAAATTGGTAGATGCACTTGAGGTACGCCTCTGTGCGGTCGCTCCTCTCACAAGTGAGGGGGGTATTTCTGGTTTAGGGATCTGACACCGGTTACGACCTTGCCGTTGGCCCTTAACGTTAGGATGTACAATTTCAAGTCAAATGTTTTGTAGGATGTTAGTTCGGCTAGGAGAACCTTTGTATTAGAGATCTGTTAAGGTTAGCCAAACATCGTAATGTGGAAATGAAATTGTACATTATATGAAACTGTTATTTTAATGTTTTCTTTTTGTTTCATATTTTAATAAATACGGCCGGGAAGGGTGACTCCCTTCCCGCCTTCCAAAAGTTCAAGAACTGTTTCCGGTTTCCCAATTCTTGGGGATTGTGTTGAGAGGGGGTGGCGGGTATCTCGGCCATATGGAAAGGGGCGACCAATCGGTCCCCCCGAACATATGGTGGAGTACCACGATCCCCCCGGGAAGCCATCTTGGGCGGGAGGCGAGTCTCGGCTGGTATGCCCGAAGCGGCGTAGCCGGGGCGCGCCTTTTTCCCGCCCTAGAGTGGGCTGGCCGAGACACCAACGCGGCTGGCCACGCCCTCGGAGGCAGGCGGGGGTGGGTTCACGCCCACCCTGAAGACGGATAAAAGGAGCGGAAGCCAAGAAAGCATCCTCTTGTTCCTGTGCTCTGAAGCTGCACCTCCCCGCTGCACGTGAGCTCGAGACGGAACGAAGAGCAATTTTGACCCACCCACCAGCCCCTGAGGACAGCAATTCGTTGTGAATACAGTTGATATAGTATCTGTTTGTTTTCTCTGTTTTCTTACAGGTTGTGATGATTGTCGTGAAATTTCTTAAAGATGCAATAAAGATTGGTTATTTTCAGTATGTTTTCCAGATAAAGTAATTTCGAACAAGGATTGATCAGTATTTACGCTTGATAATAAATGTTGTTTTGGTTTGTAAATCTTAGTAACTTAGGTAGAACTGTCGTATTTATTTTGGTCGGGCGGTAAGGTCATGATCGGTGAGCAGTAATTCGAAGATCCCTATGAGGGGGCGTCACCCATTACGGATGGGAGTGCGCGGGGGAGGTGGCCAATTGGCCCCTCAACGGGGAGGCGGTCCTGTCTAAGGAGAGGCCGCCGGAAGGAAAGGAAAGGTGGTCAAGGCCCCTTCCTGGATAGGAGGGGCTACGGCCCCTCCTGGGGAATTTCCCGGGGCCAGGACATCTGCGACGGCAGATGGGTAAGTTGTGTGGGGTGCGGGAGGGGGTTTACGCTACCTTTTTAGACACCTCACACGAGTCCTCGAACGACCGTTAAATGGCGTCGAGTTTATTGGGGCCCCCGTCAAGTACAAAGGGAAATTGGTAGATGCACTTGAGGTACGCCTCTGTGCGGTCGCTCCTCTCACAAGTGAGGGGGGTTTTTCTGGTTTAGGGATCTGACACCGGTTACGACCTTGCCGTTGGCCCTTAACGTTAGGATGTACAATTTCAAGTCAAATGTTTTGTAGGATGTTAGTTCGGCTAGGAGAACCTTTGTATTAGAGATCTGTTAAGGTTAGCCAAACATCGTAATGTGGAAATGAAATTGTACATTATATGAAACTGTTATTTTAATGTTTTCTTTTTGTTTCATATTTTAATAAATACGGCCGGGAAGGGTGACTCCCTTCCCGCCTTCCAAAAGTTCAAGAACTGTTTCCGGTTTCCCAATTCTTGGGGATTGTGTTGAGAGGGGGTGGCGGGTATCTCGGCCATATGTAATGGAGGGGGTAAAATAAGGCTGATTCTCATCTAATTCATTATTCATTTTCTTTTGCACCATTTTGCAACTCTAAATCACGTTTTAAAAAATGTATTTTTGTAAGATTTTAAATAATCAAACAAATAAACTTGACTATGACTATGACGTTTGGCGTTTGTGTGGCTGATTACATCATTGGCACTTACCACGTTGGAAATAAGTTGTGACATTTGCCTTCACAACCATGCAGATTTTCATGCGGCATTTCCTTGCTCGGATCTTGGCAAATCTATTCCCTTGTGTATATTAACTTCGTTCATTTATAGGTCTATATTATAAACATAAGCTACATTGGTAAATTGGGTGGGTGCCAGAATAAAGCAAAAAGTAAAACAATAAAATAAACTCCGGCAAGGCAGTGGAATTACCACTTTATAAACGAAGTGTGGAGGATTGTTCTTCTCAACCTTTGTTGGCAGCCCCAGAGTAGCCATTTTAGTGAGTGCTACCTCATGACATTCATTTTTGTAGGCGAACAGAAAACTGTTAAAAGAACAGGGGCCTTATTTATGAAGGTCTTGCGTCACCGATGCGTCACTTTTTCCCATGTTAAAAGTGACGCACCGGCGGCGCAAGACCATCATAAATAAGGCCCCAGGTGTTGAGTTTGCAGACGATGGGCCTGAATGCATGCCTCAGTGCTCATCGCCTTGCTGAAACAAGTTAGGAGGCTGTGGAGATAAGAGTGATAAAGAGTACCATATGGAAAGAAGATGTAGATGTAAGACGGGCAGAACCCTCAAGAAGAGACTGGTGAAAAGGGAGAGGTTAAAGTAAAGGGAACAGCACCAGTGAAAAAGGTTAAGGCAAGAGAAGGAGAGAGGAAAGGAGTGGTACATTGAGGGGAAAGATGTCCGGGGATCTAGAGATCATAGCTCCTGCCTTAGCTCCTTTTGCAATATTTTGCTTGCTTTGTCATAGGTTCCTACCAATGTAAAAACTAAAAAAACTGTGGCAGTTGCTCTGCTAAAAAAACCTTCAGCTCAAAACTTTCTCTTTGCTACCCTTTTCCTGTATGTCCCACAATATTTTTCTGTTAACGGAAAAAAACAGAAGAATGTTGTGTGACTTTCTGTTTGGTTCAGGGACAATAGTTAATTCATTTGCTGCATCTGCGGAGGATAACATTTATTATGATAGCTGTTTCAGAACTATTTAATTTCATGTGTCCAAGCGTTATTCCTTTTACAAACTTGTCCCTCCACGGAGTGGAAATAGCAAGCAATTGAAGCTTGGTTCCGGAGGTGATAATGGTATTGGAACTCAAAGACAGTATGTCATATTAATTAAACCAGATGAGCACATTATGCAGCCAGACTAGCTGTGTCCTTTAACCCCTTCCATGCTGATGACAGAACGGTTCCGTCATCAGCATCGGTTGAGCTGTGCTGATGACGGAACCGTTCCGTCATGACTCCGCCCACGCAAGGCGGAGTCAGCACAGGCGGGGAATACGCCCCGCACGCAAGGGGTTAAAAGGGACTGATTTCGTTTTGATGCATTAATGTATGTCTTTAGTGACTGGCTCCCAGTATAGTGTTGGCAGTCTTTCTTTTCCCAGGTCCCAAACAGTTTTCTCTTTAAGCTATTTCTTCTGTATACCATTCAGTTACTTCAGCTCTTTGCATCTCTTAAAAAATGTGTTTGGGAGTAACTGCTGTGTTAAGGTGCTCGATGTGTAGATGTGGTCCATTCTTTGGTGCTTCTGCCTGCCAATATATTGTCCCCCTCACCTATGTGTGACATTTGTGCTGTCTCCTCTTCTTATCTTTTGGAATCTGTGCTTTCTATTGCTTGATGGAATTCTTGCAAGTCACTCACCCGGTCTTGCATTTATCTGTTTTATTGATTCCCCCATGCCTGCTGAAAACGGAATGCCTTATCTTCAACTTCACTAGTGTAAAGGGAGGGCCTTGGAATCACTTGAAGTCCCATGGTATAATTTTGGGACATTCTGACTTGGAATGTTAATGATGCCCTAATGTGGAAACAATTCTTTAATATTGTAATAATCACATCAGTTTTAAAGAGACCTAGGACTAGCTATTCCAGCCAGTTTGATTAATGTAATGCATTTCCACATACTACAGCTTTAAAATATATGTGCTTATTTTATTAGGATTATCATTTATATTTTTAGCCATTTCTGTGATAGCCACACTTAGGGGCATATAGCAAGAACCTCGTTAAAATTATCGCTGTTTTAGTGGTAGGAAACTGCTGCTGAAACAGTGATAATGGGCTTGCTAATATGCAATATAGAATTCCAATAGAAACCCAGGTTAGATGTCCTGCACATCTAACGTGGGCTTCTATTGGAATTCTATGACGCATATTAGCAAAACCATTATTTCCATTTAAGTTGCAGTTTCCGGCGGTAATTTTAACGAGGTTCTTTCTAATATGCCCCTAAGTAAGTAGTTTCTTGTGAAGCTGATTCAACAATGCCAGAACATTATTATTCAATTGATGTTACTTCTTCTGATGTCACTTCCTTGGATATTACATCTTGGAAGAGCCTTGCATGCTCCTATTCTGCTTGGGCCCCACAAACCCTAGAACCGGTCCTGGATTTGGGTTAGATTTCTGTGGTCTCCCCCACCTAAAATCCAATACAACTTCGATGTCAAAATTTTTGGGTTTGGTCTATTGTTGTTGTACAGTACATTCACAAAGGTGCAATATATATATATATATATATATATATATTACCTACTGTTCGGTCGCCAGTAGGTAGTTATAGTTAGGATTTTTTTCAATGTTAAATCTCAAAATTCTATTTGGAATAACTTTGGCACCGGTTGACGAATCTGCCTGAAAATTTCCTGAAAATGGCCTCGTCGAGCTCCGGTCCTTCCTTGAAAGTTTGGGGGGGATTCGTCAAGCGGGGGCCGAGATAAAAGGGGGGTCCCAAAACGCGTTTTCCCCATGTTAATTTCCATAGGGCGGTCGATTTCACTTTTAGCCCGAACGGCTGAATGGATTTACACCAAACTTGGCAAAATTGTAGGGACTGGTAGCCCGATGTGCCTTTGCTATGTCTCAAGATATGTGCTCCAGTGGATTTTGAGTAATTTAGGTTCAAAAAAATATATATATCTATAGCAGCGCACCGGTGCGCGCACCGGAGAGCGCTCCAGGCACGCCACGCGAGGTGCGCATGGAAAGCTGATTGGCTCTCGGGTGTCTGTAAACATTCGAAACAGTCCAGAGCGGTCGCCATCTTGTGTCTCGGTAAAATCGAGACATAAGAGGTGGCTAAAACAAAGTGGGAACTGACCATAAGGCGTCAGGGATAGACCCCTTTGACCCCCTAGGTTTGATGTGGGGGCTATAAAAGGGGCCCGCGGGGCATTTAAAATATTTTTTTTTTTTTCGTTTTGCGCGGGGGAAGCGCACGGTGCGCGCACCGGGGAGCGGCCCTGGGAGCGCACTATGATGAAAAAAGGTGACAGAGTGTTTAAAAAATGAAGTTTTGATTTAGAAATTGGAGGTAGTTCTAAAAAGAACTTTTTTTTTTCTTCTTTTTGTTGTTTTATATTTATTTTGTGTTTTTTGAACTTTTTGAACTTTTTTTGGCTTTTCAAAACAGTTTTATATATTTTTTTGTATTTTTGGGGGGGTGAAACAAAAAAAGGGAATTGAAACTGGCTCAACTGGAGCAAAAAAACAAAAAACCCAAAAAATTACTTCTTTTTGGGGCACTTGTGATTATCACCTGCAAGGACGATGAGTTTCACACTTTGTTCCCCATAGGAGATAAGCTTGCCACAAGCAGTGCAAGTAATTTTAAAATCAGTAAATCTCGGCTGAATGCAAGGCATCACCTCGGATGTTTCTGGTTCCGAGGAAGTGGGTTGGTTTCTTTGGGAGGGGGTCCTTGATGAATGGGGGAGGTTACTGGCCAGTTCCCGGAACTCTGCACGAGAGTAGTTGTTTGGATGCTTTCTTGTCATGTGCCGAATCATGGTATAGTTACCAAAAGAATATTTCTTATTTGGGTTGCCCCGTGAAAGTTCATCATTGCAGATGAGGCAAGTGACTTTGGGCGCATTCACCTTTTTTTTCCCCTCTGGAATTGAAAAAAACTGCCAAATGAAGTGTGGTTTGGGTTTATAAGGTGTGTTTTCTTCAGGCAGCCATCTTCTTCTCCCCTCCTCCTCTTCCTCTTCCTCTTCCTCCTCCTGTTCTTGACCACCAATATAATTTGGAGCTGGTCCTCTTGGTTGTTGTGGTGGTGGTGGTGGGGCAGATGCACCAGCTGATGCTACTAATGAAGCCATTATTTAGAGCAAAAAAGTAGACAGAGCAACAAACAGGTCTTCCTCAGTCAAAGGACAAAGTCAGAATAAGGAAAAAAGGTGGGGTCTTTCATCATTTAGAAAAAAAAACTGTCCTGAACCAATGAGAAGTGTTATTTTCAGGTCACAAGACCAGGGGCTTCATCATTATGAAACCAAACTGTTATGAACCAATGAAAAGTGTTATTTTCTGCTCACATGACCCGACGCGCTTACGCCCCGGGTCGCGCAGCGTAAGCGCGTCGGAAGTTTACGTTGTGCGATCGTATTCGCTCGAGTACTTCCGGGTGCGCTTACGCCATGCGTATCACGCGGTCGCGGCTACGCGATACGTCACAATCATGTTTTCGTTTGCGATATTGGCGCTCACGGGGCGCTCCCCGGAGCGCGCCCGGGGCGCTTTGTAAAAATACGCTTTTCGGGGCGCTCCCCAAAATAATTAAAAAAAAAAAAATTGGGATAATTGTAGGGACAGGTAGCCCTATTCTGAAGTGGTTTGTAAAAAACATTAACTTTAGAAAAATATGTATTGTGCTACATTGGGCTTAATATATGTTAGAGCCAAAATGTAGCCCAAATGTAGCCCAAAGTAGCCCAATGTAGCCCAAAGATGGCCACCAGAGATCAAAAATTGAAAATGTAGCCCAAAATTCAACTAGATGTAGCCCAACTGTAGCCCAATGAGAGAATGTACCAGAGTGTTAAAAAGAACAACTAGAGTGCTAACAGTCTTATTTATAAAGTGAAACTTATAGTTAGGAATTAGCATTAAAAAAACCTTTGAAATTCACTGAAAAAACCATAGGTTTCACACCAGTTATAGTTAGCTGGAAATTTTACTGATATAAAACCATTGAAATTCCCACGTTATAGTTAGTCGGACTCACTATAACTTGCGCGTGCAATGCACTGCTGATGACATCACATATTACATCACTCATGACATGGTCAGTGACATCACTCATGACATCACTGATGACACCATCCAGTGAATATGTGTCTTTCTGAAAAATAAATATTAGTGAGTTATGTTTAAATATTTAAATACATATATTAGTGTTTCACTTTGTGTATAAGTGGCTACATGTGTTGGTAAGTAGCTACATGCGTATGTATATGGGTTATTTGATATTTTTATTAGTATCAGTATGAGTGTCTATATAGTTTGGTGGAGGTATTACTTAGCACATAGATGCATGAGTGACTGACTCTTTGTTTGTATGTGTTTTGAAGACAGCATATGTACAGGACTGTATGGGTGGATGAGTGTCTATATGTGTTTGTTAGTGAGTGAATGACTGTCTCACTAGTGTCTTTATCAGTAACTACATATGTTTTAATCTAGTATATATGAATATTGATGTATATAAGTGAGTATATGTGAGAGTAAGAGATTGTAAGATTTCCTGTTTAAATAAGTATGTGTTTCTATAAGTGATTGTTTAAGAGAATAAATATGTGTAATTTTCAATAGAAGTAAGGTGGAAGTGTGTGTATAACTCTATATTCAAATAAATCGTTGTTCAATAGTTTATTTGCACGTGTGAATATGGCTGAGATACCCGCCACCCCCTCTCAACACAATCCCCAAAAGGAGGGAAACCGGAAACAGTTCTTGAAGTTTTTTGGATGTGGGGAGGGAGTGACCCTCCCCTGGCCGTATTTATTAAAACAAAAATTAAAACATTAAACGTTTCATTTTATGTACAATTTCATTATCACATTGCGATGTTTGGCTCACCTTAACATATTCTCTAATACAGAGTTTCTCCTAGCCGAACTAGCATCCAACAAAAACATTCTCTAGAAACACTGAAATTGTACATCCTAACGTTTAAGGGCCAACGGCAAGGTCATAACCGGTGTCAAGATCCCTAACCAGACTTACCCCTCCCACTTGTGAGGGGCGACAGCACAGAGGCTTACCTCAAGTGCAACTACTAACAATTTCCCTTGACTTGACGGGGGCACTTAAGACTCGACGCCATTTAAAGGTCGTTCGAAGACTTGTGTGTGGTATCTAGAAGGTATCGTGGACCTCCCCCCATCCCACACAACTTACCGCATCTGCCGTCGCAGATGACCCTGGCCCCGGGAAATTCCCCAGGAGGGGGCTGTAACCCCTCCTACAAAGGAAGGGGCCTTGACCGCCTTTCCTTTACTTCCGGCGACCCGCCCTTAGACGGGACCGCCTCCCCACTGAGGGGCCAATGGCCACCTCTCCCGAGCGCTCCCATCCGTGTTGGGTGACGCCCACTCATAGGGATCTACCAATTAGTGCTCACCGATCATGACCTTACCGCCTACCAAAAAATAAATACGACAATTTTTATTCAAACCTACAAAAAACATTGGTCGCTGCGACCGAAGGAACATGCTAAAAATACAACACTACATCAAATCGTTTTAATCGAAACAACCTACACAATATTCACCATACTTTATTATGATCAACAACAAACTGATACTTTCACAGCCTGTAAACGGAATGGAAAAACAAACTTATAAATTCACTTTATTGCACAACAACTTGCTGTCCTCAGGGGCTGGTGGGTGGGTCAAAATTGGCTCTTCGTTCTGTCCCGAGCTCACGTGTAGCGAGGAGGTGCAGCTTCGGAGCACAAGAACAAGAGGACGTCTTCTGGTCTTGCGTCTCTTTTTATCCGTCTTCAGGGCGGGCGAGAACCCGCCCCTGCCCGCCCCTAGGGCGGGGCTGGCTACGTCGGTGTCTAGGCCAGCCCACTCTAGGGCGGGAAAAAGCGCGCCCCGGCTACGCCGCTTCGGGCATACCAGCCGAGACACGCCTCCCGCCCAAAAATGGCTTCCCGGGGGGATCGAGGCACTCCACCATACGTTCGGGGGGACCGAGTGGTCGCCCCTTTCCATATGGCTGAGATACCCGCCACCCCCTCTCAACACAATCCCCAAAAGGAGGGAAACCGGAAACAGTTCTTGAAGTTTTTTGGATGTGGGGAGGGAGTGACCCTCCCCCGGCCGTATTTATTAAAACAAAAATTAAAACATTAAACGTTTCATTTTATGTACAATTTCATTATCACATTGCGATGTTTGGCTCACCTTAACATATTCTCTAATACAGAGTTTCTCCTAGCCGAACTAGCATCCAACAAAAACATTCTCTAGAAACACTGAAATTGTACATCCTAACGTTTAAGGGCCAACGGCAAGGTCATAACCGGTGTCAAGATCCCTAACCAGACTTACCCCTCCCACTTGTGAGGGGCGACAGCACAGAGGCTTACCTCAAGTGCAACTACTAACAATTTCCCTTGACTTGACGGGGGCACTTAAGACTCGACGCCATTTAAAGGTCGTTCGAAGACTTGTGTGTGGTATCTAGAAGGTATCGTGGACCTCCCCCCATCCCACACAACTTACCGCATCTGCCGTCGCAGATGACCCTGGCCCCGGGAAATTCCCCAGGAGGGGGCTGTAACCCCTCCTACAAAGGAAGGGGCCTTGACCGCCTTTCCTTTACTTCCGGCGACCCGCCCTTAGACGGGACCGCCTCCCCACTGAGGGGCCAATGGCCACCTCTCCCGAGCGCTCCCATCCGTGTTGGGTGACGCCCACTCATAGGGATCTACCAATTAGTGCTCACCGATCATGACCTTACCGCCACAGGTCCGGATAGTTGACCGGCTATCCGGACCCCCCACAAAACTCCTACCTAAAGGTCATGTTTTAATGATTTTAACCAGGCTAAGAAGTCTCCTATGAGTAACTCATTCCCCACCCTCGACAAATGCACACCATCCCCCAGATCCATACTGTCATCATTAATACAACTATGCGAGATCGAATGCAATGTCTTGGAACGGAACAACCTACTCACTTTGTTATTCAGTTTTCTAACAGAATGATTTAAAGCAGGGATCGAGATAGCCCCCCGCCATACTTTTCGTGGGATCATATGAGACCACGCAATTATGCACCCCGGAACTCTCCTTGCTAACCAACTTACCGTGGAAAGCATAGTCTCCAGGAGAAGTCGTCTACCGGTAGTGACCAAATCATTACCCCCTAAATGCACTATGACTATGGACGGCGGTGACCTCATCCGCTCTAACAAACCCTCAAAAAATGCCTGAAACTGGTCAATACAGAGACCGCCCCTTCCGTAGAAGGACACTCTGTACCCGTATTCCCCAGGTACGTGAATCATGTCACCTGCTTTGAATACGTCCGCGGCCCGTCTCACGTATGAGTGGCCCATGACCCACACCTCCTTCCTTACAGCCGGTGATGTGCAACCGCTGGCCTGGTGTTGGGTCGACTGCACAGTCCGCCCTGCCTCGTAGGCTTGCGCAACTGAAAACAAACAAAGACAAGAGGCGTGAGTACATGATTACAGCTTCACAACATGTGCAATCGCACGTACCTCTTATAACAATTGGAGGACCAACGCCCCACACGTTTTACTTGTTCTACATTAAGACCCCTGGCTGTAGCTTCAGTGGCAGCCCCTATCCGAAAGGAATGGGTCCCAAATTCGCCCGGGTCCAAGCCCGTTGCGGCAATGGCCATTGCAAGCACCCGCTGAAACTGAAACCTCGTCAGTGGGGTGGCGTCTGCATGCCTCAACAATGTCCCCCCCCATGATGCCACCCTTCGTGCTAGGTAGTCTTCTAAGCACTGTACCGGACACATGGAGGATCCGGGGGTCCGGCGAATGATCGTGCAGTCCCCCCTCCCGTCTTGGTCGGACTTGGACCTGAGAAAGGAGACAATCATCGCATCGCCCCTGATCCGGACATGTTCCCTGCACAAGCCCCCCGACACATCCTGTTTGTTCCTTGCAACCAGCTCACTAACTCTCATAGCCCCGTGAAATGCCAGCGTAAATGCAGTCCGGAACAAACAGGTCTCGAAAGGGGACGAGCACGTGTTAGGGAGTGAGGCCAGTAACTGGGCCAACCTATCCAGACCTATCGGTCGTCTTACGTCTACTCTGCGACCCTCTAGGCGTTGCCACCCACGCAGCGCTTTTTGTACTGTAAAAGACGCTGTCGGGTCCTGGGTGCCATGGGCCTTGGCAACAAAGGAAATGGCGGCACGATGCCTTTGGGCCGTAGCCACCGATTTCCCAGCCCTACGTAAAGACATCAGAAAAAGTACTACACACTCTTCCTGCCCCCACAGTCCCCCTCTCTCTTCCCCCAAAAAGGCTAAATAGGCCTGAAACGCCCCTTCATATGCCTTCCTTGTCCTGGGTGCTAGACTCTCTCCCACGAGGTGACGAAGTTCGGGGCACCGAGAGACCAGAGAGCTTCGGGGAAGGGTGCCGGCTCTGGGTCCGCTGAAGGAAGGAAACCCGAGAAAGCCTGCATGTGAAAACGAGACAGTGCATCAGCAGCCTGATTCATCACCCCTGGGACATGTTTTGCTCTGAATATCACGTTCAGTTGCATACACAGTAAGACAATTTCTTTGAGCAGCCTCAAAATCAATTTACAACGGGCTGCCTGACTATTGATGCATTCTACCACGGTCATATTGTCGGACCAGAACACGACAGAATGATCTCTGAACCCGTCTGGCCATGTTCTCAGGGCCACCAGAATGGGAAATAGTTCAAGGAAAGCTATATTACCCGTCAGCCCCTTCTCGTGCCACCATAGGGGCCACTTTTGTGCAGACCATTTTGTGCCGAAGATGGCGCCAAAACCTATACTTCCTGCTGAATCTGTCCATAGCCCAAGCTCTTCGGAGGACACGGCTGGCTTGTTCCAGACGACTCGGCCATTGAAGTCCGCCAAAAATGCTAACCAAATCCGCATGTCCTGGCGGACTTCGGCCGATAATTTCGTGCGATGATGCCCCTCTCTTAAGCCAACCATTGATTGGGCAATCGAGCGGGAAAACGGCCGAGCCATTGGGATCACCCTCAAGGCAAAGTTCAACTTTCCCACTAATTGTTGCAACTGGTGCAGTGTAACCTTAGGTGCATTTAAACATACTTGGAGGGCTGTCCTGAATTTCAACACTTTGCTAGCTGGTAAACGGAAACACCCCTCCCTTGAGTCTAACTCGATCCCCAAAAACTCGAGGCAAGTCGTGGGACCCATAGTCTTACCCGGTGCCAATGGCACGCCAAAATGACCCATCAACACACAGAATTCATCTAAGGCCTGGGCACATTCGGGACTTCCGGCGGAGCCCAGGAACAAAAAGTCGTCAAGGTAGTGCATTACATTTCGAAAACCCGTTTTCTTAGTAAACACCCATTGCAGGAAAGTACTGAATTGCTCAAAATAAGCACATGATATAGAGCAACCCATTGGCATACACCTATCCATGTAAAATGACCCCTGGAACCCGAATCCCAAAAGACGCTGATCGTCTGGGTGTACCGGGAGCAACCGGAACGCTGACTCGATATCAGATTTCGCCATCAACGTCCCGGGCCCCAGGCGATTCAAGATGGCTACTGCCTCATCAAACGATGCGTATCGCACCGAACAAACTTCCGGATCAATTGCGTTGTTCACCGAAAGACCATGTGGAGCAGACAGATTATGGATCAAACGGAACTCACCTGGGTCCCTCTTGGGGACCACCCCTAACGGAGAACAAACAAAATTCGGTACCGGGGGTACACTAAACGGGCCGGCAACCCGTCCCCGGCTAACCTCTTTCTGAATTTTCTCATGCACTACAGATGTATGTTGTAACACGGAAAGTTGATTTTTGCACATCCCTACCCCCTGAAAGTCCCCCACCGGGATGCGGAAACCATGTGAAAAACCGTTCCGCAGCACCCCGGCAGAAGTACGATCCGGGTAATCGCTGAGCCAGGGAATCATTGCCAAGGTATCAATCGGGGTTGGTAACGGCGCCCCTCGGCCAAGCTTAGACCTGTTTGGCGCCCCCCTTACCCCCATTCTCACCCGTTCTGGCTCTGCACGATGACTCAGGATGGGACGACCCACACGTACTACATTCGTGTTTGAATTTACACAATCCCGGAGGCCTGGTACATTTCCCTTTGTTAAAATTGAAACAGAAACCCTTTCTCCCTGTATTGCCTGCGGGCCTTGACTGGTCGTCGGTGCTCGTACTTGGTCGAAAGGGCGTCCCCACATTTTGGCGGGAGTAATCAATAACATTGCTCCCAACCAATGGCATTCTTAACATTCCCGATTCTTTCATTTTATCCCATGTTACAGAATCGTAACAATCCCAAGTCAAACTCTTGTTATGTTCCTTCTCTTTCCTGAACAGGTTGTCATAACAAAACCAATGGTTACCTTGATACGATGTCGAGTACCCCATAATTCGTGATTGATAAACGGGAAACTCAGGGAGCAACTCGGGCCTACGTCCCCCCAAAATCGATGTGAAAATACCCCACGCATTGCCCCAGTTGCCAATAGTCTCATTCACCTTAAAGGCGGCCATTTTTGCGCGCCAAACACTCGGATGCATTAAGTCCTTCTGACTTTTAACATGCTCCATATCATAATGGTCAACAAGCAAGGAGAAAATATTCACATACTCCCCAGACCAGATCTTTTCCTTTATAGCCAAAGGCACATGTTGTCCCAGTCTCTCTCTACGAGAGGATGCTGACTCGTCCCTTGCAATCGGCAATGGCCGCTTACCTGAACCGGACGCGACTTCTGCCGCTTGCGGCTTGTCTTTAGCCGCCTCCCTTTTCTCACGAAGTCCTTTTATCAGCGCCTGTGCCTCGGCATCACTACTATCCCCCAACCATGCTGCTAGCTGTGCTGCCAGCTCGGGGGGCATGTCTCCCGTGGGTGTCGGGGTGACGACAACAGGGATTGGATTCCCCTCGATCGGTACTGGGGTCGGCGCCTCGAGCGGGGTAGAGGGAACCGGGACGTCTCCACCGGCTGGAACCCTTCTCGGCCTCTTAGGTCTCCCTCCAGCCGGCGCAGGGCCCGTACCCTCCTCCCCGTCCCGTTCTGCCAACCGTTTCTTTATGTCGGACACTTCTTTGCAAAGGGCCCGCACCATCTGGTCGGTCGTCATTCTCTTCGCGCCTTTCTTGGGCATCTCCCCGAGGAAGTATCTAGAAGACAAAGAAAAGGATCAAAACGCTCAAAATTGGCTCTTCGTTCTGTCCCGAGCTCACGTGTAGCGAGGAGGTGCAGCTTCGGAGCACAAGAACAAGAGGACGTCTTCTGGTCTTGCGTCTCTTTTTATCCGTCTTCAGGGCGGGCGAGAACCCGCCCCTGCCCGCCCCTAGGGCGGGGCTGGCTACGTCGGTGTCTAGGCCAGCCCACTCTAGGGCGGGAAAAAGCGCGCCCCGGCTACGCCGCTTCGGGCATACCAGCCGAGACACGCCTCCCGCCCAAAAATGGCTTCCCGGGGGGATCGAGGCACTCCACCATACGTTCGGGGGGACCGAGTGGTCGCCCCTTTCCATATGTGTGTGAGTAACTTTTGGATGAATGTCGGTGTGTAACAGGATGTATAGGTGTATCACTTCATATGATGAGTGAGTATATGTATGAGTGACTATATAGAACTGTTGGTGAATGAGTGGATGTGTATATAGATAGTGGAATTACTGAATTGCTTGTTGTAACTGATATAGGTATCTCCTTTTTTAAAAAAAAATTCAGTTTCTATTTTTGAATATGTGTCTCAAGGGTTACATTATAGTGAAAGGAGGTCTGTCAATATGTCACAAGGATGGTGTCATGAGTGATGTCACTGACCATGTCATGAGTGATGTAATATGTGATGTCATCAGCAGTGCATTGCACGCGCAAGTTATAGTGAGTCCGACTAACTATAACGTGGGAATTTCAATGGTTTTATATCAGTAAAATTTCCAGTTAACTATAACTGGTGTGAAACCTATGGTTTTTTCAGTGAATATATATATATATATATATATATATATATATATATATATATATATATATATATATATATATATATAACCTACTGGCGTGTCGCCAGTAGGTATATATAGTTAGGATTATTTGTCTATGGAACTTTTGAAAATTCTATGTCTAATAACTTTGGCGTTTGTGGACGGAATCGGCTGAAATTTTCAGGAAAATGGCACATTTTGTTTCTGAGCAGCCCCTGAAAATTCGGGGGGGTTTCATCAAGGGGGGGCCGAGAAAAAGGGTGGTCCCAAAACACGTTTTTCCCATTCATTTTTCCATAGGGCCTTTGGCCTCACTTTTAGCTCGAACGGCTGAATGGATTTGCACGAAACTTGGCAAAATTGTAGGGACTGTTAGCCCGATGTGCCTTTGCTAGGTCTCAATATATGTGCTCCAGTGGTTTTTGAGAAATTAACGTTCAAAACAAGATATATATCTGCAACAGCGCTCCGGGCTGCGCTCCGGTCCGCTTACTTTTCGCGAAACTGAACTTTGCGCGCAGAAAGCTGATTGGCTCTCCGGTGTCTGTCAACATTCTAAACAGTCCGGAGCGGCCGCCATCTTATCTCTCGGTAGGATCGAGAGAGAAGAAGAGGTGAAAAACGAAGGGGGAATTTAATGAAAGGGGGCAAGGTATACCCCTCTTGACCCCCTAGGAATGATGTTGGGGTTATTAAAGGGTCCCGTGGGGAAAATAAAAAAAAAATTATTTTTCACGGTAGAAGCGCTTCCCGGGCCGCGAACTGGGCCGCAAACTGGTAGCGAAACGGGAATTCGCCATTTTGTGTTTCGTTTTAATTAAATTACTAGGTATAAGGGGGTGCGGGAGACGTATCCTGACCCCTTATGTTTTCTGAGGGTGGCTGAGGAGGCTCATATATGTTGATACATGTCTTCCAGCGGCTGTGCGTGAGCTTTTTTTTTTTTTTGCTGCGTGACGTCTGTTAACGTTCGATTCGATGGAAATCAGGAAGTGTTGACCACCATTTTGTCACTGCGAGTAAATATTTTGTTATAAATGAATCCTTATTGATAAACATTGTCTGCGCCATCTTGCCTTTTTGTCCAATGCCACAATTTTGTCGTGCACGGCAGCCATTTTAGATGCCTTGACCAGACCCACTCTCTGCACGCCGTCGATTCTCAGCACGGCTCCCCACCCTCGCAAGCATCTCCCCCACGCACTGGTCACCCCCGCTCTCTCTCTCATGCATGGGCCATATACTTCCCCCCATCTGCGCTGCTCTTCCCTGAGAATCACACCCTGTGCCCGCCCGACACCTCCCTTTCATCCTATTCACTACCGCACCCTCTGACACTCCTCTTCCTCTGTGTCCGATTGTCCAGGCCGGACCCAGGCTATCACCTAGCCCTGCGGATGTAGTTTATGGCCCCAGCTGTAGAGAATCCAGACATACCAATCCTCCCGATTCAGGCGTGAGACTACTGATTTCAGTGCTAGTCTTCCGCCTCCCGATTCCTGCAAGCAAAAACCCGGGGGCATATTACCAACAACTAGCGATAATTTTTGTCTCTAACTTGTTTAGAGACAAAAATTATCGCCGCACATCGGCGAATTTTATCGCAGATAAACCTTGCTATTAGCAAGGTTTATCGCAAATGCGATAAAAAACGGCCGCAATGCATGAATATCGCTGAAAAGTCAGCGATATTCATGCATTATCCAGCAAATGCTCTTAGCCATGTTATCCACCTTCCATTGGATAACATGGCTAAAAACTGCTCAGGTCAGGTGTTAGCTTTTGGAGATATTCGCGCTTAGCGCGAATATCTTCAAAAGTTGGTAATAGGAGATAGCGATGTTAGGGACTGTTTCCAGTCGCTAACATCTTGGCACGCCCACTTTGCATGTCATTAGTGATAAATATCACTGACATGCAAAGCGGGGCCCAAGATGGTCGCTATCTCCTTTTAGCTGTCACTAACTGGTGTTAGCGACAGCTTGGTAATAGGGAGATAATTTTATCTCCTTTTTTTGGCTTTTAAAGCCAAAAAAGCGGAAATAAACCCCCTTGATAATATGCCCCACGATTCCTCGGGGGTTTCAGCTGACAGGGCTTGGTATTGTGTTACGTGCTAATTCTTCCAGGAAACGTCAGAGGGTCGATGCAGGGGTTCTAGAAGGGGTGATAAATCATTTAAGCCTCATGAACAAGCGCATGGTCTTTTAAAGATTTGTGAAGTACTCGGTGCGGCGGTGTGTGTGTGCCCTCTTTCAGGAGCGGGCGGGGGGGGGCACTGCCAGCAACTTGCCAGGCCAGGCAGTGTTCAACACGTGCATCACCCTTTCTCTGCCTGCTATTGCGCTCCATGCTTCGGAAAGGTAAGAAAAAGAACGTGCATTTGAGTTTGAAATGTCCGATCCTGTAGCATACACTTTCAAAGCCCACATATGACAATAACCCGATTCAAGGCCCCATTCACCCGATTTTTTAAAAAAATATAGTACTCCAAGAAAGTAGGATTATAAAACTTTATTAAATTTTAAATATAACGAACGCAACAAAAACTAAATATATTTAAACATTTTTTGATAAAAAAAACAACAATGGTCAGAAGCTGTCTTTTGTGCGAATAGTCCCAAGGCAGCACAACGTGCTGAGTTGTGGAAGGCACCCAGGTGAAGAACCATCCCTTCTTTAAACCCCATGGTGACCAACTATAGTTTCAATGAGTGCTATGTCCCAGGTTTTACATAAAGTAGTGTTTACCTAGAGTGGTGCTGTGTAGGACACTCTGAATGGAAATTAACCAGAACTATAACGATAACAACAACAACAACAATAATATAACTTTTATGCCCAAATTACGCAAACATTTAGCTAATCTGCTAAAGGGTGAATTCGCCATTTCTTTTGATAATTTATTCACCCATCCGTAGCCTCTCTAATCTCCATTACAATGTGTTTCTTGCTGAAATTAACCAGAACTATAACCATAACAACAACAACAACAATAATATAACTTTAATGTCCAAATTACGCAAAGATTTAGCTAATCTGCTAAAGGGGGGAGTCGCCATTTCTTTGGATAATTTATTCATCCATCCGTAGCCTCTCTAATCTCCATTACAATATGTTTCTTGCTGTCGCTAGCTGATGAAAAAACTAAAGTGATAACTTCCTCATCCTTATTTTGTCTTTCTTTGTTCCTTAAGATGTTATCTGTGTCAACCTCTTCCGAGAATGCTGATGCGTTAGGGATTTCCTTGTGTTTCTTAATAGCATTGGTGTCTGCTCAATTCTGTGAACATGATAACTGCTTCATAAACAGACGATATCTTTGTTAAGTCATTAGTGTTAAGTGTGTCTGAAACTACAGTGCCCTTCTGTTTTTCTTTCTTCAGGCTCTACAGAGTTTTGTGTGTTGTTCTTTTGAGCGACAATTATTCCAGAGGTTTCAGGTTCACTTGTTTTGTCCTGCAGTGAGTTAACAGCTGTAGAGACTTCATGTTTATTTGCTATGTCCTGCTGTGCGTCAACTGCTTCAGAGACGTCAGCCTCATTTGTTATGTTTGACTAGATCCTGGACCTGCCCGGCCGCGCCCAAAATGGCGCCGGTGTAAATGGGACTCGTAACTGCTTGTTGTGTACTGGTTGCCCAACCTTGATATCACGAGATACGTATGCAGTTTTGAAGCACATGGCGGAGGCTCGTCTGCTGTAGTGGGGCGCCCCTTTATCGTTTCAGTTGCCATTCCGCACGCTTTTGCTACACTGTGCCTTTTCCGCCATTCAGCTGTTTACCGCCCGCTCTTACGGCTACAGCGTCTCGCTCACCATGTAGTTGAGTTGCTCCCACTCTTGCGGTGCAGCGATAGGCGGCTGCCACAGGACTCTTAAAATGGCGGCCGGCTCTTCGGATTTGGGCCTGGTCCAGTAAAATGGCCCTGGGACACCTTGGAACTCGGACGCTTGTCTGCCAGGGCTTGGGTCCCATTCTCGAAAGCGTCCCCTCAGCCTTGAAGATTCTACAAAAGTCTTGGGGGCCCTCGACTCCCGCAGGCTTCCGGTGGGGAGCGGCTGCCATGATTGCTTGCGGAATGGCCACGACGGAGCTACGAGATGGTGGTGCTCTCATGGTGACGCCAGCTTCAGTCTGAAACATCCAGAAAAAAGGTGGGGCTTTCATCGTTTGGGAAAAAAAATGTTTTAATCCAATGAAAAGTGTTATTTTTAGGTCACATGACCTAGTCTTACATCATTAGGAAAACAAAAGTAAAATGAACCAATGAAAAGTTTTATTAACAAGTCACATGACCTGTTATGCTTACGTTACGCGCTGCGCGGCGCGCTCTGGATCGTTTCCGGGAAGCTGCGCCTTGCGCACCGGAGCACTACCGGGTGCGCTAACGCGGCGCGTCATATGACGCATTACGCGACAACGCAGGTCCAGAATATAGTCAAAATGTCTCCACCAACCAGCGGTCGGAATACAACCGCTTTCAGCAGTCCAAAAAGTTCTGTTAAATCTTAAGAGCGGGAGCAACTCAACTACATGGTGAGCGAGACGCTGTAGTCGCAAGAGCGGGCGGTAAACAGCTGAATGGCGGAAGAGGCACAGAGTACCAAAGCGGGCGGAATGGCAACTAAAACGGTAAAGGGGCGCCCCACTACAGCGTGTCTTCAGGTCAAACGGATTGTGGGACAAGGTCCAGAATGGGAGAGTCATCAAAAGGCAAAAAATTCCGCCGGACCCCGGGAGCCGGCCGCCTATGTCGGGGGCGATCTCAGGCCACACCAGGGCAACACGACTTGGGGAGGGGGCAGGAGCCAAGCGCCCCCTCCCAGTCCGCGCCATCTCACCACCCCTCGGGGGCCTCCGTCAAGCGGTTTAGGGAGGCACCGTATCACATTGTTTTCCAATGCAGTCAGGTCCACAAACGGACCCCACTTACTTTGAATAGTGAAGCTGTAGCAGGTGCAAATAAGGTTTAGACAGTGTTACAAGCGCTGCTTAGAACTCTGAAGTATGGCACTCAACATCCAGGACTTATGCCATTTGTGTAAGGCAGTGACATCGAAGCAACTCAGGGACCAAAAGCATGAACGAACACTCACGTATGAAAATCTTATTTGGGGAAGGGGCAGGATCCAAACGCCCCCTCCCAGTTCGCGCCACTACACCGTATGTAGAAAATCTGAAGCCATCGTTCTACAAACTCTCAACGCTTGCTATCAGTGCATGAGTTTCATGCTCGATCGATTGAGCTAGCCGGATCGGGCAACAAAAAGTATAAAATAGTTATGTAAATAGTTATTTAATAAAATGTTTTACCCTGTTTCTTTGCTGGTGTGTTGTCTATATTTTTAATATTTGCATAGGGTTTGTCGTTATTTTGGGCGGGGTGGGTGGCGGAGTCGAGCTGTCTTGCAGCTCTCATGGTGTGGAGCTCAGTTCATTTCACTATTTTCGTATTTCTCATGAAGGGTTGTTCCTAATGTTTGTATTTTAGCGAGGTCAAAAAGAGATCCAATTAGTGGTCTACTGATTTTGCTCGATTACTTTTATTTTTTTACACGATTTTTCACTATCTGCAAAGACTAAACAGAGTATTGCGACTTTGTGCTTGTTTGTAAATAGAGAATGATCCAAAGAGAACCAATTCTAAAACAGTAAATGCTTGGATAACAATCAATCAAATGGAGAGACAAGCAGGTACGACGGATTACAACGGGGGTAAAGGTCTGCGTTAACTACCCTTCACTATCTGCAAAGAGAGAGTACTACTAAGAGAAAAGAGGGGAGGGGGGGCAGCGTTCAAAGCACATCAGCGTGCATAAACACGAAAACGTTTTTACCTATCACGTACTTGACATTTGACAGCTTTTGATATTTGCTATTGAAAAACCATTGAAATTCACAGAAAAAATCATAGGTTATAGTCCATATATAGTTAGGAATTTGCATTTACAAAACCTTGAAAATTCAATGAAAAAACCATTGGTTATAGAACATATATAGTTAGGAATTTGCATTTACAAAACCTTATTTTACTCGCATAAAACCATTGAAATTCCATATATAGTTAGATGCGCTAACTATATATCGCGCACCCGCAATCCACTGCTGATGATGTCACATATTACATCATTCATGACATGGTTAGTGACATCACTGATGACATCACTGATGACATCTCAAATGACATCACTGATAAAATCACTGATAACATCTCATTTGACATTACTGATCACATCACTGATGATATCATTCATGTGATAATACCATGAACCTCTTCAGACTCTAATATAACCTTAGATACAATCAGTGTAAACAGACAGTCACAGACTGTCACTCATCCATGGAGTTACTCACACACCTAGTCAGTCATGCAAAGAATCAATCACACCTCCATTTCCTCAACTATACAGTTATACACACCTTACTTATTCAAACATATACTAACACATATTTACTCTCTTATACAATCCCTGATACATGTTCACAATGATCCATACAGCCACTCACACATTCACTGGCTCCTATGCACAGTTATTTATATATGTCAACTCTCACATGTACTGTGTTTTACATATGTACTTACTTTGACATGTTGCACTGAGATATCCATTCACTCAGCAATACACTCATGCACAGTCAACCGCCCATACAGCTGTTTCCACATGCAGTTTTGAACCCATACATATAGTGAATCAACTACTCACACATCTATGTACAGAGTCACACACCTCCCAGCCACCCATACACACACACTCAGTGTCCCATACAAATACTTGGACAACCAATCAATAACCCATACAGTTATTCATATAGCTACTGATCAACACATGCAGCAGTTTGTAGAACAACAGATATAATGATGCACAAATTAAAACAGTTTAGTCACTAACCCATGCACTCATTAAGACACATTTAATCATTCTCTCATACACTCAGTCATGCACCTACTAAATCCTTCTTCCAGACACTTATACATCCACTCATTCTTCAATATGTAAGACACATTTTAACTTTACAGAAACATACAGTCACTGGATGTTGTCATCAGTGATGTCATTTGAGATGTCATCAGTGATGTCATCAGTGATGTCACTAACCATGTCATGAATGATGTAATATGTGACATCATCAGCAGTGGATTGCGGGTGCGCGATATATATTTAGCGCATCTAACTATAAATGGAATTTCAATGGTTTTATGCGAGTAAAATAAGGTTTTGTAAATGCAAATTCCTAACTATATATGTTCTATAACCAATGGTTTTTTCATTGAATTTTCAAGGTTTTGTAAATGCAAATTCCTAACTATATATGGACTATAACCTATGGTTTTTTCTGTGAATATATATATATATATATATATATATATATATACTACTATAATAAAGGAAGAATTTTCAGCCTTTGAGGCGGGTAAACTCGGGAACCACAGTGCCAATCCACACACTCGATACACCGTTGGATTCGTCAGGGTGTGTAGATGGGTATAGGCTATATCAATTTTAAAAAAAAACGTTATTTAAAAACTTTACAGTAAAAAAAAAGTAGTCCTTCCGAAGTAACGCAAGCCGCGACGTGCGTACTCACGTCAGGAGTGCGGGGAGGAGCGGCATCCAGGAGCGCGACGAGGAGATGCGGACATGGTGTGGGGAAGGAGCGGTGACATGAGGCGCAGCGGACAGGCCAGCGGCGTTGCGAGCAGCGGATAGGTGGGAGGAGCGGCGGCTGGCGGGGGGTCGGGGCAGGAGGGGGACGGGCCAGGCGGGGGCCCAGGCTGTTGGACAATGTCGGGCGGGCGGGGGTCAAGTAAGCCTATTGCTCCCGTACAAGGTCGCGACGGGCTGCTAGTATATATATATATGTATATCTAAAATTGGCGTACAAAAAATAATCTGACAAAAATTTCATTTGCAAGGCAGCTCTATCAGTATATTTACCACTGCAATCATGATCTACAATGAATGCAAAATCTCTAGAGTGTTACATAAACCACATAACTGGAGAACAGACGGACATTATGAACCAAATAATAGAAACGGTGTATTAGCCTTATCAGGAATATGTATTCTAACATAACTTTATAAACTGGGTGAAAAAAATCTGATTTCTAATTAATTTAGTGAATCGAAAATAACAGTACTTGTAATATCCCATGGGAAAAACTTTCTTCCTGAATATAATTGTTAACCTAACATTGCCAATGCCTTAATCATATCACCACCACGATGTCTGGTTCAAGGGTCACTCCTTACCCTTGAGATTTCACAGGTTGCAATGAGCACAGAGGCTTAATTACTTCCTTCCATCAATTGGAGGGAACCCTCTGGGTCACGCTCAAGGCATGCCTTTCAAAAGAACAGGAAATCTTATACTGATTCAGTCTGTCTTGCGCAGTTCTGTAGAGAATGTTTTTATCAAATATCTATTCAGCTTTTTCTTCCAAAGACAGGACCTTACACACAAAATAGGGTCTAACCGAAATGAATGGAAACAAAAGGCTGCTCTAAAATAGCTGCATAATACAATTCCTGCAGGAATATGATTGTGCTTTTTTTAATAGAAGTGCGCGCCAAGGTGAGGGCATTATTGAATTAATTTCCTTTTATTTCAGGCGTTTGCCATCATTGGCAATAATTAGCTTAAGATAAAAAGGCAAATACGACAAGGAATTATTTCTTTTCTTAATTGCTCTCTGCTAACTGATGTGCTTTTAAGGGACTGACATTTCCACTTAACTCCTTTATGTTGCACTGAATGCTCGCCTAATACCTTGGCAGTCCGATTACTTCATATTCTTTAAGAACAACACTATATTCATGTATTCATGTTAAAACCGAACATTATATATTGGGACATATGACAAGGTAACATAAGCAGAATTCCAGCGATGAAAGATATTTGCAATGCACCGGTTTTCTATGATCAAATTCGCAATGATCTGTTTTCGCAAGAGTTTTATCTGCGCTCAAAGCGGAAGCAAGGTGTCAGGGCCCTGTCATGTCTGGTCAGAGCAGTGATTTGTCAGGAGAGATTTGGACATCAAAAGGCCTCGCTAAGCCATCATAATATTTGTTTTTGTCGTGCTGACAAAAGAACCAAGTGTCTGTCAAAGGAAATCTGGGGCGTTCTTCTCATCCCCCGAGAATTTGTAGCCAGTCAGAAGAACTGTGGCCAAAAAAGACGGCATTGATCACTGCGAATTTGTATTTTCTGAGAGAGATAGTGTTGGACTCAGTGTATTGTCAGAGACGTCATGTGACAGAAGTATCAGACGATGAAGCCACAGACAATTTTGGAACCTCTTGCAGACACTGCCGCCTTACTGCACCACCCACCTGAGTGCACATGACATGTAAATAGGAAAACATTGCACACATTGAAGCGAACATGCAAAGTTATGGATCATTTAGTATGCTACAAACATTCTGGGTTTCCACCATTTTTAAGGAGTCCATAAAACAAAGTGAATCATGCCTCCTGTTTAAGTTGCATATACTGGGTACGCTGCAGTGTCTAATGAAACCCAGCAAGTTAGGATAAATTCAAGTTTGAATTTTTGCAGGAAACGTTATGAAAATAGGGACCATTAAGGGATGCAAATAAATAATCATGACAAAAAATGTGCCATAGTAGGATGTTATTCAATCTAGCAACATAGAAATCCTGGAGATGGGATATTACAGGGATATATGTGTATATATATATCTATATCTATATCTATATCTATATAGATATAGATATATATATTACCTACTGGCGATAGCCAGTAGGTATATATAGTTAGGATTTTTTCTCTATGGAACTTTTGAAAATTCTATGCCTAATAACTTTGGCGTTTGTGGACGGAATTGGCTGAAATTTTCAGGAAAATGGCACATTTTGTTTCTGAGCAGCTCCTGGAAATTTGGGGGGGGTTCGTCAAGGGGGGGCTGAGAAAAAAGGGGGGTCCCAAAACACGTTTTTCCCATGTTAATTTCCATAGGGCGGTTGGCCTCACTTTTAGCCCGAACGGCTGAATGGATTTCCACGAAACTTGGCAAAATTGTAGGGACTGTTAGCCCGATGTGCCTTTGCTAGGTCTCAATATATGTGCTTCAGTGGATTTTGAGAAATTAACGTTTAAAACAAGATATATATCTGTAACAGCGCTCCGGGCAGCGCTCCGGTTCGCGAACTTTTCGCGTATCAGAACTTTGCGAAGCAAAGCTGATTGGCTCTCCGGTGTCTGTCAACATTCTAAACAGTCCGGAGCGGCCGCCATCTTGTCTCTCGGTAGGATCGAGAGACAAGAGGAGGCCAAAACAAAGGGGGAAATGAAGGAAAGGGGGCAAGGTAGACCCCTTCTGACCCCCTAGGATTGATGAGGGGGATATTATAGAGCCACGCCGGGCCCCAAAAAAAAAAAAAAAATTCCGATTTTTTTCGCCGTAGAGACGCGTCTTGGTTCGCGAACCGGGCAGCTAACCGGGCAGCTAACCAGGAAGCTAACCGGCAGTGTAACCCAAAAAAAAAAAAAAAAAAATTCCGATTTTTTCGCCGTAGAGACGCGTCTTGGTACGCGAACCGGGCAGCTAACCGGGCAGCTAACCGGGAAGCTAACCGGCAGTGTAACCCAAAAAAAAAAAAAAATAAATCCGATTTTTTCGCCGTAGAGACGCGTCTTGGTACGCGAACCGGGCAGCTAACCGGGCAGCTAACCGGGAAGCTAACCGGCAGTGTAACGGGAGTCTGAGGAGTAGCTGATTGGCTGTCAATATTGTAAACAGTCCGGAGCGGCCGCCATCTTGTCTCTCGGTAGGATCGAGAGACAAGAGTAGGCCAAAACAAAGGGGGAAATGAAGGAAAGAGGGCAAGGTAGACTCCTTCTGACCCCCTAGGATTGATGAGGGGGATATTATAAAGCCACGCGGGGCCAAAAAAAAAACAAAAAAAAAATCCGATTTTTTCGCCGTAGAGACGCGTCTTGGTACGCGAACTGGGCAGCTAACCGGGCAGCTAACCGGGAAGCTAACCGGCAGTGTAACGGGAGTCTGAGGAGAAGCTGATTGGCTGTTATCATTGTAAACAGTCTGGAGCGGCCGCCATCTTGTCTCTCTGTGGGATCGAGAGACAAGAGGTGGAAAAAAAAAGGTGTAAATGAATGAAAGGGGTAAGGCAGACCCCTCCTGAACCCCTAGGATTGATGAGGGGGCTATTAAAGTTCCCTGGGGGGTGAAAAAAAAAAAAATTGCGATTTTGCGATTTTTCGCGGTAAAGGTGCTTCCTGGTACGTTAACCAGGCAGCTAACCGGCAGCGTAACGGGAGTCCGACATATTGTGTTTTTTGAACGTTTGTGATATGTGCACGTGTGGATTTTGTCTAATTAAGGTTAAAAAAATATATATATATCTTTAAGCGTGTTCTGGCGCGCTTACGTTTTGGGTTTGGTTTGCGCTGCAGAGACGATACGTCACGGTTATGCGATGCATCATGAGGCGTCTCACGGGCTACGTGATACGTCACTTAATAAAGAATATATTTTACAGCTATAGATATTAGCTTTTAAAAAACCAATGAAATTCACAGAAAAAACCATAGGTTATAGACCATATATAGTTAGGAATTTGCATTTACAAAACCTTGAAAATTCACTGAAAAAACCATAGGTTATAGACCATATATAGTTAGGGATTAGCATTTAAAAAACCTTATTTTATTTGCACAAAACCATTGAAATTCCATATATAGTTAGTTGCACTAACTATATATCGCGGACCCCCAATCCACTGCTAATGATGTCACATATTACATCATTCATGACATGGTCAGTGACATCACTGATGACATCACTGATGACATCTCAAATGACATCACTGATGACAACACCCAGTGACTGTATGTTTCTGTAAAGTTAAAATATGTCTTACATATTGAAGAATGAGTGGATGTATAAGTGTCTGGATGAAGGATTTAGTAGGTGCATGACTGACTGTATGAGAGAATGATTAAATGTGTCTCACTGAGTGCATGGGTTAGTGATTAAAGTGTCTTAATTTGGCAATCATTATTTATGTTCTTCTGTAAACTGCTGCATGTTTAAATCAGTAGCTATATCAGTAACTATATGGGTTATTGAATGGTTGCCCAAGTATTTGTATGGGAGACTGAGTATGTGTGTGGGTGGCTGGGAGGTGTATAACTCTGTGCATAGATGTGTGAGCAGTTGATTCCCTAGGTGTATGGGTTCAAAAGTGCATGTAGAAACAGCTGTATGGACAGTTGACTGTGTGCATGAGTATATTGGTGAGTGAATGGATATCTCAGTTCTACATGTCAAAGTAAGTACATATGTAAAACACACTCCATGTGAGAGTTGACATATATAAATAACTGAACATAAGAGCCAGTGAATGTGAGAGTGGCTGTATGAATCATTGTGAACTTGTATCAAGGGTTGTATACGAGAGTAAATATGTGTTAGTATATGTTTGAATAAGTAAGGTGTGTATAACTGTATAGTTAAGGAAATGGAGATGTGATTGATTCTTTGCATGACTGACTAGGTGTGTGAGTAACTCCATGGATGTGTGACAGTCTGTGAATGCCTGTTTACACTGAGTGTATCTAAGGTTATATTAGAGTCTGAAGATGTATTATCACATAAATGATATCATCAGTGATGTAATCAGTAATGTCAAATGAGATGTCAGTGATGTCATCAGTGATGTCATTTGAGATGTCATCAGTGATGTCATCAGTGATGTCATTTGAGATGTCATCAGTGATGTCATCAGTGATGTCACTGACCATGTCATGAATGATGTAATATGTGACATCATTAGCAGTGGATTGCGGGTCCGCGATATATAGTTAGTGCAACTAACTATATATGGAATTTCAATGGTTTTGTGCAAATAAAATAAGGTTTTTTAAATGCTAATCCCTAACTATATATGGTCTATAACCTATGGTTTTTTCAGTGAATATATATATATATATATATATATATATATATATATATATATATATATATATATATATATATATATATATATATATATATACGTATATATATAATTAATTGAAGAAACCATAGGTTTCAGGGGTGTTATAGTTAGAGCTGGACCTTTCACTCATACAAAACCATTGAAATTCCTCTGTTATAGTTAGTTGTACTAACTGTAACTCTCGCGCCCGCAATCCACTGATTATGATGTCACATATTACATAATTCATTGGGAAAGGTGGGAATAAATGTAAAAATCTGGTAGTAGGTGATGACAGAATTGGATCTACTAATACATTTTCCTATCTTGGAATACTTGTCGAGGAATCAGGATCATGGGCCCCCACGGTCAAGAGCAGGACTCTCCTGTTTCAACGCTTGACTGCCGCGCTAATGAATTTCGCTCAAAAGCTCGGAAAAAGACCTCAGAGATTTTATTAAAAATGTATGTTGCAAAATGCAGAAGCATAGCAATTTATGGGGCAGGTATCTGGTGTTTTTACATTGTAGCCCCCCTACAAGTAGTTGAAAATGCTTTTTTAAGGTTTATTTTAGCAGGCCCACAGATTACCTCAGTTTGTAATTGCCATAGCCAACTGGGCCTTGAACATATCACAGATCTCATTAGAGCTCAACCAATCTTATTATGTCACAGAGTCTGGTCTTCCCCTTCCTTGGGTCTAAACCAAGAAATTATCAAGGACATAATGCTTCTGGATTTTGCCAGAAACATACAGTCGTTAAACTATGTAAAAAACCTGGCAAATGACTTAAATAGACCAGAATTGTATGTAAACCCAGAGATGATTTCCTCTTTATCTAGAAAAGAACTGAACACATTATGTATTAACCACTTTGAATTACTTAGGTTATCTGGGGAAATCAATAAGAAAACTGTGACACAATATCAAATGACCCTACTGTGTTATACCATGCAACGTACTTGGATTTTTGTTTAAAGGGTTTTGATAGATTTGTTCATAGCAGGCTGAGATTTGAGACCTTTCATCGCCTGGTAACATTTCCAACTAAAAATGACTGGTCGAGAAACTTGACCCTATGCCCATGTGATAATCTTTCCATGCAAACTATCATCCATGTGGTATTATTCTGCAAATACTATGCTCGGGTACGCAGAAGATGGGTTAGGCCGCTTCTGAAATTGGGAGCATACCGTCAAGAGTTTTTATTCTTGCAGCAGTTGGAGAACGAATATTGTATTGGCACCATAATTGGTTTTTTTAAGAGCATCAAGAGGAAACGGAAGACTATGATATCTTAACTATTGTTGGGGGTGAAAGGATTTATTGATATTCGGATCAATTTTAAAAAAATGAGATTAAGTATGCATTTTGTTTACATTTTAATGCTGCTTTTATGATTTTTTATTTGCATGTAAAAACCGAATAAAGCAATTTCTGATTCTGAACTTCAATTCAGCTTTCCATCTACACTACGGCAGGATTCAAGTTAGCCTTCATTTATGTAAGGCTGAGAGAATTTTGTTAAATGATGCGACAAAAATGTTTTCTCAATGTCTGTACTGAGTACTGCCTTCAAATGTACACTGCGATCAACAGAGTTCACCACTTGATACCAGTTCATAAGTCATGTATGCAACAGTCAATGTATGGAGTACATTACAGATAATACAGTGCAGCCTAAGATCTACACTGCGAACAGCAGGGTTCACAACTTAAATTCAGCTTTCCATCTACACTACGGACAGCCTTCAAGTTATCCTTGATTTATGTAAGGCAGAGACAATTTTGTTAAAGGATGCCACAAAAACATTGCTCAATAGCTATACTAACTACTGCCTTCAAAAGTACACTGTGATCAACAGAGTTTACAACTTGATACTTGTGGTGCATCAGCACCACAGAAAACATTGAATTCAGTGTTGATTTATTTAAGGCACTGATAATTGTACTGTGTCCTCAGATTTTGTTACAGTATGTGACAAAAAAAGCATTCCTCGATGTCTGTGTCAACTACTGCCTTCAATCTGCACTGCGGACAGTAGGGTTCACAACTTGAAGTCAACTTTGCATGTACACTACGGACAGTAGGGATTTCAAACTTGATTTATTTAATACAGAGAACATTTTACTGTATGTGTTCTGCTTTTGTTAAAATAAGTGACAAAAATCATTCGTAAATATCTCGTAAATATATTTTTACTGCAGATTCATAAACAAACATTGAAATAGTTCGACTTTCCCGTCCCTGATCACCATAAGGCACAGTTCAATAATAAAATTGCACACAGCCATTCAGCCCACATCCCGGAGGCCGGGCGGCGTACGTGTTCACATCCGGTAATGATGTCAAGGAAGCCACCTCACAGATGTGTCCAGTCAACAACATAATTTAGTATCTGCTTTTCTATAACTCCTAACCCTCTCCCCCATGCACTCATCCGAATACAGCGTTTCACGAATGGTGAATGATGTCATTGTCAGCACAACCCGCTCCATTCAATTGTACTTCGGGCCTCCCCTGTACTAGTTTTCCTAATCTTCCACAGTGAACCAATCTAGGCATCAGCCGGAGCTCCGTTCCACGGGCGTTCCTTCCTTCGCCTATAACCAAGTCTAGCTTCTGCTAATATCCCTCCTCTATCTGTATCGGATCCCTACTAACCCTCCCCTTATCCCTTCCCCCAAGTGGTGCTGATGTGGGCAATAATCATAAATTCTCAATAAAGACTTCGCTACCTGAGGGATCCATACATACACACCTTCATGTCCCATGGAACCCCCTACCCAGACCATCCCTTAGTCTTCATCCTCTGTCAAATAGTCCTTCAGAGCCTGCACTATTGCCTCACAGGCCCTCGCCATCTCCAAGCCCTTCACATTTGCTGTACGAGCGGCTTGCCGCAACCTAACCACACCCTCACACCTGGCCCATTTCTGCAATTCATTCATCCATCTCCTGACCGATGGGCCTTCCTTTGATTTCCAATGCCAGGTGATCTCCCTCTGGACCAGTATAAGTCCTAGGTCAATGAATTTACTTGTGATTTTTGTCTTGGCCGTGTGAGGGAACCAGAGCAGCAGACATGTCGCCATGTCATACTCCACTTGTTGATCAGTGACTGCGTTAAGAAGCTCCCCTACCTCCATCCAGTACGTCCCTAGTTTCGGGCATCCCCATAGTAAATGGTCCAACTCTACCTCAGGCGCCAAGCATCTCGGGCACGCTGTATCCTGTACCCGGAAATACCTCCTTATCATCCCCGGGGTCAAATAGGCCCTGTGTATTACAAAGAAATGCACTTGCTGAAAGCTGGCATTTCTGCATCCCTTCCACGTTCTCTTCAAAATATGTCCCCAGATCGTGTCCGGTATGGGTTTCCCTATGCTCTCTTCCCATTTTTCTTTCAGAGCTGTAAGCGGCTCCAGTCCCTCGTGCAACATTCTAGAAGGAAGGCAGGTAACCGTCTTAATAATACCCGCAGCAATTACTACATATTGACAGGCCATAGTTGTGCTGGGTTCTGCTAACCCCTCTCCCCAGTGCTTCTGCATTGCCGCTATTACTGCCGTGTGTAATAGGAAACTCCCATCCGGGAGGCCAAACTGATCTTGAAGTGCTCCAAAGGGCACCAACACCCCATCAATATACAGGTCTCCCACCACCTGAAGGCCCAAATCCTCCCATTCCAGTAAAGGAGGCCAGTCTCCTCCATGTGGTAGCACTGTCAGCATCCCCAGAGGAATCTCCGCAGCATATGGGCGCGCTGCCTTCGCTCTCTTTAAGCTCATATGCCAGCACAACCGCAGAGTCCTCTCCTCCATGGTCAAGCCCCTCAACTCTAACTTCTGTTGCATGATTATATATGATAGGATATGTCTCTGAATGCCTTTCCCTCTATCTTGGTCCGGACCTCTAAACTCTTTAGCAATATTTTGGGTTAGTATCTGTAGCTGTGCCGCCAGGTAAAATAACTCAAAATCGGGGACAGCCATACCCCCCTCAAGCTTGGGTCTCATCAATTTATTCAGTGCCACCCTACTCCTCCCATGGCCCCAAAGGAAATCAGTAATCATCGTTCTCAATTCTCTAAAAACCCGCTGGGGGACCCACACCAGCAATGTGCAAAAGTAGTAGAGCAACCTGGGCAAAGCCACCATCTTTTGCAGTGCCACCCTGCCCTGCACTGAGAGAGGGAGGGATGCCCAAAAGGTCATGCACCCCTTCAGAGCGCTAATACAGCGTCCTATATTTCCTTCCAGCATGTCTATAGCCTCGTGACATATGCAGACCCCTAAATAAGTAAAGCAAGTTCCTTCCCAGATGACATCTATTGTTAGAGGTGGATGGGGCATATTTGTCCACAACGGAAAAACACATGTCTTATTCCAATTTACCTTATCTTCCAGGTACAGCAACAAATGGTCCGCATACAATGAATTATGATGAAACTCCCCACCATTTCTGATCCTATTGTACATCGCCCCTAAACGCGCCTGGGCCGCTAGTGGTTCCATCGCTAACGCAAATAACAGAGGGGATTGCGAGCATCCCTGCCTCGTCCCCCTACACACCGGATAGTCGGAAGATATCACAGGACCCAGTCTCACCCTAGCCGCCGCAAAAGAGTAGAGAACCTTCGTCCAGCGCCCGAGTCTTTCACTAAGCCAAACTTCTCCAGTACTTTATCAAGGTACACCCATTCTAGGCTATCGAAAGCTTTCTCGATATCAACAGACAACACTGCTGGCTTTTGGTCTGGCTGCAGGTGGCTCTCCAATATTCGGATTAGACAATGGATATTTATCGAGGTGTTCCTAGTGGGAATGAACCCGGCTTGGTCTGTGTGAATTAGTGTGGTCATGTGCGGCAACAGTCTAGTGGCCAAAATGCGGCTTAAAATGTTGTAGTCCACCGTCAGCATGGACAGCGGCCTATATGATGTGACGTCGGTAGCCTCCCTACCAGGCTTCAGCAACCGGACCACCAGCGCCTCCCTCATCGATTGAGGCAGACGCCCCAGCTCTAAGGCTTCAGAGTATACCCCTAACAGCCTGGGTGCCAAAACATCAATATACTTTGCATAGAATTTGATCGGTAGGACATCAACCCCCGGCATCTTGTTCCTAGCCATCTGCTTGATGGCCACCCTAATCTCCAAAACCGTGATGTCACAGCCCAATTCCTTCGCAGTGTCCTCGTCTAGCACCGGGAGTTGAACGCCCGCCAGATAGTTCTCAATGTCAGAGGCTTCGGCTTCCAATTGACTTTCATATAAAGTTGAGTAATAATTCAAGAAGCACGACAAGACTGCAGCCTGCGAATAGACCATCTCTCCCGTCACCACCCGTATGCTCATGATTGGGCTCCCTCTAGGTTCTGGATTTGCAAGTTTCGCCAGCAGCGTTCCCACCTTGTCCCCTTCTGCATGCACCTTGGTGGTATACAACTTATAATCATAACACAGCAATCGTTCCGTTGCTGTCGCAACCAATTCCCTTGCTTCCTGCAGCCGGGCCTGTGATTCCGGTTGCTCAGGCCTTTGCTGTTCTAGGTCCCTCAATGCACTTTCCGCTTTCCCAACATCAGCCAGGACTGTCGTTCTCTCATTCGAAAACCTACCAATGCAGAGGCCCCTCACTACCACCTTCATGGCATCCCATTCCACTGACCTAGTAGTGGCCGTACCTTCATTTTCGCCAAAATAACGCTCAATACCCTGACGGACCGTATCACTGAACACCTGTTCCTCCAATGTATCTGGCCGCAACCTCCATGTGGGAACGGCTGATCCCACTCGCTGCCACTGAACAGATATCAACAAGGGATTATGATCTGAAATGGTTCTAGCTAAATAGTCTGTGTGTGTTATCATGGCAGCTAATGGTTCACTACATGGAATAGAATCTATTCGCACATGTAAAGCATGTATTGCTGAGAAAAAGGAATAGTCCCTAAAGTCAGGATGTTGCTCTCGCCATACGTCAATAAGGCCCCACCTCTCTTGCCAGTCCTTCCTATGTGTAGCTAGTCTGCGCACTGGAGAGTCGGCCAGTGATGGGTGTGATCTATCCAGCAACACATCTGTAATGGAATTGAAATCTCCTCCCAGTATTATAGGACCTGCTAAAAAGTGAGCCAATGAACCAGTTAGTCCATCGAAAAAGCGAGCCTGATCCATATTGGGAGCATACACACAACATAAAACCACGTCACGGCTACAAATCTACCTTCAGGGTCTACCAGATGGTTCGTGGCCTGAAAAGGGACTCCCGCTCTCACCCACACCAACGCTCCCCTGGCAAACGCCGAGTAGGTCGTGCCAAACACCTGGCCATGCCACCTCCTCTGCAGTGCAGTACATTCCTGCTTGGTTAGACGAGTCTCTTGCAGCAGCGCTATCTGAATGCCACGCCTCTCCAAATATGCATGCACCTTATAACGCCTTGACATGGTTCGAAGTCCACGGACGTTCCATGTAAGACATTTCAAATTAGGTAATGTCCCCATTGTATCCGTCTCTCATCTACCCCAACAGTATCTCTCGACTGCCCACAACATTGCAGCACAACCCCACATTCAAAACCCCCCTAAAAACTCCCACAACCCCCCTCCCCAGAACAGGACCTAATAACACATCATCAGCCCCCATCCAAACTTTTAACACAACACACAGTCTTCTATTCTGTAGTCGCCACTACAGATGGCCTTAAGGGAAATAGGAGGGTGGTTCAGGGCCAACCGGGGACGGACCATGCCCTTGCCCCGATCCCAAGATCCCATATAATGGTCCGCCACAGTACCTGCTGCTCTGCAGACCACCAGGGTCAACAATCCCATCAGAGCTAGTTAAAGTGGTCCATCCTCGACATTGTCACTCATTAAAAATCCCATCTGCCGTTTGGGGGGTAACCGATGGCCCTCCAGCGCTGTCCACGTCCGAGAGGTCCCCCCCAGATTTTCTTCCTCCATCCTCAGAATCGGAGCCCACCGATTGCCCTTCTTGTTGTGAGCCCGTTATCACTGCTGTCGCACCAGAGCCCCCTTTTTTCCGCTGCCATTTGATCATCCTGCATCGTTCTCTTGAGTTTGTTTTGCTTGCGGATGCGTTGTGATTTGCACTCTTGGACAGGTTTCTGCCTCTCTCTGTCCACTCTACCTCTGCGGTCCGTGCCAGCCCTTTACGATTCAAGCCAAGTCCATGTTTCTTCGGGGGTTTGAAAGAAATGTGTCGACCAGTCCATAATCACTCGCAACTTAGCTGGGAAGAGTAAGGAATACTGTATACCCTCATCCCTCTGTTCTTTTTTCACAGCCAAGTAAGAGGCCCTACGCCTTTGGACTTCCTGTGTATAGTCCGGAAAGATCGTGACCGAACTTTTGTCCACCTCTAAAGGACCCGTCAAACGCGATTTCTGTATCAACAGATCTCTGTCTTTGAAATGCAATACCTTGACCACCACTGGCCGAGGCGGGTGGCCCGGTAAAGGCGGTCGGGCTGGAACCCTATGCGCCTCTTCCAAAGAAAAGAAGGGGGATAGGCCCTCTGGGACCACAACTGTTTTGAACCAGTTCTCCATATAAGCGACTGTGTCATCCCCTTCAGATTTTTCGGGCAGGTCTACTACCCGTACGTTGTTCCTCCGATTATGACTTTCGGAATCTTCTGCCCTCTTTTCCAGTGTCGCCAAGCGATCGAGTATATCATTTAACTTATGCTCTGCTGTCACCACCGCCTGCTTGAGTTCCTGAAGCAGTAGTTCATTTTCTTTCACTCTATCTGCTAGCTTAGCGTGATCCGCCCTCAAGAGACCCAGTCCCGTGGCGACCTGCGCAATATCCTGATGTAGGGATTCCTTGGTCGCTGTTATGGCTTCTAGTATCCCATCCAACCTTTTGTTCAGTCTCTGCTCCTTGACCGTTCCCTCCGGTTCGGTTTGAGCATTGCGGTGTGTCTCTAGCCCTTTTGCCTGGTCCTGTCCCTGTTTCACTTTCAATTCTCGGCTATTTGCGGCCATCTTGATCGCCAAAATCACTGTTTCCGTTACACTCCCAAGTAATTCGCCTGTCCTTATTTTGAATACCAGATCAGTATTTCTCCAAGTATGTTTCCGCAACGATCTTGTCTGCTCCTCAGCTCGCGGGTACCACTTCAGGGATCTGAATCGTCCGCGAATCTCAGCCTCTCCCACTGCTCCACCGTCGGAAGGACGATCTCCTTTCAATCTTCCAGGGTACACGTGGGTCAGGCCGTATTCCCCTCTTAGAGCTTATCTCTTCGCTCCAGCCTTGGTCACTTTGCAACAGTGCAATATCTGCCGTTGGGACCCAGTGGTGGGTCGTTATGGCCTTCCAGGTGCATTCAATTCGGGGGCTCCGTATCCGTGTCTAAAATTGCTGTTCACGATCGGATGCGTCCCCTTCTGGTGGATCGTAGAGCACCCACAAATGTTCTCTACCTCACTCCAACAGGGAGTCAGCGGCTCACGAGCCTTCCTCTTTCTGGGGGACCCCTTCTGTGCGCCCTCTGCACCCCCAGAGGCAATGGTCGGGTCGGACCCCGTACAGTAGCACTGTAGTAGCAATGCAATGGCGGGAGTGCCAGTTAGGTGTGTTAGTACCAGTAGTTAACTGCTCGTTGTTGCCCAGGGAGCTGCCCCGTGTGGTCCCAGGGTGCCGCCTCTCTTCTTCGACCGATCTCTCTGTGCCCTCACTCGGTCCGATCATGCCACGCCAAAGAGCCTCCTCAGGTCGCTAGTCCCGTTATCAGGCGTCGGCCCGTGTCGCGGCATATATCGGGGTGGATCTCTCAGCGTCCCATCTGTGTTCAGCTCAATATTCGCTTCCATGATCCGCAGCCCTTCACAGGGGTGCGAGGTTTTATCGGGGCCTCGGCGTGGTGCTACCGACTGCCTATGAGTTCGGAGTGGCGGCTCCAGGTGATCCCACACCCGTGCACTCCCGAGGACGGTGCTCCTCCTCACAACCACTCTTCAGCAATCCGCGGTCGGGCCCTCCTCAGCAGCAGCCGTCTCGGACCGCACTCAGAGATCGAGGCCTTCCTCTCGCGGCGGCCATCTTAGGTAGCAGATGTCGCATCAGCAATCCCAGTCCTTTGAGGCTGCGGGGGTTCCACCCGTCTCCAGCCCCTTCAGTCGGCTTCTCCGTGGTGTGGGCCCCCTCCGCTTGCCCTTCCAGCTTCTTTCCTCGTCTTTCCTCCTCTCGTAAAACTCTGCTCCTCTCCATTCATTCTCCCCGATTCGGGGCTGCCTCCATCTTGTATTCAGATTGCAACACCTCCAACTCTGAAATCGGCTCTCCTCATGCCGTTTGGCTTTCCGCTTCTCCGAAAGTGTGCTCCATAGCTACCCCCGGTGTTCCGAGCAGAGTGCCTGCACCGTGATCGGCACTTAGGCGAGATTTATCAGGAGAAATTGCTGGATCGGGCGCGGAGCTGCAGGCTCATGCCGCCATCCCCATCAGCGTCCAAGCCATGCCCCTCATTCGTCAATATCTCTGCTGACTACTGCCTTCGATCTACAGTGCGGACAGCAGGGTTCACATCTTGAATTCAGCTTTGAATCTATACTATGAACAGCATGAATTTTAGCCTTGATTTTTTAAAAGTTTGAGATAATTGTACTTTATGTCCTCAGATTTTGTTAAAAGATACCACGAAAAGAATTTTCTCGATGTCAGTGATCACTACTGCCTTCAATCTACATTGTGAGGGCTCATGATTCAGGTAGAATGGTGATTGTACATGACGCATTCCAGTAGACTAGAGACATTATACCACTGCGACCCCCCGAACCACGATCATCGCAGAGTGCGCACAAGCTGAGTTCTTTTGGTACCACTAACTCACTGCACCACAAGTCATCTCCCTGTAGCCTTATTAAGACAGAATTCACTAGGCAAAAAACATTGCTCCCAGTGCAGCCTCCCTGCACTACGCTTTATTGCAGGATACGTGCAAGCTCAGCGCCAAAGATAGCGCTAACTCAGTGCACCATAAATAATCGCAAAGAAGAGTGAAGTTTTATGTCACGGTGAGACATACTGTCCCTTATAAATGTCCCTGAAACATACATATTTTAATAATGTATTTATACACGTTCCATCTTTCATTTCAATCATGATTACAGATGATGCAGTCCACCCTTAGATCTACATTGCGGACAGCAGGGTTTACAACTTGAATTCAGCTTTGCATCTACACTATAGACAGTAGGGAATTGAGCCGTGATTTACTTAATGCAGAGACAATTATATTGTATGTATTCAGATTTTGTTTAAATAAGTGAAAAAAAGCATTCTTCTATAACTGTGCTGACTAGTGGCTTCGATGTACACTGCGGGCAGTAGGATTCACAACTTTAATTCAGCTTTCTATCTTCACTACAGACAGTAGGAAATTTAGCCTTGATTTATTTAAGGCACATACAATAAATACTCCTATGGCACTGCTAGTATGCACAAGCACCTTTAATCCCTGCATCCTGTGAACTATGCTCACAAAGAATGTAGAACACTGCTCCAGAATGTACCTCCACCACCGGCAATACCAAGTACCTCTGGGGCATCACCTTTAACATCGCCACCAGAGATACATCCCCAATTTCAGAAAGTTAGAATGCACTGCTTGAAATGCAATCATTTAATTTGTTTTGGGAATCAATCACTAGACCTAGATTGCGGAGCAATTGATAACCATAGATAGAAGATTTTTTCCCCCTCATAGTTCATACAGTTCAGTATACAACAGTCAATGCTTTGAGCATCATCGCTGGGTGAGCACACACTGAGCTCCAGACGTACCACTAACTCAGTGCACCATAAATAATCGCCACGGGGCCTTATTAAGGCAAAATTCAGTTGCCAAAAGACATTCCTACCAGTGCATTCTGCTTGAACCATGCATCATCGCAGGCTCTACATAAACCGCCCCTACCACAGTGTACCACAACTCATGAACCCTTTACGATAGAATCTTCTGTGTATAATTTCACATACAGTGCTCCTTACTTTGTACAGCAGGTCATAAACTGTTTATGATTGATATCTGTGAATGATATTCTCTACAAATACGAACTTACAAAGCGGGTCATTACAATACTACAAAGAAACTGTATAGTCAATTCATAAATGTGTACTATTTAATTTAAAAAAAAAAATTTGTAGCATATTTATATAGCGCAAAGTCGACCTAAATCTACATCAACAATTTACATGAGCACCATATATACAGTACATTTTCAGGCACGCGTTGATTAAGTCATTACTCTACAATACAGGATGTGGACGCAACTCCGAGCCTTGAAAAAGATTTCCAGCACCAAGTTCGACAGTATACCTGAATGACCACATACTTATATATTATCTGTCCTTCATGTGCTAAAAACTGCAACCTAAACTCTCACAGCCCCTTACTACAGCTACAACACTCCAGTGAATGTACAACACACATTCATATTCGTAGAAATGTGTCATGTCCACCATGTTTAATGTGTGCATCTATGGATGAATATAGGGTCAGTGATACCCCGTACCTTTCATGTTAGCCATATTGTGGAACTTTACAGACATAATGACACATTTGCGTGTAAGACTCGGGTGACGGCAGCACTACAACATGGACACCCAAATCAGTAGATTTTTCATATAGCTTACAACAGGACCACACCCATAGCTCCGGAGTCATCGTTCACAGTCTTGTGCAGCACTGGCATACGTCAGTCCAGCCCACTCCGCTTAATCTTCCAGGAAAACACAACAATGGTACGTACATGGCCCAGATTTCCATTGTAGTGATTTCTTACTTCCAGGTCTAGTTGTCAGAACGGCACACACACATTCCCACATGGCTGGCATACACCCACACCACACCCATCCAGCACATACGTCACTACACACGTGACCCTACCAATAAAAAAGACGGGGCGCACGTGCTCTATGCCATTTTAGAGTTGCTCCCATCGCAAGCACTGTGATGGCCAGTCTTAGTGGTTCGAACGCCTCATGAAGCCCTGAACCACAGAGCAGGGGGGGCCATCACTACGTGTGTGGCCTCTTTTGTCACTGAGTTAGTGGTACCGCAAGGACTGAGCGTGTGAATAACCTGCGATGATGATGGGAGCACGAGTATGTACTTAGCCATAGCGATATCAACACTCAGCACCATATGTGAGACTTCTGGTGGCAGAGCGGGACTACATGATGTAGACGGTGCCCTGTCCATGAAAAGGTGAGCAGTCAAGCCTGAGTGCACAGCAGAGGGAGTAGATGGGTGCAGCAGACTGGATACAAAAAGGCCACGCAGCAATTTAGGCATACCCAGGTGTGTATACCGTATATTATTGCATTTTTTTTCCAAAAGCAGGAAAGCTTTTATGATTGGTCAAATGTCAGTCGCTTGTGATGATCGAAAGCATGTGTATCACTGTGCACTAGTTGCTTTCACAACCGGATAAAAAACATTACTGCTATAGTAATTTTAAAAAATCAAAGCCTTTTAAACAAGTTGGAACTGTACAAATAGTTGTGTTTTAACTGCGGGAGGTAAGGTGTGTGAAAGGGCGATGTAATTCTACTCCACATTAAGATACCATTCATAACAACTTTCTTTTGCTATCTTTTATATGTAAAGCCTCAGGGTGCATTATGTCCCGGCACGCGGTGAAAGACACACCGGTGACAGAAAGGTGAGCTGCGAATATTTTTTTCAGTCACTGTTTCACTTCCTCACCCATTTGATAAAGAAATGACGCACAAAAATAACTTTCTTTTTATCTTACAGGTTGTGTTTCACAAACTGATGTCCCCCCCAACACCTCCAAAGCTCAACGTTCGAGGATTCTGCGAAGATGCATGGCCATAGAAACAATGTCTGAGAAGGCTGCTTCGACACATGGTGCACCCTCTTTGAATCACGCCAATGGTACAAGGTGAGCAAAGAAGCTTGTTTACGAAGCAACAAGAAGTCACCTGTGGGCGGAGAGAGTGGGAAGGGTGCAGCAGCTTGACTGTGTACAAATGTACAATTACCTCCAGGCAGTGGGAGTGGATAGGTTGCAACAGTCTGAAGGGCAGATTTATTAGCCCCTTGCACCACTTTTGCGTCACTTTTAACATTGAATAAGTGACGCAAAAGTGGCGCAAGGAGCTTATAAATCTGCGTGCGCAAGAAGAAGCACTCACCTCCGGACTCCTATCCTGAAAGACCTGGGGTGATTCGTGAAGTGGGGGCTGAGAAAAAGGGGGTCCCAGAACGTGTTTTCCCCATGAAATTTTCCATTGGTATCGTTCATCTAGGCTACAGCCCGAGCGGCTGAACGGAATAACATCAAATTTGGCAAAGTTGTAGTTCTTGGTTCAGACTAGTGCCTTTTGCTTATATGGTGTAAATCAGTTCAGTAGTTCCTGAAAAAATTACAATTAAAAGCACATATATTTCCATGGCCTCGGTGGATCCTCGCATCTTTCGCGGATTGTAAGCGCACCGTTCCAATCATGCGCAGAATCCTGATTGGCTGTGTAGTGGTTGTCAACATTTAAAACAAGGAAGTGTTAGCCATTTTGTGCCTCGGTAGAAGCGAGGATCTAAAAATTAGTGGAACACGTGGATATGTTGCAACAGTCTGAGGGGCAGCTTTACAAGCCCCTTGCACAACTTTTGTGTCACTTTTAACATGGGAAAAGTAACGCAAAAGTTGTGCAAGGAGCTTATAAATCTGCCACTGAGTGCTTAAAAAGAAGCACTCATCTCCGGACTCTGGGAGTAAATGGGGTGCAACAGTCTGGGTACGCAGTAATGATAACTCACCACTATGGAGTGGGAGTGCATGGGGTATAGTAGTTTGGAAAAAAAAACATCACACTAACACCTCCTTGCAGTGGAAGTTGATGAAAATACAGTATCCGGAGTGTACAAAGACACAAAGCAAAAATATACTTGTGCAGTTGTATGTCCTATGCTATTACTAACTCTACACTATCTTTCAGATCACTAAACTGGAGGGTGCGCCCTAAACCGGCCCATGCTTGAACACACAACAGAGGCAAAATGGTGAGCTGCAAAGATTTTCTCCAGAATTAACTGCTCCATCTATTACTTTCTCTCTCTCACACTTTAAATGTTGTTTTGTTTCTCTTTCTCTCTCATACTTTCTTTCACATTGTTTCTCCTTCTCTTTTAAAGTTATGGACGCTGCTGTCCACTCTGCTGATAAAAGAATCAAGGCTGAATTTAATAAAGTCTGCAGTGTAGAACAAAAGCTGAGTTCAAGTTGTGAACTCTGTTTGCCACGGTGTTTACACAAGGTAAGCAGAGTGGCCTAGATACAAAATGCCTCCAATTAACTGCGTTCCAAATAAAGAATATTGTCCTGCATAATGACTTGATCTCTCACCTAATTCTGTCCCATCTCTGAATCATTTTAAAGACCTGTTTTATTACAGAGATGTATAAAATGGAACATGGCTTCAGAACAGCTTTCTGGAACGTACCAGTATGGTAATAAATAGAAATTGTTCAACATAAAATATGTCACAGAGAGTGTTTTGAAATACTCTTTTATGTTTAGTTAGTCAGTCAAAGATGTTTATTCGGCTAATTTAGCCACAAAAGAGCAATACATTTTTTTAAATTACATGATTATACATAATAAAATTCATCTTTGACAAAATCAAAACACTGGAATTATTTTGTAACAATTTCACGAAGCCGAGCTGCAGAGGAAATATACCTATAAATCTGTACGCAGGTAAATTAATAGTTTAAAATAAATAAGTGCCATAGTGCAGATTGGCACGTTCTAATATTTAAGAATCTTAATAATGGTTTTAAAAAAGTATGTCTCGGGCCAGAATATAATTTACAAAAAAACATAAAATGTAAAGTGCTCTGTGCAAAAAAAGAATCACATGGCACAATTCTAGTTTAGTATTGCAGTATGCATCACATGAGTACAACACCAGGAGATGAGCAATACTCATACTGAATCTGATCAAATAAAACATTTTAGCCTGATTGAAAAGGAAAGAGAGGTACGGTTCAATTTTTTGGGAGCTGACTAATAATGAGTGCTCTACAACCCTTTTTTTGCCATCTCTTAACTCTCTCTTACATGCTTCAAATAAAGAAGAAAATCCCTTTTCAGATTGAATTTTGGGATAGCAGAAATGTCACCCGGGTTGCTGAAACAATTTTCCATACCCAGTTTCCCTAATTGTTCTTGAATATAAGATAGTGAGGGAATCTTTTTTACAAAATCTAGTTTCAAGCAATCCAAAATGATATCGCGATTCAAGACTGGTTCCTCCTTGGTCGTTATGTGTTGCCAGAGCTTCAGGGGAGCTACTTGCGTATGAAAAGTCAACGGTGTTACACCTAATTCGTTGTGGCACATAATGGCAGGAGTACTTTGAGGTAATGTCAATGTGCGTTTTAAAATCATATTTTCTGCTCTCTAAAGCCCCAGAGTATTAGTGAAGCCCCAGACTCCTGCTCCATACAGAGTGATGGCACATGTCCGTGCGTTGTAGATATCTATTATGGTTTTAACTGGATGGGAGCCTAATTTCTTTGTGTATCTGAAGATGGCCTCTGCGTTTTTATTAAAGCTACCAATGCTTGCACCCACTAGATGTGTCCATGATTTTTTTTCATTAAAAAGTAAGCCTAAGTAAGAAAAAGTTGGTACCCAAGACAATATTTTATTATTTATATAAAAACTTTTTATTTTTGTCGGAGATTTACCTATTACCATTACATGTGATTTTGCAACATTGGTTTTTAGGCCAAGGTCCCTCATAAAATCATTAAAACCAGTTAAAAGCCTTTGTAATCCCACCCCAATCCTCAACATTAAAACACAGTCATCAGCGTATAATAGGGCCGGTAGAGACCTGTTATAGTGTTGGTGCATCTATATCTTTTATGTTTAGAAGGACAGGATAAGTTACTGTGTGTAGCTTTTCTTCTGTAAATATGTCCTCATCATACACAATACTTTTCTGTTGAAGCGGCGTTCTATACCTGTTGCTGTGAGTATTTTTGACTTATATAAGCAAAGACTAATTACTAATTATGTTAAAAGGTGAGTACTGGATTGGTTTTCTGGACAACCAACAGTATCCCTTGCATTTTACTAAAACACATTTACTAGTTTGGAATGGGGAAGGTGAATAGACATATTTTACAATTTTAGTACTGCATTTTACTATACCAGTCTGAATGTTTTTCTATAGTTATAAGAAGTGACTGGTTTTAAATTTTATGAAAACCTAAGAACAGGATATCTTTATAAGTAACAGGCTTACCCGTCACGCGTTGCTGCGATCTCAGAAGAAAGAAAATTTAAGGAAACTTGTTATGATAACATTCAATTTACATTGTGTAATTTTTATTGAAACATAATCATTTTAATATGGAAAACATTTTAAAGTGTTGTTTTAATTCTGTTTATTTATTCGAGTGCTTGTGGATACACAATATGGCCGGGATGCCCGCCACCCCCTCCCAACACCAATCCCCAAGGATGATAGAAGTCGGACACAGGTTTGAACTTTTGGAAGGCGGGAGGGAGTTACCCTCCCGGCCGTATTTATTAAAATATGAAACAAAATTTAAAACATTAAATAAAAGTTTCATGATTATGTACAATTTTACATTTATTACATTTCGATGAAGACATGTTCTTTGGCTAACCTTAACAGATCTCTAATACAAAGGTTTCCTAGCCGTGTCTAGCATCCTGAAAATGCATACTTTCTAAATTAAAATTGTACATCCTAGCAGTAAGGGCCAACGGCAAGGTCTCAACCGGTGTCAGATCCCTACTACCAAAATCTCGCCCTCGCGGTGTGAGTGGCGCATGCGCAGAGGACTCTACCCTCATTGCCAACTGTAACTTCCCTTGTCGTGGTGGGGGCCCCCTTTCCACTCGACGCCATCTTAAAGGTCGTCCGAGTTCCCGTGTGAGGTATCTGTAGGAAGGACAGCGTGGACTCCTCCCATTCCCACACTCTCTATCCGCCGTCGCGGATATCCCGGCCCCCGGGAAATTAGTAGGAGGGGCATCTAGCCACCTCCCCCCTGGGAGGGGCCTATGGCCGTCTCCCCCTAGGCGACCCATCCTTAGTGGGTGCCGCCTCCCCGTGGAAGGGGCCAATGGCCGCCTCCCCCCGGGCGCTCCCATCCATTCTGTGTGGCGCCCCCCTCTAGGGACCTTGAAATTACTGCTCACCGATCATGACCTTACCGCCCGACCAAAAAATAAATACGACAGTTGTTCACCTACTAAGGAAAGAAAATACTGACAAAACCTTGATGTGTCATCAACTGCTCTCTCCTACAAAGGAAAAGCATTATCCTAAAGGCAGAAGTCACATCCTTATCTTAAACATTCCTTTACTTCTTCTACAAAGGAAAAAAGGCCTATACATCTATCTCTCAGCAAAACTTTATGTAAACAAACATTGCCATAAGGGGCTGGTGGGTGGGTCAAAATTGCCGCTTGTTCCGTCGAGGGCTCACGAGCAACGAGTGGGTGCAGCCTTCAGAGCACAGGAACAAGAGGACGCTTCTTCGGATTCCTGCTCTATTTCTTCTCCTGCGGGAGGGCGTGTACCCTCCTCCGGTACGCCTACTGGGCGTGGTCTTCCATGTAGGTGTCTAGGACAACCCCTCTTGGGCGGGAAAAGGCACGCCCCGGCTATGCCACTTCGGGCATACCAGCCGAGCCACGCCCCCCTCCCAAAATGGTTTCCCAGGGGGATCGGGGCACCCAATCATACGTTCGGGGGGACCGAGTGGTCGCCCCTTTCCATATGGCCGGGATGCCCGCCACCCCCTGCCAACACCAATCCCCAAGGATGGGAGAAGTCGGACACAGGTTTGAACTTTTGGAAGGCAGGAGGGAGTTACCCTCCCGGCCGTATTTATTAAAATATGAAACAAAATTTAAAACATTAAATAAAAGTTTCATGATTATGTGCAATTTTACATTTATTACATTTCGATGAAGACATGTTCTTTGGCTAACCTTAACAGATCTCTAATACAAAGGTTTCCTAGCCGAGTCTAGCATCCTGAAAATGCATACTTTCTAAATTAAAATTGTACATCCTAGCATTAAGGGCCAACGGCAAGGTCTTAACCGGTGTCAGATCCCTACTACCAAAATCTCGCCCTCGCGGTGTGAGTGGCGCATGCGCAGAGGACTCTACCCTCATTGCCAACTGTAACTTCCCTTGTCGTGGTGGGGGCCCCCTTTCCACTCTACGCCATCTTAAAGGTCGTCCGAGTTCCCGTGTGAGGTATCTGTAGGAAGGACAGCGTGGACTCCCCCCCATCCCCACACTCTCTATCCGCCGTCGCGGATATCCCGGCCCCCGGGAAATTAGTAGGAGGGGTATCTAGCCACCTCCCCCCTGGGAGGGGCCTATGGCCGTCTCCCCCTAGGCGACCCATCCTTAGTGGGTGCCGCCTCCCCGTGGAGGGGGCCAATGGCCGCCTCCCCCGGGCGCTCCCATCCATTCTGGGTGGCGCCCCCCTCTAGGGACCTTGAAATTACTGCTCACCGATCATGACCTTACCGCCACAGGCCGGATAGTTGACCGACTATCCGGCCCCCCCTACTCCTCCTAAAGGTCTTGCTTCCTCAAACCCCTTAGCCATGCTATGAAGTCTCCTATGAGTAAGTCATTCCCCTCCCTGGACAGATGAACCCCATCATTCAGATACATGTGATCACCCCGAATACACCCATGAGGAATGCTATGCAACTGCGAAGAGCGGAACAATTTACCAATTTTATTTTGAACCCTTTTCACTGAATGGTTCAGTGCTGACACCGAAAGGCCCCCCCGCCATACCTTCCTTGGAAACATGTGGGACCAGGCAATCGTGCACCCCGGGACTCTTTTAGCCAACCAGCTAACAGCCGACAAAATGTGTTCCAATAACACTCGTCTACCCAGTGTCACCAAGTCATTGCCCCCCAGGTGTACTATGACTACAGATGGCGGTGACCTTTGCCGCCCTAAAAGACCCTCAAAAAACGATTCGAATTGGTCAAAACAGAGCCCGCCCTTCCCATGGAAGGTCACTCTGTACCCGTATTCCCCAGCTGCGTGAGCCGCGTCACCTGCCTTGAATACGTCCCCGGCGCGCCTCACATATGAGTGGCCCACGACCCATACCACTCTCTCCCCAGTCGGTGATCCTTGACCGCTGGTCTCCTGGTGCTGGGTCGACTGCAAATTCCGCCCCGCGTGACAGGCTCGGGAAACTGTAATTCAAACAAAAGACAAGAAGCGTGAGTGCATGTCAATTGATCTTTACAACATGTGCAATCGCACATACCTTTTGAAGCAATTTGAGGACCAACGTCCCAACTGTTTTACTTCCTCCGCACTCTGACCCCTGGCTGTGGCCTCAGTAGCAGCCCCTATCCTAAAGGAGTGGGTCCCAAAATCGCACGGGTCCATGCCCGCGGCAGCGATTGACAGTGCTAGCACCCTCTGAAACTGAAATCTCATCAGTGGGGTGCCATCTTTGTGCCTAAGCAAACTCCCCCCCCATGTAGCCGTCCTTAGTGCCAAGTATTCCTCTATACACTTTATCGGGCACTTGGGGGACCCTCGCGCGCGCTGCATGATAACACTATTTCCCATAGCTCCCTGGTCAGTTTCGGACCTGGCTATTGAGATCACCATTGAATCACCCCTAATTTGGACGTGATCCCTGCACAAGCCTCCCTCAACATCTTTCTTGTTCCTTGCGACAAGTTCGCTCACCCACATAGCCCCATGGAATGCCAATGCGAAAGCTGCCCGGAACAGAACTGCTTCGAAATGGGAGGAGCACGTCTCGTCCAGTTTTGCTACGAGTAGAGACAACCTGTCTAAGCCAATTGGGCGCTGCGCATCTTGCTTGCGACCCTCGAGGCGCTGCCAGCCGCGAAGGGCTTTCTTAACCAAAAAGGAACCCGTCGGGTCTTTTATGCCATGCACCTGCGCCATGAATGAAATGGCCGCCCTATGCCTACTGGCCGTCGCCGCTGATCGGCCTTCTCTGTGCAGCGCTACCAGGAACCCCAGGAAGGATTCCTCCTGACCCCAGCTCTGTCTCCCTGTTGGACCCAAAAATGTGCAGTAGGAACGAAACGCTCCTTTGTATGCCTTCCTTGTCCTGGAGGCTAAGCTTGCTGCCACAAGGTCTTGTAATACGGGGCACCGATTAGCCATAGCGCTTCGGGGAACGGTGCCGCCACTAGGTCCGCTGTTGTAGAAAAAGGTACAGGCAGAAGACCTTTTCCGCAGTTGCCCGGCGTTAACCGCCTCTATACCCACTCAAGTTACCAAACAAAGAGGCAGGCGCTGGAGACTGGAAGGCAGGAAACAGAAGTTTTATTCCGACGGAGCAGAACGCATCAAATCAGACAACAGGGTATCTTCTCGAGGTGCTCTAACCGCATCTCTGAGGCCTGGCCTCTTATACACAGGTTTATTGCTTTATTACATCAAACACATCTCTGTCATTACTTTGATGTAAGGAAAGACATCCTCGGAATCCCCGCTTCAGGCCCGTTCCCACACACATTTACAGTTGAAGTCCCCACCCCGGTCACAACAGGTGATGATTATCGCACAGCTGGACATTCCGCCGATTCCCGGAATGTAGGAGGTCGATCGGATCTCATGGGGTGGGGGCTTTGATTAGTTCAGGGATCCTTTGATGGGGGAGGCTTCCTACTGTACAGGAGGAAGGGGGCAATAACAGTATCCGCAGGGCCAGGTGGCGGCCTGGGAACGAGTGAGACAAACGGGCACAAAGGGAAGGGGGGTGTTATCAAAGGATCCGGGACCATGAAAGGAATGGAGGGAGGTGTCGCGCTGGGAACAGGATGGGTTTCCGAGGCAGAGCTGCGTGGTAGAGGGGTTTATGACCCAAGACATGTGAGAGTGGGGGCTGTCAGCGCGCGGGGGATGCTTTGTGAGGTCAGGAGAGAGAGAGAGAGACGCGCTGGCTATCGGCGAGGGGCAGGGAGGCCGTGGTGCTCAAAATGGTTGCCGCTTATGCGCACGAATGGGCTCAAAAAGGGCAAGATGGCGCCGATAATGTTGACGTTTGCGGCCTAACTTTTAACAGTCCTCCCTTTTCAACATATCTAGCCAACTTGCCTACTCAATGTCAATCTTCATCAAATTTCTAACCTCGGCATCACATAACGCTCCCATGCGTTCGTTTCCAAAGTCCACAGTCTTAGGGCAAATACAATTTGTACATAATGAACATAGAGGTGGCATAGAGGTGGCAATACATTCCACCCTTGACTTTAATTGCTAACATCCGTAAACAACAACCAAATAAACAAACATCAACATAACCTGTCAACAAAATCAAAAACAAAAAGAATCCCTAAAGTGAATGACAACTAAGAAAATACCACCTAATACTTGATGGAGGGAATGTAAATCTGACAACCAATTGAAAACTAATCAAAGCACCCTTAATCTGAATGTTGAAATATAACTAAGATTGATCTGATAACAACAGAAGCTAACCAAAGCAACCTTGAACTAACTGTGCCTCAACTTCTAGTGATAACTCATGAAATCTATTGATGTGGGGAAATTTCTGTCAAATAAAAATAACAAAGGGCCTAAATGAGGCCTAACTACTTCGGTCAACTTAAGAAACTCATTGAAAGTATTTGGTAAAATCTGACAAATAAACATAACAAAGGGTCCTCAAAGTCTGAGCAACCATTACTAATAGATGTAGGGCATAAAATAACTAAAAGACACACCTCCCAGGATAACTTAAAGTCTAAGGTGACCACCCTTGGAACTAATCCCACTGTTCTAATAAGAGTTCATGGATCAAAGTGGAAGTGCAATAGTAGGGAAACAAGAACAACCCCATCTCTACAAAAAAGCTGATGTAGCATTATGCATATCAAGCAGGAAATCAAAGAAAGTTATCTAAAAGTGGTGCATATATTCTTCTACAAGATAAGCCAGACATAAATCGTCTGTCCAGAAATCCCTACAACCAAAATAGCGAAATCATAGACTTAAAATTGAGGCAAAGGTCATAAGTCATCTAACTCAGGAAACAGTTTGCACTTAATCCCTCTGTATCAATCTGTGGAACACATGTGTGCACCATCATTCAGAACACTGCTTTCCCTTCATTGGCAAGACTATTTTAAAAGAAACAGCAAAACTATAAAGTAGGTGAGAGATAGACAAGTGCAAAGTCAATCTGTTGCAATGATAAAATAGCACAGCATACTAAAATCAAAACATCATGTGTCTGTCATGAATCTCCTCGATCCCCTGACTAAATAAAGCCAGAGAAGGATTTATGTTTATAAAAATCCTGCCCCATTCCCGTGCACCAGCACCTCATGTGTATAAGTTGTGAATGCGTATTTGGTTTATTGGAACATTAATCATTGTTTTCTGAGGTATTTAATCATTGCGAGGGAAGACTTGGTTGCTAGAGTTTTTACATCAGCATGTCAGTTTTTTCCATTATTCATTATTGTGCCTTGTTTTAAAGAAGACTCGAGAGCGCAGAATAAGAGAAAAGCGTTCTTGAACCAAGAACACGTTGGTGCATTGGAGCCACTTTTAGCATTTGCCTAGCAGTGGTTTTTACGTGTGCGTGCGCACGTAACTCCTGGGTGCGGATCTCTATTTAAACCGCACCCAGGCTTCTGGAAAATGCCTTGCCTTCCGCATCAGCAGAAGGAAGGATCGCGTCTTGAGGCTCTCTTCAGGAAATCTTCGAACTCACCCTTTGACCCGATTTCAGACGGCAAGTCCTGCTGAAAACGAAAGAAGAACAGAGTTAAGTATATTTTGACATTTTAGGAAAGGCGCCCATCGCAAGAAAGATTGAATTTAACTTTTGAACCTGTCAGTTCTTCTGGGAAGGAAGTCTTCGGAATAACTTCAGGAACATTGTCTGGCAAATGAAAAGAGACCTGCTTGGCAAATGAAAAGAGACCTCTGAATAGAAAGACTGGGCAAATGTTTTTTTGGGAAATTGTTTTGGAAATAACATTGCAAGATATTACATTGTAATGTATGTTTAGCAATTTAATTTGTGGTTAGAATTTTAGTTCAGGCAGTTTGTAGTAGAGGGTGTTGGTGTTTCCCTTTATTGTGTTAAAACAGGTTTTGAGCACAGGAGAACAAAGAACTCATCTACATTCATCTTATAAAATCATATGTACAAGTAAGTCAAAGTGCTAAAGAAGAAAACCAGTGAAGGTGCTAAAGAAGAAAATATGTCAATTATTTGATAGAACTTATGTTAAGGAAATTCTCTTGTTTTCTTTAGTAAATGATGAAAAGACACAGTTAATCCCACTACTGACAAGAACCCTTGACGACTTCACATCACTACCAAGACCAGGAAATACTGGACGAAGGACAGAACAATCTGATCGCAGGTAGGAGCTTAAATAGAGAACGTTAACAAGGGTTCAGAGCAGATCAAGGTTAAGGGGAGGGGTTTGGAATATAGGAATTCAATAAGAGTCTCTAGTAAATTTCCATTGCTTGTTGTTTCGCAGGTCGACAGCAAGATTCAACCCTTACACCACCATGTCCAGTACCGGCCCTCCTCCCAAATCTCTAGTTTTATTCTTAGCTGTTAATATAGAATCAGCTAGTTTAATAGTTAGATTTCTGGGAAGTTGGTCCCTTGCGTCTCTGCGAAATCTTCTACGTCGTCCAAGATCTCCAGCATAGCTCAAGGTAAGGGACGACGTAGTTTGGCTTTTGACAGAAGGCAAAGCCCACGAAAATATTTTCGCCCAGATGCAATGGATTAAGTTACCTTACAGGACATAGCAGCGATCTTAAAGGATTTGAAAGATGAAAATACATCTTTACGTAGTGATATGTCAGCCTTACAGGAGTCTATTCAGAAAAACCTATTTTGACTCAGGCAACTTTTCAGGGTCCATCTTGTGAGTCAGGAGTTCAAACTCAAATTCAAGTGGTTACTCCGGTTCCCACTCCTTTAGCTCAGCCTGAAAGGTTTTATGGAGACTGTAATAAGTTTTCAATTTTTATGCAATAGTGTCATTTACATTTTTTGGCAAAGAAGTCAGCTTTCCCAGTTGACTCTTCCAAAATAGCTTTCATGTTATCATACTTTGGAGGAGATGCAGCTCTTTGGTCTATTCCTTTAGTGGAAAATGATGATCCGATTTTATATAATTTAAAAAATTTTGAACGTGCTTTAAAAAAGATATTTGCTAAGCATGTATTTCTACAATCTGCTGATAATGAGCTACTTGGTTTAAAACAAGGATCTTCTGACTTACTTCATTACATTTCTCAATTTAATCGTTTGGTTCTAGAAGCTAGATGGCCTTATGATAAAAGAGTCTCTATTTTTTATACGGGTTTAAGAGATGATCTAAAGGATATGGTGACTCAAATCCTGGAACCCCCTGAGGAAAACAATGACTTCATAGATTTAGTAGTAAAACTAAATAATCGCCTAAGTGAAAGAAAGGGAGAAAGAGGAAGGAGTGATCACAAACTTCTATTTGTAAAAGAAAGAAGTTCCACGCCTCGTGAAGTCAGTACTAAATTAGATACTGTAGAACCAATGCAAATAGGTTCAGTTCGGGGTCCTTTAACTAAAGAGGAAAAGGACAAGAGACGAAAGATGAACCAATGCCTTTACTGTGGTAAGACAGGCCATTTTGTAAAAGACTGCCCTACTCGACCCATCAAACCAAAAACAAAGATTTCAGATATTGCAGTAATTCAGGAACAATCGGAAAACTAGAATACTCGACGAATGATGAGATCAGTTTGTCGAGTGCTATTTCCAATTTGGCCTCTACTGTTCCACCTATCGGATGTAAACATTTCTGCATTGTAGTAGAGTTAAGGAGTTTACTTTCCGCTTCACCATCTAAAAGGGTGGAAGCTGTTATAGATTCGGGAGCTACTCGGAATTTTATTGACTCACATTTCTTTTCACAATTGGGATTTAAATCAGTACCAAAAGATCATCCTGAAATAGTAAGAGCAGTAGACGGTAAAGAGTTAACATCCGGGCCCATCAACAAACAATCCGAAGTTTTAGAAATGGACTGTTCACCTATTCATAGGGAGAAGATAACTTTTGATATAATTGATGCACCTCAATTTAGACTGATTTTGGGGATTCCTTGGTTAATTTCACACAATCCACAAATAGATTGGATGTCCAAGACATTAACATTCCAGTCCACTCAATGTTTAAATCAATGCTTTCTTCTAGAAAAAGCTAGAGACATAATTCAAGGTTTTGACTTTAGTGCCGAATCCACTAGTGTATTAGCTTTAGAAGGGATTCCACCTTTCAGATGTGTTCGATAAGAAAAAAGCTAATACGCTTCCACCACACAGGGATTTTGACTGCAGAATTGATCTAGTTCCCGGAGCAACCTTGCCCTGTAGTAGGATATACGCATTAACTGTGAAGGAAAATTTGCACCTCAGAGAGTACCTTGATGAATACCTAGCTAATGGTTTCATTCGACATTCCAAGTCACCAGTGTCATCAGCTCTTTTTTTTATTCCAAAAAAGGGAGGTGAATTGCGCACGTGTATCGATTATAGGGCTTTGAAAAATGTAACTATTAAGAATAGGTATCCTCTGCCTCTGATTCCCACTTTGTTGGATCAAGTTAAAAAAGCAACTATTTATTCTAAATTGGATTTACACGGGGCTTATCATCTTGTGAGAGTCCGAAAAGGCGATGAGTGGAAGACAGCATTTCGAACCAAATTTGGTCTCTTCGAATACCAAGTAATGCCTTTCGGACTTTGCAATGCTCCAGCTGCTTTCCAATTTTATATAAATGAAGTGTTACATGAATTCATCGATGTATGCTGTGTTGTCTACATAGATGACATTTTGATTTTTTCCAACTCTGAAAAGGAACATGTACAGCAAGTTTGTGCTATTCTTCAAAAATTGCTTTCTAATTCCCTATTTGTAAAACTGGAAAAGAGTCTATTTCATGTTTCAAGAGTTGAATTTCTAGGGTATGTCATCAGCCCTAGTGGAATTGAAATGGATCCAAAAAAGGTCGAAGCGGTAGAGTCCTGGCCCAGTCCCACTACAGTAAAGCAGGTTCAAAGCTTTCTAGGCTTTGCAAATTTTTATCGCCGCTTTATTCACAATTTTTCTCTGATCATCTCTCCCATTACCAAATTGCTGCAAAAAGAAGTGAAATTTGTCTGGTCAGACCAAGCAGAAGACGCTTTTCTAGAACTAAAAACAAAATTTACTTCAGCACCAATCTTAAGTCATCCAGACCCCAGTCAACCCTTTATAGTGGAAGCAGATGCGTCGCAGTTTGCACTGGGGGGAATCATATCTCAAAGAAACACTGACACAGGTCAAATGCATCCAATAGCCTTTTATTCCAGGAAACTGTCTGAAGCAGATTTGAATTATGCAATTGCAGTTAAAGAACTTTTGGCTATTATAGCAGTTTTTGAAGAATGGTGTCACTACTTGCTCGGTGCTCGTCACCCTGTAACAATTTAAACAGATCATAGAAACCTTCAAGCTTTAAGATAGGTAAAAGCCTTATCAGCCAGACAGTTGAGGTGGTCAATGTTTTACAATGATTATAATTTTGTGATTACATATCGTCCTGGAAAAGATAACCTAAAAGCTGATGCCTTATCTAGGATAGGGGACAATGTGCTTGAACCACCCCAAGAAGTTCAACCTGTACTACCTACATCTTGTTTTCAAGCAAGTCTATCTAGTAGTGATGTGATATCTGATATTAAAAGAGAGTTAAAAACAAAAGGATTTGACGTATGGAGGAAAGATTATCCTTTTCTTCAAGAAAGAGGTGATCTGATTTTCATGCATGATCTCATTTTTGTACCTACAGAGGCAATCAGGCAAGATATACTCCATTTTCACCATGACACTTCTTTAACTGCTCATCCAGGCATAGTAAAGACATATGAACTAATCAAGAGAACGTTCTGGTGGCCTTCCATGTTTAAAGACGTGCAAATGTTTGTTGAGACTTGCAGTGTCTGTATTCAGAACAAACCTTCTCATCAAGCACCAAGTGGATTGTTAACTCCACTTCCTATTCCACCTCATCCGTGGCACACTATCTCTTTAGATTTTATAGTTGAACTTCCAGTCACAAAAAAAGGCTATTCGACCATTCTGACTATAGTAGACCAATTTTCACGTATGGCTCATTTTGTTCCACTAAAGAAGTTGCCAACTGCTATGGAATTAGCTCATCTGGTTTTGGTAAACGTCATACGTGTGCATGGAATTCCAGCTGTAGTTATTTCTGATAGAGGTTCACAATTCATTTCTCGAGTTTGGCAAAACTTGAGTTCTCTCTTAAATATGGAGGTCCGCTTGTCATCAAGTTACCACCCTCAAACTTAACTGAACGAACCAATCAAACTATTGAACAATTCATTCATTGTATGTTAACTAATGTAGAAGAAGATTGGTCTGATCTTTTAAGTCAGTTGGAGTTTGCCTATAACAAGGTGGATCATACATCTTTAGGAATGTCTCCATTCTTTTGCAATTTCGGTTACCATCCTAAAAATTTCCCAAAAGAAATTAAGGAAGTCAATCCTGTACCAGCTGTTTCAGAATATGTTTCCAAATTGTCTTCTATCCAGGAACAAGCAGCATTCAAATTGGCACAAGCAAAAGAAAACCAGAAAAAATTTGCAGACAAACATAGGTCAATACAACGACTTACTCACCAGGAGATAAGGTTTGGTTAAGTACCAAAAATTTGAGAATAAAGGGAAATCGTAAATTTAACCCAAATTTTATTGGCCCTTTTTCAATTGAAAAAGTAATAAACCCAGTTTGTGTCAGACTGATTCTCCCTTCAAAATACCGATTTCATCCTGTGTTTCATGTATCCTTGGTCAAACCCTATAATCCTCAAACTCGTTTCATTCAGCCCCCGTCTTCTATCATTGTAGATGGTAATCCTGAATTTGTGGTAAAGGCGATTTTAGATTCAAAAAGAGTTCGAGGAAAACTTTTTTTATCTTGTTGATTGGAAGGGGTACGGTCCCGAAGAAAGATCATGGGAACCTTTGGAGAACCTGAAAAATGCACCTAAAATTGTGAAAATCTTCCATGTCCGTCATCCAGATAAACCAAAACCTATCTCACCCGTTTTAGGGGGGGTCTTGAGGAGGGAGTACTGTCATGAATCTCCTCGATCCCCTGACTAAATAAAGCCAGAGAAGGATTTATGTTTATAAAAATCCCGCCCCATTCCCGTGCACCAGCACCTCATGTGTATAAGTTGTGAATGTGTATTTGGTTTATTGTAACATTAATCATTGTTTTCTGAGGTATTTAATCATTGCAAGGGAAGACTTGGTTGCTAGAGTTTTTACATCAGCATGTCAGTTTTTTCCATTATTAATTATTGTACATTGTTTTAAAGAAGACTCGAGAGCGCAGAATAAGAGGAAAGCGTTCTTGAACCAGGAACGCGTTGGTGCATTGGAGCCGCTTTTAGCATTCGCCTAGCAGCGGTTTTTACGTGTGCGTGGGCACGTAACTCCTGGGTGCGGTTCTCTATTTAAACCGCACCCAGGCTTCTGGAAAACGCTTTGCCTTCCGCATCAGCAGAAGGAAGGATCGCGTCTTGAGGCTCTCTTCAGGAAATCTTTGAACTCACCTTTTGACCTGATTTCAGACGGCAAGTCCTGCTGAAAATGAAAGAAGAACAGAGTTAAGTATATTTTGACATTTTAGGAAAGGCGCCCATCGCAAGAAAGATTGAATTTAACTTTTGAACCTGTCAGTTCTTCTGGGAAGGAAGTCTTCAGAATAACTTCAGGAACATTGTTTGGCAAATGAAAAGAGACCTTTTTGGCAAATGAAAAGAGAGTTCTGAATAGAAAGATTGGGCAAATGATTTTTGGGGGAAATTGTTTTGGAAATAACATTGCAAGATATTACATTGTAATGTATGTTTAGCAATTTAATTTGTTGTTAGAATTTTAGTTCAGGGAGTTTGTAGTAGAGGGTGTTGGTGTTTCCCTTTATTGTGTTAAAACAGGTTTTGAGCACAGGAGAACAAAGAACCCATCTACATTCATCTTAGAAAATCATATGTACAAGTAAGTCAAGGTGCTAAAGAAGAAAACCAGTGAAGGTGCTAAAGAAGAAAATCTGTGAATTATTTGATAGAACTTATGTTAAGGAAATTCTCTTGTTTTCTTTAGTAAATGATGAAAAGACACAGTTAATCCCACTACTGACAAGAACCCTTGACGACTTCACATCACTACCAAGACCAAGAAATACTGGACGAAGGACAGAACAATCTGATCGCAGGTAGGAGCTTAAATAGAGAACGTTAACAAGGGTTCAGAGCTCATCAAGGTTAAGGGGAGGGGTTTGGAATATAGGAATTCAATAAGAGTCTCTAGTAAATTTCCATTGCTTGTTGTTTCGCAGGTCGACAGCAAGATTCCACCCTTACACCACCACGTCCAGTACCGGCCCTCCTCCCAAATCTCTAGTTTTATTCTTAGCTGTTAATTTAGAATCAGCTAGTTTAATAGTTAGATTTCTGGGAAGTTGGTCCCTTGCGTCTCTGCGAAATCTTCTACATCGTCCAAGATCTCCAGCATAGCTCAAGGTACGGGACGACGTAGTTTGGCTTTTGACAGAATCACACGGCATCAGATTACTAAAGCAGTTCACTAATTATACACTGCACCCTATGACTTTCAAACAGTATCATTTACATATATCAAAAGTAATCATTGAACCAAAGGCCTAATCATTAATGTGGCACTGCATCTTTTAAACTAGAAAATCAAAACCATGAACAGGACTGGAAAAGAAAATTAGCATTGGGGCCTGTATGTGGTACTGTGGAATTTTAGTTTACGAGCTGAACATCATCTGCGCCAGCTTGTCACCCATGTACAACGTGCACGACAACCATTTTAGGTATCATGGTCTCCCTGTCCACGATCGATCGCCAGCGCGCCCCTCTGACCCAGCAGGCATCCTCCGCGCACCCTGGCTCCCCCTCCCTCCCTCTCATGAGCATAACCCTTCTGCATGACCCTGTCCTTGGGAGTCACGCCTGCACCTGACCAGCATCTCCTCTCCTCCCATGAATGCCCCTCTGTTGATAAACCTTCCCTCCGCGCTCGATTGTCCACGCGGCATGAATACCACTCCTTTGATGACCCCTTCCTCCGTGTCCAGCTGTCCACACAGGTCCGAGGCCATCGCCTAAGCCGGGAGATATCTTTTTACTGCCCCGTATTGTATGAAGTCACTCTTCTTCAAAGGACCCTCTATTGATCAAGACCTCCCCACCCCCCGGGATATGATCAGGCGCACACATCCTAAGAATCGGCAGAACACTCAGCTGCGTGATGACCCCCTCCTCTTATCAGCAGGTTGAGGATCTCTATTGTAGAGGCATGTGGGGTGGGATTGACACGAGGATTACGGGGATGTCTTTTTCCTTACTTCACAATGTTCTGATTGTAATAAAGAAAGGTCACATGCCATAAACCAGTGTATAAGAGGCCAGGCCTCCGAGAGGCTGTTAGAGCACCTCGAGACGATACCTTGTTGTCTGATCAGATGTGTTCTGCTCCGTCGGAATAAAACTTCTGTTTCCTGCCTTCTGGTCTCCGGCGCCCGCCTCATTGCTTGGTAATTTGAATGGTACAAAGGCGGTTAGCGCCAGGCAAATCTTGAAAAAGGTCATAGCCCTACCCTTTTTCCACAATTGGCGCCCAATGTGGGGCCCATCAGCGACACGTGGATCCAGTGGGAGAGGTCCCGACGACAGAGTGAACGACTGCAACGATCGGGAGAGCTCGTGTCCGATAGACCCTCGTCTGACAGCCGATCATCCGACCTTCACTAGTTCCGAACAGACCTCTCTCGAGTGATCTACGGTCCTGACTGGGAACCATCAGGAGTGCCACGAACATCACGAAGAAGAGAGGACGATCGGGCGCTGGATTCAGAAGACAGGAAACCGTCCATGCGGTCCGGGTAAGGTTGTGTAGACATGACAAACTGAGAAATGATTGTTTGGTTTGGATAATACTAGTATTACGCTTTGTTGAACCCTCTGGAGATTCACCGTCTGCAAACGGAGAAAACAATAGGCTCTCTCTTTGCAAGCAGTGAAGGATAGTTAACGCAGACTTTTGTCCCCAATGTAATCCGTCGTGCCTATCTTCCTCCCCCACTGTTTTCCCGAACTATCGTTCGTGGATTATTGTATGGAGATTCTTTGTCTGCAAACAGGGAAGAACAAGGTCTCTCTTTGCAGGTAGAGAAAGAGTGGGTAACGCAAACTTTTCGTACCCACTTATTCTCCCCACTGATTGTTTGATTGACTGAACACTGATTGTTCGGTATTGGTTCTTTTGAGGTATTCACCGCCGGCAAACAACAGAGAATAGAAATATTCTGTCTAGTCTTTGCCCGCCGTGATAAGATAGGTAGTGCAGACCTTTGTCCCCGTTGTAACCCGTCATGCCTATCTTCTCCCCACTGATTGGTAGCCTGTACAGCCCGGACCGCTTATTAGAGATGAACCATCCGGCTCCACTGGAGAGCACCCCTAATAAGGACATGTTCACTAAGCATGGACTAGTCGCTATAGCTTATACTAAGCTATGGCATAAATATACAAAGAAGAACCCTGAAAGTCAGTGGCCACTGATAGGTTCCTTCGATGAAAACAAAATAAAAACATTGGAAATAGCGCTCCAGAAAAATAGGACCACGCCCACTATGCTCGATAGTATAGGCATGTGGCGCAAAGAAACGGAACAACGAAAGAAAAGAGAAGAAGCAAAAATAGGGAAAGAATTGCGAAAGGCAGCCCACCTAGCCGCTAAGCAACTAGAAGAAGAAATAAAAGAAAGAAAGGAAGCTACACAAAACCAAGAATCAGGGTCGACAGGTCAATGTCCTGTTAGGACCCCCTCTGTGCTCTACCCTGAATTGCCCTCCAAACAACGGGCGAACGATGAGTTACTGCTAGGTCCCCCAATCATCTACATGCCCCCTCCATATGCCCCCTGCCAACAAAGCTTGCAAGCCTCGAGTGCGAGCGAAAGTGACCTTAATGCTAGTGCACCAGCCCTCACGGCCTCCGCACCAGCCACATTAACAACATCGTCAGACGACCCCGAGGCTAGCAAACAACCACCAGCCAGACCAAATAGGTTGAGCAAAGATGAGCGGGATGGGATCGACAAAATAGCAAAGACATTAGTAGAACGAAGGGAGAGCGAAGAATACACAATGAGCATATATAATTCACATGCCGACAGCCACAGACGGCATTTCGTTTTGCGATTCAGCTATCACATCCTGAACGCATATGAAGATAGGTATCAAAGTAAGGGCCCCGCTAAACTAACAACGCTGTATAGGAAGATTGATGTTGGAGATGGGACTGAATGTGAGGCGACGGAGCTCTTCATGCAGATGCTTGAGGTCCTCCGCCACCTCACGGAACAAAAACCAAAAGCCAAGGTTACAGTCCCTGAAACGACCTCAGTAGAAGTAGCCAATACTATGATTCCCATCAGAGAGGCGGCCCCTTACTGGATCCCTCCACGTGGCCTGGGAACAAGCAACGATATTAATCACGCAGATGCAAAAGGGAGAGTTGTGTATAATTGGGTTTACCAACCATGGGACCGACAAGATATCCTAACCTTTAAACAAACTCTGCCCGATTTGAGAAAGAACCCGACAGCATTCTATACCGAATTAGGCACAGCCTTGGGTTCGACGATAATGACTTTAGCGGACATTGACTTGTTCTTCGGGTTATGCCTGCCAGATGACGTGTGGAAGCAAATCCGGAAGGCTGACCACACGGATCTGTTTGGACATACCTGGGACCAACTCGGTAAACTAGATAGACAGCGAGAGCCAGGAAGGAAACCAGTAAAGGACATACTGGAACTCCCAGACAAACTAGTTCAGAAGTTAAAGACACTGATCCCAGAAAGAAAGGTAGACTGGTCGATAGTCACGGCCTGTCGACAGAAACCCCAGGAAGATGTGTCAGAATACTTCTCCCGATTCGAGACAGTGTTCTCCGACTACAGTGGCCAAGACATGACCACCGCAACCGGACAGCACCTGTTTGTACAAAATTATGTAAAGGGCCTAACACAAGAGGTCTCCCAAAAACTGCAGACGAGTGAGAGTAGTTGGGGGGCCTCCAAACCCGCAGCTATCCTTCAGATGGCTCAGTATTACGAGCACCAAAAGAATGAGAATGATAGGGCGTCCGAGAAAAAGAAGAAAGATTTAAAGGAAAGGGTAATGATAGCCCAGATACAAGGTATAGCGGTAGGACGGGAACACCAAAGGGGGAACTACCAATCGACCACCCCCAGAAATCTACCTCCTAAAGATCACTCCCCAACACCACACACTGGACGTAGAGACATTAGCAATGACCAATGCGCCTTCTGCAAAGGATTCGGCCACTGGAAATCCGAGTGTCCGGTTCTGCTAGAGATGAATAGAAATAGGGACCCCAGGGATGTGGCAGGTGGTCAGAGAAACAGAGGACAAGGACAAGGGCACACAAACGACACCAACAATGACAGATCAGGGAGATTGAACACATTTGACCGCCCCCGACAGAACCAATATCAACTGTCCGATGGTGAGAATGCCCCTGATTTTGCATAGGACTGCCAGGGGCAAGGGAGGGATCCAGTCGAGCTCTGTGTTGACCAGCAAGGTCCTTATGTCACCGCTAAGGTCCTGGGTACAGAGTCTCCATTTTTGGTAGACACTGGGGCGACACGTAGTGTGTTATCAAAACGACTGATTCCAAGGGCACCCTTGTCTGGCTCACACATTACATCGATAGGTTTCGATGGGACGCCCTCCACTAACCCCCTGTCCGTACCTATCACCTTTGACCTAGAAAGCAACACCACTGACACGACATTTCTGCTCTCCTCCAACTCCCCTGACGCCATTATGGGCATTGACTTACTGAAACATTTTCGAGCTACCATTAGGTGTTCCCCAGATGGAATCAGAGTCATCCTGTACGACAACCCAGGCATGCCCAGATCCTGCCCCTCACGACACATGTGCTCCATAACTGACGCTGACCTGTCCTTGCTTGACACCCTGCCTCCGTACCTGTGGGCCAAAAATGACTCTGATGTGGGACGAATGATGATTGACCCTATTCATATAACTGTAAGACAGGACGCTATGCTCCCGAAACTCCCACAATATCGGATATCCCCAGAGGGCGAGAAGGCACTGGTAGCGATCATTCAGTCTCTGGTAGATGCAGGAGTGGTTGAAGAGGTGGTCAGCAACGTCTGCAACAGCCCAATCCTACCTATTGTTAAGAAGCAAGGCGAAGGAGATGAGAAAGCATACCGCTTCATCATCGACTTGCGAGAAATTAACAAAGTGGTTGTACCCCAATACCCTGTAGTCTCCGATATTACCACCATTCTGACCCTCATCCCGTCCACTGCCACCACCTTCACTGTTATCGACCTTAAGAATGCGTTTTTCTCTATCCCCATCCATCCAGACAGCCGTTATCTCTTCGGCTTCACTTTAAAATCCCGCTCGTACCGATTTTGTAGAGCTCCCCAAGGGTACACTGAAAGCCCCAGCATTTACAGCCAGGCCCTCAAAAGACAGCTGGATGCTTTCCAGCTACCAGATGGAGTGGTGTTGATCCAATATGTCGATGATATCCTTTTGGCGGCCGACACCACCCCACTGCAGTAGTGTGGCTCACTGGTTAGAGGCGGCAGACCCGAGAGCAGAGGACGGCCCGGGACCAGGGTTCGATTCCCGACGCGGCAGGTTTCTGGACCAGGGTCAGCGGACTCGATAATTCTCTCGCCTCGGTGCCCACTCTGATCAGCGATCACACTCGGCAACTCTGGGCACTAGCTTGCCTCATCTTCACTAACGGCCCCACCAGACCGCCGGGGATGCCTGGTCTCACCCTGGAGATACCCATTAAGGGACCATCTCTCAGGGAAGCCAGGAAGGGTTTCGCAGCGGTCGAAGCGCGGAGGTACCCCTTCGGGAGTGATTCCAGCGCTATATAAGCACACAATTAATTAATTAATTAACTTGCAATCTCAGCCACTATCCAACTCCTACACTTTCTTGCAGAGAATGGCCATAAAGTTTCCAAAAAGAAATTACAGTTCTGCCAGCCACAAGTGACATACCTAGGCCATCTCCTGTCCAAAGAAGGGAGGAAACTCACGCCCGACCGAATCCAAACCATCCTAGACACCCCCGTCCCAAAAACACAAAAGCAAGTCCGCTCTTTGGTTGGCCTAACCTCTTTTTGCAGACAGTGGTTACCTAATTTCAGCCTCATTGTAAAGCCCCTACTTGCCCTGTTGGCCAAAGATGTCCCCTCCCCGCCCCCTTGGACCCCTGAGTGTCAAACATCCTTTTGTGAATTACGAAATGCACTCTGTTCAGCACCCGTCCTAGGAACCCCGGATTACTCCAAACCCTTCTCCCTCTTCACCCACGAAAGGGAGGGGTGTGCATTGTCTGTCCTGACTCAATCAATTGGTCCTAAGCAGCGCCCTTGCGCCTACTTCTCCGCCACTCTTGATCCTGTAGCCAGAGCTTTGCCTGCCTGCCTTCGAGCAGTAGCTGCCGCTGCTGTCTCTATCCGTCAGAGCGAGGGAATCGTACTTTCCAACTCCCTCACTGTGCTAGTACCCCATGCTGTCGACACCCTCCTGAACCAAACCAAGACTCAACACCTGACTAGCGCACGACTGACAGGGTACGAACTGACGCTACTTGCACCCCACATCACACTAAAGAGATGCACGACTTTGAATCCTGCCACATTGTTGCCCCTGCCTGAAAATGACCCCGACGTTCCTCCCATACACGACTGTGTGACCCTCACGGACGAACAAACTAGGAGTAGAGTTGACCTCCGAGATACTGCTTTCACTGACCCCGATGGAGAGCTATGGGTAGACGGCTCATGCATCAAACTCCCAGATGGCACCACTTCAGCTGCCTATGCAGTTACGACAGCCCGAACAGTAGTTGAGACAGCCTGCATCACACAACGATCTGCCCAGGCAGCAGAGCTGATAGCCCTCACACGAGCATGCATCATAGCCACAGGGACCACTGCGAACGTATATACAGACAGCCAGTATGCCTTCGGGGTGGTTCACCATTTTGGGCTCCAGTGGAGGGAGAGGGGATTCCTGACGTCCCACGGCACCCCTATCCTCCACGGAGATCTAGTCTCCGCCCTGATTGATGCAGTTCTCCTCCCCAAACGATTAGCGGTGATCAAATGTCAGGCACACAAAAGGGTGACAGACATAGTCGGACAAGGGAATGCACTGGCCGACATCACTGCACGAACCACAGCTGAGAATAGGACGGTGACACGCATGTATGTGACCAGGTCACAAGCAGAGAAATGGGCTGACACAAGGGAAATCATCAGAGACATCCAGTCGGCCAGCACCCCTCACGAACTGATTAAATGGGCAGGGGTGGGTTTGAAGGATGATGAGGGCTGCTGGCGAACAAAGGATGCCAACAGATGGTTGCTACCTGACTCATACCTGATCCCCCTACTGACGATGGCACATTCCCCTGCAAACATAGGATCCGCACCCATGATTGAACTCATTTCCAAAGTCTGGCACAACGACAAAATCCCCGACTCAGCCAGACGCCTAGTCCAACAGTGCCTTATCTGTCTGCAACACAACCCCGGGAAAGGAACTGTGGTACCCCGGGGAGGGTTTGGGACCCCCAATCACCCCTTTGAGGTCCTACAGATGGACTACATCCAGCTAGAGAGATGCCAAAGCTTGAAGTAGGTACTAGTATTCGTATGTGCCTTCAGCAAATGGGTAGAGGCCTATCCAACCCGTGACAACACTGCCATGACTACTGCCAAAGTACTACTGAAAGAATTCTTCCCTCGCTATGGCCTTTGCCGAATTTTATGGAGCGACAATGGCCCCCACTTCATAGCTGAGGTTATCCAATTAATCTTAAAGGGGTTGGGGGTGAAGCAAAGGTTTCATGCGGTCTTCCACCCCCAATACGCCGGCCTGGTGGAACGCCATAATGCCACACTGAAGCTGAAATTGTCAAAAATAGTGGCCACCACTGGACTTAAATGGCCGGATGCCCTTCCACTGGCATTGTTATCGATGCGCTCCACTCCCACCAAACATCATTTGACCCCCTACGAGGTTGTATTTGGGCGACCGATGAACCTCTGGACTGCTCCCAAACCAACCTCCATTCATGACGTCCCGGACGTCCTACTGTCTGATTATTTGTGCAAATTAACTAAAACGTTGTCTGTCATTCATCAACAGGTGCAGCAGGCCATCCCCGATGCTTCCAGGGGCCCCGGCCACGACATCCAGCCGGGAGATTTCGTGCTAATACGAAATTTCCAACGGACCAAGAGTCTGGAACCCCGGTGGACTGGCCCCTGGCAAGTGTTGATTACCACACGGACGGCGCTTCGAGTGGAGGGGAAGAGGCACTGGCTGCACGCGCATCACTGCCGGAAGGTCTCTGCAAACCTGGCCACGACAGAAAACGTCAACACCCAAGAAGAGCTCCTGAACAAAGACCGACCGACATTGAACTGTTATCCCGATACTGGGGCACTCGAACTTGCAAAATTCTCTGATCCCACTGTGCCATCCAGAGAAGGGTATTTCCTGCGTCGAAAGGAGGGAGCTTCGGCTAAGTAGGCCACGGACTAAGTTAAATCTCAGAACGGTGACCTAAGCACAACCAAGGGTTGCCGGGAGAGAAGCTAAACGAAGTCTGTGGTTCTGCCCGCTACCGAGCCCCTTGAAGGTGATGGAAGCGCCAGATAAGAAAATGATGGAAGCGCCAGACAAGAAGATGATGGAAGCAACAGGAAATACCCACTATAGAAACCCAAAGACTGACAAATTGCACAAATCAAAGACAATCGCCCTCTTTATTGTCTTCCTCTTCTGCCTCCTCCTCATGACCTCCTTCTGGATTCTGGAGGAAAGCACACCGGCTCATGAGGCATTGCTACCTACTGCACAACCAACACCCCTGAAAGAGCATCACCTAATCTCTCTGTCGCCTCAGCTCCGAGAAAGGCGCAGGGAATTCTGGAACAATTCCTTCGTGCAACTGTTGCACCAACACAACCTTGCTGCAAATGCTATGAACTGCTGGATCTGCGGGTTGCTCCCGCATGCCACTGGACACTCCATCCCCTTCATCCCTTCTCCTTTCTCAGTTCACGGCTCCTGCCTCGCCTGGTTGATCCTCATGCAAGAGAGCCACAAGGACAACGCCACTTCCAGCCAGACAGTGTCGCACTTCTACTCTGGGTTCTGGCTGAACAAAATCGGAAAGACCTCTGCTCCCCTGTGTCCTGCGCTCACAGGCGCCACCTTCCTTAAAGACATTCCAGCCAAAGAACGTGTCGAAGTACAGGTGCTCCACAATCCAGCTAGATCCACCTTCTCTCATCTGCAAAAACAAACTACTGCCACTCTGACGGTGGCTCTGTCTGTTATCAATGTCACAGGTCTTGTGTGTCTCGAAGGCCAGGGAACACAGCCGGTGGGTCGCAGTTCCTGCCGAATCATCAGAACATTGGACTCAGCCGACCCCCCTTCCTTTGTTGCTTCTCCAAACATGTACTTTGTGTGTGGCACAAAAGCCTACACCTGGCTCCCGAAAGGTTGGAAGGGTATCTGTTACATTGCCTTCGTTCTTCCCCCCACGTATGTAGCCCCTGCCAACCATCACCGGCAGTGGCGTGCAAATGACATTGGACAAGCCGACTCCACTGGAGCACAGTTCCTAGATGCAGCAAAGGGACTTGTTCCTCTGTGGGGCCCAATGGCAAATAGCCGCGCTATCCGACACCTGACCCAGGCAGTAGAAACAACGATCAACATCACGGCTGGCATCCTCGCTAACAACACGGCTGAGCTTCAGGCGGTCCGCCTTGTGACCCTACAAAACCGCCTTGTCTTAGACGTGGTCCTAGCCGACCGAGGAGGAGCATGCCGCATCATCGGATCCAGCTGCTGCACCTACGTGCCAGACAACTCGCCCTCAGTCTACAAGGCAATTGAGCACCTCCACAGACTTTCCTCGGAGGTTCACCAAGAACAAGAAAGATGGTCGCTTGGAAGCTGGTTTTGGGACACTTTGAAGGACTGGGGTTGGAAGTTATTTTCTTTCGTACTGATACCTGTTGTAATATTATGTGGGTGTTGTTTAGGTATTCAATGTCTACCCTCCTTGTGCAGCCTCGTTTCTAACTGTATGTGCCCAAAGACTTTGGACTTCCGAACTGAGCACATGAGTCCCCTCTATGAAGTAGAAATACGTGGCCTTATGGGGATAAATCCGAACTGACAAGTTGGCGAGACATGTTAAAAGGGAGGACTGTGGAATTTTAGTTTACGAGCTGAACATCATCTGCGCCAGCTTGTCACCCATGTACAACGTGCACGACAACCATTTTAGGTATCATGGTCTCCCTGTCCACGATCGATCGCCAGCGCGCCCCTCTGACCCAGCAGGCATCCTCCGCGCACCCTGGCTCCCCCTCCCTCCCTCTCATGAGCATAACCCTTCTGCATGACCCTGTCCTTGGGAGTCACGCCTGCACCTGACCAGCATCTCCTCTCCTCCCATGAATGCCCCTCTGTTGATAAACCTTCCCTCCGCGCTCGATTGTCCACGCGGCATGAATACCACTCCTTTGATGACCCCTTCCCCCGTGTCCAGCTGTCCACACAGGTCCGAGGCCATCGCCTAAGCCGGGAGATATCTTTTTACTGCCCCTTATTGTATGAAGTCACTCTTCTTCAAAGGACCCTCTATTGATCAAGACCTCCCCACCCCCCGGGATATGATCAGGCGCACACATCCTAAGAATCGGCAGAACACTCAGCTGCTTGATGACCCCCTCCTCTTATCAGCAGGTTGAGGATCTCTATTGTAGAGGCATGTGGGGTGGGATTGACACGAGGATTACGGGGATGTCTTTTTCCTTACTTCACAATGTTCTGATTGTAATAAAGAAAGGTCACATGCCATAAACCAGTGTATAAGAGGCCAGGCCTCCGAGAGGCTGTTAGAGCACCTCGAGACGATACCTTGTTGTCTGATCTGATGTGTTCTGCTCCGTCGGAATAAAACTTCTGTTTCCTGCCTTCTGGTCTCCGGCGCCCGCCTCATTGCTTGGTAATTTGAATGGTACAAAGGCGGTTAGCGCCGGGAAAATCTTGAAAAAGGTCATAGCCCTACCCTTTTTCCACAGTAACAACACAAGTGGCATCAAAGGGCATATAACTGAATGTCCATCTGAAATAGAAACATGGGAAAAAATGAAAGACTCAAGAATGCAGGCCAAAGGAATTACATTGCAGACTCCTTTTGTGGGAAACATTATCATAACTGAATAAAAAATGGGTTCATTTAAATCATCACTTGCAAAAATTCAATTAATAAATTTTTTTTAAAATAGAACTCTTGGCTTTGTCAAAATATTTTTTTTTTAGGAAATCTAGATATGTTATAGAGTTTTAACCTGACTGCTGAGGCAGCCAACTGTAGATTCTAATACTAATTTTAAAAGTTCAGTCAATGTATTTAAGTGAAAAGTTCTCTTCTATAGGAAAGGGCAAAGCATACTGCTTGCATTTTTCTTCATAATCCATCGTTGGTTTCTTCTTAGAAAAACAGTTCATTCGTGTAGGCCACGACCCTCCATCTTCATCTGTATTCCTTTGCCAAGGAAGAATCCCATCCGATCTCGTCATCGATGGAACGACAGCACCCGTCTGCCATCAGCCGTCTGGATAGGCTCAAGGTTTTGGGATTATTCCATTCTTCAAAAAAATAACAAACTAAAATAAAAAATAAAAATAAAAAAGACAAAAAAACAAACAGGGCGGGGAGGCGGGGAAAGGTGTCATTCGCACCCCCCGACAACAAATCCCAGCAACCTAAAACAAAAGACAAGTATCATCAATCTTGCAAAAGAAAACACACATTTTTTATGTCCCTCTAAGAACCCTGTGGTTTATAAAATCCTACTCTAAGTTTAGGAAAAGTTTAGTAAAACTATTTGCATTATATTCTCTAAATTTGTTTGGGCAAAATCTAATATTTTCTTACACAGCCAGAAGGGCTGGGCAGCTAACTTCAATACTTTCTCACTCCTTGCAAGCATACCCCTACCTTCAGAGATGTCCACGTCCCAGGGCTGGCTCAGTTTCAACCATAACAAGCAGGAGACAGCTGCTCTCTGCGATCTAAAATTGAGTCGCTGCCAATGCTGATCTCATTGCAGAAGCGAAGCTCCTGCCAATTATTCTGTTTACATTACTGAAAGGAAAACTATTCATCTGCAAGCGTCCCATATCTCTAGTCAGGGATGCTTTCTGGGCTGACTGTTTTTATCTTACTCCAAGGGCCAAGCGTCTGCCAATTTTTCTGTTTACATTACTGAGGGGAAAACTATTCGTCTGCAAGCATCCCATATCTTCGAGTCAGGGAAGCCCTCTGGGCTGACCGTGAGGTAGAGCGATCTGACCCTTCCCTTATATCAACATTTCTCTGCGGAAAGAACTGAATCATAGCCAATAATAACAAACTGGGTGTCTCTGCTCTCATTAGTCACCCCTCCCTCACAAAAAGCTGCGGAGAAGAGAGAAAGCTTTGTGGAATGCATACTTATCTCCTCAAGGTCAAAACCTAGCTGTTCACAGCCTGTGAAGCTTCTTGTTCTTAAATAAAACCTCATACTGTCGTCTTTAAAAAAGAAACAGACCTAACCTCTTTTGACCTTCAGACAAACCCTGCATTTCATGTTTAAACACTCCACAGTTATTTCTAACTAATTTAAGCAAGTTCTGAACTATCATTTGTCTACAGCCTTATGAAAAACGAACTTAACAGGCTAAGCACTCTAACATTATTAACAGCTAAAGGGCAAAACATTTAGGGCCCGATGTAGGTAAGTTAATTTTACCACTTCTTAAATACCGAATCATACCGATTCGGTATTTAAGAAGTGGTAAAATGGAGGGGGGATGTAGGTATTTCAGATTCGGTAAATACCGAATTGTTAAGATTTGGTATTTACTGATTCTGTAAATACCGAATCAGTAAAGCCCATTGATTCCTATGGGTATTGAAGCCCATAGGAATCAATGGTCATTACCGAATCGGTATTTACCGATTCGGTAATTACCGATTTTTGCAAGGGTGCAGGGGGTGTCACTTTGACACCCTCTAGCACCCGAATTCCGGACTTGTGTGCCATGTAGCACACAGACATGCCCGAAGGGCATGTCTGTGTGTCACATTGCACAGGTGTGCATGCACACCTGCATTCAGTATTTTACCACCCAATTGGATTGGGTGGTAAAATACCGAATCTTAAAGCCCTGTGGCACTCTGACATGTGCCAGCTACATCTGCATTTACAGAATCGGTATTTTACCAAGTCTGTATTTACCGAATCGGTAATTTTACCGAATCGGTAAATACAGAACGGTAAAATACCGATTCTGTAAATGCATGCCCTACATCTGAAAACCGTAATACCGGTCGGAAACGGCCGAATTCGGCCGCTTCCGACCGGTATTCGGCTACCTACATCTGGCCCTTAGTAACAAACTAAATACTCTAATCATTGTTAGCAGCTGAAAGACAAAATGTTTAGCAACATTGAAAATCACATAGCAACAAAAGGAACAGCATTTTCACATTGGTGCAAGCATTTTATTTTTGTGATTAAAGGTACCAAATTTATTTCTGTTCAATTCTACTCTATGCAGACAGCTTTTCCTGTCTGAATGGGAACATTTTATCACATTATTCTCTCACGCTGTTCTGCCTCATATCAGTGCAAAAATACAGAATTATTTGCATTTGAATTTTAAACAAAAGGGGCAGCTTGCTTTAGGGGAATAATCTGTTATATTTTCTATATTTGCAAAATACACTACAGAGCATTTTTTTAAATCACATGTTTGCATTTCACTTTTTTCAAGCACATTCTACGTTGGGTCTGTTTTATTTCCACAACCGGTGATCACTAATCTAAAACACTGGTTTGCTTATCTTTCAGAATACTTGTTTAAAACCACCCGTGTATGCCTCGCAGTCTGACTGGTTGATTTATAATACTCTGACCTCTGGATCAGACACATTTAATCATGTTTTTAAAGGCAAATCCACACAGACTCGTAGACGCATATCAAACAGTATGTTTAATGAACACTGCTTTTTTTCCATGCAAGATGTTACCTTTCCACCAGCTACCTGTCAAAGTACATAGGGAACAGATAGCACTACACTAAGATGGTAGTGTGTCATAGTCACCAATAATCAAAATAGAACAATTTATCCTGTCACTAATGTCCACCCTAGACTATGAACACTAACATCAAAATGAAAGAAAAAGGGGAAACTTAAACAAAACGTACTAATGGCTAGAAAAAAACTCCACCTAACACTCAGCATAAGAAATAGAAATGTGGCAACTAATTAAAAAGCCAAATAAATCACCCTTAATCCAAACATTCACTGACTTTTAGTGTCAGCTCTTGTAACCATGCATATTAAACAGTATATTGAAACAAACACTGCTGTCTCAATTCAAGATATAAACCCTTTGGCAGCTTAAACACAATCGTTCCCCGATGGCTGCAGACACATGGGGAATCCAAGAACTTATCTATCACGTTTTCACATAACACTTGTGCACATTTGTTTTTAAACACAGTTCTCTGAACAGTTGGAAAGGATCAAGCCCTTCCCTGCTCAATGGAACAAGACCTTCACAGGCCATATTTACAAGGCGCTATTCACAAGGAACTCAACAAGTCATATTACACTGAATACATTTCACATTTCACAGCACAAGCAAATGCAGCAAGCCATTTAATAGGCAATTTACAAGCCTTTTTCATACACCTATTTACAACTGCATCATCACCAAGATATAATTGGCTTCATCACGTACTGTTACCCTTCAAGCCTGTCAGTTCAAACACCAAGATGAAAAACATTTCTCCTACACTGCATTAGTCAGATGCCATGATGTACTGCAATCTCCTTACACTCCATCTGTTCAAGCCCATAGGTCAGGGACCACACCTCACCATGCAATTCACAGACTGTTCCCAGATGTCAAATTTTAAGGGTTTCAAGTCCATATACACGTCAGGGGCCACTCCCCCACAACCGATTCGAACTGTAAGTGACGCCAGATGTAACGACCGGATTTTCAGACCAGATATCACCAGCTCACCAAGACACCATCAATCCAGCCGAAACGTACCCATCTCCCTCCCCAGAGCCTACTTACCACAGTACCTAGGTACCTTCCTGGGGATGGGGAATTAGCAATATACAAGCTCATATCATTAAAAACACCACTAAATCTATAGGATTACTAGGAATACTCACTGATTACTATGGAATTCCATGTCACATCCTATGATCTCACCTTATAGTCTCACGGCAACTCAGGCCCAGACTATGCTACCCTCCTCCTCATAGTGAAGGAGGCAGTTCTGATCACTTACAATTACACACTGACCTCAATCAGTGCTCACGCAAGCCACAATCCTGTGGGTATACACACCGTATCCTCCCGGTGCTCTCTCAAGCCACAATTCTTTGGGTATACACACCGTATCCTCCCGGTGCTCACGCTGCTGCCAAAATCAGGTGACGATACACACCGTATCCCCCCGGTGCTCTCACTAACGCCGCTACACAACGGCGATCACTGTCCTATTGATACCTTCAACTCTCTCTCTCTCTCTGTTGGGAAGTTTCTCTATATGTCTAATATCTACTGAGGATGTCTCATATACAATTGTTATATTTTATGTGGTAGATAGACAGTTCAATCCTCTCACACAAGAATGGCCAAATCACAACATGCAAAGGTTATTCTCTGATTTAGGCGCTCCCTGCTCCCTTGCTCAGTTACCACTTACCCGGACGGGAAACACATCCGTCCACATAACAGCATCTGACTAGAAGAAAGGTTAGTCTGATCAAAATACCAACACTTGCACAGTGGTTCACTAAGAACTGGGGTCCCTTTATTACACAATAGCAAATTATAATATCACAATAACTAGCAATCTAGACATAGCCTGAAAAGTAAAGGGGAATAGACACATCTAAGGAATACATAGATCTGCGGGGTCTCTTTATTAAACAAGAAAGCTTTATTACTAACACATCCACATATAGCTAATAGGAACTGTAACTGTAATTCATCAGTGCAACAATGCAGTAGGGAATATAGCCTAGGAAATAAAGGAAAGGATCAATGTATATATATAAAGGCACTAATATAACAGGACAAATATCACCTGATTAATATGAAGTCTTGTTCTAGCTGTCATCTGGGTTCCTCTCTGGTCTGTGCCTTGGCTCATCTCAGATTCTCCCCTGCACTCTTGGACACACATCTGCGCCGATCACTCTGCACTGGATTCCTCTCTCCCACGAGCTGTCTTCACCTTCCAACTTCAGTCTAATGATATAGTTTCTGCCGCTCTGATAACCATCTGCTCCACTAGCTTCTTCACTCTGTCTGATTGTTCCAGCTCCAATGTCCAACTCACTCCAGCTGCTCTCACAGACTACTCCACGATATAACTTCAGTCTCTTCCAAAAGGTATTACTCCAAACTCTAGCTGTTAACTGCCTGCTCCAACTGATCTCTCATGATGTAACTTCATTCTGTCTCCAAAGCATCTTACTCCAACTGCAAAGCAACTTATTCTAACTGCATCTTCTCCAGACTGCATCTCATTCTGACCAGCTCCCTCTGATCACAACTCCTTCTGACAAGTAACTGCTTCTGCCCACAACTGCTTCTGACTGCTTTCTTCAGCTCCAAAAACCATCTGTCTTCTACCATTCCAAGATTCATCTGACCGCTCCAAGATCCATCTGAACGCTCCAAGATCCATCTGAACACTCTGCCTCTCTGCACTTCGCTAATATGGAATGCTCTCTCCTAGTGGAAAGTTACAGGCAGCAGCCTGCCACCCATCAGATCCCTGCACCACTCCGCGCCAAGGACACACACCCAGCCGGCCGGCCTTTTGTGGTGTCTTCGACACAAAGAAAAATACAGCCTACTGATAAGTGAACAACACCGCATAACTAAAACATCACACTTGACCTACAAACATCCCAGTCTGCAGAGGCAGAAAGCAAAATGGAGTCTCTCTGGTTCTGGGCCTTGTAGGCCCGAAAAGGATGAAATAGACACATAGCTCTATCAAAGTACATACACAAACCCTACCAATAAGTAATATAAAGTCAGAACTACAGGATCCACCCTCTACTATAGGTCTTCAGGCCTGAAAATGATGAAAGGACACATAATTATGTCAAAGCCAATAGGCAATAGATGGATTAGAGTCAGAAATAAGGGATCTATCATCATATAAAGCGGCTATCCTCTAGTTTATGCTTCTAAGTCTGAAAAGAGGCCTGAAAAGGACCAAAATAAGCTAAGAATAGGGATCTAGGATGGTAGCAAGCTAAAGTCACCATCACTCAGAAATAGAACCAAAAACCCGGTCAATACAGCCACCCCAACCAAAGAACCGGTCCCCTGTGCCCAGTCCAGCAGGGATATTATTCGCCTAACATGGTCAGTGGTGCCTCTGCCATGTATGAACCAGTGTTGTCTTATGGAGACAAGCCTTGCCATTAGATCATTTAGCCGAATGGCGATCAGCTTAGAATACATTTTGCTGTCAGTATTCAGCAGAGAGATTGGCCTATAAGACCCCATCTCTTGTGCGTTTTTACCCTTCTTTTAAAAAATAACAACTATTGCTTCTGCCCATGATCGCGGGGCCAACCCCGCGAAGGCCTGACTTCAAACATCCACCAGTTCTCTTTTTAATTGGTTTCTCAATATTCTGTAAAATTCCAGCGGAATATTATCTGGCCCTGTGGCCTTACCCGGGGCTAACCCTAATATCGCTGTATCAATCTCTCCCCATTCTGGAGGTGCCGAGAGGATCCTTTGCTCAACGTCAGATAGAGTTAATGGGTTTACGTCCTTTAAATATTCATTTGGATCAGCGGGTTCCCCTTCCTCACTGTAAAGTCTCTGATAAAACTCTTGAAAGGCTAGCAAAATCCCTTCTTTTGTTTCCTGAATACCCCCATTCAGATCCCTAATTTATGTAATGTCATTAAACACCTGCTTCTCCCTTGCTCTCTTTGCTAATATTCTTCCTGTTTTTTCCCCGTACTCATAAGATGATTCTTTATATTGAGTATAGTTAGCTGCAATTATGTCAGCTATCTTCGAATAGACATTAGATCTTTTAATTGAAAGATCATTTTGAGCTAATTTGCTCAAATTAGGGTCACCACCTTGGCTTAACACAGCTGCTAGCTTTTCCTCAGCTTTTATTATTTCATCAAATTCTTCTTGTTGTTTGATTAACAGTTGCTCAAGCTTAAACCCAGAATAGCTGAGTGTCTCGCCACAAACAACTGCTTTGAACTTATCCCAAACCGTTTCCTGAGGTGCTGTACCTTTATTAATAGTAAAAAATGTGTCTATTACTTTAGACATATGTAGGCAAGACTGTGTGTCTAGTAATAGTTTACGTTCGAAAGACCACTTTGGTGGTTTTATTATTCCCCCGTATCAATACTCAATTCCAAAACAACAGGATTGTGGTCCGATATTATTTTAGGATGGATCTGAATTCTAGCCTGTATCAAGAGAGTATGTGGGATAAAAAAGTAATCCAGTCGGACAAATTTTAGGTGTGGGGCGGAAAAAAAAGTAAATCCAGGATCTTTCGGGTTCTTCTCATGCCAAACATCATAAAGCCCCTGTTCTAGAAGTAACCCCCGCAGGGCAGCATACCCAAGCTTCTTCCTCCCAGTATAACCTGAATTAGATCTGATGTCTGCCCCTGCCTCCACATTAATGTTACAATCTACACACACTAGAACTGGGATGCTCCATTGTGTCAATTCTACATTTATAAAGTTGAACATTTCCGCATCGTCCAGATTTGGGTCATATAAATTACAAAGTGTAAACCCTTGTTGTCCAACTTTCAGTTCCGCGATTACCCATCTTCCCCGTTTATCTGCAGCAGACTTTACACACACTGCCAACCCCCTTTTTTTAAGTATAGCTACTCCTCTCTTTACTCCGGACTGCTTAGAGCACACTACCAATTCCATCCCCATGCTCTTTAGATATTCTCTATTGGTCCAGGCGATATGGGTTTCCTGCAAGCAAAGTATGTCTATGCCTAATATCTGTATTATTTTCGCTAACATTTGTCTTTTCCGAAAGTAATTTAAGCTACATACATTAAATGTACAGATCTTTATCTTTCTTGCCATTAAAATATACAGTTAATTAGGACCTTAACTCTGGACATCTCTTTTAAGTCTACTATCCATAATTCTTTTTGAAGTGTCTTCATGTAAATCATATAGCTAGACAAATGCCCTAACACAAAAACATTTAAACACCGTACTGCTGCCATTTTCACCCCCCAAGAACCCAACCATCGTGCCCCCACCATCAACCCCCCACCCCTAGGAAGCAACTCTCCCCTCCCCCCCACCTCCCCGCCAAATGAGGCCCAAGGACCATCAGTCCCTGCAATGATGGAGTGCCGTGTCCCCCCCCGCGTCCCAGAGACCAAAATCGTATCCTACCTAAATCGCAAAAAAGATAGAAGGAAAACTATAAGCTAAGCAAGAAAGAGCAAGAGCAAAAGATACCATTATTACCAACAGTCCCTGTACATAGTCTACAGTCTGCTATCTACAAAGTTTCCAGAAACTCTTTCGCTTGGATCTCTGACTGAAAATACTTGGTCTGGCCTTTGAACATGATCTTAAATTTTGCCGGGTTCTGCAGATAGACAATGGCCCCTTTCTTTTGAAAGTCTGGGATGAGTTGCCTTAAATGCCACCTTTTAGAGACTGTTGCCTGGCAGAAGTCCGGCCTGACAAAAAAGTTGCATCCCTTGCCCGTCGCTTTCTTATCCGGTCTCGCTCGGTCAAAAATGTCTTCTTATGCTAAAAAGTTGTTGAAGCACACTAATATCGGTCTTGGCAGGTTCTCTTGACCTTGAGGAGGTTTTCTAACATTGAAAGGGAACCTGTGGGCCCTCTGGACTTCTCTTGTCCAGTCCCAGGCAGTCAGATCCGGAAAGCTTCCTTCAGAAGTTCAGCAATAAATTTGCGAGGATTCCCCCCTTCCAACCCCTCAGGGACCCCAAGGAAGCGTAGATTTTGTCTCCGAGCATGATTTTCTAATTCACACAGCTTATTACTCAAGTCATCATGGTGTGCCTTGATGCTCTCCAGCTCCTCTTTCTGCACCACAGCGTAGTCTTCTAGTGCGGAAATCCTTGCTTCTGCTTCAGTTACTCTGTCAGCAGTTTCAGAGCCTAACTTTATAGCCCGCCTTACCGCGTTTTTCACCTTGCTGCATGTATCCTGAACCCGTGTTATTTCGGCTTTGCTCTCAGCCCTATGTCCCATTATCGTTTCATAGATAGTAGCGAGAGTGATTTCCTGCGGGGGTAGAGTCTCAGAGGATACTGGGTCTGCTTTTCTCATCTCACTTATCCTTTGTATCTCCTCTGCTGTTTCTCCTGTAGGAAGGCCAGATACTTGAGAATACTCTTGCATGTCCTCTGAATTTTCTTTTCTCCTCTTTGCCCTCTTTGTTGTCTTCTTTATAGTAAAGGCGGTACAGTTATGCTTTCCCCAGTTGATTCGTCACCATTACTGACTTCACTTTCATCGTCTATCCAGTCCTCGTCTGACGACTTTTCAGACAGTGAATAGTAATTCTCACCAGATTTTGGTACTGACAAAGTGCCCTGTGAGCCAACCTCCTTCTGCGATAAATTAGAATGCATGACTATATCCTCCGTGCCTCACCTTAAACCATCTCTCAGAGCAGTACTTTCAAGGTTACCCAGCTCCTGTTCCAAAGGTTCCTGAGAGTCTCGAGATTCAATGTGTCTCGTAGTCTGCACTTTGTCAGACTTCTGCTGGATTTCAAAGTTGTCTATATGCTCGACTAGTGCCCCCAGAGCATTTGGAGTGAGTACTAAAGTTGGGACTAATGCCTCATTCTCTGCCATTCCCATTAGGCCATCATTACTTCTGATGCCCTGCCGCTCAAACATGGCCGGGAGAGTCAAATTCTGTGTTCATTTCTATCCCACTGTTGTAACCTGATGGCTCTCCTGATACATGTGAGGCCTCTAAAAACTCTTGGAGCCCTCCATCCTTCAGCAAATTGCCAAGAACCTCATTTGGACTAGAGGGCCCTCCGGTAAAGAAACCACTGTGGTTGAGGACCGGCACACTCCGTTTCAACGTGACTCACCACTGAAAGAAACGTTACAGCATCCCAGGCCTATTGGTTAACCAGTCCGGTGGAATCGACTCCTGCATGCGTCCAACAACTCGGGGATCCTCTCAGCGTGGTGATCAATGGTGGGGGCAGCACTAATTCTGGTAGCTTGTGCCTTCCTGTCGATGGTGTTGGCAGCGTGGGGTGGCGGCATTGACACTAAGGGTGGGCGTAAAATCCGTTTCGCGGGCGAATGCGCGGATTTTCTGCGATTTCGCGATCTGCGAATCTCGCGAAATCGCTGTAAAATCTGCGAAACAGCGGGGACGAATTTTCAGCCAAGCAAGGGTTACAGCAGCAGGTGCAAAAGTTGAACCTAATTTCTTTGTAACCTTTTACAAAAGGGTTACAAACAAATTACCTTCAACTTGGACACCTGCTGCTAATTGCTTCCTGGCGCCTCGTTGCCTACTTGCAACTATTCTCTGACCCTGCTCTGACCCTTGAAGCAGGGTCAGAGAATAGTTACAAGTAGACAACGAGGCACCTGTCCAAGGAATTAAACCTCATCAGGAAACACTTACAGATATAAAAAACAGGAAGAAGGGAGAGGATGGCAAATACACGCATTTTGAGTTGTCAGGAGGGGTTAAACTAAAAGAGACCTTTACAGCACAATTTTCATGCATTTTGCTAAAAATAAAAAGCTGTATGTTCTGTAGGGGCAACTCAGGAATCTGGCCCTTCAGAGATCCGGCCTCTCTTTTGTTCTCTCGTTCTCTCTCTCCCTCTCTCTTTCCCTCTCTTTCTCTCTCTTTCTCTCTCTTTCTGTCTATCTATCTATCTATCTATCTATCTATCTATCTATCTATCTATCTATCTATCTCTCTCTCCCTCTCCCATAAACGACTGCATGGGTAACTTCGCTATGCAAGCGGCTCGCGAAGACACAAAAATCCCAGCGAACACGCAAAAAACCCCGCGAACACGCAAAAAAACAAAAATCCGCGAATTCTCACAAATTCGCAAATTTTGCGGATCGCAAATTCGCAAATCCGCAAATTCGCAGATCGCAAATTCGCAAAATTCGCCCATGCTTAGTTGACACAGTTGCCTCCTCCATGGTGGTCTGCCCTGCATCACACCTGTGCCCGGAATGCTGCCGGTGGGCTCCGTGGGCGGCGCCGGCGGCCTCCGGTGCTCCTGTTCTGGATGTGACTTGTGTACCTGTTGTGCCCGGGCCCTGAGCCACCAAGAGCCTTCCTTCTGCCAGGACTCTGGGCTCCTGCAGGACCAGGGTCGATTCGGGTTTCCTGGGGGAGTCCTTATACAAGTGGCCACAACAGTAACTGAGTCGGCGGCCCTCTGCTATTTGAGGGTGCACCATCCTCCTGTAGCCTCAACCATGACCGCCGGGTTGGAGGTGTGTCTAGACGGTTGGCTCCCAGTGATCTGCTGCCTGCAGCGGTGGAGGTGTTGTTGTCTTTGGACTGCACTCCCTTGCAGCTTTGCTCTTCTATTGCTTCCTTGCTGACCACTATGGTAACTATTTGACTGTTTCGACCGTCGGGTGCCTAGATACAGAAAGTACTGCATACTTTGAACTGCACTGCATGTATTTCAGTAACCAAAGTATTTATTCAAGTGTTGAATTTGCAATCTCAATTTGAAGTCTAACTTTCAAAATATATATAACAAATCATTAAAAAAAGATAAATAAATTAGTGATTTCTCGTAAAGTGTCTTTACCAAGTTACTTTATGAATATGGCGGGTGACGCTTGCTAGCCGTCGACTTTGTCCTGACATCTCCCCTGCCTTTGGTACTTTGGAACTTACCTCGATTTCTGGGGAGCAGACAGCGGAGTGTGACGACGGGCGCAGGACTGCGAGGCCCAAAATTCTGAGCGGCTTGTCACACGCCGCAGCTGGAGCCTCTTCCCGTGCCGCCTCCCAGTACTTCATTACGGCCGTGGACTTTGCCCTGACATCTCCAGTGCCTTTGGAACTTTGGAACTTGCCTCGATTTCTGGGGAGCAGACAGCGGAGTGCAACGACAGGCGCGAGGCTACGAGGCCCAGCATTCTGAGCGGCTTGTCACACGACGCAGCTGAAGCCTCTTCCCGCCCTCGCCTCATCCTATTTAGCCCCATCCATTACCGCGCATGCGGAACGTGCGCAGAAGGGCCCGTTTGAGCCCGTTCGAGCACGGGCAAGACTGGACTGGGCCACCCCCCTCGGTTCTTTGCTCATATCTTTTGCCATCATCCCGACCTCATTTAAAGGATTATGGCCGCCAGCGAAACGAGGAGTAAAACGCTGCTGTCTGGAGGACACCTTACAGGTACTTTGGTACTTTGGACAACTATTTTGTTAAAGCGGGCTCTCTCCTGATTGATGAAATAACTATATTGGAGAGGCGCATATCGCAGGAAATAGAATGGGTAAAAAGGTCTACCATGGGAAACATAGCGCACGCCAGATCTCCAATGAAATGACTTGATTCTACGGAGCTGGAAATTCGGGATAATGGGGGGACGGACTTGATCAATGTATCCAGCCCTAGTTTGATCTCACAACCTAGGGCTAATGAATCCTTGGGATTAGAAGAGATACGACCCCTGATCACACCCCCTGTTCAAGTACAGCCTAGCTCTCCTTATACTCTACCATCTACTATAAATAATAAAACTCCTAATGCCAAAGATAGCCATCAGAAACGGGGAGCTAGGGAAGGAGCAGTACCCAAAAGATAAAGAGGGGCCCAAATTCCTGGGGGGCGTAAAGCAAAAATCGCAAAGCATAACATTTCTGCCGAGGCTAATATCTCGAAAAACACTGAAATCGTACTCACACCCCCTCCTGAATCCATATTAACATCTACAGAAACTCTATCTATACGAGGCTTTGAGCAAGCTAACCCCTTCCCCACTCCGACGGAAGGAGGTGCCAATATCATCAGCAACATTGGTGCCCTCTTAAGGTCACTACTTAGGCCCCTAGAAGCCCATCTAATTAAGATTGAAGCTAGACTTACAATCATTGAAAAAACATCGGCGATAATAGCCGACGGGATTAAAGTAAATAATAAGACCAACAGGGATGGGGCTCCACCTAAGAACAAAAAGGGTGTAATAGAAGGCACCACTAGTGATGTCGTAACAGCCGCAAACACTCCATCACTGCAGCTGACCGTAACCAAACCTTCAATTCCACAACCAAACCAAAGTGTAGCCATAACCAATCACTCTGACTTTAACGCTGAACAAATCATTGGGGGTGGGTGAAAAAACAAATAAGATCTTGTCAATGGATCTTCCCCCCGAGGCTAGCCCATATGTAGTCATCTTAACGGGTATACCAGAGCTAAACCCTGAGATCAAAGAATCTGCTGCCTCATTAAAAAATAAGGTGGTCATTTGGCTTATCCTAAATAGACCCCTCCCCCTAGGTGTAGCGAGTGAGATACTCATGGTACAAAGAGTTCCCTGGTTAGGCAGCACAAGGAAATCCATCAATGGCGACTGTGTTGTGATTAACTTTAGGGATCTCAGGACTGTCTCCCATATATATCGGTGACCTTATCGTGATCAAGGGACATCTATTCACTCCCTACCCTACCAGAAATGTATCGGAGGAGGAGGGTTGGGACTCAGTCCCCACGAGAGGGAGAGGCTGGGGCACTAGGGGGTGAGGGGAACACCATCGTCCCATAGTCCATCAGCCTGCATATCCAACAACATATAACAGATTTAGCTGTCTGGATATGATTGATTGACATCATCCATTGTTGAGGGAGGTGGTTTACCATCGCCCTTGGGGTGAGCCGGTGGAAGGTCGAGATATTGCCGGCATACAAGGGACAAACTCAAGCATAGACCAATATCGTGACAAGGAACCCAAACAGCTCATAGCCACCCAAAATTATGCAACTTACAGCTAAAGATAGGGAAGGGAAGAAAAATGCAACTGGCTAATTCAATAGACCCGGGGGCAGCCCCAGCTACAATCTCTAATTCCAAACTAGCAATTTTAAAGATATTGTCCTGGAACCTGGCGGGTCTAGGTAACAAGCTCGATTGCCCAGATTGGAACACATTCATTGATTCCAAAGATGTTTGTATGTTCCCAGAAACCTGGGCGAGAGATGAATATACCCGCCCAGGCTATGCTGTATTCTCCAGTCCCGCTCAATGGGGGGGTAAGGGGCGGTCATCTGGTGGTCTTGCCATCTGGGTGGCTACCCACCTGGGTTGTAAGGCTACATCCCTTCTTACAGCATCCGAGGATGTTTAATACGTCCTGATAGAATGGCCAAATTCCATCAAATTGGCAGTGGTAAATGTCTACTCTAGACCAATTAATATAACTCGGGAATACAGAACCGTAGAGGAACTTTCCACCTTCCTCAATGATTTAGACAAGGGTATACCTTTTGTAGTTGGAGGTGATCTGAACTGCCACTTTGAGCCACTATCAGAGTTACTGGATGGAACATCACTAGAGGATGATGCGATTTGGTCAGTGCCTCCTACCGTGGCTCCCCCCCCCCTAAAGCCTGGACTCCTTTAGCAATACAGATCACCACTCTAACATTTGCACATGCAATAAGGGCCTGTAATGGGCAATTGAATTCTGATATCCCACCCAAATGTACATTTAATAAAGTGAGGAGGGAGTCAAGACTGGACAACATTTTATTCCAACTGTCTTCCTGGTGAAAAATTAAGGATTTCAGGTTGATAGCCAGTCTCTGAATCTTTTGTCTCTCCGCCTATGTCAACAAAATATTGATATGCATTATTTTAGAGGAACCTTTTGTCTCTTCATCTGTCCCTCCGTTAGGTATATTATTGTTTGGCACAATCATTAGCTTAATCATTTATCTCTTACTCTATCCACTCCTTCATTGCATAATGTCATTGCACAGTGAGTTTGGACAATTTGTAAAATTTCTCTTGTCATGAGATTTCGATGTGTTTGATTGTGACCAAATTGCAAATTAGCATTTAACCTTTAATTGAGATATATATTCATTTGTTCACCCTACAGAGAGTCTGTTATTAAATTTGACAAAGTGATTAGTAAATCATTATTTATCATTGCCATCAACTACTCAACTAATTGGTCCATCGACTAAGTAGAGGAATTGTTGATTTCAAGATTAGTTATTATAAGACAGATGTCCCGAAAGGATTAAAAAGGAATATTTGATGTACACAAAACAAATTTACCCCGGCGCCTCAAGGATACTTGGTGAATGTGTATGGGCCATTAATGTTGTTGAGTATCAACCTCTGATCAATTATTGGCATTGGCGCTGGATCAGCCGCAAACTTTAGTAAAATGCCCAAATAACTACAATGCATAGACCAACATACAATGTATAATATAACACATCTTAACCCTTCAAAAACAAAAAAACTAATTTCAAAATCTATAGGAATAAAAGTTTAAAAAAAAAAGCAAAATATTAATACAATTATAATAAAAGTTCAATTGCTTATGTAGTCTTGAAATGTTGTTGGTCTCTTGATCATGTTTCCAGATCTTCCCGTTTTAGCAGGTCTGTGTCCAGACAGGACAGTGGAGGGAGGAACCCTGGCCAAGTATCTCACACTTTTCACGTCCACTGACCACAACATCTTCATTTTCACCATCCATACCCTTTCCAGTTTTACCCGAACACTCTCCAAATAACCAATCTGACGTAGTATGTATTGACTTTTGAGCACACGCTTTAAAAGCATCATTATGAATTCTCTCCCCTGCCTTGTATAGAGAAACATGACTCAAATACCACACACTCCCATCACTCAACTGGACCAAGTTACATAAAACCTTAACCACTTGTAAAGGTTGAAAGTATCTGACTTCAGTTTTTTGTAAACTTCTCTTTTTTTGACTCTCACTTAAACACATATTCATAACTCTACGGTTTTGGAGCTATACTTTTTTCTCTTGTTTTTCTTCTTGCTAACTCTTTCCTTAACCTCATCAGGAGTTCATTCACTCCTCTTGAAACTGAGCAGCCATGCTACATTGTCTTCATAGTTGGCAATCTGCCACTCAGAATTTCAAAAGGGATTAACCCCATAAAACTGTAAGGTGTGATCCTGTAAGCCCACACAGTGTGTCACATTTCCTTAACCCAGGATAAATTGGCCACTTTAGATAGTATTTTTGAGCACTCTGTTAATGTGCTCCACAGAGCCATTACCAACTGGATGGTAAATAGAAGTGGTTTTATGCATGATGCTGTTCCTTTTAAGGAAAGAATTAAATGCCTCTAAACAAAATTAGGGACCTTTATCTGGTAAAATGACTTTGGGTAATCCTTCTCTCAAAAACAGTTTGTCTAGGAAGCGCACTATAACATTTTTGCTGACTAACTTTACATAAATATATATACATATCAGCGGACTGATCAAATAGGATTATATAACATGCTTGACTACTACTCCCTCCTGCACTGCGCCCAAGATGTCTAAACCAATTCTTTCCCCTGTAATATTAGGGTATTTTATAGGACATAAAGGTTGTTTAATAGTAATAAGAGATTTTTCGGAAATGTTGCACAAAACACATGTTATAACTTTCTTCTCAACGGCCTGGTCCACACCAGGCCACCAGTACACATTTTTGACTCTGCACTTTGTTTTAGTAATGCTTAAGTGGCCTTCATGATATATGTCCAAATTCACATTCCTTAAAGATTCAGGGGGGGCACACCTTCCAGCGAGTCGCACTTATCCACCTTCCATAGACAGCTCTTGCCTCAACTCCCACAACACACACGCTTTGTTGTCCAGATCTCCTTTAGGAGGCCAACCCTCACTAATTTTCTGCAATAGTTCATCCCTAATGGTGGCTCCCACACATTCACTTTCAGAAATACCATCACTGATATCAGCCACATAACAATTTTTCAAATTCATCCATTAGTTCATCCTGCTTTTTCCTGCTGAGGTTGATCCTCAGTGGCAAAGGCATCCTGCATAAAAAAATCTGTTGTGGACGAGAATACTATCTTTGTCATATACATTTGTATGCTTCCTTTTTCTACAGATGTTTATCTGCACTGTCTGATGTACTTTGTCTGGTACGAGGGTGCATGGTTTACATGTATATGTTTTTTGTTTCTACTCCAGTATGGCACCCACTCTCACTCTCACTGCTCAGGAACTTTGTACTTCTTTCTGAAGAGCTCATATGCATTTCATGTTTTTGTTTTAGGATTTAAGATCACCTACTGGATAGTATGCACCAAGCAACATTTTGTATTCATGACATTATTATCTGTATGTCATATTATATTTTGCGATTCCAGCATTATTGCACAGACTGCTTTTCTGTTAACTGTTGGAATTATTTTATTTCAAGATAGCGCCCACTTTCAGAGTCAATTGTCTGTTTCAAATATTAGCAGGTGTGTGTTTGCAAAGTCTTCATGTACCCAAGGCCTTTTGGCTGAAACATATCTGAGTTGGTATCAGATTAAACATCTACTGGATTGCAACCATCCTGAGATCGTGAGGGAAGACTTTTTATGTACAATGTATGTGTATTTCTCCTTGTAGCGCTACAGGTAACTGTGTATCTTACGTCACAATTACAGCTTTCATTTTTATCCTTTTTGCATGATAACAAACAGAATGCCAAACAAATAGTGGTTTGTAAATGCCCCAGTAGCATAGGGATCAATTTTTGGGACCATACTTTTTGTTGTCTACATAATATTTTGTATCTTACATTCATATAAAATGTTAATCCAGATATGTATGGTATTGTATTATATAGCTTATCATACCCCTAACAAATTACCAGAACATACATATGGGTAGGATGCTTCTCAAAGTGGCAGTCTTTGGATGGAACACTGTTTGTCTATTAGGTGACTTCCATGGAATTGCTCAGCGTGGTGCCTGAGAACCAGGGTATTGCTCTTATTATTTTTTGTCACTGTGCTTAGGCATGTATTGAAGCTCTCAGGAGTGAGTAACAGGGCACTTTTACATTGGACCCTAGTGTAATGATGGATAAACAAAAATGTGTGTGAATCCACTGTTCTGGCCTCCTTTGTGTATTGTAAAGATTAGTCATTTCATGTTGCTGTTGATGTACTGCTTTAGATAAACATTGTTGGAGGTGACATTTTGAAAACAGATACAGTCACACATGTGGATAACTACCATCTTTGGAGTTGTACATATTATAAAGATGTAACCCAATTTACTGTCTAGAAGTAAAAGGTTCCATCCTTCGGAGGAGTAAGGATTCATACCCTATAGAATATACTATGTAGTCCATAAAGGAGGAGTAGAGTAGCAACCCATTGGAATAGCCTTATACAGCAAACCACATGATATGCGTTGAAGTGCTGCTGTTCCTAGATACCTTATATAGAAAGGGAAGCATGTGCCAAGCTATGCAGGGTAAACCCAGAATTCCTCACAGAAATCTGATTTCACTGTAAGGGACAACTTAGTGAGACCTCAACCACTAATCACATCAAGTTTGAGAGTTTTCTATCACTTAGTTATAAAGCAATTTTTCTTCATGGCATGTAAAGTCTATGAACATTTTATTCTCTTTCTTGCAGAAGTCGAGCACTTCAAGAAATCTTCAAGAAAATGCTCTTCGGTGGACAGTTATATCTAGCTTTCCCAAACTTAGAATAAGTCCTCGGAAATATATTAATTTAATTTCAAATAATTTACAACAATGCATGAATATAAATGAATGTTTAAAACAAACTATGATTCTGCGGTAGCAACTCTAAATCAATATGATCCAATGACTGTTTTATTCATGTTGTGATGTTTGTGCTTTATTTTGCTAGTGGTAGAGCTTATTGTCATATTGACACTGTGTATTTTTAATTGCCTTTTACACGATGTATCATGCAACCCGTATTGCCTCCTACAGAGTCTGAGCCAAAATACAAAAGAAGGGTTTGTATGCAAGAATATTTGCATCAATATGCTAACAGCTAGGCTCATGTATATAATGAGATTGCATATTGTGCTTTATGCCTTTACTCTTTACTGGCCTTAACTAAACATTGTGTTGCCATCACTATTCAGGACCACATTTTGACGTTCAGTCATGCAAGAATGTCAGTGTGCTTTGTACATTTAGCAATCTTTGATAGTCAGTACTCTTACACATGTATCACTTTATCAAACAAGAGCTCTTCTACAATCTTATCATATCTATGTATATACAGAAGTCTTTGGTGCCCATTACTCTGTCAGCCTTCAACATCTCCTTCGAAGCAGCAACCTTCCCGGAAAGCTGGAAGCACGCAGAGATCAAAGCCCTACTGAAGAAACACAAGGAGGACCCCAAGGACCACAAGAACTTCTGGCCCATCTCCCTGCTTCTGTTCCCGGCAAAAGTGACAGAGAAGATTGTCAACAAACAGCTAACCCGCTAACTCGAAGAAAACAACATCCTGGATCCTTCCCAATCCGGTTTTTGCAAAAACCACAGCACTGAGACCGCCCTCATCGCCGCCACCAATGACATCAGGAGCCTGATGGACAAGGGAGAAACAGCCGCCCTCACCCTCCTGGACCTATCAGCAGCCTTCGATACGGTCTGCCACCGCACCCCAACAGCACGCCTCCCCGATGCCGGAATCCAAGAGAAGGCCCTGGCCTGGACCACATCCTTCCTCTTCGGCAGAACCCAGAGTGTCTGCCTCCCACCTTTCTGGTCGAAAACCGCTGAGATCATCTGCGGCATCCCTCAGGGATCCTCGCTCAGCCCGATGCTGTTCAATATCTACATGGAACCGCTCGCCCACGTCGCACGACAACACAGCCTCAAGATCATCTACTACGCCGACGGCACCCAGCTGATCATCTCCCTCACTGAAGACCCCCACACCGCCAAAGCCAATCTCCACAGAGTAATGAAGGCCATCGCTGACTGGATGAAGGACAGCAGACTGAAGCAGAATTCAGACAAAATGGAGGTCCTCATCCTCGGACACACCCCATCAGCCTGGGATAACTCCTGGTGGCCCACATCGCTAGGCACTGCCCCGGAACCCACCGACCACGCACGCAACCTGGGGGTCATCCTCGACTCCACCCTCTCCATGACCAAGCAAGTCAACGCCGTCTCCACGACCTTCTTCAACACTCTCCTAATGCTCCGCAGGATCTTCAAATGGATCCCCACCGACACGAGAAAAACCGTCACCCAGGCCCTCGTCACCAGCAGACTCGACTACGGGAACGCCCTCCACTCAGGAACAATAACCAAGCTCCTGAGACGACTACAACGAATCCAGAACGCCTCGGCATGACTGATCCTAAACATCCCCGACGCAGTCACATCACACCCCATCTGAAAAGCCTACACTGGCTCCCCATCAAGAAGAGGTTCACCTTCAAAACACTCATCCATGCCCACAAAGCACTATACAACACCGGACCTAGATACCTCAACGACCGACTCAGCTTCAACACCCCCACCCGCAGCCTCCGCTCTGCCAGCCTCGCCCTCACCTCAGTTCCTCGCATCCGGAAGATCACCGCCGGCGGCAGATCCTTCTCCTACTTTATCGTCCAAACCTGGAACTTTCTCCCTACCAACCTACGACAGACCCAGGACCTGTGGGCCTTCAGAAGACTTCTCAAGACCTGGCTCTTCGATCAGTAGCAGCCCCCCCCCCCTCCCCAGCGCCTTGAGACCTTCACAGGTATGTAGCGCGCTTTAGAAATGCAGTGATTGATTGATTGATTGAGCCTTTTAACAACTGTGACTGAGCCAGTTTCCAGCCATTAAAATGTTATCGTTGATGCTGGATAGTAGAAGGATACTGCATATACTGTCAAATGTCTTCATAAATTGAAGAAAAGTTTGATATAATCTACACCCTTACTTGTAACAGTCACTCAACATGAATGTTTGTATATTTTACACAAGTACAGACAAAAATGATGAGGATCCTTCATTTGGTCATGGTGTCAATGAATAGAAATGATTTTTGGGATTCAATAAAGAGACAAATAAAAATAATTGAGCTGGCTTAGACTTTGAAAAACAGAACGATAATTGATGTTATTCAATATACCCTATTAACTTTGTTGCATACCTCAACTAAATGACCATGTGAAAAAGGTATCATTAAAAATGTATATTCACCACAGTGCTTGTTTCTGGTGAAAATGTCAAGGTTCATCACAGTAAAATGAAAAGCTCAAAATCAACAAAAATGTTGGCTTTCCCTAGAACAATGCTTGCCATTTTCAAACACCCTCTTTACATATATGGGTATTTTTTATTTTATTAAGCACAAAGGTAAAATTAACACCATTTATTTGGGTGTTTAATGCTTATCATGCCAGCATGCGAATGCTACCCCTGTCAAAAAGAATTTATCACAGCAAGATGCCTCTTTTACCACTTTTAAACACATTGAGGGAGTGTGGAAGATATTTGTTGCTTGTCTGCCCTGTTAATTATATTAAGGCTAGCAAAATGTTCTCGTTACTTATAACAAATATTTATCAGTTGTTCATTAAACTCAAGGCCAGACCAATGAAATCTGTAAGCTTCTGCAGATTCCTAAACAACCTAATTGAAAAGACAGAAAGACAGAATGGAACACATAAAAGTCAAAGTATAAATCAAAATAGGAGGAAATTAGTTTCAATCTTGTATTAGCATATCATCATATTCTCAATATCATGCTGTTTCAGTTAAATATGTTAGTACAGTGTCCCCACTTTTTAGTCAGATATATTTTTGAAAGAATACATTGGTCATCAAAGCTTCAATGCGGGTATCACAATTAGGGGCATATTTATCGAGGGTTTGCGTTGCGTTTGCACCGCTCACCGTGGGTTATGCGCGTTGCAAACCCTAAAATGCAATTTATTAAGGCAAACAAGGACACTTTGCTTAGGAATAACCCAATGCAGTACAAACAGCTGCATCTCTCTTCCCCAAGGACGCATTTCATGGGCGTTGCATGGGTGTTCCCACACATCTTACATGGATTTTGAAGCATTCCCAGATTTACTACTACTAGTATACCTGGGATGTGCCAAAATGCTACTCCTTTCCAGGAGAGGCATAACAAGGAGAAATGTCTTTATTTTTCCTATTTTTATTCTTTATATGTGGGCTGCATTCTTCAGCACACGTAGAAAGAGGAAAATGTCTTAGAAGATTGTTTTGTGCAGGAAGGTGCCCCTTCCTGCACAACAAGTATCCTGTCTGTAATCCAAGCAGCCTTGCACCATGGCGCACAGGTGCCTGCATTGGTGCTAGGCAACCAAAAGTGAGCCAGCACAAGGAAAGGACAGGAAGGCACAGTATTTTGTTAAATATCACTCCCCTTTCCCTATCATGCAATGCAGCATGGTGACTTGCTGTGCTGCACTGTGTGATTCCTTCATTAATATACCCCTTAATATTTTTAAGTTACCTTTGGCGCCTTGATATCCTGAAACTTCATGGGAAGATTAAAGGCATTTTACAAAGCAAATAGTGTTATGTAAATACAGCCTTTTTTATGAACAGTACGGGTTTAAAGGTCACTACTACAACAACACACACATCCCTGGTCTTAGAAAACATTTCTCAAAGAGTCAATCAGAGAAACAAAGCCACATACGACTCTGTCTAGATTCAGTATAAGAGGAGACAAAAAAACTACAGAAATGAGTGAGAAAGATAAGCTTGAACCAACTTAGGATAATTGGTATCCCATCATTTGCACACTCACGTGCCCAGTGTCATGATCTGGGATTCCAAAACAACCGTCTTGTGTCCACCCTTGATTTCCAATGGGGGAGCAGAAAGATGCAGTTGTATCCTCTTGTGTAGCTCTGGATGACTGCACTACACATTTCGAGATCACCTTCTGCCTGACGGCGACCCCCATGTCTTCAGAAGTATCAGAGCAGATTTATTTTTTAAATACAAATTCCAAAAGTGATGGGCCTGATTCACAAAAATATGGCCAGACACTACATCATAACCCATCAGCGTTTGCTCCTTTGTATCATGGTACTATTTGCTCTCCCCTCAGTGTTGAGTGTTGTGTCAACACCAAAATCAACACAAGGGGCATTCCCCTTAGTGTTGACTGTAGTGTTGACACCACAGTCAAGACTGAAAGGAGCGCAAGCTGCGCACTGAATGTACCATGATGCAAAGGAGCAAATATTTCTGGGTTATGATGTAGTGTCAGGCCAAACCCTTTTCCCTGCCTAAACTATTTTTCATGACCTCCTCTACCATTTATCACACATTCCTAATAATCCTTTTTGTAAAAAATGCATTCCAACCCATTGATTACACTTTATCCGGCTTGAGTCAGAGATTACGGCTCCAGCCAGAGAGTACGGTCCGGGTGCGGAGAGAATGGTCCGGGTTTGGAGATTATGGTCTGACTGTGGATGTAAAGATAGGAGTCGTAAATAATTTCTGTGTATACCAAAAATCTTACGTGCCTTCTGTGAATACCAAAAGTCGTAAATTTAGACTTTTGTCTCAGATTACTTTTGTGAATCAGGCCCGGTATGATTAACTAATAGCCCTAAGACCATGAGAGTTCTCTCCCAGGGCTTGGGGGTCAAATCATTTTTTTTATAATCAGGATTGCCAGTCTTTCCTGACAGTCACAAATTAGCAAAAATTTACTTCAGAACATCTTCCCAAAATAGGGAGGATTGTGTGAGGTACTTATATTGATGTCCAGATGTTCATGGGGTCGTTGGTCTAAGGCTTCCTCTGGCATCGTCAGTGGCGGCTAAGCTGACAGAAGCGTGAACATTCTTCAGACTCTAAATAAAGCAGGTGCATCACCCTGCCTGCAAAACTGAACTTTAAATAACCCCCATGTTCTTGTTCATCTATGACATTACTATCATTTTGAGCTCAGCAGATTAGGGGAACAGATGCAGACAATCGTCTACGGAATGATCAATTTCTAGCTTTATATCTCTGTTAAAGAACATTTTAGTTAGTATAGGAACCCTCCTCAAGTGTATTTCATTGGAGGCTCTAATTGAGGCCCTGATAACAATCCAGAGGAATCTGATAGCCTAGGTGGTGATATTTACCGGATGCATTAAGCACCTCTCTTTGAGATTTTTTTGATAAAAAATTAGGGATAACTCGTGGAATTAGTATTTTCCTCATTAAACTCTGCATCATTCACTATTTACCCTCACATGATCCCCCATCTCACCTGTAAATCATGGCATAATTGATCTGTTGAATTCTATCTGTAAAAAATTGGAAGGGTGTTGTAATTACCACTTATTTCATAATTTCAATTGGTATGCAAACAGTATTTTGTGCAGGTAATCGATTATAGCCCTGTCCTTAGAAGTAGGGCTAGAGTCTCCGTATCTTGGTTTTCAAACAGTTCCTCCAAAGACTATTACTGTTTGTGGGTGCTGCCCGGTCTGTTCCACATTACTGAGAGAGGAAGGTTTTGATGTTTGTATTTGCTTACTTTCATATTTACCGACAATTACTTTGGATAATCTGCATAATTTTCTCTTCTCAATATTCCTGTATGCAGTCAACAAGTAAAAGGGGTTGATGCTGGGTTGTGAACAGTTGAGAAACTGTGCTGCAGGATTCTTTAAAAAGGTTAGTCTTTAACTCTTTTTCCTAAATTGGAGCAGCTGTGGGATGGTTTTGATGGACATAAGGATGTTTTTCCAGATTCCAGGAGCATAAATGGAAAAGGCTTGCTTCCTTGTTTTATTCATACAATTCGTAGTCTGAAGTCTGATGGTGTCCCGATTGTGTGTGTGCCAAGAACACCCAGAGAAGGTTGGCTTTTCTGAAAGATAAGCAAAGGTCTTGGTTGTGTTGGCCAGGCACAGTCATTTGCCTTTCTGGACATTTGTGAAATATATGTTTGAATTTTGATGCCATCATCACTCTAATATTGACTCTGTAAACTGTCATTAACCTCCAGAAAGCCAAGGAGAATTTTCACTGAGGCAGCTATATTGAGAAGTGTCCTCCCTTTTGCTAGAAAATCTGAATAGCTGAAAATTCTGGTCCATGACATGAGATGGACTAAGATCACCACTGAGTGGCCACCTAGAGTTCCGTATCCTATATATGCAAGTCCACAGACCTTGTATACAATGTGGACCTACATTTGTTTGATGATTTTTTATTCTCTTTCTCTTACTCATCTTGAAAGAGGATGATCAAAAATGAATCACTTTATGTACCTGAGTGTGAGACAGGCGAGGTCCCGTTCCCATCCCCACTCCCAGTTCCTGCAATTTCCCTGTATCCCTAAGGAAGCACACCGCTGAATTGTGAACAAATCCTCGCCTACCTTTTTTGGTTCAGCACAACGCCATCAACTCCTTCCCTGTGGAATAGACAAAGAAAGGGTTAAGCCACCAATGAAAGAGGATGGCGGGGCTTCTAATGTCGAGGATCAGCCAAAGAGGAAAGGGGGCGGCACCAGGAAGATGCAGAGGAGAACAGCGTGGAACCAAACAGCGTGGAGAGAGACAGGACCAGAGTGAGGGAAACCATCAATGGTGTCAAGTGAGAAAACAGACAGAAGAGACCAATCCTGGAAGATGACGACACCCCAGACATCTGTAATAAAGAGTGGTGGTCGTCATAGGAAGCCCGACTCCCTGCCGCAACTCAGGAGAGTTGCAGCTCTCATGGTAAGTGTGGGTACTTTGAGAGAGACACAGAGGGAACAGTCTAGAAGAAAAATGGGATCGGACAAAAACAGGTGGAAATAGAAGGCCCAGCCTACACCTCTCAAGAGTGTGGGGGGTGGTGTAGCTGAAAATGTGAAGCATGTCCCGTAATTACTTTTGAGATAACTTGTTTTTTTTCTTGTTTTCCCACCAGTTCTGGATACATGTTTGTTTTCTTTTTCCTCTTCTGACTGTGAAAGGAGGAAATAGGATAAATGAGACAGCCTCGAAAGGGACAATAATGGGGCCTAAAGAACAGATAGAGGGGTATAGATGATAGCAGAATCGTAGAACAGAGAACAATTTCACTAAAACCTCTTGGGCACTTCCCCATCTCCATGAAATAGTAGAAAGTAAGAAAACCATGTCAGGACCAAGGGGGGGGAGGGAGTGAGGATCTATAACTTACACTGGAAGAGAGATTAAGTCCTGCATTCATGGGTGTGTTGATGGTGGCTACCCCTCGTAAATAAAATCCTCCAGACAGATACTTACCTTCCTCCCCCTATTTTCTTTGTGAAACAAACAGGGATGACCAACCACTGAAGTGTGTGCAGTGAAAAGGAAGAACACAGAGACCCTAAAACGACAACCATGGGACTTCTTGCTTTCCTCACCAGACCTACTGCTCATATTATTGTTTCTTATTTTCCCTTTCGTGCTGCCACAAGGAAATAAATGCCAAAATAGATGAGCACCTCAGGCCTTCTAGATTTGTGTTTTGCCCATCCCTACCACACTGAGTCAAAAATAATTATTTGTGTGTTTCAGTCCAGGTGAATTAAATATTTACTCTAATGTCAGACACACACCAAATGCAATATAAAATATTAAATTAGGGGCGGAGTTCTGGATTAACACCTTCAAGCAAATAATCAATGGATTATAAAGGGGTATAGTGGAGTGATTGGTTCACCAAGAGGATGCAGGATGCAAAGGGATGCCATCCTGAAGAGTGTGAAAAAGTAGAAATTAACTTGTATAAAGTTAGGTTAGATAGGTATATATGAACTGATTCTTAAATGCAGATTGCTATATATATAATACATATTTAAATAAAAAACCAATCCACATTCACTGGATGACGTCATCAGTGATGTCATTTGAGATGTCATCCGTGATGTCACTGACCATGTCATGAATGATGTAATATGTGACATCATTACCAGTGGATTGCGGGCGCGAGAGTTACAGTTAGTACAACTAACTATAACGGAGCAATTTCAATGGTTTTTTATAAGTGAAATGTCCAGCTAACTATCACACCCCTGAAACCTATGGTTTTTTCAGTGAATTTCTAAGGTTTTTTAAATGATAATTCCTAACTATAACCTGCCTGAAACCTATTTTTTTTCTTCAGTGAATTTCAATGGTTTTTTAAATGATAATTCCTATTTATAACCTCCCTGAAACCTGTGGTTTTTTCAGTGAATTTCAAAGGTTTTTTAAATGATAATTCCTAACTATAATGTTCATTAAGCATATCTGTTTTTTTCTATCTTTGTTATGTATCATCCCGTTCTCAACGTAGTAAAAACTGCAAATATTTTTGTCTTCAGATTTTGTTAAAGGATGTGAAAAGAAACATTCCTAGATGACTGTCCTGACTACTGCCTTTGAACTACACTGTGGACAGCAGGGTTCACAACTTGAACGCAGCTTTGGATCTACACTACGGACAGCATGAAATTCAGCCTTGCTTTCTTTAAGAGACAATTGTACTGCATGTGTTCAGATTTTGTTAAAGGGTGTGACAAAAAGAATTCCCCGATGTCTGTCCTGACTACTGCCTTTGATCTACACTGCGGACAGCAGGGTTCACAACTTGAATTCAGCTTTGCATCTACACTAAGGACAGTAGGGAACTCAGCCCTGATTTATTTAATGCAGAGACACTTGTACTGTATGTGTTCAGATTTTGTTAAAATAAGTGACAAAAATCATTTGTCAATATCTGTGCTGACTACTGCCTTTGATAAACAGTGAGGACAGCAGGGTTCACAACTTGAATTCAGCTTTGGATCTACATGCGCGGGAGCCTGCACATGCGCATGCGCAGGCTCTCGCGCATGCACAGTTTCCAGAGCTGAAACCGCGATTGGGAAGATTGAGGCGCATTAAGGTACGTTTGCTTTTAAGTTATATTTAGCCTTTTAATTTAATGTAATAAGGCGGGCGGGAGGCGGGAGGCAGGTGGGCGGGAAGCGGGAGGCGGGTGAGCGGCGGGCGGGTGCGCGAAACAGAAATATCGCAGAGAGGCACGGAGATTGCTTCAATCTCCGTGCCTCGTCGCGATAGTCCCTTCCGCGACTTCAGCCCACCCCTAATTTTTTATCTCTTTTTCTTTCTCCCTCTCTCTCACATTGTTTCTCTTTCTCTTTTCAAGTTATGAACGCTGCTGTCTACTCTGCAGATAAATAAATCAAGGCTGAATTTAATACAGTCTGCAGTATAGAACCAAAGCAGAATTCAAGTTGTGAGCTCTGCTGAAAACAGTGTTTGCAAAAGGTAAGCAGAGCGGCCTAGATACACAATGCCTCCAATTAAACGAGCTGCAAATAAACAATTTTGTCCTGCATAATGACCTGATCTGTTACCTAATTCTGTCTTATCTCTGAATCATTTTAAAGACCTGCTGAACCATACTGTAGATCTGACCCAGCAGGCTTTTCCCTACAGACATCTCTTCAGTGCGGGCCTATGAGAGGCCCGCACTGAAGAGATCTCTGTCTCATTTTAAATACCATCTATACCATAAGGTAGGCCTCAGCGTACAAGCAGTGCTCTCCTACAGACTCCTCTTGAGGGTGATTCTGTGGGAGGGGTAGGGTGCACTACCCTGAGTGTGCATGTGAGAAAAAATGATCTTGCCTTTCGTAAAGATGTAATCTCTCACCTCATTCAATCACTTCGATCTAATTTTAAAGACTTATTTTCATTTTTGTTTTGCACGTTACCTATGCTCCTACCATTGAAGTCCATCTCACATTTTGTTCATTATACTGTTATGTTAAAGTTACGTTTCTATTTATTTATTTTTGTTTTAATAAAAGTTAATTAAAAAATAAACTGAGTGTGTACGTCTTCTTTTTCTGACAACATTTCACTACTATTTAGTGTGATAATAATATGCTTAGAGAAGATTTAAAAATCAGAAGTAGAAATTATATCTAGAACTAGAAGTATAATGCTGAGGCTAACTCTTTACCAGCTCTTTACCAGAGTCTGTAGCTGCGATTAACAGGTCCTATGGACATTTTTAAAAAGTCCAGCACACTCGCTGTTTGGATTAGCAACCTTGTGTGGTGAACTTGTGACCTGTGTGGTCAGTCAAGTGTTCCATGAACTGTTACTATGGTAACAGGCAGTAAGCAGTTTGGGTTAGGGTTGAAAGGTACTGGCTGTACAGAAGCTGTTATATTACCCACGCTCCTCTACATGACAGAGAGAAAAGCGAATTGAAACAACAGAACACTATGTACATTAAGAGCAAAAGAAGTTCACAACTCTTCGAATTAACCTCAAGAGAGGGCTTGAGAAATAGCCACAGACGTTACAAAACCCCATGTACAATTTGCCTACTCTGTACTCAACAATGGGCAATTCTTTATTGATCACAATCAGAGACTGTTGCTTCATGATTCACCGTGTGCATTTCAATAAATACTTTGTACCTATTTAAATGGGAGACAGGATTGTCGACATTCCAAAACTTAAGGGCGCATTTACAAGGACGGCGTTAAAATTATCTCCGCTTTAGCAGCAGCAAACTACAGCTAAAACAGTGACAATGGACTGCAAAATCCTTTATTGTCTTACCGGAAGATTTTTTCAACACTGCTGTTTGCTATGGCAGAGTGAGAGCCGAGGCTCCCGCCCTGCCATAGCAAACTTGGTATGCATTATGAAAGAGAGAACATGAAAACCGACTCTCTCTTTTAAAATGCAAAGCACAATGCTTTTCCCCACTGGGAGCTACATATTAGCAGGTCCCCGTGTGGAAAAGTAATGGTGGCTTCCGAAGGATGCAGGGAGATGACTGGCACCATAGGGACATTGGGCCTCCAGCCACAGTTCCCAACGTTGAATATACGCCCATGGGATGGGATCCTGAGGAAGAATAAAAATTAGTAGTAGGTGATATTTATTTTTACGGTAAAATTACGAGTCTGTAATGGGCATATTTACAAGGACAGCGTAAAAATGTTCTGGTGTAAACCTAGGCTTCTATTGGATTTCTCACAAATTCTCAAAAGCCTATTATTAAGCCCATTATGGCCACTTTAACTGCACTTTTCTAACGCTAAAGCGATGATAATTTTAACGCTGTCCTTGTTAATATGCCCCCAATATCGTGAGAAATACAGCGATAATTCATGTTCGCAAGTGAAAAGCTTGTTAATATAAGACTGTGGACTTAACATACCAATCCACCTCGCATATTAAACATGCTTAAGTCTGCTTCAAAACAGATGTTAGGATCCGACATAAGCCGCAATTACCAAGAGTTTTGCTATCGGTCCTCAAATCCAGAGTCGCCTTGTAAATACACTGCTGTTGTCATACCACCCTCTTCCATGTTATAGTGTCATAGGAACACCTATGTTGCCACTGGGCACGCCTACATTGCAACTCATTGGAGATACGAGGGGAGCCGTTAGCAAACCGGCTGCTAACATGCGTTAATACATCTTAGCGTCGCCTAGTAAATAGGGCAATATAATTGTAATGGCATTTTTGGCTTTTTTTAAAATTTGCGGCGAAACAGAACTTTCTTAATATGCCCTCAAGTTTGCTATGACAGACCAGGAACCTCGACTCCTGCCCTGCCATAGCAAACAGCAGTGTCCCGGGGATAGGCACCCCAAGACACAGCAGGAGGCTCTCCTGGGGGATGGTGTACCCCAAGGCTTTTGGCTACTCCAGAATGGGGACCACGTGGCCCTCCCCAGGGCTTAGACAGACCTTTGAGCTTTCTCACCGATTTATTTTGTAACACCGAGGAATCGAGGTCCCCGGGATACAGGGCCCCTCTGAACCCCCTTCAAATGTAATATTTTAGACCCCGGGAGTTGGCCCTCCCAGGTAGCTAATTTTTAAACAACCACAGGAGCCCGCGCTTCATTGTTAATTTTTTTTACTGCGGATCCATGCACATATCTCAATTTTTTTTGAAAATATTATTTTTGGGGGGTCCTAGGTGTCTCTGTGGGACCCTCAGCAGGTCTAGAGGGTCAACATTTTTCTAAATTGCCCCCTTTATATGTTTTGAACACTTGTTCTACTAGTTACTAGATCCTCGCTTCTACCGAGGCATCAAATGGCTGCCAACACTTCCTGGTTTCGAATGTTAACAGCCAATTTGCATTTAGCGCGCAATCGGCACGGTGCACTTAGGGTGCGCTCAGGATGCGCAGATTCACCATGGCCATAGATAAATATGTACTTTTAAATGTGATTTTCTCAGCAACTACTGAAGAGATTTACACCATTTAAGCAAAAGGCACTAGTCTGAACCAACTACCTCTTCGCCAAATTTGGTGTTATTCCGTTCAGCAGTTCGGGCGGTAGCCACAATGAACCGTTCCTATGGAAAATTGCATGGGGAAAACACGTTTTGGGACACCCCTTTTTTCTCTGCTCCAGTTCACGAATCAACCCGAGACTTTCAGGATAAGAGCCGACCGGAGCGCCCCACTAGTTTTGAAAATTTCGCTAAGATTCGTCAACTGGCGCCAAAGTTATTCCAAACAGAATGTTGTGGATTTCCAATGTATGTGTGTTGCATGTCTGTGTTTTGTATTTAGAATGTTGTTACCAATCTACCCCAGTATGATTGTGATTTATCAAATTAATAATCTTTTATTTTGCGCTTTCTCAGTCAGTACCCCAGTAAGCTAATTTGATGTGTTGATTCAGGTTATCAGAATGTTACCTCCTGTTGAATACCATATGACGAAAACTTAACTGTGCCAGTATTTAATATTTAATTTTTAATCATCAGTTGCTGATGTATGCATAATGAGAAACTAGAAATATTATCTTGCAAGAACGAAGCCGCAAGTGTCCACAATCCGAAGTTGGACGATTTATATTCAAGATGTATTTATATTACTCTCGTTTTAAATATGCACTTTATTACAGTACTATCAAATACCTTTTAATATTGTTTCACAACATTATCATAAGCTTCAATTTAATAGGGTTTTAATATTTAATCAAGTGAGCACAATGAATTGCAGTCTAATTTGTGACGTATTGGGATACATATGGGCCGATAGATCCAGAATATTACAAGAGAAGGTTTAAAATTGGATATTGTTTTGGGAAATGCAGCTTTATAATTCATGGGATCCCATCTGCTTTCAGTAAATACTGAAATGCTTTGCATTCATTTATAATGCTACACCCCTATGTTCATTCTGTTCTACACATTGTTTTGCAGATGGTAAGTCTGTATTTTCTGTTAAGATAGCTACATTGTGCTAGCACAGTATTCCTCACAAATGGGGAAAATTCATAAAAAACATTTCTCAAAAAGGGAATATGTAATAGAGGGATATTATCTGATGTGCCCTTGTATGGCTTTCTGAATCATAGGCGAAATGTCCAACTCCCTAATTAGAGTAAACATTCAAATAAGGTACAGTCTTTCCATTTGTAGAATTGTAAATAAACAATTCCAAATATTCTAATGTTAAGATGTTGTGGGTGGAGTTCCCATCACGGTGTGAAATGAAGTTTGCAAAGACGTGTTTTTGGTAGGTTCATAGGCAGATACCTTCCTTCACTGAGCACTTCAATCAATAGTTAAAAATGTGTCTGCAAACTCTTCAATATCCACTGCATATTTAAAAAAATACAAATTTTTCATTTTTTTGGAAGGCATATCTGTTTGACCAGATAATTGCTGATATACAGCACCATCATGTTTTCCTCTTTTTGCACATATTGATTTCTTTGTTGCTGAAGAAACTGGAAATTGAGTTGAATGCCCTGGCCAGGTCCAAGTTGTGGGCAAGGGCCAACAGTATTTGGTGAAATTTAAGCAAAATGAGAACTTTGAGGGTTTTGGTTCTCTGGGGGCACAGTTTATGAATTGTTGATGTTCATTATGAAAAATTTAATAGGAAACATGACACCAACATTTACCACATAATGGGGGTCATTAGGATCGCGGACGGACTTGAGTCCGTCCACGACCCCAGAGCATTGGGGAACATCCGCATGGGCTGCGGCGTTCCCTCTGTGCAGATTAGGATGTGACCGCCAGGGTGGCGGTCACATCCTCTATTTTTAACATTGCTGCGGGTGGAGCTTCAAGCTGCACCCCCAGCAATGTTAAAAATGCAAGCACCGCATTTGCGTGCACAAAGCGGCAGGCACCGCCGCGGAAAAGCATGTTCCCAAGCGCATCCTAATCTGGCTGACCGTGTCTAAGAGACACCTTCACCATTTTAGGGCTTTTCCGCCGCGGTTGTAAGCCAGCCGCGGCGGAAAAGCTGCAGACCTAAACCAGGACCCACCAGCCATCCTAATTTGGCGGTGGGTCCTGGTGGGTCCGCAGAGGATTTTCTGCATCCTCCGGGCCGGCGGTGGCTTCCGCCGGCCCGGAGGATGCGGAAAATCCTCCATCCTAATGACCCCCAATATAAGGGGAAAAGATTATATGAATTTACAAAAATGCAAGACACAATGCACTAAGAAAAAGTTAAGAGGCAACCACAAATCACTGTTTGCAGTTGACTGTGACCAAGGCTCAATTTTAGGCCGCCCGCAATTGAGCAAAGGCGGATTACAACAAGAGGGTCATCCTGGTCAAAGTAAAAACCTTCTGACTTCCCCTTTTTTATGAAATTCAAACACCTCCAATTGGGTAAGGTTGAAGCTGTACCCACGGAAATCCTCAAAAAGCTGGATAGCCACTACATTTGGTTCCTTTTAAAGCTGCTATTATAGACACAAAAAGATCATAGAAGGAAGAATTACATTTTTGGAACTGCCAAAGTCCTTTCGTCTGGTGGATGCTTTTTGCACCTTTGCCTAGTTAAGCTTTCTTCTTTCGGGCAAAGTCGTTTTTATGGAGCTAATGCTCTGGATGTCTTGGAAGTCCAACTTTTTTTTAAGTCCCACATTTTTGACTTTCTGGGTTAGTTTTTCTAAGCCACGTTTAAAGATGCCACAACCTCTAGGACAGCCTTTATGGGCCAGGACACACTTAATTCCAGTCATCTTCTAATTATAATTAGTTCACTGGTCCCGCCAAGAATAAAACTATTGCAGCTTGTTATGTCTCAGTAGGCACATAGTAGGTAAACCCACTGACCTGTATAGTTCATTAGGTAGTCCTAGGCACAGGCAGAACCATATAAGCCCTTAATGTCTCCACACCGGTTACAGACAGCATTTCCAGTTCTCTTCTGTTCTGCCACAGCTCTAAAAAGAGATCTGAGGAGCTGGAGGTGAGGTGCTACCTTGTTCAATTCACATACCTGTGGGTAGTGTGACTCCTGGACACCCCATGACCCTATGGCAGAATGTTCCCTAGGGCAAACCTTCACATTTTCGTAGCACATGCTGTTTGCCTCTCAACAAACTGTCTCAGAGATCACCATTATTGGTCACATTTTATAATGTAAAATCTTCCTGCCCCCCAAGGGAACTTGTGGCACAACTAAGGGTGTGTTTAAGGTAATGAACAACTTCCTACCTATCAACCACTGTAAACTGGTTTTGGGTCAGCTCCCCCCTTCACTGATACGAAAGCCAGGAGGCTAAAGTCTGTTTTTTGGAACAAAAGAATCCTTTCCTCCAGTCTTCTCTTATCACTAAACTATAAAGGTACCTAGTTCATTTTAAGATAGTGAAGTTCCGGGAAAATCCTCAGCTGCCTTGTGTCAGTTCAGCTGGGTCATATTCCCGCTCGGGAAACAACCTTTACAACGCAACTTTTACAACGCACTGCCATAACAACGCAGTCATTACAACGCAACATCCCTTACAACGTATGCCATTACAACGCAACCATTACCAGGCATGACACTACAATGCATACAATTACAATTCATGTCATTACAGCTCAGTCAGTACAACGCATACCATTACAAAACATACAATTAATATGCATAGTACCCTTACACTATCCAACACTTACCTTACTGTTGCACCCCCTGGAGCTAAAATAGTAATTTTTACCCATACACTATCCAACACTTACCCTACTGTTTCAACCCCTGGAGTTAGAATAGTCATTTTTACCCCTACACTATCCAACACTTACTCTACTGTTGCACCCCCCTGGAGTTAGAATAGTAATTTTTAGCCCTACACTATCAAATACTTACCGTACATGCAATGTAATGATATGCGTTATAATGGTATGCGTTGTAAAGGTAGTATGCATTGTAAAAGTCGTTTTTAAATATTCGTTGTAAAGGCATTTGTTGTAATGGAATGCGTTGTAATGGATGTTGCGATGTAAAAAAATGCGTTGTAAAGGTATGCTTTGTAACGTCATACATTCTTCCCCCTCTAAGCCATCCTGTCAGGTCAAGCTACTATCGCTGCTGTAAGAGACATGTCTCACACCTCATCAAAGAAACAGTTTAAGGCTCACTCCAGCATGCTGACCAACACAAATTAGCATGCAACGGCTTCAGGCAGGAAAAGTATAGCCTCATAACCTTTAAACGTTACTTTTCCTGTATATTTTTTAAAGAAATCAAACTTCTGTATTGTATTTTTACAGAAATATTAAAAATATTGGTTAAATAATTTATACAGCTTAGTCAATACCCAATATACATAATTAACATAATAAATGTACTTTTGAACTAGCTGCAGTCATAGCAATGAAAACAACTTTGGGGGCTAGTTATTGTAGGAACATGCATACATTACATTCTCAAATAATCGACTTTTAAATTCCAGATGCCCTACCTTGAGGGCTAAAATGCCTAAATATGGGTGACTTACTTAATATTTAAAAGTAGAGGGTTCCTTCTATCAAAATGCTATATTTCTGCCAGGTGTGCCTGGCGGTTTAAAGCCTGCAGTAGAAAAGGCACATATGTTGGCCTGAAACAATAGATGCTGCAGTCCACAGGTGATTAACATTCTATGCCTTTGGTGTATTTTTTGACACCCCATAATACAGCCTTAATAGAAAGTTAGCAATGCCAATTGGAAATGAGTCAATTTTGCATTTTTGAATGGGGGATGGAAGAAGTATCCCAGTCCAAGGAGTTACAAAAAAACAGCAGCATCAGTCCACAGCCAATGGGGGACACTTTCCTATACCTACCCGCCAAGTTTTTGGTGGTGGTTGAGGCTAGAGCTCCAGCATGGCAAATCATTATCTTTTGTTCTCAGACTTCTATGTCCTTGCCAGTGTATGGGTGAAGCCAAATTTGGTGCATCAATCTGTACTTTCTTCCTTGAAATAGTGCATATGTCGCTTGGTGCGGGAGGAGGAGCAAGCATACGGGCTGGGATTTTCATTTGTTAAACAGCAGCCACGGCCCATGGAGGGAGTAGTGGTGGGGCAGGCAGGCAGGGCGGGGGAGGGGCAGGGTGAGGGGTGATATGCACCAAAATATGGATGATTACAGGTAAGTAAACAATTAATTTAATACCGCAACTCCCTCCACGGGCCGCGGCTGTTAGGCAGGTCTCCTATCTTGCTGTGACCTTGTACATGATTTTGTCAATTTGATGCTTCAATTTGTTCGAGTGTATGAGTGATAGTTGAACTAATGTACATCTTCTGCTGATTTAAAAGTCTTCTACTGAGGGTATTAACAGACAACCTTTTGGAGCTCGCAGATTTTATTAACGATTTTATTATTTTCTTTTTTTTTCATTTTCCATATTTGCATGTTCTGCTATTATGTTATGTTCCTGGTAGTAAACTGCAGGCTAGCGTTAATATTTCCAACTGTGTAAAACATTGTGGCCAGTTTCCCTTTGTATGAAATGACCAGTTAATAGTGTGTAATGATAGGGTGTATCTTTGTGAACAGAGAAATGACTGTGCCTTGTATTCTATTTTTTTCCTGATGGCCCTGTATGCGTTTAACTCCGTAACTTTGAAGCGTTTGGGTTCTTTGGGGTGGGCACAATCTTTTACTCTTAATTGTACGATATTGAGGTCACTCTCTGGTGCAGGGTGAAGCCTATGAGTAGAAGGGCCTAGCGTCCTTGTTGCAGCGGCAGCTGGGCTGTTTCGTGATAACTTGAAAAGACACTAGCAATCCAAAGCAATTTTGAACAAGTGAAGAAAGACTGTCCCCGATGTATTTATAAAATCAGACTCAGACTCATAGTTCCCATTTAAGAGACCGTGCAAAGAGCATTGCATCAAAATAATTTCAAGAATTTAGAGAAAATGGCATTATATTTATGCAACAACAAACATCAAGATAATAGGGCAATTCAACTGATTACAAGTAATAATCTAGGGGCATATTATCAAGGGGGTTTATCTCCGCTTTTTTGGCTTTAAAAGCCAAGAAAGCGGAGATAAAATTATCTCCCTATTACCTAGCTGTCGCTAACACCAGTTAGCGACAGCTAGTAGGAGATAGCGACCATCTTGGGCCCCACTTTGCATGTCAGTGATATTTATCACTAATGACATGCAAAGTGGGCGTGCCAAGATGTTAGCGACTGGAAACAGTCGCTAACATCGCTATCTCCTATTTCCAACTTTTGGAGATATTCGCGCTAAGCGTGAATATGTCTAAAAACTAACACCTGGCCTGAGCAGTTCTTAGCCATGTTATCCAATGGGAGGTGGATAACATGGCTAAGAGCATTATCTCGGTAATGCATGAATATCGCTGACTTTTCAGCGATATTCATGCATTGCAGCCGATTTTTATCGCATTTGCGATAAACCTTGGTAATACCAAGGTTTATCTGCGATAAAAATCGCCGCAGCTCAGCGGTAAATATTTGTCTCTAACCAAGTAATAGCGATAATTATCGCTATTACTTGGTAATATGCCCCCTAATCTTTAAGACATTTTTTTGTCACACTACAACAAATGTGAAAGTGAGAAGTCTTCTATCATTTAAGAATGGAAAGTTTAGGGAGTAGAGATGACTCTCAATGAGGTAACATTATAAATTAATTGTTCAAATAGCCCAATTTATCAAACTGTTTGCTGCAGTCACGGAGGGGCATATTATCAAGGGGTTTATCTTCGCTTTTTTGGCTTTAAAAGCCAAGAAAGCGGAGATAAAATTATCTCCCTATTACCTAGCTGTCGCTAACACCAGTTAGCGACAGCTAGTAGGAGATAGCGACCATCTTGGGCCCCACTTTGCATATCAGTGATATTTATCACTAATGACATGCAAAGTGGGCGTGCCAAGATGTTAGCGACTGGAAACAGTCGCTAACATCGCTATCTCCAATTACCAACTTTTGGAGAAATTCGCGCTAAGCGAGAATATCTCCAAAAGCTAACACCTGCCCTGAGCAGTTCTTAGCCATGTTATCCAATGGGAAGTGGAAAACATGGCTAAGAGCATTAGCTCGGTAATGCATGAATATCGCCGACTTTTCAGCGATATTCATGCATTGCGGGCGATTTTTATCGCATTTGCGATAAACCTTGGTATTACCAAGGTTTATTTGCGATAAAAATCGCCACAGCTCAGCGGTAAATTTTTGTCTCTAACCAAGCAATAGCGATAAGAATTACTAATACTGGTGATCCTGGGAATGTCTCAATATGCTATGCCTCTGAGGTGATGCATAGTAAAGAGAAATATCTTTATTTTCCCTTTTTTCTTTTTTCTATGTGTGCTGCAGAAATGTTATGTTCAGGAAGGTGCCCTTTCCTGTACAAAAACAATCCTGCTTGCAACTCAGGCACCCTTGCACCATGGGACAAGGGTGCCTGCGTCAGTGCTAGGCAGTCAAAATTTGAGACCTTTTCAGACTCAACTGGCGATCCCTTTGTCATAGATGATAGAATACCCTAACAATACCAAAATAAATGAGTGTATCTCGGTTGTTCTACCGATAGTCCCTGAAGCGTCTCCATACAGAGTAGGTAAGATCAACGTTGCTATTGGCTATTTCGTGGTCCAGTATACTTTTTCAAACCTTAAATACTGTCCTTCCTATGTACCACCCAAACAGTTAAATACTAGTGTCTAAAGAATTGCGCTTTTCTACCCAGTTCAGCCTCCTGTTTCAGTGCCAATAACATTGTCTGATTGCAGGATTCCCTGATGTTATATAAAATTTGTCTTCATTTTTCAGATTTAGAATAAAATATAATAAGCCTCAAAGTAGGATATGTCTGTGTTTGGTAGACCTCGATGTTAGATTTGAGCAGACAATAGCGCAATTTTAGGTCTGCTTTTTGTGTTAAGCCACTTCGAGTACATTTCTAGGGCGCCCACCCTTCTCAAACCTGTCTAAGATCAGCTGTTTGTCCTACGAATATTTAGATATAGTGCTACAGTTTCTGTTGGAACATAAAAGTTCCTCATCCGGATTATTAAATTTCAGGTTGACATGATGTCGCCAGTGGCATGAGCACACAAGTCCCTGCAGTTTCCTTTCTGCAGAGGCTTATCATCAAAATATCCTATTTCGCTTGAAGGTTAGGTGTTCAATGGTGCGTTAGATCATGTTGTGGGTGAGATTTGGGTTCAAATAAGTTGTGTTTAACCTCTTCAGAAATTCCACAGCTCTGTTTGTAGTAACATTTTGTGGTAGCGTTCTAGTGTTCTGCCTGACGGAACAGGAAGGGGAGTAGCGGAAGCGGAAGGCGGCCATTTTGTACATTGGCGCCGAATGTTAAACTGTAAGGTGGACTTTCCTGGCGCTCCGTGGAATAAAGGTTTAAGTAAATTTCACTCGGTGTTTGCCTCCATATGTTACGATCTCTACAATGGCGACGAGGCTTATGGGATGACGCCCTACCCACACGCACATGGCGTGCAGCACCGGTAGTGCCGAACCAGCGGAGCACAACCCAACCGATCCACGGAGCGTGGCAGAGGACCCCAGCGAGCGCAGGACGGCGCGTACCTCGTACTGCCGGGTACTGCAGGAGCACTACTGAAGGAGGTAGGCCTGCGGGCGCCACACCTTGACCTGGGTGCCACGAGGCGTAGCCCTCCCTATCCACCGTGTCCCCACCGGGTACTACACAGGGCAGGCAGAAAGGGAGGCCCAACGCCCAGAGGTGCCCTAGGAAGTCATTGAGGGCATAGGACCCAGCAGAGCGAAGGTGGAATCCAACAAACTGGCGGGACAGCGTGAAGGCGAAGGGGGGCCGAGCAATACTCACCCTGAGAGAGAAGAGGACCCACAGGCACTGCCTGAACCCACGCACGCCCCAATAGAAGAAGAGAGTGACTGCGATCTTGGCGAAAGGGACTCAGTGGTGCAACCCGCGCCAGGTAGCCCCCAGGGGAGAGCAGTCCACATCCAGCCCGCCAGACGAAGAGCAAACAACATGGCGGTACAGTCATCGTCCCTCACGCAACTTGTGCCTTTCCTGACCAATTCGGGGGAGCCGGAAAAGCTATGGGAGGACTGGAAACGGTATTTCCTCAACTACCTCGACGCGTTGGAAGAAGAGGCGGGTGCACCATACTCCAGCAAGAGAAGAAAAAAAATCCTGTTGCATAATCTGGGCCCCGAAGGGATAAGGGTCTACGACACCATAGTTAAATTAGAGAGAGATGCCACAGATACCGACGTATTTAGCCACGCCATTGCTGATCTGGACGCGCACTTCAGACCTGTCGTGTGTGTTGCGATTGATCGTTACAACTTCTTCCAGAGGAAACAGAAGAGCCATGAGACGGTGGATGAGTATGTTGTAGCCCTGCAGAAATTGGCACTCACGTGCAAGTTTGGCGCACTGCACGACGACCTGATTAGGGACCAGATTATCATGCACACGTCAAGCACCCATGTCCAAGAGAAACTATGGGTAAATGGAGATGCCCCCCTCAAGGAAATTTGGGCGATGGTAAAGAAGGTCGAATTGTCCAAACGATGTGCCCAGGCGGCCAAGAAGGAAACAGGAGGAAAGCAAACAGTATGCAAGATAATGACGCAAGGGAGGGGTGAGCGCCCCAAGCAAAGAGATCAGCAGAGACATCAGGAAGGAAGACGTCCTAACCAATCCAACCCAGCGGACCAGAGAGCGAACAAAGGAGGACGTTACAGGTGCGGGAGTACGACGCACCTAGGGAATGATAAAGTGTGTCCAGCATTTCGGGCAAAGTGCTCGTATTGTGGAGTGTTCGGTCACTACGGAAAAGTATGCCGCCGGTAACCCAAGGGAACAACAGTCAAATATGTGGACCAAGAACAGCAGGACGAAACAACTGGGTCAGAAGAAACCGAAGACTTGGAAGAAATCCTATACGTAGACATCCAGGTGCTGGAAATGGACAGGTCGGGAACCGACAAACCCAGACTGGACATGCACATAGGTGGAATACCTTTGTAAATGATAGCTGACAGCGGGACTCCCATCTCCATCATACAAAGAAAGGTGTAGGAAGATAGATTTGTATCTAAGCACGGAGAGAATCTACGCCCCATGGACTTGCGACCTGTCACCTACATGGGGCAAAAGATCCTGATGTTGGGGTATTGCCCCCTGTCGTTTGAATTCAGAGGCCGCCATGCCATGTGCAAATTATATGTTGCGGAGAAAAGCCCCTCGGTTTTGAGTTGGAAAGACCGAGGTGCCTTAGGGATACAACTTAACCCTGGTGGCATTGAGAAGATCCTACTCATGGATATGGACAGGAGAGATGACGCTAAATCGTGGAAACGAGCATACCCCAAAGTTTTCAACGGCCAAATAGGGGAACTAGCGAGATACAAGCACCTCATAAAGTTGAAGGAGGGAGCGACTCCGGTGGTGCACAAGGTGAGGAACATCCCGTTCCGGAGCAGGGAAGCGGTACAACAGGAACTGGACAGACTCGAAAGAGAAGGTGTGATCAGAGCCATAGAAAGCGCAGAATGGCTTTCTCACTTGGTGGTGGCCCAGAAGCCGAAAGGAAAGGTCCGGCTGTGCGTGGACCTTAGGGAACTAAACAAAAACATAATCATTGACAAGTTTCCCCTGCCTCGCATAAACGAGATGCTAGCGAAGACGAAAAACATCAAATGGTTCTCCATGGTGGACCTATCGTCCGCCTACCACCAAGTAAGACTACACCCATCGTGCAGCCATCTCACGTCGTTCATCACACCATTTGGCTGTTATGAATTTGTACGGATGCCGTTTGGCCTGGCCTCGGCGGCCGCGGTTTTCCAAAAGATGATGCACAGACTACTGAAAGGCGTGGAAGATGTACAGTTCTTCCAAGATGATATCTTGGTGATGGGAAAGAACATGCATGATCACAATGAAAAACTTCACAAAGTACTAAGAACCTTGCAGGACAATGGTCTAACAGCGGAGTGGGCAAAGTGTAAATTCGGAGTACAGTCAGTCAAGTATTTAGGTCACGAAGTGAGTGAAGAAGGGATTAAACCAAAAATATCCAACATGAAGGCGATTCTGGATGCCCCCACCCCGAGCAAGAAGGAGGATGTTCGGTCGTTCTTAGGAATGGCCGAATACTACAGCAAATTCGTTCCCCACTTCGCCACCAAAACGCATCACCTACGTCAGCTACTCAAGGAAAAGAACAAATTCCAATGGGGCCAGGAAGAGCAGACCGAGTTCGAATCGCTGAAGAAGGAGATGAACACTGCCATTCCACTCAAGGGATTCGACCCCAGTGCAGAGTCAATCCTCACGACAGACGCCAGTGACCGGGGTCTAGGGGCAGTCTTGACGCAACGATCAGAAAATGGCGAGACAGCGACAGTCAGCTTCGCATCCAGGTCCCTGGCACCCAACGAGGAAAAGTTTAGCATGATTGAGAAGGAGATGTTGGCAGTGGTGTGGGCCATGGAGAGATTCCGCCAATACCTGTGGGGAGCTAAATTTCTAGAGAAGACGGACCACAAGCCCCTGGTCCGGGTGTTAACCTCAAGTGGCCATGCTCACGCTACACCCAGGATCGCAAAAATGACCCTACGACTGTTAGACTTTGTTTATGATGTAGAACACATCCCGGGACCGCAAAACAAGGTGGCGGACTTCCTAAGCAGGGCGGCAGCCATGGAAGATGCTAGCTGCCAGGAGAAACAGAATTGGGAAGGATATGTGGTCGCCACTATTCACGATGCCGAAAAAGTGATAAGTGCGCAAGAGTGGGAAGAAGCATACAGAGAAGATACGGACTTGGAAGCCATCAAAGGATACGTCATCCACGGGTGGCCAGAGAAAAGACACCTCAAAGAAGAACTCCGGAGGTACTGGGAAGTGAGGGATGAACTGTCGCTGGCCGAAAATCCCACTTTCCTGTTGAGAGGGGACAAGGTAGTACCACCTCAAGGCATACTGGAGGATTTAATGGCTTTATTACACGAAGGGCATCAGGGCATCACCAAGACCAAAGCCCTTGCCAGACAAGCATACTGGTGGCCGGCCATCGATGCGCAAGTTGAACGACATGTGAGACAGTGCGAGTCATGTGCCAAGGCGGACAAGTCCCAAAGCATGATCAGACCCCCTCTAGGAAAATTCCCGATACCTGATGGACCCTGGTAAATGCTATCGGTGGACATAATGGGCCCCGTCCTAAATAAAGCAGGGACACTGAAGTATGTGGTGGCTCTCATCGACAAGTACTCTAAATGGCCAGAAATAGAGGTGAGGGAGAATGTGGATACGGAAACAGTTGTAAACTTCCTACGAGCCACCTTTATCAGAGAAGGAATCCCGAAGGTTATCATCAGCAACAATGGGCCACAGTTCACCTCGGCCAAGTGGATTGCCTTCACGGAGAGAAATGGAATAGAAACGAAACACACGCCCATCTATCATCCCTCTGGCAATGGCCAAGTGGAGCGATTTAATCGTGTGATCATGGGTACCATCCAGGCAGCCATCAACGATGGGCTAGATTGGGAGAAGGAACTGGAAAAGATGATCTGGGCCTATCGGATCACCCCGGGGAGCACAGGATACAGCCCCTTTAAAGTCCTGAGAGGGAGAGAAGCTTTCACCAAGGACAACATGGCATGGAGGAAGTTGGTGATACAGAGCAAGTGGTCTCCAGCGGTGGTAAAAGGAACTTGGAGAGAGCACAGGAAGTGTACACTACACATTTCAAAAAGAATCACAATGTCAAGGGAGCAGAACTGGAAAAGGGTGGCTGGGTGAGAGTCAAGCTGGCCGTCCTCAAGAAGAAGGGAGAAAGTAAATTCTCACCACCCTTGCAAGTGCTAGAGCCGTACGACCGGTCAGCCTTACTCAGTGATGGGAAGGTATGGTCGCAGGACAGGATGGCCAAATGCAGCAAAATCATTAAATGGGAACGTGAAGTGGAAGAGGGAGCAGAGAATGTCGCGGAAGATGGAGAAGAAGAAAGTTGTGGAAGGCGTAGTGAGAACGTAGAAGAAGGAATGCAGCAAGTGGAAGATGGCGAAGGCGAAGTAGGTGCGAGTGAAGGGCCAAGGGGCTGGTGCAAGGAAGAAGAGCGTGAGGAAGTGATGGACAACGATGATGCAAGCGCAGGGAGGCCCATAGGAGCGAAGGAACAGGACAGCGAAGGAGGAGTAGCGAAGGTGAAGACCAGAGTTGGAAGGGAAGTGAAGGTGCCAGGGAAGTATAAGGACTTTAACATGGACTAGGAACTTGACTTTATTGTTATGTTTGCATAAAGGGGGGAGATATGTGGTAGCGTTCTAGTGTTCCGCCTGACGGAACAGGAAGGGGAGTAGCGGAAGCGGAAGGCGGCCATTTTATATATTGGCGCCGACCGTTAAACTGTAAGGTGGACTTTCCCGGCGCTCCGTGGAATAAATGTTTAAGTAAATTTCACTCGGTGTTTGCCTCCATATATTACGATCTCTACACATTTAAATGAAAAAAATGTAATTTATGTATAATTGACAATTAGGAGTATGTTGCACATTACATCTGCTCTAAGTTCATACCGCTTGTTCCTCTCACAAATCCATGAACAAATCTGCACAGCTAGTGATGTCGCAGATGACCAATGCACTACATATGCATTAGCTGAAAAAAATCTAATGCCAAAAACAAAACTGCAGTCTTTTTGAAATAAATTAATCATTTGTAACAGCATCATAGGGTGTTCCTATCTGTACAATTGTCGTACTTGAAAATAATGTATGCAAGCCTAAGGCCCGTAGGAAAATCATGGTATTGATCAATTTTGGAATTCTAGATTTTTTTTTTCATCAATGCATTTATAGCATTCTGGCACATTTATCTGACACAGGACTTCATCCGCAAGCACCTCCTCATCTAAATGAACCATATATATCCCCACTATCGCTTTTTTATGCATTAATAGCCTCCTGTAATTCAATGGTTAACTTTCATCAAGATAGTGGTTCATAAAATAAACATAATCTCTGTAGGTCTTGAAATGTGTGAAGTTTGTAATGAGGTTGATTAGGTGTATATATCAATTTAGCTTTGAAACCACTATTTCTGGTTGCATCCAGCTCCAAACCTAACATACTTTAACATTCCTCATCGGGTCCACTGTCCCCTTCCGTTCATTGCCTAGATTCTCCATCAGAAAAGAAACCAGTGAAGATGGACTATGGAAAACTAGTAGTAGTCAAACAATGATTGAGATTTGGTTTATTTTTTAAGAGCAGTGTATGTTTGGTGAGTAGTATATGATGAACTTCAAAGGAATGAACAGAAACGCTCGTTGGCTAATGCACACTGGGGCCCGGGGGGACTTGGCACGGGCCAGTGTCCCCCTGGGATTATTCGCACAATGTGAGCTCCCACAGGATGTGATTGGTAGGTTGGGTTGTGGGAGGGGCTTAGACGCGCTCGGGGTGGGGGCGGGAATACGTCGTCACCCGTGGTGAAGGAGGAGGGCGGCATTGTCGTTTTGGGCGCAGCTTTGTTTGGCGGACCCCCCCCCCCCCGTTTTTCCTGTCAAAAGGAATGTGCTTCACGGAGCTGAACGACAACAAGACGTTTTTTCTTTCGGTGGAGGCGGGAGGCGAGTTGTCATGACTGAAGCTGTTATCGTGAGGGGGCTGAAGAGAGTATCACCAGGACGGGCGTCGACACCACGAGGGAAGCTGTGGAAGCTGTTCTGGCGGTAGGGAGAGGTGTTTTTTGCAGCGTCTTGGAGTTGCTGTGGACCCGAAGGGGGCAGAGCGTTTCACAATAGGAACAGCAGTTATAAATGAACAAATTACATCAGCAGGATAACTTACATGAGGTAGTGTCAATTGTGAGCAAACGAACTACATGAGATGACAAACAGTGCAATACAAGGGGAATGAGTGTCAAGTTTGCAGGTTCCAATAGATGTCAATGTACAATTAGAGGTATGATTCTGTATCATTACGAGACACAGAAGCACAAGAACAAACGTTATGTAGGCAATGGTGGCACTTGTGCAGGTATCAGTAGCGGACAAGATGTGAGAGGTAGCCAAATGGTGTGTTACAAGAAAAAATTGAGGCGTGCACGTAATAGAAGGGTACCACACACGGGTGCATGGATGATCCTGCAATATATGGTAACACTCGAACTATCGACAAACTGGGAAGGCACTTCCGTAGTCATGGAGAACAGTTTTTGAGGGGACGCCCTGGTTTATTTTGCATGCGTCAGGAAGAGGACTGGGAGAAGAGGCGGACACAGCAGCGTCATGTTTTGTACATAGCCCCCAGCAGTTTTATGACTGAAGACCCATTGGTTATAGACATTTGCAGCAGGAGTCAGAAATTCTAGAAAGTCCACAGCGGGGCCAGTGGTGGTGGGTTGAGCACTCACATATGTCCACTATTGAGGCGTCTGGTCTACATAATGGCTCAGATAAATGGTAAGTTGGTGGCGGTTCCTGGCTGGAGCGGCGAGGAATTGTTAGCTGACTCTGGGAGCAATTCTGGGTCTCAGATTTTTCTTTTAGCTAAGGCAAAGCAAGTGCGGCTTTTGGTAAGTCAGATTATACCCGAGGCGGATCTTTTGCGGATCTGGCGGCTTCGGCCGGGTACTCTTAAAAAGTCATGTGACCTCATGGGTAAATTTGGATGGGGGTATTGGAGATGGAGAAAAGCCAAGTACAAAGGTTGATGAGAGCACTTTCGCTTGGGGTATAATACATGTCATGGTTCTGATAACGAGAATGGGATATTAATGTTGAAAATTGGGTCTAAGAAGCGGCTCCTGTTTTTTGTTCAGTCAAGAGTTTTGGGTAGCTGGGGCAGGGGTCATTTCACATTTGCTAGTTTCTTAAAGAGATCTGGAGCAGATTTCTCAACATTTTCATCATGGGCGTGATGTTCTTAAAGAATGGCAAAAAGGTCACATATTAGGTCCCGATAATGAGCATGGAGATACTAATGTTGAATATTTGGAACAAGAAGTGGCTCCTGTTTTTGGTTAGTTAGGAGTTGGGTAACGGAGGAAGGGGTTTTTTCACGTTTTTTACTTTTTACAGAGATCTGGAGCGGAGTTCTCAACATTTTTCAAGGCGTCGTGGCGGACATCACTGGGCGTGATGATCCTAAAGATTAAAAAAAAAAAAAGGGGGCCACGCAGTTACTTCAGGTAGGAACAAATGGTGGGCGGTGTGGTCTTGTTCTTTGCTGGGCGGCAATTTTGGGTTTGTGGGAGTTGGTTTGCGGGGTTTTTTCGGTTTTTTTTGGTAGCAGAGAATTTTCGTCAATTCCCTGCACAGTTAAGTGCAGTGCCACAAACCACTGGGGTGCCATTATTTCATTGCAGTCCGGTTGTGAATGTGGCCATTAAACAACAGAGTGTGGTTTTGGGTCTGGCTGGGCGAAAATACCTTATATGGGATTGGCTATGTCATTGAGTACACATCTCTACGGCAGGACTGGTTACAAACTTTGGAACCACGATTTTGCGGATGTTGGTAGATTTTTGCGCAGAGATCTGCTGGCCACAGAGGGTTCGAGAGAGGAGGGATTTAGGATTGTTCCGCTACCCTAAGGTCCCCAGCAATGTCGGAAATGGACGGTTGCTTTTCTCATTTACGCTAGTGTACTTGAGAGGCATCTGGAGAGGGTGGTGGCGTTATGTAAATACATTGACATTCTTAGGAGGGCGCAATTGCAGGTGGATAGATCGGACTGGCTCCATTATGCTAAGGAGTTAGGGCCAGGGTACGTATTTACAATGACAAGCCATTGGGGGGAAGTAGGCCAAGAGCTTTGGCTGGATGGGTTGTCTGTGCATCAGACATTGACGTTCATCTATACAGTACGTGTCCTCCCCATCATTTTTTGGCCTTTTATACAATGTCCCACTCCAATGGGGGCGGGTGGGGTTGGCAGAGCACAGTTGCTGGCAACAGGAGCCTGTTGGGATTTTTAACCGCGTGTCCGGTAGCCAATAATCTTGCATATTCCATCACAAGTGTCTGCAGTGTGTGAAAGACACCCAATTTCACAGTGTTTTTTCCAGTCAGCAAGTTGGGGTCCATGGGAGAGGTCAGAAAGGCAGTGGGGCCGGCGTATCGGTTGTCCCAGAGGCGGCCTCACCATTTAGAATACAGGCTATGTTACAATATTTCGTTGAGTACCTGGATGGGTAGCCGCCTCGGAGTTGTTTGGAGTTGTTAATTAGTTTTTCGCATTGGTTACCAAGGCACTAGTGCTCTGTGTTGGACGGCCAACTTGAACTCAGCACAAGTTATTTTGGTGGTTCGTGTGAAAATTGTGAAAGGTAGTGCACTTCGGTAGTATAGCAGGTCCTTTTAAGCGGTGGGAGATGACCTGGTAATTTGGCTGCGGTCTTTGGAAGATTTCAAGGGTGTCTCCATCAAATTTTTTAAAAGATGATATGGTGTGGCAGTTTAAAAAAAAAAAAAATGTAAGATGCCTCTGGGGATCACGGCTTCGGGCTCTTTTGGGAAGGACGTGGTGATGAGCGCTGGCCGGATCATTGGTTCCATCAAGGTAGTAACATTGCTTTCATATAGGTTTTTTCCTATACTGGTGTTTTATGGGCGTGGGGTGAGGTTTCAGGGATTCGCTGTGTCCTTTTCACGGTGACAATATGTTTGTTGTGAACCGGGTCAACTGGCAGGTTGCTAGAGAGGTACGTGTTATGCATTTATGCGGTTTTCTTAGTTTGCAAACTATTCAATGGAACATTGTGTTACGGTGAAGCACATACCAGGAATTAATTAACTTCATTACAGATGCTCTGTCTCGTGGTCATTGGTTGTCAGGTTGTGCGTTTGGGGATTGTTGAAGTGGTGGAACACCTTATGGCTCAGTCAACAAGACGCAGTTACCGCTAGGTGTGGTCCGAATTTTATAATATGCTTCTTCACAGGGCCTGGGTGATGCAGCAGTTGGGTAATGAGGATTTTGTCATGTTACGTTTTGGGCTGTATCTGATGGGCGGGGTTAATAACTCAATCGCCGATGCTCTGTCTCGTTGCAATTGGCAGAAGTTCCGGTATTTGGCGCTAACAGCGACAAGAAGCAAGAGGGTGATTCCACCGTCCATCTGGGTTCTGGGGGAGTAAGGATTGTGGCAATGGTGGAGCAGTCTATTGCTAAGTCCACGTGCAGCAGTTACCAGCAACCGTGGTCTGAATTTTGAATTATGCTTTGTCATATACTCAGGATGGAGCAGCAGTGGAACAGGAACTAGATAAGGGTTTGTCGCTTTCAACGATTTCCGGCAAGTGGGTGGGCATTTCCTTTTATAGTCAATTAAGGGCAGTTTTCTGGTTTTTAGTTTTTATCAGTACTGCAAAAAGGGCATTCATTGGTGGGGAAAATACTCAATGCTTTGAGACACATTCTTTTCAGCTAGGTGCGGCTACGGAGGCTGCCAGTTGGGTTGGGGGAGGGTGGAGATACAGGGCATTGTGAGGTGGCAGTCCAACTGTTGTTACTGATATGTGCGGTTATGACATACATTTCTTTTCTCGTAGGTTAATTAATTATGGGTTTTTCCTCATAGGTCTAGTTTTGGATTTCCCCGAAGCAAACAAAACCAAAAAAACACGGTCATGGATTGTGGACCATTCTTTGTTTAAATGGTCATCAATTTTTGCAGAACAGCAAAGCTGTGGAAAGGGTTTGTTTTTGTGTGGAAAAGATCACAGAGTTTGTGGAAGGGTGTGGGTGGTATGAGGTGGCAAGACCTTTTCCCTTTCATGTCCAAATTGGCTGCTGAGTGGGGTATTTTGGATATTCTCATTATACACCTGGGAGAGAACGATTTGGTGGAGTTGTCAGGCCTCACTTTGATAAAACAAATGAAGTTGGTTCGGGCAGTGCTGAAACAAAAATTGTGTTTGAAAAAGGGTTGAGTGGACTGGTTTGGTTTAATAGGCATCAATGGAGAGGGGCGAGGCTACACTCAGCGGTGGAAAAAGCCAGCCGAAAATTGAACAGGGCAAGGCAGTTTTTGCAAAACAATGGGTATCACGGTATTGGTGCATGAGCATTTTCGAGCGAGATGCTCCATTTATTCTGGTGCAATGGGGTACACCTGTCGCAGATGGGACAAGTGATTACCTAATGGAACTGTGGGATGTTCTGGCAAACCTGTGGGGTTGATCAGTGGTGTTCTCACAAAGAAGTTTAAAAAAAAAAAAGTTTGTTGTTTATAATTGCGGGTTTTTTGGGTGGGGGAGGAAAACACTGAAGGTTTTCCTGGGTGGCGTGTTTTGGGGGATAGGATAGTCTAGAGCGGACATAATCTTTCTCTCTGGGGGGTGGGGGGAGGGTAGGTGGATAAGGAAAAAAAAAGTTGGAAGAAAAACTTTGGTTGGAATATAAACGGTTTTGGAGTTTTTGGAAAAATTATGAAATCATTGGGGAATGGTGATGAAAAACAGTTGGGGAAATGGTTTTGGAAAAAGGTACAAAGGTTGGTGTTTTAATAAATAAATGTAAGGTGCGGAGACTGTCTTTGGCTGTCCTAGTAATAAAGTGACCTTTTATGCTATGAACAGAATGTGTGGAGTGTGTGTGTGTAGATCTCCGACCGACCCCTGCCCTCACCACGTCTTCAACAAGGCCGACGCTGTCATCGCACCCCACCGGCAGGACATCATCAACACCTCCTTCGGCACTGCTACCTTCCCGGAGAGCTGGAAGCACGCCGAACTCTGCGCTCTACTCAAGAAGCCATCGGCTGACCCCACCGACCTCAAAAACTACCCCCCCATCTCGCTGCTCCCGTTTCCTGCAAAAGTCATCAAGAAGACCGTCAACAAGCAGCTGTCCGCCTTCCTCGAGACGAACGGATCCCTCGACCCCTCGCAGTCTGGCTTCCGGGCCAACCACAGCACCGAGACCGCCCTGATCGCAGTCACCGATCACATCCGAGCACTGCTCGACAACGGAGAAACAGCAGCCCTCATCCTCCTCGACCTCTCCGCGGCCTTCGACACTGTCTGCCATCGTACCCTAGTACAACGCCTCAGCAACGTCGGAGTCCAGGAGAAGGCACTGGAGTGGATCATCTCCTTCCTTGCTGGACGGACACAGAGAGTCCGCCTCCCTCCGTTCAGATCAGAAGCCACCGAAGTCATCTGCGGCGTCCCTCAGGGCTCCTCGCTCAGTCCAACCCTCTTCAACATCTACATGAGCCCCCTCGCAGACATCGCACGCCAGCACAACCTCAACATCATCTCCTACGCCGACGACACCCAGCTGATCCTCTCCCTTACCAACGACCCCGCCACCGCCAGAGCCAACCTTCAAGAAGGGATAAAAGAGGTAGCCAAATGGATGAAGAACAGCAGCCTGAAACTGAACTCAGATAAGACGGAAGTCCTCATCCTGGGATCCTCACCCGCCGCTTGGGACGACTCCTGGTGGCCCCCCGCCTTAGGCAATGCACCCAAACCAACAGACCACGCACGCAACCTGGGCTTCATTCAGGACTCCTCCCTCTCCATGACCAGACAAGTCAACGCCGTCTCCTCGTTGTGCTTCAACATCCTGAGCATGCTTCGTAAGATCTTCCGGTGGATCCCCACCGAGACCAGGAAGACTGTCACCCAGGCCCTCGTCACCAGCTGTCTGGAATACGGCAACACCCTCTACGCCGTAACCGCCGCCAAACTCCAGAAGAGACTCCAGCGGATCCAGAACGCCTCAGCACGACTCATCCTGGACATCCCCCATCGCAGCCACACCACCGGACACCTGAGAGATCTGCACTGGCTCCCGGTCAACAAGAGAATCACCTTCCGTCTCCTCACCCATGCACAAAAAGCCCTACACAGCCAAGGCCCAGGATACCTCAACAGCCGCCTCAACTTCTACGCTCCCAAACGCCAGCTTCGATCGACCAGCCTCGCCCTCGCCGCCGTACCCCGCATCCGTAGAGCCACCACAGGGGGACGGTCCTTCTCCTACCTCGCCGCCAAGACATGGAACTCCCTCCCCACCCACCTCCGCCTGACCCAGGACCACCTCGCCTTCAGGAAGCAACTCAAGACCTGGTTGTTCGAGCAGTAGCAGATCCCCCCCCAGCGCCTTGAGACCCTCTGGGTAAGTAGTGCGCTATATAAATGCGATGATTGATTGATTGATTGTTATTGTGCGATGGGGCCCGGGGGGACTTGGCACGGGTCAGTGTACCCCTGGGATTATTCGCACAATGCGAGCTATCAAAGGATGTGATTGGTAGGTTGGGTTGTGGGAGGGGCTTAGATGCGCTCGGGGTGGGAGCGGGAAAACGTCGTCACCCGCGGTGAGGGAGGAGGGCGGCGTTGTCATTTTTCCCACCCGCCCGCCTATGTTGGTCGGGTATGTTTCTGTAAATATCTGTCAGTTTTGTGTTTTTTCTGTTAATAAAATAAAAAATAAAAAAAGATTAAAAAAAATAAATATATATATGTATATAATAAATAATACATAAATAAATAAATAAATAAAAATAATACAAGGTTATGTAACTTTAGGGCAGCAAGGATAGTGCTCCTGTTATGTTATATGTTTGTTGGTGTGTTTTTGGCCGATAGGATATTCTAGAGCGGACATATCCTTTCTCTCTGGGGGGTGGGGGGAGGGTAGGTAGATAAGGAAAAGAAAAGTTGGAAGAAAAACTTTGGCTGGAATATAAACGGTTTGGGTGTTTTTGGAAAAATGATGAAATCATTGGGGAATGGTGATAAAAAACGGTAACTGGACATAATATCGACTACATAATATCGAATGGACAAAATATCGACGGAAAAATATCGACAATACCAAAATATCGACTATAGGAATATCGTTGAACAAAATATCGACTGCAAAAATGACCCAAAAATATCGAATACAAAAATATCGACTCAAAAATATCGACTAGACAAAATATCGAAATATAGTGAAAGTAAAAAATATCGAAAAAATGTTAGAAAATATTGATTTAATAAAATATTATATATATAATATATTAATAAATAGTACCTAATGTTTAGGAGCGGGTTGTGGGTTTATAGGGGAATAGGGTGGGAAGTAATTTAATAATAATTAATTAGTTAATATATGTTTGGTAATTGTTTTAATTAGATTTTAATTGGTAATTAATTAATATTAATTAGTTAATTGTTTAATTGATTAATTAGCATATAAGTTAATTGATTAATTGATTAATTGATTATTAATATTTTTTTTAATAATTATTTTGTATATGATTTTAATTGATATATTGGTTATTAATTAATAATAATTAGTGATTTTTTGTATTAAGAATTAGTGTATTATTGACATTTATTAATTGCTAACACATTAATTATAAATAGTTAATGATGTAATTAATATATTGCATATCATTTAAATAAATTAATTGGTAATTAATTTATAATAATGACTTAATTACATTAATTGTATACATTTAAATGTAATGTGTTAATTTATGTTGTAGTTAATTAATTAATTGGAATTAAACAATATTAATTAATCTAAATTATTATTATTATAGGTAATGTGAAAATATATTTTATAATATTTTTTTACAATAAATATGTATTTTTCATATATATATGTTTAATGTTGTGTTCATTATTATTTATAGTGTTCTGGCTTAGTTTCATAGTTTTTGTTATAGGTTAATTTTTTAGGGTTTTGGGTCTTTTTTCTAGTCGTGAGTAAAAGTGTATTTAGTGGGATTTGGGAAATTTTTACGTTTGTGGGTAAATGTGTATTTTTGAGTTTGAGGGTCAGTTTTCAGTTCTTGTGTAAAGGGCTATTTGTAGAGTTCAGGGTCAGTTTTTAGTTTGTGGGTAAAGGGGTATTTGTAGGGTTCAGGGTCAGTTTTCAGTTTGTGGGTAAAGGGGTATTTGTAGGGTTCAGGGTCAGTTTTCAGTTTGTGGGTAAAGGGGTATTTGTTGGGTTCAGGGTCAGTTTTCAGTTTGTGGGTAAAGGGGTATTTGTAGGGTTCAGGGTCAGTTTTCAGTTTGTTGGGAAAGGAGTATTTGTAGGGTTCAGGGTCAGTTTTCAGTTTGTGGGTGTAGGGGTATTTGTAGGGTTCAGGGTCAGTTTTCAGTTTGTTGGGAAAGGAGTGTTTGTAGGGTTCAGGGTCAGTTTTCAGTTTGTGGGTGTAGGGGTATTTGTAGGGTTCAGGGTCAGTTTTCAGTTTGTGGGTAAAGGGGTATTTGTAGGGTTCAGGGTCAGTTTTCAGTTTGTTGGGAAAGGAGTATTTGTAGGGTTCAGGGTCAGTTTTCAGTTTGTGGGTGTAGGGGTATTTGTAGGGTTCAGGGTCAGTTTTCAGTTTGTGGGTAAAGGGGTATTTGTAGGGTTCAGGGTCAGTTTTCAGTTTGTTGGGAAAGGAGTATTTGTAGGGTTCAGGGTCAGTTTTCAGTTTGTGGGTAAAGGGGTATTTGTAGGGTTCAGGGTCAGTTTTCAGTTTGTGGGTAAAGGGGTATTTGGTGGGTTCAGGCTCAGTTTTCAGTTTGTGGGTAAAGGGGTATTTGTAGGGTTCAGGGTCAGTTTTCTGTTTGTTGGGAAAGGAGTATTTGTAGGGTTCAGGGTCAGTTTTCAGTTTGTGGGTGTAGGGGTATTTGTAGGGTTCAGGGTCAGTTTTCAGTTTGTTGGGAAAGGAGTATTTGTAGGGTTCAGGGTCAGTTTTCAGTTTGTGGGTGTAGGGGTATTTGTAGGGTTCAGGGTCAGTTTTCAGTTTGTGGGTAAAGGGGTATTTGTAGGGTTCAGGGTCAGTTTTCAGTTTGTGGGTGTAGGGGTATTTGTAGGGTTCAGGGTCAGTTTTCAGTCTGTTGATAAAGGGGTATTTGTAGGGTTCTGGGTCAGTTTTGGCCTTTAGGGTGAAGGGGTCTTTTTAGTGTTTTGGGACAGTTTTGGGTATTTTAGAGTGCTGATAGTTTAAGTTAACAGTGATACATTAAATTTATTACACAAAAATAGCTATTATTATAACTTTACATTAGTACCCTTTATTTAGATCAAAACTATTTATGTATTAGCATGTTTTCAGACAGTAGCTAGAGTGGAGTTGGAATTCTAATTATTAATTGGTTGGTGTACAGCACCATCAGTAATATTACCAACATTGGAGTTGGATTAATAAAAATACATTGGTTAGTCTCCACCACATTTTATGCTATTACCTTGAGTGTAGTAGGAATAGTACAATAATTTTTGTTAGTGTCCTGCAGCTTCTATGATTTGAGATTGACTGGAGTAGTAACAATCTATATACAATTGGTCAGTGTGCAGCACATTTGTATACATGTGTTCATTACTGTAATTTACAAATAATAATTAATGCAACATAGATGTTTTCTAATAACTTTATTAAACAATTTTTCATTTTTTTATTGTGTACTACAATAAAATCACAAACAAATATAACATCATATTTTTTGAAACTTTTATTATTCACACAATAACATCTTTACATTTATATACATGTGGTCAATGTAAAACATAATTTGGATTACTAGATTTTTTCAGTAAATTTTACATATTCACATCAGTCACTTACAATTTAAACTATTTATATAGAAATATATTAAACAATGATTTTTTATATATTTCTTATATTAATATTTAATAATGTTAATATTAAATATTAATATAATAAAATATATAATACATATTTCTTTTTAACAAGTAACATGAGTAATATTACATTTTTAGGATCAATTCAAATACAAAAAAAAATTTTCTTGGTGTATATTTCACACAATGTTGTTTTTACATAAAACATATAAATCGATTTGGTTGTAAAGTTTATAATTGTATAGGGAAACAATATGTTTAATTATAATATCTGGTATTTATCAAATATTACTAAAGCAATTATATAATTTTGTTACACTTAGAAATAATTATATAACTTTTTTTACTAATTAATAAAAATAATAATTTTTTTATTAATTATTATTATTATTATTATTAATTAATAAACATAAACATTATTTTATTATTACAAAAATATATACATTCACAGATAAAATAAAGACTTTTTTAAGGCCATTCTTTATATACTAAATGGTTCTACTTGTTATATTAATAACAATAAATAAGTTATATTATTTATCATTATTAATTATTCCCATAAACATTTTTAATGTTTTAGTAAAATTATACACAAATGTATTCATATAAATATACTGATTAACTAAATATTTACATCTTTTATTCAAAGTTTTATATAATTATTTAATATTATTAATATATAATACATATTATATATTAATTTATATTAAATATATTTTTTTTTTAATAAAGGAAAATTGTCATGAGTATAGTGTATTAATTTGTTACATTATACATGTGTATGTATTATATATTTTACATTTAACATTGTTTATTCTATTATCCTTTTACACAAATGGGTTAAGGGGACTACTTTTTTACCGCGTAAGGTTATTGCGCTCCATTCAGGACTGGAGAAGTTTGCGGTTGGGAGTTGCTTCGCGTGGAGAGAGTTAAGGTTATTTTTAACTACAAATTATAAGTAAGTGGTCATGTTTGAGGGTATAATCAAACTCTGTAGTGTTTTTTGGTGTATGTATTAATAGTTTAATTTGCGTTTGGGTGAAAAGTTTCCGTTATAGATGTGTCGTGCTTTTTTTCCTTCAAGTCTAATTTTAAGTGTTCGGAAATGTCTTCTTACATGGTTAATGTTAATTGTTAGTATATTTACAAATGTGAAGGGGGTATTTGTGGGTGGCTTTCGTTATATATGTTATTTTACAGGTTTCGGTTCCTCGCACGAAAACTACATGGAAGGAAGCGTGTTTTTTAATGGAGAAACTAATGTTTAAGTTATTATGCTTACATTTTGACTTTTATCTCCTATTTTTCGTGTTTGCCAGGAGCGTTTTTTTCACTTTTTAAACCTTTTTCGGGTTTTTTGGAGGGTTTCGAATCGGATTGATACATTGATATGCGTAACCGTTTTTTTAAAATAGTGTGTATATAACTTTAAATCCTAACGTGTACACACTACTGTTTTCGGGATTTCCTGGAGCGTTTTTTTACGTTTTACAATTTATTTTCGGGTTTTTGAGGGTTTCCCACATTGGAATAGTAAGATATTGGATTGGATTGTATGGATTGATTTTTCCTTCATTGCGTCTCTCAAGTTCAAAAATTGTAAGTATTTATTTTACTATTTTGATTGGGTGGGAAATGTCGATTTCTAATGTTATGTGTATGTTATAAAAAATTATAAACATTGCATATTTGTTACGAATTTATTTACATAAATTTTCTAAGTTTGTCAAACAAATATGTTTTATTTATAATTTATTATATATGTTTATGACATGTGAATTTTATTAGTATTGTAAGAAGACATTCGTACATTTATTTGATATTTTTAAAGTAGACTTTTTGCTATTATTGCCAGGTATTCTAAACCTCTAGTTGTAGGGTATAATGTGACTTGACTTTGAAGTAGTCGGAACATTTGTTGGGTTTGTTTAGTGAGTTTGGGCCCTATTTGTGACACTGATTGTTCCATTCTTAGTTCCTGATAGCTTTGTTCTTTTTTCAAAGCTTCAAGAAGGTTGTGGAATGTGGGTTTGCCTCGGTTTGTAGTTGCTTGGAAAGCATTATGCCACCCTTCAACACTGTTGTTGGTTTTAGCCTCTTGGTTTAAAGTACTGAGATAGACATTCCACCAAGGGATTTGGAATTTGGGCTGGCGTCGATGTCCTGATCTGTGCAACCTTCCCACCCAAGAGTCTTCAAAATAGTCTAGCAATGGTGTTAACTTATCCTCATTCCTCTTATAGTATGCGCTGTCAATTAATAAATTGTAATGTTCAGCAACATCTGTAACAGGGACGTAGGCCAGGGCTATTAACTTTTTAACTTGATAGGCAAAGGTGCTATCTGTAGAGTATAGTACACTTAAAGTAGATTTTTGGAGATGCCTCCATATACTCTGATTAAAATGATAATAGCAACCCTGGATTGCTGTGTGGGGAAATGTTCTCAAAATGCTATTTATCATAGCTAATTCGAAATCAATAATTATTTTTTCGGGAAAATAATTATTGATTTCCGTTTTGAGAACATTTAAAATTTCGGTGTAGGTTGTTTGCTGTTTGTTGGGTAGCAAACAGTAAATGAAAGGTATGTTAGAATGATGGTATAAACCGTGGATGGAATACAGTTGGTAAAAAGATTTTGGGCAGGGTTTAAAGGTTCCATCCATCATCCATTGGGGACACTGTTGGATTTTTCGTAAATTACTTGCAGTTGCAAACATAATTATTCGGTTTGTACTGCTTTCATTATCAAAAAGAATAAATTTATCTTTATTGTGTGTGATGGCCATTTCGGGTGAAATAATAATTTCTTCAAAACAAGTTGGGTTGGGTTGGGTTGTGCTAGTGAGTCGTTTGGTGCGTGCAATTGTGCGCTTCAGGGAGTCAATAGAGGGTAGTTGCCCTGAAGCATGGGCAGGGATTTTTACCAGTTCTTCTTTAAGTATTTGTGTGGTGGGTTTGTCACTATGTGTGCTAGCACTTTTAATACTCTCTAAGGCATCTCTAATTTCAATTTCGGTGACATTTGGGGGATGATTATGTTCTCTAGTAAATAGCACATTACTTTCCTCGGTAGTGGCCCTCCCATAACATTTGTTGGAGTAATATTTTGTACACTTCCAAAAAACCTTTCTGCCACTTTGTCTCTCCTGATTATACACATAACCCATGTAGCATAATAGTAATTTGTTTTTCTGAGACATTACAAATTCTGCACCTTCAGTCATTTTGATTTACTTGTTCTAGGAAAGAGTAGAAAGAAACAAAATCAGTACACATTTTTTTACTTATGTGGTGCTAACATCATCAGTGATGCATTCATACTTACAGTTAATCAAAGTAGTAGTCACAGAAGCAGAAATGTCTTTTCAATGATGTTCTTGTATGTATGTCTTTATTTGCTGTTGGTATGAAAATATTGAAAAACAACATTAATGTTTCTATATAACAAACGTATTTCCTACTCAAAAGCAGTTGTCATTTTTGTTTACTAGTGCATTTGATGTAAACATTACATATACTTACTTGTTTAAATAGTAGAATAGTAGTAATTGCTGGAGTTCATCAATTTAGTACAGGTATGATCTGTAGAGTAGATAGAAGAAATAAAAGCAAAATATTATAATTTTAATACTGAACTGTTTGGAAATGTAACAGATTTAAACGTATACTAACTTCTAAATATGTCGTTTTCTTTGTTGTAGGTAGAATAGCTGTATGATGTATTCAGAATATCTGTAGAGGAAATATAAAATAGATAAGATGTTGTTAAGAACATAGTCTGTGTTATTTTCGGCAGTTTTAGAGAAATGATAAATATACTTACATTTTATACAAGGCTATTCTTCTATATTGGTATATTTTGTGTAGGATGTTTTCATATGAGATGTAGAATAGATGTATGATGTTTTCTGAATATCTGTAGAGGCAATTCAAAATAAATAACATGGTGTTAAGAATATAGTTAGCGTTTTTTGTGCCCACATTGTAGCTAATAACAATTACACTTACATTTTTCTGAAGGGTATTCTTGTGTTTTGCTATAGTTGATCTTGGATCTTTCAAATGATCTATAGGGAAGATGTAAAAAGCAAGATATGTTGTTTAAAAATGTGCATTAATGAAATTGGCCGTTTTATAACAAACACATCTATACTTACATGTGTAATTAGGGTAGTTTTATCGTTTTTGCTGTAGAAATAGCACAATTTCAGTATATCTGTAAATATAATGGTAATGAAAAATAAATACTCTTGTAAATTAGTGTTTAAAAAAAGCAGTTGGTGTGTAACAGAAAATTATTATATACTTACTATCTGAATTTGCACATGAAGAAATATGACCATGTAATAGGATTTGTGTTGGAGTAGTTTCTATCAGAAAAGTAGGAAGACATGAAAATAAAATAAGTGTAAGACTTAGGAGATGTAAGGAAAATAGTGCACTTGTAATTTATTTTTCTACAAAAATGTTGTGTTACTTACTTGATTAATTAGCTAGTAAGCTGGATCTTTAAAGATGTTTATTCTGCAACAAAATCTTCAAAGTGTTGGCATCTACTTTCCACAGAGGTAGCAGCAACAAATGGTAGAATGCATGTAGCCCTTTTATAGTATATGTGTTATGTGTGCTTTGATTTGATTGGTTGTAGGATGTAAGGAAGCATAGTATAGGCTAGTTTGAATTTTTTTAAGTTAATTGGAGTGTTTGTTGATGTGAGAATGGTGGTATGTGGTTATTCCCGCATTAAAGCAGGTTCGTGTTTAAATGAAATATATATATATGTGAAAATAAGTAATGAAAATGTTAGTTAAATGCAAAGATTAATAGAAAAAGATAAAATGCATGTAATAGAATGTATAGCAAATGTGGATTAATAGTAATTTTATGTAAGAAACCGGTATGATATGTGAAACGTTTTTTTTAGTGAGAAATGACTTTTATTGATGATAAAGATGGTATTTTAGAAAGAAAAGTGTGCAAATATGAACTCGATATTTTTTTTTAACGATATTGTGGTAGTCTATATTTTTGTAGTCGATATTTTTGTAGTGTTAGGGCTAATTTCATGGCCAACGATATAATTGTAGTCGATATTTTTTTAAGCGATATTTATGTACTCGATATAGTTACTACTCGATATTTTGTACTCGATATTTTTGTAGTTTGTGTAATAAGTATAGTAAGTCGATATTTTTGTCGTCGATAATTTGTCAACGATATTTTGGTAAGTCGATAATGTGTCCGTCGATAATATTTCAGTGATCCATAAAAAACAGTTGGGGAAAAGGTTTTGAAAAAAGGTACAAAGGTTGGAGTTTTAATAAATAAATGTAAGGAGTCTTTGATTAGTGTTTACCAATAGTTGCTGACAAACCTCGGTGTAACGGGTTGCATAACAGAGGATGCAAAGTCTTCAGGCTGCCTTTACAAACCTCAGCATTATCCCAAAAGCAATGATTTACACACATGCATCGTGTCCAAACTAGGCTTGTCTTTCTCAGTTCTAATATCATTCAAATTACAAATAAAGGATGTGTTTTGTTTATTATCCTTTGAATGTTGCAGTGACAGATTGATATAAAACGTTTAAATGATCCATCCTGAAACTTGTAAAGCCATGCATGGTGGACTATTAAACAGTTGTCAGTACATAAAATCATGAAAAAACTTTCATTAAGGGAAAAATCAATATAAACAATCAGGTCCAAAGTGTGTCCTCCTGAGTGGTTTGCACCCCTTATGCTTTCTCCCCCCCCAAAAAAAATCATACCTCATTATAGGCCATTATATTCATTATATCAGTAGGAGGCTCATAACACAGCGGGGCCAATCCAGAAAGTAAAATATACATGTGTATATTTATTCGAATGTAGATCTACTCCTACATAAATACCCAAGTGTAATGCTCCACTTCTTTTCTATTTACATATTCTTAGTGGAGCTTTACACCTACGTGCCTACTTACATGTCCCCACCCCCTACAATTATGGGGTATCCTCTTTAGCTGTATGTCTAGCTGCAAAGTCTGGCGGCAAAGTTATGACAAGAACTTTTCTGACCATATTTTGAATCCCACAACCAAGGCAGAGACAAAATAGCACCGTCACAGAGCTGGAGACTCTGCCACCTATGTGTAAGTCTCTGAAAGGAAAGGTATATGGAAATATCATACACCTGACACAACTTGCATAAACCAAACCTAACATTCATTCACTTCAAACCACATAAATACACCCAATACCCTATGCTCTGTTTTCTTCGCCTTGGACTAAGTGACCCTGCAGCTAACAGGAAGACTACAGCACTCAGGAGGACGAGATTTGTTTAAGAGGATGAGCAAGTCCTTGTAGTTATATTTGAGGTCGCACACTGCAAACAAAAACATATCTCCATTCACTTTAAGTGAAATAGAGAATACTGTCATGTTTCAGGAGGTCACAGACACTGTCAGTGCATGGGGTGAAGGAACATGCAGTGGGGGGCTTTTAGAAGAAATGGCAGGAGGATAACGTCTTTACTCAACAATACTTATAGTTTAATGTTTTAACAATAATATGCTCAGACACTTCTTCTTTTAATACACATTAATTGGTTATCTTGCTATCTTATCCACCACCTGCCACCAGCTCTACTTCTGTTCCTTGCTCTGCAACAAAATCAGGACTGGCTACACCCAGCACACAGTTTATATAGACTGGTAATTATATCATTTTGGGGGGGGGGGGTTTGAATCAAACATTTCTCTTTCTTTGTAAGTATAAGGATAGGTATTTACTTACTGTCCCACAGCTGTACATACACTCATGTTCCTATTTTGTTCAATTATTGTCTTGGAAATACTTTCTCACATTTCATTTTTTTAATTAATTTATTTTATTTACTTTTAAACTTCCACCAAGTTCAGTAGAGGCACACAGCTGGTTTCAAAATGATACAGTAAATTGGTTTTGTTCAATTCCGGTACCAATTTGACATAGATGTATAACAACATGATATACAGTGGTACAGAAATTCTACTGAGCATGACTGGAGTGGTTCGTGTGTGGGGTAGTGTTTGTGTCTATGCAGACATTGTCGTGACTTAGCACCTGTCTATCACTGGTATAATCTCACCAAAGACTATAGCAGATTTGACAAGCCAAGTAAAGAAGTCCTAGGTGGCCTTCGACTCACTGCGTAAGTCTAGGCCACCATGGCCTTCCTCACATGTTTGAAGTCTGGTGTAATCATTGGACCTGCTTCAGACACCAAGGATCTAACAGGTTATCAAATGCAGGCGTCGTCCCCAAATTAACAGGGGAGACCAGATTATATGAGATATTATCATACATTCCTATTCCACCTTCCTGCTCGAGGCACGCCATGCTCAACGCAGCTTTTAACCAACTTTCTCTAGGGGGGAGGGTGGGTCGGGTCCTTCTACCTAATGCAGATCTCCCTCCTAGCCAGAATTATAAGATAGAGCAGCAAACCAATATGTATTTACGACAACGCTCCAATTATAAGATCGTTTATATCAAAAATCACAAGGTGGAGATCAATCCCTATATCAGTTCCAAAGAAGGCTGTCAAGGAATCTCCCACATTCTTATAAAATTGACTTAATTCCATGCATTCAAAAAACATGTGGGTGTCGTCAGCTTTGACAAATTTACACCTAGAACAATGTGGGACAGGAACCAGTGCGAATTTTGCAATATTGGCCGCAGTGTAATAAAGCCTGTTTAGCACAAAAAAGTGATTCTGTTTTAGCCAACTGGTGTTATATATCTGTAAAGTAGCTTGAGGGAGGCTTTGAATCAATCTTTTATGGCGTGGGAGAGTGGGGAAAGAATCCATACCGATGACTGGGGAAGAACCTCACTGTCCTCTGCTTCAAGTAGTCTTGAATACCAAAGGGATATTTCTTTCTTCCTTGGTTGCGGATCTTGCAATAACTGCCCAAGATCCCAGTTCCATTTAGTTTCTCCAGCTTCGGCCTGGTACCAGGACCTTTTACTGAAGGTACTTAAACCTTGAGAAAGAGGGACCAATCTTAGCTAGCAACAACTCAAAAGGAAGAACCCCATCTAAATCCACCAGATCCGACCATCTCCCCAAACCGGCTCTTCTTATCGGGATTGCCAAGCTATCACTCAGGCAGGGAGAGGTCCCCAGGGAATCCCAGATGGGGCGAAATCAGAAAAATAACATATACCCTAGATGCGTCTCAGTTTGTACCAAGTCATCAAGGCAGCTTTCAAAACCTTGAGACGTACACGCTTAAAAAATCTGGGTGCCCCGAATTTATATTGGAATCCACCTTGCCCGCCGCCTCCCTCTACCAAAGACATTTCACCCAGAAGTCTACCCCACATAGATCCACTGGTGTAGATAAAAGCATTTTGATGCCCTTAAATTGAAAAGCCAATAAATACCAGTTAATGTCTGGGAGGGCCAGTCCCCCATTTAAGAGTTTTCTTCTTAGTTTTTTCTATGATAGCCTTGCGCTTTTCTGACCCCAGATAAAGCTACCAATTTTACCCTGGATCGTACTGATGTTTTTCTGGGGAAAAGTAAGAGGCAACGCATTGAAGAGATACGTCAATTTTGGTAAGACCATCATCTTTACTAGGTCCCATAGATCGTCAAAGGGAGGTTTTTCCACCTAGCAAAGAGGTAGTCTATATCCTTTTCAATTTTTCCCAAGTTTATGAGGGGGGATTTTATTCAGGTCCTTAATGATTTTTATGCCAAGGTACCTGAATTCTTTACTTGAAGGGACTCCACTACCCACTGTGTTCCAGCACATGATTTTGGGTTTAGCCGCATCAACAAGATATCCTGACATCAAGCCGAACTAATTTACTGTAGTTTCAAGCTGTGGAATGGCAATATCTGGGTCACTGGTGTAAATTATTACATCAACAGCGTAGAGTGCAATTTTGCATTGATAATTTTGCAATTCAAATGGTCTGATGATGTTATCCAATCTAATCATCTGTGCAAGGGGCTCGATATTGATATTGAATAAAAGAGAAAACATGGGAAACCCCTGCCTTGTCTCTCTATGGATTTCAAAGCTTGGGGTCAGGGAACCATTCAGCAAAATCTTTGCCGTAGCCCCAGAGTAACAGTTCTTTTAGGTCTGCACAAAGATTGGGCCCATACTCATAGCCTCCAACACCCCCAAAGGTATCCCCAGCACACCCGATCAAAGGCCTTAGCGGCATCTAAGGCCACTACTGCCATAGGATCCCCCCTAATCTCTGCCAAATCAACATTCCCAATAAATAGTTGGGTTTGTTCCTGGATGGATCTCCCTACCATAAAGCCTTTCTGATCAGTGTTGATTAGGCTTGATGCCAGTTTTGTTAACCTCCCTGCCAGAATGCCCATAAAGATCTTATAATCGGCATTCAGCAGGGAGATCGTACGGTAGAAATCAGCCATCAAGGGGTCCTTTCCTGACTTCAATATTAAAACAATCGTGACTTACTTCCAGGATCTGGGGGCCACCCCACTGGAGCTATACACTGAATTGAATAAGGTGTGAAGTATAGGTAAGAGCTCATTGGATAACAAGTTGTATAATTCATTAGGAAGAGAGTCAAGGCCCACTGCCTTTTTGTTTTTGGCCTCTTTATTTCGTCCCTAATCTCCTCAGTGGAAATGGGTGCATCAAGCATATCTCTGGCAGATTCTGTAAGAACAGACAGGGACTTATCCCCGAACCATGAACCAATTGAGTTCGAGAAAAGGGACCAAAGGCATTCTTGCATATCTGAAGGATTACTAGATTTAGTACCAGAACTATCAATGATAAGCTCATTAATGTCATTTTTTGCCCGATCTATCCTCGCTTTCCAAGCCAGTAAGGGTCCTGCTCTTTCCCCATATTCGAAATTTTCCATATTCTGCGCTTGCCACTGGGCGTTGCATTTCAAATCTAGGAAGATCCTAAGATCCTGTCTAACTTCCTCGAGTCTCTTCTCTATCTCTTTCAGTTTTTCTATATTATCCTGATTGAGATGGCTCCTTTCCTCTTCAAGAGCAGATATTTTAGTCTCCAGAGTCTGTAATTCCAAAGCCTTAATTCTGTTCTTCGAGTATTAGGCTATGTAACGACCCCCTTAAGTTGGCTTTGTAGGCGCCCTAGACATATTCTATTGAGGTGGAGCCTAAATTGACAGAGGACAATTCAAGAGAATACCCTTTGACTGCCTGAATAATTCCTGAGTATGACAGAAATGCTCTATTCAATGTCCACCTTGATTATGGGCAGATATTATTAGTGGAATATAGAAACAGCAGTGGGGCATTGTCTGAGAAGTGGCTTGGCAATATAGATATACTAAGGATATTAGCTAAGATCTCTCTATTAATCAGAACATAGTCTATTCTTGCGGAATGATGGTGATTTTTACACTAGAAAGTAAAACCTTGTACGCTCCCCATCTTGGTTCTCCATAGATCTACCAAGTTTATATTTAATAATACATTTTTCATAACTCTTCGGGACCATGGGGACCCAATAGTGTGGCTCAGGTTGGACCTATCCTTTACCGGATCAAGCCGGACATTGAAATTGCCTCCTATTGTCAAAGGGGGAGTTGCTGTAATCAGATTATCTTGGAGTTTAGCCAGAAAAGAAGGGTCATCCATATTGGGGCCATAAAAGGAGGAACAGGTCATCTTTTCCTACCTCGAAATCCAACTGGGCGGTGATCCATCTACCTGATTGAGCTGTCTGAACCGATTTAATCCTACAGGTGATTCCTTTCTTTACCAAAATTGTGACCCCACGGTTGTTTATTAATTGTTGAGAGTGACAAAAACATTGTATCCAGGGGAGTTTAGAGAAAATACTCTTAGACTCTGTTTGATTTAAATGAGTTTCCTGCAATAAACAAACCTGAGCTGGTGACATTTAATGATCAATCTTTGTCTCCTTGGACATCTTGGGCCATTTAAATTCCAGGAAATAAATTGAATATTCGGACCCCCTTTCATTTTACCTTTCCGCGGCCTGAGCACTCCCCACCGGGGTTTAATGAATTTCGCTAGTTAGCCAGTGAAACGAGAAATCTTTTCTAGTTAGCCAGTGAGATGAGGAATATTTTTAAACTTTTTTCCCCAACCCTGTGTCCCCCACACCCTCACCCCTCCTTCCCTTTCCCTCCCTAACCCCTCGTGACCCCTAGCTCCCCCCACACCCTGAGAAACCCTACCTTCCAAAAGGCAATCGCCTGTTCGGACCCTTCCTCCCCCCAGGCTGTAAGTGTTACATAAAAAAATACCTATATACTAGTGGCAAGACCCAAGGCTCTAAGAGTATCCTCTACATTCCTCCTTCACAATGCTCCCTGCTTGGCATCTTCCATTTGGCACAAGTACATTGTAAATGGATCCCAGATATTGTGTGGATGACTCACGGGGCGCATAAGGTCCCAATATGCTGTCAAATGTGTCTAGCAATAGGTGGCATCTGCCATCCATGCTTTAACCGATGGTGCTGGTTTGCGACCCCAATGAATAGCTACCCTACACTTGGTTATCAGTAGCAGCATTGCAACTAATCTTCGCTGCATGTCCGGGAGCTCCTTAACATAGCCTAAGAAGCATACAGGCACATCTGGTGTCAGGGGGTCCAGTGTGATGGCAACCATTGTCACACATACAGCATGCCAGTAGTCCACTACACGCGGGCATGTCCAGGCCAGATGCAAAAGACGGCTTCTGGTGCGGAGCACCGTGGCATTGTGCATCATTAGTCAGGCCCATCTTAAGGCTTGCCGGGGTACAGTATATTCTATGCAAAAATTTAAAATGTATTAACCTGGTATACACCTGTTACAACGCATTTGTTACAACGCACTACCGTTACAACGCGACTTTTACAACGCATACCATTACAACGCATTGCGCTGGGGGGCGCTCTAGGATAGGGAATAAGTATAATTTACTATCCAACACCTTCCCTAGGGTCCACGGGGACTGGAGTTAGAATAGTAAATTATACTTACCTCTATCCAGCACCTCAAAGCGCTATGCGTTGTAATGGTATGCGTTGTAATGGTCGCGTTGTAACGGTAGGTAGTTGTAATAGTATGCGGAGTAACATGGTACATCCATTAACCTTAATCTGTAGTTAGGGGAGAGTCACTCGATATGGCTACAACAATTTTGCCATTGGCCCACAGATATGTTTGTGCCTGTCTCTGCTTCCTTGGCCTGTCGAGCTCATGCAGTATCCCATGGAGAGGCTGCAAGTGTTAGAGAATAGAGTTGGGTTATTAATTTGAGAGGCGATGTGGCAGTATGGACATATTTGAGCTGTGTTAGTCAATCGGGAGTCTGGGGATGCACTGTTTGTGTTTCTGCAGGTTGCTCTAAGTTGATAATATAATAAAGTATATAATGGAGTAATTGTGCACGTGGCTGTATTAGTGAAAGGGGGAAAGAACTGTTCTCAGGGTAAAGATCAGCAAATGCATGTATGCCCAGTATTTCGGCACAGTGTGCCAAACCTTTATTATGCAGTGTTGGGAAGGAGGGGTTCTCTGCCAAAGTACTTTTTCACATTTCTTAATGCTAAGACTTGCCTTTATAATGTCATCAGGACAGGACTAGGATTGGGTGGAACTCACAGGGTTGTGCTCCGCGGAATTCCGTGGAGTTACCTAAAAACTCCATGGAATTCTGCAGTGTTTTGCACGAGTGGCAGAACTCACAAACAGCACCTTCGGAAGCAATGTAGGCTAGTGCTATACTAACTGGGGGTCATTAAATGTCTAGCTCAGCTCATCTGTTCCACTTCTACCCTGTATTCATGACATCTCCGGGAGCTCCAAAAGCTATGGTATTGGGACAGCACAGCCAGCATAGCACATGGGTACTCACTCACCTGCCCAGGGAGGTTCTCGAGCAAGGAGCTCTTAAAGGTGCCCTGCCCGCCCACCACAGTGATCTATGGCAGGAACTGACAGCATCCTGCAGCCTGTTTACCAATGGGATCATCTGGCTGCTACATCCCCTGGTTCTCCATGGCAACGGCTGAGGCTACAGGTCCCGCATGACTTCAAACGTGCCCTGCGACCTCTGTGATGTCAGCAGTGTGGACCCGAATGTGCGAGTCTCCTTTTTACTGAGTTGTTGTGAGTATAATCCCAGGCCGTCAACTGTTACGTTCTAGCCCTTCCCTAGGGCAACTAATGGAAAATAAATTAAAAACAACTGCCCCCCTTAGGTTAGCCCTACATCTCTGCTTCCCTATTCGAAGACTGCTCGATCAAAAAGTGCTACTTGCATTTCCCATTGGCCAATCATCGGTGTCATTCATATTCCATTCCTAAAGGGCTGATTTAATTTAAGTGACGAGTGGATGTGTCATCTGTGAAAGGAGGAGGTATGCTCAATATTGGTCGGCATCCGGAGTCCGTCAGGGTAAACATTCAGAGCTGGAGCTGGGGCAGGCTGTCCTGTGCTCGTGACGAGGTCTCACTGCAACAATGAAGTGAACCATATGTGCACACTACGGTACTGTAATTATATATGCATTTGGATGTTTGTATGCTTTCTTTCGTCTTTTGTATTGCAGGATTAAGTCCCATACTAAACCAAAAAGTGTCACATTAAGTGTTTTGACTAAATTATGTCTAGGACCATCTTGTTAACTATACCGCCACATACAAAGTCTCCATCCCACTTGCAGAGTTGCTGCACTACATTTGGAGGTCACCACTGCAAATGTGAAGGTTACACCCCTGCATGCACAGGTCATCCCACATATAGAGCACTTACACCATATTGAGGTAGGAGGATAATTGTTACAGGGACTTGACTGAACATGCTCTACATACAATTTAAGATCTAAACTTGTATGTGTGCTATATCAATGGTTATATTTCAATGTTCATGTGTAAACGTGATAGAATGAGTGTGATAAGGAAATGTAAGTGCATGAATACACAGGGCCTAGCATGTTTGATCGTGACTTTATAATAGTACAACTGTGTTGATTCAGATGGGGTACGTGGATGGTGCAGTAGTCCACCATTCATCCTTGACTAGAATGTGCAACTGAATTTGTGGAGCTCACCTGAAAAATTAGTCAACTACACTCCTGAACCAATATATTATGACTTCTATTCTATGCCCCATCCTATGAATCTGGATGTGACCGGAGATCAGAGGAGATATCTATATGTACATTGCATACAAATATTGTGCAACATTCGAGGCTACTTGAATCTTGAATGAAAAGTTTGGGGAAAACAGCAATTCCCCCGATGTGGTTTTAGGATATCAAAGGTGCATTCAGTGATGGCTTATGTACATGTGTCTGCTCTATTTTAACTTCATTAAGTGTGGTTGGATGTCGGACGGGTGTGAGGAGATGTGGAGAGAGAGCATACCAGGTATAACCGCCCAATACATTTGATATTTCTTCTATTGTGTTTCTATTCTAAATGAACTCCATCATGTAATCCTGCATATGTGACTTTAATTGCTATGAGTAATTATTGTGATGAAGTGAGTATATTTTAGATGGCATCCCCTAGATGCCCAGGCAGCCCCAGTATGAAATGTTATAACTTACCTATTAGCCGCTTTTCACCCAAATAACCAGCACACCACTTTGCAGGTGCAAGAGGTGACTGGTGAAATATGTAGCTATTGGGTGTGCTTCTAGGAAAGTCAGTGAATCAACTCCTGGCATTCTTGACAGTGTGCACGTTTGTGAAGTGTCAATGTTGCCTGTTATGGCAAAGTTGTTCCTTGCAGTGAGGTGGCTCAAGTGCCACATTAGTGCAATCAAAGGCACCTAAGGCACAAGTGAATTGAGCAAAAGACTATAATCCACATACCACAATTTGCCTTTCCTCCGGTGACTCTAGTAAGGTAATACACTAATTCAATCTTTTGGTGATTCACCATAGTACCTGGTACAAGTATTGAGTTTGGCGTGCCTGTTATATGTCTACATTATCTAAAATTATGTTTTGGAAAGACCCAATGGCCGTGAAATGGAGTGCAGCCAGTATTTGGAACCGTGTGTGCAGATAGCTGCTAGGTGAATCAAGCTCCTGCTCCTAGTCCACAACCTTGTCAAGAATCAATTCAACTGTTTCCTATTGGCATAACCCTAACCGGCATATTTAACTTAGCTATAAGTCACTAGTATATGGTATGAGGTGTAGCAGCAATTGTAATTTAAATGCCAGTAGTGGACTGCAGTACCAGGTAGAACCCATGTTGAGAAGCCTCCAATCGTATGTAAAGCCCAGCACCAGTGATTGTGAAGTGAATGTAGGTGCACACACTTACCCTTGTGACAAGCTCCTCCTGGAAGGAGAATCATTCATTGAGGAGACAGCCTCCTGATGCTTATCAGGAGCTGGGAGAGTTGAGCAGAGGGTCTAGTCAGCCATAGGCTAATTCTGTCTCTCATTTTGAGACATTCAGTGTGCATTGTAAGGACGAAGTGTAACCTGACTCTCTGGTGCCTCCGGATGCCCTGAGAAAGAAACTTTGCTTTGAGCATGATGTACTTCTCATACAATATTGACACAAATAATGCATGCTAAAAGCCGTCCTAATGAGAATATGCATTACATAGCTCAAAAAATAGCAAATACTTATTTGATAGAACAATATTGTTGTATGTATTGACATGGGGACTGTGGAAAGGCTGACAATGCGCGAGGAAAGAGCAAATGAAGAAGAAATCAAGCATCCTGTATACTCAAATAGCTCAGTTGCTTTAGGAATATTAGAAATTTAAATGCAAATAGCACTTTATAACTATACCCTCGAGACTTTCCTTGTTGTCAATTTCTACATGATGCATCAGTGTAAACTTAGTTTGCTTCTGGTTTCCCTGGTAACTGGAACAACATATTGTTCAGGACATAACATAATATCCTATTTCAGTGACTGAGAATACTAAACTGAAATGTAATTGATTTTGCAGAAGGCGCTGGATTATCTTGCCCTCTTCCTCTGCAAGAAAACAGAGGAAACATATCTAATTCTGCAGGTTTCAAATTCGTCTTCAGATAGCTCAGCTCATACAATGAAAAAGTAGGATGCTTTGAATACTTAACCTTGAGACCAGTAGTACATAAAATAAATAAAATGTTGTAAAGTTGACATCCTACATACAAGATTCGAAATAGGATCTTACTACAGCCCTTTCTTATGCATGCCAATTTCTACCATCTTACGATCGTGGTTTAAACAAGGACACATTTTCGTTATAAAGATCGAATGCTTTTTGCATTTAAAAAAAGACATACATTATAGATGAAAGAATCAAAAAGGTTAAGGTTCGTATTATAAGAACTGTGAGTCAGAAGAGCTGTGGACCTGGCAGTTTAATATATATAATATTTGATGTCTTGTTTTTGGTGTTATTGGTGTCCAAAATAGCTGAAGAGCTAGGGTTTGCTACCAGCTATGACCACGCTAATGGGCTAGTTTTTACTAAAAAATTTACAGAATGCACCACAACAACAGAGGCATACAATAACAACACAGCAGCTGAAGAACACAGGAACAACATAACATCACACACAAACACGATGGTGCAAGCAACAATCAAATTTAACAATACAGCGCAAAACAACACAAAATGATAGCGCATTAAAACACAAAAATATAACCAAAATGCATAATAATACCAAAAAAGAACAACATATTTTAACAATATAACTTGAACACAAAAACATAACACAGCCTGATTCTAGAATAGACAACATTCAACCGAATAGTTTAATGTTGATATTTTTGTTTATGCATAAAGTGGTTGTTTTGAATAAATGTATATTGTGCTGTCAGTGTGTTGTTCTTTTACTTTTTTTTTGTTGTGTTATGATGCATTTCTAATGTGTTGTGTTGTGGTGTGCTATCCTGGTGATGTGCTGGGACAACACATCCAGTTGTTTAATATCATGATAGCAAAATTATATAGTCATAGTTATTTGAGATAGCTTTATCTATAACTACTGAATTTCTATGGTTTTGTGTGTATTTGCGAAACAGCTGTAACAACGCAGTGTGAACTACGTGGGGCTGAATCACACAGGTGGTACCACGCATGTGTAAACCACAAATATACCTTAACCACGCTTATGCAGTGTCTAATGACTGCTGCTGTCGGGCAGAAGCGCAGAAAGAGGAAAGAGGAAAGATCGGGACGAGGCAGAGAGGTAAGTCGGGTTTTGAGGGGGTGAGGGAAGTTTGCAGGGGTAGTTTTCAGGGCTGGGAAGCTGTCAGGGTAGTTTCCAGGGACAACAGGGGGTCAGTAGTTTTAGGGCTCCGGGCAGGGGAGGGAGGTGGGAGTATTTTATTTGGGTGCAGGGTAGTTTTGGGGGTGGGATCGTTTATTGGGATGGTGGGTCTAGAATTTTAGAGCTCAGGGCCATGGACAGGTAAAGGGGTAGGTTTAAGGCAGAAGGGCAGTTGGGCTGAAACGAGGGTTGGTGGGATTGGGTTTTAGGGGTGGGGGCTTATTTTGGGGGTCAGGGAGGGTGCTGTGGTCGGATTAGTTTTAAGGGGGCTGAGTTGTAGGGCTCAAGGCAGGGGAGAGGTAGGAGCAGTTTTCAGGTGGAGGGGGCAATAAGGAGTTTAGGGGCTCAGGGCAGGGAATGGCGATGAGGTAGATTATTTGGGTTGGGATAGTTTTGGGGGTGGAGGGTCGTGGTAGTTTTCAGGGCTAGGAATTTCAGGAGTTTTTTAGTGCTCAGGGCAGGGGACAGGGAAGGGACAGTTTTAAGGGTCCAAATGGGCTGGGGTGGAGGTAGGTGGGGTTAGGTTTTAGGGGTGGTGCCTGTATTAGGGCTCAGGAGGGGGCTGAGGTCAGAGTGGTTTTAAGGGGTCTGAGTTGTAGGGGACAGGATAGATGTAATTTCAGGTTAAGCGGGAGGTTGGGCTGGGGTATGGGAGGTAGGGATTTTAGGTTAAGGGTGTATTTAGGGTTTTGGGCAGAGGGGCAGGAGTGTGATCCTTACCATACGTTCCCGTTTAGCAAACATGTCCTCACAAAATTGCATGGTAAATGCATGCATGGTAAAAGCATGTGTGGTAAAGATGCGTCTGGGTTTAGACCACATGGTCAAGGCATGCGTTGCTTGGACATGCCTTTTTCCATCACACAACCTGTGTGTGTATATATGTATATATTCCAACTTTGCTCAGCAATTTGAGGCCGCACACCACTTCAGGTAAAAGAACATCTTTTATTCCAAAGAAACAGGCAGCTTCCGATCCTGTCTTGGAAACCCTCGGCCTGACGCGTTCCAGAGTCTCTAACTTTTTCCGCAGAGGCCGTCAGAGCATTCATTAAGTTCACTTGCAACAACACGAGGATTTCTGCATGCTTTAAATACTCTCCTTTGGCCTCCAGTGTGCCTTTTTATTCATTAATATTTCCAAGGCACGCTGGTCCTTATAGTTGATTGTAGCATAATATCGCCCTCAAGTGGGCCCGTTGGCTCCGGTATTATTCAGGGTTTATTTTGTAGCCCTCCATTCAGCCCCTGAATCGTACTTTGTTTAAATTAAGTTCCTCCTGTTATATATACATATGTATCTTAAACAGTGATTATAACCAACCTGCGTGTGGCTCTTCCGAGGGGCAACTCTTTTTTGTGGCTTTGTTCCAGCTAGCCCAGCTGTGGGAGAGCCCAGTCGCATAGAAGCGGACTGATGCCGCATGAAACGACGATAAGCATATTGGACTGGAGGTCGTTTTGGAAGTCCTATTGTGCGACGTGAAGAGAACAGAACTCTTTGCAAACCTGCTGGGATTTTCAGCAAGATGAAATGCACAACGTAGGATGCAACTCACTTGAGTATAACAAAGAAAACTACAGATACCATGAGGCTCTGCGAGAGTCAACGCCCACAAGGGCGGGTGTCAAGATTTCAAATTTAAAGTAAAGTTCTAAGGTTTTTTAAATGCTAATTCCTAACTTTAACGTGGCTGAAACCTATGGTTTTTTTCTGTGAATTTCAAAGGTTTTGTACATTTTTTGGTTTCAACAGTTCTTTTTCCTTTAAAAAAAAAAAAATTAAAAACTATTCAGAAAATACAAAAAAATGTAAAACTTCAAAAAACACAAAAAAATTTATTTTAAGAACTAACTCCACTGGTCAAAAAAAGAGCTACATTAGTATAATAGTGTGTAAAAGTTTTTTTGAATGAATGTGTAGTGCATACATGAATGAAAGAATACATTAGTAGTGTATGGTGAATGTGAAACTGCAGAACTATAAGGAAGTGCTACAACATAAATCTATAAGGTGTTTACTTATAGAATACTGTAGTACTTCCGAAGCACTTGAATGTAACATATGTACATAAATATGTTACACGTCTATGCCTACCTTTGCACTGCTGGTGAAGCTGCCTGCTTGAATTTGTAAGTGATAGGGGCAGATTTACACCCCCCTTGTGCCTCTTTTGTGACGCGGTGGTGGTGCAAAAGATACGCTATGGTGTGTGGTATTTACAATGTGACGCATCTGGGAGGTGCGTCATATTGTAAAGCCATGCATCAGAAGGAGGTGTTCCTGTGCAGTTTGGGGGGTGTTCTGGGGCAGAAACGCCTCCAAAAAGTGGCTGAGTGAAATCTAAAAGATTTCATTTCGTCACTTTTGGGCCCAGGCTGCGTTTGCAGCATTGCTGGAGCTGCGTTGTGCTAGCAGCACAACGCCAGCAATGCAATGCCTTTAAAGCACAGATGCATCACGCATCTGTGCCGTTTTTGCTGCATGACTACATGGGTACTGACTGAATGATTACAGTTCTTCAAGGAAAATGTCTGGCTGAATGTATAACTGCTTCACTTTTAGCACAAAGCACAGATAAGAGCATACTGCTGAATGGCTCACTACAATACTGAAACAGCAGTGGCAGAGTGTTTGGAGGAAGTGTGAGGATACAGACTGGGCAATTGAAGGGTTAAAAGACAAGTTTGCAGGTGCGTAGAAGAGTGCATGCATAGTAGGCCTTAGGGAATCGACTGATTCAAACCCTTATAGACTATGCATGCAGTCTTCTATACACCTGCAAACTTGTCCGGGGGGTAGTGGTTCCAGGGCCTGGGGGGTCCGTCACGGACCCCCTATTTTAAAAATTAGAGCCCCTGGGTTTGGCGGTCCCCGGGGCTGCGGGGAGGCCGTGAGTCCCCCGCATACTTAATACTAAAGCTACGGGGGTGGCAGTCCCCGGGGCAGTGTGGGGGTGGATTGGGGCCCCCACACTTTATTTATATAAAGCCCCCGGGATTTGGCTCCCCCGGGGGCTAATTTGCTAATTTACATAAAAGCAAGTGAGCCGCGCTTCGTTTTTATTTTTATTGGCATGGTACGCGTACCATTCGCGTATCCCGCTATTTCCCCCTCCACCCCAAAAAATTGGAGGCCTTGGGGGTCCTTTGCGTCTTTTGCACACTTCTTTTTCACTTTTCTGGTTCTTCGGTTCTACCGAGAGACAAGATGGCTGCCAACACTTCCTGGTTTGGAGTGTTGACAGACAGTTGACAGCCAATTAGCATGCAGCTCGTGCTCGTAATGGTTCGGGTATCTTCCGCGTACGGTACGGTACTTCGTCTATAGATATATCTATGATTTTACGTTTGATTTTCTAAGAAACTACTGAACAGATTTACACCATTTAAACTCTACCGTTTTGCCAAATTTGGTGTAATTCCGCTCAGCAGTTCGGGCTGTAGCCGTGTCTAAAGGTCCCTATGGAAAATTGCATGGGGAAAACATGTTTTGGGACCCCTTTTTTCTCTGCCCCCGCCTCACAAATCACCCACAAACTTTCAGGGAAGGAGCGGAGCGCCCCATCTTCCTTGAATATTTCAGGAAGATTCGTCAACCGGAGCCAAAGTTATTCCAAATAGAATGTTGCTAATTTCCTATGGAAACTAGGTCCTAACTATAACTACCTACTGTATATATATATATATATATATATATATATATATATATATATATATATATATATATATATATATATATATATATATATATATATATATATATATATATATATATATATATATATATATATATATATATATATATATATATATATATATTTATATATTACCTACTGGCTATCGCCAGTAGGTATATATAGTTAGGATTAATTCCCTATGGGATTTCGGAAAATTCTATGTCTAATAACTTTGGCGTTTGTGGACGGAATAGGCTGAAATTCTCAGGAAAATGGCACATTTTGTTTCTGAGCAGCCCCTGAAAATTTGGTGGGGTTTCGTCAAGGGGGGGCTGAGAAAAAAGGGGGGTCCCAAAACGCGTTTTTTACATTGAGTTTTCCATAGGGCGGTTGGACTCACTTTTAGCTCGAACGGCTGAATGGATTTGCACGAAACTTGGCAAAATTGTAGGGACTGTTAGCCCGATGTGCCTTTGCTAGGTCTCAATATATGTGCTTCAGTGGATTTTGAGAAATTAACGTTTAAATCAAGATATATATCTGTAACAGCGCTCCGGGCAGCGATCCGGTCCGCTTACTTTTCGCGTTTCGGAACTTTGCGCGCAGAAAGCTGATCTCTCCGGTGTCTGTCAACATTCTAAACAGTCCGGAGCGGCCGCCATCTTGTCTCTCGGTAGGATCGAGAGAGAAGAAGAGGTGAAAAACGAAAGGGGAATTTAATGAAAGGGGGCAAGGTATCCCCCTCTTGACCCCCTAGGAATGTTGTTGGGGTTATTAAAGGGTCCCGTGGGGAAAAGAAAAAAAAATGATTTTTCACGGTAGAAGCGCTTCACGGGCCGCGAACTGGGCCGCAAACTGGTAGCGAAACGGGAATTCGCCATTTTGTGCTTCGTTAATGAAATTACTAGGTATAAGGGGGTGCGGGAGACGTATCCTAATCCCCTATGTTTCCTGAGGGTGGCTGAGGAGGCTGATATATGTTGATACATCTCTTCCAGCGGCTGTGCGTGAGCTTTTTTTTTTTTTGCTGCGTGACAGTCCGGAGTGGCCGCCATCTTGTCTCTCGGTAGGATCGAGAGAGAAGAAGAGGTGAAAAACGAAAGGGGAATTTAATGAAAGGGGGCAAGGTATCCCCCTCTTGACCCCCTAGGAATGTTGTTGGGGTTATTAAAGGGTCCCGTGGGGAAAAGAAAAAAAAAATGATTTTTCACGGTAGAAGCGCTTCACGGGCCGCGAACTGGGCCGCAAACTGGTAGCGAAACGGGAATTCGCCATTTTGTGCTTCGTTTTAATTGTTTAGAGACAAAAATTATCGCCGCACATCGGCCACAATGCATGAATATCGTTGAAAAGTCAGCGATATTCATGCATTATCCAGCAAATGCTCTTAGCCGTGTTATCCACCTTCCATTGGATAATATGGTTAAAAACTGCTCTGTGCGTGAGCTTTTTTTTTTTTTTTTTTTGCTGCGTGACGTTTGTTAACGTTCGATTCGATGGAAATCAGGAAGTGTTGACCACCATTTTGTCACTGCGAGTAAATATTTTGTTATAAATGAATCCTTATTGATAAACATTGTCTGCGCCATCTTGCGTTTTGTCCAATGCCACAATTTTGTCGTGCACGGCAGCCTTTTTAGATGCCTTGACCAGGGCCACTCTCTGCACGCCGCCAATTCTCAGCATGGCTCCCCACCCTCGCACGCATCTCCCCCACGCAATGGTCACCCCCGCTCTCTCTCTCATGCATGGGCCATATACTTCCCCCATCTGCGCTGCTCTTCTCTGAGAATCACACCCTGTGCCCGCTCGACACCTCCCTTTCACCCTATTCACTACCGCACCCTCTGACACTCCTCTTTCTCTGTGTCCGATTGTCCAGGCCGGACCTAGGCTATCACCTAGCCCTGCGGATGTAGTTTATGGCCCCAGCTGTAGAGTATCCAGACATGCCAACCCTCCCGATTCAGGCGTGAGACTACTGATTTCAGTGCTAGTCTTTCGCTTCCCGATTCCTGCAAGGAAAAACCCGGGGGCATATTACCAACAACTAGCGGTAATTTTTGTCTCTAACTTGTTTAGAGACAAAAATTATCGCCGCACATCGGCGAATTTTATCGCACATAAACCTTGCTATTAGCAAGGTTTATCGCAAATGCGATAAAAAACGGCCGCAATGCATGAATATCGTTGAAAAGTCAGCGATATTCATGCATTATCCAGCAAATGCTCTTAGCCATGTTATCCACTTCCCATTGAACAAGCGCATGGTCTTTTAAAGATTTGTGAAGTACTCGGGGCGGCGGTGTGTGTGTGCCCTCTTTCAGGAGCGGGCGGGGGGGCACTGCCAGCAATTTGCAGGCCAGGCAGTGTTCAACACGTGCATCACCCTTTCTCTGCCTGCTATTGCGCTCCATGCTTCGGAAAGGTAAGAAAAAGAACGTGCATTTGAGTTTGAAATGTCCGATCTTGTAGCAGTACACTTGCAAAGCCCACACATGACAATAACCCGATTCAAGGCCCCATTCACCCGATTTTTTAAAAAAATATAGTACTCCAAGACAGTTACATTTTAAAACTTTATTAACATTTAAATATAACGAACGCAACAAAAACTGTAAATATATTTAACCATTTTTTGAAATTAACCAGAACTATAACGATAACAACAACATCAACAATAATATAACTTTTATGCCTAAATTACGCAAACATTTAGCTAATCTGCTAAAGGGGGGAGTCGCAATTTCTTTACAATAATCAATAATGAAAAATCCACATCAATAGGGTTGTCCGTTTTCTCGATGCAGCACTATAGTGCAATATACACAGCACCTGGGGTGTCAAGAGTGAACAGGTCTTTCTTTGTTCCTTAAGATGTTATCTCCGAGAATGCTGATGCATTGGTGTCTGTACACTTCTTTGTCAATTCTGTCAAGATGATAACTGCTTTATAAACAGACGATATCTTTGTTTAGTCATTAGTGTTAAGTGTGTCTGAAACTACAGTTCCCTTCTTTTTTTTTTTCTTCAGGCTCTACAGAGTTTTGTGTGTTGTTCTTTTGAGCGACAATTATTCCAGAGGTTTCAGGTTCACTTGTTTTGTCCTGCAGTGAGTTAACAGCTTTAGAGAGTTCATGTTTATTTGCTATGTCCTGCTGTTCGTCAACTGCTTCAGAGACGTCAGCCTCATTTTTTATGTTTCAGTAGATCCTGGACCTGCCCGGCCGCGCCCAAAATGGCGCCGGTGTAAATGGGACTCGTAACTGCTTGTTCTGTACTGGTTGCCCAACCTTGATATCACGAGATACATATGCAGTTTTGAAGCACATGGCGGAGGCTTGTCTGCTGTAGTGGGGCGCCCCTTTATCGTTTCAGTCGCCATTCCGCCCGCTTTTGCTACACTGTGCCTTTTCCGCCGTTCAGCTGTTTAGCGCCCGCTCTTACGGCTACAGCGTCTCGCTCACCATGTAGTTGAGTTGCTCCCACTCTTGCGGTGCAGCGATAGGCGGCTGCCACAGGACTCTTAAAATGGCGGCCGGCTCTTCGGATTTGGGCCTGGTCCAGTAAAATGGCCCTGGGACACCTGGGAAATCGGACGCTTGTCTGCCAGGGCTTGGGTTCCATTCTCGAAAGTGTCCCCTCAGCCTTGAAGATTGTACAAAAGTCTTGGGGGCCCTCGACTCCCGCAGGCTTCCGGTGGGGAGCGGCTGCCATGATTGCTTGCGGAATGGCCACGACGGAGCTACGAGATGGTGGTGCTCTCATGGTGACGCCAGCTTCAGTCTGAAACATCCAGAAACAAGGTGGGGCTTTCATCGTTTGGGGAAAAAAAATGTTTTAATCCAATGAAAAGTGTTATTTTTAGGTCACATGACCTAGTCTTACATAATTAGGAAAAGAAAAGTAAAATGAACCAATGAAAAGTTTTATTAACAAGTCACATGACCTGTTATGCTTACGTTACGCGCTGCGCGGCGCGCTCTGGATCGTTTCCGGGAAGCTGCGCCTTGCGCACCGGAGCACTTCCGGGTGCGCTAACGCGTCGCGTCATATGACGCATTACGTGACAATGCAGTTGCAGAATATAGTCAAAATGTCTCCACCAACCAGCGGTCGGAATACAACCGCTTTCAGCAGTCCAAAAAGTTCGGTCAAATCTTAAGAGCGGGAGCAACTCAACTACATGGTGAGCGAGACGTTGTAGTCGCAAGAGCGAGCGGTAAACAGCTGAATGGCGGAAGAGGCACAGAGTACCAAAAGCGGGCGGAATGGCAACTAAAACGGTAAAGGGGCGCCCTACGACAGCGTGTCTTCAGGTGAAACGGATTGTGGGACAAGGTCCAGAATGAAAGATTCTTCAAAAGGGAAAAAATTCCGCCGGACCCCGGGAGCCGGCCGCCTATGCCGGGGGCGATCTCAGGCCTCACCAGGGCAACACGACTTGGGGAGGGGGCAGGAGCCAAGCGCCCCCTCTCAGTCCGCGCCATCTCACCGCCCCTCGGGGGCCTCCGTCAAGCGGTTTAGGGAGGCACCGTATCACATTGTTTTCCAATGCAGTCAGGTCCACAAATGGACCCCACTTACTTTGAATAGTGAAGCTGCAGCAGGTGCAAATAAGGTTTAAACAGTGTTACAAGAGCTGCTTAGAACTCTGAAGTATGGCACTCTACAACCAGGACTTATGCCATTTATGTAAGGCAGTGACATGGAAGCAAGTCAGGGACAAAAAGCATGAACGAACATTCACGTATGAAAATCTTATTTGGAGAAGGGGTAGAATACAAACGCCCCCTGCCAGTTCGCGCCACTACACCGTATGTGGAAAATCTGAAGCCATCATTCTACAAACTCTCAACGCTTGTTATCAGTGCATGAGTTTCATGCTCGATCGATTGAGCTAGCCGGATCGGGCAATAAAAAGTATAAAATAGTTATGTAAATAGTTATTTAATAAAATGTTTTACTCTGTTTCTTTGCTGGTGTGTTGTGTATATTTATAATATTTGCATAGGGTTTGCCGTTATTTTGGGCGGTGTGGGTGGCGGAGTCGAGCTGTTTTGCAGCCCTCATGGTGTGGAGCTCAGTTCATTTCACTATTTTCGTATTTCTCATGAAGGGTTATTCCTAATGTTTGTATTTTACCGAGGTCAAAAAGAGATCGAATTAGTGGTCTACTGATTTTGCTCGATTACTTTTATTTTTTTACACGATTTTTCACTATCTGCAAAGACTAAACAGAGTATTGCGACTTTGTGCTTGTTTGTAAATAGAGAATGATCCAAAGAGAACCAATTGTAAAACAGTAAATGCTTGGATAATAATCAATCAAATGGAGAGACAAGCAGGTACGACGGATTACAACAGGGGTAAAGGTCTGAGTTAACTACCGTTCACTATCTGCAAAGAGAGAGTACTACTAAGAGAAAAGAGGGGAGTGGGGGGGGGCAGCGTTCAAAGCACATCAGCGTGCATAAACACGAAAACGTTTTTACCTATCACGTACTTGACATTTGACAGCTTTTGATATTTGCTATTAAAAAACCATTGAAATTCACAGAAAAAACAATAGGTTATACTCCATATATAGTTAGGAATTTGCATTTACAAAACCTTGAAAATTCAATGAAAAAACCATTGGTTGTAGGCCATATATAGTTAGGGATTTGCATTTAGAAAACCTTATTTTACTCGCATAAAACCATTGAAATTCCATATATAGTTATAAGCGCTAACTATATATCGCGCACCCGCAATCCACTGCTGATGATGTCACATATTACATCATTCATGACATGGTTAGTGACATCACTGATGACATCACTGATGACATCTCAAATGACATCACTGATGACATCACTGATAACATCTCATTTGACATGACTGATCACATCACTGATGATATCATTCATGTGATAATACCATGAACCTCTTCAGACTCTAATATAACCTTAGATACAATCAGTGTAAACAGACAGTCACTCATCCATGGAGTTACTCACACACCTAGTCAGTTATGCCAAAAATTATTCACACCTCCATTTTCTCAACTATACAGTTATACACACCTTACTTATTCAAACATATACTAACACATATTTACTTTACTCTCTTATACAATCTCTGATACATGTTCACAATGATCCATACAGCCACTCACACATTCACTAGCTCTTATGCACAGTTATTTATAGATGTCAACTCTCACATGTACTGTGTTTTACATATGTACTTAATTTGACATGTAGCACTGAGATATCCATTCACTCACTAATACACTCATGCACAGTCAACCGCCCATACAGCTGTTTCCACATGCAGTTTTGAATCTATACATATAGTGAATCAACTACTCACACATCTATGTACAGAGTCACACACCTCCCAGCCACCCATACACACACACTCAGTTTCCCATACAAATACTTGGAGAACCAATCAATAACCCATACAGTTACTCATATAGCTACTGATCAACATATGCAGCAGTTTGTAGAACAACAGATATAATGATGCACAAATTAAAACAGTTTAGTCACTAACCCATGCACTCAGTGAGACACATTTAATCACTCACTCAATCAGTCAGTCATGCACCTAGTAAATCCTTCATCCAGACACTTATACATGCACTCATTCTTCAATATGTAAAACATGTTTTAACTTTACAGAAACATACAGTCACTGGATGTTGTAATCAGTGATGTCATCAGTGATGTCATTTGAGATGTCATCAGTGATGTCATCAGTGATGTCACTAACCATGTCATGAATGATGTAATATGTGACATCATCAGCAGTGGATTGCGGGTGCGCGATATATAGTTAGCGCTTATAACTATATATGGAATTTCAATGGTTTTATGCGAGTAAAATAAGGTTTTCTAAATGCAAATCCCTAACTATATATGGCCTACAACCAATGGTTTTTTCATTGAATTTTCAAGGTTTTGTAAATGCAAATTCCTAACTATATATGGAGTATAACCTATGGTTTTTTCTGTGAATATATATATATATATATATATATATATATATATATATATATATATATATATATATATATATATATATATATATATATATATTACCCACTGGCGTGGCGTGGAGATTGGGTTCCAGGTGTTAAGGGTGTTAACGTGGGGAAGTGGTCAGCTGATGGTAGGGTGGGTTGGCTGTCGGGTTGGCTGTCAAAGCTGTTGTGGATGTCAGCAATCTTGTTATGGAAAAAAGAGGCAAGGGAGTCGCAGAGGGTTTGAGAGGGGGTGATGTCGTTGGAGTTGGCCGAGGGGTTGGAAAATTCCTTGACGATGTTGAAAAGTTCCTTGCTGTTGTGGGCGTTGTTGTCAAGTCGATCCTTGAATGCTGTTTTCTTGGCTTTTCGGATCAGTTGGTGGTGAGTACGGATGGCGCTTTTGAAGGCGTCCTTGTTGCTGGTGGATGGGTCTTTTTTCCAGGCCTTTTCAAGGGAGCGGCACAGTTTCTTGGACTTCTTGAGGTCGTCGTTGAACCATGAGGCCTTCTTGATGCCAAGTTTGTGTTGAAAAACGAAGGGGGAATTTAATGAAAGGGGGCAAGGTATACCCCTCTTGACCCCCTAGGAATGTTGTTGGGGTTATTAAAGGGTCCCGTGGGGAAAATAAAAAAAAATTATTTTTCACGGTAGAAGCGCTTCCCGGGCCGCAAACTGGTAGCGAAACGGGAATTCGCCATTTTGTGCTTCGTTTTAATTAAATTACTAGGTATAAGGGGGTGCGGGAGACGTATCCTAATCCCTTATGTTTTCTGAGGGTGGCTGAGGAGGCTCATATATGTTGATATATGTCTTCCAGCGGCTGTGCGTGCGCCATCTTGTCTCTCGGTAGGATCGAGAGAGAAGAAGAGGTGAAAAACGAAGGGGGAATTTAATGAAAGGGGGCAAGGTATTCCCCTCTTGACCCCCTAGGAATGATGTTGGGGTTATTAAAGGGTCCCGTGGGGAAAAAAAAATTGATTTTTCACGGTAGAAGCGCTTCCCGGGCCGCAAACTGGTAGCGAAACGGGAATTCGCCATTTTGTGTTTCGTTTTAATTAAATTACTAGGTATAAGGGGGTGCGGGAGACGTATCCTGATCCCTTATGTTTTCTGAGGGTGGCTGAGGAGGCTCATATATGTTGATACATGTCTTCCAGCGGCTGTGCGTGAGCATTTTTTTTTTTTTTGCTGCGTGACGTCTGTTAACGTTCGATTCGATGGAAATCAGGAAGTGTTGACCGCCAATTTGTCAGTGGGATAAAATATTTTGTTATAAATGAATCCTTATTGATAAACATTGTCTGCGCCATCTTGCCTTTTTTCCAATGCCACAATTTTGTCGTGCACGGCAGCCATTTTAGATGCCAGTCCGGTCCCAGGCTATCACCTAGCCCTGCGGATGTAGTTTATGGCCCCAGCTGTAGAGAATCAAGACATGCCAACCCTCCCGATTCAGACGTGAGACTACTGATTTCAGTGCTAGTCTCCCGCCTCCCGATTTCTGCAAGCAAAAACCCGGGGGCATATTACCAACAACTAGCGATAATTTTTGTCTCTAACTTGTTTAGAGACAAAAATTATCGCCGCACATCGGCGATTTTTATCGCAGATAAACCTTGCTATTAGCAAGGTTTATCGCAAATGCGATAAAAAACGGCCGCAATGCATGAATATCGCTGAAAAGTCAGCGATATTCATGCATTATCGAGCAAATGCTCTTAGCCATGTTATCCACCTCCCATTGGATAACATGGCTAAGAACTGCTCAGGGCAGGTGTTAGCTTTTGGAGATATTCGCGCTTAGCGCGAATATCTCCAAAAGTTGGTAATAGGAGATAGCGATGTTAGGGACTGTTTCCAGTCGCTAACATCTTGGCACGCCCACTTTGCATGTCATTTGTGATAAATATCACTGACATGCAAAGCGGGGCCCAAGATGGTCGCTATCTCCTTTTAGCTGTCACTAACTGGTGTTAGCGACAGCTTGGTAATAGGGAGATAATTTTATCTCCGCTTTCTTGGCTTTTAAAGCCAAAAAAGCGGAGATAAACCCCCTTGATAATATGCCCCACGATTCCTCGGGGGTTTCAGCTGACAGGGCTTGGTATTGTGTTACGTGCTAATTCTTCCAGGAAACGTCAGAGGGTCGATGCAGGGGCTCTAGAAGGGGTGATAAACCATTTAAGCCTCATGAACAAGCGCATGGTCTTTTAAAGATCTGTGAAGTACTCGGGGCGGCGGTGTGTGTGTGCCCTCTTTCAGGAGCGGGCGGGGGGGGGGCACTGCCAGCAACTTGCCAGGCCAGGCAGTGTTCAACACTTGCATCACCCTTTCTCTGCCTGCTATTGCGCTCCATGCTTCGGAAAGGTAAGAAAAAGAACGTGCATTTGAGTTTGAAATGTCCGATCCTGTAGCAGTACACTTGCAAAGCCCACACATGACAATAACCCAATTCAAGGCCCCATTCACCCGATTTTTTAAAAATATATAGCACTCCAACAAAGTAGGATTATAAAACTTTATTAACTTTTAAATATAACGAACGCAACAAAAACTGTAAATACATTTAAACATTTTTTGACAAAAAAAAACAACAATGGTCAGAAGCTGTCTTTTGTGCGAATAGTCCCAAGGCAGCACAACGTGCTGAGTTCTGGACGGCACCCAGGTGATGTCACCTGGGTGCCGCACTGGTTTTTGGTTTCCTACAATGCAGCTCAGAAAAACAGAGTGGGGCGTCCCGGGTGGTGCGGGGGGAGGCCTCGTCAGTAGCGGTCTGTTGTGCGAATAGTCCCAAGGCAGCAAAACGCGCTGAGATGTGGATGGCACCCTGGTGATATCCAGTAAACTGCCGCACTGGTTTTGGTATCCTACAATGCTGCTCCGAAAATTGGCGTGGGGCGGCCCGGGGGGGACGTGGGGGAGGCGGCGTGAACGGGCCTCCCCAGGTGGCGGCCATCCAGCTGAGTTGCGCCCGCTCTTGCAGCTACAGCGTCTCGCTCACCATGTAGTTGACTTCCGCCCACTCTTGCAGTGCAGCGATAGGCGGCTGCCACAGGACTCTTAAAATGGCGGATGGCTCTTCGGTTTTGGGCCTGGTCCACTAAAATGGCCCTGGGACACCTTGGAACTCGGACGCTTGCCTGATAGGGCTTGGGCTCCATTCTCGAAAGCGTCCCCTCAGCCATGAAGATTCTACAAAAGTCTTGGGGGCCCTCGACTCCTGCAGGCTTCCGGTGGGGAGCGGCTGCCATGATTGCTCGCGGAATGACCACGACGGAGCCACGAGATGGTGGTGCTCTCATGCTGACGCCAGCTTCAGTCTGAATCATCCAGAAACAAGGTGGGGCTTTCATCGTTTGGGAAAAAAAAATGTTCTAAACCAATGAAAAGTGTTATTTGTAGGTCATATGACCAAGCCTTCCATCTTTAGGAAACCAAAAGTAAAATGAACCAATGAAAAGTTTTATAAACAAGTCACATGACCTGTTATGCGGCATAGGGCTACAAAAAGCGTAGAAAATCCGTTGGCACGTGAGGCGGCGTCAGTAGCGGACCGATGTGCGAATAGGCCGAAGGCAGCACAACGCGCCGAGATCCGGATGGCACCGAGTTAGTGTCCAGCAAGTTGCTGCACTGGTGTGGCTATCCTACAATGCTGTGCCGAAAGTCGGCGTGGGGCCCCCCGTTGGCCTGTGAGGTCGCGTCAGTCAGTGGGGGCTGTGCGTCTCCCCCAAGATGGAGGCTCCTCGGCTGCAGTGGGGCGCCCCTTAGCGTTTCACTTGCCGTCCAACTGAGTTGCATCTGCACTTGCGGCTACAGTAGGCCGAAGGCAGCACAACGCGCCGAGATCCGGATGGCACCGAGGTGGTGTCCAGCAAGTTGCCGCACTGGTGTGGCCATCCTACAATGCTGCGCCGAAAGACGGCGTGTCCAGCTGAGTTGCGGTCACTCTTGCGGTACAGTGACTCGAACGCGCCGAGATCCGGATGGCACCGAGGTGGTGTCCAGCAAATTGCCGCACTGGTGTGGCCATCCTACAATGCTGCGCCGAAAGACGGCGTGTCCAGCTGAGTTCCGGTCACTTTTGCGGTACAGTGACTCGAACGCGCCGAGATCCGGATGGCACCGAGGTGGTGTCCAGCAAGTTGCCGCACTGGTGTGGCCATCCTACAATGCTGCGCCGAAAGTCGGCGTGGGGTGCCCCGTTGGCTTATGAGGTGATGTCAGTAGTGGACCGATGTGTGAATAGGTCGGAACCAGCACAAGGCGCCAAGATCCGAATGGCAAGTCCTGGATGTTGAGTGCCATAGTTGAGAGTTCTGAGCAGTGCTTGTAAGACTGTCTGAAGCTTATTTGCACCTGCTGCAGCTTCACTATTGCCCTGGTGTGGCCAAAGATCGCACATGACATAGGCGGCCGGCTCCCGAGGTCCGGCGGAACTTTTTTCCTTTTCCTTTTTGCTTCTTGTCCCACAATCCGTTTCACCTGAAAAAACGACCAGGTCCCTGAATGTGTGCAGGGGGACGTTATTGATTGAATCAAAATGGCGGCTTCACACAAAGCTGACTCAAGCGTTGCTGTTGATGCTATACAGACAAAAATTGGTTTTCAGTTTGTACATTCTTCAGGATTTTTTTTTCCATCCAAGGCTGATTGAGAGTTTGTAGAAAAATGGCTTCAGATTTTCCACATACTACTCTTCAACATTCTTCCTAAATGTAACAATGTGACACTCCCTAGGAGAACGGCTGTTTATCTTTCCTTTCAAAATGCTGCCAACAATATTTTCTGAATGGAAGACACCATCTTGTAGCATAAAGGGCCGAAATGGGTTCTGGTCTGGCCCATGGTTGGTGGAGACATTTTGACTATATCTTGCACCTGCCCGGCCTCGCCCAAAATGGCGCCGGTATAAATGGGACTCGTAACTCCTTGTTGTGTACTGGTTGAACAACCTTGATATCACGAGATATGAATGCAGTTTTGATGCTCATGGCGGGCGGGGACGAGAATTGATTGAATATTTTGACATCCCTATTGATATTAAGTTCTGATGTGTTATTGATTACTGTAGTATTGAAAGTTCGAATTAACGTCACCCATGGTACTTGCCCGCAAATGTATATCTAGATGATTTTTTTGTAAGTGGCCCTGTCGTAATTTAATTACAAAATGTACGTCCACCGATTCCGCAACTGTTAGACACCTTAGTTCTTGCAACCTAATGGCCCGCTCGTTACGTTCCTCTATAATGTAAATGTCTCCTCATCATATATGATTTCAGTTTGCTCCGTGGCCGGCCCACGTGGTTATAGGCCCGTATTTGTATACTGACATTTTCACAATAAAGGTTTTTAAAACAAAACATGGTAGTAGTATTTACATTGGTAAAGTTTTTACTTTTAGTCACTGTTTTCGAATCAGTAAAAGGCAAGTGAAATAAAGCAGTCCAATTACATGACGGATAAAAGGTATAATACGTAGGAACGCAGTAAAGATAAATGGTCAAGGGCAGTTGTGTTTTCCACTCCTGCAACATAAAGTGATCGATAAGAATCTGATAATCAGGCGTATCGGCGACAAAGACAGCAGGCCGAGTCTCTTTTACTCAACGGCCCCGTCATGGAACGAAGAAACGCCCTTTTTCTCGAAAAAGGAATATATTTTACTTGCAGGACAGTTGTAAATTTTCCGGGAAAGTACATTAGCCTGGAATATTATAACATATATGTTTAAAAAAAAAAGTTCGAAATCAATAAAAAGCGTATTTTTTAGGTCATATGACCAAGCTTTTCATTATTAAAATAACAAAAGTAAAATGAACCAATAAAAAGTTTTATTAACAAGTCACATGACCTGTTATGCTTACGTTACGCGCTGCGCGCCGCGCCCCGGATCTCTTCCGGGTGCGCTAACGCGGCGTGTCATATAACGCATTACGCGACAACGTAGGTCAAGAATATAGTCAAAATGTCTCCACCAACCAGCGTTCGGAACACAACCCCTTTCAGCAGTCCAAAAAGTTCTGTTAAATGACAACAGAGGGGACAGGCAACAAGAACCATCAGTCAAACAGGGGAGGGCAAGTTCTTCTCTACCGGGTCATGTTGGGGCGCTACCGGAACTGATCGAATTGGTAGTCTACAGTGTTTCTGGATGTTTCAGACTAAAGCTGGCGTCAGCATGAGAGCACTACCATCTCGTAGGTCCGTCGTGGCCATTCCACGAGCAAACATGGCAGCCGCTCCCCACCAGAAGCCTGCGGGAGTCGGGGGCCCCCAAGACTTTTGTAGAATCTTCACGGCTGAGGGGACGCTTTCGAGAATGGGACCCAAGCCCTATCAGGGAAGCGTCCGAGTTCCAAGGTGTCCCAGGGCCATTTTAGTGGACCACGCCCAAATCTGAAGAGCCGGACGCCATTTTTAGAGTCCTGTGGCAGTCGCTTATGGTTGCATCGCAAGAGCGGGAGCAACTCAACTACATGGTGAGCGAGACGCTGTAGTCGCAAGAGCGGGCGGTAAACAGCTGAATGGCGGAAGAGGCACAGTGTAGCAAAAGCGGGCGGAATGGCAACTAAAACGGTAAAGGGGCGCCCCACTACAGCGTGTCTTCAGGTCAAACGGATTGTGGGACAAGGTCCAGAATAGAAGAGTCATCAAAAGGCAAAAAGTTCCGCCGGACCCCCGGAGCCGGCCGCCTGTGTCGGGGGCGATCTCAGGCTAAACCGGTGCTATAAGACTTGGGGAGGGGGTCGGAGCCAAGCGTCTTCTCCGAGTCCGTGCCATCACACCGCCCCTCGGGGGCCTCCGTCAAGCGGTTTAGGGAGGTACCATATCACATTGTTTTCAAATGCAGTCAGGTCCACAAACGACCCTCACTTACTTTGAGAATAGTGAAGCTGCAGTAGGTGGAAATAAGCTTCAGACAGTGTTAAAAGCGCTGCTCAGAACTCTGAACTATGGCACCCAACATCCAGAACTTATGCCATTTGAGAATGGCAGTGACATCGAAGCAACTCAGGGACCAAAACCATTAACGTACTTTCAAGTATGAAAATCTTACTTGGGGAGGGGGCAGGAGCGAACCTTCCCCCTCCCAGTCCGCGCCACCACACCATATGTTGAAAATCTGAAGCCATCATTCTACAAACTCAACCAACCTTGGATGGAAAAATCTAGAAAAATGTACAAACTGAAAACCAGTTTTGGTCTGCATAGCATCAGTAGCAACGCTTGCTATCAGAGTGCATGAGTTTCATGCTCGATCGATTGAGCTAGCCGGATCGGGCAATACAAAGTATAAAATAGTTATGTAAATAGTTATTTAATAAAATGTTTTACCCTGTTTCTTTGCGGGTGTGTTGTATATATTTTTAATATTTGCATAGGGTTTGTCGTTATTTTGGGCGGGGTGGGTGACGGAGCCGAGCTGTCTTGCAGCCCTCATGGTGTGGAGCTCAGTTCATCTCACTATTTTCGTATTTCTCATGAAGGGTTGTTCCTAATATTTCTATTTTAGCGAGGTCAAAAAGAGATCCAATTAGTGGCCTACTGATTTTGCTCGATTAATTTTATTTTTTTACACGATTTTTCACGATTTTTCACTATCTGCAAAGACTAAACAGAGTATTGCGACTTTGTGCTTGTTTGTAAATAGAGAATGAACCAAAGAGAATCAATTGTAAAACAGTAAATGCTTGGATAACAATCAATCAAATGGAGAGACAAGCAGGCACGACGGATTACAACGGGGGTAAAGGCCTGCGTTAACTACTCTTCACTATCTGCAAAGAGAGAGTACTACTAAGAGAAAAGAGGGGAGGGGGGGGGCAGCGTTCAAAGCACATCAGCGTGCATAAACACGAAAAAGTTTTTACCTAACACGTACTTGACATTTGACAGCTTTTGATATTTGCTATTAAAAAACCATTGAAATTCACAGAAAAAAACATAGGTTTTAGGCCATATATAGTTAGGAATTTGCATTTACAAAACCTTATTTTACTCACACAAAACCATTGAAATTCCATATATAGTTAGTTGCACTAACTATATATCGCGCACCCGCAATCCACTGCTGATGATGTCACATATTACATCATTCATGACATGGTCAGTGACATCACTGATGACATCACTGATTACATCTCAAATGACATCACTGATGACATCTCAAATGACATCACTGATGACATCACTGATGACATCTCATTTGACATTACTGATCACATCACTGATGATATCATTCATGTGATAATACGATGAACCTCTTCAGACTCTAATATAACCTTAGATACAATCAGTGTAAACAGACACTCACAGACTGTCACTCATCCATGGAGTTACTCACCCACCTAGTCAGTCATGCAAAGAATCAATCATACCTCCATTTCCTCAACTATACAGTTATACAAACTTTACTTATTCAAACATATACTAACACATATTTACTCTCTTATACAATCCCTGATACAAGTTCACAATGATCCATACAGCCACTTACACATTCACTGGCTCTTATGCACAGTTATTTATATATGTCAACTCTCACATGTACTGTGTTTTACATATGTACTTACTTTGACATGTAGCACTGAGATATCCATTCACTCACCAATACACTCATGCACACAGTCAACCGCCCATACAGCTGTTTCCACATGCACTTTTGAAACCATACATCTAGTGAATCAACTGCTCACACATCTATGCATAGAGTCATACACCTCCCAGCCACCCACACACACACTCAGTCTCCCATACAAATACTTGGGCAACCAATCCATAACCCATATAGTTACTCATATAGCTACTTATCAACACATGCAACAGTTTACAGAACAACAGACATAATGATGCACAAATTAAGACAGTTTAGTCACTAACCCATGCACTCAGTGAGACACATTTAATCACTCACTCATACAGTCAGTCATGCACCTACTAAATCCTTCATCCAGACACTTATACATCCACTCATTCTTCAATATGTAAGACATATTTTAACTTTACAGAAACATACAGTCACTGGATGTTGTCATCAGTGATGTCATCAGTGATGTCATTTGAGATGTCATCAGTGATGTCATCAGTGATGTCACTGACCATGTCATGAATGATGTAATATGTGACATCATCAGCAGTGGATTGCGGGTGCGCGATATATAGTTAGTGCAACTAACTATATATGGAATTTCAATGGTTTTGTGTGAGTAAAATGAGGTTTTGTAAATGCAAATTCCTAACTATATATGGCCTAAAACCTATGGTTTTTTCTGTGAATATATATATATATATGTGTAGATATTTATATATACATATATAAATATATATATTCACTGAAAAAACCATAGGTTTCAGGCCTTATATAGTTAGGAATTAGCATTTAAAAAACCATTGAAATTGCTCCTATATAGTTAGTTGTACTAACTATATTTTGCGCACCGGCAATCCACTGCTGATGATGTCACATATTACATCATTCATGACATGGTCAGTGACATCACTGATGACATCACTGATGACATCTCAAATGATATCACTGATGACATCACTGATGACATCTAATTTGACATCACTGATCACATCACTATGATATCATTCATGTGATAATACGATGCACCTCCTCATACTCTAATATAACCTTTGATACACCCAGTGTTCAATACAGACTACCATTCTTGAAACCATTCTATTAGCGGATAACGTTTATATATGTTATTATCCTTCTGGGACCACCTGAGCAGCCATCTTGTTTCTCAGGAGAAGTGAGGCACAAGAGAGCACAAAACAAGAGTGGAAAACGCGAAAACGGGGCAGGGTTGAGACCCCCTGACCCCCTAGCCCTTCTCAGGGGATCCCAGAAGGACCACCAAGTGCAAAAAAATGTTTGTTTGTTTTTAAAATCGTGGGGTATGCGCACCGTACGCGTACGGTGCGCGTACCCTGCGATTTTTTGAATTTTTTTGATTTTTTTTTTTGCCCTTGGGGGTCCTTTTGGGACCCCTTGAGAAGGGCTAGAGGTTTGGGGGGTCCCTAGCCTGCCCACTTTTCGTTGTTTTTCACTCTTGTTTTGGGCTCTCTTGTGCCTCAGTTCTCCTGAAAAACTAGATGGTGGGCAACACTTCCTGGTTTGGACAGTTTGGAATGTTGACAGTCGACTGCCAGCCAATCAGAAACTCGCTCGCGCACGTAATGGTACGCGCACGGTACGCGTACCGTACGCTTACGGTGCACATACGGTGAGCGCATATAGATATATAATTTGCTCAAATTCAATTTTCTCAACAACTACTGCAGGGATTCTCACCAAATATAGAAAAGGCACTACTGCATACCACTCCCTACCATTTTGCCCAGTTTGGTGTAATTCCGTTCAGCCGTTCGGGCTGTAGCCGTGTCTAAAGGTCCCTTAGAAAATGCCATTTGAAAAATTTCAAATTCAATTTTCTCACGGACTACTGTAGGGATTTTCATCAAATATAGCAAAGGCTCTGCTGCATACCTGTCCCCACCATTTTGCCAAGTTTGGTGTATTTCCGTTCAGCCGTTCGTTCTGTATCTGTGTCTAAAGGTCCCATTGAAAATGCCATTTGAAAAATTTCAAATTCAATTTTCTCAAGAACTACTAGAGAGATTTTCACCAAACATACAAAAGCCACTGCTGCATACCAGTCTCTATCATTTTTGCCAAATCTGGTGTAATTCCGTTCAGCCGTTCGAGCTGTAGCCTTGTCAGAATGTCCCTATGGAAATTAACATGGGGAAAACAAGTTTTGGGACCCCCCTTTTTTCTCTGCCCCCGCTTGACGAATCACCACTAAACCTTCAGGGAAGGAGCGGAGCGCAGCGAGGCAAATTTAAGGAAAATTTCAGGCTGCTCCCTCAATCGGCGCCAAAGGTATTCCCAATAAAATGTTTGAAATTTCCTATGGTAACTATGTCCTAACTATATATACCTACTGGCAACCGCCAGTAGGTAATATGTATATATATTTATACAACAAAGAAACTTAGGGGTCTAGGCTAGAAATCCTTTAGTGATTTCTTAGAGTTATCCCAATGTCTCGTGGAGTACACAGGAAAAAACAGATAATACTAACAGACCATATCACCAGAATGTGAAACACCTGTGATTGTCAGTCAACCGCAGTGAGGATTCCCATCAATGTCATGTATTGATCAATATTCTCATCTGGTAATCCTACCAGGGTATTGTGTCTCTTGATCATTGAGACAGCCAGCATACCCCATTGGTCGGCTTGGGGTAACAACCCACAATCACTCAGTTCTACCACATGGTGTTGATATGATGGGAAAGTGCAGTGCAAAAAACATATAAGTGGTGATTAAAACAGGATAGGGAACTTAACAAAAACTATTTATTGGACATAAGCCCCTTTCAGTTTAAAAACAAGAACAGTGCATCACAATGATCGCAGTGTAAATAAATAGCTGCGAGATGGCCAACATGTTTCAGCCTATAGTGGAAAATGACCAAGGCTTTCTTCAGGGCCTCTGTTCAACATTCATGCTACTGCCTATGGGTGACTTAATGTGTGAAAAAGTAATTCAAAAAAACACACTAGTGAAACATCAGCAGTAAAGGATATAGTGTTCCTTCCACTGTCTGAAATCCTCTTCGGCACCTGGTGTCTTAATAGCATCTGTTGAAGACAAACAATCAGGTGAGCCCAACTCAGCTACCAAAGTCTGTTAGTTTCACACTTAGTTTGCAACTATTTCTAAATTAATTACTCACCCAGGATGTCCGGGGAATGGACCTCACCTCTTCCTGGACCTGGCTCAGGACATGTGAGACCCCGCTCTGCAAGGATAAAATTAACCCCGTTTTTAGCAAGGGCAGAGAGAGTTATCTCATATCTGCTCTGTCCATGCATTATTGCCGGGGTTCCATATTACTATGCGTGCAGAGTAGCTTAGCATACAACAACATGCTCCAAACTAGAGACCTCACACCCACTCTAGTATTACCTGCAACATTTTGGTTTCAACATTTGTTAAAATTAAGAGTAATACAGAATAAATTTCACATGTATCCCTCAACAAGGAGTTTTACAAAAAGAGAGGGAGAGAAGAAGGGAGGGGGCCCCAGTTAGTGATTTCTGACTAGTCTTCCTTCCTATACTGGTTGTAAATCAAGAAAGAATAAGAAAGAAAAAGCAGAATCAAATTGTCCAAATAAGCCCATTAGGACTGTGTGCCTACCTCTCCGTCATTGTCTCGGTCTGTGACTGAGTCAGGGGAGGCACTTGGCTCTTGTCAGTGCTGCTATTTCAATGATAGTTTCCTGTCTCGAACAACCAATCAATACGCTGTAAAAGAAGGGAACTGAAGAATAGTTTTTATTGTTTTTTTGAACTTTTTTTACTTTTTTTGGCTTTTCTGAAGTTTTATGTTTTTGTTGTATTTTTTATGGGGAGAAACAAAAAACAGGGAATTATAAACGACTCAACTGGAGCAAAAAAAAAACAGGAAAAAAATTAGGGTTTCTTCGGGCACTTGTGGATATCACCAGCAATTTTGATGAGGGTAATACTCTTCCCACCATAAGTAATTGATTTGCCACAATATATGCTAACAAATTTGTAATCACCAAACTTAGTTTGTATGTTTTGAACCATCTGACTTGCCTCTGGACCAGATGGAGTGGGTTCTTTGGTTGTTGAGGTGCTGGCAGACGATTGTGGAAGGTTTCTGCACAGTTCTTTCACCTCTGCTGCAGAATAATTATTGGGGTGCAATCGTTGCATGTGCCGAATCATTGTGTGATTCCCAAATGAATATGTTTTTGTAGGTTTCCCCCTGGATAGTACAGCGCCACAGATGAGACAAGTCACCTTTGCACCGTTTACCTTCTTTGCACCCCTTGGGATTTCAAAAAACTCCCATATAAAGTGCTCCTTAGGTTTATATGGGGCATTGTCTTCAGGCAGGAAATGCCTTCTCTGCCTTCTCTCCTCCTCCTCCTCCTCCTCCTCCTCCTCTTCTTCCTGAACACCAATGTGATGTTGTGGTGGTCCTTGTGGTGGTGGTGGTGGCGCAGATGCTCCAGCTGCTGCTGCTACTGTAGCCAGTTCTCTAACAATATAAGCAGGTCTTCCTCACTCAAACAACAAAGTGAGAATGAGGAAAAAAGGTGGGGGCTTTCATCATTCGGAAAACAAAACTGTTATGAACCAATGAAAAGTGTTATTTTCAGGTTACATGACCCGGGCTTTCATCATTTGGAAACCAAAAGTGTTCTGAACCAATGAATATTGTTATTTTCAGGTCACATGACCTGACGCGCTCACGCTACGTGCCCCGGGGCGAGCCTGGGGGCGCGTAGCGTAAGCGCGTCAGGGCGCGCTAACGCTGTGCGTCATAACACGCATCACGCGGCTACGCGATACATCACGATGATGTTTTCATTCGGGGCAATAGCGCTAACGGGGCGCTCACCGGTACGCGATCCGGGGTGTGGCAAAACTGCGCTTACCGGTAAGCGCATCGGTACGCGCTCCGGGAGCGCTCCGGGGCGAAAAAATAAAAAATATATATATCATTTGGAAAACAAAACTGTTATGAACCAATGAAAAGTGTTATTTTCAGGTTACATGACCCGGGCTTTCATCATTTGGAAACCAAAAGTGTTCTGAACCAATGAATATTGTTATTTTCAGATCACATGACCATCACGATGATGTTTTCATTCGGGGCAATAGCGCTAACGGGGCGCTCACCGGTACACGATCCGGGGTGTGGCAAAACTGCCCTTACCGGTAAGCGCATCGGTATGCGCCCCGGGAGCGCTCCGGGGCAAAAAAATAAAAAATATATATACATAAAAAAAATTAGTATTACATAAATATACAATATAAAATTCATTATAAAAAATATTACATTTCATACCGAAAGACATTTGCTATTAAAAAACCTTTGATATTCACTGAAAAAACCATAGGTTTCACGCCAGTTATAGTTAGGAATTAGCATTTAAAAAACCTATTAAATTCACAAAAAAACCATAGGTTTCACACCAGTTATATTTAGCTGGAAATTTTACTGACATAAAACCATTGAAATTCCCACGTTATAGTTAGTTGGACTCACTATAACTTGCGCGTGCAATGCACTGCTGATGACGTCACATATTACATCACTCATGCCATGTTCAGTGACATCACTCATGACATCACTGATGACACCATCCTTGTGACAGAGCGACAGACCTCCTTTCACTGTAATGTAACCCTTGAAACACATATTCAAAAATAGAAACTAATTTTTTTTAAATGGAGATACCCATATCAGTTACAACAACCAATTAAGTAATTCCACCATCTATATACACATCTACCCATTCACAAACAGTTCTATATAGTCACTAATATATATACTCACTCATCATATGTAGCGATACACCTATACATCCTGTTACACACCGACAGTCATCCAAAAGTTACTCACACACATACTCACACATGCAAATATACTATTGAACATCCATTTATTTGCATATAGAGCTATACACACACTACCACCTTACTTCTACTGAAATTTACACATATTTATTCTCTTAAACAATCACTTATAGAAACACATACTTATTTAAACATGAACTTTTACAATCTCTTACTCTCACATATACTCACTTATTTACATCAATATTCACATATACTAGATTAAAACATATGTAGTTACTGATAAAGACTCTAGTGAGACAGTCATTTACTCACTAACATACACATATACACACTCATCCACCCAAACAGTCCTGCACATATGCTGTCTTCAAAACACATACAAACAGAGAGGCAGTCACTCATGCATCTATGTGCTAAGTAATACCCCCACCAAACCATATAGACACTCATACTGATACTAAGAAAAACATCTAATAACCCATATACATACACATTTAGCAACTCACAAACCCATGCAGCCACTTATACACAAAAGGAAACACTAATACATATATTTAAATATTTAAACATTACTCACTAATATTTATCTTTCAGAAAGACACACATTCACTGGATAGTGTCATCAGTGATGTCATTAGTGATGTCACTGACCATGTCATGAGTGATGTAGTATGTGCCATCATCAGCAGTGCATTGCACGCGCAAGTTATAGTGAGTCCAACTAACTATAACGTGGGAATTTCAATGGTTTTATTTCAGTAAAATTTCCAGCTAACTATAACTGGTGTGAAACTTATGGTTTTTTCAGTGAATTTAATAGATTTTTTGAAATGCTAATTCCTAACTATAACTGTCGTGAAACCTATTGTTTTTTCAGTGAATATATATATATATATATATATATATATATATATATATATATATATATATATATATATATATATATATATATATATATATATATATATGAAACAGCAGAATTCCGGTAAGAGAAGAATTCAAACAAGCCCGTAGTTCTTTAAACTTCTTTATTTCTGCACAGCAAGCGAACGAGGATAATGCGTTTCCAACATCCCTGGTTGTTCTTGGTGACATGAACCGCGTTCCTCCCACACCACCTTTTAAAGGTGTATTCACATAACTTTATTGTTCCAAGACACGAAAAACAATTAATCACGTACTTAAATAAATTATAAAAAAATTCATGAATTGAATATAATCAATTACACTCATTGATTATACACGCTCCTGTTGTGCAGATCTCATAAAAAGGTGCAATTGCCCAGCTTTCGTCTTGGCTTACATCATTACAGTACAGTGGGCCATCTCAGGTTTTTTATTAAGGTATAGTACCTGTATACATGTATTTTTGTTAATGGACATCATCAGATGGTAAATCATAGAACAATACCGGTTTAGTACCATTATGTTCCTCCTCCCTCTTTTCTCATTCCCGGCTCATCACTGAGGTTCATCCTTACTCCAGAAAGGGAAAAGAGAAGATATTGGTGTGCTAATGTTTATAATCATGCAGTTTTATTTAAGGGCGAGGTGTATCAATTGATCTTACTGCAGAAATACCGTATATAATCTATAAACGCACGGCTCACATGGTCTGCTGGTATAAGTTGTGAGGGTGTGAGGGTGTACGGGGTGGGAATTAAAAACAAGGATATTTAATCAGCCTCACATCCTTCAGTCATGTTGCCCTTTGTATGATGTCATTTTTATTTCTTCTATAGGTGAGAGTGTAACTCTTCATCCATGTTCAGACCTCTTGGGAATCGAGTTCCTGCCAATAAGATTAATCTTGATTCTAATTTTCGTAATGAAGTTAGTCTATCTGCACCCCTGATGTTGTTTTTAATCGTGGCTAACCCTATGTACTTGGCCGCTGATATTTTGCTTTGATGAAACTGGTTAAAGTGTCTTGCGGTACTATATGAAAAGTCTTTATTGGTAATCGCACGCCAGTGCTCCAGATTTCGTTTCTTCACTGGTGCGGTTGTTGATCCTATGTACCATAGGTCGCACGGACAATGTATGAGGTATACCACATATTCGGTGGAACATGTTATCGGGGACTTAATTTCCCATTTCTTTTTTGTTTTGGGGAAAAGAATCTCACTGCAGTTTAGGCTATCCCTACAGGCCTTACAGTTGCCACACTTCTTAAAACCTTTTCTTGTTTTCAACCAGTCTGTTTCTTTAGGTGCAAGATGGCTCTGTACTAGGCAATCTTTTAAAGATTGTCCACTTCTGTAAGATATGCCTGGGGTAGTTCCGATAGAATTCCTTAGAATGGGATCCTGTCTCAGTATATCCCACCTATTTTTCAAGATTATTCTTATTTGGTCAGATTGTCCACAGTACTTAGTTATGAATCTGATTTTGGGAGTTTTTGTGTTGGTCTTGGGGATATCTTTTTAGATGTTAGCGCTTCTTCTCTGGTTACTTTATCAACCCTATCTTCAGCCTCTCTTAATGACTTCTGTGAATATCCTCGGGCTGAGAATCTCTCTCTCATCTCTTGTTTTGTTTGTTGGAACTGAGATTCTATCGAACAGTTCGGTTTTGCCCTCAAGAATTCACTAAAGCTGGGGGGAATATATATATATATATATATATAAATATATATATATATATATATATATATATATATATATATATATATATATATATATTCACTGAAAAAACCATAGGTTATAGACCATATATAGTTAGGAATTAGCATTTACAAAACCTTGAAAATTCACTGAAAAAACCATAGGTTTTAGACCTTATATAGTTAGGGATTAGCATTTACAAAACCATAATTTACTCGCACAAAACCATAGAAATTCGCATATATAGTTAGTTGCAATAACTATATATTGCGCACCCGCAATCCACTGCTGATGATGTCACATATTACATCATTCATGACATGGTCAGTAACATCACTGATGACATCACTGATGACATTATCCAGTGACTGTATGTTTCTGTAAAGTTAAAATATGTCTTACATATTAAAAAATGAGTGGATGTATAAGTCTCTGGATGAAGCATTTAGTAGGTGCATGACTGACCGTATGAGAGAGTGATTAAATGAGTCTCACTGAGTGCATAGGTTAGTGACTAAACTGTCTTAATTTGTGCATCATTATATCTGTTCTGTAAACTGCTGCATGTGTTGATCAGTAGCTATATGAGTAACTATATGGGTTATTGATTGGTTGCCGAAGTATTTGTATGGGAGAGTGAGTGTGTGTGTGGGTGGCTGGGAGGTGTGTGATTCTGTGCATAGATGTGTCAACAGTTGATTCACTTGATGTATGCATTCAAAACTGCATGTGGAAACAACTGTATGGATTGTTGACTGTGTGCATGGGTGTATTGGTGAGTGAATGTATATCTCAGTGCTACATGTCAAAGTAAGTACATATGTAAAACACAGTACATGTGAGAGTTGTCATATATAAATTACTGTGCATAAGAGCCAGTGAATGTGTGAGTGGCTATATGGATCATTGTAAACTTGTATCAGGGATTGTATTTTAGAGTAAATATGTGTTAGTATTTGTTTGAATAAGTAAGGTGTGTATAACTGTATAGTTGAGGAAATGGAGGTGTGATTGATTTTCTGCATGAGTGACTAGGTGTGTGAGTAACTCCATGGATGAGTGACAGTCTGTGAGTGTCTGTTTACACTGATTGTATCTAAGGTTATATTAGAGTCTGAAGAGGTTCATCGTATTATCACATGAATGATATCATCAGTGATGTGATCAGTAATGTCAAATGAGATGTTATCAGTGATTTCATCAGTGATGTCATTTGAGATGTCATCAGTGATGTCATCAGTGATGTCATTTGAGATGTCATCAGTGATGTCATTTGAGATGTCATCAGTGATGTCATCAGTGATGTCATTTGAGATGTCATCAGTGATGTCATCAGTGATGTCATTTGAGATGTCATCAGTGATGTCATCAGTGATGTCACTGACCATGTCATGAATGATGTAATATGTGACATCATCAGCAGTGGATTGCTGGTGCGCGATATATAGTTATTGCAACTAACTATATATGCAAATTTCTATGGTTTTGTGCGAGTAAATTATGGTTTTGTAAATGCTAATTCCTAACTATATAAGGTCTAAAACCTATGGTTTTTTCAGTGAATTTTCAAGGTTTTGTAAATGCTAATTCCTAACTATATATGGTCTATAACCTATGGTTTTTTCAGTGAATTTCAATGGTTTTTTAATAGCAAATATCAAAAGCTGTAAAATGTCAAGTACGTGGTAGGTAAAATATTTTCGTATTTATGCACGCTGATATGCTTTGAACGCTGCCCCCCCCCCTCTTTTCTTTTAAAAATTGGAAGAAACAAAAAGTATTCCCTTCCATAAATAACCCAAGACTTTTATTTTGTTATGGCAAGGGAACGAGATAGAGAATAAACTATAGTTGGTCACCATAGGGTTTAAAGAAGGAATGGTTCTTCACCAGATTAGATATTTTCCCAGACCCTCATTCTCCAATGTGATGAACTAGGCTAAAATTCTTCTGGTGCCTGCACCCTGTCACAGAATATCACCCTAAAACATGGAATCTCCCAAACACCAGATTGAGTTGAACCGCACAGTAAGCTTTATTTCTTCAGGGCCTCAGAATTTCTTTTGCTTTGCTCATGGAAATTGTGGGATATTGGAGAGATAAAGTGTCACCATTAAGAAAGGGTAGTATTTAAATTTGCATATCAATTATGTTAAACCTTTTAGACATATGATATGCTAGCTTGCTAAGTAGGTTTTCGTAGTTGTAACTTTAAAGGGTGATCTAGCAAGTTGTAAAGATTTTCTAAAACAGTGGAGCGTATTTAGTTTTTTAATGTACATGTTTATGAAACGATTACACAAATGAAACATTTGTGAGTTTTAAATTTCCGGAGAAGTATAATTCACCAATAGCTTTCTCTGTAGATGTTTTTCCATTAACAATCCCAGTTCCATCACCCGCCCAGGATATCACTACTGTTAGTTGTCATTGTTGCTTCTGTTTTAATAAAAAATGTTTTAAGGTGTTTACTGTTTTTGTTGCGATGTATATATTTATAAGTTATTAAAGTGTTATAATCCTACAAATGTTTTTATCGATTATTGCTCTTTAAGATATTCCCTGTCTACAAACAGAGAAGAATAGGAATATTCTGTCTCCCTTTGCAGATAGTGAAGGATAGGTAATGCGGACTTTTGTCCCCCTTTGTAATCCGTCATGCCTGTTTTTCTCCCCACTGATTGATTGATTGGCTGGACATTTGTTGTTCAAGGAATAGTTCTTTCGAGGTATTCTCTGTTTGCAAATAACGTGGAATAGAAATATTCTGTCTAGTCTTTGCAAGTAGTGAAGGGTGGGTAATGCGGACCTTTGTCCCCCATTGTAATCTGTCATGCCCATCTACTCCCCACTGATTGATAAACTAGTTCCACCCGGACCATTTATTAGAGGTACATCATCTGGCTCAACCGGAGGGTACCCCTAATAAAGAAGACATATGTAAAATACGAAGTAATCACTGTATCCTGTTAAACAGAAACTTTAGCATGAAACACACTTGAAAAGGAAAGGAAAGAAATCGAACAAAATCAGTAGGCCACTGATGAGTTTTTGACTTCGCTAGAAATAAGAAACATGAAAGTGGTGAGAGAACCCAAGCTTGACGTTACTGCAGCCACGAGGTAGCTAGGCTCGGCCACCCCCCCACTGCTCCAACCATGTCTGTCCCACCACCCACCGTGCCCAATAACGGTAACATGAAATAGATACAAATCAGCAGATACCTACCCCCATTCCAGAAACTCCCGAAGGGCAACAGGTTCGCGGCTACGCCCATCCGGAAGACGAGGCCTTCGGCACGTGTAGGGCGAGTCCTGCTGGCAGCCGTCGGCCGGGGAGGTCGTCGCGTAAGGTGGGCCAGGAGAGGAGCCGAGGCCGACGGGATCCCTTGTCCCATCCTCTTCTTTTTTCAATAATGGCTGCGACAACGGGGGGGGATGTCTTGCACATGCCACCGACCCCCCCCCCCTGGGCCAGGAGAGGAGCCGAGGCCGACGGGATCCCTCTTCTTTCTTCCATAATGTCTGCGACAACGGGGGGGGGATGTCTTGCACATGCCACCAACCCCCCCCCCCACTGGGCCAGGAGAGGAGCCGAGGCCAACGGGATCCCTCTTCTTTCTTCAATGTCTGCGACAACGGGGGGGATGTCTTGCACATGCCACCGACCCCCCCCCCCCCCCCCCCCCCGGGCCAGGAGAGGAGCCGAGGCCGACGGGATCCCTCTTCTTTCTTCAATAATGTCTGCGACAACGGGGGGGATGTCTTGCACATGCCACCGACCCCCCCCTCCCCTCATATCTCCTGGTCTGGCCCCGGCTTGGTATGAGCTCCCCGTTCGGTTCTGAAGCGGCGCCCTGCAGGCCACGGGGGGATGTCTTGCCTCTGCCTCCGACCCCCCCCTCTTTTTTTGGGGGGGGAAAATCTGTTTATTAGCATAGTAATTGGAGCAGTTACATCACGGATATCAACTCCAGGTGTCAGCGTGGGGTGCGCTGGGAGGGAGAGGCGGCGCGAACAAGCCTCTCCCACCCCCCCAGGTGGGGGCCCCTCAGCTGCACCCCTAATGCTCCACTCACCCAACAAAAGGTCTCGTCCACTATTGCGAGGCAATGATGCTCAGCTCACCCAGCGGGGGTCTCGTCCACTGTTGCGGTGCAACAGCGCTTCTGAGTTCAGCTAGAAAATGAGTCCTGCGTCCAGAAACGTTCTCCTCAACTTTGAAGATTCTATAAGAGCCACGGGGGCCCCCGACCCCCGCAGACACCCCCGATGGGGAATGACTGCCATGATCATCCACGGAACGACCACGACGTAGCCGAAATGACCAAAATCCTGCAAGACTACCAACTTGATCAGTTCCGGTGGGACACCAGTATGACCCGGTAGGAGAGATTGTTGCTTCCCACCCCACTTTGACTGATGGTTCATGTCGCCAGTCCCCTCTGCTACCCTTCAACGAAAACTTTTGGACTGCCAAAAGAGGTCCCGGTCCAACCACGAGTTGGTGGAGACATTTTGACTATACTTGGACCTTCCTGACCTCACCCAAAATGGCGCCGGTACAAATGAAACTCCCAACTCCTTGTTGTGCCCCGATTGCTCAGCCTTGATATCATGAGATATGTATGCAGTTTTTAGCACATGAATTGATATGGGATAAGACTGATTATATGTTCGGACAATGAATTGATCTGGGATGGGTATTGATTATACGTTCGAACAATGAATTGACATGGGACAGGTACTGATTACACGTTCGGACAATGAATTGATATTAAGTTCTAATGCATCATTGATTACTGTATTTATTGAAGTTTCGAATTGTCGACACTTTTGGTACTTGCTCACAATGAATTTTCGATATGATTTTGTTGCACTTCTCGCACTTTTTACTATGAAATCAACGACCACTGACTCTGTTATGTTTTCCACAAATAAATACCCCCCCCATTTACAGTTCCAGCCTGCTTCGTGGCCGGCCCACGGGGTTGTAGGCCCGTATTTGTGCACCAACATTTTTATTAAAGGTTTTTGAAAAAGCAAACGTAGTTGTAACGCGTAGGTTTTTTCAGTGAATTTCAATGGTTTTTTAATACCAAATATGAAAAGCTGTAAAATGTCAAGTACGTGGTAGGTAAAAACATTTTCGTATTTATGCACGCTGATGTGCTTTGAACGCTGCCCCCCCCTCCTCTTTTCTTTTAGGAGTATTCTCTCTTTGCAGATAGTGAAGGGTAGGTAACGTAAGCCTTTGCCCCCATTGTAACCCGTCGTGCCTGTTTCCCTCTACATTTGATTGATTGTTATCCAAGCATTTACTGTTTTAGAATTGGGTGCTCTCATGCTGACGCCAGCTTCAATCTGAAACATCCAGAAACACTGTAGACTACCAATTCAATCAGTTTCGGTGGAGCCCCAACGTGACCCGGTAGAGAAGAACTTGCCCTCCCCTCTTTGACTGATTGTTCTTGTTGCCTGTCCCTTCTGTTGTCATTTAACAGAACTTTTTGGACTGCTGAAAGGGGTTGTATTCCGACCGCTGGTTGGTGGAGACATTTTGACTATATTCTGGACCTGCGTTGTCGCGTAATGCGTCAAATGACGCGCCGCGTTAGCGCACCCGGAAGTGCACCAGTGCGCAAGGCACAGCTTCCCGGAAACGATCCAGAGCGCGGCGCGCAGCGCGTAACGTAAGCATAACAGGTCATGTGACTTGTTAATAAAACATTTCATTGGTTCATTTTACTTTTGGTTTCCTAATGATGGAAGGCTTGATCATATGACCTAAAAATAACACTTTTCATTGGATTAAAAAATTTTTTTTTCCCAAACGATGAAAGACCCACCTTTTTTATCTCACTCAGCAATCAAAAAAGGTTCCGTTAGATAACAACAGAGGGGACAGGCAACAAGAACCATCACTCAAAAAAGGGGAGGGCAAGTTCTTCCCTACCGGGTCACGTTGGGGCTCCACCGGAACTCATCGAATTGATAGTCTACAGTGTTTCTGGATGTTTCAGACTAAAGCTGGCGTCAGCATGAGAGCACCACCATCTCGTAGCTCCGTCGTGGCCATTCCGCAAGCAATCATGGCAGCAGCTCCCCACCGCAAGCCTGCGGGAGTCGGGGCCCCCAAGACTTTTGTAGAATCTTCAAGGCTGAGGGGACGCTTTCGAGAATGGAGCCCAAGCCCTAGCAGACAAGCGTCCGAGTTCCAAGGTGTCCCAGGGCCATTTTAGTGGACCAGGCCCAAATCCAAAGAGCCGGCCCCCATTTTAAGAGTCCTGTTGCAGCCGCCTATCGCTGCACCGCAAGAGTGGAAGCAACTCAACTACATGGTGAGCGAGACGCAGTAGCCGGAAGAGCGGGCGGTAAACAGCTGAATGGCGGAAAAGGCACAGTGTAGCAAAAGCTGGCGGAATGGCAACTGAAATGGTAAAGGGGCGCCCCACTACAGCAGACGAGCCTCCACCTGGGCGGTTGGACTCACTTTTAGCTCGAACGGCTGAATGGATTTGCACAAAACTTGGCAAAATTGTAGGGACTGTTAGCCCGATGTGCCTTTGCTAGGTCTCAATATATGTGCTTCAGTGGATTTTGAGAAATTAACGTTTAAATCAAGATATATATCTGTAACAGCGCTCCGGGCAGCGATCCGGTCCGCTTACTTTTCGCGTTTCGGAACTTTGCGCGCAGAAAGCTGATTGGCTCTCCGGTGTCTGTCAACATTCTAAACAGTCCGGAGCGGCCGCCATCTTGTCTCTCGGTAGGATCGAGAGAGAAGAAGAGGTGAAAAACGAAAGGGGAATTTAATGAAAGGGGGCAAGGTATCCCCCTCTTGACCCCCTAGGAATGTTGTTGGGGTTATTAAAGGGTCCCGTGGGGAAAAGAAAAAAAAAATGATTTTTCACGGTAGAAGCGCTTCACGGGCCGCGAACTGGGCCGCAAACTGGTAGCGAAACGGGAATTCGCCATTTTGTGCTTCGTTAATTAAATTACTAGGTATAAGGGGGTGCGGGAGACGTATCCTAATCCCCTATGTTTCCTGAGGGTGGCTGAGGAGGCTGATATATGTTGATACATCTCTTCCAGCGGCTGTGCGTGAGCTTTTTTTTTTTTTGCTGCGTGACAGTCCGGAGCGGCCGCCATCTTGTCTCTCGGTAGGATCGAGAGAGAAGAAGAGGTGAAAAACGAAAGGGGAATTTAATGAAAGGGGGCAAGGTATCCCCCTCTTGACCCCCTAGGAATGTTGTTGGGGTTATTAAAGGGTCCCGTGGGGAAAAGAAAAAAAAAATGATTTTTCACGGTAGAAGCGCTTCACGGGCCGCGAACTGGGCCGCAAACTGGTAGCGAAACGGGAATTCGCCATTTTGTGCTTCGTTTTAATTGTTTAGAGACAAAAATTATCGCCGCACATCGGCCACAATGCATGAATATCGTTGAAAAGTCAGCGATATTCATGCATTATCCAGCAAATGCTCTTAGCCGTGTTATCCACCTTCCATTGGATAATATGGTTAAAAACTGCTCTGTGCGTGAGCTTTTTTTTTTTTTTTTTTTTTGCTGCGTGACGTTTGTTAACGTTCGATTCGATGGAAATCAGGAAGTGTTGACCACCATTTTGTCACTGCGAGTAAATATTTTGTTATAAATGAATCCTTATTGATAAACATTGTCTGCGCCATCTTGCGTTTTGTCCAATGCCACAATTTTGTCGTGCACGGCAGCCATTTTAGATGCCTTGACCAGGGCCACTCTCTGCACGCCGCCGATTCTCAGCATGGCTCCCCACCCTCGCACGCATCTCCCCCACGCAATGGTCACCCCCGCTCTCTCTCTCATGCATGGGCCATATACTTCCCCCATCTGCGCTGCTCTTCTCTGAGAATCACACCCTGTGCCCGCTCGACACCTCCCTTTCACCCTATTCACTACCGCACCCTCTGACACTCCTCTTCCTCTGTGTCCGATTGTCCAGGCCGGACCTAGGCTATCACCTAGCCCTGCGGATGTAGTTTATGGCCCCAGCTGTAGAGTATCCAGACATGCCAACCCTCCCGATTCAGGCGTGAGACTACTGATTTCAGTGCTAGTCTTTCGCTTCCCGATTCCTGCAAGGAAAAACCCGGGGGCATATGACCAACAACTAGCGGTAATTTTTGTCTCTAACTTGTTTAGAGACAAAAATTATCGCCGCACATCGGCGAATTTTATCGCACATAAACCTTGCTATTAGCAAGGTTTATCGCAAATGCGATAAAAAACGGCCGCAATGCATGAATATCGTTGAAAAGTCAGCGATATTCATGCATTATCCAGCAAATGCTCTTAGCCATGTTATCCACTTCCCATTGAACAAGCGCATGGTCTTTTAAAGATTTGTGAAGTACTCGGGGCGGCGGTGTGTGTGTGCCCTCTTTCAGGAGCGGGCGGGGGGGCACTGCCAGCAATTTGCAGGCCAGGCAGTGTTCAACACGTGCATCACCCTTTCTCTGCCTGCTATTGCGCTCCATGCTTCGGAAAGGTAAGAAAAAGAACGTGCATTTGAGTTTGAAATGTCCGATCTTGTAGCAGTACACTTGCAAAGCCCACACATGACAATAACCCGATTCAAGGCCCCATTCACCCGATTTTTAAAAAAAATATAGTACTCCAAGACAGTTACATTTTAAAACTTTATTAACATTTAAATATAACGAACGCAACAAAAACTGTAAATATATTTAACCATTTTTTGAAATTAACCAGAACTATAATGATAACAACAACATCAACAATAATATAACTTTTATGCCTAAATTACGCAAACATTTAGCTAATCTGCTAAAGGGGGGAGTCGCAATTTCTTTACAATAATCAATAATAAAAAATCCACATCAATAGGGTTGTCCGTTTTCTCGATGCAGCACTATAGTGCAATATACACAGCACCTGGGGTGTCAAGAGTGAACAGGTCTTTCTTTGTTCCTTAAGATGTTATCTCCGAGAATGCTGATGCATTGGTGTCTGTACACTTCTTTGTCAATTCTGTCAAGATGATAACTGCTTTATAAACAGACGATATCTTTGTTTAGTCATTAGTGTTAAGTGTGTCTGAAACTACAGTTCCCTTCTGTTTTTTTTTCTTCAGGCTCTACAGAGTTTTGTGTGTTGTTCTTTTGAGCGACAATTATTCCAGAGGTTTCAGGTTCACTTGTTTTGTCCTGCAGTGAGTTAACAGCTTTAGAGAGTTCATGTTTATTTGCTATGTCCTGCTGTTCGTCAACTGCTTCAGAGACGTCAGCCTCATTTTTTATGTTTCAGTAGATCCTGGACCTGCCCGGCCGCGCCCAAAATGGCGCCGGTGTAAATGGGACTCGTAACTGCTTGTTCTGTACTGGTTGCCCAACCTTGATATCACGAGATACATATGCAGTTTTGAAGCACATGGCGGAGGCTTGTCTGCTGTAGTGGGGCGCCCCTTTATCGTTTCAGTCGCCATTCCGCCCGCTTTTGCTACACTGTGCCTTTTCCGCCGTTCAGCTGTTTAGCGCCCGCTCTTACGGCTACAGCGTCTCGCTCACCATGTAGTTGAGTTGCTCCCACTCTTGCGGTGCAGCGATAGGCGGCTGCCACAGGACTCTTAAAATGGCGGCCGGCTCTTCGGATTTGGGCCTGGTCCAGTAAAATGGCCCTGGGACACCTTGGAACTCGGACGCTTGTCTGCCAGGGCTTGGGTTCCATTCTCGAAAGCGTCCCCTCAGCCTTGAAGATTGTACAAAAGTCTTGGGGGCCCTCGACTCCCGCAGGCTTCCGGTGGGGAGCGGCTGCCATGATTGCTTGCGGAATGGCCACAACGGAGCTACGAGATGGTGGTGCTCTCATGGTGACGCCAGCTTCAGTCTGAAACATCCAGAAACAAGGTGGGGCTTTCATCGTTTGGGGAAAAAAAATGTTTTAATCCAATGAAAAGTGTTATTTTTAGGTCACATGACCTAGTCTTACATAATTAGGAAAAGAAAAGTAAAATGAACCAATGAAAAGTTTTATTAACAAGTCACATGACCTGTTATGCTTACGTTACGCGCTGCGCGGCGCGCTCTGGATCGTTTCCGGGAAGCTGCGCCTTGCGCACCGGAGCACTTCCGGGTGCGCTAACGCATCGCGTCATATGACGCATTACGCGACAATGCAGTTGCAGAATATAGTCAAAATGTCTCCACCAACCAGCGGTCGGAATACAACCGCTTTCAGCAGTCCAAAAAGTTCGGTCAAATCTTAAGAGCGGGAGCAACTCAACTACATGGTGAGCGAGACGTTGTAGTCGCAAGAGCGAGCGGTAAACAGCTGAATGGCGGAAGAGGCACAGAGTACCAAAAGCGGGCGGAATGGCAACTAAAACGGTAAAGGGGCGCCCTACGACAGCGTGTCTTCAGGTGAAACGGATTGTGGGACAAGGTCCAGAATGAAAGATTCTTCAAAAGGGAAAAAATTCCGCCGGACCCCGGGAGCCGGACGGAGGCCCCCGGGGGCGATCTCAGGCCTCACCAGGGCAACACGACTTGGGGAGGGGGCAGGAGCCAAGCGCCCCCTCTCAGTCCGCGCCATCTCACCGCCCCTCGGGGGCCTCCGTCAAGCGGTTTAGGGAGGCACCGTATCACATTGTTTTCCAATGCAGTCAGGTCCACAAATGGACCCCACTTACTTTGAATAGTGAAGCTGCAGCAGGTGCAAATAAGGTTTAAACAGTGTTACAAGAGCTGCTTAGAACTCTGAAGTATGGCACTCTACAACCAGGACTTATGCCATTTATGTAAGGCAGTGACATGGAAGCAAGTCAGGGACAAAAAGCATGAACGAACATTCACGTATGAAAATCTTATTTGGAGAAGGGGTAGAATCCAAACGCCCCCTGCCAGTTCGCGCCACTACACCGTATGTGGAAAATCTGAAGCCATCATTCTACAAACTCTCAACGCTTGTTATCAGTGCATGAGTTTCATGCTCGATCGATTGAGCTAGCCAGATCGGGCAATAAAAAGTATAAAATAGTTATGTAAATAGTTATTTAATAAAATGTTTTACTCTGTTTCTTTGCTGGTGTGTTGTGTATATTTATAATATTTGCATAGGGTTTGCCGTTATTTTGGGCGGTGTGGGTGGCGGAGTCGAGCTGTTTTGCAGCCCTCATGGTGTGGAGCTCAGTTCATTTCACTATTTTAGTATTTCTCATGAAGGGTTATTCCTAATGTTTGTATTTTACCGAGGTCAAAAAGAGATCGAATTAGTGGTCTACTGATTTTGCTCGATTACTTTTATTTTTTTACACGATTTTTCACTATCTGCAAAGACTAAACAGAGTATTGCGACTTTGTGCTTGTTTGTAAATAGAGAATGATCCAAAGAGAACCAATTGTAAAACAGTAAATGCTTGGATAATAATCAATCAAATGGAGAGACAAGCAGGTACGACGGATTACAACAGGGGTAAAGGTCTGAGTTAACTACCGTTCACTATCTGCAAAGAGAGAGTACTACTAAGAGAAAAGAGGGGAGTGGGGGGGGGGCAGCGTTCAAAGCACATCAGCGTGCATAAACACGAAAACGTTTTTACCTATCACGTACTTGACATTTGACAGCTTTTGATATTTGCTATTAAAAAACCATTGAAATTCACAGAAAAAACCATAGGTTATACTCCATATATAGTTAGGAATTTGCATTTACAAAACCTTGAAAATTCAATGAAAAAACCATTGGTTGTAGGCCATATATAGTTAGGGATTTGCATTTAGATAACCTTATTTTACTCGCATAAAACCATTGAAATTCCATATATAGTTATAAGCGCTAACTATATATCGCGCACCCGCAATCCACTGCTGATGATGTCACATATTACATCATTCATGACATGGTTAGTGACATCACTGATGACATCACTGATGACATCTCAAATGACATCACTGATGACATCACTGATAACATCTCATTTGACATGACTGATCACATCACTGATGATATCATTCATGTGATAATACCATGAACCTCTTCAGACTCTAATATAACCTTAGATACAATCAGTGTAAACAGACAGTCACTCATCCATGGAGTTACTCACGCACCTAGTCAGTTATGCCAAAAATTAATCACACCTCCATTTTCTCAACTATACAGTTATACACACCTTACTTATTCAAACATATACTAACACATATTTACTTTACTCTCTTATACAATCTCTGATACATGTTCACAATGATCCATACAGCCACTCACACATTCACTAGCTCTTATGCACAGTTATTTATAGATGTCAACTCTCACATGTACTGTGTTTTACATATGTACTTAATTTGACATGTAGCACTGAGATATCCATTCACTCACTAATACACTCATGCACAGTCAACCGCCCGTACAGCTGTTTCCACATGCAGTTTTGAATCTATACATATAGTGAATCAACTACTCACACATCTATGTACAGAGTCACACACCTCCCAGCCACCCATACACACACACTCAGTTTCCCATACAAATACTTGGAGAACCAATAAATAACCCATACAGTTACTCATATAGCTACTGATCAACATATGCAGCAGTTTGTAGAACAACAGATATAATGATGCACAAATTAAAACAGTTTAGTCACTAACCCATGCACTCAGTGAGACACATTTAATCACTCACTCAATCAGTCAGTCATGCACCTAGTAAATCCTTCATCCAGACACTTATACATGCACTCATTCTTCAATATGTAAAACATGTTTTAACTTTACAGAAACATACAGTCACTGGATGTTGTATTCAGTGATGTCATCAGTGATGTCATTTGAGATGTCATCAGTGATGTCATCAGTGATGTCACTAACCATGTCATGAATGATGTAATATGTGACATCATCAGCAGTGGATTGCGGGTGCGCGATATATAGTTAGCGCTTATAACTATATATGGAATTTCAATGGTTTTATGCGAGTAAAATAAGGTTTTCTAAATGCAAATCCCTAACTATATATGGCCTACAACCAATGGTTTTTTCATTGAATTTTCAAGGTTTTGTAAATGCAAATTCCTAACTATATATGGAGTATAACCTATGGTTTTTTCTGTGAATATATATATATATATATATATATATATATATATATATATATATATATATATATATATATATATATATATGTTCCAAAAGTTGTCCTGTGCTTAAAAGACGCCACTCCGCAAAGATAAGTTCTTCGAACCTTTATTTTCAAACAGGCAGCTTCCTACAGAGTTCTTTAATGACGCCCTGACGCGTTTCGAGGCAGCAGCCTCTTCCTCAAAGGGCAAAGCAGTAAGTGTTCAGCTGCACGTTCCAACTTCTAATTCCCTTCTCTGCATGCCGCTCCCACAGGGTACTCTCACAGCATGCTGGGTGTTGTAGTGCTTTGTATGCTGAGCACTCACCTTCGTGTTGCTATTTCCAGTCTTTTGAAACCCCTCCAATGGGGCTCCGTTGGGACAGTTGTCTGTTTGTTTGGGGTAATCTTTGCGCCGCCAATGCCAGCATAATTCAGGCATGAGGACCCATTGTCGATTTAATAGGGCGGTGCATCCTTCCACGGCCGGACTGCCGCGTGAAAATGTTCCAAAAGGTGTCCTGTGCTTAAAAGACGCCACTCCGCAAAGATAAGTTCTTCGAACCTTTATTTTCAAACAGGCAGCTTCCTACAGAGTTCTTTAATGACGCCCTGGCGCGTTTCGAGGCAGCAGCCTCTTCCTCAAAGGGCAAAGCAGTAAGTGTTCAGCTGCACGTTCCAACTTCTAATTCCCTTCTCTGCATGCCGCTCCCACAGGGTACTCTCACAGCATGCTGGGTGTTGTAGTGCTTTGTATGCTGAGCACTCACCTTCGTGTTGCTATTTCCAGTCTTTTGAAACCCCTCCAATGGGGCTCCGTTGGGATAGTTGTCTGTTTGTTTGGGGTAATCTTTGCGCCGCCAATGCCAGCATAATTCAGGCATATATATATTACCTACTGGCGGTCGCCAGTAGGTAGTTATAGTTAGGATTGTTTTCCATAGGAAATCCTCAACATTCTATTTGGAATAACTATGGCCCTGGTTGAAGAATCTTAGCGAATTTCTTATAGAAGATGGCTCGGTCCGCTGCGCTCCTTCCCTGAAAGTTTGGGGGGGATTAGTCAAGTGGGGGCTGAGATATAAGGGGGGTCCCAAAACGTGTTTTCTACATGTTATTTTCCATAGGACCTTTAGACTCGGCTACAGGTCGAACGGCTGAATGGATTTATAAGAAATTTGGCAAAACTGTAGAGTCCGGTTCGCAGATTACGCTTTTTTCGGAATGGTGTAAATCCGTTCAGTAGTTGTTGAGAAAATTAAAGTTAAAGTCAATTATATATCTATAGGCTTGCTTTCTCAAATTGTGCACAATGTTGATTGGACCAATTCCATTTCTGTCTTTGGCATATATTGGAATATACCAAGGCAGATCGAGGAAAAAGTGTCATCAATTGTCGAAAGGTGTCTTTTAGAAGCATTTCCAGACCTACCCCAGTGATTGTGCCTAGATCGTTCCCACCACAGTGCACAATTATAAGGTCTGGTTCTGGGAGATGCATAAAAGTTTTCACCAATGGAATCAATTGATGACATTTCAATCCTCTTTTGCCAATCCATGTTATGTGTACATTTGGTAAGCAGAGGTTGCAAATTCGTCTGCTTACTGCATATTTTTCACTCCAGTGAATATAACTGTGTCCTATTAGACAGACCTTCATTTTCAAGGGATTTGTGGTCGTCCTCCGATTGGTTCTGGAAGTGGAATGGGAGTTAGAAGTTGAAATTCTAAATAAAGAAAAAGGAAGAGGCTGGGTGTGGTTAAAAAAATAAAAATGATTGGTTGATTGTAATAAGTGGAGATTGAACAGTACGTTGCATGTTAATGTTTATGTTAAACGAAAAGTACTATTGGGTGTGAAAAAACAAGACATGTAACAGAGCTGTGGATTGGCAGGTGTTTCTGGAGTTTGTTGTAGAACGTTGAGACGTGAACTTTTGACCTGTGCCTTCAGCAAGGTGCAGAATGAGGTGTAACCATGGAAACATCCGGAGATGGCAGTTGGTGATGGGTTCACTCTTTGGTGCCTCTGCATCTGCACTCTGTTCTGTGGTGGCAGGCAGAGAACTGTTTGTTATTGTGGAGATGAAAGTGTGATAAGAAGAGAAATACGACATAGCGTTTGGCCTATAGAAGCGTGGGAGCAGTGATTAAGTCTGAGTGAAGCGGAACTGTGGCGGTGCTTGGTAACAGTAAAAAAAATGTTTTAACAATGGTATAACTGTCTGTACGGTGCGCGACTTACTAAGAAAGAGTTCACGGGCCGTAATTGGCTTGCCGGTTCTAGTATCAGTAAGTGAGGTCGAGAAAAGAAAACATTCAGGACTTTATTTATGAAGGCCTTGCGCCACCGGTGCGTCACTTTTTCTCATTTTAAAAAATTACGCACCGGCGGCGCAAGGTCTTCATAAATAAGGTCCTCAGTGTGTACAGTTGAGGTTATGTGGAACCCATGAATAGTTTTTCAATATGAAATCATTTCAGTTGAGATTATGGATTAAAAGATTAACCGTGAATATTTGAAATGTTTAATTAGAAATGTACTGTTTTAAAGGCAAATCATTCTGTAATATGAGTACAGAAATTGCAAAAAACACAGTAATTGGTATTGTCAGTAGTACATGGAATACAAACGCTATAGTTGAAGAAAAATGAATATAGTTGGAAAAAAACATTGTACACTCTTATAAGGAAGTATATCATATTTTAATAAATGGAAGAAGGTCTCTGGCCTTTCAGTTAGGGAACGATATATGAAAATGCAAGTGGTTATACATCATTACTTTATCAATCAGCTGTCTACATGCGATGCACTATCAAGTTTGTGTTATGTTACTGTGTACGGGGAAAAAAAGGCGCCAAAAGCGACAAAATGGCGAGAGGTGCATGTATGTAATCTGTTGGATGCTGCGCAAATCAGTATTGAGGAGAACTACTGTATTGATATATCTTTTGAAGGTTGCAGTATTGCATTTGAAATACAGCACAAGTAACAATGGAAATATTGTTGAAAGAACATATTTTTCTGTAAAGTATTTTAAATTAATAATTTTATAGAAAATTAAAGGAGCAGAGGCGTGTGAGGCGGAAATAAGCAGTTGAGATGCGAAATGGCGTTTACAGTTATAAAAAACTCGTTTAAAATTTACACATTAATTAGGGTACATGTAGCATATATTAGCGAGTTTTGCATCGAGTACGTTTGAAGTAACCTTACATAAGATATGCAATAGAATTGTTGAGATTAGACTGTAAAAAAATAAAGTTGAAAATCGAGTAGCTGAAGAAACAAATGTAGTCCACATAAAAGATCAAAATTTAAACAACACGAAATCATAATGTCCACTGTTAGTAAAGCCAATAGGTCTGTTCTTCAAAAGAAAATATGGAAAAGAACGTGAAGAATATAGGGAAGCAAAAGGAAATGAGGACGTCAATGGTTTGTATAAGAGTTATTGAAGCATTGTTTAGGCAAAATAGGTAGCTTCTGCTTGTAACAGGAAATCACTTTTATCATTTGAAAGTATGTCAGCTATCCAATAGAAAAGAGTAAAGCAGTACTCATAATCTGTTAAAATCGGAGCCTCTTTTATTATCACAGGGCAGCTCGGTGGGTTTTCGATGTAGTTCTCTGTTAGGAAAGAGTTAACCGTCCATTGTGTAGGCAAAGTAGGCGGCAAGTGCTTCTAACAGGAAATCACTGTTATCATCTGAAAACATGTCAGCCATCCAATTGAGAAGATCAAAGGAGCATTCATGATCTGTCATTATTGGAGCGTCTTTTACCATCATTGGGCAGCTTGGTGGGTTTTCGATGTAGCTCTCTGTTAGGAAATCTTGCGCCGCTGCAAATATATTCCAATGACCCAGAACTCCTTGTATCGCTGCAAAGGCCAAAAACCCTCCGTTGTAACAAAGCTGTTCATGATCAAGTAACGGATTCATGAGGTGATTGTAATTCGGTTCAGGAGGTACCAAATTGCAGAGACATAAATCCAGGGCCCACGTGAAATCACAGCTCAGGCAATGAAATACAGGCTGCACACAGGTGAAATACGAATATCGAAATGATAATCGATATGAAGTATTCAAATTTGAGAGTGCTAAGGTGCCGTAGTACAGAAGTATTCTCTGTCGAAATAGTTCTAAGTTGTCCGGCTCGTTTGCGAAGGCAGGAGGGACATCCATTTTGAATTTCCCAAGATGGTAAAGGAAACGGCGCAGCACTGCCGGTTGTATAGCAACTCCACAGAATTAGGTCGCCGGCTATGCAGTGGAGAGGAGCAGAATGACTTGATACATTTTCTAGGAGTCTAGTCACTTAAATATTGCTTAGTAGTTATCAAAAAAGTAGATTTTCTTGAAGGTCACTTTTTTTTTACATCAATGCTGTTTTCTGTGAATGTTAGCTAAGTGAAAGATATATGTGTGAGCAGATGCTACGTTAAGTTTTAAATGTGACAATGGAGCTCTTGTTCATGTCTTCCGATTCAAGGTCAGTATTCGCTGCCAAATGCAAATATCAAGAAACGCATGCGTGGGGTAGATAGTCTGCATTCTTAAAGGAAAGCAAATGGAGGGTTATTTTTACCGCGTTAGCATTGTCGTTTAAAAAGTTACAGTGATTTTCATTATATGTTAAGAAAGTGTCACTGATGAAGACTGAAAATAAATCCTTATAAATAACAGGGACTGGTGTATTTTAGAAAAGGTGTGTAACATTACATGAATTGTAAAAAAAAAAATAATGTAATTGAAAGTGTATGGTTTGAAAATGAAATGTAGAGGTTTATAGTTCACGTTTTGAAAGCGGTTCTAGAGGGTCAGATGCATGATAGATTTATAAAAAATAGAACATGTTTTTCAATAGTATTATGGAAAAAATATGTGCCTTTATGTACTATTTAGATTATCTGCCTGTTGCCTATTCTTTGAGTTTTAGTAATCCTGTGTCTTATAAGTTTTCCAGGGGCGGTTTGAGGTTCATGGTGGGCTTGGGCAGGGAGGGTAGGTTGGGGGTTTGTAATAGGGGGTCCGGGTGGGGTGGAGTGCGGAGTTTAGTGAAGAGTGAGGGGGGCGGGGGGGTTAGGGTGTTTGGTAATGGAGCAGAGTCAGAGGACGCCAAATTTCTGTTATGGGGTGCCACGGAAATATGTATTTATTCTCAGAGGTTTATTATATTAAGGATATATATTAACATGGTGGCTCTTGTGGTTTTGTGGTTCTGTGCATGTGTATAATGCTGGCCCTGTAGCTTTTGTCTATGGACCTCATTACGACACAGGGGAGCCACGTTGCACAGTTGGAGATCAGAGTCTTAGGAAATAAAACTTTATAATTGTAAGGGCTCTCAGCGATACAAATCGCCCGTTCTCGGTGTAAAAAATATCACCGCTATTGGTGGTATTTTCTACTGTGTTAGTGCTCGAAGGAGAATAGTAACATATATGTGAAAGAAAATTCTGTAACAGGCTCAGCATTTCACATTATCGCGTGAAAACAAAAGTTGTTCTCACATAGCAATAAGTCTCTTATAATTAAGGGACGGAGTGTATATAGTGCTATTTACTACTCTGCTATGGGAACGATGTCGAATATTTCATAAGAGGAGGCTTTAAAAGTTTTTCGATAAACTGGTTTTCCAGGGAAGTGGGTGGAGTGTTCTGTGTAAATTGCAGAATAGAAACTAGTAAGAACCAATTGGAAGTGTTGTTTTAAAGTCACATGACTGCACATGCGTGTCTCGACGCCTGTTTTGGAAACAAGTGTTATGATGCTTTTGATTTCTTAAAGTTGCTACGATATTTTTCAGTATGTCATACTATCCAAATAAAGTGAAGAAATTTAACTTTTCTTGGAGCATTTATGACTCTCAATTTTGTGTTTAATTAGAATAAAGCTTTGCTCTCCGTATACAAGAAGTTTTCCACAGTTCGTGCATTTCATGTGCACGTTCGCCAGATATGGTTTCAAGTCCATTTCAGCACTCAATGGAGGTACAGGTCGTCCACCGGAAGATGTGCTGATTACTTCTGATGGTAATAGCGTGGCCTCCGTTTTTCTTCTCAAAGGTGGTCGCTCATTTCCTTCAGATTCGGAAGATGAATGCGGAACGGTAGCCATTGCAGCGAAGTCTTCGGGAAGATGTTCGACGTTGTTCTCTCTTGAGAGTAGAAAAGAAAGTGATGGAAGTGGGTGGAGTGCTGCGTGTAAATTCCAGAATAGAAACTACCAAGAACCAATTAGAAGTGTTGTTTTGAAGTCACATGACTTCACATGCAAGTGTCAGGTCCTGTACGCGATAGGAGGGTGCGCGCACCCGGTCTCGCACTAAAATAAAGCGGCGAAAAACCATCTCATAATATGCTCTTGGAGCACGCTTTGGTAGAAAGAGTTAGTTCTGAAAAGAACTTTTTTTTTTTTTGGGAAACAAGTGTTATGATGCTTTCGATTTTTTAAAGTTGCTACGTCATTTTTCAGTATGTAATACTATGAAAATGAAGTGAAGAAATTTATCTTTTCTTGGGGCATTTGTGACTTTCAATTTTCAGTTAAATAAGAACGAGGCTCTGCTCTCCATACAAAAGAATTTTTCCACACTCATTGCATTTCATATGCACCTTCGCAAGATATGGTCTCAAGTCCATCTCAGCACTCGATGGAGATACAGGTCGTCCACCAGAAGATGTGCTGGCCACCTCTGATGGTAATAGCGTGGCCAGGGCTCTTGTCGAGGCTTTTGCATAATGCTCAGGGTGCCTTTGTTTAACATGCCGCTGCATGGTGTGTATAGAAAAGGAATATTTTCTATCTGGATTTCCCCTTGAGAGCTCCGAATTGCATATCGTGCAGGTTACTTTTGGCGCATTCACTTTCTTTTGATCTTCAGGATAAGTAAAAAATTGCCAAATGAAAGATTCCTTTTTTCTTCTTAACGGTGGTCGCTCATTTCCTTCAGATTCGGAAGATGAATGCGGAAGGGCAGCCATTTCAGCAAAGTTTTCCGGAAGATGCTCGACGTTGTTGTCTCTTGAGAGTAGAAAATATTGTGAGGAAAGTGGGTGGAGTGCTTCGTGTAAATTCCAGAACAGAAACTACTAAGAACCAATTGCAAGTGTTGTTTTCAAGTCACATGACTTTACATGCGCTTCTTAGGACGTGTAGGCGGTGACACTATCTAGTTACGAACGTGATTTCATACTTAGGAACTAGCATTCAAAAAACCTATGAAATTCACTGAAAAAACCATAGGTGATGTCACTAACCATGTCATGAGTGATGTAATATGTGACGTCATCAGCAGTGCATTGCACGCGCAAGTTATAGTGAGTCCAACTAACTATACCGTGGAATTTCATTGGTTTTATGTCATTAAAATTTCCAGCTAACTATAACTGGTGTCAAACCTATGGTTTTTTCAGTGAATTTCATAGGTTTTTTAAATGCTACTTCCTAACTATAACGTGTGTAAAACCTAGGGTTTTTTCAGTGAATTTCATAGGTTTTTCAAATGCTATTTCCTAACTATAACGTGTGTAAAACCTATGGTTTTTTCAGTGAATATATATATATATATATATAATATATATATGTCTACAAAAAAACAAAGGTTAAACTGATATTATAGTTAAGCTCAGTTTTCACATGTATAAAACCATAGACATTCGGCAGTTACTGAGCTAACTATAACTTATGCATTAACACAATACACTGCCTATAATCTCACATACTACATCACTCATGACATGGTCAGTGGCATCACTAGTGGCATCTCAAATGACATCACTGATGACATCATCCAGTGAAAGTAAGTATTTTCTAAGAGTTTATGATTGTTAAACATATATTCTAGGCCTTTATAAAAGTTAAATTAATATACTAGTTGTACTACTAATGAGTGATACTACTTATAATTTACATTATATGAGTGGCTGTGTAACTGTGAATATCTGTGTGTAAGTGGGCTCCGAGTGGCTGTATGGGTGTGTGAGTGGGTATATTGGTGTATAATTGGGTGTGTGAGTAGCTGTGTGAGTGAGTGGATGTTTGAGTGCTCTATGGTTGGGTGGGTCACTATGTGAGTGAATGTGTGTCTGAATGGCTGTATGAGTGAGTGAATGTGTGTCTGAATGGCTGTGAGTGAGTGATTATGTGTTTAGGTAGCTGTATGGCTGAGTAAGTTGCTGTTTGAGTGGGTGTTGGGTTAAGTGAGTTAGTGTGTGAGTGGCTGTATTGAGATTGAGTGTCTGTGTGAATGGCTTTATAGGGGTGTGTGCAGTTGTGTTTGTGTTTGTATGAATGTGGGAATTGGAATATAAGTGGTTGTGTGGGTGTGTGAGTTAGTGTGCAAATGCTTGTATGGATGCGTAGTTTGCTTTTTGAGAGACTGTATGTGTGAGTGAGTGGGTGTATGAGTGGGTATAGAGGTGAATAAGTGGGTGTGTGAGTAGCTGTATTGGTGAGTATGTGGCTGTGTGAGTAACTATCTGTGAGTGACTGGTTGTATGAGTAGTTATATGGGTAAGTGAGTAGTTGTGTGAGTTGCTGTATGAGTGAGTATGTGGGTGTGTGAGTGGATCTATGGATGAACAATTAGTTATTTGATTACTTGTATGGGTCTGTGAATGGGTATGTAAGTGGTTGTGTAGGTCTGTACATGGGTATATGAGAGTTTGTATAGCAGTGTGAGTGGGTATGTGAGTGGTTCTGTAGATGATGTAATCAGTGATGTAATCAGTGTTGTCGTTTAATATGTCATGAGTGATGTCAGCAGTGATAAAACAGACTATGTCATGAGTGATGTAATATGTGAGGTTATAAGCAGTGCATTGTGGGGACATACATTATAATTATCTCAGGCAACTATAACTGCTAAATTTCTATGGGTGTGTATGAGTGATATATGAGATTAAGTACAATGTTCCTCTAAGGTTTTTTAAATTATATATCCTAACTATAACACTGCTGTAACCTTTGTTTTTCTCTGTGGATTTCTAAGGTTTTTTTATATTCTATTTCCTAATTGTAACATCCCTTTAACCTTGAACTTTTACAGTGAATATATGGGTAAATGTCTAGTACATATTATACACTATAGCTGTGTAAAGGTCCATAAGGTAATGTCTCAAGAACCCTTGTGTGCGTTTAAATTTCGGAAACTGATTTTTTCTCTAGTGTCTTTCCCAAGACATCTGTGATAACACGAATATTCTTAAAAAGAAGACAGCAAAACTACAAATGGGTAAATCTCTTCCAAACAAGGATACTTTCTCTTGGCTATATGAGCTAAGTGTTTCTTTGTTTGGTGGAGTAGATGTCCCCTCATTCCTCTGCTTCAAGAACATGTCACCAACATTCTTAGGAAAGCTGTCCAAGGGACCTTTTGGCAAACATTCCATCAACATGGGAAAAGATGGGAATTAATTTTCCTACTGAAAACATGGATGGTGCAGAGGAAAATTAATGGAGCTTTGAAGTAATTTTGCACATTTCCATACTTGTAGTAATCTAAACGATCATTGATGGAGTCTACTCTCACCAGGGCACCAGAAGAAAGAACCCACTTATGATACTTACTACATAGAGATTGTGGTTTGATAGATGAATGCTGCATCCAAGTAGTCACATTGTTGTTCAAGGTAGAATTGCTGAGAAAACACATTTACTTTGTGTTTGTCAAGCCTAAGAACTTAGGATCATTAGTAGGCCTGGGCGGTAAATTCCATTCCGCTAGCCGAATTTACGGAATTTGGGTAATTTTGCGTTCCACGGAGAAGGCGAATTTGCCCAAAATTCTGCATTTCAGGACTTCGCGAATTGTTTTTCTTGTTCGCGTTCTCAAGATGCGTGTTTGCAAGATGTTTACCCCCGAGCACGCAAACAACGATTGGGAACAGGAAAAAAGCATAGCGAACAAGCAATTCCGCGTGTTCGCAAAATTTCTGTGTGTTTGCAGAGATTTTTTACCGTTTCACGGAGATTTGCATAACGTGATTACACAAATTCCGCCCACCCCTAATCATTAGAGCTTTACAGATATTTGGTATTATCTGAAGCACTCGATATGCTTATATTTTTAAGTGGTTCGCGTTCAGATTGAAATTTTATGAAATAATCATGATGGCCAGAGTGCAAACATGCCTGCCTATTCATCCAACAAGAGTCCTCAGTTTTCACCAAAATGCCTACTCAACTAGAGTACTTTCTACTGGTTATTAGTAAGTGATATCTTTATGGATAAATATCTACTGCAAATTCTACTGTATTAATTTGTAATGCACCATGAAGAAATGTCTCTGGTGACCTTTTGTGCCTTTAGTATTGGTAACGTGATTGAAGTGAGGGATAAAATCGATTTTCCGTAATCATCGTAATCTTTTGTTAGCATGATGTATCTATTTGTATGTGTACCCTCCACTATTAGTTATTGTTTTCATATAATTAGCTAAGTTGCCTCTACCTGTTGTCTTTCTTTATTTCTTAATTATAAACATAAATCTGGACAAACGCAATTTTGTTCGTACACACTTTAGATTCAGCTGCGGTCATGTGCTCCCTTCCAGTAGTCAGTAGGCCTCTGCTAGTTGAGTTATAAGAAGCAGCTGAATGCACACTATTCTTTCCTCATCCTGAGACCCAACGTCGTATCTGGCTTCAGAGGTGATAAGCGCATTCCTGAAGGCGTCGTGCCTGCGCTCCGAGGCACTGAGATGAAAGGGAGTCGACTCTCCTGACCCTCCTCAATAATAGTAGAAGCAGACTTTCAAATTACCTTTGTGTGCCATATATGGTCTTTCCTTCAAGCTTATGTGCCAACCGGTATATTTACATGTACGGTGATCTCATACAGAATGAAAAAGGTATATATGCTATGTATTGACTGTGAACCGGCAGTATTGTCTGCGGCACCGGCTGGGTGACGACGGAGAGGCTCCTCTATAGAGTATTTGTTTGAATGAACGATTGACTTTTCTTTACTGTCAACTGACTGATTATTTTGGTAAGACAGTTTTGGGGCTATTGGTAGGTATAGCTCCATAAGTTATATTTTATGGTACGTCAGAAGAATAGTGTACAGTTTTATTGTAGAGCCCTCATTACTCCCAGTACCATATTGCGGAGACCAATGCTGCCTTTGTGCCCAATGACATTATTACTACATAAAATAAAGAATGGTATTCATCTTAAAATTTTGGTTGTTATTATTGAGTATTTATTTTTGGAGTCCTAAATCTATCAAGAACAGTGCTGTCACATATTTTTGAGACAGGAGAGTTGTGACACTGATGTGTTTTGGCCAATAGTTAAAAAACATATATAGAAACTTTCAATGTATTGTTTAAGATAAGTGATTTACAAATGGGGTGTATAAGTGTTATAATTATAGACAACAAAAACTATTTCAAATTAATTTCAAATAACTTTCTGGATTTGCAGTGAAGTCACAACATTATCACAATGTCATCGCTAATCCAATGGCGCACATAAAACATGTATTTTATTTGGTTTAACAGCCACAATAGCACAGTATCTACAGTTCAGGAGAGTGGCCCGTTTCTGATCTTCGTGCCACCGCCTCTGCATCGCTGTAGGGGACTCAGTCTCCCAGGCACCCTTGATCCACAAACTAAGTGCTCAAATAGCTCCGGCAGTCCAGGGCCAAGGGCAGGCCCATCCACACCCTTCATGCCCGCAGGAGGCTGGACTGGGCCCTCCATCTAACAACCGGAATCCTCACAAGGTACAGGGTCAATATTAGATTTTTATCCAGAAGTGACTGTTTTGGCTGTATCCTATTGTGAAATGGTCAAGCAAAAAGGAGATCATGGGCCAGCGGGTGGAGGGACAGTAGCCACACTTGATACATTTTTAACCAGGGCGGCAAGTGTCCTTACATGTGAAATTGAATTGACAGAGCAGTGCTTCTCATTGGAGCCTCTGTCCTCCCAGAAGCAGTCTTCTTTAGGGGGTTTTGTGCCGATAATGTTAGCATCCAGCCCCTCCTAATAGCTCCACTAGACTTTCCTACAACTAACCAATCAGTACCTTCACCTGCGGCACCTACCCACTCGTAATATCTACTAGTGGTCATGACCTTTATTCCCAATCAATCAATCAATCAATCAATCAATCAATCAATCAATCAATCAATCAATCAATCAGTTATTTGTAAAGAGCGCTACTTACCCGTGAGGGTCCCAAGGTGCTCGGGGAGGGGGTGCTGCTACTGCTTGAAGAGCCAGGTCTTGAGGAGTCTTCTGAAGGAAAGTAGGTCTTGGGTCTACCGTAGGTGGGTGGGGAGGGTGTTCCAGGTTTTGGTGGCGAGGTAGGAGAAGGATCTGCCGTCGGAGGGCGTTCTTGGATGCGGGGGACAGCGGCAAGGGCGAGGCTGGCAGAGCGGAGCTGGCGGGTGGGGGTGTCGAAGCTGAGCCTGCTGTTCAGGTGGGCTGATCCGGCGTTTTGAAGTGCTTTGTGCTCGTGGGTGAGGAGCTTGAAGGTGATCCTCTTATCTACGGGGAGACAGTGTAGGTCTCGCAGGTAGGGGGTGATGTGGCTGCAGCGGAGGATGTTCAGAATGAGTCAGGCAGAGGCATTTGGATGCGTTGTAGTTGATGCAGGTGCTTCACTGGGATTCCTGCGTAGAGTGCATTGCTGTATTCCAGTCTGCTGGTGACGAGGGCCTGTGTCACTGTTTTTCTTGTTTCGGTTGGGATCCACTTGTAGATCCTGCGGAGCATGCAGAGGGTGTTGTAGCAGGAGGAGGAGATGGCGCTGACCTGCTTTGACATGGAGAGGGAGGAGTCGAGGATGAATCCCAGGTTGCGTGCATGGTCTGTGGGTGTCGGTGCTGCTGCCAGCGTGGTCGGCCATCAGGAGTCATCCCCGGCTGAGGGGGTGGGTCAGAGGATGAGGATCTCCGTCTTGTCCAAGTTCAGCTTCAGGCGGCTGCTCTTCATCCAGTCAGCGAGGGCCTTCATTCCCTCATGGAGGTTGGTTTTGGTGGTGTGTGGGTCCTTGGTGAGTGAGAAGATGAGCAGGGTGTCACCGGCATAGGAGATGATGCTGATGTGCCGGCATTCCACTTGTGCAAGGGGGGCATGTAGACGTTGAACAGGGTCGGGCTGAGGATTGAGCCCTCGGGACCGCCGCCGATGATGTCGGTGGCTTTGGAGAAGAAGGGCGGGATGCAGGATGCGGGTGCTCTGGGTTCTGCTGGAGGGAAAGAACGTGGTCCAGGTTGGGCCTTCTCTTGTATTCCAGCTTCTTGGAGGTGTGTTTTTAGGGTACGGTGGCAGACCGTGTCGAAGGCTGCTGACAGGTCCAGGAGGATGAGTGCTGATGTTTCGCCGTTGTCTAGTTGGCACCTGATGTCTGTGGTGGCGATGAGGGCTGTCTCGGTGATGTGGTCTCATCTGAAACCAGACTGGGACGGGTCTAGGATGTTGTTGTCTTCGAGGTGGCGGGTCAGCTGCGCTTTGACGATTTTCTCGATGACCTTTGCCAGGAATGGGAGCAACGAGATGATCCGAAAATTCTTGAGGTCCTTGGTGTCCGCCTTGGGCTTCTTGAGGAGGCAGTTGATCTCGGCATGCTTCCAGCTTTCCGGGAATGTACCTGTCTCAAAGGAGATGTTGATGACCTTCCGTAGTTGGGGTTCGATGGTTGCGTCTGCTTTGTTGAATACGTGGTCTGGGCAAGGGTCTGATGGTGATCCTGAGTGAATGGACTTCATGACCTTGCGAGTCTTGTCGTCGTTGACGTTGGACCAGGAGGTCAGATGGATAGCGCGGGTTGGGTTTGCAGGGGGGTGAAGTCAGGCGTACAGGCGTAGTCGGGCGGTCGTGGTCCTGAAGCTGTTGTGGATGTTGGTGATCTTGTGGTGGAAGAAGATGGCCAGTGAGTCGCACAGTTCTTGTGAGGGCGGGATGTTGTTGGTGTTGGCGCTGGGGTTGGAGAGTTCCTTTACGATGCCGAAGAACTCTTTGCTGTTGCGTGTGTTGTTATCCAGGCGGTCTTTGAAGTAAGATGTCTGCGGGTGGCGTTCTTGTGGGTTGTGTAGTTGTCCTTTGTGCGTTTGTGAAGCAATTTCTTCTCCAATTTTCGGCATGCGTGTTTGGAGGCCTGGAGCTTGTCGGTGAACCAGGTGACTTTCTTGCTGGTGTAGCTGTTGGATTGTTTCTGGAGCATGCAAGGTTGTTAGCGCAGTCGTCTATCCCCTGTCTGAGGTTGCGGGCGGCGGCGTCTGGGTCGGTGGTGTCGGTGGGTGTGTTCTAGGCGAGGGTGGTGGACAACTGGTTTTCGTTGACTTTGCTCCAGCAGCGGCAGGGCAGCTGTTGTGTGCGGTGGTGCATGGTTGGTTTCATGAAGGTGAAATGGATGCAGCGGTGGTCAGTCCAGTGGAGTTCGGTGGTGGGTTGAAAGTGACGTGGGTGCTAGTGGTGAAGATGGGGTCAAGAGTGTGTCCGGAGTCGTGAGTGGGTGCGTTGACGAGTTGTCTGAGGCTGAGGTTGGCAAGGTTGTCGATCAGGGTGGCAGAGTTGGCGTTATTGTTGTTCTTGAGGTGGAATTTCAGGTCCCCGAGGAGGATGTAGTCCTTGGTGGCGAGTGCATGGGTGCTGGCGGTGTTGGCGATGGAGTCGCTGAACTGTGCCCGTTGTCCGGGGGGGTCTGTAGATGAGTGTTCCTCTGAAGGTGGTGTTGGTGTCGGTGTGAATGTGGAATTGCAGGTGTTCGGCGGTGTTGAGGGTGTCGTCTGCGTGGGTGGAGACCTTGAGGTTGGACTTGTGGACGATGGCTATTCCTCCTCCGATTCGGTTGGCGCGATCCCTGAGGGTGATTTTGTAGCAATGTCGGCTGCTGAGGAGTCGTTCCACCATGTTTCGGTCAGGAAGGAAACGTCTGGGGTAGAGGTGTCAAGCAGGTCCCAGAGTTTGATGGCATGTTTGCGTGCGGAGAGGGTGTTGTGGAGTATGCATCGGAGGTGGTTGGGTCCTGTCCTGGAAAGTTTGGTAGCTCTGTTGCAGGTGAAGCTGCAGGAGCGGCAGGAGAAAGGTCTGTGGGTACGTTTCAGGGCGGCCTGGAGGCAGGTGTGATTTTGGTCAGTGTTAAGTGCAAGGAGGGTGGTGGCATCGTATTGGAGTCTGGTGGTGTGGCGTTCACGGGGTACAGGGGTTCTGGCACTGGGCGCGGCCCAGGCATGGACGGGTGCAGATGGGCTGGCCTCTGGCATGCCTCCAGTGCGCCAGCGCTGCGGCTGCCCTTTAGGTTGCGGAGGGAGGGAGGCGCAGCTGGGAGGCGGGAGCAGGGTGGCGAATGGGAGAGCGAGGGGGCGGGCCGCAGGGGAGCAGCAGCGGGAACGGGACGGCTAGGATACAGAAGAGAAAGAGGGGGAGGAGGAGAAAGAGAATTACGGCGATGAGGACACTACAATTAAACAAAACACGAAGGGGCAAAGCGGTACAGAAGCACAGTACAGTTACAGCAGTGAAGTACAGTTATGGCAACAAAATACAGTTAAAGCACAAACCAAGCGCAGGGGCACAGGAGACAACAGCTGTGAACTCGCGGCAGAATCGGCAGCACGAGGGAGGGCACAGACACACTGGTGGTGCTATGTGGCGTGGGAACGACCTGGCCTGCAAGCAGGGTCAAGGGTCGCTCAGACTCTAACAATGAACTGCCAGGCAAGAGAAGAAGGGGTGGTGGGGCTCGGAAGCTAAAGCCTGCTAGAACTACTCGAGTAACAACATCAAAGGGGGACACAAATATGGAAAACGTTACTCCCCAATCCTCGATCCTGACCCCGCTCCCTCGGTTAACTGATGATGTCATATGGAAAAGCCTAGAAGAAATGGTGACTACTTTACCGGATCCCCTCCTATCAATATTGATACTGATCGAGGAGAGACTATCCCGTATTGAGGCCCAGGGTACAGCTTATGCTTATGCGCCAGACAAGCTGTGGAACCCAACAACTTACCTCTACATAATATTTTGGGACTGGCCCCAGCTTTAAACCTCTGTGCTGAAACTGGGCCTCCCCTTCTGCCACACATGCCACCTTCGCAATCTAATGCACTACTTGAGAAGACAATGGAAGAAACAATTCAAACTCCATCTGTTACAAGAAACCGCTCGGGAGCCTCAGTGATGACTTAAGGCGGGGACAAATATTTACCTGCATCAGGCACTGCACCTTCCACCAGCGGCTTTTCCACTTGTATTGGTTTTGGCAAATATACCAACTCTGCAGTAGGACCAGTATGAAACGACAACCCAACTATTGGATAAATGTGTCCACTGGTTTTCACATCATTTAATTGACTTGGGAGTGTGCGGTAGGCCTTTGCCCAACAGATTATTGTGGCCAGGAAAGTGTGATGGCTGGGTACATCTAGTAAAACTTTACCAGGTGATTGTGTGATTATATATTTTAATAATACATATGTGGTTATAACACTTTTAAGTCAGCTGCACAAAAACCCCCCCAAAGGGCACTCAGTTGCCTTATCATTGGAGTTATTTTATAATCAATGTGCACCATATGGAAATGAACAGAGTGGCCAGGTGCGGAGACTCCCAATATAAAACCAGAGTGTGAATTACTACTTTTCCAAGGCTGAGCTTGGAAAACAGATATGTTGTCCTGACAGACCTGGAAGCTTGTGATTGACTACCTCTAGGTGGCACTAACCCTGAAGAAGGATTGCACAGATTAGTTAGACTAGCCCCCGGTATTCAAGAAAGCCTCAAAATTATCGACACCATGACACCACAAATTAGGTGCATAAACACTCAATTTATCATCCTGGAATGTGGCTGGTATCACCCCCAAGCTAGGTAATGAACATTGGCACAAACTTTGGCAATTTCAGGATATTACATGCCTACTGTAAACTTGAGCAATGGATCCTATTATTATTATTATTATTATTAATTAAATGTATAATGCTCACAGCTACCCTAGACAGTGTTTCCCGGTGCAGGTAGTTCAACTACTGCAACTGAATAACCTATTACTGTTAATGGCTATCGCTCATTCCAGACAGCAACAACACCATCAGTGTCAGGCAGAGCAAAGGGGGGACTTATAACCCTAATCCTAACACCCTTTCAATAAAAGTAAGGAAGGGTAAATGCCAGAATACCCATTTCCATCTGCTTTTTCCAGAGACTGCTAGCGAAGGTGGCTGGCTTTTAATTTTTTATTGCAATAACTAAGTTGGGGGAAATATGCCCTTATTGGTAGCTGAGATGAACAGTGAGATAGATAAATTCACCAGTCCTACAAAAAATGGAGCACCTATTATCATTTGGGTGGGTCATTTTAACATACATCTTTGCAAGCATAATAAAGCTTGTGTCTGTGGCCTTGAAGATTTCCAGGGTAATCTAATTCTCTACTTTGTCTATAATGAATTTGGAAATAGCCTCAATAGGATGCTATACTAACCCCTCTAGTGATAAGGTGACTCACGTAGACAATTTATTTACGAGCTTTAGTGACCACGCTATTTTAACTATATGCCTACATTTGGCAATCAAGGAAGTGGAGCCACATCATGAAGTAGAAAACCCAACCCTGTCAAGAAAAAATGGCTACCAACTAAAGTGGGCCTAAATTGAGAAGCGGAAATTGGTCCCGGGGATCATAGCGAATATATTGGATAAAAAATATTATTGCCTGCAGAACAAGAGACTTGTCCACCACTATTAGTTTTACACTTTACAGACCTTCTAGGGAAAGTACAATTGTCTCTTACTCACTACAAACCGTAAAACAGTCTATCATCTAAGCGCTAGTTTGACTCCCCCTGTACTAAATGCAGAAAAGCACTCACTCAAGCCCTGAAAATCCAACCTAAATTTGGTGCTACGTGGTAACTATAAGGCTACGTGGTAACTATAAGGCAGGAAGAAGGAAAACAGAAAGAGATATGAGGGATAAGTTAGGGACGAACTTGAGCTGGGAGCTAGGACTGGAAATAGTAGAGATTTCTGGAAAGTAATTAATGCTCCCTACTTCAAAAAACATAAGGATCCGACATTGGACACACATGTAGGTGAAGAAGCGTGGGTGGCACATTTTGAACATATCTTTGCCTCAAAAACTTCCCCTGTGCTACCCCCTACTTATACAGTTTCTAAATTCCAGGGAAATTTGTCATTCTCAATTTTAGAAGGAAGAAGAGGGATGGTGGCCTGTGTCACTGATAAGGCTCCAGGTCCTGATGGGGTGCCGATAGATCTCTTCCAGCAAAACCAAGATCTCTGGACCCCACTGCTTACCAATGTTTTAAATAGTATAGCTATTGTTGGTCCACCTCCTTCCTGGAAGCAGAGTGTGACTGTCTCGATATACAAAAAAGGGGACAGGGGAAGCCCATAGAATTATAGGTATATTTCCGTGCTGGACATAAGAGCCAAATGTATGGGCCGGCTCCTCCTTTTATTCAGTTTGTAAGGGTGGACCCAAGAAAATAATATTTTAATGCAGGCGCAGGATGGGTTTCAAAGGGGAAAGGGCACCATAGGCAGCTCACTGCCTGAATCTATCACTAGCAATAGACACATACACCAGAGTGAAGGGTGGTAAAATGGACATGGCGTTTTTGGACCTGTCAGCGGCATTCGACTGTGTGAGCTACCCGAGCTTTGGTATATAATGAAGGTGATAAGAATTGAGCAACCTATAATCAACTTCATTCACCAACTATATGCCAATGATACAGCATGTGTACGTTACGTCAAAAATTTGGAATGTGCCCGCCCGTGTAAAATTGTTGGGGGAGTTAGGCAGAGATGCAGCCTCACCCTGTTTCTCTTTTTCTTCTACACAAAAGGGATTGAGGCAGCCCTTTTGGGTTGTCCCTGTGTTTGACACCCACCCCCTGCCAATACTAGCCTATGCCGATGACGCAGTGTTGATTGCTAGAACAGGGAATGGAGAAGAGTTTGATAGCTACTCAGGCCTTCTCCAAAAACTTAGGTGCAAGTCTCCCTGAGCCAATAAAAATATTTACCAGGCTAAGACAAAGTCAGCAGTCACATATGGGCTGGTGTTTGGGGTACGGCACCTATTGACCCTCTCCAAACACTCGAAGAAAGATTTTTTAAGACCCTAGTGTCCCTCCTGTACTCTTACTCTAATTACTCTAATTATAATTTACACACATAACTGGGGTTACCCTATATGTTAGAAACCATCAGACTAGCGCTAATTCTACTGTGGGTCTCTATATGGCGTAGGGACACAGTAAATTTAACATAAAACATCATTAGAAACTGTTTAAAGCAGGATCATTACAATAAGATTAGATGGCTGAGTTACGTGGAGTCAGAATTGACTGCAATGGATTAGGCAAATTATTTAAAGCTCAAACCGCATGTAGGAACACTTCAAAAAAGATATTGATTGACAACTTCATGCTGAGGGCATACTACTTCTGTAGGCAAAGGAACTATAGCAAAACAGGCAGCCCTCGTATATCATCTGATTCCCCCTAGGTCAGAGGGAGGATATTCCTACCTAGCACCTATCACAATACTACAGCAATGGTATATATTATTGAGATTCATTTGAACCTTCTCACATTGATGGTAGGATACCCCAAGAGAAGGTTCAAACACTCAGTCCTGATTCTGTGCCTCTGTGAAAACATTCTCCCCAATCTGACCTGCATCTAGTCTTGTTTTATGGATTTTAAAATAAATTTTAGAAAATGTAGTGATGCACTTTACTTTTTAAAATGTTTGCCTGATCCTTTTGTCTGTTTTCCGGTAGCCACAATTCTGTGGGCCTGTATAAAAAAGAGAAAGATGCAGGCTGATAGAAGGCATAATGGTTTTACCTAATAATCAACCATAGATAATGTGTAATCTTATGTATATATATTATATCCATGACATATTGCAAATAATACCCCAGGTTCTTCTTCCCTTATTGTATGTTTTAAAAACCCTTTAATAATACTTATTTATATATCTTTTAATTTCAGCCGCTATAGGGTTTTAAGTTGCTATGAACTGTTGTTATTTGCTGACCGCTGATTTTAATTGTGGTTTTATGATCTGTACTTAAGAAATCAAATGAAGATTTTATTGATTGATTGATTTAGTTAAATACATTTCAATGATCAATAGAGGAAGATACCTCCCATTTTCTTTATGGTTTAGGAATGGGTGTACATTATGATACTTCTCCATCTCACTTCTTCATTTTGTGTTGGATTTGGTGTTTTGGTTAGAAAAATGTTGTCTGCTCTTGAAATTCATGGAGAAGATCATTCAAGCTCTGGATTGGAGGAGGATTTAAGGCCCAAATGACAGAGCATTGCCTGACAGTTGTTTCAATCCCATCGGTTAAAAAACAAGTTGTGGCATAAAAGGTGGAATGCCACACCTGCCACAAGATACTATTGAGTGGCACAGTCAAGAAGTACTTGTGTGATACCGACCAGCATGCCCTCAAAAAAATCCACCATAAACACCTTGAATGAGCCCTGAAAGACTAGGAGAAGAGCCAACAAGGAACAACTGCTGGAGATGATGACGAACAGCCAGGGACTTCATTAGGTCCTGAAGTCAGATGTTCCTGCGACTATGCCGGAGTTCATGAAACTCAGGACATTTTGCCTCAGTTGTAAGAAGATTTTCAACATGGGAGACCACTCAATCCTTCCTGTGATAGACATTTGAAACACACACAAATGATAGTTTTTTTGCATTAAATAATTTTCAGAACTTTCGTGTGTTTTGTTGCAAAGCAGTATATTGTACTGTGTTATGTAAAAAACAAAAAAAACAGCAAAAAAAACAAAGTATTAGAAAATACAGAAAACGTTTTTAAAAAATGGTTCTTGTTAGAACCACCTATTCTGGTTTAAGAAAGAAAAACTGTATGTTACATGTATGTTTGTAATAATGTGCATACGTCTTGTTTTGTCTGAGAGTGTGTCATTGAGTTTATAGATGAGTGAGTGGGTGTCTTATTGTCTATGTTGGTGAGCAAGTGGGTGTGTCAGTGGCTGCCTAGGTAAGTTAGTGTATGTGATTGCCTGTATCAATGAGTAACTGTGTTTGTGACTGGGTATATGAGTGACTGTGTGAGTAATTGAGTAGCTGTTAGGGTGATTGAGTACCTGTGTGCATGCTGTCTACGTACGTGTTGGGTGCATAGAACTGTGAGTGGGTGTGTGAGTGCCTGTGTGGGTGGGTGAATGCATGTGGAACTGTATTGTGAGTGACCATGTATGTAAGTGGCTGTATGGGGGTTTCAGTGGGTGTCTGGTGCTGTATGGATGAGGTAGTGGATGTGTGAGTGGCTGTATGCATGACTAAGTGGGTATGTGAGTGGTGTATGGTGAGTGAGTGGGTACATGAGTAGTTGTATAAGTGAGTGACAGAGTATATAAGTGGATATATGGGTGAGTGAGTACATGTGTGAGTAGCTGTATGGGTGTCAGTGGGTGTGTGAATAGCTCTATGGGTGAGTGTGTGGGTGCATAAGTACCTGAATGAATGAGTGAGTGGGTGCATGTGTGCCTGTATGGGTAAGTGTAAGAGTGCACAAGTATCTCAATGGGTGAGTGAAACAGTGCATAAGAGGCTGTATGGGAAAGTGAATGGGTCTGTGAGTGGTGTATTCAGTGTTTATGAGTAAGGGGTGTGTGAGTTGTTCTATGTGTGAGAAATGACTCAGCATGTTACTAGTGAGAATGTGAGTAGTGTGTGACTAGCTGTATGGGTAAATGAGTATCTGCCTCAATGGTGTATGTGTATGAGTGTATGTAGGGGTTAGTAAATGGCTGTGTCAGTGACTTCTTAGGCAGGTGCAGCCGGTACAGGTAAGAGCAGTGCGGTGGTGGGACGGGGCAGAGCAAGGCAGGGCAGGGCGATGGGGGAAGTCAACATATGATAGGATAGGTCAAATTTAATGAATAATTAAAACCACTTACCTTTTGTTCACCGCATTGGCAAGATAAGTGGTTTTATTATTTGTTAATTACATTTTACCTACCCCATCGTTTGTGGACTTCCTCCTCTACCTCACCAGCCACCGCTCTTACCTTTGCCGGCCATTCCTGTCTATAGGTTAGTTAGTGTGTGTGAATTTTTTTGTGTGACTGACTGGGTGTGCGAGTAGCTGAATGGGTAAATGAGTACCTATGTGAGTGCTGTATGAATGAGTGCGTGGGTATGTTAGTAGATGTATGGGTCTGTGAGTGGATGTGTGAGTGTGTGCCTGTATGGGTGAATGTGTGCATGTGTGGGTGGCTGGATGGTTGGGTGAGAACATATGAAACTGACTGTATCAGTGAGTAACAATGTTTGTAAGTGGCTGTACGGATGACTCAGTGGGTGTGAGGGCTGTATGGGTGAGAGAGTGAGTGTGTGAGTGGCTGATTGAGTGAGTAAGTAGGTGTGTGAGTGGTATATAGGTAAGTGAGTGAGTACATGAGTAGTTGCATGAGTGAGTGATAGGGTGTATGAGTGGCAGTATGGATAAGCTAGTAGGTATGTGAGTGGCCACATGGATGAGTGTCTCCATGTGTGAGTAGCTATACAGGTGAGTCAGTGGGTGTGTGAGTACCTCTATGGGTGAGCGAGTGGGTACATGATTGGCTGTATGAATGAGTGAGTGGGTGACCGTCCCTATTTGGGTGAGTCAAAGTTGTCATGAGTGGCTATATGGGTGAGTGAATGGGTGCATAAGAAGCTGTATGAGTGAGTGAATGGATGTGTAAGTGGTCTATTCATGAGTATGCAGGTGTGTGAGTGCCTCTATGAGTGAGTGAGGGAGTTAGTATGTTACTAGCTTTACAGGTGAGTGACTGAGTGTGTGAGTAGTATTTAATAGCTCTTTGGGTTTGCGAGTGACTGTATCAGTGGTGCATGTGTGTGACTGTGTGAGAATGTCTGTATAGGTCAATGAGTGGCTGTGTCAGTGGCAGCACAGGTTAATTAGTATGTGTGAGTGCCCGTATCAGTGAGTTACTGTGTTTGTGAAAGCCTGTACAAATAACCAAGTGGATGTGTAAGTACTGAGAAGATGTATGAATGAGTGAGTGAGTATATATGTAAATGGCTGTATTAATGAGTGAGTGGGTTCATTAGTGGTTGTATTGGTAAGTGAGTGGGCATATTAGTGGCTATATGGGTAAGTGAGTGGGTGTGTTAGAGCCTGTATCAGTGAGTAAGTACATATAGAACATCTGGTATCAGTGAGTGACGGTATCTATGAGTGATTGTATGGGTGAGTGAGTGTGTGTGATTGCTGTAGGGGTTAATGAGTGGGTGTGTGAGTGAGTGGCTATATTGGTGGTTGAGTGCAGGTATGAGAAGTACATGGGTGAGTGATTGGGTGAATGGGTGCCTCTATGGGTGAGTAAAAAAGTACATGCGTAGTTGTATGAGCGAGTACACAAGTGGTATATGGGTGAGTGAGTGTATGGTTGAGTTGTATGGATGAGTGAATGGGAATGTGGTTGGTGTATTCATTATTAAAACATTGGAATGTTGAACAACCTATTGAAAGCAATGGAGTGCTCAGGGCGTCATATGGCTGGTAGAACGCTAAATAATCAAAATTCCATTGTTCTGCTTTCACAGGTGCTGCTGTGAACAAAGGCCTCACAGAGCCTGTGGGAAATGTAACCCCCTCGTACTCAACTTTGCCTTTCTTTGACTAATTAGAACAGGTTTTCCTTCAGACTCGGAATATCCTAAAAGCTTTATAACCCTCTGTAGTTGGCTATAAGAGCCATTAAAGCCCAGCTTTCTTGTTTAACACTGGAGTACGGAGTATGCCTATAATGGCCAGGGATCACTGACAGAATTTCGACCTCAGAAATATCGACCTACAAGAATATCGAGTCAACAATATCGAGGGCAAAAATATCGACATCCTATCTACAACATTTTAAGTACAAAAATATCGAAAAAATAATATAGATGTAAAAAATATCGATGTTAAAAATATCAATTTTTTTTCTTTTAATATATAAATGTAAAATTAAGTATATAACACTAATAAATAAAATATACATATTTAAAAGTATGTAATAATGTTTACAATTAATAAATAATTCATATATATTAATAAAACATTAATTAAATATATACAGTAAATATATAATATATATGTACTGAACAATAAGTATTAATAATTATTTTACTAATTTATAAATTAATGAAATATATTCTAATTTACTAATACATTTACAAACATAAAACAATAACATAAATAAAATGTAAGTAATATAAAAAATAAAATAAACATTTGATATTTTAACAATTAATTATATAAAACGTTGGATAGCGTAAGGGTAAAAATTACTATTCCTACTCCAGAGAGTGGAACAGTAGGGAAAACTGACCCTGAACCCAAAAAATACCCCTTTACCCAAAAACTGAAAACTGACCCTGAACCCTAAAAATACCACTTTACCCATGAACTGAAAACTGACCCTGAACCCTAAAAAAAAACCTTTACCCATGAACTGAAAACTGACCCTGAACCCTAAAAATACCACTTTACCCATGAACTGAAAACTGACCCTGAACCCCCAAAAAAAACCCTTTACCCATGAACTGAAAACTGACCCTGAACCCTAAAAATACCCCTTTACCCAAAAACTGAAAACTGACCATGAACCCTAAAAATACCCCTTTACCCAAAATCTGAAAACTGACCCTGAACCCTAAAAAAAACCCTTTACCCATGAACTGAAAACTGACCCTGAACCCTAAAAATACCCCTTTACCCAAAAACTGAAAACTGACCCTGAACCCTAAAAAAAACCCTTTACCCATGAACTGAAAACTGACCCTGAACCCTAAAAATACCCCTTTACCCAAAAACTGAAAACTGACCCTGAACCCTAAAAATACCCCTTTACCCAAAAACTGAAAACTGACCCTGAACTCTAAAAAAAACCCTTTTCCCCAAAAACCCAAAACTGACCCTGAACACTAAAAATACCCCTTTACCCAAAAACCCAAAACTGACCCTGAACCCTAAAAATACTCCTTTACCCAAACTTAATTAATATTATTTAATTAGCAATTAATTATTAATTAACAATAACAATAAAGTAAATATATTAGCACATTAGCTGTAATTAATATAATGTAATAATTAATATCATTTTTCCCCAATTATTTAATTAACAGTAACTAAAAATTATATATATAAATAAATTACTCTAATTAATATAATTAACTAATTAATATTATTTAAGTACCAATTAATTACTAATTTAAAATATGTACAAATTTATATTAATTAATTAACGAATTAATATTAATTATTTGCCAATTAATTAATTATAAATATTTAAAAACATATATTAATTAATTAATTATTATTACATTACTCCCCACCCTATTCCCCTATAAACCCACATCCCGCTACAGAAAATATATATCAATTAATCAATTAATTTTTTTCCCAATTAATGATTATTAATTAGCAAATAATTATAATTAATTAATTAATCCTACTAATTATTAATAAACTTACCATAATTAAATTACTTCCCACCCTAGTCCCCTATAAACCCACAACCCGCTCCGGTACTAAAACATGAAATTTACTTATAAATTTATATATTATTATATAAAATTTATACACATATAATAGTAATTATTTTAAATACTTACAATAAACATATAACACATACATAATAAAATACTATAAAATAATACAAATATCGATATTAGTGTCATCGAAATTAGTAACATCGATATATATGCTATCGATATTACTAACTTCGATATTACTTACATCGATATTAAGTATTTCGATATTACTTACCTTGGGTCGATATTCTGTCCTACGATATTCTTGCCTTCGATATTATGCTCCTTCGATATTTCAGACTCGATATTATGGTAGGTCGATATTTCCTACTCAATATTTTGACTGTGTACCAATGGCCAGGGTAGCCCCTTCCGGCAGACTATAAGGCTATAGTGAGAGTGTGTGTGAGTGACTGTACAGGTACGTAAGTACATGTATCAGTGGGTAAATGGTTGAAACAGTGGTGTGTATGTGGCTGCAGGGGTAAGTTTGTGGATGTGTTAATGGCTGTATGGGTAAGTTAGTAGATGTGTTACTGACTGTCTGTTTTGATGAGTGGGTATGCCAGTGGGCACATGGTTGAATGTGTGACTGTGTCAGTGGCTATATCTGTGAATAAGTGACAGTGTCAGTACCTCTATGGCTGAGTGAGTGTGCCTGTAAGTAGCTGTATGGGTTTGTTTAGCATGGGTGGGTGTGAGAATGGATGTATCAGTGTGTATATGTGTTAGTGGCTGTTTCACTATCTGCCTTGATGTATACAATGGCAGCATAAGTTGCTAGAACAACATACTAAGAATTAAGTAGGATAATATATTACTCCAGTAGATGTTGCCATTCATCTCTTCTATAAAAAGAAAAAGCACATACATACAATTTAGTATAAGATTTTTCCAAATTACAAAATAAACTTTACATTTTATGAAAAGCAAATGTACGTTTTAAAATAAAAACACTACACATTTGTTATGCTGTAATAGTATTTTATATTTCATTAATGTATTTCATTTTCCCTTCTTACCTGTTCTCATCAATCAGACTTGTACACCGAAAACAATGTACTGTATATAAATGTATATTTGGACAGTGGGACAGAAACAATTGCATTGATTGTAGAAAAAAACCTAAACTGCACAGTATCTCACTATAAATAAGTGACACTAAACATTGCACCACCTACAACAAATTAATCAATTATTTTACTTGCAGTTACTCAACTAATCTAATGAAACGTTTGTTAAATAATTACTGCTTTATTATTATAACTGGTGCAATACTAGTATTTGAAATAAAGCACACTTCAATTTTGGAGATCCTTTAAAATACATCAATAGCATCTGAAGGGGTTATAGATAATTAACACCAATTATTCAAAAAACAACACATCTAGTAGTTATTAAGCAGGGGGATCTTAAAACCCCCCCAAAAAACATTATCAAACCTTCAGATAGAAAGAATGCCTAGAATCTCAAGACTTTTGTCCACTGCCTCCAAAAAGACTGATACAATGACATGAAGTATACCATCCATGTTCAAAAATGCCAGGTTCTAAGATTCATAAAAATAGGAACAGATTGAAGGGATACAGCAGATTATATATTAACTTTAGAAATACCAATCAAAATACAGTGCCCAGATCTTCTCAAATTTCTTAAGTTCACCAATTTGTGAAGCATAGGTCCGTTCGCTTCTTTTAACCTGACCCATTTCCCGAACCCAGTCAATTTTAGACTGAATTAAATCTGTTCGCCATCTTTGAAGTAGAAGGGATCTGGCAACAGCCATGCCAATATATAAAAATTTAGTCAACTTCTGAGGTAACCAAAGATCTGGGTCATAAATCGATCGTTAAACACAACTGATATCAAACATTCTGTTGCCAGATAGTCAAAAATATTGTTCCAGAACTTCTGGATTAAGGGGCACTGCAATATTATATGAGTCCAGTTAGCTACCGGATGAATATGGCGCCGGGAACACTGTCCCAATTGATTGGGATAAACCTTGGCTACAAAGCTAGGGGTTCTATACAATTGCCACTTGCTAAAATATAACATCCTTCTCCAGTTAGCCCCCTGGCTGAACGAAAATGTAACCCCTTCCATGCTCATGACGAGCTGAGCTCGTCATGAGGCACAGTGGAGCTGTGCTTATGACGAGCTGAGCTCGTCATGAACAATGATAAATCTTACTTTGCAGCACAGGAGGGGAAAACCTCTAGCAGGTAAGGTGTTAAATTATTAATTGTAGACCACATATTTGCTGTAATTTCCAAGTCGTCTTATGGGAAATAAGGAATTATTGAAGGTGGTTTCCTTTACTGAAAATGGGCTTAATAATAAGAAGAAAATGAGGGCCATTAAGGCCTGGATTAAGACAGATAATCCTTCTGCTATCCTGTTACAAGAGACCCATATACCAGTGTTGAAAGTAGCAGACTTTTCAATGTATACATCCTGGGCTGCATACACGGGCTTCTCTTCATCTTCTGCAGCCCACAGGGGGACAGCGATTTTTCTCAGTAAGAAATTTCAGGCTGAGGTAGTTAATTCGGCAAGTGATCAAAGTGGAAGATGGTGTTGGGTCACCTGTAATTTAGGACACAGATCCTTGATGCTCGCTAGTTTTATATGCCCCAGTAGAGGATAATCCCAGCCCATATGAGGAATTATTTCAATCATTAATACAAGTATCAGGGAATCTAATTTAGGGGGGGGATTTCACTTTGTTAATGAATCCGAAAATGGATTCCTCATCTAATGCAAAAAACAGTTACAATGAAAATATTTTAAAATGCTTCAAAGCTATTACTTGATGCTTGATATAGCTGACCCTTGGCGGGCAGCATTTCCTACTAAAATTGCTTATACCTGCTCTTCAGGGAGATTCCATACTTTCTTGCGTATTGATTTTTTCCTTCTCTCCAAGCATTTGGTTTTTAATTCACAGAAAATTCTTCAGAGTGGGCTCTCGGATCCTGGACCTGTCAGCCACCTTCAACACGGTCTGCCATCGCACTCTAAAGACACGCCTCCTAGAAGCTGGAATCCAAGAGACGGCTCTTGGCTGGACCACGTCCTTCCTCTTCGGCAGAACCTACGCGTCCGCCCCCACCCTTCCGATCCAAAGCCACCGACATTATCTGCGGCGTCCCTCAGGGCTCATCCCTCAGCCCAATGCTGTTCAATGTCTACATGGCCCCCCTCGCACAAGTGGCCTGCCATCACGACCTCAACATAATCTCCTACGCTGACGACACCCAGCTCATCCTCGCCCTCACCAAGGACCCACACACCGCCAAAACGAGCCTCCACGAGGGAATGAAGGCCGTCTCCGACTGCATGAGGATGAGCTGTCTGAAGCTAAACTGACAAGACGGAGGTCCTCATCCTCGGACCCACCCCCTCAGCCTAGGATGACTCCTGGAGGCTGACCACACTGGGAACAGCACCAACACCCACCGACCATGCACGTAATCTAGGATTCATCCTCGACTCCTCCCTCTCCATGTGTAAGCAGGTCAACGCTGTCTCCCCCTCCTGCTACAACACCCTCCGCATGCTCTGCAAGATCAACAAGTGGATCCCGACCGAAACAAGAAGAATGGTGACACAGGACCTCGTCAGCAGCAGACTGGACTACGGAAACCCACTCTATGCAGGAATCCCAGCCAAACACCTACAACAACTTCAACGCATCCAAAACACCCCCGTCCGACTGATCTTCAATGTCCCCCGCTGCAGCCACATCACCCCCCACCTGAGAGACCTACACTGGCTACCCGTCAACAAGAGGATCACCTTCAAGCGCCTCACCACGCACACAAAGCCTGAACAGCAGACTCAGCTTCCACACCCCCACCCACCAGCTCCGCTCCCCTACGCTCCGCTCCGCCAGCCTCACTGTTGTCCCCCGCATCCAATGAATGAATTCCAGCAGCAGATCCTTATCTTACCTCAGCGGCAAGACCTGGAACACCCTCCCTACCCACATACGGCAGACCCAAGACCTACTCGTCTTCAGAAGACTCCTGAAGACCTGGCTCTTCGAGCAGTAGCAGCACCCCCTCTCCCCTCAGCGCCTTGGGAGCCTCAATGGTAAGTAGCGTGCTTTACAAATACTCTGATTGATTGATTGATTGATCATGTACTGGGTCTCTTTTATTAAATCATTATTTATTTGGAACAGTCCAGTCCGAACAGCCAAGCCATGACTTCCCTGGTGCTTGCAATGTTCAATACTCCGTCTATCATCCCCTTTGGTTTTGCTTTGTTCGCCCCAAGTTGGCAGGGTATGCCCAGACGTGGGTCCCTAGCTCACTTTGCCACTGGATTCAAGCTTGCCTGGCTGATGACGGCTGACTAGACATAAACTTGTCCCAGGATGCTTGTTTCCTGTCCAGAGAAGACATGGCTTGTAAGTTCAGACTGGACTGTTCCCATGAGGCACAGGGTCAGACTGATTTGCACATGGCCATGTCTGAACTGGGGTGGAGGAGTGAGCTAAAGAATGATTATGGATTAAACCCAGATCAGTTGACTGGGGATGAGTGCTTGCAATGTTCAACACTCCGTCCATCATCCCCATTGGTTTTGCTATTAGAACAGACGACGTAAGGTAAAACACTTACATCACCTGATCGGGGAAGCACTGAACCTCAAATTCCAATCAACATTAATGGGGCACTCTCGGGAGAGTGCAAAATATCCTGATGTCAAACAGGCAGAGAACTCTAGAAGGGACAACCAAATGTCATCAACCTTCTGGCCACATTCAAATTCTTTGCATAGAGCTGTCTATCAAAAATGAAGATAAATATCCACTGCGTACCTGACTCCTAAACTGGTTCACAATCTTCAGCCTGTTCTGTGCTGTAAGCATTAACATATGCGGTCCCCAGAGGTGAGTCACAGCATGCCCCCCTGGTGTGCTACAACAAAGGACATCCAACGGTTTTAAAACCTGGTGGTTCTTCAAATGTCTCCCCGATGGATCGTAAGGAGTCTAACTCTTACCTTCAAGCTTGTGACGAGTATTAAAGAAGCCGGCAACGCTCTTAGCTGTAACATACGGCCACGTCGGCTGAGCAGCAGAAGTGGTACTTGTATCTATGTGCCAATCGACTGACGTCAGGTGCTGCTAACTGTCTTAAAAATAGAAACTCCTACTCAGGAGAATGCAACATATAACATAGCTGCTTTAAACAGAGTACTACCAATAATAATAAAAGCTGTGTCCACACTTAAACCTTGAGATTCATAGATAGTTACAGCGCATGCTAGAGACAATGGGAACTGCTGTCACTGCACATACAAGTGTTTCACAAGCCAAAAACATTCAACACAGCTCCAATCTGCTTCACACCATCAATCTGATCAAACTTTATGGATACATATTTAACCTCATGCTCATTGTTATACTTAATGAAATCAGTAACTTTACCTATTGCACCATTTTCTATTCATTCCTCAATATTGAAACTAAGATACAAAATAACTCTGCAGTTTTTGCACATGCATAAACATTTTTCTAATCCTGCAGTCCTAGATACAGATATTTCCAATGAATTGTACTTTTTCTTGTAGCTTCCCACTTAGCAGTACTGCCACTCCCTGGTGTTCCAGTTTGTCAAAAGCTGTAATTTCCACAATGTCATCTTTCTCCAGTTTTAGTCATTTTTAATTCAAATTGAGCCCTCTTGAAGTGCAGGCATTAAACAGACTATGTATTTCCTTTCCTCAATGATATTGAACATTAGCTGTGCTGTTGTGATCGTAGAGGAAAATATTTTATTGAAAGTATGTATGCCCTCCTTTGTCAGAACTCCTCCTCAAATGTCCTTCAGAAAATTTCCATATTCCACGTTAGATGCTTGACAGATATTTTTAAGCAGTTCCTTGCATTGGAATGTAACCAAATTTTTACATTGCCAATACTTTCCAAAGAATTCCGAGTTTCATCATGGAGAGTTGTCATAAAAACAGGCTGTCCTTTGACGGGGGTAAGTTGCAATAGTTACTGAAGACAATTAAATGTTTTCCTCCAAACAGTACATCTTACTCTGTTTTTGAATTCTGTTGCCTTCTATATAAGTGTGGGCTGAAAATTCGTTCCGCTCGCGGAATGTGCGGATTTTTAGCAATTTCGTGGTCCGCGAATTGAGCTCCCAGATTTTTTTGCTTGGTCGCGCTTCAAAAATATAATCTTGAGCGTGCGGCGTTGACTTACCGTGATTCTGAGTTCGCCCAGTTGTTTTTCCTCCCGGTTTGCGTGCGCTGCGCCATTTTGGATCTGGCTGCGTGGTCGCGCAAGACTTTTTGACTGCGAATACATCATAGCGGCAGGCCATCTTGCACTGCCAGAGTTTGAGAATGTGACTACGTCATAAGGGCCCGCGATCACGCATCGCAGGAGTAAACGATTGCAAACACGTAGATGCAACGCGCAGCTGACTTCCGGTAGGAGATTAAAACAGCTCGCTTTCCCGAACTTGCCAAAAATTGCAATTCTGCACAAAAAATCTACTGCAGGCAGCATAAACCTTCTGAAAATGATGATTTGGATCAGAATAACTACTCAGATTGACATTTGGCTGCACTTTATTGTGCAAGGAGCCGCTTTTTGGGGGGGTGGGAGGAAGGAAGGAAGTGTCCCAGAGTCTCCAACTTCCTGTTCCTGTCCAGCAGGCTCCTCCCAGTGCTTTGTCCCTGTCCTGGACACTTTTCATTTGGATCTGGAGCTGGAAGGATTACTTTTTGTGGCTGCTGCTGGATATTTGTATTTGAGGACTTTTTGTTTGGATCACTTTTGGATTTGAGATTTTACAAGTAAGTTGGTGTTTGTTTGTTTGCTGCTAGTACATTTTTGTAAAGTTTTTCACAACTTTAAAAAAAATATATTGTGGGTAGGCACTGTATCCAGTAGGCCCAGGGTTAGTCATGGGTGCAGGATACAATATCATTTATGTCACGGAATTGAATAGCTCACTGTTATATGTGGATTATTTTTTAATTTTGGTGTGCGTGTAATGCCACACTAGCCAGTGGGTACTCAGTGGTGCATGGACCAAGGCTTTCTGTGGGGTCTCTTGAATTTAAAAATTGTTTAGGGCATGGATGGCATTGGATTGTGGTGATTTTTGTGTGTTTTTCGATTTTTTGGGGTGGAGTTGGGGCCTGGCCATGTGGGTGGGGGCCATTTTGAGACCTGGTCCAGGCAGGGCCTGGCCATGTGGGTGGGGGTCGAGGGGCCATTTTGAAGCCAGGCAGTGTGCTTTGTGCCATAGGCCTGCACCCAGTCTGCCCTGCTTTCATCCATTATGCCCAGGGGGACTCAGTGGTGTATGGACCAAGGCTTTCTGTGGGGTCTCTTGAATTTAAACATCATTTAGAGCATGGATGGCATTGGATTGTGGTGATATATGTGTGTTTTTCGATTTTTTGGGGTGGTGTTGGGGCCTGGCCATGTGGGTGGGGGCCATTTTGAGGCCTGGTCCAGGCAGGGTCTGGCCATGTGGGTGGGGGACAATGGGCAATTTTGAAGCTAGGCAGTGTGCTTTGTGCCATAGGCCTGCACCCAGTCTCCCCTGCTTTTATGCATTATGCCCAGGGGTACTCAGTGGTGCATGAAACAACTCTCTGTGTGGTCTCTCTTCTATCAATGTAAACATCCATTTTTGATTAGAAATAATTGCAATTTTTATTTTTGGTCTTTCCGTTCTTGAGTGTGTTGTAATAATAATAAATGCCTAGTTGCAAATATTAATTGAAGCACGACATATGCAACATTTATTTAACTGATGTTCCTCTGTCTTCCTTTGCTTTTAGGTGCACAAAGAGAACCACAAATCAATCATCCTCATCGTTCATCATCAGTGCCAGGAAGAAGTCCTGCTGCGGTGTGTGCAGCACAACGTCACGGGACATCCCATGTGGCCACAGACAACTCTGCAACTTGTGCAACTGCGGCCTGCTGTTCTTCTGACGTCTTAAGGAGATGGGCCCAAAGAAAGGTGGCCGTAGCTCCTCTACCAAGAAAGTTGCCAGTGCCACTGCCAGTAAGAAGGAGCCGAAGAAGCAAGTGGCGTCACTTAGCAAGGAGACTGGTGTGCCCACTGACACTTTTTTTTGGGAAACAAAAAACTACGCCTGCAGCAGAGGTGTCCACCGGGGACCAAGCTGGGAGCAGCACCTCAGCTTCATTGGTCTCAGTGCCACCACGCCAAGCTAGGCCCAAGGCCATGAGTGCCGCAGTGGCAGCCACTTTAATTGCTCAATCACCATCGACGAGTGATGTTGGCATTGACTCATCGCAAAAAAGTAGCATCCAATAAAGGCAGGGTGTAACTCATCTGACGAGTGTTCAACCACAGCCGCAACGACAGCCACAGGTACAACAAGGAGAGGCGCAAGGAGAGGTGCAAGGAGAGGTGCAAGGAGAGGCACAAGGAGAGGCGCAAGGAGTGGCGCAAGGAGAGGCGCAAGTAGAGGCGCAAGTAGAGGTTCAAGTAGTGGCGCAAGTAGAGGTGCACGTAGAGGTGCATGGAGAGGTGCATGGAGAGGCACATGGAGAGGCACAACTGCCAACAATGCTTGTTCTTCCAGAAGTAGGGGCACATCAAGAAATTGAGATTCAAGCAGAGGTATCATCCGAGTAAGCCACTCCTACTGATGGCCCATTGTCTTCCAGATACCCAGCAAGAAAATGGTCCAAGAGGGCTAGTACAAGTTCTTCTTCAAGCCCCCTTCCTTCTGATGATTTAGATCTTGATTGGAACCCACCAATGCAGTCTGAGAGGGAGGCATACCATGAGCCGACAAAGGTAGCAAAACCTAAAAGGAAGGTTCCCGCAAGGCTTTAACTTATGGGTGATGACAACGAACAAGGAGTAGAAGTGGTGTATTCTGCTGCTGATGAACAGTCTGACGATGACGACCCAGTCATCACAGTTGTTATTCCAGCCCCAGCGGGAATGCAGCAGACAGACATTTTGACCCTATCCCGAATTGCTGCTGAGATGGATGTGGGTGGCGTGGCACTGGTACCACCACCAACACAGGTAACTACAACACCAACACGACCTACAGCTTGCATATTTTCTCGTCAGAAGGGCCAGCAGTGATCTCCATCCAGCTCGACCTCCATTACCTCAAGTAGTGGTGCTGTAGAAGTACAAATTCAGCCACGCCCATCCTCCAATTCATCTGGCATTTAAAGTAGCACCTCCACCACCAGCAGAAATTTCCAGTCCCCAGTTGGGGACTTCTTTTGTATTAGCAAAAAGGCAGAAAACCTAGTTGTTTGTTTGATTTGTACAACTGTAGTTAGTTGGGGTGAGCTTGGTACCAACTATGGTACGGAGGCCAGAGAGGTCATCTCCAAAAACACCACACTATCCCTTGGGAGGCGCACCTAAGGAAGACCCGGGAAGCCAAAAGTACAACAAATCCAAATGTATGCATTGATATGGCATCTGATGATGACGAGGGGCTGATCGTGCAGGGGTGAGGTGAAGAAGCGACAGACATGTTTTCTGGTACACCTAGTACCCCTGGCAGCAGCACTGCAGTGGTAGAGCCGACACCCTTTACCCCAGCAACATGCATGAGGCACACTAAGAGTCTGGGAGAGACACCAATGTGAAAAAGTACATCAATGAGCCTAACTGGGTTGAAGAAGTCTGCATCATCATCATCATCATGTATGAAAATGGTCCGGACCACCATTAAAAGCAATTTTTGGTTGGATGTGCCATTTGAACGCAACCACCCAATGGCACGTCTTTATAATGCAATGCTGGCTAAAATGTTAGCGCTGGACCTTCTCCCTTTTTCTTTCGTGGAAGGGATGGGTTTTCTAGAATTTGTGGCAACAGTCTGCCCTAAATGGAAGGTTCCTAGCCGGTCCTATTTTGCCAGAGTTGCGGTTCCAGCACTACATCAAGATGTGCTGGAGGTGATTTCGGGCAGCTTTGCAGAAGAGTGCTGTTCAAACTATCCACCTGACAACAGACATGTGGACCAGTTGCCAAGACCTTGATTACATGTGCATCACTGCACACTGAGTCTCTTTTGCAGGGGTTAGAGACAAGTTATATGCAGGTGTTGACACGGACACCGTTTTTCAAGCTACTCTGAAACATGCAACAGTAGCCATGTTTGCCATGGAGAAATCTCATATTGCAGTAAATATTTTGGATGAGTTTCAGAGTAAGGTCTTTGAATGGCTGCATCCAAGAAAGCGCATGATTGGTTATGTTTCCACGGATAATGGCAGTATTAAAGTTAGGGCCATGAATGATGGTGGGTATTTCAGAGTGCTGTGTTTGGTGCACAGTATTAACATTGTTGTTCAAGATTTCTTGAAAAAAGATAACACAGTCAGCAAGTTACTGACCACCTACCAAAGAATCTGCACACATTTCAAGTATTCTTTTAAGGCCCGGAAGCAGCTGAGGAACATTCAACGTGAACGTACAGTGCCAGTCAGAGGACTCATCCAGGAGGTGGTAACACATTGGAACTCAACCTTCTACATGCTTGAGCATCTATCTGAGCAGTGCATGGTAATCAATGAGTATGTCTTTCATCGGGGTTCTACTATGAAAGACATGAGGCTATATTTGGAGGAATGGGACCTAGTTAAAAGCCTGACAGACTTGCTTCATACTTTTGAGGTATTCACGCCTGAAGTCAGCAGGGAGGACTGTACTTTGGGCAAAGCTGTCCAATTGTTGTGCATGCTAGAGCACCAACTGAACGTGGTGTCTTCAACGTTCAAAGATGATACTGACAAGCAAGACTCATATCCGTTGGCGGAAAGCTTATTTACCCGCTTAGTTGACAATGAAAGGCTTAAAAAAATACATACAGAACAACATTACATTTGTGCCACTATTCTGGATCCACAGTACAAAAAGGCACTGGCCAGCAAAGCGTTCATTCCTTTTACTGAAGCAGAAGTTTCAACGTACAGACATTGGTTAGCTCTGTCAGCCACTCGGTTAGAAAAAGAGTGTCAGGAAATTGAAGGAACCGGCACAAGTACTACTGAATAAGCAGGCCATCCGTCCTCAAGGTCCACTTCTGTGGCCGAAGGCAGTCACTTTCCCTCAGAGCCGTTATCGACACCAACAACCATATCATCATCATCACCTGAACCAGGCCCAGCCATAATATTGTCGTAAGCGGATTGGATAACTCATCAAGGGTTTTCTTCTTGTTCCAGTGTTGATGCAAAGCCTAAGGCAACAGATGGTACGCAAAGTGGACAAACCCTGGAGGACCTTGAATGGATGGTGCAGACCTATCTGGATGACCCAGCAAAGGTCTTGATTGATCACAACCCATTGCGGTATTGGTATGGGAAACGGGGTCAATGGCCACTGATCACCAACCTGGCTCTAAATTATTTGTCTTGCCCACTCGCAAGCGAGTCTTCTGAACGTGTTTTCAGTGCTGCTGATGCCATTGTAACTTCAAAAAGGACCCGCCTCTAGCCCAAAAATGTGTAGAGGTTAACGATGATCAAGATGAATCAGCACTTCATACCACCAGATTACAAAATACGGGAATCCACGCAGGAAGAAGAGGACACCAACTTAGGTGACGGAAGTTCTTCTCTGTTAGCTGACCTGCTCCCATCTCATTTCACAGAGTTTGAGGACGAGCTCTACTTCCCTGACACCTAGGCCTGAAACTGACTTTCTTTCTTTTAGGTCCTGACTCCTTATTCACTTTTACTCCTGTGTGTCTTTCTTTGTTTTGCATCTTTTACCACAACAAAACTCTAATCACAACAAATCCATCAGCAACACTGTCTTCATCTTATTTCCTTATTGAAGGTGCCGCTGTCTGCAATCCTGAAGTTCACAAGTTCACAACTCAGTCATGCTCCTCTATCCTCTTACTCCAGACTCCCCCTATCCATTTCCGTCAAGGCAGATGGTTGGATTATGCAGAATGAAGAAACTGTTGCTTTGTAGACGAGTCCCCTCAAAAGAAGTGGGACTGGAATAACTGACTGTATGCTGATTGCTGACAGTTACTTCTGAAATTGACACGAGAGGCTGCCCTGTGGGCCTCCACTTTAAGAACAAGATGCGGACAAAAAGTGGAACAGGTAATGAATAATGAGATGGCATGCAGTGGACAGCACTGGCTGGCTGGCTCTTATAAAAGCAATTGCTGTTTGTTTGTTGTGCATGAAATGAATCATCATATGTCTTCTGTTATTATTTAATCTTTTACACGCTAAATGTAACTCAATTCTACTTCTACTGCAGGGGCCCCTACCTTGCATTTTTTAATATGCAAAATGTCCTTGGACTCACTGTGTGTGTAGACTACGACTGCATGAACAACATTGAGTTTGCCAATATGCCATGATGATGATGAGTCTTGATGATCAAAGTTACATAATATCTATTTTCTTTGCAGTCACTCACTGGGATGGATGGATCATCATCGTCGGTTTACAGAAGAACTAGGCCATTTCGTGAGTGGCAAACAGGTAAACCAGTCAACAACAGCTACAGCAGAACTACATGTCTGTCTAGTCGTGGTATGGAGTGGTCGAGCCAGTGTAGTATTGTTATGCCAGAGTCCAGACAGCATTTCATGTAAAATTGCGGCTATGCATCATACAATTAGATATGCTTTGTCTGTCTGTGTCAAAGAGGTATGCTACATCGGATTGCTTCATTCACTCAGTGGTGCCTGCCTTGAACGTCTGCATGGCCCTGGCCTGCTGTGTGCTAATTACTATCCTTGAAAAAGAGACTCAGAGTACGCACTTTAGAAATGGTGCTTGTATATAATACTGTCGCCTCTGAAACTGAAAGTGTTATTTTTGCACTACACACCGTACCTTATATTTTTTTCTCTCTGGTGTTTCAATATCACTTCCTATTTTTCCATCAACATTTACAGGCCGGCTTTTACACTGTGCGATGGGAAAAACGATTAACTCAGGCTTACCATTAGCGGTCCGCAATTCCGCATCCGCCAGGCAGGCAGTGGACAGTGTGTCTGGTCACCAAGATTGATCGACGGAGAGTCAGATGGAATGGAGGTGTACCACGAATAAGAGGAATGGCTGGATGCATGCAACTTCCCAAATTGAACAGGACAACTACAACATACAGTTAAAGTATCCTTTTCACTTCTCCTTATCTTTTAAATAATGTTATTGTTGTGAACTTCTATGACTGTGACTCTGTGCGTTTGTTTGCTCCCCGCTTCAAATTCATCCCTCCAGCTATTTGATAAGTTTCTTTGCTATTTTTAAAACTAATTTCATGTACTAATAAGTGTTTATTCTCTCTAAGGGCAGATAGGCAAGTGAAATTGCGTAATTACTGCAGCCCTGTATTGTCACATTGTTTCTTCATAGTTAGTATGTTGTAGTAAGTACTACTTTCAGTAACCTAACCATCGATTTAGCAAACAACTTCATGCATGCAATAGTGCATGCACTTCCTTTATGTCCCTTAAAAGATTTATGGATATCTTTGTATCCAAAGATTTGTTTTTCTTCATTTGTTGTTTGTCCATGCTGTGTTTTTTTCCTCTCTACACAAAACTTTCCCAAAAAACCCCATTCCCATCCAATTTTCAAACCCTAACCCTCTTCTCCCGGGCTGTGTGGTTTTCATTGAGGTGTGACTAAATGACAACAATAATTCCACACATTTTCTGGGGTGGATAAGGTGCAAGCAACCTCCTCGAATCAATTTAAAGGCAGCTAGATGAATCCTAGGATATTGTAATTCTGCTTAAAATAAAACAATGGGTATTTTAAAATCAATTCTGAATTTCATGCCCACTATCGATTGGATCCATCATCAACAGCATCCTGCTACACGTGAAGAAATGTTACGCTGCTGTGTCACTGTTCTTGTTGTAGCCATAATCATCCATGCAAATATTTTTTTCCATACTTATCTTCAGCATTGCTTAGGCTACAAATATACTGTTCCTTCTAATACTCCTCTCAGGCCACTCAATGTCTCATTTCCTTTTTTTTCATATGCTGCTACTGCTAGTGTAGTACCACTCCTACTACCATACCACCACAACAATGGAATTTCTGTCCTGGATGGATTTCATGGGCAACCATAATTGCCATTTGCCATGCAGATAACGCTGTGCCTAGCTCTGTTCTCAAAGACGAATCACAGGTAAGATAAGCATTTTGGGGAGGTAGAATAATGGGCTAGGACTCGGAGGAGAGGAGAGACTGACAGTAGTACTAGTAAAGTACTAGTAGGGTGATTGAATTCACTAACTCTGTTAGTGGCGCTTTTGTACATTTTTTGACATTTTAGATAATTCATGCAGATAAGTTTGAGGAAACCAAACATACAGTAACCGCCGCCCACCACCCCACAAAATATGAACGCGTACACTATGTTGAAGTATGTAAAATAAATATCTATATTTCCACAAACAAAAATAAACTATTCAAAAGACCCAACCCACCCCCCTTCCTAACCCCAACCAATGTCTATAGGAATGTCCCTTAAGTCCCTCTGAATCCTCAACCCAAATTCCCACCCCGCAACAGTCTTTAAAAAAGGGTCAAGGGACAGTCACTCCCGGCGGTGCCCTGTGGACAGGTGGTCCCGCATCTCTTTAACGAGGTCCTGGAGCTGGAGCTTCAGCTTCTCAACCGCGTGCTCCAGGTAGTCCACTGTCCGGCGGAGACGGCGCTGATGTGCCATCCAGGCTCTGGGGGGGGGGCAGCTGATGGTTTTTTTGCTGCTCCCCGCTGGCAGGAGGCTGTCGGACCACAGTGCAGTACCACTGAAGGTTGCTGGCTGGTGGACCCAGGGGCACTGGAGGAGCATGCAGCTGTTGCCGCCTCCTCCTCCTGCTCCCGAGCCTCCAGCCGCCAATATTTGGCACAAATGGCCTCCATGTTCTGGGCACTGGCCCGGACAGCCATCTCCTTCCTGGTGAGTTTTTGTGGAGCATCTATATGAAGAAAGAAAGAAAGAAAAATACTGTAACCAATACTCTTTAACATTAACACAAAATAATTCAACAGACAGTTGTCTCACAGTAACACTAGCAACTTGCAAGCACAGTATCACATTTTGGCATGTACCTTTCCACTGTATTTGTAGGCCTGTAATATTAGTGGACTATCAGGAATTCTTCTAGCAGCACTATGGACTGCCTACATAGTCAGAGAATCAGAGAGTACACCAGTCTTCTTCTTTTTTTCTCTTGTTTTGCGAAAAAAATTACTTGTACGTGAACTTGTGGTAGCCGGCATAATGCCAGCTCAGTCAGCTTGCACAAGAAAAACAGACACAAGCCATGATGATGCAGACTCGCATTACTTTAAGAAGTACATGCAGGTGGGGAATGGGGATAGGGAAGCTCTTACTTTTCTATAGGGGTGGCACTGGCCATACTCGGATACGTCAAGGGCTACTGCTCAATGTAATTTATATTTCGCACTGCCCCCCAGGCCTTGACTATTACAAGAGGAAAATGAAGATTATTCATTTCTGATCATATATTCAGCCGATCACATGATCTTTGCTTACATGATGGATGACTTTAGGTGCTTGTTTTGATAGATTGAGTGAACAACAGCGATAGGCCACCCATGATTGATACAGCTGAAAAAAAATATTAAAATAGGAAGTGAATGTACCCATAATTGCCGGAGGAAGGGACTTGACTTGATATAATGTGAACTATACAATACATACACAATATATGCTGTGCTTGCAAAGTAAACTACTGTACTGTTAGTCAAGGGAGTATTTCTGAACAATCATATTTGGATTTCCTCTGCTTTGCTACTCTGGCACGGACATGCTGTTCAAAGTAACACTCTTCATCCACTGAGCGTCTGCTCTACATACACCTCTGCTATCTATGAGGAAGAAGATACCATTCAGGCTTCCAAAGTAAACGTCTATCATTCTTCTTAATGTCTCAACTGGACCAACTTTACTTTTTCTCAACAACCAACTAACACCCTTTTTATTTTATTTGGTAAACCACCGTCTTCACTTGCATTTGAGTTTCACCCAAATGATATATTGCAATGCACACCACACATGCATATTCTGATTCACCCACACACCCAGTCATCTTTTCTTTCTCCTCCAACCATCCTTGCTTCAAGCAGCCATGCATCTGATTCCTTCCAATCAGCCACCTCTGAATGCATTCAAAACAAGTATCATTCTTTACAGTCATAAATGTTATGACTCACTTGTCCTTCCTTACACCCTTCTTTCCCTTTTTGTTCATCACATCCCTCAAGTTCATCTGATCTGACTTCGCTTCACGATAAAAGTTTCACAGCTGAGTTGTAGACAAATAGAGGGGGCCATTGCTTACTCGAGAACTACTGCCGCTAATGCTATTGCTAAGTCAAGGGTGACTGTCTTCTCCATGATTGGCAAAAATGTAGCTCTAAATTAGTAACTGTTATTAACAGTACAGTGTACTTGTACTAGAGTACTGTCTACTGTACAGTAAATCATACACCCCTTTGCGAGCCTACTCTATAATGTCAATAAGTAAGGAGTATAATAACTTACCACCGTCCACCGCTGCTGAGCCATCCCCCACAGCATCTCCTCCTGGTGGTACTTGTGGCGCCGCCGCATCAGCCCCTGGAGTGGACGCCTCCGGTTTGCTGACCCCGGCACTGGTGGTGGTAGGTACCGCATCCGATGTTGTGATGCCTATAAAAAACATGTCATATTTTTAGATGCCATACACCACCCCCTATTTTGTCTCGTAATAGAAGAAAATGTTAATACATAAACAATTTTTAATTATTGAGACTGAAAAAAAGTGACGGTTTTGGGGAGGGTGTTAACTTTTTATATGCTTAGCCATAACATGCAACACTTTTTGGCACAACTGATGAATGCTTGCTTTTTAATGTGCACCATTTTTCTAATTACAGACAGAAGATTCAATTGCCCTTCTGCCAACAAGAGCTTTTCAATTATCACCATCTACTCCTCATCACCACCAGTACTTGAAGGTCAAACAAGATGAGGGCTCCCGCACAGTTATTATAATAATTAGATGTGTTAAGTTGAAGTATATTCTAGGGAAGGGTGTTTAAACTTTAACGTCATCTATCACCACTGCTAACTGGGAATACTCCGCTATTAAAAATAAAGAAATTGTTTTTTTAATTGTTATTTGAAAATAAAAGTTTAAAGCTAAAAAACACTGTGTGGTTTTTGTTCAAGGATGGTGAGCGGAAGGATTTGCAGTTGCACTACTGCACTTTGCAAGCATGCTTCCGTGACTCTGATAGGTCAGGACTCGGTAGTCTTCTTCTGTTCTTCTGGGTCGTATAATCATTGGTCCGACACACTAGATAGTCGGTCAGGGGATTGGGCGATCAACCTCTGTTCTAACTGAGGCATGTGAAAGTCGAACTGTACCTATCATCAACAATGTCCTATTTCTCTTGTCCATACTTCTGTATGTGCAGAATACTCCCTGAAACACTAGTGGTATAGTATGTGCTCCTATCAAATCAAAAAGCCAACTACTAGCTTATTCTTTGTGGACACTGACATTTTGTTGTTGGGAATTGTCAAAGCACTAACATTAAGAAGACTGGAATAGACAGCAAGGGCAACCCAGAGGAATACACTCAGTGCCTAGAGCTATTGCTGGATCAGAGTTTTGTTTACCACCGTTTGCCAACTGGGCAAGCTTAGCGACCTACACAGACCGACTCATAATAGTAGTAAATAGTAGTAGCACAGAGAGTGATAGTAGAGGCAGGATAAGAATGTAGAACCACACTACAAGAAGATCAAAAACTATTTTTTTAAAAATAGAATTAGAAAACAGTTTAAAATGAATAGGTGCTGTAAAAGTTAGAGAAGTATAATCATTAATATTAATTACAGAACAACTTACTGGGGCCAGCAGAAGAGACCTCCAAGGACCGATTCTGCATCACCTTGTTCTGCCAGTGTTTCTGTCATTGTCTTGACCCTGGGAGGTGCTGCTGATGATCATAAAATGAACACAAATATGGATGATTGTTTTTTTTTTAATATTTGATTTCTTTAACCGCAATCTAAAATTATCTCAGGAAAGAAATTACCAAAAATTGCACTACATGTATTGACCTATCTGATCTGGTCAACTAGGAGGATAGTACAGTATTGCTGGATTCACAGACCGTCTACTTGGAAAGTTATGTAAATCACTAACTAAACCAACAACAATAAGGTTCTACTACGACTGCCAGCACTCAGCAGCACGCGACGTGACAGACACAGTCCGTCATCATGATTGCAGACCACTAAAAAATGTCCTACTACTAAATAACAAGTCATAATATACTCAACCTATCAATCCACCACTATCTCTTCTTAGTGGCAGAAGGAGTACAAAGGAAGGACTAGACTTGAGTGTCTAGTCTATCTAGCATTACGCAGTTCGGTAAAGTACTCACTCATACGTAATTATAATAATAATTTACCTGCAATGTAATCGGCAGATTCTTGCTCTTCGAAAAAACAAATTGCAATATCATAACACAGAGCAAGAGAAAACAAAGTAGTGATTCAATACTAGCTACTACTCACCAAGGTCCGGGATCTCGACTCCAAGCAGGTCGAGCAGGTCTTGCTCCCAGTCCAGGATGTTGGACAACCGGTGCGTCGCCTGGTTGTAGGTGCGCCGGACCCCAGACTCCCGATACATGGCCCAGCACACCTTCCCCTATAGCTGGTGACGCTCCTGGAGCCCGTACCCGGCACCGGGCTTGCAGCGAAGGTCTAGGGGACGTAGAAAATCAGTGCGGCCACCTCCACCGCGCTGAAGATCTCCCGGGCTATTACTGCCTCCCCTCTTAAGCGCCCACAAGGGAGCCGGGTACGGGGTGCAGGACCCTTCCCCTTATGTTCTTCCTGGTTCCCTTTGCCATGGTCCTGGACAGGAAAGGAAAATAAAATAGGAATGAAAGAATAGTGAAATGGTAAATAAAAGAAAAGAGTTAACAAAAGTAGTTTTAAGTAACCAAAAGTAGAAAAAAACACAAAATATAGATGTAGAAAAATAAAGAGATAGATAATGAGTAAAAAAATTTTAAACAAAGTTCGAAGAAAACAAAGGATTGCCGAGATTTAAAGAGGATGGAAAAAGCATGCCCAGAACCATAGCAGTGAAGGGAAAACAAGATGGCCGCGCCCATTGGGACCACGTGGGTAAGTTTGCGCGATATTTTCCCCGCGAGCATGCAAAAACACTTGCAACCACGCAATCTCGCCCCGCACACAACGCGAGCATGCAGCTAGCGCCCAGAAACAGAAATACGCAACGCGAACAAGATGACTTCACCCATGTACGACCACATGGGTAACTTCGCGGTTGGCACTCTGAGAAAAACCCTGCGAACACGCAAAGCACCCCGCAAACACAGAAAAATTAAAAAATACGCAAATTTGCTTTTGCACGAATTTGCGTACCGCTAATTCGCAAATTTCGCCCATACTTACTTCTATAGTGTATAAAGGCAAGATTTACATTTGAGACAATCCTCATGTCATATATAATTAAAAGCTTCAGATTATTCGAAACTCTTGATACTTCAAGATAAGCTTCACCAAATAAATTGTGGTATTCCAGTTTATTGTCATGTTCAACAGGTAACATAAATAGTTGGTGTAGAGTAATTCCTTTAATGTTGTGTGGGGCTAATCCAGTTGGTGCTATTACTACACACAATAAATTTGATTATGTTGCCCTATGTAGGTAAGTGATGAGAACATCAACAAAAAGGTGTTTCCAGTACCAGCTTGACCACTAATGTGTAATAGTATTGGCTTAAGTGATGAGCATTAGAATTATTTCCTCTATTGGAGGAATCTGTGCTTTATTTTCTCTATATATACATTTGTTTCAGTTCATAGTTCAGTTGTCCACCTAACTGTTCTAAATCTACAGTTTTCTGTCTTGCTTGTTCTATTGTAGTTTCTACCTCATTTATAGCTAATGTGGCTTCATATTCTATAATAGATTGTCCAAGGAGATCTTGACTTAGTGGTGCAGATCTTTCACTGCTTTGAGAATTCACCTTAGCTAACTAAGTAGCAATCATTTCTTCCTGTTCAATCTCATCATTTAACATTTGCAAGTAGTTTGGAAAGACAGATTGCTAAATGCTCTCTTTCACTGCTTTGAAAACATTTTCTTAGTAGTCATAGCGACTGAGTAATTCTGATTCAGCATGCTAAGGCATGAAGAGTTGTAGAAGTGCAAAATAGAAAAACTCTTTTCTGTCTGGAGTTTGGCAACTCTGGGGTATATTTAAAAGCTCTTATCATCACCACAACATCACTTTTAGTGACATTATGATGGTGCCAGGGACGTTGCCTTAATTAAGGGCAGCGTTCAGCCACTTAATGTGGCTTAATGCCTCCTTGTAAATAAGGCACACTTCACATTATATGTAGCTTGTAAGGGGAGGGCAATGGGTGTTGCGGTGGCCGTTCCTCCATGACAACCATTTATTTTGATGTTGTCCCTATTTACAAATTCTTTATTCCTCCTTGTTTTTGCTGTTTCCACGTGTGTTGCCTTGTGCAGCACACATAGAAATTGTCTATGATTGTTTATGTGCAGAAAGGTCCCCCTTCCTACACATAAACATCATTAAAAAAAAAAGTAGTTTTGCAACTTCTTTGTGTGCTGTATTGAGCAGCACACATAGAAGTTACAAAACTTCATTTAAAGATTGCTTATGTGCTGGAAGCGGGACCTTCCTGCACATAAACATTCTTCCCTCAACACAGGCACCCTTGCACTATGGTGCAAGGGTGGATGTGTGGGCGCTAGGCATCTAAAGTTACCGCCAGCCCTGGGTTTCTAAAGTGACAAAGCATGTTGTTAGCCTTTTTGGCTTAACACATTTTGCCACTTTCCTGTATATATGCCCCTGAAGTTTCTTGTGGTTAATTATATTTCCTTTTTACTTGTCTAAGTAAACACCTGTCTCATCCAACTACTGCATGTTCTTCTTCTGTTTTCAGTCACATAGTTACTCCAGTGTTGTAGTACTTCACAAAGGCATATATTTTCTACATGTGGACTCCTCAGATAGTACGTGTCCAACATATTTGATTTTACAATATCAGGTCAACTGGTCACAGCACTGATAGAACCCCATCTCTCCATGGGAAAGCATTTTCAAGCTGAAGCTGTATAATATTTTTGTTTGAGTCTTTTCTGCAGACATCTCCTCCCATATCTCCTTCATATCTGTCTTCTCTGACTTTGTTATATATGAAGTGATGTCCCGAGCAACAACAATGGAGTTATCTGCAACAAATTGTAGATCAATAGTTGCATTTCACATTGTCAGAAACAAAAGGCTATAGGCATTATTATACGTTGAGGCCCTTGTTCTTCTAAGGTTGTATGTATATTTCAGTGATTTCTGTGTCAGTGTATGTCTGACTGCAGACAAAAAGCTGTTTACTTTTCTTAGGGAAATCACAGGTCATGGGATTACAAATTGACAAATTGTGTAAAATGTTCCTTTGCATCTGTTTTTTGACAGCAGTACTTTCCACAGAACTTGTTGTCTCATGCCGTTTACACTATTGCTTTTCAGGATGGCGCATGTTGCATACTGTTCTATGATAGAGAGTAAACACTCATCAATGTCTGTTCCAAATTTTGGTGCATCTTTTATCCATACCAGCAGCATATTTTACTTGGTACTCTTTACACCAAAAGAAAGCACTTAAATCACCAAGAGAAGAATTTCTTTTGTTTCAGATGAAAGACAGCATAGCTTGGAATCTGTGATTAAATTATCTACAAACATTAGCAGGATTCACACAGAAACGTTCTCCTGCTGTCTTCATATTAATGTCCTTAATATTTGAATTTGCTTCTCTCAAAAATTCAAGAAGGTTGTTCCATGCGTACTCAGCACAAATGAGTGTCAGAAACCAAGAAGGTGCTCCTAGGTTTCTTAACATACATACGTGTTCTCCATGATGAAGATACAAATACTCTTTGGTCCAATGTTGGCAAGCCATCAAATTAGTCAAATTGTACTCTAACTTTTCAGCCTTTCCATTAACATTTTCAACAAATTCCTTTGCAGAGAGATTTTTTAGATTAACTATTGTCTTTAGTATGTGGTTACAGCATATGAAAGTCCTCTCAAGCAGTAGATGGAAAATATCTGGGATTTACTGACAACATCTTGGAATCTCTGAATATAATCTGTTTGATCTGTATTCATCTGCTTTAATATGTAAGGGGCATTCATCATATCAGCCACCTGCATCAGTGGGAAGCGGGAAGCAGTTGTGGAAAACAGTGAGCCTCTAAACATGCCTTCCAAACATTCATGAGAGCTCCTTTTGTTTGTTTCATTTGAAAAAGATCAATAGCATCACCGATTACTTCTTTACAATGCAGGGATAGATGCTGTGGTGTTCAAACATTTCTGCTCATCTGGATCGATCCACTTTTTCAATCTGCCCACTTGATGGTAATGTTTCATCCTCCATACATGTTATATCTTGTACAACATCACCATTTTTATAATAAATCTTACTTTGTACCAGGTATAATGTTGCTATTTTTACTTCATTAACATCAACTAACTTTTGCCAGATTGTCTGCTCTTGTTAGGCACACCATTTACTGGAATGATAATTGGTTCATCAATATCTCTAACTCTTACAATTTCAATATTCTGTTTAAAAAATCTAAAGGTAAATTAACAACCTTCCCTTTAAGGCCTTTCTGTAGCTCAGTTGATGGCAGCTTTGGCTCCATACTAAGTATAGTCTGAAATGGGTGTATACATTGTATGAGAATAGATTCATAAACATTTGCATCTTGAAATTCTTGTAGGACACATACTAACTGTAACTTATTATGTACTGTTCTAGCAAAATAAACAGCAAAATCCCCCCATTTATCTCTGTTCTACTGTTCACTTTTTTGCCATTTATTTCTGTTCTATATTTTTGAGACTAAAATAACAATGCGAGTTTGACTGTTATACTAGTGGTTAGACAACAAATACAAACACAGTTTGGTTTCTTAGAAGAAACTGTGTCAAACTTCCCAATTCTGTAATGTTATAAACACTAATACCTATGTTGTGTTCCTCTAAGCCTCCAAATTCAACTCCACATTTTCCCTAAACTCATCTTCAGGACCCAAATAAATTAAACTGATCATCTTCACAAACTTTTTCTAACGCTGCTACTGTACCATGTGAAAGAGCTATTTTCCTTTTCCCGAAACATAGGGACAGAGTTTTTACATTGGAAAGCCTCATACACAATTTTAAGTGGCGAACAGCTAACATTTGAAAGTGATGAAAGAGGATTTGGCCCACTTTCTTTGATAGACATGCTAGAGAATGTCCTTGTAAAAGTTTATACTTCCTTACTTTGCATGGATACAACCCCTGCAAAATCTCTATTTTCAGTTTCAGGCTTCTGCATGGAAACATTAGTACGAAAGTTCTTATTATATATTGATTGATTCCTGCCGAACACTGCAACTACTGCTACAATTCCAGTTATATACAGTGGCCTATCTATGCCTCCCCTGTACCTCTTCAGCAAGGACTTCCTCTACCGTTGTGAATGTATATAGGACCCTAATTAGATAGTCCCGATTTAAGCCCTTGTGTGGCTATAATAAATCATATCCTTATAAAAGCATAAGAATCATATCCATATTAAGTCATAGCCAATGCAGTCCAAATACAGCAAGGCTACTGCCATAGACTCCTAGAAAGTACCACACGTTCTTAAACAAACCAAGCCTCCAGCAGCCCGGGAATTTTCCCTCCTTCTGTTTTGATTTGTCCTAGATTTCCTGAGAGTCCTGAAAGAACTGCCAGTTCTTAGTGACGTCTTATGGCAAACCTTAAGTCAAACTCTGCACCTTCCAGGTATAAATATACCAGCATCTGCCTTAAGCAACACACGGTGGTTTGGAGCAGAATCGGCTATCTACTTGCCCGACGCCCGGCCGATGCGAGTGCCAAAGGAAGCCGACCCTCCCTGCTGACGCACTGAGAAAGACGCTGTCTTTTCTCCTGCTGAGAAATCCAGCTCCAGTGTTTTCCGGTCACCCTCATGGCTTTCTGGGAGATCGAGTCCTGAGAGAGAGATACAAGACCTCTTTCATTCTATACCTAAGGTACGGAGCTGATTAGACCCATAGAGAATTCTTGATTCAGATTCTTGGCAAAAACTGTAACTCATCTACTCCTTCCCTTTACTAGGCTTAGGTTAGGTGCACTGGGGTAGGCGTATCTTAGAAACACCAGTTGAGTACGTTTAGTCATTATTTTATCATTGTATGTATTTTATCCATTTTAGGTATCATATGGCTTAGAAACCATATAAATGCTTTTACAGTATTATTTCATAATACTCCTTTTCATGTACGCACTTTACTTTATGACAAGTATGGCAATTGTGGCAATTCATTTCTCTTGCATGAGAAAGAAGACTGCTCAATAAATAACCCTTTTATTGAAAACGCCTGCCTCTCTAGTTCTCTGCATTTCTGGTGAAACGAAGCATGCACGATTGACTGAGTAAAATGGCTATCTATTGTTTCCGCGACTCTAGAGATATATTCCTTATTGCAGGGGGAACAAAGTTGTCATGTGATATGGTTGTCAGAAGCTAATCCCTTCTTGTCTATTCAGGAAAGCTAAACGCCTTCTTGTTTACTCAAGAAAGTTTATAGTCAATCAATCAATCAATCATAGGCATTTATACCGCGCACTACTCACCCGGAGGGTCTCAAGACGCTTGGGGGGGGGGATCCGCACTGTTCGATCAGCCAGGTCTTGAGCTTCTTCCTGAAGGAGAGGTGGTCTTGGGTCAGGCGTAGGTCGGTCGGGAGGGAGTTCCAAGTCTTGGTGGCCAGGTGGGAGAAGGACCTTCCTCCTGTTGTCGCTCTGCGGATGCGGGGGACGGCGGCGAGGGCGTGACTGGTCGAGCGGAGATGGCGTTTGGGAGCGTAGAAGTTGAGGCGGCTGTTGAGGTAAGTCGGGCCTTGGTTGTGTAGGGCTTTGTGTGCGTGGGTGAGGAGCCGGAAGGTGATTCTTTTGTTGATCGGGAGCCAGTGCAGGTCTCTCAGGTGTCTGGAGATCTGGCTTCGTCTGGGGACGTCGAGGATGAGTCTTGCCGAGGCGTTCTGGATACGCTGGAGTCTCTTCTGGAGCTTGGCGGTGGTTCCGGCGTAGAGGGCGTTGCCGTAGTCCAGACGGCTGGTGACGAGGGCCTGGGTGACCGTCTTCCTGGTCTCGGTGGGGATCCACCGGAAGATCTTACGTAGCATGCGCAGGATGTTGAAACAGGACGAGGAGATGGCGTTGACTTGTCTGGTCATGGAGAGGGAGGAGTCCAGGATGTAGCCCAGGTTGCGTGCGTGGTCTGTTGGTTTGGGTGCGTTGCCCAGGGCGGGGGGCCACCAGGAGTCGTCCCAGGCGGAGAGTGAGGAGCCCAGGATGAGGACTTCCGTCTTGTCTGTGTTCAGTTTCAGGCGGCTGGTCGTCATCCACTCAGCCACGTTTTTCCTCCCTTCGTGTAGGTTGGCTCTGGCGGTGGCGGGGTCGTTGGTCAGGGAGAGGATCAGCTGGGTGTCATCGGCGTAGGAGATGATGTTCAGGTTGTGTTGGCGTGCGATGGCTGCAAGGGGGCTCGTGTAGACATTGAAGAGGGTGGGGCTGAGCGAGGAGCCCTGAGGGACGCCACAGATGACTTCCGTGGCTTCTGATCTGAACGGGGGGAGGCGGACTCTCTGTGTCCTTCCGGCGAGGAAGGAGATGATCCATTCCAGTGCCTTCTCCTTGATTCCGACGTTGCTGAGGAGCTGCACTAGGGTGCGGTGGCAGACAGTGTCGAATGCCGCGGAGAGGTCCAGGAGGATGACGGCCGCTGTTTCTCCGTTGTCCAGCAGGGTTCGGATGTCGTCAGTGGCAGCGATGAGGGCGGTCTCGGTGCTGTGGTTGGCCCGGAAGCCTGACTGAGATGGGTCGAGGGATCCAGTCGTCTCGAGGAAGGCTGCCAGTTGCTTGTTGACGGTCTTCTCGATGACTTTGGCTGGAAACGGGAGGAGCGAGATGGGGCGGTAGTTCTTGAGTTCGGTGGGGTCCGCCGTTGGTTTCTTTAGTAGAGCGCTGAGTTCGGCGTGCTTCCAGCTCTCAGGGAAGGTGGCGGTGTCGAAGGAGGTATTGATGATGTCCCGCAGGTGGGGTCCGATGGCAGCGTCGGCCTTGTTGAAGATGTGGTGAGGGCAGGGGTCGGTTGGAGATCCAGAGTGGATGGAGTTCATCGTGCTGATGGTGTCTTCGAGGTTGATCGGTGTCCAGGCGTTGAGGGTGGTGGTGGGGGGTGTTGGAGTGGTCGTGGGGAGCGTTGTTTGTGTGCTGAAGCTGTTGTGTATGTCAGCGATCTTGTTGTGGAAGTAGGAGGCAAGGGAGTTGCAGAGGGGATGTATGACGTTACAACGCATACTTTTACTCCGCATACCATTACAACGCGGTATTCACAACGCATACCACTACAACGCATAGCGCTTTGGGGTGCTGGATAGTGGTAAGTATAATTTACTATTCTAACTCCAGTCCCCGTGGACCCTAGGGAAGGTGTTGGATAGTAAATTAAACTTACCTCTTATCCTAGAGCGCCCCCCAGCGCTATGCGTTGTAATGGTATGCGTTGTAATGCCTGCGTTGTAGTGGTAGTGCGTTGTAAAAAATGCGTTGTAACAGGTGAATACCTTGCAGAGGTCTTGCGATGGGGTGATGTCGTTGGTTCCGGCGTTGGGGTTGGAGAGCTCTCTCACGATGTTGAAGAGTTCCTTGCTGTTGTGTGCGTTGTTGTCCAGCCGGTCCTTGAATGCTGTTTTCTTGGTGGCGTGGATCAGTTGGTGGTGCTTTCGGGTGGCGAGCTTGAGGGTAGTCATGTTGTCCGGTGTAGGGTCTTTTCTCCAGGCTTTCTCGAGGGCACGGCAGTTCTTCTTGGAGCTCTTGAGTTCGTCGGTGAACCACGGGGCCTTCTTGCTTCCGGGTCTAGTGACCTCTGAGCTAGCTGGCACACACAATTAAGTCTAACATATTCAATAGAGACCTAGTCGACCTCAGTCCTACATCTAAGCTATTGTTTATGTTATTCCAATGCGCAGAGCCTATTGGGAATATAGGAACTACACTACACTACATTCTTATGAACCATCTCCTCTTTTGGAATGGGAATACCATCCTTCACCGACCTTCACCATCCTTCACCTCAAAAAATCAACTAGTTGTTTAAACTGCATTCACTAATATGTTCTCTTGAAAGTAGCTTTCTTCATTAAAGAAATGCTCAGCAGTGGAAGTATGCTTCCATTTGTGACTAAAGATTTTGAAAAAACTGTTTTTGGTCTTCTTGCAGAACACTGTTTAGCCAGTGTTTTCATTCTCTTTTAAATTAGGATAAATAGTTTGCACTGCAAATTAAATGCTTTATCTATTACACTTGCTATGTGTTATTTTTTGCTTTTAAGCTGCTGTTATTCTCTTATACTGCTTTATTTCTCTTTACAAATTTTGCATTACCCTATTACTAAATATTGTTATTCCTTTGTCCTTGTATTGTTTCTGCCTTACTGTCGAATGAGTTGTTTTTTTAGAACTTTTTCCAGTTTTAACATGATTAACTGTTTTTCCTTTCTGAGTTCTTGGTAAAGCTTCCTTTTTTTCACATCATTTTTCACAATTTTCTTAATACTGCTTTAAGAAACTCCTTAGTTCTCTTACCAGCAGAAGTTGTGTTCCTCATTGTATTCTGTCCATCATCTTTTTTGTTGTTCTCAGTTTGTTGCATGTAGTATTGCAACAAAATCTCCTCCTTTGTTCCTTTCTTGCGATTGTAAAAGTTTTCTTTAAAAACATGTAGTTATCTGAATGCAAAATACAGTTCACATTTGACATTATATACATGAAGCAACTTTCATAATATTTCATTAGATCAGTATTTCATTCAATTCCACAGCTATTAAACATAATAGCTCTACTTCCACTCAATATACATTTCCTACCTTCAAAGCACAAATCATGGCCTATGGCCTACCTACAACCTACTTTAGGGGTGACTCATATGTAGTAGGAAATGAGTTTAAGGCTTGTCAAAGGGGTTTAAAATGCTAAGTCCACCTGACAGTAAAATTGCACATGTAGTCTCTACAGTAGCAGGTCCGAGATATGTTTATAGGCCTACTAGTCTGGACGGGTGACTTGGTTGTGTCTGTACTTGACTACGTATGTGAGTGATTGTATCAGACTGGGTGTGTGAGTGAATGTTTAAGTAACTATTTCAGTATTTCACTTGCTCCATTAGTAACTCTATTCACCTGTCAAACTGTATGCAAGTGACTGCATAGATAGATAACTGGCTCTCTTAGTGACTATTGGGGTATGTAAATGTATGTGAAACTGTCTATTCTACGGCTGGATACATAAGTGGTATGTCATTCTTTAAGTCAATGCCTAAGTGTATCTGTTTCTGCCTAACTGGCTTTGTGAGTGACTCTATCCTTTTATAAATAGGTATGAGAGATACAGTGTGGGTGGAAGACTGTATGTATACCTGCATGTACAGATGTGTTAGTGCGAGTTCAACTCACTAAAATGTAAAAGTGCATGTCTAACTTTTTAATAAGGGTGGGCGGGCAGCTACGCTCCGTGCACGGAGTGTGCATAGTGCCGGCTTTAACGCATTTAGCGTAGCAGGCGTAGAATTCGGCACTACGCACGTTCCGCAGACGGTGCGTAGCTGGACGCCACCCGCCTCCCTCCCGCCCTCCCTAAATACTTTAATTTAAATGCCGTCTTGGGTACTAATGCGCATGCGCGGCCGCCCAAGACGGCGGCGATGAAGAGAGCGAGCCCCGGGGACGCGGCGGGCAGCGGCGGGCAAGGTAAGTGCCTTTTAATTCTTTCTAACATTTAAATTAAAGTATTTAGGGAGGGCGGGAGGGAGGGAGGGAGGGAGGCCTGCGGTGCGTAGTGGGGCTACGCGGAGTGCGGAGGTGGGCGTAGTTTCTCGCCCACTTCACGTAGCTCCGCAAAGCCCCACTACGCCCACTATGCCCAGGGTTACTTTTTAAGCACATAGATCACTAGTTTATGCCTTACCTATGGCCTACCTTAGGGGTGACTTATATGGAAGAAAAGGGGAGTTTAACAGTTGCCATTGGGTTTTCAATTCCAAGCTGACCTAGCAGTAAAACTGCACGTACAGACTCTGCAGTATCAAACCCAACACATGCATAAAGAGCTACTTGTCTCAATGGATGACCTGGTTGTGTCAGTACTTGAGCACATATCTGAGTGAGTATATCTGTCTCTGTATGGATGTGTGAGTGTATATATAAGTGGCTTCATTGGTATATGAAACGCTCTTTTACTAACACTATGGGTCTGTAAATCTGTATGCAAGTGGCTGAGTGTTTAGCTCAATTTCGGTGTTAATGAGTGTGGTGGGATGTAAATGTGAGTACAACTGGTTCTATTACTGCTGGATACATGAGTGCTGTGTCAGTGTGTGTGTGAATGTCAATGGGGATCATTAGGATGGCGGGCGGATAGCCAGTGCCCGTATGGCAGTGGCGATCCGCCCGCCATTCATGTCCGCCCGCCTAATATTTTTTTGTTTAATTTTTTAAGGGCAGACAGTGGTCCATGTGCACACTAAAAAGCGTCGTACATCTGGCCCTGGATGTATAACTGGGCTGATATGCCTGTAAGCGGGCATATAACTCACTAAAACTTCAATCTGCATGTCTTGCCTATTAAGCACAAAACACCCTCCCTATCAGCTATTTACTGCCTACTTTACAGGTGACTTATATGCAGTAGAGGGGCGTTCAAGGTTTGGCCAAGGTGTTTTAAATGCCAAGTCGACCTGGCAGTAAAACTGCAAAACCAGGCTCTGCAGTAGAAGGGTCAAGATATGTTTACTGGCCTACTTGTCCAGGTAGGTGACTTGGTTGTACCAGCATTTTAATACATATCTGTAACTGATTTTGCAAATATATGCAAGTGCCAGTGTGTGTAGCTTACTGGCTGTGTCACTGATTGTTGGGATATGTAATTCTGTGTGAAATTGACTTTGTTACTGCTGAATACATAAGTGATGTGATAGTGTTTAATTGAATGTAGGAAGCAGCGGCACACTTGCAGCGTCATCAGAGCTGCCCCGCCCTCCCATCTACATATTCCCGCCACTAGCATGGACGCGCGCAGCGAGATCGGCACCCTTGCTGTGCTGTGTTCAATCTGCTTCTGTGCGTGAGGGCTGAATTGGGAGGAAAGTCTGTCTGGCAGTGAAATGAAAATGAAGGCTGCTCATTTTTAAATCGCCTGTAATATTTTAACATTACATTTGTCATCTATGTTTTTAAATTGTGTGCGGTGATTAATATTGCACTTTAATTCGTTTTACCTGCATCTTACTGCCTTTCCCTGCTGGTCCCAGTTCCGCCGCGGCCTGTGCCGTTTGTGTGGAGGGACAGGAAGCAGCGGCACACTTGCAGCGTCATCAGAGCTGCGCCAACCCTCCTCCCTACATATTCCCGCCACTAGCGCGGACGCGCTGGCAGCGCGCTGGCGGCGCACCAAAGGCAAGCCCGTCTGCGCCCGTCCGCGCCTGGACACCGCCTCCCTCTAAACCCCATGTAAATCCTTTCCTTTATATTTCTGCTGTGGTGTCTGTACTACTACAATGATTTGATACAGTCGGCAGGAACTTTTATCTTTAAATCTGCATAGTGAATTAGTTAATCCTCCAGGTTGTATTAAAGCAATCATTTTCACCACCAAACCCTTTGGGGCAGCGGCCCTGTAACATCAAGGGCTTCGCATACGAGAGTGTTTGCCAACACCTTAGTAACTATTAACACCAGTACGAAAGTAGACAGCGATACCTTCTCAGCTCTGTACCTTAATACCAGATCCATCCCTAAACATGCCCTCGAGCTTTGGAGTTTATTGGATAATAAAAAACCCGATATCTGCTTCTTCACTGAAACGTGGTTACATGACTTGGCTTCACCGGATGTAGCGATTGCTTTTCCTGATGAGTACCAGATTATTAGACACGATAGAACACGAAAGAGAGGGGGAGGTATTGTAATTGCGGCAAAAGTTCCTATTGAAATTATCTCACTCGAGTCACTCTCTAACGAATGGATAGAAATTCTAATAATCAAAATAAAACTCAACTCTAACTCCTTTGGTAGGGCTGCTTTGGTATATAGACCACCGGGAGATAAATCACAATTCACAAACACCCTTCTAGATCTGTTAGCATCGCATGTACTGGTGACTGATAATTTTATTCTGCTTGGTGATTTTAATCATCACGCAGAACAATTGCATGACACAGATTCCTGTAATCTCATAGCCTCTTTGGACACATTGGGTCATACACAAAGGGTAACCGGCCCCACCCACCAAGCTGGCCACTCCCTTGATCTAATTTTTACTAACTTTGCCAAATTTACTTGTGAACTACCCATGCCTATGACCTGGACTGATCACTTTTTAATAAATTTTAAATTTCCTATACCACTAGGGTCAAGGACTACCACTCAGAAAGAAATAGTAGTTATCCGTCCTTGGCATAAACTAACTCTTGAGGCATTCTCGTCTCACTTCATACCTCCCAATACCAACCATGAGAACATCAAACTTATGGTAACCCAATCGGAAACATCTATAAAAAAACACTCTAGATGAAATCATCCCAGAAACCTCTGTTAAGGCTAAGAGCACTGCTTCACCTTCGTTTACTGAGGACCTGAAGTGTGAGAAAGCGACCTGTAGAACAGCTGAAAGACGCTGGTGGAAGAACCGTACGCAAGAAGACCGCGATAAATATAAACTCATTCATTCTAAATATCTAAAAAACATAAAGAAAGCAAAAACACACTACCTTTCTCAAAGAATAAATAAATCGGCCCAGTCAAACAAAGAACTGTATAAAATCTTGAAGGAGTTCACTGCCCCCCTAGTGGAGCATTCCACTTTCAGTCCCACCTCAGAGTGGGTAAACTCACTATCTTGTTATTTCGACAACAAAATCAAGTCAATCTACTCCTCTTTCCCAGTAGATAATCAGGATAGGCCTATGTCAGGCACAGTATCTCAAGAGAACATGGCTTTCACTGACATTACTCACCCTCCGTCTCTAACTGAATTTGAGCCTACCACTTCGGACGAAGTATTAGAAGCCCTAAAAAGAATTAAATCAGGTTCTCCCACCGATTTATTGCCTCCTCTTAGATGTAGTGGGATATTCCCGCTTTTGGCTGGCACGTTGACTAACATCTATAACCGATCCTTTGAAAGTGCCTCCATTACTAGCAGCTGGAAGTTAGCTCAGGTCAAGCCTATTCTCAAGAAGCCCAACTGTGGCCCTTCCACCCTATCCAATTATAGGCCTATATCCCTTTTACCATTCTTTGGTAAAGTACTGGAACATCTGGTGAACAAACGACTTACCACCTATATTGAGACACATGCTCTGTTTGATCCTTCACAGTCAGGGTTTCGCGCCGCACATGGTACAGAGACCGCAGCCATTGAGATAGTGGACAACATTCGGCTCTCCCTGGATAGAGGTGAGTCTGCAATTCTGATCCTGTTGGATCTATCGGCGGCCTTTGACACCATCTCCCACAGCATCCTAAAACATCGTCTGTGGGAGATTGGTGTCAGGGGCAATGCCTTAGCCTGGTTCGAAGATTATCTCACCGGCCGCTATACCTATCTCAAAATGGACACCCATGTGTCTGGAAATAGGCCTCTCACTGTGGGGGTACCTCAGGGGTCGATTCTCAGCCCCCTTCTGTTCAATCTATATGTGACCCCACTGGCCATTATCATAAAATCTTATGGCTTCTCCACAGTATCCTATGCCAATGATACGCAGGTATTAATTACCTGCAATTCTCTGCGTCCGGACACATGTCTAAGGTTCAAGCAGTGCATGGTTCACATTAGCAGATGGATGAGTGATAATAAGCTCCAGCTCATTTATAGCAAAACTGAAATCTTGCTATTTGGCTCAGCCAAAACTATTTGGTCCCAGGAGTGGTGACCTCACGAACTTGGTCCCTGCCCAGAGCCAAAAGAAGTGGTACGTGATTTGGGCATTATGCTAGACAGCACTCTTTCAATGAAAGCACATGTGAACCAAATATCAGGCATATGTTATGGTATACTTAAACAACTGCGTAAAATCTTTAAATGGCTTCCTCTAGAGGCAAGAAAACCTCTGGTTCAGGGGCTTATTATCAGCCGTCTAGATTATGGTAATGCCATGTTTGTGTCAATCAATGAAGGTGTGCTTACTAAACTCCAAATATTACAGAATGCGGCAGCCCGGTTGGTACTGGGATTACCACCAAGGTCTGCCTCTGTACCTAGCCTAAAAAAACTACACTGGCTCCCAGTGCGGCAAAGATGTCAGTTTAAAATCCTAAGTCTCACCCAGAAACTCCTCTATGGTACAGGCCCCACCTACCTGGCAAAGAAATTAGCGTGGTATAAACCGTCCAGAACTTTACGTTCAAGCACGAAGTCCTTTCTTGTTCAACCTAAGGCGCGTACCTCCAGAAATGGATGCAGGGCTTTCTCCTATCTGGCACCGCAGCTATGGAATAAATTGCCTTCCCATTTGCTGTCTCTCTCTAACCATCTAGCGTTCCGCAGGAGCCTGAAAACCTGGCTCTTTCCTAAGTAATCTCCCTCTCACCCACTTTTTGCTCCCTGCTAAGGTTAATTGCCGTTTCTCTGCCAAGCGCCCTGAGACCTTTTTGGTGAATTGTTGCGCTATATAAAAGCTTTTGACATTTGACATTTGACAATGTCTAAGTACATCTGTCAGTGACCGACTGGGTTTATGTGTGGCTGTAGGGTTTTCTAAATAGGTATCTCAATCAGTGCATTGATAGATGAGTTCACTTTTAATGGGGAACACTACTCTGTAACTTTATTTCTAACTCATTGAAACGTCAAACTACATGTTTTACCTTTCTTTACACATTCCCTCCTCCCCTATTGGCTACATACAGGTTACCCTTGGGATGATTCAAATGTAACAAAGAAATTATTTGTGTTTGCCAACACATTATAAATGTCTAAACTGTAGACACAGGTTCTGGACTAGCACACCTCACATATTTGAAAGTTTACTTCTCTGGGTTGCACAATCAGATGCAGAATGCTTCTAGCACACATAACTTACTATATATTTATTTACATTTTTAATTTCCACCATTATTAACAAACATGCTTAATTGTTTTGTTGTTCTCTAATTTTTAATGCACTTTTACTTGAAATTTAATTTCAGGATAAAAGATAGGCAGCTGAAAAGAATGAGTAATGGCAATCTTTCCTACTCTTTTGTGAGTGATACTGATGTACTTAGTAAATCATAACCTTTCCTAAATTTTTTTATTTTGAAATTCCACTTGTGAATGGTCAGTTTTTTTAACCCTTTATTGGTCTTCTGCTTAGAAGACCATTCTGGTATTGTCTTTGGCGGGATTCGCAAATCCATTGAGATGGTCAGCGCAGCCCCTGTGTAACTTCGCAACAGATTCACGAATCTCTACGGGAGTCGGTTAATGCATTTACCATTATTCTACTATTATTTCTGATCTCTATTATAGTGTTTATTTAGGAACTGTTTATTTCAGAATACGTACTATACGTACTATGTCTAACCCACTCTCCTTTATAGTTTTAAAGTACAGTGTATTTAGAACCCTTCCCCCCGCACCATTTTCCCTCAGTTTATTTTATTTATTTATTTATTTATTGACATTTGTAGAGCGCGGCGAATACCCGTGGGCGTCTCGGCGCTAATTAAGGGATGGATCATCAACTGGGGTAAAGAAGATATACAAGGCTATTGGTCAAATAACCACGTCTTTAGCTGTTTGCGGAATGTGAACAGGGAGGGACTTGCTCCCTTGCAACACTCTACTGTACCAGTGGGTCATAAGATCACAGCACTTTCGGTCAGCAGCATACTAATTTCAAGTTCAACTGTAGCAGGTGTGGTTAGATGTTGGAAAATGTTAGCATATAAAAAACAGCATAACTTCTTTTTCAATTAACCAGAAACAATCACAGATCAACTTTCTTTGCGTATTACATCACTACCTTTTTTTAGCTACCAACATATTTACTGCATCTAATCAAATATGTAAGTTTTAAAGCAGCACATGGCCTCCATTTGAACTGTCTTTCATTTTAAAAACTGCCTCATTGAGCTCTAGCTTTCTCCTGATTGCTACTGCTGCTTGCCTTCAAAATGGTTAGTGTGGATTGGGAGTCATAGCTTTGTGTTTTGGGTTAGAAAGGGTGCTAGAAAGAGTGGCATCGACAGGGACTTGCGCTTGCCTAATGTGACATTACTTGGGTTGGCCAAAGAGGGTTAAAGTGGCAACAATCCCTGCCTTTGATTGAAAGCATTATGGATTGCCATTATCCAGACCTAATAATTGTGTACTGTTATGGCAATGACCAAGGCACATTCACTGGGGTAGAACAGGGTATCCTAATGAAGGATTTGTTTACACAATTAATGGCACTTTTTCCTCAGATAGCCTTGGTGTTTTCTAACACTTGCCAAAGGCAGAAATGGAAGTGATCAAGCAAATTCTGTCCACAGATAAACAAAGCCAGGAAACATGTTATTAAAAGTGTTTCTGCAGTCCTCAGCATCCACAACATGGGCTCCATCTACAACAACATATGCTTTGACATAGAGAATAGATACAGAAGTGACAGAGTATATGTTTCAGAGAAAGGCAACATCATGGGCCAGATGCATCAAGCGAAATGCACTCGCAAAAGGGCCAGATTCTCAGAATCTGGCCCTTTGCGAGTGCAATTTTTGCATTTGGGATGCATCATCTCAAATGCAAAAATCGCAAATAGAGAATTCCCTAAAATGCGATTGTTTGCATTTAAGGAATCTCAAATTGAGATTCCTTAAATGCAATGCATGAAAGTATCAAAAATAGCGAATTCGCTAATAGGGCACGCAAATTACCACGAAGTACAACTTCATGGTAATTTGCAAAAACTTTGAAAAATGCACTTTTGTGCATTTTTCAAAGTTTCATGTTGCGCACACACATGCCCTAAGGGCATGTGTGTGCGCAACATATGTGCACAGATCACATTCAGGGGTGTAACAGGGTGTCCTTTGGACACCCCTGCACCCTTGAACTCGCAATCTCAATTTGCGAATCGCTAATTGCGATTCGCAAATTGAGATTGTCTTCCCATTCATTCCTATGGGCCTCTAAACCCATAGGAATGAATGGGGAGGTATTCATTAATTGCGACTCGCAATTTGCGAGTCGCAATTAAGGAATCCTAAGGAATCGCTATTTTTGTAGTGATTGCTTGATGCATTCCATTTTGCCATTCCTTATTAGCGATTCCTTATTTTTCACTAATAAGGAATCACAAAATGGATGCTTGATGCATCTGGCCCTATATTCCTTAACAAATTGAAAGACAACATCCTATTTTACATGTAGTTTTCATCTACACACAATTATCACAATGGTTCTTCCAATAGGCGCTCTTTTCCCAAACACTAGTTAATTTTCAATTAAATTCAGTTTTTTTAATGGGTGCATCAGTGTCTAAATTGATTTGTGAATGGGTATGTCAGTTTCTGGGTGGGTCTGTGAGTGGGTGCATACGTCTCTGAGTGAGTCTGTGAGGAGATGCATTTGTGTTTCAGTGAGTGTGTGAGTGGGTCCAGGAGTATCTGAGTGGGTCTGTGAGTGGGGGTTCATGAGTGTCTGAGTGGGTCTGCGAGTGGGTGCATGAGTGTTTGTGTGGGTCTGGCAGTGGGTGCATAAGTCTCCGAGTGGATCTGTGAGTACATGCATGAGTGGCTGAGTAGGTCTGTGAGTGGGTGAATGAGGTTCTGAGTGGGCCTGTGAGTATGCGCATACATGTCTGACTGGGTTTGTGAGTGGGTGCATAGTCTCCGAGTAGGTCTGTGAATTGATGCATGAGTGTCTGAGTTGGTAAGTGAGTGGATGCAATAGTGTCTACATGGGTCTGTGAGTTGATACATGATTGCTTTAGTACATATCTGAGTGTCAACATCAATGCCAGAATGGGTCTGTGAGTGGACGCATAAGTGTTGGAATGGGTCTGTGAGTGGCTACATAAATCTATGAGTGGGTCTGTGAGTAGGCATATGAGAATCTGAGTGAGTCTGTGAGTTGGTACATGAGTGTCTGAGTGGGCCTGTGAGTCAGTACATGAGTTTCTGAGAGCATTTGTGAGTGCAGGAATCGGTGTCTAAGTAGTTCTGTGAGTGGTACATCAGTGCATGAGTGGGCGAGTGAGTTGTTGCAAGAGTATCAGTTGGTCTGTGAGAGGGTGTATGAGTCTCTGAGTGGGACTGTGATTAGGCACTTGAGAATATAAGTGGGTCTGTGAGTGGATGCCTAAATGTCTGAGTAGGTCTGGGAGTGAGTGCATGAGTATCTGAGAACATCTATGAGTGCATGAGTCAGTGTCTAAAGAGGTCTGTGAGTGGGTGAATCAGTGTATAAGTGTGTCAGTTAGTGGGTGTGAGAGTATGAATGGGTCTATGAGAGGGTGTGTGAGTCTCTGAGTAGGTCAGTGAGTAGGAGAACCAGTGTTTCAGTGGGTCTGTGAGTGGGTGCATCAGTATGTGAGTGGGTCTGTGAGTGGCTATATTATTCTTTGAGTGGGTCTGTGAGTGGATGAATCAGCATCAGAGTGGGTCTGTGAGTATGTGTATCAGTGTTTGACTGGGTCTGTGAGTAGGTGTGTTAGTGTCTGAATGGGTCTGTGAGTAGGTATGTTAGTCCCTTAGTGGGTATGTGAGTCAGTGCATAAGTGTCTGAGTGGGTCTGTCTATGGGTGCAAGAGTGTCTGAGTGGGTCTGAGAGTGAGTGTCCTAATGTGTGAATATATATATATTTCTTTTCCAGCACGGTTTGTAAATCTACCACTATTATTCATGAGAGGGCACTGCTGAGGATTGTGGTTGATTCGCAACTCCATGGACCTGTAAAGAAAAATGGTTTGGGGCATTTTTATTTTCAAAAGACCCCTGAAAAGCACCTACAGGGCGAGGGTACCTCTACCCTGACCCCTTGTACAGTTATCAAACTGCTTTTTAATCTTCTGGGACCATGTCCTTGTTGGTAAAATGACAGCCACAGCTTTCTACACATGTTGTGGGCAGCCAATCACAGCACTGCTGTTGAGGTGTGGGTTAGCGAAGTATTGGATTTGAGAAGGATTTGTGTATCTAGACTTAAAAATGTGGTTTTACTGAATAAATGTACACCCAATCACAAAAAGCATGCATTCTGTACCAAAATCTAGCTGTCTGCCAAATTTTTGTAATTCCGTTAGACTATTTGGGCTGTAGTTGTATCTACAATTCCTAGGGGAATTAACAAGGAAAAAGTAAATTTTTTGATCTCTGCTTGACTGATCACCCCGAACATGTCCATGCACAAGACCAAACTTGACACTTTTTGGGGCCAATTTCATCAAGATTTATCAAACAACGTCAAAGATATAGACAAGTCAATAAAGATTTTCTTATGGAAACTAAAGGCCACAAATACAAATGTTTTTAGCAGTTACATACGTACATTTGGCCATTTGTGACTGCTAAAATGCCTTTTAGCATGTACTAATCCAAAAATTATAGTCATTTACCATTTCTCGTATCCTGCAATATATGTTTAACACTGCCAATCACTAATCGATGTTCCTAGTCATGTCATTACTGATGTCACTGACCAAGCAATGAGTAATTATCGGGCGTAAGTTATAGATAGCGCAGGTAACTATAACTGCTGAATTTCACTGGTTTTGTACAAGTGAAATATGAGCCTAGCTATAACATCCCTGTAACCTTAGTTTTTTTCAGTTCGTTTTTAAGGTGTTTTTGTGTTCATTCTCTGTAACATTTTCAATGAATTTTAAAAGGTATTTTTTATTCTATTGCCTAACTATAATGTCCCTTTAACCTTTGTTTTTTTTCAGTGAATCTCTATGATCCTTATATTTTATTTCCTAAGTATTATGAACCCTGTAATATTTGTTTTTTTACAGACTTATTTTAAAGTTTTTAAAAAGATGATTCCTAACTGTAACCTGGAGCCTTTGAGAGTGGGTGTGTGAGTGGCTGTCTAGATTGGTGAGAGGGTATGTGAGTAGTTGTATGGGTATGTGAGTGAGTGTGTGAGTGGCTTTATGGATCCATGATTGTGTGTGTGTCATTTTTTGGGTGTGTCAGAGGGTGTGTGAGTGGCTGTATGGGTGGGTGAGTGTGTGTGTGAGTGACTGTTTGGGTCTGAGAGTCTTAGACCTGGCCCATTTTGGAGGGTCATCCCAGAACTTTTTGCCTTCCTCCTGTATTTTGCCTGACTGTGTTTGTTGGTTTTATGACTCTGGGTACTACTACTGCTGATCAATGCTAAAGTGCATGTGCTCTCTCTTGTAAACTTTGTAAGATTGGTCTATACCTGTTTGGAATATTTAATTTACCTGTAAGTCCCTTGTACAGTGGCATCCCATATAAACAGGGCTTTTAAATGTAATTCTACTAGTGAGCCTGCTGCTCTGCTTGTGCCACCCACGAAGTTGCCTTTCAAACCTGACTCAGGCCTCTAGCGCTACACGGCCTGGGTGCACAGTTTAATGCTGCAGTGACGTGGCATTTTAAGTAGTGTACCACGTCTGAAACTCCCTTTTATCTACAAATAGGTCACCCTTAAGGTAAGCCCTAGCTAGCCCTATTGGCAAGGTGTTGTGTATGTAAAATGTACCAAATGTTCATTAACTCTGTGGCAAGCCCTGATAGTGACAAATGGCCTATTTGGTTTCTTACTGCCAGAAAACTTCTCTCTAATAGGTTTGCATTGGGATTTCCTGATACTTACTTCTGTCGAAATATCTGATTTCAAAGGGATAGTGTGGCCTTGTTTGGTATGTTAGGAATTAATAATAATGAATCCTTCATAGTGCATTTTTAGAAATGGGCATTTCTGTGTGCCTATAACTCTTTGTGTCTTGCCTGTCTGAAAAGTTTCAGTGCTCGGTCCATCATCTCCTTTTGTTTGCTTTGTTTGCACTAAGTTGGCAGGGTATGCCAAGACGTGTGTCCCTTGCTCACTTTGCCACTGGATTCAGGCTAGCCTGGCTGATGAAGGGTGTTACCTTGAAACAGGTCCAATGATGCTTGTTTCCAGTCCAGAGAAGATCTGACTTGGCAGTTAGGGATGGACTGTACCCCTGGTCAAAAATGGATTTGGCTAGTTCTGACTTAGGGTGGCGAAGTGAGAGAAATAACGATGACAGATTCAACCCTGATCTATGATTGGGGGTGAGTGTCTGAAAAGTTGTAGCGCTTTGTCCATCATCTCCATGTGTTTGTCTGGTTGAATTTTCAATGTATGGTTTAGAATAACAGGAGAAGGGGATGTGTATTCACTCTATACATCACAAAGGGGGTTGGGGTGTGTCCATCCTTTTCTGGGTGAATCCGCGTTGGGCTGAATAGACCTTGGCTGCATTTAGAGTGGTAGGAGGAGATTATTTTGCACCTGAATAGACCTTGTATACATGTAGAGTGGTGAGAGGAGTTGCATCTGCACCTGAATAGGGTTGTACCTGACTTTCACAATGATGTCTCTCTGTGCTAGCCTGTAGTGTGCATAGAGACAGGGCTTGGGATTTAATTGGGGTGTTGTGCACTTCTGAAAGTTGTTTGAAGTGGCCCAGGACAAAGACATTTCACTATAAGTATAGGGGCTATGAATTCATTCATGATTTGAGACACTGTGTGTGACTTGCAGCCAGATGTTGCTGGCTCTGCGTGCTACCAGAGGACTGCCAGGATGAACCTCCTTGGGACTTGATGACTTTGGATTGCTGATCTGCTGCCTGTTGGGCTGCAATAGGGACTGCAACTTTGCTCTGAGGACCCTTGTGCTAACCTACCTGCCTGCACCCTGCTGGTGCGCCCCCAGTGCTCTCCAAGTTATGCTGTGAGGCTACTTGTCCATGCAATCAGCATGTGAGAAGTGCAGAATTTTGGAGCTGATTAACCCTGCAACTTGGTGTGTCATGGAAGTGCATGAGGTACACTTTCCATGCCACAAAGGAACATCCCAAGGTTGATGCCTGGGAAGAGCTTTATCTTCTGAAATGTTCTGCAACTTGCACTTCATTTTGCACCATTCTGGGGGTCTGCTTTAAGATGTAATTCCTGGTGCCGTCCCGGTGTGAATAGCCGAGGATTTCCCAGTGTGCATGATGGGGAGACCAGCGCGGTAAGCCAGGCCCACCCCATTCTACACTTCCCGTGGACAGCCCCTGCAAGGATGTCAGTCGCAGGCACTTCAGCACTGGTTGGCTCCCCTTGAAGCAGCGCAGCTCTGAGGGCTGCATGTGGAGGCTGCAAAGGGAGCCAGAAGAAGACAGAGTGTGGAGGAGTCCCACTAACATTGTGCAGTCTGCAGGTCTGGTAAGGAAGGCCACACCCACCCCTCCCTGCTACGGATACCAGAGCGGAGACCCATCCACCAGCACCTTGAGAGCACAGGGTGAGTCAGTCCATAGGCAAGGCCCTCTCTGAGTAGTGGCACTGACAGATTCCCCCCTCCTGGGAGACCAGCTTTAACGGTAGCTGTGCGACACTGGCCGGTCTCCCCGCTTGATTGCTCTTTGTGTTGTGGGTGTTCCTCCCCCCCCTTGTGTACCTATTGGGGGCACTGGTTTTCTGTTGAGTATGTGGGGCGAGCCCAGGATGGGGATCCCCATTTGGAACTCTCTGCCTTAGGGAGAAACATCACTGGGAGTATGGTAATCCCAGTTGTAGGAACACAGATGCTGCTGTGCCCAGTATCCCTGTGCGGAGTACCTCATAACATTTAAAACAAGCGCAGGATCACTGTCATGCATTCCTTTCACAATTCTGGCCCTGATGGTGGTATATGTGTTGTTTTATTCTCTACACAGCTTCATCTAAATGTTCTGGTGGAGAGATGTATTATGTGGTTAGGCCTTATAAAGATGAGAGAATGAATACATGTTCAAGACCTGCTTAAACTGGCAGTGAAGGTCTTTTTGTGACATGTGCAACCTATAAGTGTTTATTGCACTAACTTGTGAAGTTATGACAACTGCCTTGTTGGCAATGTGATTTTATGATTTATGTGACGTCATGACAAGTGCCAAGTTGCACAGTGATTATGTGATTGTGTTCTAATGTGTTTTATGAACAATGCAAAGGATATTTTTATATAACCGTGTGTGGAGGCTCTTTTTGCGGTGTGCCTATTGTGTCACTGGTGTAGGCGTGAGTTGTGCAAAAACACTTTACACATTGCCTCTGGGATGAGCCTGAATGCTCTGTCGTGCTACCAAGGGGGTGAGCAGGGGTTATATTAGGTATGTAACTCAATAACGCTGAATAGAGTGGTGAGTTCTACCTGGCTTAGGTGCATACCCTCGCCAAAGATAAACCCCATTTCCAACAGTGAATAGATGTGAAATTGGCAGAATGAGTGCAGTAGTGGGTGTCTGAGTGTCTATATGGTTGTATTGATAGCTGTGTGTGTGAATGCACCAGAACAGACCTCACCTGCCCCTTTATCCAACTACTGTCCACAGCTTTGCAAAAAATGCTGGAATATTTTCTACTGGTTAATTAGTGAGCGCTACTTCATTGAGTAAATATCTAGTGAGTATTCCAAACTACAGCTGCATAATGAACCACACGGAAATATCTTTAGTGACCTTGTGTGCATTTCAGCAATGTGACTGTTTCTCATGCAGCTTCATCCAGAAATCTGGGATAATATGAATCTTCCTATACTGAAGACAACAAGACTACAAAGAGGTGAATTTCCAGCAAGCAAGGGTACTTCCTCTTAGATGTGTGAAGCAAGTCTTCTTTGTTTGGTGGTGATGTCCTAATATTCTTTGGCATCAAGAAGGCATCACCAAAATAAGCAGGAATCAGGCTGGGGGGCCTTTGGTAAGTTATGTACCATCCTTGTAAAAGACATACTACAAAGATGGATTGGGCAGGGCCAAACATATGCTTTCACACATTTGAATACTGGTAGGCAGTAAAAGAGAGAACCTTGAACTCTCTCTCACCAGGAGAGTCTGAGAAAGAGCCCACTCATCATTCACTATAGATTGTACTCTAATGGATCAACAATACATTCTCCTTCACCAATTTTTTAACATCGTTTTTCAATGTGAAACTTCTGAAAAGACGTCTTTGCCTTTGTCAAGCCCAGGAAGTTAGGGACATTTGTCCTTTACAGGAGTGAAGATTCAACTAGGGGACCAGCTATGTTTGTGTTGAGGTGTATTTCTGTACAATGAGTATCAGGGCCAGAAAAGCCCAGCCATAACATAAAGGGGGATAGGGGACCCCCTCCCTGCGCCAATTTTGTTCTCAGAGATCCCATCACCCAGGGCCTAGCCTTTTGCTCCTGGGTGTCCTGGAGCCCACCCATGTCATAGTTTCTGTAGAGAAAGTGTTTTTTTCCCCAAAAACTTTGGCACCGCATGACAAATCTTCACAATTTTTTTAAAAAAATTGCCCCTTATGGTTCGGCTGCTGTGATGAAAATTTCTGGGTGACCCATAAAGCGAGGGCTAAGATAAAAGGAGAGTCACAAAATACATTTTCCCATGTTATGCCTTTGGGTATTTTTTACTTTTTGAACAAGACTACAGCCCGAACAGCTGAAAGGAATGACACCAAACTTGGCAGAAAGCTAGATGTTAGTCCAGAAAATGGGCTTTTTTCAATTTCCTGTAAATACTTTCAGTCGTTTTTGAGATATTTTAGTTTAAAATACATGTCTGGGGATGCAAACTCTTGCAGTGAAATCACGGATCCTACTAACATTTATTTGGCAGCCATCTCTTTTATGTGAGCCAAATCCCAGGGTCATGTTAAAAATATGCATGCCCCCCCTCCTATGGATTATTTAAATCCAGTGGACCACCACCTCCCTGGGGTTTTTGTTATGATTTGCATGGGGGTGCCTGCATGTGGAACCACCACACCCCTGGGACCAACAACTCCCTCAGGTCTTGTTTTTAATTAATGGAGGGGGCCTGTTGGACCCTCTACCAGCCCCAGGACCAGCCACCTCCCCAGGGTTTTAACTTTAATCATTGGGGTGCACATAGACTCCCCTGACACCTCCTTGGCACATTTTTTAAGAGAATGCAGGGGCAGTGCAGACTCTGCTGCAGGCCCAGAGTACTTCCACCTCCATGGGGCTTTATATTTAATTCCTGTGTGGTGGCCACCTGCAACCCTGGAACTGCCATCTCCCCGGAACTTTTGACAAATTTATGTCAGAGGGCTGCATGTCCCCACCACAATCTGGAGGCCACCACCTCCCTTGAGCATATCAAAAGGGGGGCCTGTGGCATCCCTCTTGGAGCCCCAGATGTCCCAAGGGACCTCCACCCCCCGGAATCGGCTCCAGCAATGTCCTGGGTCCCCACCCAAGGACATTGCAGTTTGCTGGGGCTCCTGCCAAGCCATAGCAAACCCTGCTATGCTTTGAGTAAGCAAAAGCATTTTATTGCTTCCTCAAAGCAGAGCGGAATTGCATTGGGACAGAGGGAGATGAATTTTAGCAGCTCTCACTGTCCAAAAGCAACACCAACAGGGTACAAGGAGCTGGAGGGACTGCAGGGGCCTTCAGGGTCCCACTGCCATCACCAGAGCCAGAAACCTGGGTGGGACAAGGGCACCCAGTACTGTGTCAAGGCCCCATGGATGGGGTCCTCGGGCCAAAATCAGCCTGGGAGAGGAACTGTGCGGTCCCCCTCCCATGTTGACAAAATCCCCCAAAACATAACATAAAGGTCAGGCCCTAGGGGATGGGGTCCCTGGGGCAAACATTGGCCAACAGAAGGGGGGCTTGCTTTATTAATAAAAAGAAAGAAAGAAAGAAAGAAAGGCCAGGCCTTGGGGATGTATTCCCTTGGGGCTAAATTGGCCGGGGTAGGTGGGGCCATGTGTCCCCCTCCCCATTCTTAAAATGGCTGGATGTGAGAGGTGGGGTCCCTGGAGCTCATCTTCCCTTAGAAAAGGAAACAAAAAATAAATAAGCCTGGCAACTCGCTGAGGCCCCATCTCCTTTCTCCACCACTCTGCAAACATGGCTCCTGCTATGCTGCTGGTTGGGGTATGAAGTCCCCTTGGCTGCATTTGTAGAGTGGTCAAAATGGAGATGTAGCCACTGAACACCTCTCAGCAAACCTGATATGGTCAGTGACATCACTGAAGACATCCAGTGACTGTCAGTGTTTTTACAAAGTTTGAGTGTAAATATATATACTAAGGTGTATTGGTGAACCAGTGGGTGTATGAGTGCCTGTTTGAATGATCAGTGGGCGAGTGACTGACTTTATAAGGGAGTGATTAGGTGTCTCAGTGAATGTATGGGTGAGTGACTGGTTGTGTGGATGTCTGTCTCAGTCTGTCAGTTGATGTATAAGTGGCAAGGCTGAGACCCTCATGAGTGAAGGGGAATTAATTCCCCAACCAGTAGTGCATCAGAAGGCATGTTTGCAGAGTGGTGGAGAAAGCAGGCATGGCCTCTACCAACCTCTTAGCAACCATGCTGTGTGGGATTTACATGAGGTAACAGGAGGGGTTGTTCATCCCTAGAGTGTTGGAGAAAGGGGGAGGGGGTCCAGCGAGTTGCCAGGCTTTTTTTTCTATTTTTAGGAAAGGGAGCTGCGTAGCCACCTTTTCCTGGGCCGATTTCAGCCTGGGACCCCATGCTCTGAGATATTTATTCATATCCATGTACAACAATATTTTATTTAATTTGAAAAAATAAAAAATAAACATGACAATATTTCAACTTTCAAAGAATTAGGACTTGTGATTGACATGGTAATACTTTAATTTTTAAGAATTTGGATTTGAGATTGACATGCTAATGAAATTGTTTTAATTGTGTGTTATTAATCACAGTTATGTTTTTGATGGAGGATAGATATACCGTAACCCAGTTGAATGGGTAAATCCTGTTGATAAACCTGTGCAAACTGGTGGATTTGTGTAGGACGGTCTATGACTGTCTAAATAGTATGTTTATTTTTTTATATTAAAAAAAATATATATAACAGCTTTGTGATATTTTGGGTGCTGCAGGGGGAGGTGGTAGCTCTTGCTAAATTTTCTCTGCAGAGGCAAATCCAGTTCAGTGCTTCTCCTCATCAAAGGTATCCCAGTCTCTTGCAGAGCCCATGTCAGCTACCACCTGCAGCTTTGCCCAGCTGTAGATTTTTTTTTTTTAAATATGTGACTAATCTGAAGGTAAATATCTAAACAGCAACATCGTTCAGCTATTCCCTGACCACTATTCCTCGTCCTCGGAGCCCGTCTACTACCTTGCCATGCTAAATTCTACATTCTCAGGAACTCTTTCTTCAGGATTTTTTAAGTCCAAAGGTAAGCCGAGACTGGGCCCAGTCCACTCTTGTATTCCACCCACGCGCTATTGCTGTCAGCCTTAACTGTTGACTTTGCTCTGGTATTGTGCAACCTGATACCCAAATTTAGCACTTTTATCTTTTAGGAGCTATTTACCACTAAATAATTTACAAATTCATACGGTTGGTTCTACTGATTAGAATTAATTTGTTTTGATGTCCATTAATTCATTACATTTTATCCTATTTTTCTAAATACTTTTTAGTTTTTTCTTGTGTTGTATTTCCACTTCATTATTGGTTGTGTGCTGAAAAAATACTTTGCTTTTTGCCTCTAAGTTAAGCCTGACCGATTTTGTACCAATCTACCAGACAGTTAAGCACATATTAATTTTGTGATTTTTGTGATTCACCCCTACAAGGATTTTTGCCTTCAACCCCACTCACCCAATTACCTGATTTCTAATAAGTTACATGTTGCATTTCACTTCAATTTAGTTTGTCACTCTTTCTTACATTATTGCAGCGTTGTTGTTTTCCTATTACTCAGTCTCTCTGGGTTCTTGTTTCCCACTCTGTGTGTGTGTGCTTTTTTTTACCTCGTTTGATTTTCTTTGAATATCTCCCACATTACAGGTATTCCAGTCACCTGGGTTTCTTAGTTCCATTCCTATATCATAGCTGGTCTTGGGCCTTTGTAATCTATACCATCACCCTAAAGCTTATGAATTATTTCAATATCATTATGTATACCTGCTCCATACACCTTTTTGTTCAGCACCACTTACAACATAATGTTTTCATCTCTCCACTGCTCATCGCTCCTGGAGTTGATTTTTTCATCTTATGAATGAGGCTAAGTGCAGTACCAACTATCAACTTGGCTGTAATGACTCTCCGACTCAATCCTTACCCCTTCAACTATCTTCCCAATATCTGGACTGGAGTGTTCCAACTTCAATTTGGATGTCATATAGGGAAGCATGGGAATACCAACAGGTCCTATTTCAGGTTCAGTGAAGGTAACAGTTGCGCTCATATTTGCTTGTTACTACCGGAAACTTTCTGTTGTGGCCTCTGTTCTCCAATATGTTGCACTGAAGACCGCATTTGAAAAAATAAAAATTAATTGGTCAGAAAGTGGCAAATTAAAGTTTACCCTGAGACCAGACCCATGTGAAAGGGTGAAAGTAAAACCATGACAATAAAATAAATAAAAATGATTTTTGTCTTGGGATCTGCAAATCCTATGTCAGATTCCTGAATCAGGGAACCTTTCTGGGATCTTGTGGACGCTCCTGAGCTAAAAAGTATATAGTGCACTATGACTGTGCTTGGCCAGTTTATTCACGTGGCTGTTAAATGCACTTGCAGGGATGGGGTTAGTGCTTGGCAACAGTCCAGTCCAGCCACCAATACACACTGTGCACAGCCAAAGGCCATGTGCTACAGGGATTGGCTGCACCCTCGAAGTTGGACACAGGGACTGCCACCTGCAGCCAATCCTCATTGGGCACAGCTAAAATGTGGTGCTGATGTGGCTGGATTTGCACCAAGTATGGCACATGACCATGCATTGTGGCCAATGGGCAGGCGCAGTAGGATTTTGCCATGTGCCCAGCGGGGCATGGTTAGTCAAGTATAGGTAACTCTTTCGCGTTAAATTTGATCTGGAAATCCTCAAAAACAACTGAAAATAAAGGTGAGAGTGAAGTTATGTCAAGCTGCTGCCCCCTGAGGAATGTTTTGATATTGGGTACTATAACATTCACTGTCCACTGCTAATCTCGTCACATAATGCTTTTCAGGGCCTTTGGTTGGGATTGTATTTTTGCCCATAACTGTGCTTGGGGTGGTCAGACAGAGAGTAATTGAGTGACAAACTGAGACTCGGGGTGAGACTGAGAATGATAGACTGACTGAGGATTAGAAAGTAAGTGAGAGAAACAAAGTGATTGAGTGAAAGTGACGGAGACTAAACATTGAATTGACTGAGACTGGCAGAAAAAGAGATTAAGCGTGACCACATGAAACAGACAATAACAGACTGAAAGTGAATGAGGCAGACTGAAAAAGATTGACTGAGAACTACAGAGAATGAGTAAGTGCCTGAGACTCACTGATTATCAGCTGAAGAGCGACTCGACTGTGAGTGTCAGAAAGTGACAGAAAGACTGAGTCTGGCAGATAGCTATGGAGAGTGAGCGACTGTGAGTTGCTGCAGAAGGGATTAGGAGTGTATGAGAATCAGAGTGGTTGGAAGTGAATAATGAAGAGGGGAAACTTGTAGTGTGTGACTGGTGTGAATATATTCAAAATTTAGTTTATTAGGCATGCAGCAGTGGTGCATGTGGTGGGATGCAGCAAGAGGCCAATTTCCCTTCTTACTTCTGAGATGATCTCAGTGCCTCTAGCACTTGGCCTTCATTGCCCATGTCTGGAGGCCATGCGTCCCAATGCTTTAACTAGGCCTCTTATTTTCCTGGAACAGTGCCACATTCAGTGTCCAAACGGCCTTTGAACCAGGCAGCAGGTACTCTCCCAAAGCAGCAACAGTGCAAGGCTTTCCAGGATCAGGCATACTGAAGCATGTCCCCTTATCATGTTTGGGGCATGGATAGGCTATGAACTTGGAGCCAGGTCTACAGTACTAGCTGTTTGAGATGGATTACAGACACAATCAACCAGGTCAGATGGTTTGTAATTATTTTCTCTGAAATGTCGGCCGTCGCTGCCTCTGGTACCATTAATCTGTACAGTCTGCCCTCAAGGTGTTTTGGGGCAGTGGTCCCAGGAGCGTGCACTGTATCTACCTGGAAGCAGCTGTTACTGGCATGCTACAGAGTGTGTGAATGAAAATTGTCCATCACCTCACCTGCAGGTCAGCGGTTCATGGCTCTGACCTGCCTGCCACCTTTGAATAATACTTAAGTATCCTTTTCCTCCATTTGGTAAGTGGAGATAGCGAGCAGTTTGGTCTTGGCACAGGGAAAGAGCAATCTGCATAGCAAAAGGTAGGCTCCTCTAATTGTGTGTGTAAACTGCTGTGCATGCAGCTGCTCGACGACCTGATACTGCAAAGGTAAAGATGTGTGATAATGTGGTATTGTTTTTAGTTTCCTTGCTGGTCAGGGTATGTTCTTTCGTTTTCAAGGCATCAATTTTCTATGCTGTTTTTATGACCTGGCTATTGTCTATGGGTCTTGGGTTCTGTTTTGAACAGATTGATTGATGTATGGCTGAAATTTTCTAGTCATTCTTATAAAAATTATTCTGGGCATGATACATCCAGCTCTGACTTCTGACTTTCTTCTGACTTACTTGTATGGTGTCCTTAATCCTTGTGGCTGGAAGCTACTTCTGGATTTGCACTTTCCAGGATTTTGTTTCTCCAACAGGCTGGAAACTCCTGCCTTGTATAAATGTCTGCTTGTAGGTCTAATCTCTTCCTGATTCTTTGACCTACTGGATTTATTTGGTAATTACTGGGCCTGGTGACAGTGCTGCTTTGACTCCTAGACTGCTGCTTCATTTTAAGGTCATCTAGACGGTCTCCTTTACTAAGGCATGCACGGGTGGGGGTTTTCCTCTGCCCATTCTGTATGCTATCTTCAGCCTGTCAATTATGGTTCTTCACTGTACGATTGACCCTCAGGGTATCCTTGGTGATAGGAAAGGACACTGCTTGGATGTTTGATCTTGTGTCTAGTCTGTGGCTCCAGAGTGAATGGAAGAAGTATGTTTTTATTTGTTCCCAAACTATAGTTAATACTTATTAAGTGTAATAAGATAACCTAGTGTTAGACTATAAGAGAGAGAGCTCTGCTACAGTGAAAAAAGTCTTAACGAGTTTTTCATTGCCGGGACATATAAAACATAAGCAGACTTCTTTTTAATATAATGCACCCTGCCCTGTGAGCCTTTACAGCCTAACCTAAGTGCAACATAAGCATTAAAAAGGAAGTTTACATTCTGGTTATTTTACCAGGTTGAAATTACAGTTTAAATCTTCAATATAGACTGAGTGACAGACGTGTAACATGTATGTTTTAGAGGGCTACATTAGTGGGTGGACTGGAATCAAGCATCTTAGGACCGGTTTCTAGCTATCAGCCGTCATAAGCCAGGATAGCTTGACTCCAGTGGTGTGAAGAGCCTGGGACTCACGTCTGAGCACACCCGTCCCAGTCGGGGTGACAAATGCAAAAACAACAGTTGATGGACTGAATGCAGAACAATGTAATACATTCACCCCAGTACAGAGATCTAGGCCTAAATCCATCGTTTTTTTGCACTCCACACCACCCCAGTTCAGTCATGGCCATATGCAAATCAGCCATGACCCTGTGCCTCATGGGAACAGTCCAGCCCGAACTGCCAAGCCATGTCTTTCCTAACCCAGATTCAAGCATCCTAGGACCGGTTTCTGGCTATTAGCTGTCATTAGCCAGGATAGCTTGACTCCAGTGGTGTGGAGAGCGCGGGGCTTACGTCTGAGCATACCCATTCCCCTCGGGGAGACAAATGCAAAAAAACAGTTGATGGACAGAATGTAGAACAATGTCATACATTCACCCAAGTACAGAGATCTGGGCCTAAATCCATCATTTTTTGCACTCCACACCACCCCAGTTCAGACATGGCCATATGCAAATCAGCCTTGACCCTGTGCCTCATGGGAACAGTCCATCCCGAACTGCCAAGCCATGTATTCCCTGCACCGGAATCAACCATCCTAGGACCTTTTTCTGGCTATCAGCCGTCATCAGCCAGAATAGCTTGACTCCAGTAGTATGAAGAGCATGGGACTCACGTCTGAGCATACCCGTCCTACTCGGGGTGACAAACGCAAAAACAATAGTTGATGGACAGAATGCAGAACAATGTCATATATTCACCCCAGTACAGAGATCTGGGCCTAAATCCATCGTTTCTTTACACACCACACCACCCCAGTTCAGACTTGGCCATATGCAAATCAGGCTTGACCTTGTGACTCATGGGAATAGTCTTGCCCGAACTGCCAAGCCATGTCTTCCCTGGACCAGAATCAAGCATCCTAGGACGGGTTTCTGGCTATCAGCCGTAATCAGCCAGGATAGCTTGACTCCAGTAGTATGGAGAGCACAGGACTCACGTCTGAGCACACCCGTCCCATTCGGGGTGACAAATGCAAAAACAACAGTTGATAGACAGAATGCAGAACAATGTCATACATTCACCCCAGTACATAGATCTGGGCCTAAATCCATTGTTTATTTGCACTCCACACCACCCCAGTTCAGACATGGCCATATGCAAATCAGCCTTGACCCTGTGCCTCATGGGAACAGTGCAGCACAAACTGCCAAGACATGTCTTCCCTGATTAACCATCCTAGGACCAGTTTCTGGCTATCAGCCGTCATCAGCCAGAATAGCTTGACTCCAGTGGTGTGGAGAGCACAGGACTCAAGTCTTAGCATAACCGTCCCACTCGGGGTGACAAATTCAAAAACAACAGTTGATGGACAGAATGCAGAACAATGTCATACATTCACCCCAGTACAGAGATCTGGGCCTAAATCCATCGTTTTTTTGCACTCCACACCACCCAAGTTCAGACATGGCCATATGCAATTCAGCAGTGACCCTGTACCTCATGGGAACAGTCCAGCCCGAACTGCCAAGCCATTTCTTCCCTAGACCAGAATCGAGCATCCTAGGACTAGTTTCTGGCTATCAGCCGTCATCAGCTAGGATAGATTGACTCCAGTGGTGTGGAGAGCACGGAACTCATGTCTGAGCATACCCGTCCCACTCGGGGTGACAATTGCAAAAACAACAGTTGATGGACAGAATGAGTTTGAGTTTGAGTTTAAAAATATTTCTAGAGCGCGCGTACACCGAGCGGTTTCATGGCGCTATTTGTAGTACTACAGACCCAAAAAATGAAAAGTACTAGAAGCCTGGGACCGATTTAAGAGGGAAATGCCTGGGAAAAAAAGAAGAGTTTTAAGAGCTTTGCGGAAAAGGGAGTACTGGGGACAAGACCTCAAGGAAGGCGGGAGAGAATTCCAGAAAGCGGGAGCCACAGTTGAAAACTTGGATCCTCCCCATTTTTTACGTTTGAAGCGGGGGATGATGAGAAGCTGTTGGGTGGATGAGCGCAATTCTCAGGTCGGGATGTAGTTGTGAATAGCAGAACTGATAAAAACAGGGGCAGAGCCGGACCGAGCATTAAAAATAATGCAGCCAAGCTTGAAAAGAGCACGTTGCTGAACAGGGAGCCAGTGTAAAGATTTGAGAAGGGGCGTGACGTGATGTGATTTGGGTAAGTTGAACACAAGGCGGGCTGCCTGGTTCTGGACCAGCTGAAGGCGCCGCACGAGGTACGCCGGCATGCCGCAATAAAGGGCATTGCCGTAGTCCAGGCGGGACGTTACCATTGCCAGAAGTATAAGTTTAAGGACAGAAGGGGTGAAAAACCGGGAGACTTTACGTATAGTCCGGAGGGAAAGAAAGGCTGAGGAAACAACCGCACTAACTTGGGAGTGAAGGGAAAGTTGATCATTAAATTTAAAGCCAAGGGTTTTAACCGAGGAAACAGGAATGGGTGGGGGGCCTAAGGAAGGGGTCCAGAAAAGTGAGGACCAAGGACTGGAGCAACCACCCGTCAACACCAGTTCCGTTTTATCGGGATTGAGTTTCAGGTGGTTGTGGTTCATCCAGTCCTGAATGAAGGTCATAACAGAGTGAAAGTTGGATATAGACACAGAAGAAGGGGAAAGTGGAAAAATGAGCTGGAGATCGTCTGCATAATTATAGACAGAGACCTCCAGCTGTTGTAAAGCAGAAATAAGAGGGGCAATGTATAAATTAAATAAAAGTGGTGACAGTGAGGAGCCTTGGGGGACCCCGCACGGCACAGGCATGAAATCAGCTGAGTAATCGCCCAGCAAACTGCTTGAGTGCGGCCGCTCAGGAAGGAGGACAGTCAGACCAGGGCAGACCCCCGATCCCCGCCGCCTCGACACGTGAAAGTAAGATGGCATGATCAACCGTGTTGAATGCGGTGGAGAGATCGAGAAGAACCAAGGCCTGGGGCTGATTAGTGTCCATCCCCTCACGGAGATTGTCCAAGACAGATATAGCAACTGATTCTGTCGAGTGCGCAGGGCGGAATCCAGCCTGCCTGGGGGCCAAGACACTGTTCTCTTCCACAAAGGCGCTGAGGGTTCAAACTATGTGGCGTTCCAGTACCTTGGCTAGAAAAGGCAGGAGTGAGATAGGGCGTTAGTTGGCTGAAACAGAAGGATCAGCACCAGGTTTTTTTAAGAGAGGTACAATAACCACCGATTTAAGAGAAGGAGTGACAATACCCTGGGAGAGTGAACTGTTCAGAAACATAAGGGGTGGTGAAGGACAGGAGCAGTAGATCTGTTTCAAGATGTAGGTGGGGCAGGGATCCAGAGGGGAACCGGACTTGACCAAAGGGAGCAGGGACAGAAAGGAATCCACCGTGAGGCGAGGGATGGAATCTAGACGTGCTACAGCTGAGGAAAGAGGAGGGGCAGTGAAGGAGCGGGACGGGGGAATATTTGCTCTAATCGTGCTGATTTTATCAAGGAAAAAAGAATTAAGAGAGTCAAAGAGGGGTTGGGAGGGAGAGGGTTTGAGTGAGGCCCTGTCAGAATAGGCTAGATCTTGGACAATATCAAAGATTTCTCTTGGTCGGTTCTCAGCGAACTGGATCTTGGATGAGAAATAAGCCTTCTTGGTTTCCAGAATAGCTTTCTTATATAGTGCCAAAAGATTGGTGTAATGATTTCTTGAAATGGGACAATAGTCCCGCCGCCAAAGGCGCTCCGCTTGTCGAAGGTTAGTTTTTGAGTCTTCAACTCCTCTGAAAACCATCGGTTAGCATCTTTGGGACGCTTAGACGATATGCGCTTTAAGGGGGCGACTGCATCACAGTCAGCCTGCACCCAGCCCTTGATGGATTCCGCTTGTCCAAGAGATGACAGTCCTGAGAGATCCGGGCTAGATGCGGAGAGTATGGTCGTTAGAGCGGCCATGTCTACTCGATTCCATGATCGTGCCCAGATGTTTTTGGCTAGGGGGGGCTTAGGGACTGAGCGGAGGGATAAAGAGAAACAAATAAGAAAGTGATCAGACCAAGGGCAGGGAGAAGTGGAAAGAGAGGTGACCAGGCAGTCTCGATGCCAAATTTGGTCGAGGGTGCGACCCAAATTGTGAGTAGGGACGTGAACAGCAGAAATAAAATTGAGAGAAAGGAGTGACTAGGAAAATTCCTTAGACGCTGTACATTCCGCAGGGTCGGAGGGCCAAAAATTAAAGTCGCCAAGGACCACGATAGACGAGTGGTTAACTGCAAGGGTAGCCACCAGGTCAAAAAAATTGGGAAGAAACAGTTGCGGGGAAGATGGGGGTCGATAAATGAGAACACATGTGAGAGGGGGAGTAAGGGAGAGTGAGCGGACCACCAGACAATCTGATGATCCCAGGGGGGAGATAGCTAACGGTTGGAAAATAATTTCTTTACGGGCGATCAGTGCAACTCCTCCACCTGGCTTGCCGGGAGAGCGGTCGGCTCGAAGAGCGTAATAAGATGGAGGAAGGATTGCCAGTATGGAAGGAAGGGAGCTGTCGGAGAACCAAGTCTCGGTGAGAAATAGAAGATCGGGTTTATGTGACTCCAGTAGCGTAAAAAGGTCCAACTGGTGCTTAACTGCCGATCTGGTATTTAGATACATCGCGGAGACAGCCGTGAGGGGAGAACCAGTGGGTGGGAGGATAGTGGAGCACCCGGTCGGGCCAGAGGAGGGGAGCAGGAGTGGGGAAGGGCGTTGGGTTTAAGGAGGCCCAGCCTGGTAATTCGGGATGATATAGTATCCTCAAGAGGCCACAGACCCTGAAGGTCGGTCAACTGTGCAGGTGTATATTGAATAGAAGGGGCAGAGTGACCAGCCCCTAGCCTCGGTCGGGCACAGACGGGCTTTCCTTTGGCGCGCCTTCGGCGCGCAAACGTCGCGTCCGCTGCGCTCGTCCACTGCGCTTCCGAGGAAAACACATGATTTATAAGGGGTTGCACCAGTGGGCGTGGCCTCCGAGGGGGCGTGGCCTGCGGGCTGAGCGAGGCGCTGGGAGAGCGTCCCGCGCTTGAAGACAACAGCGCTAAGTCCGCTGGTCAAATGCGTCGAGTGGGGGGTAAGTGAATTGTTAAAAGCACAAGAAACACAAGTAATACTGAGTGAAAACAATTTTAAAAATGAGCTGCCTCCGGCTTTCCGCCTCAGGAGAGTAGTAACAGACAAATGGCGGCGCTCGTATTCAGCGTCCCTTTTGTGAAAGAGGGCGGTGGGCGTGGCCTCCAAGGGGGCGTGGCCTGCGGGCTGAACGAGGCGCTGGGAGAGCGTTCCACGCTTGAAGACAACAGCGCTAAGTCCGCTGGTCAAATGCGTCGAGTGGGGGGGTAGTGAATTGTTAAAAGCACAAGAAACACAAGTAATACTGAGTGAAAACAATTTTAAAAATGAGCTGCCTCCCGGCTTTCCGGCTCAGGAGAGTAGTAACAGACAAATGGCGGCGCTCGTATTCAGCGTCCCTTTTGTGAAAGAGGGCGGTGGGCGTGGCCTCCGAGGGGGCGTGGCCTGCGGGCTGAGCGAGGCGCTGGGAGAGCGTCCCGCGCTTGAAGACAACAGCGCTAAGTCCGCTGGTCAAATGCGTCGAGTGGGGGGGTAAGTGAATTGTTAAAAGCACAAGAAACACAGGTAATACTGAGTGAAAACAATTTTAAAAATGAGCTGCCTCCCGGCTTTCCGCCTCAGGGGAGTAGTAACAGACAAATGGCGGTGCTGGTATTCAGCGTCCCTTTTGTGAAAGAGGGCGGTGGGCGTGGCCTGCGGGCTGAGCGAGGTGCTGGGAGAGCGTCCCGCGCTTGCAGACAACAGCGCTAAGTCCGCTGGTCAAATGTGTCGAGTGGGGGGGTAAGTGAATTGTTAAAAGCACAAGAAACACAAGTAATACTGAGTGAAAACAATTTTAAAAATGAGCTGCCTCCCGGCTTTCCGCCTCAGGAGAGTAGTAACAGACAAAATGCCGAACAATGTCATACATTCACCCCAGTACAGGGATCTGGGTCTAAATCCATCGTTTTTTTGCACTCCACACCACCCCAGTTCAGACATGGCCATATACAAATCAGCCTTCACCCTGTGCCTCATGGGAACAGTCCAGCACAGCCTGCCAAGCCATGTCTTCCCTGGACCAGAATCAAGCATCCTAGGACCTGTTTCTGGCTATCAGCCATCATCAGCCAGGATAGCTTGACTCCAGTGGTGCCCAGATCTCTGTACTGGGGTGAATGTATGACATTGTTCTGCATTCTGTCCATCAACTGTTGTTTTTGCATTTGTCACCCCGAGTAGGACAGGTTTGCTCAGATGTGAGTGCCCTGTTTACAATAGTCTATGAGAAAGTTTGCATGTAACTCAGTTCCTATGACTTTCTTTTTGAGGTTCCAAAGTGTATGCCATTGCTCTTCTTCAGTATTCTCGAATAAAACTGATGCAATATTTTTTGCGGTACCAATAAATATTTTGTTAAATTAGTCCTCAGAGAAATCATAAGTTTGCAAACCTTCCATCATCATAAAGGCTATGGGTAGAGGCTACAGCTATACCTCCCCAGCTGACAAGCTATACGTTAAGTAGAGAAAAAGAGGGAGGTCCCCTTTTGGTCCAATCAGGGACAGGGGATAATACTTGAAACTACAAAGTCCCTAGAGGAAAGTTTAGTACTGTAATGATGTGACACTGTGTATTCAAAATTGCTGGTAGTCAAATATCCTAAAATCACAGCACTACAGGTCGTATGATGATAACGAGACATCCCACCAATTTAAAATCTGCAGGGATTTGCATGTTTGTAGATATGTGCACCAACTGTCCTACTTTGATGATACAACACAAAGTTTTTTAAGCATTAGGATCACACGTACCCTTCCTTAATGCAGTTTGTTTCACTGATTAAATACATTTTCCCAATTGGCATGGAATTGAGAGAGACAAGGGGTATTTTTACTATATATATAAATGATGTAACAGAGAAGGACACACCATTTATATTTTATTTGTACCCTACAGGTAATATCTACCCCAAATATTTAGAATTCTCTATTTCCTGTTTGCGTGACGACTAATACGATAACGCAAAACTCATTTGTAACAAAATTTCGTAAGGTTGAATACGCCTTTTAAAGAGTATATATCAGATATAGCCTAAAGGCTAGAAATCTATCTAGTCAGGCTTTATTAATCCTTTGGAAGTATTATAAACATGTGCAAATAAAACATTGTTGAATTTTACATGGTTAATTGAAAGGCCTGACCAGGCGGACAGTTTTGACCCTATAACTGGGCTTAACGTACTCCCAATACTCCCCATCAACTCAAAGCTCAGCTATCCAATCACTTCAGCAGTACTGGCTTTTTCCAATAATTTTGCATTGGTAAGTTCTAGCAACTTTGAATTATAATCCTTGGGCATAACAGCTACTACATAACGAATATTGAATATGTACTATTCATTTCTTTACAGCACACCATAAACATATTTCTGTATGGTGGCTCCAGTGTACATATATGCACTGTGAATACATTACATTTTGAGGTAAAAATCATTGTCTACATGATAGACTTTCATAACTTAAACATTGCTACGAATGAATTTGGTTCATTTAGTCAACATGTTTTGCATTTTTTTCTGTCCACTAAAGGTCGGTCATCGAGAAGGTCATCATTTACCTCTCATCTCGTGGTTTTAATTCCTATGATTTTATGCAACAGAAGAGGGAGACATAATGCACTCTAAGCCTTACCTCTGATGTATTTAGACTAATTGTAATTTTGTGATGTGAGAAAGTGGACTACTCTATGTAGACAACTAACTATGTGTAGAACTAGGTATATGTCATAATAAATGGTACTTGTTGACACTGTTCTGGTGGTCATGTTAAATATTTGAAAAAATTTTTTCCACAAAGAACAAAAAAAGTAATAATGCTTGTCAACTATTAGCTCAATGACAATCTTAGAAAACATTTTAAAATGTTTTTAAGATGTAATTAATTGTATGTTTTTCACTACTTAGAAAAACTGCCCTGAAGAAGGTGGTAACCAAATACCGAAACGCTGCGTCTACAGCTGTTTTTCAACAACAAAATGTTTTTAATGAAATGTTTTTAGGAGATATGTACAGAATGGTATTGTATTGAATAAATTCTGCTTTTTCATATATGATTTGTTATTGTAATTTTTAAACTTGTTAATTCGTATGTGAATTGAAAATTCTTTTTGACATTGTAGCATTGGTGGTTCTGTGTGATTTTAGGATATTTGACTACCAGCAATTTTGAATACACTGTGTTACATCATTACAGTACTGAACTTTTCTCTAGGGTCTTTTTGGTTTCAAGTTCCTATGTTTTTACCTACAATATAGAGCGATACCTCACTTCCTGAGCGGATGCCAGTTGAGGTGAGGAGCACACCTGCATAAAGACGGGTAAGTGCAACAATTTCCTAAACTTATTTTTGACTATATACACGTACAGGTATATGATACATTGACAAGTATTAGATATGACTATGGCATTGTCTATATTAGGCACTTTAACAGCAACAGTATAGTGAATGTTTTTGGGATTATTTTGTAAGATATATCTTTCTTGTTTCAGGATTGTGTCCAATACTTCTGTGACAGTTGACCAACTTTTTGACTCACAAGTGAATGTAGGTTGTATCGAACATTCCACTTTGATTGAGACCCTACCTGTTTTACACATAAAGCACATTATTTGTAGTAGCAATTCCATTTCTAAGGTCCTGATGAAAGCCTGGATCAGAGAGGATCCATAGGCTGAAACCTGAAGACCTGTCATCCTTGTGGACTATTTTGCAGTTATTTGTTGAAAACTGTACACGCACAGTTTTACTCTTGACACCAGGATAGAGCCTTTTAAAGTTGTTCTGTGTCCTGTTAGCCAATTTTAAATCACTTTTCGCACACACAATTGTCACCTGCACTGCAACCATCACCTTTAAGCAACAATTGAGGCTCCACATTCTGGGATCATAGTAGATTCCATCTTATACTACTCTTTAAAACATCTGTGAGCTACCTTCTATGGTTGAGAAGTTTGCAGCCCTTAGTTGCACTAGAATTTGCAACTAAGAGGAGATCCCAGATGATAAAGCATGCCACCTTGGTGGGTGATGGGATTGTATCCTCTTTAAGCGGACTCCTTTAACCCCTCCACTGCTGGTGACGGAAACCCTCCGTCACCAGCCGCCTTCGCGCTGTGCTGATGACGGAGCGGTTCCCTCACGCGGACTCCGCGCCTGCACTGAGCACTCCATTGAGCGGGCGGGGCCGTGACGGAACCGGTCCGTCATGAGCACAGCGCAACCGCGGCTGGTGACGGAGCGGTTCCGTCACCAGCTCGAACCCGCAGCAGGGCCGCCCAGCCTCCTTAGCGCTGCGGCGGAATAGCCTTCACAGCGAAGGGGTTAATCAATTCAGATTAGTTTGTTGTTGTCAAAGTCTAGTTTTATCAGACCAAATTTGTTCTGGTGTTACTTATCTGTCTCATACTGTCTGTCTCTCCACTGGCAATCTGGCTCTTCCTATCTACCTCTCTCTGTCTTTGTATTCCTCTTTCAGTCGTCATCCCTGCCTCCTTCACTTTTGGTCTTTTACTGTCTATCAAACATTTTTGTTCTCGGTCATCCTCTTCCCTCCCTTCCTTTTTCTGTTTCTCTCCCTCTATCCCTATCCCTCATTCCTGTCTCTACTTTTCTTTCTCATTATTCTGTCCCTCTCTCTTCACTTGTTTCTTAATTTCTATGTTGCCCTATCTACTTTCTCTATCTTCCTTTTTCTCTCCCCTTTCACTTCCTTTCTTTCTCCATTTCTACCGGTCTCTTTCTCACAGTCTTTATCTTTCTCTCTGTCTTTCTGGATTCTGTCTTTTTGTTTCTGTCTTCCTAGCTCTCACCTTCTATTTCTCTCTCTTTTTCTCTCTGATTCTCCCATTGGATTTCTGATTCGTATGATCTCTTCCAGTCTTACTATGTCTCATCCTGTCTTTCTGTCCTGCCCTGTTATTCTGTGTCTCTCAGTCTCTACGTCTCTCGATGCATTTCTCCCTTCCACACACTCCCTGTGATCCCGTTTGTTTTGTCTCTTGTACGATGTCTGTCTCTCATTGTCTCTCTCACTGTTTCTTTGTCATTGTGATTCTCTGTGTTTACATGCTATGGTGTATTCGCTCAGCTTTTGCAGGTACAGAAGTTATTTCCCTCACAGACTGCACCATCATCTGCAGGGATGGAAGTGCATTGTGACCACAATGAGTGGTGCATCAGAGGCCATTTCTGTTCCAGCATCTGCAGTGACAGAAACATTTGATCGCCGCACTCTTTTCCCACATCTACGGTGGCAGAACTGTTTTGAGGACCAGCATCGGCAATGCGTGAAAAATGTTGTGACCACTGTTCCCGTATCTAGGGGCACAGATGAGGCCATTCCGTCCCAGCATCTGCTGTCCTAGTGTCTGCAGGCATAGAAGTGCTTTCTGCTCACACGTTCTCCTTGGACCTCCTGAAAAAGTAGTGCATTGTGGGTCTAAGAAGGGCGATTGGGCCCATTCCATCTGAACATTTGCTGTTTCAGTTTCTGCAGGGACAATTATACGCTCTTCCCATGGCCTGTCCCTGCATTTTCGGGGACATTAGTGAATACGGAGTTCCCAGCATCTGAGGAGCAGAAGCGCACTGTGGTCCTATTCTTCCCCAACATCGGCCAGGTCAGAAGTGCTTTTTGGGCTCATTATGTCTTAAATGTGTGGGGACAATAATCCGATCTGTTTAAAATACCAAGGTGTGGACCCTGCAAGTCAAATTGGACTACTTTCGATTTAAACAGTAGGTGCAATTGTCATAATATGGTTTCATAATTTTCAATGTCAGGCTAATGGTTAAACAAATGGGGGCAGATTTATGAAGGCCTTGCGCCGCCGGTGCGTAATTTTTAACATGGGAAAAAGTGACGCACCGGCGGCGCAAGTCCTTCATAAATCTGCCCCCTGCAATACACGAATGAATACATTGATAATTTAAAATGCACAAATACATTGCCTCTTCTTGTGTAAATTAGAAACCAAGGGCATCGCTATGAAATTGTGCCAGTTTACCGCAGGCTGGAGAGCAGCCATACAACCCAGCACTAGAGTAAAAATAATTATGAATGATACACTATAGCTATTCTTGTGTAGAGATGTCATTGTTATTATTTAGTCTAAAATACATATGCGATCAAATACTATCCCCCCCGGGCCATAGTAAAAAATGTATTTGATAGTCTGTGTTCCTGGGACTATTTAATAGTTATATTTAATCAAAAGATTTCCTGCCCCCTCGCCATTTCCTTGCCAGTCCTTGAATGATCAATACTACCAAGTGTTCTAATGAGTCTGCATATCTTTGTCAAAAGGAATTAAATATGCGGCGCTTGGATTAAATATTAAAAGTACATTATCTAATCTTGAAAGGGCAAAGAAAGCATCACTTAGGCCTGTGAATTTCTTTTGTACTTAGCACACGGTGATCTTTAATAGAAAGTTGGTGTTTTGACCTACAGGACCCGGTTGAGCAGGATATTAATCTAGAAATATCAAGAAAATTGAAATGATTTTGTCTCACTCAAGTTAACATTATCTTCTAAACGTGCAGAAAATGTTCAATTATATATTATATTAAAAGTAAAGTACTTTATATTTCAGAACTGGTATTAATATCTGCTATTCCATTTTTTTCGCCTTCCCAAGTAAAATGCTTATACTTTATAGTGCTAGTCGAGGACCGTAGTACTTCAGATGTTGACAACAAATCTGTTTTCTGCTACTACACCACAAGCAACACGGAATAAAGGTCACTTGCTTTACAACAGAAGCAGCGAAAAAAATATGGATAAAGTGTCAATCAAAAACTGTTTACTGAATATGTTACTGTAATACAAGTCACACTACCTTTTGTTTTCAAGGACCACTAGATCTGGCATTTTGGCAGGAGGAGTTTTATTCCAATGGTGTTTTGAAACTCTCTTTATTGAGAGACCACAAATCCTTCCAGGTAGAAAAAAAACGTATGTTATTGAAAACCTTTCTCCCCTCGTAGGCCCGGGTTGACAGGAAATCTTTGAGAGGCAGCAACACTGAGGCGCCCAGAGATTTCATCTGTCTTCTTTTGCTTGAGGAAATGCTGAGCACAGGCTGCCTATTAGGTAAAATACACGAAGTACCAAATCCCCTTAACAATCATTTTCGGCATTCACGAAAGTTGACAGCTTTCCATGTCCTTCTCTGTCAACGAGGCACGTGACAGTCTATAGTTTGCGGGGACCATCATGATTTTTCAGACAGATCAAAAAACACACACACACATATGTACCTTGAGGCTATATAGATATATATTACTGTTGTGAGGGCTATCCATTTTTGGGTCCAGTACTTCAAATAAAAAACGACATACAATAAACACAGATTAACACACAAATGAGAGTGCATAACAAGACGCTTCCCAGTTGGGAGAGATTGCCTGTCACTCTAATGCAATGGATAACATTTGGCAGTCATTAGCTATGGAGCACTAATCTCTGCTACCATGTTTTGACAGGAGATCTACCTACATTGTAAATTATTCCTATTACACTTTCAGGATTTGAAATGCTCTCTTGCAGTAATTGTGGAGTTCTCATCCAGAATAATGAAACTGAATAAATAGCTGGGGAAATTAAACCAAAATAACGTCAAATGCAGTAAAGCCTTTTTATTTTTTACATTAAGTGACGGAATGACAGCTCATTGGTTGAGGGGTCGAATAAACACACTCAAAGGGCATTGAGGCTTGTTATTTTTGTTCTTTTATGATTAGAGCAAAAATGGGTCGCATCAGCGCTACTTCGCAAGAAACCAATGGCTTTTTGTAAGGTTCTAGAAATTGAAGACCTATTTTAATATCCCCTTTGAAGGTAATATTGGAATGAGAGGTCCCAGCCATTTTCGTGTCCCGCTACAAGAAGTGATCTTTTGCAAGTTATTCCAAGTTTTGCAAGTTAGCAGTAGCGGACCCCTCCTCCCCAAGCGCCTTGAGACCCTCCGGGTGAGTAGTGCGCTATATAAATGCTCTGATTGATCGATTGATTGATTGAATCAGGATTCAGATATGTAGGAGGAACAGAAAGTTCAGTATGTGACATCAGTTCCTCTTTCTTATAGTTTAAGAAGGAGGACACTGGACAGCTTTGCATTTGCGGACCTATCCACAAATATGATACGCTAGTTCCTAATATCTGATCAAACAACTGACAGAATGGGCTCGCCTGCAGGCAGAGCAACAGGGGAACCGAGGGGCATATTCACAAGGCGCAATCGCCAAATTAATGGGACTTTATCGTAGCCAAAGTCATGATAAATTTACCTCCCCATTCACAAGCTGGTGCTAACAGCCCACAGCACCAGTTTTCCTGCGATAGCAGCAGCAAAAAACATGGCCACAGAGGACCACCGTAAGTGTCGCTAATGAGATGCAGAGTAGGCATTCCCGTGCAAAAAGCTGTAACAACACCACACCTCAACATTCACAATGACCAGCCAGATCGGTGATAAGAAGACAAAACACGCGATAAGGTATGTTAGCAGCAGGAAGTTAACACCTGCTCTGACCTGTGTCAAGTCGGACGGCAGTCTGCACCACAATAGGGAGCCCAGCCCAGGGCGTCTTCGGAAGGGCAACAGATGCCATGGAGCCACACATCATGCAGCCTGGACACCCAAGAGGCTACAATACCCACTGGCACCCCTCCCGGACCACCACAGAGGCAGCCTGGACAAAGACAGTGCCCCCCCCAGGAAACGCACCTGCCTCACAGGCCCAACTTCTGACAATGTCACTGTCCACTACAGGCTGAAAGGGACAACTATACTATGCATCCTGGCCATCATCGCCCAACAGGCCAACGGCACAAACACAGTGGACAACCAACATCCCACCCCACTCCAAGCTGCTGGGGGTGCTGCACCTGTTGCCTCCTAGCACAACCCAACCAACACCCACCAGAGTCAGAGGAGTCTCATAGCCAGCCACATCCAAGTCCCCCACACCTGTCCTGTACATCACCATCACCCTGGCACCCCAGGCCCAATATGTCTAACACAATGCGCAGGAACCCCCGGAGACTAAGCAAGGACCATACGCCATAGCCAGATGCACGCACGTGTTTGGGGCAATCCACTGCACACATGTTCCACCCGTGCCCCCTGGTGACACAGCACACAAGCACACGTCACACGTCAATGTGCAGGCAAAATCCGTACATCGTGGGACCTTCACCAATGTCACCTCCAAATTCACAGCCAGTGTGCATCCTCCAACAGTCCATCAGCAACCAGCATTCCCAGGGTGGCACCAAGAGAAATGCACAGCCCCTTGGCAAGTTCCAAATTAACACCCCACTCAATTCAACTCCACAACCATGCAATCCACAACTCTGGCAATACACATGTCACAAATTCACAACCAACATGCACAACAACATGTCCACCCACCAGACATGATAGAACAACTTACAAAGGTACCTTGGGCAAGCCGTGAACATGACCAATCTATGGCATGGTACCTCAGCCACACAATATCCGAATGTGGGGAAGCAGTGGTAACCAGGCATGTGTGAAGGATGCAGTATACTCATGATTGAGAAAGTACATAATGCCAAGGGTGGCGGCGATGTGCTGGACAGACCAGAGTATGCAGAACTCATCCATATCAACGGCGAGATACACCTCTGGTGTATGGAGTGTAGTGGACAGTGGACGCAACCATGTCACCCCAGAAAGTGGGGGTCCTCCCGGAAATGTTGCCTGTTACGCCCCCCATAGGCATGAGCAGAGTGGGATGGCCCAGCGTACGCCAGGCCAGCGTAGGGGTGTTAATAGTTCAAAAGATACTTTATTCGGTTTAAATCACAAAAACCATAAAAGTGTACAAGCATTAAAACAATCCATCATCCGCCCATAAAAAATATAGCAGCTAACATGGATAAAAACAGAAATATACAGAGCGTAAAAATTTTTCCTTTTAAAAACAACAGTATGCACATTAATGCCCTTAGTTAAGGTTTCGGACAATACTTTATGTTTATACAGAGTCCTCTAAGGCCAAGCAATCTTTTTGCTGAGTCTCATTGCGATAGTTAGAAATTTAGCCACATTAAAAATGACCCAGATCTCTGTCAAGAGTTGCAGGTACAGCAGGGCTGGCTTCACTTGCCTAAAACCCTTTCCTTTTAGCAATGGTATAATAAATTTAGATCTAATACCTTTGAAGTGGTCACAGAAAAACAGAAAATGAGCCGTATCCATAATTGAACAACCATCACATGTGCATAATACTAAATCCTTACTTCTGGTCCAAGCGGGGCGGCCCGAAATTAAGAGATGTATTTTATTCAGACGGAACCTTGTTAACAAGTACCTATGATTAGCGTTATTCACAACTTTAAGGTACAGTTCCGGTTCGGGGTCGGGTGAGACAATCAGCTGATGGGACCTGACAGAGGATTTAAGCAGCTCCCTGCCCTCTCTATCCATTCCTCTATTCAGCAAGAAGGTGTTTTTAACCCATTTTATATCCCCTTTCACCAAGCTTGAAGGATTATCAAACAATTCTGGGCGTCCCAGTTTTATACACATATGTTGCACGTACTTCAACCAGGTGATTTTATCCCAATGATCCAGGCTTAGACAATCTTTTAGGATTTCATGATTTACGTCAAGCTCTGGGTTTAGCCAAACTGCCAACCATTTTAATAAAGGGGCCAGGGCAATTTTGTCTTCCAAATAGCCTACTCCACACTCCTGGTGAACTATGTAGTTTGCGGTGGAGCTAGGCAAGGAAAGAAGAGTTTTTAAGAAATTGTCCTCTGAGACTTGGAGCGATGAGACATTTTTGAAGCCCCACAAGTCGGCCCCATACGTGGCAATTGCAATACATTTAGAAGCGTATACTTTTAGTACTGCCTCAATGGGTTTCACTCCCAGTTTGCGGGAAAATCTTAATACTGCGGAGGTTGAACGTGCCAAGGAGGTTTTTTTCTCCACCAATTGGGAGTTCCACGTTGAGCCTTCGTCGAAGACCACCCCCAGATAGGGAAATCTAGAGACTCGCGACAGCTTGTGTTTATTACAAAAAAGTGGCATCACATTTTTCCTTGCCTTGGCTTTGTGACCTACTACCATGACGTGAGACTTCCCAAAGTTAACACTCAGGTCAAGATTATCCATAAAGACATAAAAAGAGTTCAGCAAGCTTTGCAGACCTAATGGAGTTCTAGCTAAAAGTGCAGCGTCATCCGCATACAATAGGGCAGGCAGTAAATATTTCCCAGCCTTCGGGATATCCTTACAGGCTCCACTCAAGGCTTTGCCAAGGTCGTTGATATATAGTGTGAAAAGCAGGGGAGCAAGAATGCACCCCTGTCTCACGCCATTGATGATGCAAATTTTCTCCGTACAGTTCCCCTTTCTATCATAGCGGACCGTTGCAGTAAGATCCCTATGAAGATCTGCTAGAAAGTAAACTATATTGGGGTCTGTTCCGATCTTAAGGAGCTGGTCCCACAATTTAGATCTGTTTACCCGGTCAAACGCCGAGGACAGATCCATAAAGGCAATAAACAATGAACCTGGTTTAGCTAAGGTGTACTTCCCAATTAACAACTGTAAATTTAGGCTTTGGTCGATTGTGCCGCGTCCCTTGCGGAAGCCGTACTGTAGAGGTGAAAGTGTGTTTGTCTCCTCAAGCCAGGTGGTCAGTTTACCTAAAACCACCCTCCCCAAAACCTTGACTGCAGAGTCGATAAGGGATATGGGTCGGTAGTTCCCAGGGTCCCCCCTATCCCCTTTTTTGTAGATTGGCACGATTACCGACTGTGACCATGACTCAGGGATGCCCGTCTTAGAGACTCTATTAAAAACATTAGTTAAAACTTTGGACCAGAATAAGGTATCAGCTTTAAAGAGGTCAGAGGGGACGCCATCGGGCCCGGGGGCTTTGTTACTGGTCATCAGGTCAATGGCCACTGCCACCTCCTCCTCATTCACAGATAGGGTGTATGGTAATTGAGGGAATGCGGTCGGGCGTTCTACCACCTGGGTCTCGTCTTCATAAACTGAACTAAAGTGTGTATGCCACCGTTCTTCCTGGATACCACAATCCAATTCATTGTTATTGGAGTCCGAGAAGTAAGGTTGATTTACCACCGCCCAAAACTTGGCGCTGTTTTTTAATACCTCTGTAGAGGTTAAATCAGCCCAAGCGTCTTCCCTGATCTCGCGCCGCCTTTCATCAATTGTTAGTTTATAATCTCTCCTGAGGGTAGCTACTAACCGTCTGTCAACTGGTTCTGATTTAAGGGCAGCCTTAAGTTTACGGTTTGCTACTGAACATTTTTTATCGAACCAGCCGTCATTCCCTTGTGATCTACTTTTACCCTGGACAGTCAATTTGGAGAGAATATCAATGCAGACCTTTTTATATGCCCCCATTACTTCGCCATCCCCAGCCCGTTCATCCAAACACAGCATCAGGTCATCCCTACTACTCTCACACAAATTACAAAAAAACTCATCTGGGATTACTCTACACCATCTGATTCTGCGTGCTTGGTCCATTAACCGCTGATCATGCTTGTCTGTCAAATTTTGACAGCTATCCTTGATGACAAATATATTCTTTGCTTTTAAAACCACAAGGTTATGATCACTGAAATGGGACCTTAAGACTGTGTAACTACTGCTTTAGGCACCATTGGTGCTGTAGAGGAAGATATAATCAATCACAGAGCCGCTACCATGGCCCGTGAAAGTGGGGATATCCTCATCATCCGCCTTTGGTAAAATGAGCCCATGTTCAGCCAACATTATTTCCAGAAAGGTGCCCTGCTCTGAATGTTCAAAATGGGTATTTTCTTCGTCCGGGGTACCGAATAACACATTGGGGGGGCAATTTTCCTTACATCTATGAATATTGAAATCTCCCATCAACAAAATGGTACAATCATGCACTGCCGACTCTTTGAAATTGGCCAGAAAAGCACTTAACATCATCAAGTTACTTACTGGGCTGTCCCTATCAAATGAGTTATAAAAATTTATGACCAAGACATTATGATGATTCCTATAGGAAATTAAGACGGCAACACAGTAAGGACAACCAGTGACTACTTGCGTGTATGTCCCAGGGATTTTGGCAGAAATCAGAGTAACCAGACCCCCTCTGGCACGCCCCCTCAAGGATCCAACTGCTGGGGTTGAGAAGGTGGAAAACCCGTCCAGAGTCAGTAGGTTATCGGTATCCCAAGTCTCCTGCAGGGCTATTAGGTCCATGGAACCTATTTGGTCCCGCCAAATTGGATTGTCCACTTTATTTTTGAGTCCCGCAATGTTCCAGGTTGCTATTGACAAATCCTCTGCCCTCCATGGCCCAGCCGTTTTTACATTGAGAGGATCTCCTCCTTCCCCACCCTCACAATTAATGGTAGTTGAACAGGACATCTGCCCGTCCAAGATGCTCTTATCCATTTGCATAGAGAATGAGGGGTTATTTTCAGGTTTTTCTATACAGGGGGAGACCTGTATTTGTCAATCAATCCCATCTAAAGTTGACAAATAATCATATCGATTAGAGGTGGGGAAATTGAAAAAATTATCATATCCCTGAGCAAACTGTTGGTAGTGGGGTGGGAGGCTATTGTAGGGCCCTGCCACAGGGCCCCCATAGGGCGGTCTTCCTCTTCTGGGCCTGGCCAAGTTCCAACCCGCATTGACACCTTCGTCCCAGCCTGCAGGGTGTGCCTCCCAAGGGTGGTTTTGCCTGTAAGTTGATGTTGTCTCCTGTGGGCCCCTTAACCAGCTCCATCTATTATCTGTTTGGTTGCCAGGTAGGTAGAAGTAAGAGAGGGGCCTGGCGGTGACAGTACTAGCTTGGTATCTAGGGGTCCCTCTACAAATTAAATCTACCACCTGGGTATTCTCAAAGGTGACCACCACGCAGTCCCCTTGCAGACTTTTCCTATTTCCTCCCACCCATGGGGTTCTTTCCACCATTATGATGTTGCTTGGCATGTTAGGCGGTAAGGGATAATTTTTAGAGAGCCAGTGGCACACTTTGTTTTTTAGGGCCTGGTTGGATTCAGTTTCTAAAGGTGAAATTACACTAACCCCAGTGAGGATCACTACGTAGGGGCATGCATCTGGGGGAAGATGGATGTTTCTACGGGCCATTACCTTGGGTTCTGCTATCGATACCGAGTTTGGGGTCGGTGGAATAGGGACATTTGACTTAACCTGGGGGGGTGGCTTCGGTGTAGATGAGGTCTCAGGTTGTTTTGACACTGTGGTTTTAGGTTTAATGCCTTCCACAGCAGGGGTGTTACTTGTGCTATTAGAAGAGTTGTTACTAACCACAGTAACTTTTTTGCCAGCCAAAGAAGACTTGGTGGCTGTGTTGGTGGTGTGAAGTGTTTTGGGGTTCATGGTGAGGCTAGGGGCACTGATGTCTTTGTGAATGTTGGTCAAGATGGTTTCTATGCGGCGCAGTCTAGCCTCCATGGGTTCAAGTAAAGATTTTAATATGTTCAAGATATTATTATTGTCAGACATGTTTGGCCCACACCCCTCCTGACTATGTTGAGCTGAGCTTGTAATTTCTCCACTTAATTCCATGATTTCCTCCAGACTTTTATCTATGATGGTGTCGTCTGGGAGGCTTAAAGGCAAGCCGGTGTTTGTAGGATGTGCCCCCCCAGTGTCAGTTGCACAAACTGCCCCATTTGTGTTTGATGGGACTATGAAGAGGTTGTTACGCTTATTGACCGTTTGTGCTTTCTTCCCTTTAGTAGAGGTGGGTTTTTTTACCTTTTGCTTGGGGATTGCTCCTTCTTTTAAACCCTTTTGGTGTATATCACTAGCCCCAGTGGGGTTGACTAAATCTATCCTGTCTGGAACGCTTACTGTTATGAGATCCAGGTTGGAGGTGGCCTCCAGATCCAGCTGCGAGTTTAAGGCATCAAGATCCCCAGTGTCCCCAGGATTGTGTACCAAGGCAAGGCTAACAGGTCGGCTCTCGGGGTTAGGCGTGCACGCCTGGGCAATTGGGCCTAGAGAAGATCTCCTGGCTATAGCCAGATCTTGCGACACCCTCCTGTCCATTAGTGTTATACCCTCGTCAATCAGTGCGTGTGTGCGGACAATAAATTCATCTAGGGTACCGGTCAATTTTTTTGCTTCTGCGACTGCCATGCTCCGGGTTTCCCGGGAGTTCATGGTAATCCCCACCTCCGATTTTCAGGCAACCTTAATACACAGAATAGAGGGTGCTAAAGATCCTAAACATGTAACAATTAACAGATACTTATGAATGGCAGTCCACAAATGCTAATCAGGGATTGTAATCGACTTACAGTTCATGTGTCCAATTGTCCCTTGGGCGGTATGTGAACGACCAGGGGTTATGGCCCAGGCCAGGCTCCTCAGGCCTCTGAGGGCCACAGAGGGCCCGCCCTTTGCACGGGCTTAGCCCCGGGCGTCCCGCACGCGTCCCGCGTAGCGGGGATCAGCCGTTCCCAATATGGCGATGAGGCGGTTGGGGGCGGGGCAAGCAGGGAGAGCGTCCAGGTGCAGGTGATGGCAACCCAGGGACTCCTGGGAAATGGAGTCCCTGTCCCTCACCTGGCGCTCGCAGCCCTGCAGGAGTGTTCCTCTCCCGCCCTCGGGTGTAACAGATGGCTCCAACGAAAGTCCTAAGCCTCACTCCAGAACCCAGGCAGACGGGCGATGCGGGACCCGCGCAGCGGGTACCGCGAGTTGCAGCGTGATCCGGTGAGCAGCAGGCGTGTTGCAGGGATTAAGCGGTGAGCTCCCTGATCCGTGAATGGCAGTATAGGCGTTTCCCACAGTGTCCTGAGCAAGCGGCAGCTTTAGCTCGGCGGTCGGGGGCGGGGCAAGCAGGGAGAGCGTCCAGGTGCAGGTGATGGCAACCCAGGGACTCCTGGGAAATGGAGTCCCTGTCCCTCACCTGGCGCTCGCAGCCCTGCAGGAGTGTTCCTCTCCCGCCCTCGGGTGTAACAGATGGCTCCAACGAAAGTCCTAAGCCTCACTCCAGAACCCAGGCAGACGGGCGATGCAGGACCCGCGCAGCGGGTACCGCGAGTTGCAGCGTGATCCGGTGAGCAGCAGGCGTGTTGCAGGGATTAAGCGGTGAGCTCCCTGATCCGTGAATGGCAGTATAGGCGTTTCCCACAGTGTCCTGAGCAAGCGGCAGCTTTAGCTCGGCGGTCGGGGGCGGGGCAAGCAGGGAGAGCGTCCAGGTGCAGGTGATGGCAACCCAGGGACTCCTGGGAAATGGAGTCCCTGTCCCTCACCTGGCGCTCGCAGCCCTGCAGGAGTGTTCCTCTCCCGCCCTCGGGTGTAACAGATGGCTCCAACGAAAGTCCTAAGCCTCACTCCAGAACCCAGGCAGACGGGCGATGCGGGACCCGCGCAGCGGGTACCGCGAGTTGCAGCGTGATCCGGTGAGCAGCAGGCGTGTTGCAGGGATTAAGCGGTGAGCTCCCTGATCCGTGAATGGCAGTATAGGCGTTTCCCACAGTGTCCTGAGCAAGCGGCAGCTTTAGCTCGGCGGTCGGGGGCGGGGCAAGCAGGGAGAGCGTCCAGGTGCAGGTGATGGCAACCCAGGGACTCCTGGGAAATGGAGTCCCTGTCCCTCACCTGGCGCTCGCAGCCCTGCAGGAGTGTTCCTCTCCCGCCCTCGGGTGTAACAGATGGCTCCAACGAAAGTCCTAAGCCTCACTCCAGAACCCAGGCAGACGGGCGATGCGGGACCCGCGCAGCGGGTACCGCGAGTTGCAGCGTGATCCGGTGAGCAGCAGGCGTATTGCAGGGATTAAGCGGTGAGCTCCCTGATCCGTGAATGGCAGTATAGGCGTTTCCCACAGTGTCCTGAGCAAGCGGCAGCTTTAGCTCGGCGGTCGGGGGCGGGGCAAGCAGGGAGAGCGTCCAGGTGCAGGTGATGGCAACCCAGGGACTCCTGGGAAATGGAGTCCCTGTCCCTCACCTGGCGCTCGCAGCCCTGCAGGAGTGTTCCTCTCCCGCCCTCGGGTGTAACAGATGGCTCCAACGAAAGTCCTAAGCCTCACTCCAGAACCCAGGCAGACGGGCGATGCGGGACCCGCGCAGCGGGTACCGCGAGTTGCAGCGTGATCCGGTGAGCAGCAGGCGTGTTGCAGGGATTAAGCGGTGAGCTCCCTGATCCGTGAATGGCAGTATAGGCGTTTCCCTAATAAAAAGAACGTAGCCCTGGGCATGTTCTTCTTCCATAAAGCCCAACGTCTCTGCCAGGGCGGCGCCTCCCACCCCGTCACTAGGCCAATGCCATCCTATTTAGCGGAGTTGCCTGAGATCCTGTGCGTCTGCCACACCCCGGGCCGCTGGAATACGTACCTGTCAGGCCCGACCCTGTGCAGCCAGGCCCCACTGATCAGCAGTCGACACCGGTGTGTGTCAAGGAGGGCCAACCACGTGCCTGTGTAAGCTCCAAGCCCGAGGCCCGTGACCCTGCCAGCCTTTCACACCATCGCTATCCCCCCGACGCTGGCCCACATTACTCCTTCCTCATTGACATATTCTACTGTGGGTCCCATATGTGAAACTGTGTCCTGGCACCTGAATGGCAGTGACTCCAAATCCGGGCCAGTGGCCACAGCACCAGACTCCCTTAGATCTGTGAGGCACAGTTCCTTGTGACATGTTGTGCCACTAACCGTGTTCAACGCCAGCCGGCGACACTTAGTGTCACCATCCCTGTTCAACGCCAGCCAGCGACACGTGCTGCCACAAACCCTGTTAAATGCCAGCCAGCGACACCTTCTGCCACAAACCCTGTTTAACACCAACCGGCGACACGTGATGCCGCAAACCCTATTCAACGCCAGCCAGCAACACGTGGATGAGGGGCCAGGACTACCCTGCGGACCAGTAGGTCTCACATCCAGCATTTACTCATGAATAACGAATGGCAGAGTCCACACCAGTGGTCGCACAGAGAGGAGTAAGAGGAGGATGTGGCTCAGTCAGGACGAAAGTTCGGTCACAGTCACGGAGGTGACCGAACATGTGGTGCCACTGAACCTGAACTACGCAGGCGGGTGGGGCCACCAACCTATGCCGCCGACACTCTGTGAATGGCCTGTGCTGACTGCTGCCTCTGCCCTACACTGCTCTCGACCTAGGTTGCACTCGAGTAGGTCACAGATTTGGCACTGAACATAGAGTATGCAAAGGCAGATTACATATCATTGCATGCAGGGAGAGGCGTAAGAGGATGATGCCTTGCATCTTTGCGGAGAGAAAAGGATAATCATTACGGAGGTGTTTGTACACTACCAACTGCCCTGGTGTCACTAGCACTGTGCAACGCGAGCCAATGACATTTGGCTGTGGGCCACTGCTGACCAATGCCTCCGGCCTAAACTGCGGTCCAGTGGGTCACAAAGTCATGTTTGTGCAATGGCTAAGTTCCTATCAGTGTACCGGCATCATCGCAGAATGCATCCCCACTCAGTCCCAGTGCCACTAAGTCTGTTCCCAACATTCATGGACACTCTCTAGTCGAACTTTGGTGGTGTCTGAGTCTATGGACTAGAGAGCAGTTGTTATCCTCATGTAGCTGCTACCGAATTGGTGGTGGCAACGAGGCCGTCGCATTCTACTCCTCCATTTGCTGCATCCGGATAAAATCAAATATTTCGGCGTCATGGCCTGGAGGATACATTCCACTGTCCCCCACAACCCTCTGCAACATACACCTCGGACATTGGTGGTGAGCCTCTCAGGTCGCATGGCCCATCTGACTGCATCGCAATTCACCGTCCAGTGGCTGAGTGCCTGTGCTGGCCGCAGTGGATCCGGGGCCACTAACTCTGTGCCAGTCAAGTCTGGGACCCCTTCAATGGAGAAATTTAATGGCCCCTGAAGCGCTAGGCCTCTGAGTCATCAACACCATTTCTCTGTGGTCTTGCACTGTACGCAGCCTCTGAGCCCAATTGTGCCACACCAGGGCTCACACATCAAAGCGAGTCCAGACTGACCCAGATGTCGCATCACCACAGGCAAATACCACCACCGCAAGGACCATCTCCAACCGCCATCTGCCAGAGTTGTAACGGTGGTCCTGGCAGACTTACAGAGTTTCTCAGACCTGTCATGGATGCCATCTTCGGCCTGATACTCTTTTCAGCACTCCAGATGCCAGTGACTCAGTGCACCGCAGGCCATTGTCCGTTGCTGATTGTGTTTTGTGCTGTGGAGCGGTTGCGCAGCTATGTCACCTTAAACAGTGTGGGGGCCCTGAGACAATAATTGGGAAGATGATGCAGATATAACACACCCCACTGCATCTGCATCAGGAAATTGTCGAAGGGACATAACCCGGGACTTCTTCTTCACATGAGCACACTCATCTCTAGTGTCCCAAGCCCAGTGCACTGCAACTCACTGACACTTCTGTTTGCATGTTGACTGTCCTCTGGACTTTTTTCCGGCTCACTCCATGTTGCTCAGCAGTTGACTGTGTAATGCATGTGTTTTCTGTTTCTGTTGCACTGGTGACCAATGTTCAAGTGGTTGCCAGCACCAGACATTCCATGCGGAATGGATTTTGCTCACCCCACACACATCCAGCACAGGCGTCACTGTACGTGTGGTCCTCCCAATAAAGGTGCAAGGGGCATGTGCCTGTAGTCAGTTCAACATGATATCTGCGTGTGTCCCTGTGGTCTTGTAGTATGCATGTGGGCCCTGGGCCCTACGACATGACATTGTGCTGTGTACATTGGATGCAGACATGTCACAGCAGGCAGCGCGTTGGATCTTGTATATGTAGCTTAGTCGTCACTCGCTCAATTCGTAAGGGGAGAGGCATGAACTTTCGTACGCAGAGCCAACAAGGGTGTGTGACTGCTATTTAAGCACCCCTGGGTGTGGTTCTGTGCTGTGAATGTGCATCTAAATGTTTCTCTATGGCAGTGTGGGTCTCCTTAGTGGGGTGTGGTTGGGCCCTGAAGGATGATAGACCCCTACAAATGTGCCTGGTTCACATTCCATGGGTTCAGCCCCCACCCACACCTGTTGGGCCACCTCCTTTTGGCGTGCTGACACATGACATTGGTGTGTGGGTGGGTGAAGTGTTGTGAGCTAGCTGTGCTTGCTGGTGCTTTCCTGCTGTGTGGTCTGTTGCAGGCTCAGTGTTCCCCCTTGAGTAGCTTGGCTGGCTGGGCCCAGGTGGGGGGTTTGCGTGAGAGCTCCATTGGCTGTTGCAGGGCGTCAGTGTCGATGGTTTGGTGGTCCTCTCCAGCCTCACGGATGTGTTGTATTCTGTGCTCTGCTAAAGGTGTTGTGTGCCCCTCTGCGATGTGAAGGGGAGGTGCGTTTTGACTTTATGTTGACATATATGTTGGCGCATTGTTCTGGTTTGCATGCTGACTGTATGGCAATGTACATTGTGACTGTTTGGGGGTGCAGGAATCTTCTGCGGGACAGTGTACATTTATACTACACGACGATGTGAGGTAATATGCGTACATTCCATTTCACTGTTGCCAGCTCTCTCAGATGTAGTGGCCATGTTTCTGTACATGTGAGGAGTCAGTTGTGTCCTTTGTTCGGCAGTGTCAGCTATGCACGCTGTTCCACGTTGTCATCAATGTGGGTGTGCTGCTTGTGTTATGTTTGTGTGCTGCAGTGTGCCAAGGGGATCTGGGGCATGATCCTGGGTGTTTGTGGGTGTGCAGTGTGCTACACCTTGTTGTGCGTTTGTGCCATTGTGCCCATCTTCCCCGTCCCCCAGTCCCTGTTCATTTCACTCCCTGTTGATGTTGTGTCAGGTCCTCTCAAGCTGTGTCCATACTTCCTACTCCTTACACCATCTCCCAAGTGATGACTGCTGCCTTGATTTCCACCAGCTCCTCCGGTGGCACTGGACTGCCACCTCCTGTCGACGTTGCTGCCTTCCTTTTGGCAGCTGGTTGGTGCCTGGTTTATGTAGTCATGTCATGCCGGTGCCTATTGCCTCTGGGATTGGCCTCCTTGCACTCCTACTGCAATCCAGGTGGTCTGCTAAAGGGTCAGTTGCTGGTAGTGTTCTGTCACCTCCATGATGCTGGTCTTGTTTTCCTGTGGTCTGCACCCCGTCTTCTCCGTGGAGTGCTCCGGAGATCGGTATTCAGGCTGAAGGAACGGGTGGGGTGCCGACGGCTGCTTTGTGGCATTGCTTGAGGCGGAGACAGACCGAGCGGCTCGGTGGCCAGATCGAGCCACGGAAGGGAAGGGAGTAGCAGCACTTGGGGGCAGGAGTCGCTGTGAGTGCCTGGTGTCCCGCTGGGCCCCTGGAGTACCCACACCCCATGGGACATCCTCAAGGATGTCTGCAGCAGTGATTGGGGCCTGGGGGTGTGTGCAGCTTGTGGCCCGGCGGCTTGGAGCCTGCTTCTTTGGACCCCTCACCCCCATTGGGCCTACCTTGCAGTGGGCATTCAGCGACATTGTCGCCTCGCGGAGGACAGCCGATTGTTCCTTTGTGGCTCCATAGGTCCATCTGGGGCCGCAATGAGGGCGGATCCTCCTCCTCACCCAAGCCGCGAGGAGCACTCCCATTGTTGGTCAATCAGGCCGCAGGATGCTACCGGGGACCGTGAGGTCAGCCTCAACCAAATCATGCTGGGGGGGGAATGCAGTCGGAAGATTGGAGGTGCCCCAGGCATACTGGGGGATCTGCTTGTGTACCCCAGGTGTAGTAGATTCAGTGGCCGATTGGGCAGCATAGAGGCTGCAGGGGACACTGCTTTGGTTTGCAGTGGCACAGACTACCTGATCACTTGTCGGCCCTGGACGTCGGGCGGCGCATCATCGGCTCCCAGACGGTGGTCGGTTGGACCACGAGTGCCCGCCGTGGAGCGGCTATTGATTTTGCTCCTCCATCTGATCTGTTTTGGCCCGTGTGAGGCGTCCCGTGGGTGGCCATGACATGCAATAAGCGTGGTGGCGGCTTGAATAAGCAGGGGCCCATAGACAAGTACACTGGTGCGGGGGCGTCAGCCGGTTAGACCGGAGGACAGTCGGGGACGATACCCGACAACACAGCACTTATGACGGTCATCACTCAATCCAGAGACATGTTTAATGCGAAAATAGGGGCGGTTGGCTCTGATGTCGTGCTGCTGAGGCAAGATTTGCGCAATGCAGTATCACGCATAACTGAAGCTGAGACTTGTATCTCTGGAGTGGAAGATGATGTTGCCTCACTTAAGATCAAAGTTGTGGCCATGGAAAAGTGCAGAAAGGGCTTACCTTATGGGCAGAGAATGCTGAAGGGCGGGCGCGATTCTATAACCTCAGATTCTTGGGGTTTCTGGAGGGCTGCGAGGTGGGCAATATGGAACACTTCGTTAAGCAGTGGCTGGAGAGTTGTATTCCCCCAGAGGTCTTATCACACTACTTTGTTGTCAAGCGGCTGGCTCACAGGGCACTCATACAGAAGCCTATGCCGGGAACTCGCCCGTGGCTAGTTATTGCAAAAGTCTTGAAGTATCACAATTGGAATACTATTTTGAAACAGGCCGGGGCCAACGAGCCCTTACTATATGATAATTTGCATATCCTCATTTTCCCTGACTACACGTGTCTTGTGCAACAAAAGCGACAATCATATATGGCAGTGAGGGACCTCAAGCTGCCCTATGTTCTCCTGTTTCCCGCCTGCCTCTGGTGATGTGCCGCTCCCTCACACACTTTTCCGACACTCTGGAGGAGGTGTTTAAATGGACAGACGAGACAGTGCGAGTGAGGTTTCACACACCACCAGGGAGAGAATCTGATTCCTCATCAAGTGAGATGGCCCAGAGAGGTCCCCAAGGATAACTGAAGGGTAACAGACAGTCACGGTCACGGCATCGCTCCCAGTCCTGTAGCGCGTCCTCTGGAGGAGGTTCTGTGTCCGGGCTTCAGAAATTGGCAGACTGATGTATGGGTCCACGAGGAGCTGCGGAGTTCTAAATTGCTGAACTGTTGAATGCTAGTCGGAGGAGACCGGTTTCTCTGCTGGGCCCTTGCTGGCGTGGGATATGCCCAGGGGCTGCATGTTGGGGATCCATTGGTTGGAGTGGATGCCGGTCCCCCGTTGGGGACCCGGGTCTAGACCCATCATGACAGATGCTTCAATATTCTTGAGGTATAGAGTGGGGGGTTTGTTGGGTAGGGGTTGTTTCTCTTTTCAGCTCGCACGGTCGCTCTTGCTCCACTGCCCTTTCCTTCTGTATCAAAATTTCCCCCCAATTGTTATGGTTATAGATGTCTGCCCAGATGGCTAGTACAACCAGAGGGGAGCAGGTAACCCCAGGCACTCTCTGTATTATTAGCAGGAACGTCCTCGGTGCCCTGGGTAAAATTAAGTGGGGCCCTCCTCCGCTGTGCTAAGCGGGAAGGGGCCAATATACTTATGCAACAGGAAACACAACTTATGGGTACGAAGGCGCTTTGCCTTCAGCGATTTGGCTTTTAGCAGGTCTTCCACTTCGGCTTTACAAGGGGCTCACGGGGTGGTGACTCTGATACATCACAGGGTTCCGTATACCTATGATAGACAGTGTTCAGACACACAGGGGTGCTACTTATTCCTTCAGGGTAGGATCGGGGCAGACCCCCTGGTGCTGGGAAGTGTCTATGCACCTCTCCCTCTGCAGTGGAATTTAGTGGAGAGATTGATGATTCTATGGGCAGACATGCTGGATATCCTTTCGTTAGTTAGGGGAGACTGGAATGACGTCATGGAGCTGACCAGGAATCGATGGAGGGCCGGGGGTGGACTGGAGAGTAAGCGCACCACGAGATTGCATTACTTAGTGAAGGAACTTGACTGGATTGATGTATGGAGGCGCCTTAATGACAGTCACCGGGAATTCACCTACTCATCTGCGGTCCATGACTCGATTTTTTTGTTCCCAGGGGGGCAGTTGGTAGACTGGCATCAGCGGAGATCCTGCCCCGGGGTTTCTACGACCATTCCCTGATAGCCCTCATCCTCTAGACTGGGCGGGGATGCCTACCATTCAGGTGGTGCCTTTCAGTGTGGCATCTGCAGACTGATGAGTACAAAGAGCATATGAGTACCCCAATCGATTACTACTTAACAACTAATGCTGGGTCCGTCTCCAGCGTGGAGAACTTGTAGGAGGCTCTGAAGGCCACTCTGAGGGGGGTGGATATTTCTTGGTGTGCGGCAGTGCACAGGCAACATAGAGAGGGGTTACAGCGGGTGAAATTAGAAATGGAAGCCCTTGAGCGCAGGACCGTGAAGCAGGACGGGGCCAATTTCGGAGGCAACTATTGATGGCCCAACAGAGCTATGGGGCTGAACTGATAGACGAAGCCCATCAGGCCTGGCTAGAGACTCCCAGCAGGGTGTATCAGTGGAGAGATAGGTCCAGCAAGAAGGCTGAATCGACTATGCCAGGAAACCTTCCATTCCCAGGCCTTACCGGGCGTGTTGGATCAGGCAGGAGAACCAATTACGTACCCCTGGCCATTGCGGGAAAGCTTTGATGTGTATTAGGCGCTGTATTACCGCCCAGGGAATACCTCTCGCCTGCTATAATAGACAAATTTATCACTGACCTACCACCCAAAACAGTGTCAGATGAGGTGAGGGACCAGCTGAAGCTACCACTTACAGATGAAGAATTGGGTACAGCATTGGGGGATTTCAATCCCGATAAGACGCCGGGACCCAATGTCTTCCCTAGTGAATTCTTTTGACCCTATTTTTTGCATTTGGCCCCTCATTTTCGCCCTGTGATAGAGGAGGCTCGGGAGCGAGGCTTGCTTCTCCAGATTTGAGACATGCAGTGGTGGTGGTGTTTATAAATCGGGCAGGCCACCGGAGCAGCATGCTTCATACCGTCCGATTTCTCTCCTAAATGTGGAGGTAAAGGTCTTGGTCAAGACCTTGGCCAATCGCCTCTTGCCCCACATTTCCACCCTCGTGCATCCGGGCCAGGCTGGATTTATGCCTTAGAGGGCAGCCAGGCACAATATTAGGGGAGCGCAAGTGGCGATAGCAGTTGGGAGAACCAGCGGCGCTCTAAATGGCCGATATGGACAGGGCGTTTGACTCTCTAAGCTGGGTTTATCCCCTTGCTCTGTTCGATGACTCAACTTTGGACCACACTTTCTCTCCTATCTCATGCTCCTGTACACAGATTTGACGGCGTTGGTGCGGGTTCCTTGGGCTGCATCCTCTACCTTTTCCATTTGGTGGGCCACAAGACAGGGCTACCCCCTGTCCCCATACTTATTCGCCCTAGCCATGGAGCCTCTTGCTGCATGGGCGCATATAGATGTGCAGGTTCGGGGGTTAGAATGGGCCCCTGGTCTGTCTGACAGGATGGCATAGTGTGCGGATGGTGTCCTTACGGATATAGATAGGACGGGCCGCAGTTACTGCACATTATGCAGATCTGTGGGGAGACCTTAGGACTCTATATGAATCCCCGTAATCGACGATATGGCTTCTGGGAGAGCAGATGGTTATGGGAACATTGATCTCCTCAGTTCAGGGGGGAGATTGAAATATCTAGGGGTGTTCTTGTTGGATGTCCCCCGTTTGGGAACGGACCAAGGAAGACCTTAAGTCCTGGTCCCGTATGCCCCTATCACTATATGGCAGGCCAGAAATTTTCAAAATGGTGGTGATTCCCCGGCTCCTCTATCAGCTGCAAAATCAGCCATATCAGATCTCGCCTGATGGTTCCGACAGGTGAATGCAGTGCTTGGGCAGTTCCTATGGGAGGGGAGAAAGGTACGCATTGCACACATGCTTCTTGTCAACCTACTGGAGGGGGTTGGCTTTCTCAGATGTTCTGTCGTACAATCAAGCCTCGCATCTGTTGGTCCTCAACAAGTGATGGTATGGGTTTGGAGGAGACCCGACGTAAACTGTCGAGCGGCGGCTCATAGGACACTATTCACTACACACAATTTTCTACTCTGCGCCTTTGCAAGGCTCCCTGTTGGCTCTCACGAGGGTGGTATTCCTGATTTGGAGACAGGCACTGCATCAAATGGGATGATCGAACACCTTGACTCTGGAGATAATGGAAGACCACCTCAATTGGCGGGTTTGCAGTGATTTTGGGGTAGGACAATATAGGAATCTCAGTTCTCGGGGGTGTCATGAGCGGCCTGATGCTCAAATCCTTTCAAGATCTTCAGGCTGAGTTCCATATGCCACGGTCCCAGTTATTTAACTACCTTCAAGTTCGGCATGCCTGTCCCCCAGCCTAGAGGTCCTAGAGTCTGTGCCGGAATTAAGCCCACTGGAAGTGAAGGTTTTTATGGGAGACTTTCCAGACTGGAAAATGTCCTGTATGTATCAATCCATGGTTACCCATTGCTCCTCTACACTGCAGAAGCTCCAGGGGGACCGGCAAGAGGATGTGGGTTCATTGGAGGAGGAGGACTGGACTGAGGCCCTGGCTGCCCCACGGGGTGCGGCTATAGCTATGCGACTCTGCCTTGTTCAGTTCATGTACCTCCACAGGGTCTACAATACGAGGGTCCGCTTGTGAGGAGCAGGGTTGATTGCTGAAATGACTTGGAGTACAGTGCTTGAAAGTAGAAAAGTAGTTTTATTCAATCAACAACCCCAGGAGGATTCAAGGACCAACTTCTTCAGTAGCTGTGCATCTCTGATCTGCTCCCTGGATTCCACACTCTGGAATCCAGTGAGCACAGTGACCATGAGACAGTGACATCATTGCTAAGATACAACATATCTCCCTTTCTGTAAAATAACAAAACAAACAACAAAAACAAACAACACATTTCATAATGATACACATAAGAAATAGCCAATCAAGGACAGATGTAATCCTTCATCCATACTGGTTTACACTTAGGCCTAGTAGATAAAGACATAGAAATGGGTACATCATCTCTTTTCTCAACAGGTGTTTTTGGAGAATTGTCTACCAGACCATTCATTTGTTTGCACTCTAGATCATTACATCTTGTAATGCTTCTTACATTCCATTGTTTACCATCATCTAATTTCACTATATTACCAGTTACACAAATAATTTGTTTTGGTTTAGACCATTTAGAGGAACCAGGTTTCCGATTACCCATTAATTGTGAGCGTACCCAGTCACCAACCTTAAAAGCATTAGCATTACAATTGATCTTAGAATTGTGATTTTGAACATATTTATTTTGATATTGTCGAACCTTAAATGCAAGGTTCTTACCATCAGTCACTTTAGAAAAATTTCTAGACATCCATACGGGTTTAACCTTGGATCCAGCCTCACGCCCTTTTAATAAAGAAAACGGAGAAATTCCCGTAGCTGTGTGGGGAGTATTTCTATAACACCATAACATTTCCTTGACAGCATCCTTACAGTCATCATTATTGTTGCTAGCAAGTTGGATGCATTCTTTCAACACTCGGTTGAATCTTTCTATTAAACCATTTTCTCTTGGATTATATACAGAGGTGGTAATGTGTTTTACTCCAACTTTATTAAGATAAGCGGAAAATTCCTCGGCTATAAATTGCGGGCCATTATCTGATAAGATAGCGCTTGGATACCCTTCTCTTCGGAAAATACCTTCACAAAACTATCCAATATTGGAAGCTTTGATATCCCTTACAAAAGCCACTTCAGGCCATTTAGAGTGAAAATCCATCAAGACAATTGCGAACTTATTTTCAATACCTTTGACATGAAATGGACCACAAATATCAATAGCAACTTTATCCCAAGGCTTTTCAGGAAAAGGAGTCGCCGAAATAGTAGTTTCTTGGGATTTGTGAGATTTGTCACTAGACATACATGCTATGCAATTCCTAACGCACCTGTCTATGTCCTTGTCCATTCCAGCCCACCAAAAATCATTCCTGGCTCTCTTCTTCATGCTAGTCATTCCACTGTGTCCTTCATGTAATAAACTCAATAATTTGTCACGCAGAACTGCAGGTACAACTAATCTATCGCCCCTCCTAAGAATGCCATCATAAAAAGATAATTCTTGCCAAACCATCTTAAAATCGGCCAAAATAGACTTGTCCAAGGATGACAGATCTACGCCAACATGTAGGTTATTAATGATTTGTTGTAGTAAGGTGTCATCAGTCACAGCTTGAACCCATTCTTGTTCACTGATTGCATTATTACAAGATTCCTCGATGCTGGCAACTAACCACTCATCATTATCCTCAGGTGTATCATCCTTGTCACACAGCAAGGGAAGACGTGATAAACAGTCTGCATTAATGTTTTTATGACCGGGAACATAATTTATTTGAAAAATATATCCCTGTAGTCTATATAACCATTTCGCTATTCTAGGAGTGGCTCTTGAAGCACCTTTTGTTGTGAAAATGTCAATGAGAGGTCGGTGATCTGTTCTTAATTCAAAACAAGTACCCCAAATAAAAGTTTTGAAATGGTCTACACCCGACCAACATGCTAAAGCCTCCTTTTCAATTACGGAGTACGAAGGTTCAGCACCCTTAAGTGTGCGAGACGCAAACGCTATAATTCGTTCAGCTCCATTGTGCCTTTGCATAAGGACAGCACCTAAACCATAAGCACTTGAGTCCACAACAATTATAGAGACATGATCAGGATCAAATGGTTTAAGAGCTACAGCTTTTGTGATATCTTTTTTGATGTTTTCAAAAGCCTGTTGACACAAAGTTGACCATGCAAAAGAAGCGCCTTTTTTCATTAACAATCTTAAATTATACACTTTGTCAGCAAAATTTGGGACAAATTTAGAGTAGTATTCCGCAAGTCCCAAAAATGATCGTAACTGATCTTTATTAATGGGGTGGGGTGCTTTTTCAATAGCTTCTAATAGTTTCATTTTAGGTTTAACCCCTTCGTTAGAAATGGTATGACCAAGGTAATCAATTTCTTTCACTCCAAACTTGCACTTTTCACCACATACAGTTAGACCAGCATCCTGTAATTTCTGCAGCACACCGTGTACTGCTTGGTCGTGAGAAAGTATATCTTTCCCCCAAATAAGAACATCGTCTTGAAAAATTCTCACATTCAATTCACCCTTCAGAATACTGCACATGACTCTCTGAAAAACTGAGGATGCAGATGCCAATCCAAATGGCATTCTGAGATATTGAAAAGCACCCTCAGGTGTTATGAAAGATGTTAAATGCCTAGAGTCAGAATGTAATTTGATTTGGTGGTATGCATTTGACAAATCAATCGACGAGAAATACATGGCATCTTTAATACTCGAAATCATTTCATTGATGTGTGGCAAGGGATATCTATCAACCCAAATATTTTTATTCAAATCCCTCAGGTCCACACACATCCTAATTTTTCCATTGGGTTTGCGAGCCAAAACGATGGGACTAAGCCAATTTGAAGCTTCAATAGGTTCTATTACCTTGGCATCACACAATCTATTTAATTCTTCCTTTAAAGGATTCCGTAGGGCAAATGGTACATTCCTTACTTTATGAACAGATGGAATATTGTCTGCTTTTAAAATGATCTTGTGTTCAAACTTGATTAAACATCCTAGCTCTTTGCTAAATAATTTTGGGAAAACAGATTCCCATTTTGAAGATGAATCTTCATTAGTTACCAATACATGTTCAAGATAGTCATTAGCCAAAACCACTTGGTCAGGATGATTAGGATTTAATACTAACCCCATTTTTTTAAGATCTTTCCAACTTAATAAAGCACGTCCCTGTTCGACCACATAAACTTTAGTTGAACACGATCTACCTTTGAAGGTTACTTTGGCATTAAAATAGCCTAAAACAGGTAATCTAACGCCACAATAACCTTTAGGTCGTGCATCAGAGGTTATTAAGGTGTACTTGTTTCCATTTTCCCACATGTTTTTATCAATGATGGTGTACGGCGAACATAAATCCGCCCAGAGCATCATGTAGACATCATTTATTAGTACTTCACATTTAGGCGGACAATAATCTTCAGAGATATCGTTAACAAAATCATCCTGCAGCATCATCACTTCAATATCATTATCATTGCCATCAAATACTTCCTCGTCACTGTCAACATGAGATTCCACAAGATTTACTGAACGCTTCCAATTACTGTAATCACCAGTTCTACACCATTTGGCAAAATGACCAATTTTTTTGCATTTAATGCACGTAACTTTGCTAGCAGGACATTTATTAAAATCAGCAGTGTGTTTCTGACTACCACATCTGTAACATACTCTTTTGGTAAAACTAGATTTATTTCTAGAAAAACTAGGTTTAACTTCTTTGTTATCGCTTTTATAATCAGATTTTTTATAACCTGTAGATACAGCATTAACATTACTAGATTCATCTTTAGAACCTAATTCTTTGACATAATGGGACGTATTCTCCATTTTCCTAGCAGTTTCAAGAGTTTTCTGTAGAGATGGATTTTTTAGCTCAAGTAAACGCTCTTGAATTTTGATATTTTTAATTCTATTTATAAATTGATCTCTTATTATTTCTTCGTGTAAATCTTTGAACTTACACGTAATGGCCAAGGTTCTTAAACATGCCACATATTGTTGCACATTTTCACCAGCTTGTTGTGCTCTAGAGAAAAATTTGTGTCTTTCAACAACAATACTCGTTTTCTTCCCATAATTTTCTTCTAATGCTTTTAAAGCATCAGAATATACATCAATAGTAGTGTCATTAGAACTGGTCTCACTAGTTTCACTTGTTTCATCATTGTCAATAACCGTTGAAACAACACGATTTGTTACAGGTAAAGTTTTTAAAACTTTTCTGCCTTCAACACCTAAATTGTGTTTAAGTAATGCTAATTTTCTAGAAGGTAAAAATACATCACCTCCTATTGCCTCTAAATATGTCTCAAAAGATTCTGACCAATCTTCCCAATTCATAGAAGGCGGACCAGGAGACTGCAAGAACTTGGGAGGAGCAACTACAGAAGATGAAACATCCATAATGACTAAATAGAATTATAAATATTAGAATAACATTACAATGCAATAAAATAATAAATTAAAACAAATGATGTAGTCACCGTTGTCAAAGTAGGCTGTAAATAAATAAACTAAAATAATTAATGTAGTCACCGTTGTCAATAGCTGGTGTTTTTTCTTGTAAAATTGTTGTCAGGCGTTTATTTCATTAGGTATACACTTGTTGTTTAAAGTTCATCTCATGCACAAAGTTCATCTCATAGATAGATGTGTATACCAAAAATGAACAATCTTGTTTACTGAAGGACGTTAAATTATACCAAGTAATGATTTTAGAAATAATAAGTTGTAAACTTGCCGAAGGAAATTGTATCCGATGGGAGAAATAGCGTTGTTTGTTTACATCCGACGTCTGTACTGCTTACGAGAGAAATAGCATTGGTTGCTATGGTGTTGCTATGGTTATTCAAGATGGCCGCTTAACGAAGCGTCAGACGTGATGATGCAGAGATTGATGTCAGGACGTTAGACGCGCTGATGTAGCAACGCGATGACACGTAACCAAAAGGATGCAGGTGATGTCAGAGCGTTAGACGCGCTGATGTAGCAGCGCGATGTGCACGCGAAGGCAGCAATCAAAACGGCGGCATTTTTTAAATGAAGAAACGATGTAAGTCAGATGAAGCTCATTAACGTGGCGGCATTTTTTAAAATAAATAACACAGAAAAACTGTTGTAATCCTCAAAGTGACAGAGGAGAAAGCGATGCTTCGTAATTAAGTTGGCATTAAAATCACAATGTTGCGCGCTGTATTGACATGCCAAAAATAGTTTAAAAATTGGATTTAAATGATTTCCATAAAAAAAAATCCAAATTAAGCGCAAAAATAGAAGTCTATTTGTTTTAAAGGAACAAAGTATAATAAAGGTACCTTGAAACTTTCATAAAATGTTCAGCCTTCCTGGGGTTGTGTGAAGAAATCTTCAGTTTGTAGGAAAATCTTCAATCCAAATCAACTTTTCTTCAATGTTTCTTCAAATGTATCCCATCCTCGTGGCCACTGAAATGACTTGGAGTACAGTGGTTGAAAGTAGAAAAGTAGTTTTATTCAATCAACAACCCCAGGAGGATTCAAGGACCAACTTCTTCAGTAGCTGTGCATCTCTGATCTGCTCCCTGGATTCCACACTCTGGAATCCAGTGAGCACAGTGACCATGAGACAGTGACATCATTGCTAAGATACAACAATTGCCTCCCCTGTGTCTCTTTGCTGTGGGCAGTAGGGGGGCACATTTATTCACACAGTATTGCACTGTCTGTCTCTAGATCGTTTTTTGAGGGGGATTCGACTGTTGGGTTTTACACTGGCAAAGAGGGACAATGCCAGGGCATGAAAGTCTCCAAGGGATCGTCTTTGGCCGCATGGAAGAATGGGCTGTACTTCTGCATGGGGTTGGGACAGCCTATCTTTGTCGCTAGGGGATGCCCATGCAAGCAAAACTAAATCTAGAGATGTTGGGTGGACTATCGGGGTCTGATGTTAGAATCACCACCGGCGGAGGAGACTCATTCACTGTGATAGGCTATAGGTACGTAATGGGATGTGGAAGTGCAACGGCGAGGGGACTTAGGACGATCCATTTGACTGGCTATGTATGTATGTGGGGGGAAGGACAGAGCAGACCTTTTGTGATCGGGGTGGGGTGGGGAGTAGGGGGTGGAGGGGAGTTGGGGTTTTTGAATTTATTTGTTTCATATGTATGTTCTGACAACATTGGAAAAAGTCAAAGTCATCATATCTATATGGGTTGATTTTGAAGATGTCTCTGGGGTGCAGAACCCTGCAATACATGTGCAAATTGACAAATACAATAAAAAAAACATAAAAGAAGATACCTCTACCATAATGCACTCTCTAGCAATGGCTTCAATATTTTTAGATGTGTGTACAAAAGTAACTTTTAACAAGAAGTGCGCTACCAATGGCAGCGCAAGAATGAATTAAAATGCACACACTCTATCTCCCTCTCACTCTGTAGAAAATGTGCAAGGTAGCATATGATAAAAAAGGCCCATAATTTCTCATTTGAAAATTTTAATTGGATGAATATTTCCTATAATCAAAAGCCTAAACTTGTGAAAATGTCCCAGTTTTTTAACATTAGCTCCCCAAATGCACTGCTGAAGGCAGCACAAATGATGTCACTGGTGTCGCCAACAATGTATCATCAGTGACACTTCTGTGATAGATGATACAACACCCTGTACGTCAACAAAGACATCACTGAAAAATTGACTAATTCATGTTTTCCACAACCTTGATTCCCTATGCATCCTTTGTAAAAATGTCAGCGACGTTTTGTAGGGTCAGTGAGAAGAGAATGCTGTCATCTCTGAACAAACTAATACCTGGATGACGCAATTGAGTACGGGTTTTTACAAGTGTGGATTCTGCTCAATATGCAGGTGGGCGAAACATGGCACCAAGACCTTCGCAGGGATTAATGGGGAATTGTTTGAAATTAGACAGAATGTTAACTGTAACGCGAAATTTGTGATCTACATTATTGAATGCCCGTGTGGAAAATATTATGTGCGTAGCACCATAAGGGCACTGAAAGATAGAATCATGGAACACATTAGGGCTATTCGTTGTTGTATAAGCTTTATTCGAGATATTTCTCATAAAAGCACATAAAATTTAAAACAATTACAATAAAACATAACAATTACAAATATAAATTCATTATACATTCTGTGCAGCTCATACAATATTAGCATAATAAAATCATTTGTAACAAATAGTTTTACATAAGTCATAGTTAAAAGGAAAACCTGATTACCTAATTCCCCCCTGAGATTGTCGCCTAATTGCCCAAGCCCAGCCCAGGTATTTGGCTACCCCTATGACTATCGAATCCTGGGTTGTTGTACACAAGATTCTTAAAGCCACTGCGCTGTCGCGTGTCCCCAGGTTTTTGCATACAGGCGTAAGCCATTTTCTCCTCGGTAATGAATAAGCTTGACATACAAATAGGAAATGGCCTACACTCTCCACGGCATTTTCACAGGCTGGACATAACTTATTGGTCGATCTATGCCAACCAGCTGTCAGTTTCTTTAGGGGGATAGATCCGGATCTTAACTGGAAGACGAGCTTCCTATCCATTGGTACCGTAATGGTATCCCAATAGTTTTCTAGGATAGGAAAGATTTTTGTCTCCAGGTAGCGACCAGCTAGGGCTATTCAAAAACAGGACCGAAGGTATCCAGTGGCATTACACATGGCCTCGTGTCATGCACAGGAAGGAGACACGAGGGTACGTTTCTTTGGAATTGAAGCGATAGCCAGTAGTGTGAGAGGAGGAAACAGGGAACTGAACCTGCGACGCAGGGAGGCCATGTGGATTCTACATTTACGTACTGTGGGTCAGGGCCTAAATTATGATCAGGAACTGCATTATTTCCTAGGGACCTAGGAAATTACTGAGAAGACATGCTTTTCAAGTTGTGAGTAACATTTTAGTCAGGAAGGAACCCACAACATTAGGGACTCTCTGTGATATAGAAATAGAATCTTTTCTTTGCTAACCATCTCTGGACATGTTTTTTCCGCTAATATTAGATTTGTAAATGATGCATGTATTTCAAGACATGCATACCATGCTCTATATGTGATATCGAAGGATTGATGGAATCAAATTTTTGATGCATTTTAGAAAATGTTCTCGGGGGGTGTGTATAAGTTAATAAATAGTCTGCTCCGAAAGATGATATAATCTTGCATGATATGTGATACCAATTTACCACCAATATGTTTTTATTGTGTTAGATACTTTTTTTTTTTTAAACCTTTATTAGGTGCGGTCAACAGAGATTTATGACAGTAACAGCATTGGCAGTCAAATAAAGCATTATTCATGGTACATTCAGTAGATAATCATCAGTTCTTACAAGGGCTAGTACATCGAAGTTAGGCTGGTAAACAACAGATCCCCAGGCATCCCGCAGTATGAGGACCAGCAACAGGGAGCACTCCCCCCCACATAGTCAGGGAAGCAGGTATCGGGGAGACCATCGTGCCAATGCATGTAGGTGTAGTGTCAAGCAGGGAGGAAAGGTGTCACAGAACCCCCCGACCCACGGCCTCTGTAGTCCCCACCAGTCAACCAGCAGTGTCATCGTGTGTAGTAGCGTGCCAAATGTGTGTCACAGAGCATGGCACCGCTCGTCCCTACAACAAGTGTCAAGTGTAAAAGCCATCAGGATGCAACACAGCTGAAAGCAGTGCGCAGTGCTCAACGATGCACATGCCCCCTCTACCGATGTGGAATCGCAGGATCTAGTGTATATGTCTATCCCGACTGGCCCACTGCGTCAGGATATCGAAAGGGCCAGAGAGGCACACCCTGTAAGTAGCAGCACATGACCTACAAAAATCCCAGACTCCCCACCAGCACTCCTTCAGTGAGCTAACCCCCCTATACTAGTAAGGAGGGTAAAGACCCCACCCATTGTAGAACATGTAACATGGCGAGTGTGGTGTACAGCACCGATACGCTCATGGGCCTGGCAACTGTTCTTCATCTCCAGAGGAGTCACTGTGAGTCGCCTGAGACATCCAGTATATCTGTAAGGGGGACCAAAAGTCACTGGGTTTACAGCGGGCAGGTAACAATTCCGCATATACGCCCTGTTGGTCTTGGCAGTACGTGAGGTCATCCAGCCATTCCTTAGATTTCGGTGCCCTGCCTCTCCCCCATCTGCAAGCGATCTTCCTCTTAGCGAGTAACAATGCGAGATCAACAAATCTCCGGTCTGACTTAGGTACATCCCTGGTATATCCCAGCAACATCACCACCGGTTCCAGAGGAAGAGGGCCAGCAATCATGACATGGAGCGCAGCATGTACCTGCACCCAGTATGCCTGTATCGCCTCACATTCCCAGGCCAAATGCAGAAAACCTGCACCCTCCGCACGGCACCGTGCGCATCTATCGTCCTCGGAGAGGCGAAAACGCAGCTTCCTGACTGGTGTGTAATAATACCTCTGCACAAACTTGTAGTGAATGATTTCCAAGCGACAGCTGGAGGAGATGTTAGCCGTGACCGAGCAGCAATACTTCCACTGCTCATCAGTGAGCTCAGTATTTAGTTCAGAGCTCCAATCAACTCGTGCTTTAGACAGAACCGGTGGGCGCTGCTCACGGATTGCAGCGTACAGCTGACACGAGCAAGACATGTAATGGCAGAACCGTCCCCGGTTCCTCTGGGAAGTTAGGGAGTATGTCCCGCATACCCTGACGGAGTCGAATGTAGTAGAACACCTCCATCGGTGTCGGGGGAGTAGTGCGAAACAACTGTTCTTTGGTGCGGAACACCCCATCCTGAAACAAGTCTCCCCATGTATTAAGGTGAACGTGTGTGCACATGGATCGAAACCCATTTTCCAACAAAAGTGAAAGCTTCGGGTGGTACGCGAGGGGCAGTGCCGGCGAGTAAAGCATGGGAGCTCCCAGCAGTTTTGTCACTCTCCTCCAAGAGCCAATAGTACAGGTTACAGGGGTAGCAGGCGTCTCGACATCACCAACAAGTCCCATCAGCATGCCCCTGAGTGGGAGTGGATGCACTATCCAATCCTCAGCAGCAACCTGCGGCATAAAGGGAGCGGGGCTAACCCAGTGAAAGGCGTGCTGTGCCTGAGCACTGAGGTAATACACTTCCAAGTCAGGTACATCGAATCCGCCCCTGTCATATGGCTGCGTCAAAACAGCCCAGCTAAGGCCCGGTTGTTTACCGCCCCAAAATAGACGAAGCAGCTCAGTTCGAAGTCTCTTAAAAAAGTAGGATCCCGGGTAGTAGGGTATGTTTTGGAATAAGTATAGAAAACGTGGAAGGACGACCATTTTTATCAGGGAGGCTCTGCCTGCCATCGAAAGTGGGAGGGCCAGCCAGCGGGTCACATTATCAGTTAATTGTGAGATAGCCACCCCATAATTCAGCCGGATAGTGTCGTCCTTATTGAGCGATATTTCAATGCCCAAGTATCTCAAGTCAGAGCTGCACCATTCTAAGGGGTAGTCCAGTGGAAAATGGGCGACCGAGGCCGTAAGGGGGAAGAACTGCGACTTCTTCCAATTGATGTGCACCCCGGATATGCCGCCAAACACTATAAATTCCCTCAGAAGTGGGTTGAGGTGTTCCTGTGGGTGCCGCACATACAGAGTAATGTCGTCTGCATAAAGGGAAATACCAATCTGTCTTTGGTTACAATTAAAGGCACTGGCCTTGTGCAACTGCCGGATCCTGCAAGCAAGTGGTTCTATTGCCAGGGCGAAAAGCAGGGGCGACAGGGGGCATCCCTGCCTAGTCCCTCTCGTGATCGGCATCTGTGCCGAGAGCACACCATTAACGATGACCCTAGCGACCGGAGAAGTGTAGAGAAGTTTCACCCAAGCGATGAAAATCCGAGGGAACCCCATTCTGCTCAGGATAGCCATTAGATAGCCCCACTCCACCGAGTCGAACGCTTTGGTGGCGTCCAGGAACACAGCAGCGACCGGTAGGTCAGGTGAAATGGTGGGTATAAGGGAGAACAGCGTGCGGAGGTTATGCGACGTGGCTCTCCCTGGGACAAACCCAGATTGGTCCGGCAGCACAAGGGTAGTCATGAGCAGGGACAGTCTAGTCGCAAGCACTTTAGCAAGAATTTTCGTGTCGCAATTCAGCAGTGAGAGGGGTCTATAGGCGTCGGTGTCTACCGGGTTCTTCCCTGGTTTCAGAAGGGAAGTGATCGCCACCTCCCTCATTGAGCCCGGCAGTATCCCAACCTCTAGCGACTCTTCAAAGACTTCCTTCAGAACCGGTGCCATGATGTCGATATAGCATTTATAGAATTTGGCCAGCAGGCCATTCAGCCCCGCAGCCTTGCCAGTGCTGAGGGACATGATTGCTTCCCGAATCTCATCCAACTCAAAAGGGCACCCCAGGAACGCCCTGTCGCCATCACTCAGCCAGCACAGCGCTATATCATCGAGGAAGTTCCCGAACTCCACCTCGCCTTCCTGCTGCATGGAATATAACCATTGGTAGTGCTGCAGGAAGGTGTCCTGAATTCTTTTAGTATCCTGGTAGGTCCCACCTTCACCATCAGAGATTTCTAGGATATGGGTGGCGAAGCGCTGGTGCCTCGTGAGCGCCGCGAGCACCTTTCCCGGCCGGTCCCCCTCACAGTAGCGCCTAGCCGTCCAGTATTTGCCCCGGAATTTCACCTCTCTGGCAGCTTCCTCCTCGAAGGACGAGAGTTTGGCCCTGAATTCCACCGCTAGATCAGGGCAAGGATTCCTGACCATCTCCGCCTCTAGCGCTTTAAGTTCTGATTCAAGTTTAGTCAATGTGCGCACTATTTCCCTGAGTATCCCACAGCTCTTAGAAATAGTGACACCCCTCACAGTCACTTTAAAAGCTTCCCAAATCGTTTCCACCTTATCGACCGATCCTTTATTTCTAGGGAAGAAGGCTTCTATCTCCTCACCGAGTTCATTTTTAAATATAAGGTCAAGCAGGGCAGAGGGGAAGAGCCGCCATGGTGGTCGCACTCTGGCTTATCCAGGCATCTCCAATACGGCAAGTACGGGGCAGTGGTCGGAGTAAGTACGAGGCAGATGTTTCACCCGAACGACACCTCCAGCAAGGCCCCGCAAGATAAAACAGTAGTCAATCCGTGCCCATGAGTGTGCGTGCGCTGTGAAGTGTGTGCCTTCCCTAGTCGCAGGGTGTGAGTGCCTCCAGCTATCCAATAGGCCTGCCTCCGCCAGTATACCCCGAAGTGTGTCACGAGCTTTCATGTTGTACTGTCCACTACCATCTGATCTGTCTGCACCAGGATTCAGCGATAGGTTGAAGTCCCCCCCCCAAATTATGTGCGTGGCTTCAGTCTCCAATACATGGCCCCACAACGTCAAGAAGAAACCAGGCGAGTCAACATTAGGTGCATAACAGTTTACAAGCATGATCACGATCAGTGCCCAGTCTGCCCCACAGGATCACATACCTCCCTTCAGTGTCCGCCCTCACCCCCAACTTTTGAAACGGTAGCACTTTATTAATCAAAATAACCGTCCCCCTCGAGTAAGTGGAATAGGAGGAAAACTCTCTAACAATCGCCCATCTTCTTGCAAACTTGGGAATACTACGTGGGTTTAGGTGAGTTTCCTGAAGCATCGCTATCTGCACGTGATGCCTATCCAAATATGCAAGTACATTTCTGCATTTCCGGGGGTCATTAAGGCCCCGAACATTCCAGGACATTATTGAAACGTTAGTCAATGCGTTATCACCCCTGCTGAGTACCATATTCCTGAAAAGAGCCCATGACCAGCATTCCAGCCCTCAGTCGGAACGTACCAAGTGCCAATCTCTCTGCTGTTCGGAACATTCGCTTCACCCGACTAGTCATGCTTACACACACACCAACATCTGTCTCTACATACACATCATGAATATCACCCGCAAAACTACCTCCAGTTCCAACAACGTACACCCCAACAGTCAAACATCCCCCCACCCTCCACGCACAGCACCCCAACCCCCCCGCAACAAGTCCTCCCCCCTCCCACTGAAGCAACCCAAACTTGCCAGTACCATGTCCCCTCCCCCCGCCCCAGACCCCATACTCAAGAACCATAGAAGAACCATGTGGGGAATCCCCTCCTGGGGGCATCAGAGGAACGCAACAATACACCCCAACACTCCCCTCCCGTCCCGCATATGCCATACGGGGTTAGACAGAGAAGGGGGGGTGGTGCCTGGTATACATTACCCCTGCAGGCTTAGGCCCGTAAAACATACCAGCGTCTCACGCGGCCGCCCCCCCATTAGGAGAAGCTGCCAATAAAGTCAAATGAATTGTCCATGTAGCAGCCGTTGCTCATACCGACTCCGGCACTGCCCCCAGCCTACCCAGTCCAATAGCAATCCCATCGCCGGAGCTCAGTGTTCAAGGTCCCATACCCCACCACAGCAGGTTCACAAATCAATGTTACAGCCATCTACGACCGAAAAGGCAGGTCAGGCCTGCCACGGCCGAGGTAGAACATAGAATCCGAACCCAGCATCAGTACAACAAACAGGAAATCAACAAACCAGTGTTCAAAAGGGCTCCCTCAGGACTCATCGTGCTCGGCTGGGTCTCCGCCTGCCTCACCATCCTCCTCGTTTTGCCTGTCTCTTCTAGCAGCGCGGAGTTTCTTAACATAGTCCTCAGCCTGCTGCGGGTTTGTGAAGAAATGTTGTTTGCCCTGATGGGTCACCCTGATTCGTGCCGGATACAGAAGTGCATAGTCCCCCTGCATGTCCCTCAGCTTCCTCTTTACATCCAAAAATTTCCTCCGCTGGTCCTGCACCATGGGCGTAAAATCCGGGTATAAGGAAAACTGCACTCCATCAAAATTCAGGTTCCGATTCATCCGTGCTGCTCGCAGCGCCGTGTCACGGTCGCGGTAGTTGAGCAACCGGGCGATGATAGGCCGCGGCTGCGCCCCTGGCTTAGGAACCGGACCCAGAGAACGGTGTGCCCTCTCAACAATAAATTGACTAGAGAAGGCCTCCTTGCCCACTGCAGAGAGTAGTATCCGCTCTACATAGTCCTCCATGCGGCCAGTGTTCGTGGACTCCGGAACGCCAGTGACGCAAATGTTATTGCGCCTACTCCTCGCCTCCAACTCCTCATTCTTTGCCGCTATTACTCTCAGGATATTGTCCATTCTGGTTAGGCGCGCTTCGTGGGTCGTCGAAGTGTCCTCCGAGGCAGAGATACGTCGCTCTGCTTCCGTCAAGCGTTCCTCATGGACCTCCAATTTCTGCGCGACCCCATCCATCCTGGAGGACAGGCGATCCACCTTATCCACTATCGTGGCGAAGCCCTGTCTCATCTCCGCCATCAGCACTCGCAACTCTGGAGCCATGGCTGTGGAGGGGGGCTCAGTGCCCGATGGTCCTTGGGCACCGCCGGCCCCAGTCGCATTGCGCAGCTGTTTCTTAGTGGCCGCAGGTTCAAAAGAGAGCTTAGGCTGTTTGTTATCATTCTTACCCATCGTGCTCCGTCTATGGGCGCCCGAGGTGCCCGGAGAATGGCAAGTGGTGCTACGCTCCCTGCTCCCTAACAAATCCTCACGTATCAGAAACCTTCTACACAACGGCCTCGCCTGAGTCAGCTTCGTCCAAGCGAGGAGCAGGCCAGGAACGTCCAATCGATCCCCACGCCCCGGATGGCAGCGGTGCTCCGGAGTGGAGCAAGGGAGGTCCGGTCACGAGGGGCACTGGGGGGTAGCGGGTGGTGGGGTGAGGGGAGGCCCAGCGCGCCACCGACGGGCAGCGATATTCGTAGTACGGTCACTGCACTCGTCCTCCAGCGGCCTCCCGTCGCTCCTCAGCTCCCTACACCCAGAAGCAGTAATCGCACCGAAGGACCGGGGGCGATGGCGGCAATGCAGGCCGGGGACAAGTCCAACCCCTCGCCAGGCCCAGGCGGAAGCCACCGATCACGTCCGCACCCCAAGTAGATCCCAGGATCACCTTCCAGCACCTCCACACGTCGCAGCGGCCAGGGGAGAGTAGAGACTCACCACCGCCACCGTCCGTTGAGCTTCCAGCAGGTCGCAAGCTCAGTAGGCCGTCCACCACAACTCCGGGGCCTAACCGCCTCGTGGCAAGCCTCGGCCTCGCGTGGCACGGCGCCCCAGTCGCCGCGTCAACTCTCAGCAGCCGTACTCCTCGGGCAAAGTTATTAGTCGGCTAAGTCAAGGACCAAACGTCGGATCGGCACCAAATTTTGACAGGTGCTGCAGGGCAGGGAGGTCCACAATCGCTGTAAGTTTCAGGCGTCCACCTGCAGGTTAACAGGATAAATTCAGGATGGTTCTGACCAGGCAGCCAGAGCCTCACGAAAGTGCGGCCATTAGCTCGTGCACCCTCTAGCGCCCCCCATTGTGTTAGATACTTACCAAGAACATAATGCTCTTAGATGTGGAAAGCATGAATGGGAGGAGCATCATGTTTATTGGGAACCATCTATATTAAGTATCTTATGTTGGGGATGCTTTACACTCGGGATCGGGAGACAACAGTAAAATGTATATATGTTATATTCAAAGATTTATTTTGTTGAAAATTATGCAATTAATGGGTATGTTAACTATATAGCCAAGTCAAATATACATGTGATAACTATACTAATAATCTGTATAAAAGGATAATAGGACAAATTCAATCATTGACTGTGAATACCATAGTAGAAACTATTTTATGTGTACTATTTGTGCATAATGTGAAATAGGACACTGAATCATAAACAAGGAAGAAAGACTGGAGTATGACTGTCACGTGACCGGACAGCAAATAACACTGGGGTGACGATCATTAATCAAATAAGGAACACGATGTGGAACATCACAGTATTGGCCATAGATTTGCACTGGTGGTTATATCTTTAATTGGGGATTTAATACACCAAAAATCTATATTGCACAAACGATTGGCCAGGTAGCAGAACCCAAGATGAGTCGTACACGATAAGGGGTCACTTTGGTGATGGCCGCTGTATTATCACAATCCTTCACTTCCGTGTTTGCAGGTTCTAGTCTCCCATCCTGGAGCGTGTTTTTCATACTGCCGGTTTAACACTTAAGTCTGGGTCTTCCGGTCACATGACACAACACACGAGTTGGCAGTGAACCGGGAACCCCATTGGGAATGGACTGATCTCTTTCACTGTGAGTATTAATTGCCAAAGTTTTTGTATGTTTTTGTACTAAATTTGATTCAGGACGTGTTTTTAATAGGTGCCCCTACTGCTTTCTTTGTATATAGATATACGCATGCTATAGCTATTCATTACAGCATACCGTGGGTATCTGGATACCGTAGAAGAGAGCTAAATCTGTAAAAGGTAACAATTTTTCTACCACACGCATTGGGTGTCTGGGGATATGATGGTCTATTTTTTCGTTAGACCTGTGAGATAGACTAAAATTAGTTTTTGAATCATGCAGTAGGATGCCATTGACTACATAGAGTTTTGTGTGCTTATTCTTTGCAGAGCGCCTTTATACTCGTAGTCGCAGCCATAACGATCACTTTCGGATGTGCCTCAAAAATATTTAAAGGACTTCTAAGAGGATTAACACATCTTGTCATGGTAGGATTTGGATATGAATATGATCGAACAGTCTCTTTACAAAGAGGGATTGGGACTCCAATTCACCAGTCGTATGTACGCTGATTTGGCGTTTTTTCTTTTTGTATTCTTGTCCCCGCCCCTTTTACAGACATATTTTAACTTGGAAGCTTACTTGAAACTTCCCTCGAATATTGATGACAACTGGCCCTGCCAGGTCGGAATTATAACCGGTGGAGCGGGGAGCCACTTTGCTATTTCTTCTAATCACACGTCCTGTTCCTATATCTTATGACAGTGGGCATTTCTTGCATTATATATCAGTCCCTTTTTATATTCCTAACCTCCCTTTGTTTTCTATTCTTATTATATTTTTCTGACAGACTTTTATCAAATGTGCGACACGACAGTTAGGTATGTCTTTTTTAAGATACTCTCCATTGAGGGGGTGTGTGAGGAATTTATTGCTAGATTTTTTAGGATCGGGGCACATGTTATATCGCATGGAGCACGGGTGTGTCCTGGGTGACTAATGTTCTCACTGATGGTTAATGTTGGGGACACCTTTCAAGATAGACATAACATACACGTCTGTACATGTAGGACTAATGTTCTCACTACTGCTTAGTGTGGAGAATCCTTTGTAGGCTAGATATATCTTGCACATTTATATTTGTAGGATCATTGGGAACTACTTGCGTTGTCGTAACCTTCTTCTTGCCAAACGTGTCTACATATGTAACACATTCACTGAGCACCACTGTTCTATGCTCTGATGCACCTGGTATTTTAGATGGTGTTAATGCTTGAGAAGATCATTTTTTATTTTTGAAATGTTCCATAGTATATTTTGTATCTTTTTCCAGCCCTGAGGAGTCGCATTAACTCTGTTCCTAACGTGATGAAACACGTGTCGGCTGGCTTTTGGAACAATTCAAATCTGCTAAAAAATCTCGAAAGTCCAAGAAATCAACGATTATTGCTGTCTTTGTTCTCATACTTTTTCTCTGTTCATATTCATAATACGAATGTTCAAGATTGTTGTTCATGTGTACATAGGCATTTTACTACTATCTCCGAACAAAGAGTTCCATCCCTGTGGCCTGGGCCTGCACCTAGTGCCACTCACATTAAAGCCTTGTTTTGGCTGTGCCCTGTTGGTTCCAGTCACAGGGTGTAATTTTCTGACTTCCTTTCACTAATGTTCCATTCCTTCTTTTGGTGGGATGCACAAGTGTCTATGAACAGCAAAAGTCACAAGCAAGCTGGACTACCAGAATACCCACTATCCTATGCCCAGAAAGTAAGAAGTGGAGAGCCTGAAATGGCCAAATTAATAAAACCAGCGGGAGCTGACTGACGCTTCCATGCTTTCATGCTTCTACGATTCTGAAGTCATGGGTGCCTTGCGCTCCCGCCACAGGCACAGGGAATGGAGAACCGTGAAGTCGACTGTGCCTCAAGGTAGGATGCAAGTGCAGCTGCCGTTAGCAGGCGTTAGCCGTTAGCAGGCGGCTGCAGTAAGTTTGTGCCATTGGTCGCATTGCAGAGGCAGCCCAGCCAGGCTAGGTGCAGCCTGCAGAACCGCCTTGTGTGCCCTCACTTGTCCCCTGATCAACAGCCACACGTTCAGCGCCCCAGCACTAACTTCTATGCCCCCTTCCTGGTCCTAAAATGCCCTAAAAAGCTCTTACTGAGCGCAAAAGTGGAGCACTGACACGCTCAGCACCTCCAACACAAAGAAGCAAGGCCCAAGGCCCATGGTCCAAGGAAAGCAAAAGGAAAGAAAGAACAAAGCAAAAATAAGGGGAAAAAACTCTGGCAATCTGCCCTTGCCTATCATCTTTCACTTTCTCACCCAGGCCCAAATAGCAGTTTGGGCCAGCTAGGCTGGTTCAGGCTAGATCTTGCAGGAGGTTTCTCAGCTGCAGCAAACCAAGCTCCCAGGGCTCCCACGCAGGTCCCAGGGATGTTACAGCAGGACACGGCCAGCACTTACAATCTACCAGGGTTGGCCCAAATACACCCGGTATGAGGTCAGGGAAAGCCAGAGGAGGAGACAAAAAAGTAAGGCCTAAAAAGGAAAAAGGGGGACCACAAGGCATGGATCATACAAACCAATCACCTGAGTCAGAGTCTTTGACTCACTTAGAAACAGACAGAGCTTAAAATCGGAGAGCTGTTCAGGTCTACAGCCACCATAATTGCTACAACTGCTATGGATAGCGCATGTAGGTGGGTCCCTGCCACTGAGATCAACTCACATATAGACCTAGAAGGAGACAAGTAAGAAGAGCCATCAGCACCCGCTATACACCACTCAGGTCTCAAAGCCAGTAAGCAGGCACTGATCACATACTTTCTAAAAGTATGTCTCAGACCCTTGCCTGAGAGCCATAAGGAACACGTGGACCAAAAGGACACCAAACAAAGCAACATCATCACAGACCCCCAATGCAAAGGCAATAAGGACCTCTTACATGGCAGTTGTAATAATAAAAATAAAGAAATTCAAGGCACAGGAACAAATGTTCTCTTCTCCACTAATAGAGAAGCCTTAAGCTCGCAAATAACAAACCAAGAATAAATATCAAAGTCCCAAATTCACCTGCCATTTGTCTAAGGCACCACCATCAGCTTGTCGAGGCTCAAGTCCACCCCAGCTTGACCAGAGTTGGGACGTTCTAATCAGCCAAATGCCCTTTCCAGACCAACAGCAACCATAATTATGAACTCAAAAAAATTAGTATGATTCAACCCATTTGCAAAACAACATCCTAAGCCCATTCAGACAAACTCACTCTCCCATGTCTTTGGCAGCCCCACTATCCCCATCACAGCCTGTGTCCAAGACCATGATACTCTTGCCCTATCACCAGTTGCATATGAAACAGCACAGCAATCTGGTGGCCAGGAATCACTTCAATATAAACTAAGTGGGTGCCCGCCAACTGAAGCTAAAGGGTCCACACCAGGTCTCACAACTGCATCTATGACTCTACATAAATACGAACCACCAAGTAGAATCAAGAATCAACTGGACCAATTGGACCAACCAGATCAATTATAACGTCCCCAGTTGGAAGCATCAATCGGCTCTCCGACATCTTCTGCATGGCCCACTTCCTAAACACCATGGAAACTATCGGAAATGCAATGATATATCACGCTGATAAACTAGAGACCCAAGTCGAGCTCCTAAACATCGTAGCCATCCATGTTCAGTCAATAGAACAAAAGCTGCATACTCTCAAAGCGATGATCGTGAATGTCCATACGTGTCACTGCCACCAAATAATTGTCAAATTAGCAGTGGTACCAACCCTAATGTCAGAATTGTTGGGGGCAGTCAGAGATCCCCAATCAAAGACCAAATTGGGAAAATCCCCTGAACAAGAAGCATTCTGAGGACAATATAGGGTGAGCCCCCTGAACCCCAGGAGTCAAAGTCCTAGAGAAAAGTAGACCTACAATCCTCCAGTGCAGGCAAGCTCATCCACACTTGCTGTGAGCAATTGCTGGCAAGCAGGCGCACCAGACGCACCTACCCAAACATCATTGTTTGCATTCGACACAAAAAGTGCGCCACAAACAGACACAATCAACAATTTCCCTGATGAAGAGGGAAAGAAAACCCTTGAGGAAAGCAAGGAAAAGCAAATCAAATGGACAGGGGCCAAACGCAATCACACCGTTAACTGAGAGTGAAATAAAACCAGATAAGTGAAGGAATACATGTTGCCGAGAGAAGAGTCAGAAAGGTCGGCATAGACCATGAACAAAGCAGTGATTCTAACTTAGGAAACCCAAGGTCACATCTGCTCTTTCACTGTAGGATGAGCACATTCCTGCAGGCGCCCGCCCGTACTCCTTTGCACCAGAACGAAAGGGAGGCACCTTTACTGACCTACCCCCGGAATAGCTTTTGCAGAGTTCTAACCAATTTGTTGTGCCGTATATGGGTATTCCTGTTGGCTCCTCTTGTGTTGGTACTTGTCCATGTACGGGGTTTGTATGAGGTATGTCGAAAGTATATATGCACTGTTTTGAATGTGATCCAGCAGTCTCCTCTGCACACCTTCGCGAGCTGTGACCAGAGGGAGGCTCCCCTGTACAGGGTACTTTGCAAAATAAAAAACTGAACCTTTACCATTGCCAACTGATTTATGTATGGTAATTGTGATATATGGGCTATTGGTAAGTATAGCTCTATGATATATTTTTATAGTACTTCAGTTGGCGACTCCGCCGGGACTCCGCGATATGGTTGTCCCCTCCCGTAAACAGGAGAAGAGGGATGGGGAGGGGTTCTGGTCGAGGGGGTGGATCGAAAAAGGATCCTAATTGAGAAACCAGTTTGTGGTAGAAGCGGAAAATTCCACTCTTCGACCCAGAGGCCTTCCCAGCTGCTAAATAACCCTTCGCCGGAGTCCTTCGGGCTTAACCCGGTAACAGCTGACCGTGTTGGTCTATAAAGGAAGTTGGCGGAGGAGAACGTTCAATCAGACCTGCGTGCACCAGGTGAGTGAATTGTATGGTATGGAATGAGCACTTTTGAGAAGTGGCTCAGAAGAACAGTTAACTGCATATGGTATGGTGGTTGGTGAACCACAAGGGAATCTGGGGGTCTGACGTGGCAGAGGTGTGACTGCATGGGCAGATACTCCACAGACTTGTTTGGTGACTAATTGGGAGAACGTTGGACGCCTTTGTGTTGCACAGTGGGTGCTCACTCAGCCGGATCCTCTTCGGAAAGGCCCCCAGGAGCAACCGGGTTAGCGCTGGGTCTGGGGTGGCACTCATAACACCAGGCCCACCCAGCACAGGACTGGGGGATAGTCTGTAAGAGGGTCCGTGGTTCGCCTGTCTGATGATCCCAGGGCAGTCTCTGGGCTGTCTCGTTTATGAAGTATTTTTGTGGTCTGGAATCCAAGGTGATCAAGTCCCCAAACAGCAGTCCACGGGATCTGTTCGCGTATGAAACATGTCGTAAGGAATTGTAAAGTCATGACCAGAGCATTTTTCTTGATCAAAATGTATGCACTTTAAGTATATTATGAATACTACTTGTTGTGAGAGGAAAAAGTGAAAGAGCGTATGGTGAGTAGATGTGTCTATGAGTGTGGCTGCAGTTGGAATGATATGATCTGTTTAAATATTTACCATAATGTCTTGTTTAGTAAATTATGTTTTGGGGGCTGCCGACGGAAAAGTGGACGGCTGGCAGAACGACAGCCTGCTCCTCAGGAAGGCAGTCCTAGCTTTGATATGTATGTCAAACATGGTCTTACTACCATTTTGTTTAATACGTTATGGAACAAATATACTGAAGACAAGGCAAAATTACAGTGGCCTTTAACAGGTTCGTTTGATGAAAGGAAGATAAATTACTTACAAAACAAATTATTTTTAAGAAGGAGCCGTCAGAGCATCTTTGACTCCTTGACCTTATGGGTCAAGGAGGCAAAGCGACCGCGAATACGAGGAGAGAAATTGGAAAAAATTCAAGCAGGCCAGACTGTAACCCAAAAGGCAGTAGCATATGAAAAAGAAAAAGTAGAAAAGAATATCGAACAATTAGATAGACAGTTTAGATTACAGACTGATAAAAGTTATGTGACCCGAACCGAAATGGAAGATGAAATAGAGGAACTTTGGAGACTCGCCCTCCGCCACCATATGCGCCTCAGGGTTTGTACCCAGCAGTTCCAGTAGATCGAAAAGGAGGGATGGGAACGGCGGTTGCAACTGCTCCGGTAGCTGTGCACCCTCCTGCCCCGTCGTCTGTCCCTCCTACCCTCTGTCCCTCTACCTCAGAATTAATAACCTTGTTACCCGGGGCAGTGGGCGTTTCCCCTACCTCCCCAGTATTTTTAACAGCCCAGGCTAAAGGAATGACGGTTACTCCTTGCGGGATGACCGCTGCTTTTTCAGATGACACCCCGCGACGCTCTATGGGAGGAATGGAAAGTCGTCGAGTACTTACTCGATCATCGTTAGGTGAGGAAGAAAGACGGGCTGTGGTGATTCAAGCATCCCAGTTGATGCGGAATCCAATTTATACCTTAGAAGACATTTGGAGTACAATGAAAGATTTTGAACCAGTTACTCAACATCTAGCATTAGAGCACATGGCAATAAGGCTGATTTCTTTATGGAAACAATGCTTCCATGAAGGTCTGGCCCCTCAAATATTTTGTGACATCCGAGATTGAGCGTTTAAGTTTGAAATACAGGTCAATGAGGTGTTCCAGAATGTTGAAACTCTGATAAATTACCGGACCGAATTGTTGGGAGATGCCTGGATGTAGGGACACAGTATCCTATGAGAGTAGTGCATCCCCTCTTTCACCCAGAAGTTCCCAAAGTATTGGATGGAGGAGGTCAGGTCATTAGAGCCCGTGTAGAGGCACATTTCCAAGACCAGTGGGTTTATACCCCTTGGAAACACAGTGAAGCCATTACCTTAAAGGCCCAGCTTCCTGACCCCCAGAAAAAACCTACAGCTTATTATAAAGAATTGACTGAAGCCGCGAATTCGGCCGTTATGACCCTAGCTGATAATGAGTTGTTTTTCGGTCTTTTAGTCCCAGTGGATATATGGAGACAAGTGCATGATTCAGATCATGCCGCCGAACTTGGAGGAACCTGGGATCAAATTAAGGCCTGGGACAAAGATCGGAAGCCTGGCAATAGGCCCAAAGACAAGATTCTAGCTATACCGGCTGGAATTATTACATTTATGCAAACCTTTATTCCTCTATGGAAGGTAGACTGGGATAAGTTAACAGCCTGCATCCAGAAGAAGGATGAGAATATGTCAGATTTCTTTACTAGATTTGAGAAAGTATTTATTGACTTCAGTGGACAGAAATTATCCACCCAAGGGGGCATACGGTTATTTGTCAATAGGTTTGTCACTAACTTGTTACCAGAAATAAGGACACGTCTACAGGCTGCTGAAAGTACATGGACTACCTCGCCTCCTTCAGGTATTCTTAGCATGGCTCAGTATTATGAGCATCAGGAAAATGAGAGTAAGGACAGGTCGGATAAAAAAGTTAAAGACTTGAAAACTCGTGTGCTACTGCAGCAGGTCAGCAGAGGACAAAATGAAAGGAGAGCAAGCAGGGGCCCTTTTCCTAGGGGTGAGAGGAGGAGGTGGAGGACAAGTACCCCCTTTGAAGTATGATCAGTGCTTCAATTGTAGACAGGAGGGACACTGGCGAGCCCAGTGTCCATTATTGTATGGAGGGGGTTGTTTCAGCAGGGGATGAGGAAGAGGGGGCCCTGACCAGAGTGGTATGAAGCGCAGTGACCGGTCCGGCGATGAGGCTGGGAAAAAACTATTTTGATGACTTTCAAGGAAGGCAGTACTATAATGAGGATTATCGAGATAACAGTTATTGTGGAAACAATTATGCATGAGATAGCCACGGACAGAGCAGGGACCATATATCAGTACCAGTTGACCAGCAGGGGCCTTACGTCCAGGGAGAAGTGATGGGGACTTCTGAGAAGTTTTTAGTGGATACTGGAGCTATGAATAGTTCTGTGGCTCAAACATTGGTCCCAGGGGCTGCTATGTATGGGCAAAATAACGTATCAGTGGGATTTTCTGGAATCCCCGTGGTTAGCCCCGTTTCAAAACCGCTTCCCTTTACCATTGGACACGTCACTGTAGAATCATAATTTTTCCTTACTTCCAGTTGTGGCAAGAATTTGTTAGGTTTAGTCCTATTACAAAAGTTGCATGCTCGTATTTATTGTTCTCCTGATGGTGTGTATCTGAAATTGCATCCTCCCGCTGAATGTCTATCTCAATGAGTAGTCAAAAATGCCCCTCTCCCTCCTGACCCACTTTATGGGCAAAAGGGGACACGGATGCTGGTTTATTGACTATACCGCTCGTATCAATCAGCTTAAAGCCAAACGCAGATTTACAGCGAATTCCCCAATATTAGATTTCACCTGAAGGTGAACAGGCTTTATTGCATGTTATTCGTGATTTAATTAAGAAAGGAGTGATAAAAGAAACAGAATCAAACATTTGCAATAGTCCCATTTTACCGATTCAAAAAAATGCCCCGTTGGATGGTGACCCTGTTTATCAAGATACTTATCGTTTTGTAAGTGACCTTAGAGAGGTTAATAAAATAGTGGTCCCTCAATATCCTGTGGTCCCTGATATCACTGCCATTCTGATTATGATTCCTCCTACTGCACAGTATTTTTCAGTGATCGATCTCAAGAACGCTATCTTTAGTATTCCCATACACCCAGACAGCCGTCACATTTTTGGATTTTCATTATCTGGCCGCAGTTTTAGATTTTATCGTGCACCCCAAGACTACACTGATAGTCCTAGTATTTATACCCAGGCTCTGGAATCGGTGCTAGATGAGTTAGTCCTCCCACCTGGTAATGCCCTCATCCAATATGTGGATGATATTTTGGTAGCATCTGATACGCGGATGGTTGTAAGGAAGCTACTGTTAAATTGTTGCATCATTTGGCCGCTCAAGGTAATAAGGTATCACTGTCTAAATTTCAATATTGTCGACAGGCAGTGACCTACCTTGGTCACTTGCTGTCGAAAGCAGGGAGGCGATTGACTCCTGAACGAATAACTGTTATTACTAACATGTCTGTGCCTCGTACTCAATGTGATGTTCGTGCTTTTCTTGGCATAACCTCTTACTGTCGGCAATGGATTCCTAATTTTTCTCTTGTGACTAAACCTCTGTTACACTTGGTTACAGAAGATGTGCATGAACCCTTACCCTGGACGGATGAATGTCAGGATGCTTTTACTTCTTTGAAAGCTGCTCTTTGTAGTACACCTGTTCTAGGTACTCCAGATTACCGAAAACCTTTTGTACTTTATGTACATGAGGTGGACGGTTGTTCTCTTTCAGTGTTAACCCAGGATTTTGGCGGAAAACAACGACCCTGTGCATATTTCTTGGCAGTATTGGATAATGTTGCACGAGCCCTCCCTAGCTGTCTAAGGGCTACCGCTGCTGTGGCGGTGGCCATTTGACAGTCGGAGGGGATTGATTTGAATACTGACCTCACAGTGATGGTACCGCATGCTGTGGATATATTATTGAACAGAACAAAAACCCAGCACCTTACTAGTGCACGATTGACTAGTTATGAATTGACTTTTTTTGCACCTCACATTAAAATGAAACGATGTGCCACTCGGAACCCAGCCACGTTACTACCCCTCCCTTCGCGTGATCAAAAGGACGATGTCCATGATTGCATATTTCGGACGGAAGAAGAAACGAAGGGACGTGTAGACCTCACTGATTCCCCTCTATCTGACCCCCAAGGGGAATTGTATGTGGATGGTTCTTGTTTCAAGTTACCAGATGGCACGACCACAGCTGCTTATGCTATAATTACTCCAGAACAGTCGTAGAAACCACTCGGGTTTCACAGCACTGAGAGCAAGCAGCTGAGCTAATAGCATTATTAAGGACCTGTGAGCTGAGTGAAGGGTTAAGAGTAAATATCTTTACTGTCAGCCAATACGCCTTTGGCGTGGCCCATAGTTTTGGGCGGCTGTGGAGGGAACGAGGGTTTCTTACTTCGCACGGTCAGAGAATACAACATGGCCAGTTGATTGAAAGATTGTTATAGGCTCTGACTTTACCAGAAAAGGTTGCTATCATAAAGTGTAGTGCCCATAAGAAAATTATTGATACTACAGAAGGAAATGCCTTTGCTGACCAGGTAGTGAAAGAAACAGCACAGACTAAAATGTCCACAATGTTCCCCAGTGTGGCAACTCGATGGGTGGCGGAGACTACAGTATTTGATAACACTATTGATAGTGTTAAGGAATTACAGAAAGAGGCCACCTCTGATGAACTGTTAAGATGGGAACAGGAAATAGGGCGGTTAGACAAAATTGATTGTTGGATTGATCTAACGGACAGACAGAGATGGCTATTGGCTAATGCCCTGGTATATGCAGTAGTAGTAATGGCCCAAGGCACTGCTCACACTGGAGCAAAAGGTATTTGTTCATTATTGGACCCAGTGTGGAATAACCCGAACATTCCTAAAACTGCCGCCCATGTAGTTAAATATTGCATGGTTTGTTTGCAGCACAATCCTGGAGGAAGAGAGACGGTCCTTAGTGGAAATTTTGCCCCCCCCCTTCCTTGCCATTTGAAGTATTACAGATGGATTATATTCAATTTGACAGAGTAAATAATCTCAAATATGTACTGGTGGTGGTGTGTGCATTTAGTAAATGGGTTGAAGCCTACCCCACTAAGGAAAACACTGCTTTCGCTACTGCGACAGCTTTGATTAAGGAATTCCTGCCCCGATTCGGTTTGCGCGAATTATCTGGACAGATAATAGGGTACATTTTAATGCGGAGATTGTGAAGCATGTTTGCGCAGGGCTGCAGATAAACCAAAAGTTTCATGCAGCCCGGCACTCACAATCTGCAGGAGTGGTCGAGAAATATAATGGCATATTGAAACTGAAGATGGCAAAAATACAGGAGAGTACGGGTTTAAGTTGGCCTGATGCATTGCCCCTAGCATTAATGTCATTCCGAGTAACCCCTCATTTCCGGGCTGGGTTGTCATCTTATGAGGTTGTTTTTGGCCAACCAGCCAACTTGTGGGATGTCCTGAGACCTAAATCTTTCTGTGATCTTGACTATCCTATGATGACAGATTATCTGTATGCTTTGACTAAAGATCTGCGTTCTATTAATCAACAGGTCTCAGCAGTACTGCAGCCGCTGCTGGAGGGTCCCCAACATCACCTGGAACCAGGACAGTGAGTCCTTGTGCGGAATTACCAAAGAAAATCGAGTCTGGAACTGAGGTGGAGCTGCCCCTATCAGATCCTCCTGGCCACTCGGACAGCAGTAAAGGTGGATGGGAAGAAAAACTGGATTCATGCCTCACACGTGAAGAGGCTACCCTTGCCGCTTCCCTCTGATCAACAGAACCGAGACGGGGTTATAACACAAGAGGGAGTAAAAAGGGTACGGTTTGTGCCTTTCTCGGATGCCATTGAAATTGGGCAAGAGGAAGGATTGTTGATACAGAAAGGAGGTGATAACTCTGATCCCCTGAGGCCTCTGGAAATTGTGTGGCATCAAATATCCCTGCTGCTGTGTTGTTCCATGATCAGGAGCAACTTGGCCATCTCCGAAACAATTTACGGCCCCGAAAATCATGCAATACCCCAGTTTTGGATGGCAGGAGCAAGGGAAAGACTTGAGTTGTAGGGTGAAAGATAAGCTTTTCTGGGGTATTGAGCGAGACACTGGACTGAACCCGTTTAGAGCTTGGAACTGACATATTGCTCTGTTCAGAAAGAAGTGTAATTTAAAGGGCCTAAATTGCAATGGTGAAGTTACTGAGAAGATCATTTTAGTGTATGGATAGTACGAGCCTGCCTGTGAGGCTCTAAACGGACACAGGGAGAAGAAACCCTCTGGCAGTTGGCTTGTGTTTTCCCCAAGTTTAGTTTGGACTTTTAGTTAGGATGTATCCCTTTGCCCGATTTGCTCATAAAGATGAGAGATCTCTTGCACCCCGACCTTTTATTGAGAATGTTCCTATGTTTTCTGGTTGGGCTACCAAAGTGAAGGTAGCCTTTGTAATACCTATAGCAGTAATTATGATAATCTTGATGAGTGTGCTTATGTATTTAGAATTTCAATATCCGATGCACCATGTTTTAGGTACCACCGCAGCCCCACCTGAGCATTTCTTTTATACTTTGCCCCCTCATAAAGAAAGACATCGAGAAACCAATGTGAAAAATGCATTTATAGAAATGTTGCATGAGACTCATAGCACTACGAATAAGACAAACTGTTGGGTATGTGGCCTCTTGCCATCTGTAATGCTGCCATGATTTGTTTCTTTCCTTACCGTTATCACATTTAGCAAGTTGCGAAGCCTGGTTTCAGTTGTTATCACTTATGTATTTACATTATGTAGCTGACCCCAAAAGATATACTGAAAAGGATTATGAAGCTGTTCTAAAATACATAGAGCAACATCAGTGATTTGATGCCGAAGGGAACCAGGGGAGGCATCTTTAGATCCGAATGCTTGTATGAAAATGTATACCAATTACGAAAATGCTACTTGGTTAAAAGAGGAAATGTTGGATTTTGAATAGTTCAATTCTACCCAATATTTTCAACAATTCCAGGATCGAAATGTCACTGATAATAAGGAAATGCCAGTTCCTATTCTGAATAGTACTGCTTCCTTTTGTATACAAGGAAAAGGTCATGTTAAAGTGGGAAATAGCAGATGTAACTATACTTACATTTTGCACACTACCAGTACACCACCTCTAATAACTCCTCCCAATGTATATTTTGTAGGTGGAGAAAATGCCTACACTTGGCTTCCGAGAGGGTGGGCCGGAAAGCGTTACCTGTCCTTCTTGTACCCTACAGTTTATATAGCCCCTTCTGAATACAACAAAACCCATCAGCTGACTAAACGAAGTTTAGGTCCCCATAGAGGATAAAGAAGTATTAGTACCTAAGGCACTGTTCAGACTGATACTGCTGCTCAGCGGTTTATGGACATAGCGAAGGGTATCTTTCCAATATGGGGTCCTATTTTTACTAGTAGAGATGTCAGGCGTCTCTCCCGAGTCATGGAAAATATAGTTCAAACTACGACTGGGATTTTGACTGACCTCACTGTAGAGCTTCAGGCGACGAGGCTTGTCTCGCTCCAAAATTGGATGGTGCTTGACGTCATCCTAGCTGATCGAGGAGGAGCATGTCGTGTGATCGGCAGCTCCTGCTGCGTATATATTCCAGATTCTGCTCCCACTATACATTTGGCTATTCAGAAATTGCATCGCTTAGCTGCAGTGGTCCATGCAGACACTGGCACGTGGTCTTTTACTGGGTGGTTTGGAATCTTCTCTCTACTTGGGGTTGGAAGTTTTTCATGATTCTGGCTGGAACACTGGGAGTGGTATTCGTTTGCTGCCTGTGCCTTCATTGTGGTCTGGCATGTTGCTCCTATTGTGCAGCCAAACTTACTTACTCCCTGACAGTCTCCCGACAGGAAAAAGTTGAAAAGCAGTTAGTACAGAAGAAGATGGCCGACCTAATGCAGATAGATGAGGGTGTGTTCTTGGATTGAGGGTCCTGCCTTTGTATTGGCTATGATATGCCAAAAGGGCGGTCTGAAGGAATATAAAATCGATACAATATAATGTTGTCATAACATATCCAGTGTATATCTGTCACTTATATCCGAGCCCCTTATAAATAAACTCGACTCATGTACATCTTGAGAATAGGGCCCGAGTTGAGCAAACGCCATCTTGGTTTTGTTTCCTGAAGCCTCTTCACATTAGTGAGGAAAGCACGTGACATGTGGCCGAGAGAAGAGTCAGAAAGGTCGGCCTAGGCTATGAACAAAGCAGTGATTCTAACTTAGGAAACCCAAGGTCACATCTGCTCTTTCACTGTAGGATGAACACATTCCTGCAGGCGCCATGCCCGTACTCCTTTGCACCAGTTTGAAAGGGAGGCACCTTTACTGACCTACCCCCGGAATAGCATTTGCAGAGTTCTAACCAATTGTTGTGCCTTATATGGGTATTCCTATTGGCTCCTCTTATGTTGGTACTTTTCCATGTACGGGGTTTGTATGAGGTACGTCGAAAGTATATATGCACTGTTTTGAATGTGATCCAGCAGTCTCCTCTGCACACCTTCGCGAGCTGTGATCAGAGGGAGGCTCCCGTGTACAGGGTACTTTGTAAAATAAACAACTGAACCTTTTCCATTGCTGACTGATTTATGTATGGTAATTGTGATATATGGGCTATTGGTAAGTATAGCTCTATGATATATTTGTATAGTACTTCATAAGGATAACATAGAACAGAACATCAGGAACTCAGCACGCACACGCGGCCACTCCACCTCATCAACAAAAGAGTAGGGGTGGGTGGACTTTGCATAGTCGCACTACGCACAGCTCCGCAAAATGGTAAACAATCTCCGCAAACATGCAAAAGTTCAGTGAACATGCAGAATTGCTTGTTCCACCCGTTCACAATGATTTTTTCCTGTTCGCAAACGCTGTTTTTGCTAGCTCAGGGAGAAATATCTAACAAACATGCATTTTGAAAGCCCAAACAAGCAAAGAATTCTGCAAGTCGCGTATAGCGGAATTTTTGCTAATTCAAAATTACCCTAATTTCGTGAGCAGAACGGAATTTACTGCCCAGGCCTACAAAAGACACTGCTGCCTCCAGCAGCCCCAAACAACAAAAAAGTGCAAAATCTCAAATGAAGAAAATATTCAGCATATTCAATCCCTTGGTATGGCAAGAACCAAACAAATCAACTACCCAGGTCAGCCAAAAAAGCTAACATCACACAAACACCCTGGGGTAAAACAACCAAAGCCAGCACACTCAGGCCACAGGAGGCTGCCAGCATCAGGTCTGTTGTCTCGGAAGAAAGGCGTAACAACAAAGAAGCCAAGACAAGAGCATACAAAACAGAGTGTGACACCTCTCAAACCCAATGCTAGACCACTTAGTGCCCATCGAGGCTGTAACAGAAACCCCAAGCGACCGAGCCAAAGAACAACATATTGACCTTCCCAGTACAGGACACAAATAGATAAAGCTAGTACCACACTACGTCTCGAAGGGAGCTCACGATATTCTAAACAGAAGCACACTATAAAAATTATTCAAGGCCCTCCCAACACTGAGTCACATTCAAAACCAGTGATCTGGAAAGCAGAGAGATCAAATCCAACCCCACCCAAACTGGTCAAGAAATTACAATAGCAACCTAGACAGACCACTTCTTTATTGAACAAATCTGGCAGCACAAGGAGTCCTTCTCCAAATCCGGCATCAAGTTAAAAAAGGCATAGTACCTCTGCTATGCAAGCTCGTTATAACGAACTATTTGAACAGTGGGTATCCTAAAGGGTGCAAAAGTTCCAGACAAGCTCAAAACAACACACGGCAAAGGATAGATAACAAGGAAAATTACTATCAAAATCGCACACCCTTAAGCTGCCAAAACAGTGGACAACCCGCATATGACCGCCTTAACAATAAACGACAGAGCAGCTTGATTAAAACCCCTCAAGGACTCCAAATCACCATGGGCTGCAAGATCAGTTCATGGAATGTGAACGCCCTAAGCGCAAAACTTGAAGGTGCTGACTTTGTAGAATTCATCCTACAGCATGACATACTTCTATTACAAGAAACTCGGCAGACCGAAAATTCACCAATAGCAGGCTACAAAGAATACCTCAACCCAGCCATAAAATATGCAAAATATGGAAGGGCAAAAGGTGGTCTATCGATCTTCATCTCGATGGACATGGAAAGTCACTGCCATCGACCTCGACTCCCCTTGGATACAATGCACCAAACTCAGAGTTTTTCTTTTTACCAGCCTGTTGACAACACCTTAGCCCACCACGGCTGGCAGGAGATCGAAAAACAATCCAGGCTAAGTAAATCAATAGTCCCAGTCTTAAAAGAATCACTTTCTGCACTAAAGCTAGTCGTGGCTTGGCTTACAATTATGACCTATTCTGGGTTTAAACACACAGCAAACAAAGCTATCAAACAACTACCGCTGTTAAAAGACAAAGCCGCCCTGGCCAACAAAACTCATGCATGGGAGGTGATGTCATCTTACAAATCGTTGAAAGCCCAACCGTACTTCTCAGAACACTTCTCAAACCATTACAAGGGAAACTTGACCTTACTGAGGCTGAGATCCTTCCCCTCAAAAGACATCACTCCAAGATGGAAGCGGACTTGGACGACAAAGGAATGCCGTCTCTTTGGACATGGAGATGAGTCACTACTACATCTTCTATGTATTCAGCTTGCGCTACAAGCCACTCAGAAAACTATCCTTTGGGAAACACTGAGGAGAGAACAAATAATGACCTGCAGAGTAGCTGTTATAAAATGTCTCGGAGGCTCGTCTGTTCAACTGTCCTGCAAGGCAATAAAACTTAAGAAATTATGGACAAAGAACTAGACAAGAACGAGTTCTGAACTGAACTCGACAACACAGAATCACTTAGCTTATTCATTTTAAACCCCGCTGCTCATACTCTTTCAGCACTTGTACTTTATTGTACCCTGGAGAATCATGTAAGCCAGTGTGCAATTTTAATTAATTTATCTAGAAGTTCGCTCTCTTTTACACAAATGTATTCCTATGTGTTTTTGTTGTACTTTTAACCTGATCAATGGTTTTGATGTCTCATGTACCATGGTGGTTTGCTCCACCCTTTTATGATTTTAAAGAAATCAAATATAAGTATTTTCTCTCTCCATTCCCTATGCCTATATATGGCCAAATGCAGCATGGTATGTGTAGAGAGTGTGGGCTTCAGTTGTTTTCTTCAGTTTCCAATCTGGTTCTGTGTCTGGAAACCACCCTCAGTGACCTCTTTCTGACCCCAGTCACAACTGAACATGATACTCTACCATGCCCACAAGATTCTGGGCAGATCATGTGGCCTTCATCCCCAATAACCCACTACCACATATGTATATGGGCCAAGGGTGGCATCTGTCGCACCCAACTTTCAATCTCAGAACAGGAAGCACATACTTGGCAAAGGGTGTGGACATGAGCCATGTCTTACACCAAAACCCGTTCTGCTGTGAATAGCATTCAGCTGTGTTAAAAGAGACAAGATGGGGGTTGGGAGCACACTGCCTCACAGTCCCAGCACAGATCTCCCCTTTGCATCCTGGTAAAAGCAGTACACTGTTCAAACTTACTTCAAAAATAGCTGGAGTTGTTCACCAAAGTTGGTACAGACATTGCTGTATATCCCTAGATATGTGTTTCTGGGTTTAGCCCTTCATCAGAAAAGAGCATCAATTTTAGAGAGCAAAGAAAAAACATCTTGGGTTGCTGGAAATGCTGCCAAGTTCCTCTCAGGTCACAGTACCACTCACAGGCACACAGGTGCATCTCCAAAGCTCGTCAGCTTGCTGGCTCAAGGGAGCCTTTTAAACAGAATGGGCGTTGGGAGCACAGTGCCTTACAGTCCCAGCACAGTCCGCCCCTTTGCATCCTGGTAAATGCAGTACACAGTTCAAACTTACTTCAAAAATAGCTGGAGTTTTTCACTAAAATTGGTCCAGACATTGCTGTATATCTCTAGACACGTGTTTCTGGGTTGAGCCCTTCATCAGTAGAGAGCAACAGTTTTAGAGAGCAAAGAAAAATCATCTGGGGTTGCTGGAAATGCTGCCAAGTTCCTCTCAGGTCACAGTACCACTCACAGGCACACAGGTGCATCTCCAAAGCTCGTCAGCTTGCTGGCTCAAGGGAGCCTTTTAAACAGAATGGGGGTTGGGAGCACACTGCCTCACAGTCCCTTTGCATCCTCATAAATGTAGTACACATTTCAAACTTACTTTAAATGCGACATTTAAGGACCATAATTCATTCCTCCGCCTTGATCAGTCTTCCAGCAGGATTCCAAGATGGAAATTATGTCAACATATTTAGTTTTTGTAAGCTTTTATGCAGCATCATCATGAATGCCAATGTTATAGGCAATTTACTATATGTATTTTCTGCTCCTGCAGCCAATAACAGAATTTACCAGTACCAATTTACACTGGGGAGACAGTCAATGGCCTGGTTCTTGGTACACACCAGTTGCAGCTCAGAGTACAGGTAGGATTAAAATTACAAATATAGAGTAGAGAGATATATTAATGATATTTTACATTAGATGTTTCTCGAAAGAAAAATATATGCAAATTGTATGTCGCCTATGTTTCAAACTACTTAGCTTAAGAATGCCATTTCACCTAAATTAAATACTATGTTCTAACATGATGGGGATATAAACCAGTATAACTGGAAATCTTCTATGCCCAACTCTGGCCCGTGTGCTCAGTATAAACGTTTTGCAGCACATGTGTCCATTGGCAACATTATGTTCTTCACCTAACAGTCCAAATATAAAAAGAGCAACCCATTGAAGGCCCTGGGCAACTTTTCATAGCACAAATATATTAAGATCTTCTGAATTGATGTGCACCAAACCAAGAAAGATTTATCCTGTATTAAGTAGAGAACATATGATAGAACATTCTCAGGAGATGCACCAAGATTTTGGAATTCTCTTCCACCGACTATTAGAATAATCACATCCCCCTCATGATTCAAAAAGGAGGCTTAGTCCTTTTCCCATGGGTAAACTCCCCCGATAACTAACAGAGGACCATGTTAAGGCTCCTTCTGAGACCTACAGACAATCCTTGATCTTCTACATTTAGCCTTTCTAGTAGGCGACGGTAAACAGGATTATAGTCCTGCTAATCTCAGAGCAATGAAACTGGGGATAGCGCAAGACAGTTTACTTTCATCAATTTAGCTCTATTGCCTATATTCATCTCTGTTGGATACTTTAAGTCCCTGCTCAAGATGACAGGGTTGATGGCTAATGACGGGTAGCTCTATCAAACCACATGTATTTGACTGGACATGTAATTCTGTAACCAGTACGGATTCCTAGTAATCTTCATTTGTGGTATTATTTTTTAATTAAAGTATGGCATGACATGTATTACTTTAACCCGAGTTGATTCCTAGAAAGCCTCAATATGTGATTTATTAGTAAATTTTAATCTTGTGCCTTGCAGTAGGCTTAAAGGACTTTGACTGCTGTTGAATTGTTAAAGTGCTCTGACACCCAATATTGGGTCTTGTTCGCGCTATATAAAACACAGACGAAATAAAAAAAAAGAGGCATGCAGCCCCTGTCCTAGCCTCTCAAAGGTCCCTGGGACTTCATCCCCTTGGACCACACTGTATTTGAATGGGAGTGGTTATGCAGCCTCCCTCCCTGAGCCTCCAAGTGGCACTGTGGACACCATCCTTGGGGCCGTATTTAAAATTAATGGAAGAGGGCTTATTGTCCCCCTCCCTCAGCAACTGTAGGGCCCCAGTGATCTTATTTTCTGGGGTTCGATGTCATACCCCTTTACAAGCTAGAGGCCAGCTCCAGCGTCACTATTTCCTGGAGCATGGTCAAGCAGTATCCTGGGGACCCCTTCCCGCTGGACATTATGATCCCTGCCTGGGAGAGTGGGGGTAAGCCTTGTCCGCACTCTACCAGATAGGGAATACAACCTTTCTCCTGTGCAGGCGATAGTAGACAAAAAACAGCTCTGAGGTGCTCTTGGAAATAAAGGTTTTTAGGATCAACATAGGTGCTGAAATTTTGGTCCCAGACTGTCAATGTATGGTAAGCCTCCAATTTGTTTTGTAGGGGCCGGGACCCAATGGCACAATTGATATTGCATCCACTTGATCTGTCAGGGAAAAATATGTTTTACACTCTAAGAAGTCTTTTGCCCCTCTGAAATAGGACCCACTGCACTCTACAACCCCAATCCGACCAGTGTAAAAAATTCTCTCTCTCAGGGTGCAGTTTTGATTGCCATACAGAGGTGTAAAGTGGGAGTGGAACACAGTCAGTTTGGGGGTTTGGTGAGTGTATTCCAAATCTCAAATGAGGTTTTCAGTATCTCAGAAACATAGCAAACTGCCAGTCTTTCTTGTTTTCGAAGCCTCGGTACAGCCGATGGCATCTGTCCCTTCACAGCTGCCTCCATAGGCAGCCAGATACATTTCATATTGTAGAGAGACCACACAAAAAAGACTCGAATCTGGGCTTCTTGATAGTATTTGGGAATATTCTGAAGTGTTAATCCTCCCTAACGTTTAGACGCTTGTCACACAGCCCATTATCACTTTCCTCCCCATATAAAGAAGTCAATAGACTTCTGCAGGAATTTTAATTCACTTTCTGAGTGCATATGCTGCATATAGCTGGTGCATGTGTGGGGTAATAAACGCTCACAGATATTTGAGGTGCTTGCTCACTGCCCAATGAATTGGGAGCAGAGTGGCCAGCTTAGTCACTGGTATCAATCCCACACTCAGCATTTCTAGGTTCATTTTGAACCCGAGCACATTAAAGTATGCATTCAGAACCTCCATCACCTTTGGCATCTTTTTTGTGTTTTTTGGCACTGCGAGGAGGGATCTTCCATGAATAGATATATAGGGCCCCATTAGGATGACAGGCGGAGACTTTGTCCGCCCGCCATCCCGTCGTGAAAATGGACCACCCGCAATAAGGGCGGGGTCCCGTGGGTGCCTTTTAGGATGCGGACGCCACAGTGGCAGGCGCATCCTGCATCACTAACATTTCGCGAGGATGTTTAACATTTTAGCTATAGTTTGCGAAAGTGAATTTTGCAAATTCCGCCCACCCCTAGTTTTAGATATTTTGTATGTGTTTAGAACTTAGTAATGTCATACATAACAAAGTGGAGTAGGTGTTTTATGGCGTTTTAGGATCCAAGTGAATTTTCCTGCTTCTATATAGGTACAATTTACATTGCCCTAATTTAGGCACAGAAATCATTCCTTTGTTTAGACATTGCCCATGCAGACCAAATACAGGCATGGCTACTTTCACCCGTATCAAAACATCACAACAATTTCTTGGAAAATTGGCTCAAGCAGTCAGGGACCTTCCCTTGCTCGAATATTGAATTGTCCAAGAACTCATGTACTTTACAAAGAACTACTATTCCCTTGGGGTTCTTTCCTGACGTTATTATGCCCATCAAACTAGACACCTTTAAGGTATAAATATGCCTTCACTTGCTCTAGCAAGACACAGTGGTTCGGAGCATTTTGATTATCTACTTGCCCGACGCAGCTCGCTACAGCAAGTGCCGAAGGAAGTCGACCCTCCAGCTGATGCACTGATCGAGAGGCTGCATTTCTCTTGGCGAGAATCCAGCTCTAGTGCTTCCAAGCTCCCCTTGCAGGGTGTTGGGAAATAGAGTCCTGAGACTGAGATACCAGACCTCCTTCATTGTAAACTAAAGGTATGGAGCTGATTAGAACCTAGAGAAACCTTGGAAAGATTCTTGGCAAAGAAAACTAAACCTATGCAACACCACACTTACTCCTTCCCAGGTACTAGGCTTTGGTTAGGTACATTGGGGTAGGCCTATTTTAGAAGCACCCGTTGAGTACTTTTAGCCCTTGTTATTTATGTATGTATTTATATATGGTTTAGAAACCATACAATGCTCTTACAGTATTATTTTATAGTATTGTTCTCACTGTACGCATTATACTTTGCAGTCTGCATTACGATTGTAGCAGTTCACTTTACTTTCATGAGAAAGAAGACTGTTCAATAAAACCTTTTATTGAAAATGCCCGTATCTCTATTTCTCTGTACCTCTGTAGAAATGAAGCATGCACAAGTGACTGAGTGAAATACTTATCTATTGTTTCCACGTCTCTAGAGATACTTTTCTTATTCTTAGAAGTTGTCATGTTTATGCAGTTGCCAGAAACTAATCCCTTCTTGTGAATTCGAGAAAGTTTCTAGTGACTTCTGAGCTAGGTGGCATTCACTATTAAGTTTAATATATTCGATAGAGATCTAGTCGACCTCAGTCCTACGTCTAATCTATAGGATATAGTACTCCAATGCGCAGAGCTTATTGGGAATATAGGAACTACACTACAGTATAGTGTCCACATGTTGTACTGGGTCCATCACAGAAAATAATAGCCACTGTTTTAAAGGTTCTTCCTCAAGTTGACACTTGATTTTCCAAAAATATTTTTAATTTGGTTTCCAATTTTCTTCCATCTGCTGTACAGCGTACAACGTTGTAGCGTTAAATTGTTAAAAGACACTGTTTTGCAAGCTGGTAATGTCAAATTTATGATTCATTCGGTGTCTATTTTAGTGGTAGAAGAAAATTAACAGAGTTCACAATTATGTTGCCATCTGTAACATAGTCCAAACAGATTTTCAATTTGTATTCCTTCATCTTCCAATACTGAAAGCAAAAACATAAGAAATTCTTGAGCATCTTGTTGTACATGAAGTGTAAATTGTGAAAAACCAGAACATATCTCCAATAGATGTTGTATACCAGAAGCACTATGGATGTCAGCTCTATCAGTTTCCAACTTTTCAAAAATATAATGGTATAAAGAGCAGAATCTTTTTTTTTTAATTTCCTTAATTTGATGATGAAGAACTTCTAGATAAAACACAATGTTCACAATTACATTGGCATAGCAGTTGATACCCAAACTATTTTTTAACTGGTATCCTACAATATCATCAACAGTGTCCATTTTTCTTTTCTTTGCAGCTTTATCATTCTCTTGAATTGTTTTCTTTTTTCCAACGTCACTAGTATGTTTGTCATATTTTTGTTTTGGACATACTACACTTTTTCATATATGATATATTCACCTAACTTAGGAGCATACAGTCTTCTTAACCGATTTTACTCTTTTACACAATTTACATCAGCACTAACCTTTTTCTCATCAAAATCAATCAAATACAATCCAGATAATGTTCTTACTCGAGACAATGCAACATATGCCATACCCTCTTTAACCCTTTTGGTGGTGCGGATGGCCCCCGGTGGGTGTGTGGGGAGGACTGAGGGGGCCATCTGAACCCCGCCCACTGATTAAATTGCCTGCACCACAGCGGGACTTGCATCGCGGTCAACTGTCTACACTTAAATCTTGAGATTTCTGAATAGTCACCCCATATGCTAAAGAAAAAGGACACTGTTTTCTACCAACATAAAAGACTTTTACAAGCAAAAAACGAACAGCACAATGTCCAATCTGTTTTACCTCTTCAATCTGATCAAATGGTATCTTCAAAAATTCAATTCCATGTCTGTCTTGATATTTAACAAAATCAACAACTTTTCCCATTGCTCCATTTACTAAACCTTTTTCAAAATCTAAATTACGCCATAATATTACCCGACAGTTTAAAAATACATATAAACACTTTTCTAAACCAGCAGTCTTAGATACAGATTTTTCCAAAGAATCCCATTTTGACTGTAATTTCTCTGAGAGAAGACTAGTAACCCCCTCATGTTCCATTTTAGCAAAGGCTTCCATTTTCACTATTAGTTGGTTCTCCAGTTTCAAAAGTTCTTTGTTGAATGTTGAACACTCTTGCAGTGTTGGCATTAGGCAAACTATAGACTTATTTTCTCCAATTGTTTAGTACAATATTTCAGGTACAATATTTTCATTTGGGAACAGGTTTGTAAGTAGCAGACTTTGTAAAGCTTACTTACCATTCTTTGTCAAAACACCAATTCTAATATCTTGAAGATTATTCCCATAATGTTCACCACTTGCTTGTCGCATATTCTTAATTAGTTCTTTATATTCAAAAAGAGACCAAATATTTAAATTTCTAATACTTCCAAAAGATTTCTTAGTGTCTTCATGGACAACTGTTTTAAAAGCTGGTTGTCTTTTCACAGGAGTAAGTTGTAGTAGATCGCCAAATACAATTACATGTTTTCTTCCAAATAAAACATCTGAATCTGTTTTTAAAATCTGTTGCATTCTTAAATGTAAAAAGGCAAGCATTGAGTTTGAGACAATGCTCACCTCATCAATGATCAGAAGTTTAATTTTCTTTAGTACTCTTGAAACGTCATAATAACAAGCTTCTCCAGATAGCTTGTGAAATTCCTTTTTTATTTTTTATGCATGTTGAAAGGAAGGCACAGAAAACAGAGTAAGCAAGAGAAAATAATAAGTATCTCAGTGGCACAGAACTATCGAATTTTTAAAGAGAGTCAAGTGAGAAAGAAAAGAATTTAAGCGAGCAAGAAAGGAGAAAGAAAGAGAAAAATAAAAGGAAAGAAAGAGAAGAAGCAGTACGCCAACAAAATAATCACAATTGTCCCGGCTTCTACAGCCAAGATGTTAGTTTTTCCCACACCTCAAGGTCATTTTTCCGACTCTTACGCCCCTTTTTATCATAGACAGCTTTTTCTAGATAGTAAGTAGCCACAAGCCTGGCCAGCCACTGAGAGAATGAAGTGGAATTAGAATCCAGCCAGGCGGAGGCAGCACAGATCCTCCAAACTGCCATTGCTATGAAAATGAGTCCCTTGTTTTTAATCCTAGGGGTTTCAGACTGGGTCCCCAGCAAGATAACTGTGAGGTTTAGTGAGATGGACTGGGTAGTGACTTCCCCTAGGAATTCCTGTACCCGGGAGAGTGTTGGGGCAAGTTTCGGACAGGTTGCAAATATATGGAATGAATCAGAGCCAAATTCAGAGCACCGAGGGCATAAGGTCCCTTTGCCTGCTCCCCATGTAGCAATCTTACTGGGGGTAATGTCAGAAAAAAAATAGTTTGGAAATGTTGTGCCTGCAGCTTGGCTGACAGTAAGATGATTTGAGAGAGGGATACAGAATTGAAGAAAATACTATGATGGGAGTCAAGTTTTATGTACCATTTATCTGCTATAGTTTGTAGGTCACTTCCATGAAACCTGTAGCACCGCCATCCTTCCTGGAGAGAAAATCATGAATGGAAAGATACTTAAAAGCGTCTTGATTTTTCAGACTAAATTTAGATTGTAAGTTTGCAAAAGATTTAACTCCCTCACTAGTGATAAGATCACCTAGTTTCATGATTCCAGCCTTGTGCTAGTCTGAGAGATAGGACTTTCTAAAGATAGAAGGGAGATTACCATTGTTAGTAGTGGGAGAATAGTAGTTAAATCTGCCCAACCCAAAAATTCTGTGGATGTTACGGAAGACTTTGTACGAATTCATTAAGGTCTTAAATCTCACACGTTTGTAGTAAAGATAGGAGATCTCTCAGAGCAAAACAGCCCCAGTGCTACTGCCCAGCAGAAGTTGAAAGGGCAAGGCGAACCCAGGTACGGGAGTGAGGGGTGGTTTCCTCACCAGTTCAGAACTATGCTGTCCGTTCATAAAATTAGTATTGTCCATTAAATACCTTGAGTAGGCTGCTAAATTGAATTACAAGCCCCTCAGTGGGGGTCCATTAAATACCTTGAGGACAATGCTAATTTTATGAACGGACAATGGAACTTACTGAAAGGCAGCATTTTTTCACGCATTACGGACTACTTGTTCCACGAAGCATCAGCATGGCTGTGCACTTAGCAGACGCCCACTGAGGGGCTTGAAATTGAATAAAAGGAACCGGAAATGATATCCAATGCGTGCAACCATTGTCGTTTGTGCAGCCCAGGATGAAGGGGCGTGACAGCCCTGAAACGCGTAGGCGCAGTAATTAAATGTGGAGCACTACAGGCTGGCTGCAAAGATACGCTGGAGGGCTGGAAGTTTGTCGCGTGCTCTTAGAATGCAAAGGGCATCTTGCTAATCTACATACCTTACACGGCGGCCCGGCCGTGCTGAGAAGCACCAGCTCTTGCAGAAAGCAAAATGAAACTTTCAGCTGGATGAGGCTCGGGCCTCCAACATTGTGAGACTCCAGGGCACAAGCTTCCCTTTTTAAATTAGCCAACCTGAATGTGAAGCTGCCCACTCAAGGTATTTAATGGACAATGCTAATTTTATGAAAGGACAATGGAACTTACTTAAAGGCAGCATTTTTTCACGCATTACGGACTACTTGTCCCACGAAGCATCAGCAGGGCTGTTCACAAAGCAGACGCCCACTGAGGGGCTTGTAATTGAATAAAAGGAACCGGAAATGATATCCAATGCGTGCAACCATTGTCGTTTGTGCAGCCCAGGATGAAGGGGCGTGACAGCCCTGAAACGCGTAGGCGCAGTAATTAAATGTGGAGCACTACAGGCTGGCTGCAAAGATACGCTGGAGGGCTGGAAGTTTGTCGCGTGCTCTTAGAATGCAAAGGGCATCTTGCTAATCTACATACCTTACACGGCGGCCCGGCCGTGCTGAGAAGCACCAGCTCTTGCAGAAAGCAAAATGAAACTTTCAGCTGGATGAGGCTCGGGCCTCCAACATTGTGAGATTCCAGGGCACAAGCTTCCCTTTTTAAATCAGCCAACCTGAATGTGAAGCTGCCCACTCAAGGTATTTAATGGACAATGCTAATTTTATGAAAGGACAATGGAACTTACTTAAAGGCAGCATTTTTTCACGCATTACGGACTACTTGTCCCACGAAGCATCAGCAGGGCTGTTCACAAAGCAGACGCCCACTGAGGGGCTTGTAATTGAATAAAAGGAACCGGAAATGATATCCAATGCGTGCAACCATTGTCGTTTGTGCAGCCCAGGATGAAGGGGCGTGACAGCCCTGAAACGCGTAGGCGCAGTAATTAAATGTGGAGCACTACAGGCTGGCTGCAAAGATACGCTGGAGGGCTAGAAGTTTGTCGCGTGCTCTTAGAATGCAAAGGGCATCTTGCTAATCTACATACCTTACACGGCGGCCCGGCCGTGCTGAGAAGCACCAGCTCTTGCAGAAAGCAAAATGAAACTTTCAGCTGGATGAGGCTCGGGCCTCCAACATTGTGAGACTCCAGGGCACAAGCTTCCCTTTTTAAATCAGCCAACCTGAATACGAAGCAGCCTACTCAAGGTATTTAATGGACAATGCTAATTTTATGAATGGACAATGGAACTTACTTATAGGCAGAATTTTTTCATGCATTACGGACTACTTGTCCCACAAAGCATCAGCAGGGCTGTGCACTTAGCAGACGCCCACTGAGGGGCTTATAATTGAATAAAAGGGACCCGAAATGATATCCAAATCATGCATCTATTGTCGTTTGTGCAGCCCAGAATGAAGGGGCGTGACAGCCCCGAAACGCGTCGGCACAGTAATTAATTGTGGAGCACTACAGGCTGGCTGCAAAGATACGCCAGAGGGATGGAAGCTTGTCGTGTGCTCTCTGAATGCAAAGGGCATCATGCTAATCTACATAGCTTACAAGGCGGCCCGGCCATGCTGAGAAGCACCATCACCTGCAGAAAGCAAAATTAAACTTTCAGCTGGATGAGGCTTGAGCCTCCAACATTGTGAGACTCCAGGGCACAAGCTTCCCTTTTTAAATCAGCCAACCTGAATGCGAAGCAGCCTACTCAAGGTATTTAATGGACAATGCTAATTTTATGAACAGACAATGGAACTTACTTAAAGGCAGCATTTTTTCACGCATTACGGACTACTTGTCCCACGAAGCATCAGCAGGGCTGTGCACTTAGCAGACACCCACTGAGGAGCTTGTAATTGAATAAAAGGAACCGGAAATGATATCCAATGCGTGCATCCATTGTCGTTTGTGCAGCCCAGGATGAAGGGCGTGACAGCCCCGAAACGCGTTGGCACAGTAATTAAATGTGGAACACTACAGGCGGGCTGCAAAGATAGGCCGGATGCCTGGAAGTTTGTCGTGTGCTCTCAGAATGCAAAGGGCATCTTGCAAATCTACATACCTTACACGGCGGCCCGGCCGTGCTGAGAATCACCATCTCCTGCAGAAAGTAAAATGAAACTTTCAGCTGGATGAGGCTCGGGCCTCCAACATTGTGAGACTCCAAGGCACAAGCTTCCCTTTTTAAATCAGCCTACCTGAATGCGAAGCAGCCTACTAAAGGTATTTAATGGACAATGCTAATTTTATGAATGGACAATGGAACTTACTGAAAGGCAGCATTTTTTCACGCATTACTGGCTACTTGTCCCACGAAGCATCAGCAGGGCTGCGCACTTAGCAGACGCCCACAAGGGGCTTATAATTGAATAAAAGGAACCGGAAATGATATCCAGTATGTGCATCCATTGTCGTTTGTGCAGCTCAGGATGAAGGGGCGTGACAGACCCGAAACGCGTCGGCACAGTAATTAAATGTGGAGCACTACAGGCTGGCTGCAAAGATACGCCGGAAGGCTGGAAGTTTGTCGTGTGCTCTCAGAATGCAAAGGGCATCTTGCTAATCTACATACCTTACACGGCGGCCCGGCAGTGCTGAGAAGCACCATCTTCTGCAGAAAGCAAATTGAAACTTTCAGCTGAATGAGGCTCGCGCCTCCAACATTGTGAGACTCCAGGGCACCAGCTTCCCTTTTTAAATCAGCCAACCTGAATACGAAGCAGCCTACTCAAGGTATTTATTGGACAATGCTAATTTTATGAACGGACAATGGAACTTACTTAAAGGCAGCATTTTTTAATGCATTACGGACTACTTTTCCCACGAAGCATCAGCAGGGCTGTGCACTTAGCAGACACCACTGAGGGGCTTGTAATTGAATAAAAGGAACCGGAAATGATATCCAATGCGTGCATCCATTGTCGTTTGTGCAGCCCAGGATGAAGGGGCGTGACAGCCCTGAAACGCGTAGGCACAGTAATTAAATGTGGAGCTCTACAGGCTGGCTGCAAAGATACGCTGGAGGGCTGGAAGTTTGTCGCGTGCTCTCAGAATGCAAAGGGCATCTTGCTAATCTACATACCTTACACGGAGGCCCGGCCATGCTGAGAAGCACCATCTCTTGCAGAAAGCAAAATGAAACTTTCAGCTGGATGAGGATCTGGCCTCCAACATTGTGAGACTCCAGGGCACCAGCTTCCCTTTTTAAATCAGCCAACCTGAATACGAAGCGGCCTACTCAAGGTATTTATTGGACAATGCTAATTTTATGAACGGACAATGGAACTTACTTAAAGGCAGCATTTTTTAATGCATTACGGACTACTTTTCCCACGAAGCATCAGCAGGGCTGTGCACTTAGCAGACACCACTGAGGGGCTTGTAATTGAATAAAAGGAACCGGAAATGATATCCAATGCGTGCATCCATTGTCGTTTGTGCAGCCCAGGTTGAAGGGGCGTAACATCCCCGAAACGCGTCGGCACAGTAATTAAATGTGGAGCACTACAGGCTGGCTGCAAAGATACGCCAGAGGGCTGGAAGTTTGTCGTGTGCTCTCTGAATGCAAAGGACATCCTGCTAATCTACATACCTTACAAGGCGGCCCGGCCGTGCTGAGAAGCACCATCTCCTGCAGAAAGCAAAATGAAACTTTCAGCTGGATGAGGCTCGGGCCTCCAACATTGTGAGACTCCAGGGCACAAACTTCCCTTTTTAAATCAGCCAACCTGAATGCGAAGCAGCCTACTCAAGGTATTTAATGGACAATGCTAATTTTATGAACGGACAATGGAACTTACTTAAAGGCAGAATTATTTCACACATTACGGACTACTTGTCCCACGAAGCATCGGCAGGGCTGTTCACTTAGCAGACGCCCACTGAGGGGCTTGTAATTGAATAACAGGAACCGGAAACGATATCCAATGCATGCATCTATTGTCGTTTGTGCAGCCCATGATGAAGGGGTGGGACAGCCCCGAAACACGTCGGCACAGTAATTAAATGTGGAGCACTACAGGCTGGCTGCAAAGATACGCCGGAGGGCTGGAAGTTTGTCGTGTGCTCTCAGAATGCAAAGGGAATCTTGCTAACCTACATACCTTACAAGGCGGCCTGGCCGTGCTGAGAAGCACCATCTCCTGCAGATAGCAAAATGGAACTTTCAGCTGGATGAGGCTTGAGACTCCAACATTGTGAGACTCCAGGGCACAAGCTTCCCCTTTTAAATCAGCCAACCTGAATGCGAAGCAGCCTACTCAAGGTATTTAATGGACAATGCTAATTTTATGAACGGACAATGGCACTTACTGAAAGGCAGCATTTTTTCACGCATTACGGGCTACTTGTCCCACGAAGCATCAGCAGGGCTGTGCACTTAGCAGACGCCCACTAAGGGGCTTGTAATTGAATAAAAGGAACCGGAAATGATATCCAGTACGTGCATCCATTGTCGTTTGTGCAGCCCAGGATGAAGGGGCGTGACAGCCCCGAAACGTGTCGGCACAGTAATTAAATGTGGAGCACTACAGGCTGGCTGCAAAGATACGCCGGAAGGCTGGAAGTTTGTCGTGTGCTCTCAGAATGCAAAGGGCATCTTGCTAATCTACATACCTTACACGGCGGCCCGGCCGTGCTGAGAAGCACCATCCTCTGCAGAAAGCAAATTGAAACTTTCAGCTGAATGAGGCTCGCGCCTCCAACATTGTGAGACTCCAGGACACAAGCTTCCCTTTTTAAATCAGCCAACCTGAATGTGAAGCAGCCCACTCAATGTATTTAATGGACAATGCTAATTTTATGAACGGACAATGGAACTTACTTAAAGGCAGCATTTTTTCACGCATTACAGACTACTTGTCCCACGAAGCATCAGCAGGGCTGTTCACAAAGCAGACGCCCACTGAGGGGCTTGTAATTGAATAAAAGGAACCGGAAATGATATCCAGTACGTGCATCCATAGTCGTTTGTGCAGCCCAGGATGAAGGGGCGTGACAGCCCCGAAACGCGTCGGCACAGTAATTAAATGTGGAGCACTACAGGCTGGCTGCAAAGATACGCCGGAAGGCTGGAAGTTTGTCGTGTGCTCTCAGAAAGCAAAGGGCATCTTGCTAATCTACATACCTTACACGGCGGCCCAGCCGTGCTGAGAAGCACCATCTTCTGCAGAAAGCAAATTGAAACTTTCAGCTGAATGAGGCTCGCGCCTCCAACATTGTGAGACTCCAGGACACAAGCTTCCCTTTTTAAATCAGCCAACCTGAATGTGAAGCAGCCCACTCAATGTATTTAATGGACAATGCTAATTTTATGAACGGACAATGGAACTTACTTAAAGGCAGCATTTTTTCACACATTACAGACTACTTGTCCCACGAAGCATCAGCAGGGCTGTTCACAAAGCAGACGCCCACTGAGGGGCTTGTAATTGAATAAAAGGAACCGGAAATGATATCCAATGCGTGTAACCATTGTCGTTTGTGCAGCCCAGGATGAAGGGGCGTGACAGCCCTGAAACGCGTAGGCACAGTAATTAAATGTGGAGCTCTACAGGCTGGCTGCAAAGATACGCTGGAGGGCTGGAAGTTTGTCGCGTGCTCTCAGAATGCAAAAGGCATCTTGCTAATCTACATACCTTACACGGCGGCCCGGCCATGCTGAGAAGCACCATCTCTTACAGAAAGCAAAATGAAACTTTCAGCTGGATGAGGATCTGGCCTCCAACATTGTGAGACTCCAGGGCACCAGCTTCCCTTTTTAAATCAGCCAACCTGAATACGAAGCAGCCTACTCAAGGTATTTAATGGACAATGCTAATTTTATGAACGGACAATGGAACTTACTTAAAGGCAGAATTTTTTCACACATTACGGACTACTTGTCCCACAAAGCATCGGCAGGGCTGTTCACTTAGCAGACGCCCACTGAGGGGCTTGTAATTGAATAAAAGGAACCGGAAATGATATCCAATGCGTGCAACCATTGTCGTTTGTGCAGCCCATGATGAAGGGGTGGGACAGCCCCGAAACTCGTCGGCACAGTAATTAAATGTGGAGCACTACAGGCTGGCTGCAAAGATACGCCGGAGGGCTGGAAGTTTGTTGTGTGCTCTCAGAATGCAAAGGGAATCTTGCTAACCTACATACCTTACAATGCGGCCTCACCGTGCTGAGAAGCACCATCTCCTGCAGAAAGCAAAATGGAACTTTCAGCTGAATGAGGCTCGCGCCTCCAACATTGTGAGACTCCAGGGCACAAGCTTCCCTTTTTAAATCAGCCAACCTGAATGTGAAGCAGCCCACTCAAGGTATTTAATGGACAATGCTAATTTTATGAACGGACAATGGAACTTACTTAAAGGCAGCATTTTTTCACGCATTACGGACTACTTGTCCCACGAAGCATCAGCAGGGCTGTTCACAAAGCAGACGCCCACTGAGGGGCTTGTAATTGAATAAAAGGAACCGGAAATGATATCCAATGCGTGCAACCATTGTCGTTTGTGCAGCCCAGGATGAAGGGGCGTGACAGCCCTGAAACACGTAGGCACAGTAATTAAATGTGGAGCACTCCAGGCTGGCTGCAAAGATACACTGGAGGGCTGGAAGTTTGTCGCGTGCTCTCAGAATGCAAAGGGCATCTTGCTAATCTACATACCTTACACGGCGGCCCGGCCGTGCTGAGAAGCACCATCTCTTGCAGAAAGCAAAATGAAACTTTCAGCTGGATGAGGCTCGGGCCTCCAACATTGTGAGACTCCAGGGCACAAGCTTCCCTTTTCAAATCAGCCAACCTGAATACGAAGCAGCCTACTCAAGGTATTTAATGGACAATGCTAATTTTATGAACGGACAATGGAACTTACTTAAAGGCAGACTTTTTTTCACGCATTACGACTACTTGTCCCACGAAGCATCGGCAGGGCTGTACTTAGCAGACGCCCACTGAGGGGCTTGTAATTGAATAAAAGGAACCGGAAATGATATCCAATGCGTGCATCCATTGTCGTTTGTGCAGCCCATGATGAAGGGGCGGGACAGCCCCAAAACTCGTCTTCACAGTAATTAAATGTGGAGCACTACAGGCTGGCTGCAAAGATACGCCGGAGGGCTGGAAGTTTGTCGTGTGCTCTCAGAATGCAAAGGGAATCTTGCTAACCTACATACCTTACAAGGCGGCCTGGCCGTGCTGAGAAGCAACATCTCCTGCAGAAAGCAAAATGGAACTTTCAGCTGGATGAGGCTTGAGACTCCAACATTGTGAGACTCCAGGGCACAAGCTTCCCTTTTTAAATCGGCCAACCTGAATGCGAAGCAGCCTACTCAAGGTATTTAATGGACAATGCTAATTTTATGAACGGACAATGGAACTTACTGAAAGGCAGCATTTTTTCACGCATTACGGACTACTTGTCCCACGAAGCATCAGCAGGGCTGTGCACTTAGCAGACGCCCACTGAGGGGCTTGTAATTGAATAAAAGGAACCGGAAATGATATCCAGTGCGTGCATCCATTGTCGTTTGTGCAGCCCAGGATGAAGTGGCGTGACAGCCCCGAAACGCGTCGGCACAGTAATTAAATGTGGAGCACTACAGGCTGGCTGCAAAGATACGCCGAAGGGCTGGAAGTTTGTCGTGTGCTCTCAGAATGCAAAGGGCATCTTGCTAATCTACATACCTTACATGGCGGTCCGGCAGTGCTGAGAAGCTCCATCTTCTGCAGAAAGCAAAATGAAACTTTCAGCTGAATGAGGCTCGCGCCTCCAACATTGTGAGACTCCAGGGCACAAGCTTCCCTTTTTAAATCAGCCAACCTGAATGTGAAGCAGCCCACTCAAGGTATTTAATGGACAATGCTAATTTTATGAACGGACAATGGAACTTACTTAAAGGCAGCTTTTTTTCACGCATTACGGACTACTTGTCCCACGAAGCATCAGCAGGGCTGTTCACAAAGCAGACGCCCACTGAGTCGCTTGTAATTGAATAAAAGGAACCGGAAATGATATCCAATGCGTGCAACCATTGTCGTTTGTGCAGCCCAGGATGAAGGGGCGTGACAGCCCTGAAACACGTAGGCACAGTAATTAAATGTGGAGCACTCCAGGCTGGCTGCAAAGATACGCTGGAGGGCTGGAAGTTTGAAGCGTGCCCTCAGAATGCAAAGGGCATCTTGCTAATCTACATACCTTACACGGCGGCCCGGCCGTGCTGAGAAGCACCATCTCTTGCAGAAAGCAAAATGAAACTTTCAGCTGGATGAGGCTCGGGCCTCCAACATTGTGAGACTCCAGGGCACAAGCTTCCCTTTTTAAATCAGCCAACCTGAATACGAAGCAGCCTACTCAAGGTATTTAATGGACAATGCTAAGTTTTTTGAACGGACAATGGAACTTACTTAAAGGCAGAATTTTTTCACGCATTACGGACTACTTGTCCCAAAAAGCATCAGCAGGGCTGTGCACTTAGCAGACGCCCACTGAGGGGCTTGTAATTGAATAAAAGGAACCGGAAATTATATCCAAATCATGCATCTATTGTCGTTGTGCAGCCCAGAATGAAGGGGCGTGAAGGCCCCGAAACATGTCGGCACAGTAATTAATTGTGGAGCACTACAGGCTGGCTGCAAAGATACGCCGGAGGGCTGGAAGTTTGTCGTGTGCTCTCAGAATGCAAAGGGCATCTTACTAATCTACATACCTTACACAGCGGCCCGGCCGTGCTGAGAAGCACCATCTCCTGCAGAAAGCAAAATGAAACTTTCAGCTGGATGAGGCTCGGGCCTCCAACATTGTGAGACTCCAGGGCACAAGCTTCCCTTTTTAAATCAGCCAACCTGAATGCGAAGCAGCCTACTCAAGGTATTTAATGGACAATGCTAATTTTATGAACGGACAATGGAAGTTACTTAAAGGCAGAATTTTTGACGCATTACGGACTACTTGTCCCACGAAGCATCGGCAGGGCTGTTCACTTAGCAGACGCCCACTGAGGGGCTTGTAATTGAATAAAAGGAACCGGAAATGATATCCAAAGCGTGCATCCATTGTCGTTTGTGCAGCCCATGATGAAGGGGCGGGACAGCCCCGAAACTCGTCGGCACAGTAATTAAATGTGGAGCACTACAGGCTGGCTGCAAAGATACGCCGGAGGGCTGGAAGTTTGTTGTGTGCTCTCAGAATGCAAAGGGAATCTTGCTAACCTACATACCTTACAAGGCGGCCTGGCCGTGCTGAGAAGCACCATCTCCTGCAGAAAGCAAAATGGAACTTTCAGCTGGATGAAGCTTGAGACTCCAACATTGTGAGACTCCAGGGCACAAGCTTCCCTTTTTAAATCAGCCAACCTGAATGCGAAGCAGCCTACTCAAGGTATTTAATGGACAATGCTAATTTTATGAACGGACAATGAAACTTACTGAAAGGCAGCATTTTTTCACGCATTACGGACTACTTGTCCCACGAAGCATCAGCAGGGCTGTGCACTTAGCAGACGCCCACTGAGGGGCTTGTAATTGAATAAAAGGAACCGGAAATGATATCCAGTGCGTGCATCCATTGTCATTTGTGCAGCCCAGGATGAAGAGGCTTGACAGCCCCGAAACGCGTCGGCACAGTAATTAAAAGTGGAACACTACAGGCTGGCTGCAAAGATACGCCGGAGGGCTGGAAGTTTGTCGTGTGCTCTCAGAATGCAAAGGGCATCCTGCTAATCTACATACCTTACACGGCAGCACGGCCGTGCCGAGAAGCACCATCTCCTGCAGAAAGCAAAATGAAACTTTCAGCTGGATGAGGCTCGGGCCTCCAACACTGTGAGACTCAAGAGCACAAGCTTCCCTTTTTAAATCAGCCAACCTGAATGCGAAGCAGCCTACTCAAGGTATTTAATGGACAATGCTAATTTTATGAACGGACAATGGAACTTACTTAAAGGCAGAATTTTTTCACGCATTACGGACTACTTGTCCCATGAAGCATCGGCAGGGACGTTCACTTAGCAGACGCCCACTGAGGGGCTTGTAATTGAATAAAAGGAACCGGAAATGATATCCAATGCGTGCATCCATTGTTGTTTGTGCAGCCCATGATGAAGGGGCGGGACAGCCCCGAAACGCGTCAGCACAGTAATTAAATGTGGAGCACTACAGGCTGGCTGCAAAGATACGCCGGAGGGCTGGAAGTTTGTCGTGTGCTCTCAGAATGCAAAGGGCATCTTGCTAACCTACATACCTTACAAGGCGGCCTGGCCGTGCTGAGAAGCACCATCTCCTGCAGGAAGCAAAATGAAACTTTCAGCTGGATGAGGCTTGAGCCTCCAACATTGTGAGACTCCAGGGCACAAGCTTCCCTTTTTAAATCAGCCAACCTGAAAGCGAAGCAACCTACTCAAGGTATTTAATGGACAATGCTAATTTTATGAACGGACAATGGTACTTACTTAAAGGCAGCATTTTTTCATGCATTACAGACTACTTGTCCCACGAAGCATCAGCAGGGCTGTTCACTTAGCAGATGCCCACTGAGGGGCTTGTAATTGAATAAAAGGAACCGGAAATGATATCCAAATCATGCATCTATTATCGTTTGTGCAGCCCAGGATGAAGGGGCGTGACAGCCCCGAAACGCGTCGGCACAGTAATTAATTGTGGAGCACTACAGGCTGGCTGCAAAGATACGCCGGAGGGCTGGAAGTTTGTCGTGTGGCTCTCTGAATGCAAAGGGCATCTTGCTAATCTACGTACCTTACAAGCCGGCCCGGCCGTGCTGAGAAGAACCATCTCCTGCAGAAAGCAAAATGAAACTTTCAGCAGGATGAGGCTTGAGCCTCCAACATTGTGAGACTCCAGGACACAAGCTTCCCTTTTTAAATCAGCCAACCTGAATGCGAAGCAGCCTACTCAAGGTATTTAATGGACAATGCTAATTTTATGAACAGACAATGGAACTTACTTAAAGGCAGCATTTTTTTCACGCATTACGGACTACTTGTCCCACGAAGCATCAGCAGGGCTGTGCACTTAGCAGATGCCCACTGAGGGGCTTGTAATTGAATAAAAGGAACCGAAATGATATCCATTGCGTGCATCCATTGTCGTTTGTGCAGGCCAGGATGAAGGGGTGTGACAGCCCTGAAACACGTCGGAACAGTAATTAAATGTGGAACAATACAGGCTGGCTGCAAAGGTACGCCGGAGGGCTGGAAGTTTGTCCTTTGCTCTCAGAATGCAAAGGGCATCTTGCTAATCTACATACCTTACACGGCGGCCCGGCTGTGCTGAGAAGCACCATCTCCTGCAGAAAGCAAAATGAAACTTTCAGCTGGATGAGACTCGACCCTCCAACATTGTGAGACTCCGGGGCACAATCTTCCCTTTTTAAATCAGCCAACCTGAATGTGAAGCAGCCTACTCAAGGTATTTAATGGACAATGCTAATTTCATGAACGGACAATGGAACTTGCTTAAAGGCAGCATTTTTTCACGCATTATGGACTACTTGTCCCGCGAAGCATCAGCAGGGCTGTTCACTTAGCAGATGCCCACTGAGGGGCTTGTAATTGAATAAAAGGAACCGGAAATGATATCCAAATCATGCATATATTATCGTTTGTGCAGCCCAGGATGAAGGGGCGTGACAGCCCGAAATGCGTCGGCACAGTAATTAATTGTGGAGCACTACAGGCTGGCTGCAAAGATACGCCGGAGGGCTGGAAGTTTGTCGTATGCTCTCTGAATGCAAAGGGCATCTCGCTAATCTACATACCTTACAAGCCGGCCCGGCCGTGCTGAGAAGAACCATCTCCTGCAGAAAGCAAAATGAAACTTTCAGCTGGATGAGGCTTGAGCCTCCAACATTGTGAGACTCCAGGGCACAAGCTTCCCTTTTTAAATCAGCCAACCTGAATGCGAAGCAGCCTACTCAAGGTATTTAATGGACAATGCTAATTTTATGAACAGACAATGGAACTTACTTAAAGGCAGCATTTTTTCAGGCATTACGGACTACTTGTCCCACGAAGCATCAGCAGGGCTGTGCACTTAGCAGACACCCACTGAGGGGCTTGTAATTGAATAAAAGGAACCGGAAATGATATCCAATGCGTGCATCCATTGTCGTTTGTGCAGGCCAGGATGAAGGGGTGTGACAGCCCCGAAACACGTCGGCACAGTAAATAAATGTGGAACAATACAGGCTGGCTGCAAAGATACGCCAGAGGGCTGGAAGTTTGTCCTGTGCTCTCAGAATGCAAAGGGCATCTTGCTAATCTACATACCTTACAAGCCACCCCAGCCGTGTTGAGAAGAACCATCTCCTGCAGAAAGCAAAATGAACCATTCAGCTGGATGAGGCTCGGGCCTCCAACATTGTGAAACTCGAGGGCACAAGCTTCCCTTTTTAAATCAGCCAACCTGAATGCGAAGCAGCCTACTCAAGGTAATAATGGACAATGCTAATTTTATGAACAGACAATGGAACTTAGTTAAAGGCAGCATTTTTTCACGCATTACGGACTACTTGTCCCAAGAAGCATCAGCAGGGCTGTGCACTTAGCAGACGCCCACTGAGGGGCTTGTAATTGAATAAAAGAAACCGGAAATGATATCCAGTGCGTGCATCCATTGTCGTTTGTGCAGCCCAGGATGAAGGTGCGTGACAGCCCCGAAACGCTTCGGCACAGTAATTAAATGTGGAGCACTACAGGCTGGCTGCAAAGATACGCCGGAGGGCAGGAAGTTTGTTGTGTGCTCTCAGAATGCAAATGCATTTTGCTAATCTACATACCTTACACGGCGGCCCGGCCGTGCTGAAAAGCACCATCTCCTGCAGAAAGCAAAATGAAACTTTCAGCTGGATGAGGCTAGACCCTCCAACATTGTGAGACTCCAGGGCACAAGCTTCCCTTTTTAAATCAGCCAACCTGAATGTGAAGCAGCCTAATCAAGGTATTTAATGGACAATGCTAATTTCATGAACGGACAATGGAACTTACTTAAAGGCAGCATTTTTTCACGCAATATGGACTACTTGTCCCACGAAGCATCAGCAGGGCTGTTCACTTATCAGATGCCCACTGAGGGGCTTGTAATTGAATAAAAGGAACCGGAAATGATATTCAATGCAGGCATCCATTGTCGTTTTTGCTGCCCAGGATGAAGGGGCGTGACCCCGAAATGCGTTGGCACAGTAATTAAATGTGGAGCACTACAGGCTGGCTGCAAAGATACGCCAAAGGGCTGGAAGTTTGTCGTGTGTTCTCAGAATGCAAAGGGCATCTTACTAATCTACAGACCTTACATGGGGGCCCGGACGTGCTGAGAAGCACCATCTCCTGCAGAAAGCAAATTGAAACTTTCAGCTGGATAAGGCTCGGGCCTCCAACATTGTGAGACTCTAGGTCACAAGCTTCCCTTTTTAAATTAGCCAACCTGAATTTGAAGCAGCCTACTCAAGGTATTTAATGGACAATGCTAATTTTATGAACGGACAATGGAACTCACTTATAGGCAACATTTTTTCACGCATTAAGGACTACTTGTCCCACGAAGCATCAGCAGGACTATGCACTTAGCAGACACCCACTGAGGGGCTTTTAATTGAATAAAAGGAACCGGAAATGATATCCAATGCGTGCATACATTGTCGTTTGTGCAGCCCAGGATGAAGGGGCGTGACAGCCCCGAAACGCGTTAGCACAGTAATTACATGTGGAGCACTACAGGCTGGCTGCAAAGATACGCCGGAGGGAAGTTTGTTGTGTGCTCTCAGAATGCAAAGGGCATCTTACTAATCTACATACCTTACACGGTGGCCCAGCCGTGCTGAGAAGCACCATCTCCTGCAGAAAGCAAAATGAAACTTTCAGCTGGATGAGGCTCGAGCCTCCAACATTGTGAGACTCCAGGGCATAAGCTTCCCTTTTTAAATCAGCCAACCTGAATGCGAAGCAGCCTACCCAAGGTATTTAATGGACAATGCTAATTTCATGAACAGACACTGGAACTCCCTTAAAGGCAGCATTTTTTCATGCATTACGGACTACTTGCCCCCCAAAGCAGCAGCAGGGCAGTGCACTTAGCAGACGCCCACTGAGGGGCTTGTAATTGAATAAAAGGAACTGGAAATGATATCCAAATCATTCATCCTTTGTCGTTTATGCAGCTCAGGATGAAGGGGCGTGACAGCCCCGAAATGCGTCGGCACAGTAATTAATTGTGGAGCACTACAGGCTGGCTGTAAAGATACGCCGGAGGAATGGAAGTTTGCTGTGGTGCTCTCAGAATGCAAAGGGGATCTTGCTAATCTACAATCCTTACAAGGCGGCCCGGCCATGCTGAGAAGCACCATCTCCTGCAGAAAGCAAAATGAAACTTTCAGCTGGATGAGGCTCGAGCCTCCAACATTGTGAGACTCCAGGGCACAAGCTTCCCTTTTTAAATCAGCCAACCTGAATGCGAAGCAGCCTACTCAAGGTATTTAATGGACAATGCTAATTTCATGAACGGACAATGGAACTTACTTAAAGGCAGCATTTTTTCACGCATTGCGGACTACTTGTCCCACGAAGCATCAGCAGGGCTGTGTACTTAGCAGACGCCTACTGAGTGGCTTGTAATTGAATAAAAGGAACTCGAAATGATATCCAATGCATGCATCCATTGTCGTTTGTGCAGCCCAGGATGAAGGGGCGGGACAGCCCCGAAACGCGTCGGCACAGTAATTAAATGTGGAGCACTACAGGCTGGCTTCAAAGATATGCCGGAGGGCTGGAAGTTTGTTGTGTGCTCTCAGAGTGCAAAGGGCATCTTGCTAATCTATATATATATTGATATATATATATATATATATTCACTGAAAAAACCATAGGTTATAGACCATATATAGTTAGGAATTAGCATTTACAAAACCTTGAAAATTCACTGAAAAAACCATAGGTTATAGACCATATATAGTTAGGGATTAGCATTTACAAAACCTTATTTTACTGACAGAAAACCATTGAAATTCGCATATATAGTTAGTTGCACTAACTATATATTGCGCACCCGCAATCCACTGCTGATGATGTCACATATTACATCATTCATGACATGGTCAGTGACATCACTGATGACATCACTGGTGACATCTCATTTGACATTACTGATCACATCACTGATAATATCTTTCATGTGATAATATGATGAACCTCTTCAGACTCTAATTTAACCTTAGATACAATCAGTGTAAACGGACACTCACAGATTGTCACTCATCCATGGAGTTACTCATACATCTAGTCAGTCATGCAAAGAATCAATCACTCCTCCATTTCCTCAACTATACAGTTATACACACCTTAATAATTCAAACATATTCTAACACATATTTACTCTCTTATACAATCCCTGATACAAGTTCACAATGATCCATACAGCCACTCACACATTCACTGGCTCTTATGCACAGTTATTTATATATGTCATCTCTCACATGTACTGTGTTTTACATATGTACTTACTTTGACATGTAGCACTGAGATATCCTTTCAATCACCAATACACTCATGCACACAGTCAACTGCCCATGCAGCTGTTTCCATATGCACTTTTGAACCCATACATCTAGTGAATCAACTGCTCACACATCTATGCACAGAGTCATACACCTCCCAGCCACTCACACACATACTCAGTCTCCCATACAAATACTTGGGCAACCAATCAATAACCCATATAGTTACTCATATAGCTACTGATTAACACATGCAGCAGTTTACAGAAAAACAGACATAATAATGCACAAATTAAGACAGTTTAGTCACTAACCCATGCACTCAGTGAGACACATTTAATCACTCACTCATACAGTCAGTCGTGCACCTACTAAATCCTTCATCCAGACACTTATGCATCCACTCATTCTTCAATATGTAAGACATATTTTAACTTTACAGAAACATACAGTCACTGGATGTTGTCATCAGTGATGTCATCAGTGATGTCATTTGAGATGTCATCAGTGATGTCATTTGAGATGTCATCAGTGATGTCATCAGTGATGTCACTGTCCATGTCATGAATGATGTAATATGTGACATCATCAGCAGTGGATTGCGGCTGCGCGATATATAGTTAGTGCAACTAACTATATATGCGAATTTCAATGGTTTTGTGTGAGTAAAATAAGGTTTTGTAAATGCTAATCCCTAACTATATATGGTCTATAACCTATGGTTTTTTCTGTGAATTTTCAAGGTTTTGTGAATGCTAATTCCTAACTATATATGGTCTATAACCTATGTTTTTTTCAGTGAATTTCAATGTTTTTTTAATAGCAAATATCAAAAGCTGTAAAATGTATTCTTCTTTTAAATGAAAAATATATTTTATATGTTTTTATTATAATTGTTTTATGCATCTGCCAAACCCTGACCTCTTAATAGTGCACTGTGGTGGAAATGATTTGGGCACTATGACAGGAGTTGGTCTGGAAATGCTTTTAAAGGACACCTTTCATCAATTGATGACACTTTTTCCCCAAACTGCCTTGGTATATTCCAATATATGCCAAAGAAAGAAATGGAACTGGTCCAACCAATTTTGTCCACAATTTGAGAAAGCACGGAAACATGTGAATAAATCTCTTTCTGCTTACATGAGAGACTTTAGAATGGGTTCAATATACAACAATAACTTGCGTTACAACATGCAAGACATCTACAGAGGAGATGGTATGCACTTCTCAGATGAAGGGAATAGAATATTCCTCCTGAATTTAAAACTGTGCATTGGAACCTACTTGTAGGTACCTAAATCAGCCGCAGAACCCAATAGCTCTTTTCAGAGCTACCCTACCTCTGATCATTGTAAACGTTTATCTTTTTCTAACTTTTTTAACTATTTTTCACCAAAGTACGCTCCCCGGTTCGCTTACCAGTGCGCGTACCGGGCGCTCCCCCGCGAAATTGTTCATTTTTTTTTTTATTTTTGCATATATAAGCGTCCTGAGCCACCCTCAGAAAACCTAGAGGGTCACAAAATGTCTACCGTGCCCCCTTCTACCTATTCTGCACATTGTTTCCCCTCCATCTTGTGTCTCAATTCTACCAATACACAAAATGGAGGACTCCCGTAACGCTGCCGGTTCGCCTACCGGTGCGCGTACCGGTGAGCGCTCGCTAAAAAAAGGTGGGAAAGTAATCTACAGGAAAAACACTGGAGACACTTTCATCAAATATAGAATAGGCCCTACTACATAGCAGTCCCTACCATTTACCCAAATTTGATGGAATTCTATTGAGAAAAATATGCTGTAGGACTGACTAAATATCCTGAGGTAAATTACATGACAGAAACACATATTAAGTGTTAGAATTGACAACCAATTAAAATGTTACTTTCATTTTCTACTATTATTTCATGATATTTGATTGGTTATGAACCTGAATATATATAAAGAAAGAGAGAGAAACACAGCCATTTTGACTACTACTTCCTGAAGTACATTTCAAGAGCATTTTGACTGTGAACTTTAACTTCTTTTTCAAAGGTAAGATATAATTTTAAAAATTTGAAAAGAGAACTATGTTATGCACTTTAAATTAAATAAGGAAAACGTTTTCAGATAGTTACATACTGTCCCTCTATAAGAGTTAGTCATTGAGAAAGACTTAGTTATTTAAATTATTGATTGAGTTAGGCTTCTGTGGTATAATTATGAATTTACTTAGGCTTCATCACAGGCACTTTTTAATAGTTTTACTTCCTGCCTGAAACCATGCACTGCCCAAAGATTACTTCACTGTTAAAAACTCGCAAGCACCTGTCTGAACTTAAACCCAACAGTGCCCTATCTCCACTGATATATTTTGTTATGCAATTTACAGCAAGGAAATGGAAGCACAGCCAAAAGAAAATACAATTTCATTTGAAATTAAGATTGAAAGCAATCCAAACCAAGCAAAAGAAGAACTAGACTTTATGGATGAATCAGTAGACCAAGAATTATTAAAATGTGCTGAAGAATGTTAATGTGATTCTTGGAATGAAAAGGAGGACATTCCTGGTGATTTAATGCTACAAATTCTCTTAGATTTTGAAAAATCAGAACAATAAATTTAAATTTTAAAAGTTAAAATTGTTTGAGACATTATTCTTTTTAATATGAAAATTATGAAATAGTACCCAAAAAGATAAAATATAAACTGAGACTTAAAATATACTGTGCAACTTTTTTTGTGTTACATAGTAAGTTTGCTAATAGTTGCTTCCTTTCTCCCACTATATTATCTCCAATGTGTATTTAACATCTCTTTATCATCTCCTGCCTCCATGTTATTTCTGCTTTCCTCACAGACTATGCTATGAGTTCCATATACCACAATAACTTCTGAAACAACATGCAAGATATCTACAAAGAAAACGGTGCATATTTATTTTTAGACTCTGCATTGGTACCTACATGTTGGTACTTAAATAAAAAAAAATTAAAAAAAATACAACAAAAAGAACAATCAATAAACATACAATATTTGAACATTCTTTCATTCTTTTTTCCGTATATTACGCTCCCCGGACCGCTTTCCGGTGCGCGTACCGGGCGCTCCCCCCGCAAAAAAAACGATATTTTTTTTTTTTTGCCCCGCGGGGCCCTTTTAAAACCCCCTCATCAAACCTAGGGGGTCAGGGAGGATGTACTCTGCCCCCTTATGCTCATTTCCCACTTTGTTTTTTCCACCTCTTGTGTCTCGATCCTACTGAGACACAAGATGGCGGCCACTCCGGACTGTTTAGAATGTTGACAGACACCGGAGAGCCAATCAGCTTCGCTTCGCGAAGTTCCGTTAGGCGTCAGGTACGCGAACTGGGGCGCTAACCGGAGCGCTGTCACAGATATATCTGTTTTTTAAAACGTTAATTTCTCAAAATCCACTGGAGCACATATATTGAGACATAGCAAAGGCGCGTCGGCAAACCATATCTACATTTTAGCAAAGTTTCGTGCAAATCCATTCAGCCGTTCGAGCTAAAAGTGATTCCAACCGCCCTATGGAAAAATTAATGGGAAAAACACGTTTTGGGACCCCTTTTTTCTCGCCCCCCCTTGACAAAACCCCCCCAAATTTTCAGGGGCTGCTCAGAAACAAAATGTGCCATTTTCCTGAAATTTTCAGCCAATTCCGTCCACAAACATCAAAGTTATTCGACATAGAATTTTCAGAAATCCCATAGGAAAAAAATCCTAACTATATATACCTACTGGCGACCGCCAGTAGGTAATATATATATATATATATATATATATATATATATATATATACATATTCACTAAATAAACATAGGTTTCAGAGACGTTATAGTTAGTTGAACATTTGACTCATATACAAACAGAGAAATTCGCCTGTTATAGCTAGTTGAGCTAACTATAGCTCGCGCACCTGCAATACACTGCTGATGATGTCACATATTACATCACTCATGACATGGTTTGTGACATAAGTGATGACATCACTGATGACATCTCAAATTACATCACTGATGATATCACTCATGACATCATCCAGTGAATGTGTGTTTCTATAAAATGTAAATATGTTTTATATATATATTCCATGGTATATTGAAGAATAAATGCATTTACAAGTGCCTAAAGAAATTATTTGGTTTGTGCGTGACTGACTGTATAAGTGAGTAAATGAGCGTGTCTTACTGAATGCATGGGTTAGTGACTAAACTGTGTAAACGTATGTATGAGTCTCACAATTGGTGTGTATGCAACTGCATGGGTTGCTGAATAGCTACATGAGTGTCTATATAGGTAATTTATTTGTTGTCTGAGTATCTGCATGGGACCCTGAGTGTCTGTGTGGGTGGGTGGGTGTATGAGTCTGTGCATAGATGTCTGAGTGGGTGATTCGGTGGCTGTATGGATTACAAAGTGCATCTGGAAAGGGCTGTGTGGGTGAGTTAGTGTGTCAATGGGTGTATTGGTGAGTGAATACATGTCTCAGTGGTATATCTGTGACTAACTACATATGTTCAAAGCCACTATATGTGAGTGTTGGAGTGTATAAATGAGTATACGTGAGACTAAGTTATTTCAAGAGTGGGTGTATAAATAAGTGTCTGCTTCTATCAGTGATTGTATATGACAGTAAATATGTGTTAGTATCTGTATAAATAAGTGAATTGGTATGTCTGAAAATAACGAAGTTGGTGTGTATAACTGTATACTTGATTAAATGGGTATGTGATTCATTCTTTGCATTACTGACTAGACGCGTGAGTAACTCTATGGATGAGTGGCAGCGTGTGACTGCATGTATAGATGTAGGAGTGCATAATATAGTCCTCTATTGATGAGTAACTACATGTATAAGTGACTGGATGTGTGTGTAGACCTAGGAAATAGTGAGTGCTATGTAGTATATGGCAATCTTCTGTGCATGGTTTCAAAAATAGTAGTCAGCATTTTATAATGAGTGTATCAAAGTTTTTATTAGAGCATCAGTATGTGCATCAGATTGTCACGTAGATGATGTCATGAGTGATGTCATCAGTGATGTCATTTGAGATGTCATGAGTGATGTCACTGACCATGTCATGAGTGATGTAATATGTGACATCATCAGTAGTGCATTGCTGGCGCGCAAGTTATAGTTAGCTCAACTAACTATAACAGGCAAATTTCTCTGATTTTATATAACGTCCCTGAAACCTATGTTTTTTTGTGAATTTCTAAGGTTTTTTAAATGCTAATTCCTAACTATAACATCTGTGAAACCTATGTTTTTTTCAGTGAATTTCGAAGGTTTTTTAAATGTTAATTTCATATTTTAATGTTTATAAAACCTATATTTTTTCTATTTTATTTTTAATTATTTTGGAACTCTATTATACTTCCTTTTTTTAACTTTAAAAATCATGTATTTTCCTCTTCTCTTCCTTTTCTCACATTATCTGAACCATTTCTCCTCTTCATCTCCTTCTCATTGTTTTCTCATATTGGTTCTGATTTTTTGTATACTGTTATATTATGCTGTACTCTTTCTTAAACAAAATAAAACTTTATTAAACTGAAAAAATCATGTAATTTTTTTTTATATCTTCCCAAAAATATATGTATTTTCTTTTTTGGGGAGAAAACTGCACTCCCATACTGGTAGCGTACCAAGCTCCATCACCACACGAATCCTATCCACCATATTGCTAATCTCGTAAATGATGCACATTTAGTATACCACGAGTTCGTGGCACTGCATCCTGCATCAGGACCTTACAAAAAGTGCAAAAAGGAAGAAGAAATACAACATCATGCTGTGTCATGTGTGTGGTGTAAATTACCTCTGTGGAAGCTCCTATGCCTACATACAGAGAAAAATAAATAAAGAAACAAGTAATGGTTATAACGTTTCCTGTAAACCACAACAAGTCAAGTCAACGCCAGGGCATGTACATTATGCGGCATGCTGGTGGTACTGTGAGCCATTGAGCACAATCCATGCATGCCTGGGTGTATGGAGCGTGCAGCGTGCATAGTGGGGAGCACACACACACTCTCTTTACGTGAAGGAAAAGTGTAAAGTAAGTGGTTTAAAAACAAGGGTTAAAAATGCAGCAGTCTAAGAGGGATACTCTTGACATCCAGTGTCTTAAAGGGGCAATTCTGGTGATGCAGATACCGGCCATGTCACACTGTGATTTACCACCAGAAGTCTCACACTGTGGCTTAAAAAAGTGGCGTAATGAAAATGAGCATGTTCCCTACTCACCTAATGTTCAGGGACTACTTGCCACATGAGGGTTCGGCGGGTCAGTACATCGGGGGTGAGTCTAATGAATGTAGCTAAAGGGAGCACATAAGTAAAGTCTTTGAGCTTCAATCACTAGCAAGGTACTGGTCTAATGTGGATCTTTTTGACCTCCTTAATCGTGCTCACACAGGTAACACTCACCTCAATCTGCCCGTGTCCGCGTGGGAAAACCTACCCATCTCCGCCGAGCTCGAGTAGATGAATGAGCTCGGCGGTAGGTGTATTTAAACGAGCCGGCGTTAGCTAAAGCGTCACCACCTGCTTGTTTAATGTCACGTGATCGAGGCTGGAATTGTGGCGGCCATCTTAAGATGGTTAAAGGAGTGATCATGTTAATCTAGGTTCGATCGGTAAACGCTGGCGCTTATGTGCTAGGGAGCCTTGATTGTGAGTGCAAGACCCTTAAAGCTAACAAGGGAAGTACCCCGTCTGAGAAATGTAGTGCCCGCATAAATCCTGCGCGCCGGCGTTAGCTAAAGCGTCACCACCTGCTTGTTTAATGTCACATGATCGAGGCTGGTATTATGGCGGCCATCTTAAGATGGTTGAAGGAGTGATCTTGTTCCTCTCGGTTTGATCGGTAAACCCTGGCGCTTTGTGTACTAGGGAACCTTAATTATGAGTAAAAGACCCTTAAAGCTAACAAGGGGAGACCCCCGTATGAGAAATGTAATGCCCGTAGAAATCCAGCGTGCATCCCGAAATTACCGCTCGGTATAGGTGGTCACGTGATGTGGCCACTCACTGTGGCAGCCATGATGTGATGGGCAATGAGTGGCTGGATATCCGCTAAGAACAAGCTAATGTGGTCTCTTAGATGGGATATACAATTGAATTGGCCAAATTTTAATCTATCGTTAAAGCAGACCCTGGTGTATGATGGCAGGGAAAGGATACCAATGGAAGGCAAAGGTCAAGGGGGAGTGTGTTGTCAGTAATAGAGCGGTCATCAGGGTAGAGTGACACTGGGCGCTTTGCCTTTACCAAGGTTAGAACAAGAGAGACAGGATAGTCTATGTAACAATCAATGGGCGTTTGATTCAAAGTGAGTGCCAGGGGATGTCCTCATTAAGGCCCTGTTTGTCAGAAGAAAGGCGGTGGACCCATCTTTGTTCCTTCCGGAAAAGTGCATTTTTGGGGCAGTTCGGACTGGATTCTAGAACTACCCACTTTAAAGAGTCTTCATTATGGTTGGAGTCTACATAGTGTTTGCACATTTTTGTGTGGGTCTTTTTGCAGCGGAAATTGCTGCCAATTTTGTTTTGAAGCCCGGGTTCTGTACCGCAGTCTTCAAGGCAGCCTCTGCTGCTTGGATTTTTACTAGAAGTGCATCTGCTAGTCGTTTGGCTGTATTTACAATGAGAATGAGGAGGTCATGGGTGCACTTCCATGACACCTGTGACCATTCGACTTTAAATTGTCCGTGACCCGGGCTTCAAAACAAAATTGGCTGAGTTAAACAAAGAAATGGCGGAACATAAAGAATACCTCATGAATCAAAAGGTAGCGAAACTACAAAAAGACATCAAAAAGTTTTCAAAGGAGAAAGTCTATCCCTATCTAAAGGATGACTACGTTCCCCCTGGTACTAATTATAATTCTGATTCCAGCACGACTTCATCAAGGAGGGGCTCCAATAGTGGCTCTGACAGTAGCGGGGAAAATGATCCTGCTCCAATGCCTCCTAGGGCAAAAAGAGGAAGGGGACGTGGACAACATAACTTTCCAAACTATCCTAACCAGGGACAACCAGTGGGTCCCCCATTTTGGCAATACCCAGAATTCCCCCACTTCCAACCACCTTTTGCCCCACAATATCCTCCATACTATCCCCCACAAAACCCTACACACCCCCCTTTTTTAGGCAGAGGCTGGGGCAGAGGGCGAGGGCGAAAAAGAGGGAACGTACCAGAAAAGAGAGTTCAATGGGAGGACGCACGCCCCCAAGGGATGGACACGAGGAGCACGAACCGATCAGGACCAAAATGAGCCTTGTGGTTAATCTTTCTGATCGTCTCCTCACAGAGAAAGAGGAAGAGGTTGTTCAGAAAGGTTTGGGTTTTGTTCCCACCCCTAGGATCGATCTATTCCAACAAACTAGAGAAATCCAATCATTTTTTAGAAAATAGGATTGAAAACCTTCTTCGAAGGCAAGCCTTGCGAACCAACTGAAGACTCAGGCCTACATAATCCATCAACCTTCACACCCCATAACGGGATGGTCCCAAATGAAGTCTTAACTTTCGAACAAGCTGTTCTTAAAGACATCAACAAACTAGATCGACAGACACCGCACTCCAACATCTCTAGGAATTAGATGATTGTATTGAAATCACTGGCAGAAGACCCCTTGATTACCATCAAACAGGCAGACAAAGGGGGAGCCACAGTGTTAATGAATACTGTGGACTATGACTTGGAATGCACTCGACAACTCAATGATCAAAGATACTATACACCCATTCCGAGTGATCCAACCATGCGCCTACAGACCACAATAACAAGTTTGGTGACAAGCGCGGAATGTGAACAATGGATAACCAAAAAAGAGGCAGATTTTCTTATCAAAAAGGACCCAAGGGTACCATATTTTTATATACTGCCCAAGATCCATAAAGCAACCAGGCCAGTACCAGGGAGACCGATTGTTTCAGGGATAGACTCCGTATTGGAGCCACTCTCACAATTCTGTGACCATTTCCTACAACCACTTGTGAAATGTATTCCCTCATACATCCAAGACACCACGGATGTCCTACGCATTTTGGATAGCATCCAGGATACAGGACAAATTGATCTCTTGATTACACTAGATGTAGAAGCCCTCTACACGAACATTCCTCAGAGGGCCACTCTTGAGGTAATAGAGGAAAGACTGGGCTTAGAAGCTTGGGAATCCAACACTCCGCAGACTTTCATTATGGAATGCGCCACCCTAGCCCTCACCGAAAATTATTTTGAGTACAGAGGAAAGTATTATCACCAGACCCAAGGTACATCTATGGGCAGTACTTTTGCCCCTTCGGTGGCCTGTTTGTACATGGCGGAATTTGAAGGCAAACACATACACCATGAGTCGAACCCCTTTCGGGATAACATTAAAATGTGGAGACGCTTCATTGATGACATCCTCATCCTGTGGAAAGGCCCCCCGACCTCCCACGAGGCTTTCTTTGAATGGGTCAACACACTGAACCCTTACCTACATTTCACCATGGCCTCCTCGCCAAATGAGATCCCCTTCCTGGACCTAACAATAAAACTGGAAGAAGGGTCTCTTAAAACCACCATGTACAGGAAACCCACGGACCGCAACAGCCTACTACACCATAAGAGCCATCATCCAAGGGCCTTACACACTAACCTACCCTTCTGCCAATTCCTACGGATAAGACGCAATTGTAGCGATGTGTCCAACTACAAGAAAGAGTCCGCAATCCTCTCTAGGAACCTTCTAGATAGAGGCTACCCTAAGAGTGATGTTTTGAAAGCCAAGAAAAGGGCCAGGAATAATAACCGAGAAGCTCTCCTTGAACGACAGGAAAGAGCCACTGTTGAGAATCAACCGATCACCTGTGTGACTACCTTCACCCCGTTGTCCAATAAAATCAGGAATACAATCAAGCACCACTGGGGTATCCTCAACACAGGGGACATGGTTCTGGAACAACCAAGGTTTGCCTTTAAGAGATCACAAAACCTAAAGGATATCCTAATCAGCACCAGGCCCAAGAGTGTCAGGAAAGAAACTCAACAAACCTTGTGGTACTTGCCTCCCGTGACGGGCCATTACCCATGTGGCATGTGTGGTGTATGCAGATACACTTTGACTCTGAAGACCATACAGCTCTCCGAGACTTTCAAATGGGAGCTCAGACACCACACCAACTGCAACACGACACACTGTATATACATGTTAATCTGCCCGTGTGGTCTACAGTACATCGGGATGACAACCCGCCCCATTAAAACCCGCATCATCGAACATCGCAGCAATTTCCGCTGCAAAAAGACCCACACAAAAATGTGCAAACACTATGTAGACTCCAACCATAATGAAGACTCTTTAAAGTGGGTAGTTCTAGAGTCCAGTCCGAACTGCCCCAAAAATGCACTTTTCCGGAAGGAACAAAGATGGGTCCACCGCCTTTCTTCCGACAAACAGGGCCTTAATGAGGACATCCCCTGGCACTCACTTTGAATCAAACGCCCATTGATTGTTACATAGACAATCCTGTCTCTCTTGTTCTAACCTTGGTAAAGGCAAAGCGCCCAGTGTCACTCTACCCTGATGACCGCTCTATTACTGACAACACACTCCCCCTTGACCTTTGCCTTCCATTGGTATCCTTTCCCTGCCATCATACACCAGGGTCTGCTTTAACGATAGATTAAAATTTGGCCAATTCAATTGTATATCCCATCTAAGAGACCACATTAGCTTGTTCTTAGCGGATATCCAGCCACTCATTGCCCATCACATCATGGCCGCCACAGTGAGTGGCTACATCACGTGACCACCTATACCGAGCGGTAATTTCGGGATGCACGCTGGATTTCTACGGGCATTACATTTCTCATACGGGGGTCTCCCCTTGTTAGCTTTAAGGGTCTTGTACTCATAATTAAGGTTCCCTAGTACACAAAGCGCCAGGGTTTACCGATCAAACCGAGAGGAACAAGATCACTCCTTCAACCATCTTAAGATGGCCGCCATAATACCAGCCTCGATCACATGACATTAAACAAGCAGGTGGTGACGCTTTAGCTAACGCCGGCGCGCCGGATTTATGCGGGCAGTACATTTCTCAGACGGGGTACTTCCCTTGTTAGCTTTAAGGGTCTTGCACTCACAATCAAGGCTCCCTAGCACATAAGCGCCAGCGTTTACCGATCGAACCTAGATTAACATGATCACTCCTTTAACCATCTTAAGATGGCCGCCACAATACCAGCCTCGATCACGTGACATTAAACAAGCAGGTGGTGACGATTTATCTAACGCCGGCTCGTTTAAATACACCTACCGTTGAGCTCATTCATCTACTCGAGCTCGGCGGAGATGGGAAGGTTTTCCCACGCGGACACGGGCAGATTGAGGTGAGTGTTACCTGTGTGAGCACGATTAAGGAGGTCAGAAAGATCCACATTAGACCAGTACCTTGCTAGTGATTGAAGCTCAAAGACTTTACTTATGTGCTCCCTTTAGTTACATTCATTAGACTCACCCCCATGTACTGACCCGCCAAACCCTCATGTGGCAAGTAGTCCCTGACCATTAGGTGAGTAGGGAACATGCTCATTTTCATTACGCCACTTTTTTAAGCCACAGTGTGAGACTTCTGGTGGTAAATCACAGTGTGACATGGCCGGTATCTGCATCACCAGAATTGCCCCTTTAAGACACTGGATGTCAAGAGTATCCCTCTTAGACTGCTGCATTTTTAACCCTTGTTTTTAAACCACTTACTTTACACTTTTCCTTCACGTAAAGAGAGTGTGTGTGTGCTCCCCACTATGCACGCTGCACGCTCCAAACACCCATGCATGCATGGATTGTGCTCAATGGCTCACAGTACCACCAGCATGCCGCATAATGTACATGCCCTGGCGTTGACTTGACTTGTTGTCATTTACAGGAAACGTTATAACCATTACTTGTTTCTTTATTTATTTTTCTCTGTATGTAGGCATAGGAGCTTCCACAGAGGTAATTTACACCACACACATGACACAGCATGATGTTGTATTTCTTCTTCCTTTTTGCACTTTTTGTAAGGTCCTGATGAATCGCGGGTGACTTTACCCTAAGCGAGAAACATGTCGACCAGTCTCACTTCTAGCCTTCTCTAGGGTCACTCGACCTAACTTGCTGATACCTAGCGAGCTAGTTCCACCTTTTAATTGCAGCCAGGGGACCCCCAGAATAAAGTGAATTCCGGTACCCCTTGCTACATTTTAATAATTCCACTAAACAACATACCATCCCGCCCACACACCCCCACTTCACCATAAGGCTGTTGGATAAAAAGATCTCCGCCAAAGAGCCCCTCTTTGAGGTGAGCCCGTCGGGGATTGCACCGCCTCCCCGACGAGGAGCAAACGCCTATGATGAAGCATGACACCCTTCTGGGTGTGTGAGGCAATTACATCCAACAAAATGGATGCCCTAGGGTGTCTCTTATACACCTTGGTCACGCCAGTCAAATCCCCCTAGTCTGTCTACAGGAACAGTTCAGCAACCCCTCTATTGCGCCATTTGTATTAGACACGGACACATGCTGATACTGGACCTTCCACCATCCAGAGTGGTAATCGGTGTCCGTTGATCGATTGATCAATTCTCCTCCCTCTTCTTTGAAAAATACTGCATCCTGCATAACATCATATACGCATGAAGTTAACCCATGTACTACTTATGTATCTGACGGGTACGCAGTACCAAGCCACACGTTAAGTAATGTACATATGGGGTGATTCCTGCTGCGGGTTGCGTATTCGATGAGAACACACTGCCAGGTCCTATTTTTTGGTCTCAAAAGTATATCTAAATAACTTTAAACAGTATATAAGAGCACACGAAAATCTAAATTATTTCAAACATTTATATATTTCTAACTGTAATAAACTTATATTATGATAAATATATTTTGTCAAAATCGCGTCGGATGCGGCCTCAATGCGCGTTCAGTTTACAATTGCCATGTGACCTTAAAAAAAAGCATTTGATTGGTTCACAACACTTCCCATTGTAAGAGTTGTACAATCCCACCCATTTTACTCATTCTTTCTACAGCATTTGAGACACCTCTTCTACTTAGAAAGCTTTTTTGAAAAGTGTTTTCCTCTATACACACATCTTATACTACACACAACATGCAACGATCATCTTAATCAATATTCATACTCTGTACATTAGCCTTCCACGTGTGATTGCGATGCATCTCAAACGTTCCATCAAAAAGTAAATATGTGTTTCATGATGCACCTGGTGTGTGTGTGTGTGCACATTATTGTGCTGCCTTTCTGCCTGGGTATTTGTGGCTCTAAGGAGCATCATCAGCCACGGGCAGACTGCACATTCTAGATCACATGCCATCTCATTAATGATAGTTTGCGCCCTCCAGACACATGCTACACTAATCTAAATTGCACACTCTGTGAGGTAAAACTACAAAAGAAACACACATAAGTACGCTTCCTGGCCAGGCAGGGACTGAACAACGCCAAAGTCCCCGGAATAATTATCACACCCCTACGCTGCCATGGCGTACGCAAGCCCAGCCCACTTTGCATACGTATAAATAGGATAACCTTGAGGCCACACGTCCCTCTTCTTCCACACTACCTCAAATGATATGTCGCAACCACCATGCATATCACAATGCGCAATATAAAAAAGAAATGGATCCATGAGGTGTACACCATTCTGGCAATCAACATGGGCTCTAAATTCTAAGCCCTACTGCCCGTCGTCTACGAAAGGGATCCATGAGGTGTACACTCTCCTGCAATCAACACTCCATCTGAATTGTGAGCACTGCCGCCTGTAGTGATTGCTTACACAACAATGACAGCAGGTAAGCAGAGCAGCCTGGGTTCACAGGGATTTTAATTGAGCGTGGTGTGGCGGAAGGGATGGGGTGCATCAGCCAGACTGTGCATGTGCGATTAAGTGATATTGCCATGTGCTATGATGTCATCTTTGACCTCGTTCAGTCACATCTCTGTCTCATTTTAAAGACCTGCTGTACCATAGGGTAGGCCCGAGCCTACGGAGAGCGCTGCCCTACAGACACCTGTTGAAGGCGGGAGGGACGGGGTGCATCACCCTGAATGTGCACGTGCGAAAAAGCGATGTTCCTGTGCATAATAATGTGATCTCTGACCTCATTCAGTCACATCGGTCTAATTTCAAGGACCTGCTGGACTGTACTGTAGAACTGAGCAAGCAGGCAGAGCTGCCCTACAGACATGTGGGGTTGGCTTTTAGGACACTGTAGTGAGCTCCTTACTAAGTGTACATGCACACAGACTCCTGCCACTGCATTAAACTCACACATTATGCTTTTAGCATGCGCTCTGTTCCTTTTTATGTTAACGTTGGCATAACATAATATTATTTACCCTTGTGTATTCTCTGGCACTTCAACTCCTCTTTGAACCACGATTACCACTAACAGTTGGTTAATCGTACTTCAAAAATGAAGGATGCACTCAACTCCTATTTTCTATCAAGCTTGAGATAAACCTTCATTTACCTCCAGACGTTTCCACCATTAAATTATTTCTCGCTTTTGAGACATTTCATTGATTGCCAAAAGAAGGGCAGAGTGGGAGCTGACCCCGCAATGATGTCCTGGCATTCTGACACCTTCCATCGTGGTATGAAGACATGGTCCCCGACCGGAGACCAGGTCTACTGTACAAACATACCACGGACTAGGAGCTTGCACCAACACGTCGTGGGACACACCAGTGGTGGCAGGTGAGCAGTAAAGTCTTGTTTTGCAAGAGCTACAATTGAGCAGAGTGCTGGGGAAGGGGTTGGGGTGCAGCACCCTGGGTGCACAGGTGCATGCAAGTGGTTTTCCCGTAACTAATAATGTAGGACTATATTATCAAAGAATGGCGATAACATTTTCATCACTTTATCAACAGGAAACTACTACTAAAGTGATGATAAGTGGTTGATAATATGTTCTTGTGAATTCCCATAGAAGCCCAGGTTCACAACAGAACCTGGGCTTCAAAAGGAATTCACAAGGGCATAATATCAACCCCTTATCGTCGCTTTAGATGCAGTTTCCTGCTGCTAAAGCGGCGATAATGTTATCGCCCTTCCTTCATAATATGGCCCATAATCTCTGGCTTCATGCATTTAATTTTTTACGCACTTTATGAACCACACTCTTTCTCGCAGACCTCTGTGTCCTAGACAAACTGGTGACTGAGGGTAAACACTAAGGGCTGGGTGCAATAGGCCGACGCTCTGTCTCCTCCTCCCTCTCTTCTTATGACACTCCCTCCCCTTCTCCCTTCCACCCACTCCCACTCCCTTCCATTCTCACTATGGTCCTTTCATTCAGACTACCTTTCTTTACCTCTTCCACATAGCACATATACTTATTTTTATCATACTGTTCTATTAAAGTTACGTTTCTATTTATTTCTGTTTTAATAAAGGTTACTTTTTTTCAAATATAGGTCTTATTTTTCTGAAAACACTTGTCTATTATTTATTGTGAAAATCATCTGTTTATAGGAGATTTTAAGGAAAACATTATTTAATATTAGAAAGCACCTACCAAACATAATCTAACTGACTATTAGACAAATGAAGTCTGGGTATTGTACAACGGCAAGAGTTCTATGAGTGTATCACTTTATAACACCATAAGTACCGCCCGTGTGATTACAGAACAAATAGGGCACTGCCTAGGACCACCGAGGCTTCAGGGACTGCCGAGGCCCACCCTGCATATTTAAATAAAGACCCAGAGTGTGTCGATCCCCGGACTTAGTTGGTCTCGAACCTCCCTAATAATTAGTAAACAATACCTGGGAAGGTGGCTCTCCTGTTGGCTGCAAAACGTCTCTGTGCCCTTCCGTGTCTAATTTACATGTGACATTAAGATCCCCAGTCCTACAGAGACCCCACAATATAATAATTGGATTACTCACCCACCAGGGGCCTCATTTAAAGAACAGGTGAGACCCCACTTTTTTTTCTTGCTTTTCTCTCTATTTTTACCCTCCACATCTCCTCTATTACAGCGATACGAGGTTTTCCTCCTCTTGCTTCAGGTAGTTGAACAAGTATTTGCTATCACAGGGTGGAAGCCAAGGTCCACTCAGTAATAGCAAACACCAATGTCCAGTGAATGCACACCCCGGGACACTGTATGAGCTGCTTCTGATAGGTCCCCCTCCCTACTACCATGATTTATTTGTTAGTATAAACGCATACTAACGCTACTTACACACGTGTAGTATAGCAACCAGAATGTAGTGTAGAAGCAGAGGAAGCACAAAATCTAAAAATATAAATCCTACCAGAAGTTGGATGACATAGTTCAATGAGCCGACGACCCTGGCGTGAGTAGAAACAGCAACACAATGAAAACGGGTCTTCAGCACAATGCAAGCAATTTTGAAATATTGATGAGTGGTGCCTTCTTATTGCCTTCTCCCGCAGTAGATCCAATAAGTAGATTTATTACAAGAAAAAAGACACCTAAAACAACCACCAATAGGAGCAGACAGCAAATCAACAGTCAAATCCAGCACCGTGTACAAACTCCGCAAGGTTCCCCTGATGACAGCCCTACATTCTAACATTACATACTGAGGGCCATATTGTCAAGAAACAGTGTTAAAATTATTGCCACTTTAGTGGCAGGAAACTGCTGCTAAAATGATGATGATGGGCTTGATATTATGCCGTAGAGAATTCCAATACAAGCCCATGTTCTGGTGTTAACATTTGCTTCTAATTATCTACGGCAGGTTATCAAGCCCATTATTGCTGTTTCAGCTGCAGTTTCCTGCCGCTAAAGCAGCTATAATTTTAACACCGTTCCTTGATAATATGCCCCTTAGATTCAATTAGAATTACGTACTAACATTCTACTATGACTTACAATGGAATACTACACAGAGCACATGACTTTACTGCAATGAGTTCATGGTTTCATCCATGAGTATTGAGACCGGTAGGGGTAAGACTTTCGCTTCCTACTCCCTATATTGTATAAACCTAAACTAACACTTCTTCCATAAGTATACAACAGCGCCCAGAGCACATCACTTTACAGCAATTAGTTCACAATTTAGGCTCACAGTTTAATCCCTGAGTCTTTACACCAGTAGGGATGAGTAGTTCGCTTCCCACTCCCTATATACTATAAACGCATACTAACACTACTTACACACTTATACTACAGTGGCTAGCATCCTACAGTTTCCAGAGCTCATCACATTACAGCAATCAGCTCGATTTCATCCCCAAATCTTCACACCGGTATGCGTAACTACTTTGCTTCCCGCTTTCGGTATACCATCAACACACAGTAGCGGTCAGTAGTTCACTTCCGACTCCCTGTATGGTATAAACGCCTACTAACAATACTTTCACACGTATGCTACAGACATCAGACCACATCACTTTACAGCAATGACCCCGTGGTTTAGACTCTCGGTTTCATACCCGAGTGTAACACCATATCATATCACCACCATGCCACTTTGAGCAACACTGCACTTTCACACCGTTAACAGTGATAACTACCTACTGGTGACCGCCAGTAGGTAATCAAGAACAAATTACAATAGTTCCTTGATTCTTTTAGCTTTCAAAAATTCTCTCTATTACTCTCTTTCTACTTTTGCATATCAATAGTTTTTTAATATTCAAGTACACATCAAAGTCAGAAAAGCAACGTATTCTAAAAACACACTTTCTAGAACATTCTACAACATGTGGAGGTTAAAAGTTCATCCGTTTTTTTAAACCTAACCATATTTTTTTGCAACAATTTCTGGAACATTTAACGGAACGTGCAGGTTAAAAGTTCACGATTGTTTCAAGTTCGAACAGTGCCTTCCAAATGTAAGTAGCAGGTGTGGTTGAGTTGAGCAAATTTTATCCTATAATATGTACTCCACGTGCAGACTGCTTTTTCTTAACCAATCACAATAATATTTTTCCACAAAACAAATGTGCACCCTACTTTTAAAAAAGAAGGCTTTTCATCTCCCAATCAGGTACCGTTTTGTATGCGAAAAGAAACTAGTTACCCAACTTTAAACATATCTCTTATTCTACGAAGGAACTGCATGAGCTACAGACATCTTTCTATACCTTCCAGCTATACCTTCAAAATACTAGTGTGGATCATAGGACATAGCTATGTTTTCTGATGCAAGAGGTATGCAGAACAGAGATGTAATGACTTAGACCTAGGTTTACCTTCAACACCCTGACCTCATGATTGTGCACTGTGGTGGAAAGTAACAACCTAGGCACATTGACTGGGGTAGATTCGGAAATGCTTATGAAGGACACTTTTAGACAATTGATGTTACTTTTGGCTCAAACTGTCTTTGTATATTCCAATAAATGCCAAAGACAGAAGTGGAAATGGTCCAAACAATTTTGTCCTCCGATTAAAAAATCTAGAAAAAAAAGTTAACAACGCTGTCTCTGCATACCTCAACCACAAAACGGGGTCCATATACAACAACAACATAGGTTTTGATATGGCGGATATATACAGAAGTGATGCAGCACACTTTACAGATCAGGGAAACTGAGTTTTCCTGAATAACTTTAAGCTGTGCATCCATACTTATATGTAGCTCCAACTAATGAACACAAGGGTTCTTTTTAGAGGCACCTTGTAACTCACAACTTAGGCCCGTTATTTTGGGGCCATATAAAGCCAACTCCTGCACCCTCGCCAAAATGCTATTTCCACACAGCTGTGGCTCAGCGACCAGACCATCTCACTTTGCAGCACAGACCTCTCGTTTTGATCCCCAGCTCTACTCACCCATAGGGGTGAGTAGTTTGCGCTTTACAAATACCATGTTGATTTACCTTTGCACTTCCTATACAACACCACATAAGAGCAATACACAAGCTACAATGTTCTAAACAAAATTTCATACAAGTAGTTATAACTACATGCTGACACTACTTGCACAGATGTGGCACAGCTCAATCTAGTGTGCCGGTTTCTGTACAAACACATGGCAAACTCAATGACATTCTGATAAAATTGGAAAGATTACACAAACGGGAAGTAAGAAAGTGGTGGGAAGCCACTAGTCTTCAAAGTTATATAGAAGAAGACAGAGTCCCAAGAGAATCAAGGGTAGACACTGTGCCCTCCTATGAAAACACAGACCCACAGCTCCTCACAGATTGGGCTGAACATACGGCATTGTACGGCCCTTGGAACCCTGGGAATACTTGTTAAATATGCGTGGAGCGATCTTGAAAAAGCACTGGCAGAGATTAAAAAACTGGAAGAGGAGTCGTCTAAGGAAGAAGACATCAGTCGTGTGAAAGAACTTAAGGGGCAATGAAGGCTAGATTGCTGAAATATGAGCATAAAATAAAAACCAGGAAACAGGAGAAATTCATTCGAGATGAGAATGACTATCTCCTAGGGAGAATTCTAACTTTTGCCTGGAAATGTAATGCCCCGAGGAAGGAGTTCAATCAAAGATCAAAACAAGCGATGCCACAGAGAGTATAAACCTCAGACAAACATACAGCAAGAGGAGGTGAAAGGAAGAAAACTCCTTTTCATGACGAATTCTAGATCATATGCCAGTCATGGTTACGGGGGGAGAACATGCCCCCAGAAAGAGACATAGAAGGACCCGGGGGGCTGGAAGAGGAAAAACACCAGCATGTGGGAACAGCAGCAAGAAGAGATCAAACAAGCGGCAGTAGATGCCACAAATCTTACTGTGGTTAATCTTACCAACAAATCCCTTACAGACACAGAAATCAGAATATTGAGTCTAGGACTTACATTTTGTCCTACTAGTCATCTTGAATATACTCAGACTAGAATCAACCTCTTCAATTTCACTCGAAAATTAAAGTTGCACAAATACTTTAAGTTAAAATCACATTTGAAGTATTGCAAAAAAACGACCATTCGAATAACAGCTACGGATGCTCTCTGTGTAAAGTGGATCTTTTGGAAAATTTGAGATTGGAAGGGGAAGAAACATCAACTGTTGGCAACACCGTAGCAGAAAGAGCAACACGAGTAGGTGTAGAACAGGACAGGGAAGAAAGTCCGTTCAAACCTATATCAGTTTTTAATCCCCAAATGCCAGCTGACGCCATTGATGTTTTACAGAGGCCATGGTGAATGATTTGCTCAAGTTCAGATCCAATCAAAAAGGAAGAGGTGCAAAAAACAACATCACCATTCCTGAAAAAACAGGATTGCAGAATCTCATGAAGGACAAGACAATAATAATCAAACCCCCAGATAAGGGTGGGAACCTTGTTCTCCAAACTCGGGAAAATTATTGGAAAGAAGCACAATGTCAACTCTTTGATGTACGAGATTATGAAAAAACCAAGAGAAATCTATTATAACTACATCAAATTGTATGACACAGAAGAACATCTATTTCTCCATAGTAATAACCCGGTGGTCCCCACATTTTACCACATTCCGAAATTGCATGAGGACAATTTAAATCCACCTAGAAAGCCTATAGTATCCTCAGTCAATAGTCTAACAGAACATTTATCTATGTTCATAGATCATTTTCTTTTTCCTTTTGTTGCACAGCTGGAATCGTACTGAGGAAATATAAATGTTATGGTCAAGTTGTGTTCCCTAGCGCGTACCCCACCGACTCCATGTACCAGCTTAAAGTGCATGTAACTTCCCTCCTGTACCAGCTATGAAGACGCAAATACATTTGCGTCCAACGTTAACATGTCCTCTTTCAGATCCACCCTGAATGGATTAAATAGTCCGTTCCTAAGTATGCTATGCCAACGTCTCTTTGTAGTATACTCTACATGTTTTTCAGCTCTGGCAAAGTAGGCCCAGAATATCTGCCATCGAGCCTTTTCTCTTTTCTGACTCTGGGAGCCTCAGGCCAGGCTGCCCAGGCTGCCCCCGTACCCGTGAACTCTGCCTCACTTCTAGCGCGGCCCAGCGCGTTCAGCTCAGCCTGCTGCCTGCCAAGATTGACTATAACCTTCGAGTTATCTGTTCCGCTCCTCGAAAATGCATTCCTGCCTACTAGTTTAAGTAAACATCCTCCCAGCTGCAGAGCCAAAGGGCCGACCTGTCTCAGTGCAAGTAATTCATAGCTTCTGTTACCATGCTTCCATGGAAGGCCCCGTGCCCCCACGCTTCTCATACAGACACTCAGGCGCTTGTACACGCACTCACAGTCACAGTCAGTATAGAATAGCTTCTGCCCCAGAGACCTTTCTGCCCAGATAGCTCAGTTCCTAAACACCAGATATCAGATATGATAGAAGTACAAGTTGATCTGACATGCCAGACTTCTGTCTCTTTCCGTCAGTGTAAATGTCAAGTCCCCTGCACCCTCTGGTTTCACGTCAATCACAAGTCATGCAGCTGCGCGCGCATCCAAGTTTCCAATTTCTGCTGACATTGCAACATTTCTGTTAGTGCCACCCCTTTTGTGACACCTACCTGTGACGTTTCTAGCACACACCTCCAGTTCACGCCTAGTCCACGCCTTCTGATTACGTACTAGTAACACGTGTATACTGTTATCTTGTCTTCTCTCAGCTGTTACGCCTACTATAACTGTTTCCTATGACATGAATTAAGTATATAAGCTATGTACTGTCAATAAAATGTAGCGCGCTCTATCCCTTCTTCCACCCCTGCGGTGGGAAGAACATGATATTATGGTCCTGATCATTCCTTTTTGAGGAATAAAACCCCTAAGAACTCTAACACCACGGACTCTGGTTCTTTCTTTCCGACTTGAGTTATTATTGATTAAGTACTTACCTGCATAGAAATTAAGAGAGTAAATTAATTATTTACGTCAGTACATCAAAGATACCAAGGACTTTTTCAAAAAAAAGTATCTACATTGACTTGGGACTCAAGCTATGTATTAATTGTACTAGATATCACAAGCCTTTATACATGTATAGTTCATCAGCAAGGCTTAAAGGCTGTGCAATCCTATTTGGAGAAACGCCAGTTGTGATATGCAATGCATAACCTAATGCTTCTTGAGTGTGTCGAATTTTGTCTCAAAAACAAAATTTTTCTGTTTGAGGATCAGTTCTACAGGCAAACTTCTGGGACGGCGATTAGCACCTGCTTTGCCCCCAGCTATGCAAACCTGTTCATTGGCTGGTGGGAGGAGCAGGTGCTCAGAACCGTGGCGGGCAAAGAGAAGGGCAGTGTAGTGCAGTGGCACTGATATATTGATGATTTATTCATTGTATTGCAGGGAACAAAAGAATCAGCACATGAATACATCAACATACTGAACAACAACGATTTGAACTTATGCTTCTCGCGTACAGTTAGTCCAGTGGCAGTGGATTATCTGGACCTGAGGGTGTTCATGGAAAACAACAAGATACACACAGCACTATTCCGTATGTCCACTGCTGGTAACACAGTTTTGTTTGCCACTAGTAATCACCCACCCACATTCATTCAAAGCATTCCCTATGGGGAGCTCCTTAGGTTGAAAAGGAACAGCATGAGAGATCAGGACTTCAAAGCGGCTGCCTCGGAGTGCATTGCAACGTTCAGTGTAAGGGGCTATGACTTTATATTACTGACAAAAACACTGCAAAAAGTAAGACGCATTCCTAGGGAGAAGCTTCTGTTAGAACAACAACAAGAGAAAACAACAGGGGACAGTAGAGGCAAATTTAGAATGATCACTCCCTACTCTTCTGAAGCTAACCAACTCAAGAAGATGCTCAGAAAAAACTGTCATATTCTTAAAACTGACAATGTGATCAAGAATGACATTCTAGCTTAACCTTTGGTGACATTCAGTAAAGCTAGATCTTTAAAAGATATGCTAGTAAAAAGTCATTTGGATGTTGTACAGCAACGCACAAACACACTAAAGGAAATTAAGGGTTTCTTTCCTTGGAGCAGATGTAAGGCATGTGCTAGCAGTAAGAGGGTCTTAACATACACACTACCAGACACAGGCAAGATAAAAGAAATTACTAAGTTTATAACTTGCAGTACCACACATGCAGTATACTGCCTAGTATGCCCTTGTGGGCTGAAATATATTGGCAGCACTATTCATCAATTAAAAATAGGAATTCTTGAACACCAGAGAGCCATAGACAAAGTGGATCCTGCGTATCCAGTTGCACGCCACTTGCAAAATTTCATCAGAGCAATAGGAACAAATGACAATATTTTGGTTTAGATTATGTTCCAACAAATCGCGTGGAGGTGACAGGCTGCGCAAACTAAGACGCTTAGAGTCAATGTATATCATAGACCTTCTTACGAAGTATCCTAGGGGTATGAAATGTGGGGAGGAATTAGGACTACATTTAGGATCTTAAATGTACTGAATTTTACAGGATATCAGTGAATAGGTCTGTTGGGTTTTAGCAATGTGAAGTATAAGTAAACCGAAGTAATTGAGAATTATGAAGTATGATGTAATGACTTTTCATCTATCTCTCTTTTTGTATAATTTTATATAAGTTTATACAATTTTAATGTCCGTTTGATGTTTTCAGAAGATAATATAAAGCGATCTATTTAGAGTGCATGAAGTAGGAATAAGTAGAAGGGACAACAGCTGACCCACGGCTAGATAGAGGTATTACACTGCATAATATGCGGAGTATTAAGTAAGGTGCCTATAATATGGCAAATGTAAATAGTATCTAAACATAAAGTTTGATTTCAAATGAATTTTGCTTATGAACTGCATTTGCAGTAAGTGTAGTGACACGTACGAATGGTGGGTTTCAATGTGTAATCATTATTTGTATGCAACTTCAAAATGGCGACCATGTGAACACATGGAGATGTGTCCCTTCTTTGTTTTAATGCACGTGCACAAAGCTTTATTTACATGTCCCTTATTGTGTGCTGTGAACACAGAGGAAGGTTCTACGCCGAAACGTTTGTTTCTTTGGCTGCTGAATAAACAGTTTGGATGAGCCCCCCCCCCCCGTGAGGGCGGTAATTTGTTCGATGAATTTTGGAGGATTGGAGCGTCAATAATTAGTGGTTTTCCGCTAACGCAATTTGCACCCGCCTGCGAGTGCACCGTTTGGAACATTGTGGAAACGGAGCATTTATATATATATATATATATATTTATATTCACTGAAAAAAACATAGGTTATAGACCATATATAGTTAGGGATTAGCATTTACAAAACCTTATTTTACTCGCACAAAACCATTGAAATTCGCATATATAGTTAGTTGCACTAACTATATAACGCGCACCCGCAATCCACTGCTGATGATGTCACATATTACATCATTCATGACATGGTCAGTGACATCACTGATGACATCACTGATGACATCTCATTTGACATTACTGATCACATCACTGATAATATCATTCATGTGATAATACGATGAACCTCTTCAGACTCTAATATAACCTTAGATACAATCAGTGTAAACAGACACTCACAGATTGTCACTCATCCATGGAGTTACTCATACATCTAGTCAGTCATGCAAAGAATCAATCACTCCTCCATTTCCTCAACTATACAGTTATACACACCTTACTAATTCAAACATATTCTAACACATATTTACTCTCTTATACAATCCCTGATACAAGTTCACAATGATCCATACAGCCACTCACACAATCACTGGCTCTTACGCACAGTTATTTATATATGTCAACTCTCACATGTACTGTGTTTTACATATGTACTTACTTTGACATGTAGCACTGAGATATCCATTCACTCACCAATACACTCATGCACACAGTCAACTGCCCATGCAGCTGTTTCTACATGCACTTTTGAACCCATACATCTAGTGAATCAACTGCTCACACATCTATGCACAGAGTCATACACCTCCCAGCCACTCACACACATACTCAGTCTCCCATACATATACTTGGGCAACCAATCAATAACCCATATAGTTACTCATATAGCTTCTGATTAACACATGCAGCATTTTACAGAACAACAGACCTAATAATGCACAAATTAAGACAGTTTAGTCACTAACCCATGCACTCAGTAAGACACATTTAATCACTCACTCATACAGTCAGTCATGCACCTACTAAATCCTTCATCCAGACACTTATACATCCACTCATTCTTCAATATGTAAGACATATTTTAACTTTACAGAAACATACAGTCACTGGATGTTGTCATCAGTGATGTCATCAGTGATGTCATTTGAGATGTCATTTGAGATGTCATCAGTGATGTCACTGACCATGTCATGAATGATGTAATATGTGACATCATCAGCAGTGGATTGCGGGTGCGCGATATATAGTTAGTGCAACTAACTATATATGCGAATTTCAATGGTTTTGTGCGAGTAAAATAAGGTTTTGTAAATGATAATTCCTAACTATATATAGTCTATAACCTATGGTTTTTTCAGTGAATTTCAATGGTTTTTAATAGCAAATATCAAAATCTGTAAAATGTATTCTTATTTTAATGCAAAAATATATTTTATATGTTTGTAATATAATGTTTTTATTTATATAATTTTTTTAAATATTTTTTTTTTGTTTCGCTACCGGTCCGCGCACCGGGTAGTTTCCCGTTAGCTCAATTTGGTGCCACGACCCGGTCCGCTAACCGGGAAACGTTCCGTTAGCGCAACTGCCGCGCAAGAAAACAACATCGTGATGCGTGATCCGGACATTGCCTCGTAATGTGTTTTATGACGCATCGCGTTAGCGCACCCGGAAGTGCTCCGGATGATTTCCTAATGATGTAAGGCTAGGTCATATGACCTAAAAATAACACTTTTCATTGGTTTAGAAAATTTTTTTCCCAAATAATGAAAGCCCCACCTTTTTTCCTCACTCTGACTTTCATTTTTATGCGAGAAAGACCTACTTTGGAAATTTGCAAAAATGGCAAGTGTTGTAGCTGCAGCTGCTGGAGGCCCTCCACCACCACCACCAAAAAAGGATGGAGCACCTCCTCAGGTCCTCATTAATCAAGAGGAAGAAGAAGAAGAAGAAGAAGAAGAGGAAGATCAGCAAGTGAGAGTGCCGTTTTTGCAAGAAGAACCAAGGAGGTCCCATGTCAAAGAAAATTACATCTGGCAATTTTTCACATTTCCCCGGGGCCAAAAAAAAGTAAATGCCCGCTACGTTACCTGTCTCATCTGCAAAAAAGATCTGTCCAGAGGGACTGATAAGAAATACAGCTATGGCAATTACACCATGCATCGGCACATGGACAGGTGGCACCCTATAAATTATAGTGCTGTGCAGGTACGTGACCTGCAGGATAACCCCCCTCCTGTGGCCAGTACATCAAATGAAGAGGCAGTGACGGGACCAGAGGCGATGGAGACGGTCCCAAATATCCAGCTGAAGTTTGGGAATGTGAAGCAAGTGTGCATTTTTTGCGGCCAATTGATTTGCTACAGGGAGAGTAGCATACATTTAATCAACACAGCTATTGACAATCACAAATGTCCAAAACGCCCCAGAAAATAAATTATCGTTTTTTTTGTTGCTCCTGTTGAGCCCTTTATAATGAATCATTTTCGTTTCCCCCCCAAAAAAAACAAAAAAAATATAAAACCGTTCAAAAAATACAAAAAAATACAAAAAATGTTCAGAAAAATAATAAAAAAATATAAAACAACAAAAATAATTTAAAAAAAATTCTTTTCAGAACTACCTCCCCTTTATAAGAAATTGCTAGAATGTTTAGCACTCTGGCAACCTCTATTTCTTTTGATTCGCTTCCCGGTTCGCGCGCCGGTACGCGAACCGGAAGCAAACCAGATTTATTATTTTTTTTTTTTTAAAAGAAGAGTAAGTATAGGGGAAGTAAACAGAGAGTAATGTTAAAAGAAAGACAGCTAGAGGGAGTAACACAGAGATACTGTTTAATAGATCTATTTACCGAAGAAAAGATGTAAGAGGGTATAATTGTGAAAAACAAAATAGATAAGGAAATGAAAATGAATGAAATGAAAAGAGATTTGTAAAGCGCATGGCTGCCCTTGAGCGTCCCAGCGCTGAAACCAAACACAGGACCACCACCCAAATACAACAGAAACAAAAACCTAAAGGGGGAAGAGATAAGTTTTCAATGCCTTGTGGAAACGCACTAGATTGGATTCTTTCCGCAGGGCCATCGGCAGAGCATTCCATAATTGGCCTGCATTAATAGAGAACCGGCGACCGCCGGACTTCACCTTTTTGGCTCTGGGTATCACCACAAAATTACCATCATCCGAGCGAAGGGCTCGCGTAGGTTTGTAAGGGCGTACCAGGTCTCTAAGGATTGGAGGGCCTGATCCTTGCAAAGCTTTAAACACGATGCAAAGGGATTTAAATTTTATGCGAGCTCGAATTGGAAGCCAATGCAAGGCCTTGAGAGCAGGCTTAGCTGATGATCTTTTGGCGGTACCAGTGAGCATTCGTGCAGCCGCATTCTGAGCTCTTTGGAGCACATTCAAAGTGGATTCTGGTGAGCCAAGGAATAGGGCATTACTATAATCCAGCCTTGACATGACTAATCCTTGCACCAGTAGTTTCCGGGAGTTTTCAGGGAGTAGCGGGAGGATCTTCCGTACTGACCTAAGCAGACCATAGCAAGTCCCTGCCACTCATTTAGCTTGAGTGGTCATTGACAGTTCGGGTTCTAGCCAGACCCCCAGACTTTTTATTGCTTCTTTGGGAACTGGGGGAGCACCTAGACTATCCGGCCACATGGATTTGGGGAGTGTTGAACATAGATTGCCAAGAAGCATCAGCTCCGTTTTCGTCCCATTTAGTTTAAGCCGGGAATCCGACATCCATGACATTATGTTGACTAAACACGATGCGAACTTTTCCCCCTGGCTTTCCGAGAGGGACAGCGAGACGATCAGTTGAGTGTCGTCTGCGCAGGTTGCGATTTTCACCCCGAAGGGTGAAACCACAGCCTCCAGTGGGGCCATATAGATGTTAAAAAGCATAGGGCTCAATGAAGAGCCCTGCGGAACTCCACACTGAAGGGGGGTAGGCAGAGATCGAAAATTGCCTTCGCAAACCTGATAAGTCCGGCCACTCAAGTACGACGCGAGCCATTTGAGGGCCGACCCTCTCACTCCAATCTTCCCCAAACGGTTGATCAAGATATTATGATCAACCGTATCAAATGCAGCGCTTAGATCCAGGAGGACCACCGCAGCGGATCCTCCCGAATCCAAGATGCATCTGCCTTCCTCCACCATTGCAATCAAGGCCGAGTCGGTTCCCTGGCCAGGCCGAAAACCCGTCTGAGTACGACCCAATAGATCGTTAGATTCCAGGAAATGCGAAAGCTGGCGATTGGCAAACTTCTCGGCGATCTTATTCAGCCCGGGCAAGAGCGAGATGGGGCGGTAGTTCGCTAAATCGGCCGGATCAAGGCCTGGTTTTTTCAGAAGGGCCTTGACAATGGCTTGCTTCCAACTAGGTGGAACAATGCCATGGGTGAATGAAGTATTCAGCAGGTCGATAGCTGGGCCTGCAATGATGTTCGTGAATTGCTTGAGGATCCGGATGGGCATGGGGTCCAAAGGGGAGCCGCTCTTCAGGGCTGAAAGCTCCTCACAAAAAGCCTCCTTTGAGACAGGGGGGAAGCTATCCAACACCTTTGTGTCCAGTGCGGCCTCCGGAGCTGCTTTGTCTACCCTACCGGTGCTCCGAGGAAGGCTGGCTAAGATGTTCTGTATTTTGACATCAGTTGATAGTCGTGACCAAATTCTCTTATAGGTACGAGGTGCCCTAGGACCGGGAGGAGGAGGAGGGTCCCTCATAAAGTTCAATTCAAACGGCACCAAGAAGTGATCCGACCAGGGCATAGGGAGAGGAGGGCTCGTCTGAAGATGTGAGATATTAGAAAACACACAGTCTAACAAGTGTCCCTTCACATGTGTAGGTTCCTGATTATGGAGCCTGAGGTTAGCTGTCATAAGTTCCGATCTCAGGTCAGATGCTATTTTATCCTCCTGTAGGACAAAATGAAGATTCAGATCCCCCAATAGAATGAAATTGGGAGAGGATGCGGCTAAAACGGGAACATGGTCCAGAATGGAGGTGGAAAACTGTTTTATTGTCCCCGGGGGGCGATAGACCAAAATGCCCGAAAGGGAATGATTCGGCGATGACTGGATCCGAAAATAACAGCTCTCTGCATCTTGGATGGGCCCTTTATCTATTCTGCAAGACAGCTTCTCCCTGTGGATTATAGCTAAGCCACCTCCCTTTCCCAATGGTCTATGGAGGGACTGAATGAGATAGCCAGATGGAAGAACACTAACTAAGTCAAAATCAGAGTCAGCAGATGTCCATGTTTCGGTAAGAAACAAGATGTCTAAGTTAGTGTCTTCAATCAAATGTAGGAATTGTAATGCGTGTTTAGGCAGGGACCTACAATTCAAAAGCCCTAGCCTAAGGGGGTCTTTAGTAAGAGCTTTGTTTCCCCCAACCTGGTCCCTGAATGAGCAATAGACACATGGCATGAATAGGGCATCAGCTCCTAATCCATGATGACAATAACGCGAGTTTGACGGCTTTAAAAGGACTAATTCCTCTTTCGTGTATGTGGTGGGAGTGGAATCAGACACGGGCAGGGTAACTGGCCCTAGGCCCGTCCTGGCCCGGACGGGCACAGACGGGCTTGCCTCTGGCGCGCCTCCGGTGCGCCATCGGCGCGCCCGCTGCGCCCGCCCGCTGCGCCCGCCCGCTGCGCGGACGACGATTGGTCGCCATTTATGAAGCGCGAGGTGCAGGAGACGCCCTCGCACTAGACCGCTACGAGTCAGAAAGCCTACCCAAGATGGCGGCCGCAGTCGGCAAAGCCGGTGGTCAGCCCAACGTGACAACAGAAGCCCCCAGAAGCGCTCTGAGCCCCCACAAGCCCCCACAAGTAAGAGCAGTGAACAGATTGCTAATAATAAAATTCTAATACAGAACACAGTTCAGGTTTTCAAAATAAAAACGAAGCTTTTTTAAAACAATTCGAGGCTCACAAGAGCAGAGGGGTGTATGGCCAAACTCCCTGTGTGTGAGGGGAGCAGCCTGTGTAGGTAACGCGGGCAAACTAATGAGCCGATTTATAGCGCGAGGGGCAGGAGACGCCCTCGCACTAGACCGCTACGAGTCAGAAAGCCTACCCAAGATGGCAGCCGCAGTCGGCAAAGCCGGTGGTCAGCCCAACGTGACAACAGAGGCCCCCAGAAGCGCTCTGAAATGCCCCCAAGCCCCCACAAGTAAGAGCAGTGAACAGATTGCTAATAATAAAATTCTAATACAGAACACAGTTCAGGTTTTCAAAATAAAAACGAAGCTTTTTTAAAACAATTCGAGGCTCACAAGAGCAGAGGGGTGTATGGCCAAACTCCCTGTGTGTGAGGGGAGCAGCCTGTGTAGGTAAGTAGGTAAGGAAGTGAAAGAAAAAAAGGAGAGTAGAAGAATAATAAACAAGAGTTTCTTAGAGAATGTGAGTGAATGTTCAAATTAAGAAGAAATACAGTAAAGGATGTGGAATGAGAGGTAGGGATAGAACTGGACTAAAAGAACAATCCTGAGGGAAAGTGTTAAGAAAACAGTGAGTGAAAGTAAATAGGAATAAAACAAGATGTATGACAGAGACTAAGGTTAAAACATGTGGAATAACAGAGAGAACAAACAGAAAGCAGAAAAGAAGAAGTGACAGAAAAGGAATGATTGAAACAGCAAAGAAATGTAAATAACATAGTGTGCTTGAACTACAGGGAGAAAGCATAATAAACAAGAAGTGAAAAAATGATGAGTCAGAGACAGTGAGAGTAATAGAGACGGAGTGAGTGAACAAGAGTGAGGAACTATGAGAACAGAGGGACTGAGAAAAGGAGTGGAAGGAGTAGAGTAAGTAAGTAATAGAAAAAGGAATGAGGGAAGTAGCAAAGGCAGGAAACTGAGGATTAAAGAAATGAAGCAGTGGAACTAATAACAGTTAAATGTGAAAGAGATGTAACGGAATGAGTACTAAACACTTACCTTATAATTATCAGTAACTTAGTCACTTGTTATTTTTATACTTTCAATCTGTGAATGAAAGAACAAAAATTTTTAAATTGATAGAAGGTAGTAAAAGATGAGTGAGCATGAGACAAGATGAGTACATATTAAAAATCACAATTCAAAGTACAGAATTAATTATACATATTAAATGGTTTATTTTTGCTGTTCTCAGAATATATCAGATTTCACTAAAAACAGTGAGTTGAAGGTATTCATCATATAACAGCGGGGAAAAAAAAACACAATCAAAATGATTGTGTTTAAAAAAACCTATATAATATAACCAATCAGAAATCAGAACTCCTCAAAAGTAACTTACTTTCCATGACGTCAAAGGATGTCCTATGAACAGCTTATACTCTGTTGTGCTGTTATTATTTTCTGCCTGCCACTTTCTGAAAGATAAGCTCCATCGTTTTAAGAAAAATGAGACATACAAAGCAATTTAAAACAGCACACTAAATTACAGCAACACCTAGAATCATTATAGTCCAGTTACCTAAACTAAATTCTCACTTCTGAAAACAAGTCAAAAGGCAACATTGCTTCATAGTCAAATAGTAATCATTGCAGAAAGACCAGCCTTTTTTACATTTCAAATAAGCTGTGTAATATCCTGATGTTGTCAAAGGACCATCATGTCATATAATAGCTGCAGTTACAAATGTTCTTCCTGAAATCGACGACTGTGTAGCCAAAACATTTTTAATTATACTTGACAACTTATTTACATCCGGTTTATATAGTTGGAATTATAAAATGACATTTCACCCATAAGTTTCTATAAATAATGTGGACAGCATTGCAGACTTACATTACCTCTACTCCTTCTTTTGATCTGCTGCTTGAATTAGCTTATTAAAACAAACAATTTTCGCTCTGTGCTACACTTATCCACAAGGCTATATAGTGTAGGAGCCATTAGAACCTCTTGAAATTCCTCAGAACAAATCCCGAGATTCCTTCCCTAAAATTTTGGTTGTAAGAACACCAGGTAAGAATTTTTAAGGTGAAAAGGCAATCTTTTTTTGAAAGTTAAAACAGAATCATTGCAGAATGACCAGCCGTTTCCAGACTTCAAATAAGTTGTGTAATGTCCTGATGTTGTTGAAGGACCCTCATGATATATAATTTCTGCAGTTAGAAAAGTCCTTCCTGATATTGACAACTGATAAGCCACACATTTTTTAATTAAAGTTGTCAATTTTGTTCCATCAGGCCTACATCGTTGGAACATTAAAATGGCATACTGGATATATCTTCGTATAAATAATGTGGACAGCATTGCAGACTTACATTGGCTACACTCCATGTTTTGATCGGCTGCTTTTACTAGCTTATTAAAGGATACTGATTTACTGTCTGGCAAAGTTAAATATATAAATCTTTCTGAGTCTACACTAGTAGTACTTGATAACGTACAATTCTCGCAGTCATGCTGCCATTGATAAGAAAGGCCAAACAGATGATCTACATCTACACCTTCATCTTGCAATACATTAAGCATATACATTAAAAACTCCTGACAATCTTGCTGAATATTTTGAGAGGATTTTGTTTGACCTGAACATTTGTCTAACAGATTTCGAATTTCAGACACACTTTCTACCCTTGTTCTATCAGCGCTACATTTCTCTAACACAGAATTCAACAAACAGCAAAAACTTTGATCCGACTTGATCACAATCTGTTCTTTTAAAGTTTAAAGAGAAAAGACAACATTAACCACTAAATTAGCATAGCAGTTCACACCAGAACTATTTTCAAATTGAAAACCAACAACATCTTCAACAGAATTCATTTTCTTTCTGCTTACAATTTTGGGTTCATCGACTTTTGGTCTTTTTGCTACAACCTCCCTACTATTAGTGATATTTCTTCGTTTCCGGCCTATCACACGTTTCTCAAACAAAGGATATTGAGGCAAATGTGGCGCATACTCTCTTCTTAACCTATTGTATTCCATAACACAATCTAGATCCACACAAATGTTTGTGACATCACACTCAATCAAGTACAAACCCGATAAAGTTCTGACTCGTGACAATGCTACATAAGCCATACCCTCCTTGAACACAGAACTGCCAATATTCACCAAAGCACTGTCTACACTTAAACCTTGTGATTTATGGATTGTCACCTTATATGCCAAGCAAAAAGGAAATTGCTTACGGTGAACATATAAGTCTTTTACAAGCAAAAACCTAGCTGTCCAATTAGCTGTACTAACTCAATGCCATCAAATTGAATTTCTAAAAATTAAATTCCATCTTTATTTCTGTATTTCTCAAAATCAACATTACCCATTGATCCATTTACCAGACCTCTTTCAACATGTAAATTCCTTCTCAAAATGATACGCCAATTTAAGCACACATTGAGAGTCTTTTCAAAACCAGCAGTTTTAGATATAGTCTTCTCTAATGAATCCAATTTAGATTTCAAATTCTCAGACAAAACAATTGTTGCACCCATATGCTCTATTCTGTCAATAGCTTCCAGTTTCACAATCTCTTGGTTTTCTAAATTCAACATTTTTTTGTTGAAGATGGAACATTCTGCAAGAGTTGGCATCAAACATATTCCCGATTTCTTCTCAGTAATTTTATGAAAAATATTTTCTGGCAGAACGTCTTCTTCTGGATACAAATTTGACAGTAATCGTGCATGTAAAGCTTCTTTCCCATGCTCAGTCACTTTGCCGATTTTAACATCTTGTAGAATATTCTTGTAATCTTTATCCTTCGCCTGACGCATATTTTCACGCAGCTCAGTATAATTGAAGTTTAACCATATGTTAACGTTGCCAATGCTCCCTAGGCACTTCCTGGTATCTTCATGCGTAAGCAGTTTAAACACTGGTCGTCCTTTCACTGGTGTCAGCTGCAGAAGATCACCGACAACAATGATGTGTTTGCCACCAAATAACACATCATACTCTGTTTTAAGAACTTCCTGCATTCTTAAATGCACAAAGGCAAGCATGACATTGGAAACCATGCTTACTTCGTCAATAATAAGAAGTTTCATCTTCTTCAGGACTCTAGATACTTCACAACAAGCATCTCCCGATAACTTGTGGTATTGTAATTTGTTATCATGCTCCACTGGCAGCATCAGTAGCCGATGCAAAGTAATACCTTTAATATTATGTACTGCCAGTCCAGTTGGAGCGGTGACAACACAAGAAAGTGATGACTCAGTTCTTTTCTGCGGATAACATGAAATTGCTTTCATGAGGAAACTTTTTCCAGTTCCTGCTTCTCCACTCACGTACAGTCGGACAGGCTTCAACGACGTACATGAGCACTCTTTCTTCTCATGACTTAATCCATGATCAATTTGGCTGGTAACTTCGTCATATATTTTCCTCTGCTCAACGTTGAGTTGTCTTTCCAAATCTTCTAAGTTAACCACATCCCCCTGAGCATGTGCCATGGCTCTTTCGACTTCAATCATGGCAGTGGCAGCTTCATTTTCGATAACTGGTCCTCCTAGTGGATCCTGACTCAATGAAACAGAACTCTGACTGTCCTGAGAACTGTCTCTAGCAATCTCGGCTGCTATTGTTGCTTCCTACTCGATTTCTGCATTCAACATTTCTAGATATTTTGGAAAAACAGGACATTCTATGGACTCCTTGGCTGCATTGAAAGAGTCTTTGTAACAGAGAAAATCTCCAAGCAGTTCCTCTTCTGCACGCCAAGGCTTGAAAAGTTGCAAAAGAGCTAAATAGAAAAACTCTTTTCTTTCTGGAGATTCGCAATCCAATTTTCGATGATTTACCAAGAGACATTTTTTTTGCTTGACCAGACATCCCTCACTTCCAATTACAGCATAAACTCCTTTATCAATATCTTCTGTGATGTTCCTCTTGAAAATGTAATTTTGCAGAACCTCATACAGACAAACATTCTCCAGGTGACTGCTTCTATTTGGATAATATGTATCCAACATGTTGGTCTTCAAAATATTTGTACTGCTTGGCTCCTTCTCCGCCAAATACTCAATTTCCCGTACAGGTTTGAGAACTCGATTACGCGTTGCAGCAAGACCAAGACTTGCCCAAATGATACTCCTAGATTTGGCATAGAGACTTGCTGAAGATAACCGGTCAGAACATTCGTAAGCTCCGATTTCTCGATGCGACAACATCTTCAGACTGAAACTGTACAACTTCTTACTGAGGCTCTTTACATGGGAAATGTCCTCCCACATATCCTTGAGTTCTGTCTTTTCTTTTTTTGTGATGTAAGACATCACATACCGAGCCACAGCCATACAGTTGTCAGCCACAAACTGTATATCCATGTGAGCATTCCACATGGACAAAGTCATTGATGTTCTTGGACTCTTCGTTTCTCTTCAAATTGTATGTATTTTTGGGTGATTTCCTCGTCACATTATGTCACAGCGAAGGCATCAAATTGTTCACTCTTCCTTTAGTTATCACCGATCGTGGAAATCCAAAACGACATTTTGTATAGTACTTGTTCTTGTTTCTGAATTTACGATGACAGTACTTTCCACAACAATGGCTTTGAAACCGTAAAACTTGTTCTCTTAGACTTTTGTCTTCCTTTGTCTTTGGAACAGCACATGTAGAATACTGTTCTATGAAATTCATCACTAAGTCATCCGGATCTGTTCCAAATTTGGGTGCATCTTTGATCCATAGCAGCATATGTATATGAGGAGCACCTCGTGCTTGATACTCCTTTCTCCAGAAGAAATCCAACACCTCTCCAAGTGGTGGATTTTTCTTGTTCGTGATGAAAGACATCATAGCTTCAAATCTATGATTGAAGTACCCTCATACATTCACTGGATCCAAAGAGCACAGTTCTCCGGGTGTCTTGAATTCAATATTTTCAATGTTTCCATTTGCCTCTCGTAGAAATTCAAGTTAGTCTTCCCAGCCATACTCAGCACAGCTGAGAGTGAGGAACCATGTGGGAGTTCCTAAGTTCCTCAGCAAACATTTTAAGTCACCATGACGACGGTACCAATACTCATTAGTACCACGCTGACATGCCATCAGATTAATCTGGTGAGAATCCAAAATACTGTCTTGCACATTGACTTTATCCATAAAGTCCCTTGCTGAGATATTTCGCAGTTGTAGACCACTTTTCAGGATGTGGTTCACTGCATAAGACAGTCCAGACAGATCACTTTCAAACAATAGATGAACCAAATAGGGAATGCATTGACGAAACCTAGGATCTTCTGCATACAATCGTAAAGTCCGGTATTCAGAAGCAGGAATTTGATCAGGTCGCTCATCATATCGTCCTCCTCGACCTGTGGGAAATAACTGTGGAAAACACTGAGCTTCCAAACTTTCCTCCCAAACACTAATGGGACTCCCTTTGGCTTGTTTCATTTGAAACAACTCAATAGCATTCCCCATGACTTCCTTGGAATGCAAAGGATGAACACTATAATGTTCATATATTTCTTCATTTTTAGAGGCTTCTACTTTCTCAATTTGTCCAGCACACAATTCGCTGTCTTCTTCTTCACTTACTTCCTCTTCTGGAACACATACATTCTTGTAGTACTCTTTGTTTTTTATCAAATACAATGTTGCCTTTTTGACTTTCCTAACATCCACTAAATCTTGCCAGATTTTCTTACTCTTTGTCGGAACACCATTAACTAGGATAACCAGAGGTTCCTCTTCCACTTTCTCTACTCCAATTGTATTAATGTTTTTCTTCAAATCTAAAGGCAAATAAACAACTCTTCCCTTTAATCCTCTCTGTAAATCTGATGGAGGCAATTTCCCTGTCTTTGGCTCCATTCGTACAATAGCCTGAAAGGGATGCACAATTTGAATCAAAATTGTGTCATAAGTATTTAAATCCTTCAATTCAGAAGGAATGTCAACCAATTCCGGATTATTATGAACCGCTCTAGCAGGCATCCGGTTTTGGTTTAATTTGTTAAAACAATAAGTACACATATGTTGGTCCGATCCCAAATCAAAACAATTTTCTACCATCAAGTATGTAGCAAAATCCTTCCATTCACTATTGTTTTCCATTTCACTTTTTGCATATAAATCCACTAACTTAGTCTGATTCTTATAATAAGTCCGTCGACAACACACACAAGTGAAATTAGGCCTCTCACTTGATTTCACCTGAAAGATGGAAATTTCCTTGTGAAACTTATCTATATTAGAAATCTGTTCACTCTCTTCCACATTACCTTCTTCTACTGGGTCAATTTCAACATTGTTCTCTTTACTAGCAAAGTAACAGAACTCAATTTCTCCACAAATATTCTTCACATGTAGTTCTGAACCATGCAAAAGAGCACTGCTCAATTGTTTAAGCATAATTGCTGGACTCTTAGCATAATACAACATTCTCACTAATTTCCTCACTTTATTATGATGCACTGCTACCATCCTGAAATGATGAAAAACCGTCTGGCATACTCTTCTGGAAAGACAAGCCAGTGAATGCCCATGCAAACCTGTTACTTCTCTCACTCTGCAAGGATCTAATTCTTGCAACAACTTCATTTTCTGTTTTAAACTTTTCTTATTAAATGTACGAACAAAATCACAAAGCAAATTGATGGAATCCTGTTGCACACTACAAATACTACTACATTTCCAGGTGTAGACTGGTCCCTTAGGATGTCTTCCTAAAACCTCATAACCTAACACCTCTTCTGCATCTGCAGACACAAGTTTTTCTTTTTCAACTGGACAACCATCTTTTACCTCATATACTCGACCACTGGTGTCAACTGCATGCACCAAATCATTGTCATGAAAGTAACTCTTCTCATTGAAAAATGCCTCACAACTTGAACTATAAATCCATTCTCCTGAGAAAACTTCACAAAAATTACTACGATTAACTACTCTCTTCCATCTACTATTTGATTTGAAATCAGAAATTAACTTGCTTAGTTTCCTAATTCTATTTATTACCAAAATAAATAACTTTCGCTTAATTTCGAAAGCCTGATCAATAATTTTCTCTACATATTCTTTTTCTTATAAAATGTCACTTTCTGTTGGCCTTTCTTAAAAAATGTTAACAAATTGACAATTATCCTGTTGCGGAACATTCGCCTACGAATGTCCCTGAATTGATTTTCCCTTCAACTGCCATGCACAGACTTATCTCCTGCTCTAGCAGAAACTTTTTTGACGGGCCTTCCCTTTTCCTTTAAATTGTCTCTCTTTTTATGCACTAAAACATGTTCAATACTGGTATTTTTTTGTCTGCAAATTCTTTTTAAAAATGATTTTATTTTCTTACCCGGAGCTTTTTTGGCGACTTGATACGATTTAATCCTTGAGGGCATTTTTAAAGTTTTCTAAATATCTTCAGTTAAATCTGTGGAATTTTTTTAAAAAAATTGATATTAACCACTATTACCAAACAGTAAACCAATAACAGTAGGCAAACAATTAACACACTAGTTGTCAATTCTATCTACAGTAATTTAACAACATAGACAAAGGGGGCGTATTTACAAGGCACTTGCACCATGGGGGAAGTGAGTTCAAATTCCAAGAACACATAGGGTCGTATTTACAAGGCCCTTGCAAAAGGGGAAAGTGACTTAAATTTGCCAAGCAGACATGAGGGCGTATTTACCACACCCATGCACCAGAGGGAAGTGAGTTAAAATTGCCAAGCACACATGAGAGCGTATTTACAAGGCCATTGCACCAGTAGGAAGTGACTTGAAATGGCCAAGCACACATGAGGGTGTATTTACAAGACCCTTGCACCGGGGGGAAGTGACTTAAAATTACCAAGCAGACATGAGGGCATATTTACCACACCCATGCACCAGGGGGAAGTGAGTTAAAATTGCCAAGCACACATGAGGGCGTATTTACAAGGCCCTTGCACCAGCAGGAAGTGACTTGAAATGGCCAAGCACACATGAGGGTGTATTTACAAGACCCTTGCACCAGGGGGAAGTGACTTAAAATTACCAAGCACACATGAGGGCGTATTTACAAGGCCCTTGCACCACCATAAGGTGTGGCCTATCCAGAGGTATGCTGGATTGTCTGTCTGCCATGGTAAAACCAAGAAATATCTAGGAGCAAAAAGGCAGGTCTTGCAGTCACAAAAGTTTGTTTGAGGTGAGGCCTACTCAGGGTTGCAGATTACATTTTGGCTTGTTGAAGAGTACAGAGGACATAATACATGTGCAGGCCAGCAGATGAAGTGAGTCATGTCCACCGCACACTTCAACAAAGGCCAGACCTCCTCTGTCTCCCTGGACAGGCCTAAACCTCATCTGCACAATATGATTAGTAATGTTAGGAAACACAGGTGATGTAATTGAAAAACGTGCACATATTTTTGCTCATTTCACAATCACATCACCTGTGTTTCCTCAGCTTAGGTATCTCATTGAGCAGATATAGTCTAGCATATCCAAGAGTACCCAGAAGGTGAGGACTGTATGAAGCAGTGCAATGTACATAATTCTCCTCCTTTGACAATTACAGAAGCCTCAGCATATCCATGCCCCCTAAACAGTCCTAAATGTATATCATAATTATCATAGTGACTATGAAACTCTAGCAGTACATATTGTGAAACCTAAATGACTTCAAGAAACGAGTTTTTAAACCGTCAAACAAGCAAATTATTCTCCCATATTCATGTTGGGAAATGAAATATTTATTTAAAAAAGCAGACCCCATGTTGTCCTTCTCATAAATGTGAAAAGTATTTCTTTTTAAAAAAAAACGATTTTCTGGTCATAATTTGAAAACACAGCACAGCTCCTATGTACAAGCACACCCTAGCTGGCTTCCTTATTTTCTCCAAAAAGCATACTAATCTCTTTCTAAATTAAATAAATCTTTTCTCGACTTAGCACGATTTTTAAACACATCATGTAAGCAAATTAGTCTCCCAGATTCATGGGAGAAGTACCTTAAAATTGTCTAGCACACATAGGGGCGTATTTACAAGGCACATACACCAGGGGAAAATGATTTAAATTTGCAAAGCACTCATGAGGGTGTATTTACAAGGACCTTGCACCACCTTTAAAGTCACTTTTAAAATGGGGAAAATGACGTGAATGTGTCTCATAAGCCTTGTAAATATGCCCCCATGTTGACTATGTAACTCTTGCAGAACATATTGTGAAACCTAAATGACTTCAAGAAACGAGTTTTTAAACCAACAAACAAGCAAATTATTCTCCCATATTCATGTTGGGAAGTGAAATATTTATTTAAAAAAGCACACCCCATGTTATCCTTCTCATATATGTAAAAAGCATGTCTTTTAGTTAAAAAACTATTTTCTGGTCATAATTTGAAAACACAGCACACCTCCTATGTACAAGCACACCCTGTCAGTACTAATACTTCACATTATCTATAATTATAATTTGTCAAAGACGCAAAATCTTTTTGGAAAAAAAAATGAAAACACTTGACACAAAACAACATTTTTAAATGCACAGCTGGTTTCCTTATTTTCTCCATAAACTATTCTAGTCTCTATCTAAATTAAATGAATTTTTTTCTCACCTTAGCAAATGCTTTTTGAATTTCAAAACAGTCTCAGACACACACCAATTTTTCTTTAGCAGAGCAAAGGGTATGCACTCCAGAGGCTGCAACCGACAAAGGCACAGAAATGCTGTATTTCATCACACATATCTCTCATGTCACCCAATCAAAACTCTTCCCTCACTTTTTTCAAATCAACACCCTTCCCCCCTCTGCCCTTTCTGCCATTTTTCCATAGCAACTACCTCCTGAAAGACCTCTCATGTTTACAAGCTCACACAACAATGTTTCAAATGAACTCTTAACTCTCAGTACACCTGCAAATCCACTGCAATGTTTCTTAAAATCATTTTTTCTTAACCATTCAAATTACATCTTTCAAAGAACACATTCATGCACCCTAACTTTCTGTTTTCAGAAATGGAAATCCACCAATCACTGCTAGTGAATCATTAGCACTGAAACTCCACAGTTTTCTTTCTTTACAAACTCCTACTGTTTCAACTGCCATTTCATTCCCACACTTCATCTGACTGCAGCAGAAACTCCTCTCACCATGTTTTCTGTCTGGATTATTGGACATAGCTACATCCACTGGGCTCACAGGTATGCTGATAACAGAAATTTACACAACCTCAATTTACAAAATGTGGAAATCAAATGGATTGGCCAAAGAGGATTGAGATGTCACCAATTGATACCATTGGTGAAAACCTTTTTACATTTGCCAAACCCTGACCTCATAATAGTGCACTGTGGAGGAAATGATTTGGGCACTTTGACTGGTGTAGGTCTGGAAATGCTTTTAAAGGACACCTTTGAGCAACTGATGGCACTTTTTCCTCAAACTGCCTTGGTCTATTCCAATATATGCCAAAAACAGAAATGGAGGTGGTCCAATCAATTTTGTCCACAAATTGAGAAAGCAAGGAAGCATGTAAATAAGTCTGTTTCAGCTTATATGAGAGACCATGGAATGGGCGCCATCTACAACAATAACTTGCGTTACTACATGCAAGATATCTACAGAGTAGATGGTGTGCACTTCTCAGATGAGGGAAACAGAGTTTTCATACCAAATTTAAGACTGTGTATTTTCTAGGTACTTATAAGTACCTAGAACTTACACAGAACCCAAAAGCTCTTTTCAGAGCTACCTTAACTATAATTACTCTTTTTAAATTTCGAATGTACTTCCAGCAAGACAGGATTACTTTGTATGCAGTTGCAATGAATAAGTCAAACAGTTTTGCATTATAAGAATGTAAGTCCAAAACATCAGATATAGAACCTAGAAAAATATGCAACGATGAAAATGGTTCAGAAAAATACGCATACAGTATTTCCAAACTGATTTCCAAAAGGTGATAACTCGTGGGCAATCAAATAAGAGGTGTTTAAGCGTGCCTGGGTGAGATGAACAGGACCAACAGAGAGGTGAGGAGGAAGGGGAGAATGTGGCAATGCTAACAGGGGTAAACAGAGCTCTGTGGTAAATAAAAAAAAGTGATTGAGTAATACGGGCCGAAACTGAAGTCTTAAACAATTTGGACCATAATCGATCCCAAGTATCAATAGATAATGAGAAAGAAAAATCAGTTTCCCAAGCAACTTCATTAACAGATTTAGGTCTAGGACCAACATTCTCTAATAACATTTTATAAATCAGAGCAGCTTTGGGTATTTGTTGAGTGAACAAAGGGTATAGAGGGGTGGAAGGAGTAAGTGTGCAGACATGGTGGAATTTTGTGTGTGATGAGCATAGAATTGCTATTGCTTCTTCTACATCTGTCACCTTAAAAATTAAGTCTGATCTTACCTGGCTACCTTTCTCCACCTTCTTACCCTCTTCTCCCCCCCCTTAACCCCCCTTCCTCCCTTTCTCTTTCTCCTTTCCTTTTTTCTCTTTCCTTCTTTTTCTTCTTTCCGTCTCTTTATGGTTCTCTTCAATTACATGATTTTACTTCCTCGTTTCTCTTTCTCTATATCTCAAAAATTTTCTTTCATGATTATTTCCTATTAACTTTGCATTATCCTATGTTGTAATATTTTGATGTATCATTTTTCTTATGCTCAATAAAACTTTATTAAACAAAAAAAAAAAATTTCGAATGTACCTTTTTTCACTAATTTTCACTTATGTTCGCTTCCCGGTTCGCTACCCGGTTTGCGTACCGGCAGCAAACCGCGCAAAAAATAAAAAAAAAATTTTTCCAACATATATGAGCCTCCTCAACCACCCTCAGAAAACCTAGGGGGTCAGGATACGTCTCCCGTGCCCCCTTATACCCATTTCCCGCATTGTTTTCCCGCCATCTTGTGATTTATTTCATCCAAAACACAAAATGGCGAACTCCCGTTACGCTACCGGTGAGCTACCCGGTTCGCGTACCGGGAAGCGCTTCTACCGCGAAAAATCGATTTTTTTTATTTGCCCCACGGGACCCTTTAATAACCCCCACATCATTCCTAGGGGGTCAGGAGGGGTCTACCTTGCCCCCTTTCATTAAAATCCCCCTTCGTTTTTCTCCACCTCTTGTCTCTTGATCCTACCGAGAGACAAGATGGCGGCAGGTCCGGACTGTTTAGAATGTTCACAGACACCGGAGAACCAATCAGCTTCGCTTCGCGAAGTTCCGTTACGCGTCAGGTACGCGAACCGGAGCGCTAACCGGAGCGCTGTCACAGATATATCTGTTTTTTAAAACGTTCATTTCTCAAAATCCACTGGAGCACATATATTGAGACATAGCAAAGGCACGTCGGGCAAACCATATCTACAATTTTGCCAAGTTTCGTGTAAATCCATTCAGCCGTTCGAGCTAAAAGTGATTCCAACAGCCCTATGGAAAAATGAATGGGAAAAACGTGTTTTGGGACCCCCCTTTTTTCTCGTCCCCCCCTTGACGACACCCCCCCAAAGTTTCAGGGGCTGCTCAGAAACAAAATGTGCCATTTTCCTGAAAATTTCAGCCAATTCCGTCCACAAACGCTAAAGGTTTTCGACATAGGATTTTTTTCCTATGGGATTTCTGAAAATTCTAACTATATATACCTACTGGCGACCGCCAGTAGGTAATATATATATATATATATATATATATATATATATATATATATATATATATATAGTTTCAAACAAAGTGGCCACGAGCTCAGCGGAGCACTCAACGGCTTACCTCCCATACGGGACTCTAGATTAACCTGCTTCACTTTTGTAATTTGCTGAGCCTGACGCATTTCGAGGTGAAACCTCTTTTTCAAAGGCTGCTTTCTGTGCACCTCATTTTCAAAGGCTGCTTAATGTGATGAGAGAAGGCGAGACGAGTGCTCCGTTTGTTTCAAATGTTTTTATTGGTTACTGGCCCCCTCGTTGGCCTGCTGATTATCCTGATACCATATTGCATTCTGGGACATATAGTTCCTCGAGCATGTCATTATTTCCCTGAGTGGGTCCCAAGCACCTGATTCAATATTGCACATATATTTTTGAAGTCCTTTAGTAGGAATGATGCTGGTTAAATCTTTGGCTCGCCGTGCTGATCGATTGTTGGACCAGTTCCCAATCTCAGCCTCTCCTGGATAACAAGATGGTGGTATAATCGGTTTCAAACAAAGTTCCCACGAGCTCAGAGGAGCACTCAACGGTTTACCTCCCATCCGGGACTCTAGATTAACCTGCTTCACTTTTTTAATTTGATGAGCCTGACACGTTTCGAAGTGAAACCTCTTTCCAGAGGCTGCTTTCTGTGCACCTCATTTTCAAAGGCTGCTTGATGTGATGAGAGAAGGCATACTGAGGCCAGCGGTAGCGCCACCATCCAAGCACCATCAGCGATTTGGCAACACACCAGTTTTTACCGCAATTTCGATTTGCAATATATATATATATATATCTATATATATATAGATATATATATATATATACTCCAAAACTGCAGATTTCCAATTTTGTGAAGAACCCCACGGACATTTGTCTTAAAGCAAAAATTCATTTAATGGCAGCATGCTGACAGCAACAGCTTCAGAGAGGCAAAACAAATCCGCCAAAGTGGGAGCCAGACGCGTTTCAGGACGGGTGTCCTTTCTTCAGTAGCTTCTAGGGAGGCAATGGGGAAAAGCGTTTTCTAGCACACCTGGTTCTTGAACACCTCCCCGCCCCAAGGGGCGTGGCCTCGCAGCATTGTGGGAGATGCAGTCCGTGCCTTCTTACCTCAGTGGGTGCTGTTTCCTCAAGCGCAAATGTCATGAATAAAAGGCATGCTTCTTTTGAAAGTTACTGTCCTGCTTTATTGTTGCCATCTGCACGAGCAAAAACACCACTCTGCAAGGTGCCAGCCCGAGTCTGTCCCATGTTGCAGCCGCACTGTGCAGTGCAGCCCTGGACCCGCTGACAACAGCAGTAGGCTCTTCACACGACCCGGACAGGCCGTTATAAATTCCAAAAATGCAGACTTCCAATTTTGTGAAGAACCGCACGGACATTTTTCTTAAAGGAAAAATTAATTTAATGGCAGCATGCTGACAGCAACAGCTTCAGAGAGGCAAAACAAATCCGCCAAAGTGGGAGCCAGACGCGTTTCAGGACCGGTGACCTTTCTTCAGTGGCTTCTAGGGAGGCAAGGGGAAAAGCGTTTTCTAGCACACCTGGTTCTTGAACACCTCCCCGCCCCAAGGGGCGTGGCCTCGCAGCATTGTGGGAGATGCAGTCCGTGCCTTCTTACCTCAGTGGGTGCTGTTTCCCCAAGCGCAAATGTCATGAATAAAAGGCATGCTTCTTTTGAAAGTTACTGTCCTGCTTTATTGTTGCCATCTGCACGAGCAAAAACACCACTCTGCAAGGTGCCAGCCCCAGTCCGTCCCATGTTGCAGCCGCACTGTGTAGCGCAGCCCTGGACCCGCTGACAACAGCAGTAGGCTCTTCACACGACCCGGACAGGCCGTTATAAATTCCAAAACTGCAGACTTCCAATTTTGTGAAGAACCCCACAGACATTTTTCTTAAAGCAAAAATTCATTTAATGGCAGCATGCTGACAGCAACTGCTTCAGAGAGGCAAAACAAATCCGCCAAAGTGGGAGCCAGACGCGTTTCAGGACGGATGTCCTTTCTTCAGTGGCTTCTAGGGAGGCAATGGGGAAAAGTTTTTTCTAGCACACCTGGTTCTTGAACACCTTCCTGCCCCAAGGGGCGTGGCCTCGCAGCATTGTGGGAGATGCAGTCCGTGCCTTCTTACCTCAGTGGGTGCTGTTTCCCCAAGCGCAAATGTCATGAATAAAAGGTATGCTTCTTTTGAAAGTTACTGTCCTGCTTTATTGTTGCCATCTGCACGAGCAAAAACACCACTCTGCAAGGTGCCAGCCCGAGTCCGTCCCATGTTGCAGCCGCACTGTGTAGCGCAGCCCTGCACCCACTGACAACAGCAGTAGGCTCTTCACACGACCCGGAAAGGCCGTTATAAATTCCAAAACTGCAGACTTCCAATTTTGTGAAGAACCCCACAGACATTTTTCTTAAAACAAAAATTCATTCAATGGCAGCATGCTGACAGCAACAGCTTCAGAGAGGCAAAACAAATCCGCCAAAGTGGGAGCCAGACGCGTTTCAGGACGGGTGTCCTTTCTTCAGTGGCTTCTAGGGAGGCAATGGGGAAAAGCGTTTTCAAGCACACCTGGTTCTTGAACACCTCCCCGCCCCAAGGGGCGTGGCCTTGCAGCATTGTGGGAGATGCAGTCCGTGCCTTCTTACCTCAGTGGGTGCTGTTTCCCCAAGCGCAAATGTCATGAATAAAAGGCATGCTTCTTTTGAAAGTTACTGTCCTGCTTTATTGTTGCCATCTGCACGAGCAAAAACACCACTCTGCAAGGTGCCACCCCTAGTCCGTCCCATGTTGCAGCCGCACTGTGTACCGAAGCCCTGGACCCGCTGACAACAGCAGTAGGCTCTTCACACGACCCGGACAGGCCGTTATAAATTCCAAAACTGCAGACTTCCAATTTTGTGAAGAACCCCACGGACATTTTTCTTAAAGCAAAAATTCATTTAATGGCAGCATGCTGACAGCCTTTTTCTAATCAAGGGTGAGAGAGGCGGATTTTGGATCCATTCACTTTCCAAAAATAGCATGAATTCATCAAGGGGGAATGGAACACTTGTCCTGCTCGACCACTGGGTATACAGGAAATGAGGTTGTCCCAGTTGAAAAAAGGCCCTCATGCACGTGATGGGTATGCTGGTATCTGAAGCGGTATATGTTGGTTCTCCGCTTTAAGATCACGTCAGTGCATAATCATTGGGTCTGATTTTGTTTTATGCAGCCTCCACCATGAGGTTTTTACCCAAGGTTGACACAGTAGTGAGCCAGTGATAAAAAATGGGTTGTGTTAAAAAGATCTCAACCTAAGTACTACTACTTTATTCCGACTTGGTTGTAGGTCTAATGAACTCTATAAGAGTGCTTCAACTTGGACTAAGTTACGAGTACCGGATGCACTCAGAGTGGTTAAAATTGGGGGTGGAAAGGAAATTGTGAAGGTATCTAAAAAAAGGTCGACATGTTTCTGCCTTAGTCTGCCTTGGTATAGGGCTTACGGGCATTCATCAGGACCAGTGGTTGGGAAACGAGAGGTTTAACAAAAATTTTGCTCAAACGTGAACGAAAAAGGTATGAACCTGTTTCTTCGGACTGGAGGTCTTACGGTACCTGTAAAGAGTAAGCACATGGTTTCGGCATACATACAGGGTTCGGGGAAGGGGGGGACATGCATACCAAGCAGAACGTTGCTGCTGCTATCTGTTCACACCAGAATATATAAACAACTAAAAAATGGCAATACTTTAAAAACCGGTTAACAATCATGGCAATGTCAACTCTCTCTTTTTCTCTCCATACTCATGCAGCGGGTTTTTAGCGTGCTATTCGACAGTGGTTACATGGTGTTTGTGTCGATCAAGAACGCCATTATTGACTACAGTGGTGGGGGTGGTGAGCCAATAGAGGCTTACTATGCGATACAATGTGAGTGCTCAGCAATTGTTACCTTGCGCATTTAATTAACACGCTCCTGTCGGATCGTAGAGCTCTTGGAAGGGGCTAGAGGATAAAGAAGGGGAGGTTAGCATGGGTGGTATGTAATACTTGCGGTTGGTGGAGACACCTTCCTCGGTCTCGCTACCTGTTGCACCCGATCCTCAACTTGCTTCGTCAATGCGCTGCTCTGCCCTTACTGATCCGGAAACGATAGATTCCGTTTCCGGGTCGCTTTTATACGGAATGATAGGCCCTGTCTGTGAATCCCGATTGGTTGGTTGTTGTTTCTATGGAAACCTCGGGGAGTTGTGTAATAATTTATTTATTTGCCAGCGCTAGCCAAGGTATATTATCATTCAGACCATCGCTGTCAGTTTTGAGCCTATGCACCCATCTTTGTTCTTTTTCGAAAAGGACTTTCTCGGCGTTGTGATCTTTGTTTGGCAAGGTTTCAAGGATGACCCACTGTAAATCTTGGATGGTATGGCCTTTTTCCAGATAGTGAGTCGCCATCTTCGTAGTGCTCTTTTTGCACTTTACATTGCTTCTGTGTTCGCACAGTATTTGTTTGGCTTTCCTGCAGATCATGCCTATGTATTTCAGGTCGCATGGACATGTGATCATATAAATCACATGTGTTGTATTACAGTTAGTGTGGCTGTTTAGGGTCCATCTAAAGTTGGGGAGTAGCTGGAGCTCTTTTGTAGGTTTTGTCAGACCGCAGACGGAACACGATCCACAGGGGTAATGTCCTTGTACTTGTGGATTCCCCCATAAGTTAGTATGTTGTTTTGGTGGTTTTGGTGGTGGTCTCGTGTGCACCAGCATGTCTTTTAGGTTTCGGCTCCTTTTATTTGCAAACCTTGGTTTCTCCCATGTAAGGTTGCCCAATGTTAATATGCGCCAGTTCTTGTTCACTATTTTCTTGATGTTGTTCGTCATGGCACTGTATGTCGTGAAACATGTGAGGACATCCTTCGGTTGGTCTTTTGGGGTGCATTCGAGCAGCGCCTCTCTGTTTTGATTCCTAGCACGTTTTTTGCATTTGGCGATTACTTTTTTAGGGTAATCGCGAGCCTCCAATTTTTTACAGAGATCATTAGCTTGTGTTTTGTACTCTTTTGTGTCACTACAATTGCGTCATAACCTGAGGAACTGGCTGTATGGTAAGTTCTCTCGTAGAGGTCGGGGGTGAAAGCTGTTGAAAGATAACAAGCTATTTTTCGATGTAGTCTTGAAGAAAGTACGAGTTTTTAGGGTGTTGGCTTCAGCATAAATCGTGACATCTAGGAAATCAATGCTCCTGTTATTGGCACACTAGGTGAACTTTAAACACTCATCTTTTTGGTTGAGCCAGTCGTGGAATTCTATTAGTTTTTCTTGATCTCCCTTCCAGATGACAAAAATGTCATCGATGTATCGTTTCCAAAAAAGGATACATTGATGATAGGGGTTGTTTGCTGCATCCAGAATGTGTTTGTCCTCAAAGGTACTGACATACAGTCCGGCCACGCTCGGGGCAAAAGTACTGCCCATCGAGGTGCCATGACATTGGAGGTACAGTTTGTCTTTATACTGAAAGAAATTTTCCATCAGTGCCATCCGGCAGCACTCCAGGACGAAGTGTCTCGGTGTTTTGTATGTCCAAGTGGTGCTGAACAGGATGCTTTCCAAGGTTTCCATGGTTTTCTCTTGTGGGAGGCTTGTATAAAGACTTTCGACATCGAATCCAACTAGAAGCATGGTATTGGGTAAGTATTCGATGTCTTTTATGTGGTTAAGGAGATCTCTTGTATCCTTTAAGTATGCTGGAGTTTTCTGTACAAGTGGTCTTAAGTACTGGTCCGCAAATTGGGAAAGGGGTTCTAGGATGGATCCAATTCCGGACACGATAGGTCTCCCGGGTGGTGGGAGTCGTCCTTTGTGTGTCTTTGGCAATGAGTAGAAGTAGGGGGTTCGTGGTGTGTTTGTCCTAAGATAATCCCCTTCCTTTTTGGATATCCAATTGTTTGTTTCACCTTCCTCAATCATCATTGCGACTGTTCTTTTCAGTCTTGGTGTGGGGTCTTCTGACAGTATTCTGTAGAATTTTTCATCTGCCAACAGGTCCATGCATTGTTGGTCATATCCTGACTTAGTTAGGAGGACCACTCCTCCGCCTTTATCGGCCGGTTTTATGACTAGGTCATTGTCGCTTTTTAGTGCGTTCAATGCTAGTTGTTCCGATCTGGTAATGTTTTGGAAAGGTTTCTGAGTGTCACGAGCGAGGTCATCAATGCCTTTGAATAGTGCCTGCTCGAATGTCAGTATCTCAATTGGGACTTGGTGATTAAATGGGCAAAAGGTCGATTTCTTTTTCAGTGTGGTGTCTCCATCATTTGTTTGTGGTTGTTCGCCTTGAAAAAATGCTTTGAGTTTCAATTTCCTACAAAACTCTGCCATCTCGCATTTTGTTTTAAATACATCCAATTTTGGTGTGGGTAAGTATCCCAGACCTTTGTTTAGTACACTCTCTTCATCTTGCGTGAGAATTCTGTCTGTTAGGTTGACGATGAGGGAGTCGCGTTCGCTCCTGTTTTTGCTTTTGTTACGCTCCTTGTTTGTAACTGTCTCGTTTGGTCGGACCAGGTGACCCCTCTTCTCCGTGTTTTTTCGGTTGTCCGGCCATTCCCTAAAAAAGGAATCCTTTTTTGGAAATTCTGACCTCCTTGATGTGGTAACTGATGGCTCATCATCTGTGGCCCTTGGAAGTATGGATTCATCCATCCTTGGAAGTGAGGAGTGAAGGGTTGGAACGGCATCCCTTGGTTGCCCATTGGGAAGAAAGGTGGGCGCCAGAAGTTGCGTCCCCGTCGGTTGCCTCTTCTATTCTGTTGGCGGTTCCTGGGACTGTTGTAGTTGTCCGTGTCTTGATCTGAGCCAGTGCTGGATGCGCCACTGTCTGATCCATAGTTAGAGGCATTGTCATCAGATTTATAGTCTTTAGTGCTATATGGATGTACTTTCTCCATTGAGAACTTTTTCATTTCTTTGGCGAGTTTTTGTAGTTTGGTCTGTATCAGGTATTCTTGAGATTCATTCATCTCTTTATTTATTTCATCCAATTTGGTTTTGTATATCGTGATGTTAACAGTGTTATTAAGTTTAGTTTCCAAGATCTGGATTTTTACTGTTAGTTCATCTGTAAGTCTGGTGGCCGTTTTAATGATGAGGACTAGATAGTCTCTTGTGCATTTCCATGATATGGCTGACCAGTCTTTTCTGAAGGCTAGATCTTTTAGGAAGATTCTCGGTGCAGTTGTGACCCAAAGTCCTCTTGGTGCCGCGTTCACTCTGATATACTCTGTCATGATAATGCCGTGTACGGCTGTTCTGACTTGTTCTTTCTTTAATTCGGTCAGTTCGTCCCATTCTGTAGAGCTGGAGAGAGTTTGAGCAAGGTCACTGTTCATGAAGCGTGCCGGTCTGGCAAGTATTTCATCGATTTCATCCAGGGAATAGCTTAATCCCAGGTTTTCTGCCATTTGGATAATGGCGGGTCCAGGGATGTAATCTAATCCAGGGATTTGGTGGGAAACTCCCACAGCTGTGCGCTGCTGATAATCTTCTAATCAAGGGTGAGGGAGGCGGATTTTGGATCCATTCACTTTCCAAAAATAGCATAAATTCATCAAGGGGGAATGGATCACTTGTCCTGTTCGACCATTGGGTATACAGGAAATGAGGATGTCCCAGTTGAAAAAAGGCCCTCATGCACGTGATGGGTATGTTGGTATCTGAAGCGGTATATGTTGGTTTTCCGCTTTAAGATCACGTCAGTGCATAATCATTGGGTCTGATTTTGTTTTATGCAGCCTCCACCAGGAGGTTTTTACCCAAGGTTGACACAGTAGTGAGCCAGTGATAAAAAATGGGTTGTGTTAAAAAGATCTCAACCTAAGTACTACTACTTTATTCCGACTTGGTTGTAGGTCTAATGAACTCTATAAGAGTGCTTCAACTTGGACTAAGTTACGAGTGCCGGATGCACTCAGAGTGGTTAAAATTGGGGGGGGGGAAAGGAAATTGTGAAGGTATCTAAAAAAAAGGTCGACATGTTTCTGCCTTAGTCTGCCTTGGCATAGGGCTTACGGGCATTCATCAGGACCAGTGGTTGGGAAACGTGAGGTTTAATAAAAATTGTGCTCAAACGTGAACGAAAAAGGTATTAATAAGAACGCCATTATTGACTACAGTGGTGGGGGTGGTGAGCCAATAGAGGCTTACTATGCGATACAATGTTAGTGCTCAGCAATTGTTACCTCGCGCATTTAATTAACACGCTCCTGTCGGATCGTAGAGCTCTTGGAAGGGGCTAGAGGATAAAGAAGGGGAGGTTAGCATGGGTGGTATGTAATACTTGCGGTTGGTGGAGACACCTTCCTCGGTCTCGCTACCTGTTGCACCCGATCCTCAACTTGCTTTATCAATGCGCTGCTCTGCCCTTACTGATCCGGAAACGATAGATTCCGTTTCCGGGTCGCTTTTATACGGAATGATAGGCCCTGTCTGTGAATCCCGATTGGTTGGTTGTTGTTTCTATGGAAACCTCGGGGAGTTGTGTAAGAATTTATTTATTTGCCAGCGCTAGCCAAGGTATATTACCCCTACCCCGGTAAGTACATTGGTGGCACGGCAGCCCACATCTCCAGCAACATACTCATATTTTTTCACCACCCTTTTGAAAAATGCACAGGTCTCTCTCATTGTTGGCAGCACTGACATACACTTTTAGACACACCTCCTGCCACAAGTTCTAGAATTGCGAACTTTAGAGCTGGGGAGCTACGTTTGAATCTCGGCATCAGCTCAACATCCTGTGATTCCAGGCAAATCGCTTTGTCTCCCCGTGCCTACCACAAATGAATGTGTTCGCTTGTAATGTAAATTGTGCTCGTGCCATGTTGTCGAGTTCGCGCTATATAATATTGCAAGGAAAAATAAAGTAGGGAAACTCGAGTTCACACACTACTGAACGTGCACTCTTAAGTGCATCAGCAGTGCACTGTGAATCGGAGCGTTTCACAGGCCTATCACAGATAAGAAACGCTATCAAAACGAAATCCTACAAAACAATATACTACTGGCCCGCAGCAATTCATGCCCGGACAACGTCGGGACGGGCTGCTAGTATATATATATATATTTAACAGTGAAAGTAATCGTTGTGTTGGAGGCATGCTTACATATTGGGGCTCCTTGTGTGCAGCTGATGCCCGAGTGCTCCTTGTACATTTGGGTACTTAGTAGCTTTGATATTGAATGCAGATTGTCATGAATGACGCCGCCAGACTTATTTTTAAAAAGCCGAGGAACACTCATGCATCCCCCCTCTTGCGTGAACTACATTGGCTGCCAGTCAAGCAGAGGCTAATGTTCAAGGGGCTATGTATTGTCCATAAAGCCCTTTATGGTAAGGCACCTACCTACATGAAATCACATCTGACTGTCTACAAACCGGGGAGGGTGCTTAGATCTGCAGAAGCTACCCTCCTTGTTCAGCCATGCTGTAGACAGCCTACGGTGGGTGGGCGTGCTTTCTCACACACACTTCCAGCTATGTGGAACAAACTGCCACTGGAACTGCGGAAAGAAACTAAGCTAATGCCCTTCCGAAAGAAATTAAAAACTGTGCTCTTCCAGCAAGCGTGGGGTGGTCTTTAATCTGTAACCAGATGTATCCCTCTGTATCACCTAGCAGACCCTGACAAAGCGCTTAGAGACATCTGGGTTACAGTGCGCTATATAAATCAAATAAATAAATAAATACATAAATAAATATTCATGCAATAACCCTGCCGTGTAAGGAGCACCACCCTGAGAGAACCAGGGGCCATGCAGTCTGTTGAATAATGGGCCGATATCGTGGGGCAGCAGCGTATGGATCTTGCATTAATCATGCACAGCGAGGCCCATCTGTGGGCCTGAATCATTGCCAGCTGAATATTTGCGCAGTGTGAGGCACCACAAGTCCCATAAGTCCCATCCAGGGTGTGCATCTATGCAATTTAAGGGTGTGGTGCCACAAGCGCTCTTTCAAAATTGCCGAAGCCTCTGAAGAGAAGTGGGGACACTTCAAAACGTGTCAGGCATCCAGGGCAGTTTGAACAGTGAAAGGAATCATTATGTTGGAGGTGTGCTTACCTATTGGGGCCACCTTGTGTGAAGCTGAGGCCCAAGTGCTCCTTGTACTTTTGAGTACTTGGTAGCTTTGATATATATATATATATATATATATATATATATATATATATATTCACTGAAAAAACCATAGGTTTCACACCAGTTATAGTTAGGAATTAGCATTTAAAAAACCTATTAAATTCACTGAAAAAACCATAGGTTTCACACCAGTTATAGTTAGCTGGAAATTTTACTGATATAAAACCATTGAAATTCCCACGTTATAGTTAGTCGGACTCACTATAACTTGCGCGTGCAATGCACTGCTGATGACATCACATATTACATCACTCATGACATGGTCAGTGACATCACTCATGACACCATCCTTGTGACATAGTGACAGACCTCCTTTCACTATAATGTAACCCTTGAGACACATATTCAAAAATAGAAACTGAAATTTTTTAAAAAATGGAGATACCTATATCAGTTACAACAAGCAATTCAGTAATTCCACTATCTATATACACATCCACTCATTCACCAATAGTTCTATATAGTCACTCATACATATACTCACTCATCATATGAAGTGATACACCTATACATCCTGTTACACACCGACATTCATCCAAAAGTTACTCACACACATATTCACACGTGCAAATAAACTATTGGACATCCATTTATTTGAATATAGAGTTATACACACACTTCCACCTTACTTCTATTTAAAATTACACATATTTATTCTCTTAAACAATCACTTATAGAAACACATACTTATTTAAACAGGAACTCTTACAATCTCTTACTCTCACATATACTCACTTATATACATCAATATTCATATATACTAGATTAAAACATATGTAGTTACTGATAAAGACACTAGTGAGACAGTCATTCACTCACTAACAAACACATATAGACACTCATCCACCCATACAGTCCTGTACATATGTTGTCTTCAAAACACATACAAACAAAGAGTCAGTCACTCATGCATCTATGTGCTAAGTAATACCCCCACCAAACCATATAGACACTCATACTGATACTAATAAAAATATCTAATAACCCATATACATACACATGAGTGGATGTGTATTAGATGGTGATATTACTGAATTGGTTGTTGTAACTGGTATGGGTATATCCACTTTTTTGAAAATATTAGTTTCTATTTTTGAATATGTGTTTCATGGGTTACATTACACTGAAAGGAGGTCTGTCACTGTGTCACAAGGATGGTGTCATCAGTGATGTCATGAGTGATGTCACTGACCATGTCATGAGTGATGTAATATGTGATGTCATCAGCAGTGCATTGCACGCGCAAGTTATAGTGAGTCCGACTAACTATAACGTGGGAATTTCAATGGTTTTATATCAGTAAAATTTCCAGCTAACTATAACTGGTGTGAAACCTATGGTTTTTTCAGTGAATTTAATAGGTTTTTTAAATGCTAATTCCTAACTATAACTGGTGTGAAACCTATGGTTTTTTCAGTGAATTTCATAGGTTTTTTAAATGCTAATTCCTAACTATAACTGGTGTGAAACCTATGGTTTTTTCAGTGAATTTCATAGGTTTTTTAAATGCTAATTCCTTTGTATATCGAGTTTCTAACCTTTTTTTTTTTTACAATTTGCTGTTTTTTTTTAAGTATTCATTTTTTCTTATAATTTTTTTCTTTTGCGCTCTGGGTGCGCGCTCCGGGAAGCTTTCAGCTAAGCTCTCCTGTAAGCTTCTCCGAGAGCTCATCTGAAAGCGCACCCAGAGCGCAACTGTCGTTCGTGAAAAAAAAATATGAATGAAAAGTTAATAATAATGCAAAACATTTCGTACCATACAAATAAAATTAGTTTTTTTTAATATGGAAAATGATTATGCATTTCTATAAAAGATTGATGACGTCACTTCGGCGCGCAACGTAAGTGCCCTCGGAAGCGCATACGTGCGCGGCGCATAAACGCACGGAAAAGCGCCTACGATCGCGCCACGTTTGCGCCCCGGAAGCGCCTACGATCGCGCTGCGTAAACGCACCCGGAAGTGCTCCGGAGCGCGCAGCGTAAACGCGTCGGGTCATGTGACCCTCAAATAACACTTTTCATTGGTTGCTAACAGTTTTTTTTTACAATGAATGAAATCCCCACCCATTTCCTTCACTTCTTCTTTCACTTTTGTGACTGAAAGACCTGCCTTTTTTGCTGCTCCATATTCCTGGATTCATCATGGCTGCCAGACCATCCAGCAGTGAAGATGACTTCATTGATGAAGAGCCTCCTACCCCAAAGGTGAAGGAACATTTCATTTGGAAATTTTTTAAGTTTCCAGAAGGCCAGAAGAAGGTGAATGCACCAAAAGTAGAGTGCAGGATCTGCAAACAGGTCCTGTCACGGGGTAACCCCCAAAAAAAATACTCTTTTGGGAACTTTACGATGATCCGACATGTGGAGAGGAGGCACCCCCAGAATTTTGCCCGGGAAAGTGTCAGGGCTCTGGCACAGGAGGTTCCCAGAGATGGGGCCTCTACATCAACAGGAGGAGCAACTTCTTCTGGAAGAGACCAATCTCAGGGGCAGGTAGCCAACATCCAACCTGCATTCAACCATGGGCTCGTCAGATGCAGATACTGCAATCAACTCCTCACCTATGGGGAGCAAAGTGTCCAGCTCATGGTTCGGGCATTAGAGAACCATCACTGCCCTTCCCACCCCTAATTTTTTTCTTTTCTTTTTGCTCCTGTTGAGCAGTTTCTATTCCCTGTTTTTGTTCCTCTTCAGTTAAAAGAAGAAAACCAAAAGTTCTTTTCAGAACTACCTCCAATTCTCATCAAAGAGCTATAATCTTAAAAAATGAAGAGTAAGTGAAATATAGTGCATTGATAATTGAAAGGAGAATGAGTAAGAAAGAACAGAAAGGTATGAGAGGTGAAAGGAAGTGAAGTAGGAGGAATGAAAGAAGGTGAGTGTTAGAAAAGAAAGTTATGACACAGTGAATAAACTGGAGTATTTCTGACATATCTGTAAACACAAAAGTAACGCATTGCAGGAGTGCGTCACAAAAGTGACGCAACTCCAGTAATGTGTCCTTTCACATGGAAAAAGCACCATGTGAAAGGTTTGCTGTGAAGCAGGCGCAAGATTTTGGCGCAACTGCATCCTAAAAGTGACGCACTGCGTCATTATTACCAAGCTTTTTGCAAGGAACACCCCCTCTGCATGCATTATACCTGACACTATTTTTTAAAAAGTGACGCATCTAGGTACATGGGTCACTTTTTAAAACTCTGCGCCATATTGTATCTGCATCAGGTATATTGTATGCAGAGGGGCAATCCCGCGCAAAAAGCTTGGTAATAACAACGTACTGAAATCTATGAGATTTCCCTGCGTCACTTTTAGGATGCTATTGCGTCAAAATTTTGCGCCGGCCTCGCATCACTTTTATGTTTACACATATGTCAGAAATACTGACGTATCTGTAGCTCCTTGCAACATGATTCGTCATACATTAAATATGACACATCTGGAATGTCATAAGGACTGTGGACAGAAAAGTGACGCATCACACCAGCAGTGTAATAAAATGTGCCTCGTTGCACTATATTTAAAGGATGCAACAGCATCCTAAAAGTGACGCAGTGAAATCTCAAACATTTCACTGCGTCGCTATTACAAAGCTTTTAGTGGGAGAACACCCCCTCTGCATGCATTATACCTCACGCAGATATAATGTGGCGCTTGATTTTAAAAAGTGACCCATCTACCTAGATACCTCACTTTTTAAATATAACGCAACGCGGCACATTTTTTTACACTACTGGTGCAATGCGTCACTTTTCTGTGCGCACTCCTTATGACATTCCAAGTAACGCATTGCTGGAGTGCGTCACAAAAGTGACGCAACTCCAGTAATGTGTCCTTTCAAATGGGGAAAGCAGCATATGAAAGGTCTTGCCTCAGTCTAACACCTGCTGTAAAGCAGGCACAAGATTTTGACGCAACAGCATCCTAAAACTGACGCAGTGAAATCTGAAAGATTTCACTGCGTCGCTATTACAAAGCTTTTTGCGGGAGAACACCCCCTCTGCATGCATTATACCTGACGCTATTTTTAAAAAGTGACGCATCTAGGTACATGGGTCACTTTTTAAAACTCTGCGCCATATTGTATCTGCAACATGATTCGTCATACATTAAATATGACACATCTGGAATGTCATAAGGAGTGCGCACAGAAAAGTGACGCATAACACCAGCAGTGTAATAAAATGTACCTCGTTGCACTATATTTAAAAAGTGACGCATCTAGATAGATGCGTCACTTTTTAAATATTGCATAACAATGCGCATTTTTTTACACCGCTGGTGCGTCACAAAAATTGACGCACAGGAAGCGCAAAACTAACAGCGCAAGGCCTTCATAAATATAATCCTGGATTTTCCCCGTGCTTCGCCGGTGCGCGTACCATGCGCTTCCCCCGCGCAAAACGAAAAAAAAATTTTAATGCCCTGCAGGACCCTATTTTAGTCCCTACATCAAACCTAGGGGGTCAGAGGGGGTCTACTCTTCCCCCTTATGGTCATTTGCCCCTTTTTTTTTCAAACCCCTTGTGTCTCGATTTTACCGAGACACAAGATGGCGGCCGCTCCGGACTGTTTAGAATGTTTACAGACAACTGAGAGCCAATCAGCTTCCTGCGCGCAAGTCGCGTGTCGCGCCGGGAGCGCTCACGGGTGCGCGCACGGGAGAGCGCCTATAGATATATATATTTTTTTGAACCTAAATTACTCAAAATCCACTGGAGCACATATCTTGAGACATAGCAAAGGCACATCGGGCTACCAGTCCCTACAATTTTGCCAAGTTTGGTGGAAATCCATTCAGCCGTTCGGGCTAAAAGTGAAATCGACCGCCCTATGGAAATTAACATGGGGAAAACGCGTTTTGGGACCCCCCTTTTATCTCGGCCCCCGCTTGACGAATCCCCCCCAAACTTTCAGGGAAGGACCGGACCGCCATGAGACCATTTTCCTGAAAATTTCAGGCAGATTCGTCAACCGGCGCCAAAGTTATTCAAAATAGAATGTTGAGATTTAACATTGAAAATTATCCTAACTATAACTAACTCTGCGCCATATTGTATCTGCAACATGATTCGTCATACATTAAATATGACACATCTGGAATGTCATAAGGAGTGCGCACAGAAAAGTGACGCATAACACCAGCAGTGTAATAAAATGTACCTCGTTGCACTATATTTAAAAAGTGACGCATCTAGATAGATGCGTCACTTTTTAAATATTGCATAACAATGCGCATTTTTTTACACCGCTGGTGCGTCACAAAAATTGACGCACAGGAAGCGCAAAACTAACAGCGCAAGGCCTTCATAAATATAATCCTGGATTTTCCCCGTGCTTCGCCGGTGCGCGTACCATGCGCTTCCCCCGCGCAAAACGAAAAAAAAATTTTAATGCCCTGCAGGACCCTATTTTAGTCCCTACATCAAACCTAGGGGGTCAGAGGGGGTCTACTCTTCCCCCTTATGGTCATTTGCCCCTTTTTTTTTCAAACCCCTTGTGTCTCGATTTTACCGAGACACAAGATGGCGGCCGCTCCGGACTGTTTAGAATGTTTACAGACAACTGAGAGCCAATCAGCTTCCTGCGCGCAAGTCGCGTGTCGCGCCGGGAGCGCTCACGGGTGCGCGCACGGGAGAGCGCCTATAGATATATATATTTTTTTGAACCTAAATTACTCAAAATCCACTGGAGCACATATCTTGAGACATAGCAAAGGCACATCGGGCTACCAGTCCCTACAATTTTGCCAAGTTTGGTGGAAATCCATTCAGCCGTTCGGGCTAAAAGTGAAATCGACCGCCCTATGGAAATTAACATGGGGAAAACGCGTTTTGGGACCCCCCTTTTATCTCGGCCCCCGCTTGACGAATCCCCCCCAAACTTTCAGGGAAGGACCGGACCGCCATGAGACCATTTTCCTGAAAATTTCAGGCAGATTCGTCAACCGGCGCCAAAGTTATTCAAAATAGAATGTTGAGATTTAACATTGAAAATTATCCTAACTATAACTACCTACTGGCGACTGCCAGTAGGTAATATATATATATATATATATATATATATATATATATATATATATATATATATATATATATATATATATATATATATATATATATATATATATCTGCGTGATATATTGCAGTGATGGATCTATGATTCTCCTGCACCACACAGGTTGCACTTCAAACACAGGGGGGAGTGGATTTTTTTCCTCCCACAAGTAGGATACACAAAGTCATTGCATAAGGGGTTGCCATCAGAGTTCGATGTCCCCAATGTTGGCTAATTTGTAAATATATTAAATGTGAATTGTGTTTTTATTTACATAGACTGAGTTCTTAGCAGCACTTTAATCTTATGCGTAGAGTTGCACATTGGTCAGTGAAGTTTTCATTGCTATTCCATTGCACATCCCTTTGGGACCATTACAATGATGAAATTTATAAAAATCTTTTTTAGGATGGTTTTAAGTATGTACATTATTACTTTTTAAACCAAGAAATGATTCATATTTTATATGCATATTTATTTATATTTATATGTATATTTATAGTGTCATATTTACAACTACAATGTATATATATATATTTTGCACATGTGTAACTGCACGATTGAAACACACTTTAAAGATTTTGCTTATATACACCGAATAACAGTCTGCTCCAACAAGCATTTATGCAGGCATTGAAATTCTATGATATGATCAAAATTACCATTATATTTACTAATGTGTAATGGCTGCAAACCCCCGATTTTTACATTCTGACTTTGCCTACCAGTATTTTGTTTATTTTCATTCGTCACATGGTGTGTACACATTTAGTTAAAAACAGGGCATTGTGGGAAAAATTTCTGATGTGATCAAGGGCAACATGCACAAAACGCGTTGTCTGCCACGCTGCTGTACTCTCAGCTCAGGAATAAAAATATCCTTTGCCATCATTTGGGATTGGTTGGTCTTTTGGGTTTGATCGCCGAGGTACTGGTGATCCCAAGCCGACCTCTTTGAGCTGATATATATATATATATATATATATATATATATATATATATATATATATATATATATATTCACTGAAAAAAAGCATAGGTTTCACACCAGTTATAGTTAACTGGAAATTTTACTGACATAAAACCATTGAAATTCCCACTTTATAGTTAGTTGGACTCACTATAACTTGCGCGCCTGCAATGCACTGCTGATGACGTCACATATTACATCACTCATGACATGGTCAGTGACATCACTCATGACATCACTGATGACACCATCCAGTGAATGTGTGTCTTTCTGTAAAATAAATATGTTTTATATATGTATTTGTAAAGGTTGATGGAAGAATACATTTTTAAATAAGTGTCTAAATGGATGTTTTTTTAATAAAAAAAATTGATTGGTTGACTGGCTTATTAAGTGTATCTTAGTGAATACATATATTAGCGAGTATTGTTTAAATATTTAAATGTTTGTATCAGTGTTTCACTTTGTGTATAAGTGGCTGCATGGGTTGGTGAGTAGCTACATGTGTGTGTATATGGGTTATTAGATTTTTTTTTAGTATCAGTATGAGTGTCTGTATGGTTTGGTGGGGGTGTTACTTAGCACATAGATGCATCAATGACTGACTCACTGTATGTGTTTTGAAGACAGCATATGTGCAGGACTGTATGGGTGGATGAGTGTGTATATGTGTGTGTTAGTGAGTGAATGACTGTCTCACTAGTGTCTTTATCAGTAACTACATTTGTTTTAATCTAGTATATGTGAGTATTGATGTATATGAGTGAGTATATGTGAGAGTGAGAGATTGAAAAAGTTCTTGTTTAAATAAGTATGTGTTTCTATAAGTCATTGTTTAAGAGAGTAAGTATGTGTGAGTTTCCTTAGAAGTAAGGTGGTAGTGTGTGTATAGCTGTATATGCAAATAAATGGATGTTCAATAGTTTATTTGCATGTTTGATTATGTGTGTGAGTAACTTTTGGATGACTGTCGGTGTGCAACAGGATGTATAGGTGTATCACTACATATGATGAGTGAGTATATGTATGAGTGACTATATAGAACTGTTGGTGAATGAGTGGATGTGTATCTAGATGGTGGAATTACTGAATTGGTTGTTGAAACTGGTATGGGTATCTCTATTTTTTTGAAAATGTTAGTTTCTATTTTTGAATATGTGTTTCAAGGCTTACATTACACTGAAAGAAGGTCCGTCACTCTGTCACAAGGATGGTGTCATCAGTGATGTCATGAGTGATGTCACTGACCATGTCATGAGTGATGTAATATGTGACGTCATCAGCAGTGCATTGCAGGCGCGCACGTTATAGTGAGTCCAACTAACTATAACGTGGGAATTTCAATGGTTTTATGTCAGTAAAATTTCCAGTTAACTATAACTGGTGTGAAACCTATGGTTTTTTTCAGTGAATTTAATAGGTTTTTTAAATGCTAATTCCTAACTATAGCTGGTGTGAAACCTATGGTTTTTTCAGTGAATTTCAAAGGTTTTTTTAATGCTAATTCCTAACTATATAAGACCTGAAAGCCCACCAGGAATCTCCAGTATGCGCCAGGGGACTGCATTGCAGAGAGGTGTAATGAAGCCACGACCCTTTTTACACCTCTCTGCAACGCAGCCCCAGTGCATGTTTGAAGAGGGGGAACTAATTCTCCTTGCATACTGGGGGCCCCTGGGGGCCAACTAGCCCACCTGGAACCTCCAGTATGCGCATGGGGGCTGCATTGCAGAGGTGTAATGAGGCTATGCCCTTTGTTATACCTCTCTGCAACGCAGCCCCCTGCCGCGTTTGCAGAGGGGGAACTAATTCCCCTTGCATACTGTGGGTCCCTGGGGGCCAACTAGCCCACTAGGAGCCTCCAGTATGCGCCAGGGGGCTGCATTGCAGAGAGGTGTAAGGAGGCCACACCCTTTTTACACCTCTCTGCAATGCAGGCCACTGGCGTGTTTGCAGAGGGGGGACTAATTCCCTTGCATACTTGGGGTCCCTGGGTCATATTTGCCCAAACACCGATATTCCTAACGATTGAAAATGACTTTTCTTGAGAAACATTTGGATTTGGAGTATCATGTCCTATACTTTGAAATTTTTGAAAGACTGACTTTGAGGATGCTATAAATTACTCAAGTCTGCCCGAATTGTGTGGGTAAAATTGATACCTAGTCACTTTGAATAAGAATGTACTTACGTCTCGTCTAACATTTGGAAGAAATATCTAGTTATATGACAACAGGATGCCGACATAACTTGAAGGAAATAAGAACGCCCTGAAGAAGTTCTGTTGTACAGAACGAAACGTTTCGTCTGGCTGTGGTACATAAACTTAAAGAAAATAAAAGCATTTGAATATACACCAAGATTCAGAGCTTCAATAAGGACTCTAAGTGATATGATTTGATTGGACTCATTGTGCAAGTGGTGCTGTGCCAAACTTTGGAATATTCTCCACTACTCTCTACTACTCATTCTCTACTACTCTACTACTCTCTACTACTCTCTCTCTACTACTCACTCCCTACTACTCGCTACTCACTACTCCCTACTACTCACTATCTACTACTCTCTACTACTTACTCTCTACTACTCACTCTTTACTACTCACTACTACTCTCTACTACTCACTCTCTACTTCTCACTCTCTACTACTCGCTCTCTACTACTCTCTCTCTACTACTCACTTACTACTACACATTCTACTACTCACTCTCTACTACTCTCTACTACTCACTCTCTACTACTCTCTCTCTACTAGTCTCTACTACTCACTCTCTACTACTCTCTACTATTCTCTCTGCTACTCACTCTCTACTACGCTCTACTACTCACTCTCTACTACTCTCTACTACTCACTCTTTACTACTCTCTACTACTCACTCTCTACTGCTCTCTACTACTCACTCTACTACTACTCTCTACTACTCACTCTCTACTACTCACTCTCTACTACTCTCTACTACTCACTCTACTATTCACTCTACTACTCTCTACTATTCACTCTCTGCTACTCTCTCTACTGCTCTCTACTACTCTCTACTACTCACTCTCTACTCTCTAATACTCACTCTCTACTCTCTACCTCTCTACCTCTCTCTACTTCTCTCTCTACTAGTCCCTACCTCTCTACCGCTACCTCTCTAATTCTACCTCTCTACCTCTGCACCTCTACCCCTCTACCTCTCTCTACACACACACATATACACATATATGCAAATATATGCATATGCATTTATATATATGTATGTGTATGTATATATATATAACAAAACAACAAAAAGATTTTTTTTTAAAACAGCTACTTTTTTAAAAAACTGTCATTCTTTTTCTCCATGGTACGCTCCCCGGTACGCGCACCGGTACGCTCCCCGGTATGCGCACCGGTACGCTCCCCGGTACGCGCACCGGTGCGCGTACCGGGTGCTCCCCCCGCAAAAATCGAAAAAAAAAGATTCTTTTTTTTTGCCCCGCAGGGCCCTTTTATGGCCCCCACATCAAACCTAGGGGGTCAAGGGGGGGTCTACTCTGCCCCAATATGGTCAATTCCCCCTTTGTTTTAGCCACCTCTTGTGTCTCGATCCTACCGATACACAAGATGGCGGCCGCTCCGGACTGTTTAGAATGTTTACAGACACCCGAGAGCCAATCAGCTTTCCGTACGCAAGTCGCGTGGCGCGCCCGGTGCGTGTACCGGGGCGCGGCTATAGATATATATATTTTTTTTGACCTAAATTACTCAAAATCCACTGGAGCACATATCTTGAGACATAGCAAAGGCACATCGGGCTACCAGTCCCTACAATTTTGCCAAGTTTGGTGTAAATCCATTCAGCCGTTCGGGCTAAAAGTGAAATCGACCGCCCTATGGAAATTAACATGGAGAAATCGACCGCCCTATGGAAATTAACATAGAGATATGTCAAGCCCCCGCTTGACATATCCCCCCAAACTTTCAGGGAAGGACCGGGGCGCCGCAAGGCCATTTTCAGGAAATTTTCGGGCAGATTCGTCAACCGGCGCCAAAGTTATTCCAAATAGAATTTTGAGATTTAACATTGAAAAAAATCCTAACTATAACTACCTACTGGCGACCGCCAGTAGGTAATATATATATATATATATATATATATATATATATATATATATATATATATATATATATATATATATATATATATATCATCATTAAAATATTGATATATTTACTTATAGAAACTCACTGTGTGTATACCTGCCAGGACGGATGAGACGTTTAACATAAGAACACACTGCGCAAAGGTATTTGAAATATGCTATAACTTTGGAGTTCTTATGAATACGGTATAATGTGCATCACAGTTAAATATTTCAGTAGACATGGACATCTTAAGGTACCACGTTGGTCGAAAGATAAGAAAAAAATATATGCGTATTTTGCACATATTTGTCGATTTGACGTATATGTTTACAGATTTTGCATGACTTGCACATTATATTACTGTGATGCTTGTATATGGACATATGAAAAGCGTTATTTGCACACATCATGACTAATGTCTGTTGTAATTTATTAGCAGCATTTGTGCAAAGAATTGAGCTTCATTTGCTCATTTGTTCACAATATCAGCTGGCATTTTACATACTTTGCCATATCTTTTGTATGCATACAGGAATTTGATGATGAACTGTTTGACCCTTAGATTTTGCTTAGGGCACAAAAAATTGCGTTTAACCAGCGAACTATCATGCAAATATCACCAGGTATTTTTCGGTTAGAAGACAGTAGGCATTGTCCGTTCTTAACTCTTGATTGTGAATAGAGATTGAAAATTATCGATGACCATTGAGTCGTTATAGAAACGCTGTGTTGTGTATTTCGGTTCAAACTCAGTAGGCACTGCTCATTGTAACTTTTGTTTACATGGTAGGGTGAACAATACCCTGTATATAACATACCAGTATCTGTTCAGCTTACCCAAATGCTTTGTAACAGCATATGTTCTCCCTGGAATTTAAATGAATGGCTTTAAGTCTTTTTTCGTATAATGTATATATCTAAATGGTCTGGTGTTTTATAAATGTCTTCTTGAATCTAAAAACAGTATAATTTAACAAATTGTGCACGTACTGCTGTATTTATTCACACATTGAAATATATATTTTTGTATCTTTTTAAATATAGCCCTGAAGAAGTCCGGTTTCGGACGAAACGCGTTGGCTATTTTTATCTGCGAGTGTTTGAACAAATAAAGAAAAGAATAAAACGAAGAAAACTGACTTGAGCTAATTTCTTGGGAGAACAGTTGGACTTTATCCTTGATACAAAACGAATGTTGATTGAGTACTGACATTGTGCTTATTATACAGTTATTTGGTGTGCGAGGTCAATTTGTGGAATTAGATGTACAGAACAAATTCTTATTTGTTCTATGTTGGGATCTAGGGGGTTGTATCCCAGACAATTCGCACCCTCACTTTGACTAATATTAGGAACTTGACTCTTGGTGCGGCCCTTAAAGCCTCAATCCCCTTCCTTGTTGTGATAGGTCAAGGGGGGGTCTACTCTGCCCCAATATGGTCAATTCCCCCTTTGTTTTAGCCACCTCTTGTGTCTCGATCCTACCGATACACAAGATGGCGGCCGCTCCGGACTGTTTAGAATGTTTACAGACACCCGAGAGCCAATCAGCTTTCCGTACGCAAGTCGCGTGGCGCGCCCGGTGCGCGTACCGGGGCGCGGCTATAGATATATATATTTTTTTTGACCTAAATTACTCAAAATCCACTGGAGCACATATCTTGAGACATAGAAAAGGCACATCGGGCTACCAGTCCCTACAATTTTGCCAAGTTTGGTGTAAATCCATTCAGCCGTTCGGGCTAAAAGTGAAATCGACCGCCCTATGGAAATTAACATGGAGAAATCGACCGCCCTATGGAAATTAACATGGAGATATGTCAAGCCCCCGCTTGACATATCCCCCCCAAACTTTCAGGGAAGGACCGGGGCGCCGCAAGGCCATTTTCAGGAAATTTTCGGGCAGATTCGTCAACCGGCGCCAAAGTTATTCCAAATAGAATTTTGAGATTTAACATTGAAAAAAATCCTAACTATAACTACCTACTGGCGACCGCCAGTAGGTAATATATATATATATATATATATATATATATATATATATATATATATATATATATATATATATATATATATATATATATATATATATATATATATATATATATATATATATGTATATATATATATATATTCACTGAAAAAACCATAGGTTATAGACCATATATAGTTAGGAATTTGCATTTACAAAACCTTGAAAATTCACTGAAAAAACCATAGGTTAGAGACCATATATAGTTAGCTGGACATTTTATTGACTTAAAACCAATGAAATTCCATATATAGTTAGTTGCACTAACTATATATCGCGCACCCGCAATCCACTGCTGATGATGTCACATATTACATCATTCATGACATGGTCAGTGACATCACTGATGACATCACTGATGACATCTCAAATGACATCACTGATGACATCACTGATGACATCTCAAATGACATCACTGATGACATCATCTAGTGTCTGTCTGTTTTTGTAAAGTTTAAATATGTTTTACATATTGAAGAATGAGTGGATGTATGGAAGACTGAGTGTGTGTGTGGCTGGCTGGGAGGTGTTTGACTCTGTGCATATCAATGTGTACTTGTATCAGTGATTGTATAAGAGAGTAAGTATGTGTTAGTATATGTGTGAAAAGTATGGTGTTCTGTGTTTAACTGTATAGATGAGGAAATCGAAGTGTGATTGATTCTTCACAGGACTGACTAGGTGTATGAGTGCATATGATAGTGTTGTAATAATGAGTGGCTGTATGTATGAGTGATTGTATGGGTGAATGAGTGAATGTGTGTGTAGACGTAGGAATCAGTGAGTGCGTATGTAGTAACTGGTATTGGTGTGTCATGATGTCATCACTGATGTCATTTGAGATGTCATCAGTGATGTCATCAGTGATGTCATTTGAGATGTCATCAGTGATGTCATCAGTGATGTCACTGACCATGTCATGAATGATGTAATATGTGACATCATCAGCAGTGGATTGCGGGTGCGCGATATATAGTTAGTGCAACTAACTATATATGGAATTTCATTGGTTTTATGTCAATAAAATGTCCAGCTAACTATATATGGTCTCTAACCTATGGTTTTTTCAGTGAATTTTCAAGGTTTTGTAAATGCAAATTCCTAACTATATATGGTCTATAACCTATGGTTTTTTCAGTGAATTTCATTGGTTTTTTAAAAGCTAATATCTATAGCTGTAAAATATATTCTTTATTACGTGACGTATCACGTAGCCACGTGAGACGCCTCATGACGCGTCGCATAACCGTGACGTATCGGTTCTGCAGCGCAAACAAAACCCGTAACGTAAGCGTGCCGGAGCACGCTTACAGATATATATATTTTTTTTAACCTTAATTAGACAAAATCCACACGTGCACATATCTTGAGGCCTTGCAAAGGCACATCAAACAAACAGTCCCTACAATTTTGCCAAGTTTGCTGGAAATCTATTCCCTTAATTTTTTTTTTACTGTTTCTCTTGGTTTTCCCCTTGTTACGCTTACCGGGACGCTACCCGGTACGCGAACCGGACGCTCCAAAAACACAAGATGGAGGACTCCCGTTACGCTGCCGGTTAGCTGCCCGGTTCGCGTACCGGGAAGCGCCTCTACCGCGAAAAATCGCGGGGGACTTTAATATCCCCCTCATCAATCCTAGGGGGTGAGGAGGGGTTTACCTTGCCCCTTTTCCTTCATTTCCCCCTTCTTTTTTCACCACATCTTATCTCTCGAACCTACCGAGAGACAAGATGGCGGCCGCTCCGGACTGTTTACAATGTTGACAGCTACGCTGCCGGTTAGCTGCCCGGTGAGCTGCCCGGTTCGCGTACCGGGACGCGCCTCTACGGCGTAAAATCGCAAAATTTTTTGCCCCGCAGGGCACTTTAATATCCCCCTCATCAATCCTAGGGGGTCAGGAGTGGTCTACCTTGCCCCCTTTCCTTCATTTCCCCCTTCGTTTTTCACCACATCTTGTCTCTCGATCGTACCGAGAGACAAGATGGCGGCCGCTCCGGTTTGTTTAGAATGTTGACAGACACCGGAGAGCCAATCAGATTCGCTTCGCGAAGTTCCGTTACGCGTCAGGTACGCGAACCGGGGCGCTAACCGGAGCGCTGTCACAGATATATATATTTTTTTAAACGTTAATTTCTCAAAATCCACTGGAGCACATATATTGAGACATAGCAAAGGCACGTCGGGCAAACCATATCTACAATTTTGCCAAGTTTCATGTAAATCTATTCAGCCGTTCGAGCTAAAAGTGAGTCCAACCGCCCTATGGAAAAATGAATGGGAAAAACGCGTTTTGGGACCCCCCTTTGTTCTCGGCCCCCCCTTGACGAAACCCCACCAAATTTTCAGGGGCTGGTCAGAAAAAAAATGTGCCATTTTCCTGAAAATTTCAGCCAATTCCATCCACAAACGCCAAAGTTATTAGACATAGAATTTTCAGAAATCCCATAGAGAAAAAATCCTAACTATATATACCCACTGGCTATCGCCAGTAGGTAATATACATATATAAACATATGTAATCTGCATATCTATATAAATATAAATGCATGCATACATATACATATATGCATACATATGCATGTTATTTACATGAAAGTTTTAAAACTGAGTGTGTGTGTGGCTGGCTGGGAGGTGTTTGACTCTGTGCATATCAATGTGTACTTGTATCAGTGATTGTATAAGAGAGTAAGTATGTGTTAGTATATGTGTGAAAAGTATGGTGTTCTGTGTTTAACTGTATAGATGAGGAAATCGAAGTGTGATTGATTCTTCACAGGACTGACTAGGTGTATGAGTGCATATGATAGTGTTGTAATAATGAGTGGCTGTATGTATGAGTGATTGTATGGGTGAATGAGTGAATGTGTGTGTAGACGTAGGAATCAGTGAGTGCGTATGTAGTAACTGGTATTGGTGTGTCATGATGTCATCACTGATGTCATTTGAGATGTCATCAGTGATGTCATCAGTGATGTCATTTGAGATGTCATCAGTGATGTCATCAGTGATGTCACTGACCATGTCATGAATGATGTAATATGTGACATCATCAGCAGTGGATTGCGGGTGCGCGATATATAGTTATCGCCAGTAGGTAATATACATATATAAACATATGTAATCTGCATATCTATATAAATATAAATGCATGCATACATATACATATATGCATACATATGCATGTTATTTACATGAAAGTTTTAAAAACACTAATAAAAGCAAAGCTAAAAAGCCACCTCATTACAAACAGAATGGCTTTAACTTAAACGAGGGCGAGATCTATTGCATTTTCAATGCTTGTTTACTTTGGTTCTATCAAGAAGGCATTCAGATGTGTCACACATTTGCCATAAATTCTGAATGTTAGCACTCTAGTTGCTCATTAGATCACTGTAGTAAAGCTAGTGCTCACCAGGGAAGTCTGCTGCTAATCATGGTTTGCAGCCATTTTCCCGCATTTTTTATCCCGCAGACTTTCAGTCCGCATACCATTATCCCGCAAGGTCATTGAGCTCGCATACCATTATCCCGCATTTTTTCAAAACGCATGTGCATTTATCGCGCATGCCTTTACAAAGAATTACGTTTTAAAGGCATGTATGGTAAATGCATTTGCGTTGTGAAAACCACGATGACGAGAGAGGTAAGTGGGTTTGTGTTAATTTTTTCGTGGGTTAGTGATTGTGTAGTGTAGTGTTGTGTAGTGTAGTGTTGTGTTAGTGTAGTGTAGAGTTGTGGTGGTTGTTTAGTGTAGGGTCATGCTGGGGGTAGTGTTTTAGGGTTTAGGGTTGTGTTGTAGTGTTTGCGTAGTGTAGGGTCATGCTGGGGGTAGTGTTTTAGGGTTCAGGGTAGTGTTGTAGTGTTTGCGTAGTGTAGGGTCATGCTGGGGGTAGTGTTTTAGGGTTTAGGGTTGTGTTGTAGTGTTTGCGTAGTGTAGGGTCATGCTGGGGCTAGTGTTTTAGGGTTTAGGGTAGTGTTGTAGTGTTTGCGTAGTGTAGGGTCATGCTGGGCGTAGTGTTTTAGGGTTTAGGATAGTGTTGTAGTGTTTGCGTAGTATAGGGTCATGCTGGGGGTAGTGTTTTAGGGTTTTGGGTAGTGTTGTAGTGTTTGCGTAGTGTAGGGTCATGCTGGGGTGTAGTATTTTAGGGTTTAGGGTAGTGTTGTAGTGTTTGCGTAGTGTAGGGTCATGCTGGGGGTAGTGTTTTAGGGTTTTGGGTAGTGTTGTAGTGTTTGCGTAGTGTAGGGTCATGCTGGGGGTAGTGTTTTAGGGTTTTGGGTAGTGTTGTAGTGTTTGCGTAGTGTAGGGTCATGCTGGGGTGTAGTGTTTTAGGGTTTTGGGTAGTGTTGTAGTGTTTGCGTAGTGTAGGGTCATGCTGGGGTGTAGTGTTTTAGGGTTTTGGGTAGTGTTGTAGTGTTTGCGTAGTGTAGGGTCATGCTGGGGGTAGTGTTTTAGGGTTTTGGGTAGTGTTGTAGTGTTGGCGTAGTGTAGGGTCATGCTGGGGGTAGTGTTTTAGGGTTTTGGGTAGTGTTGTAGTGTTTGCGTAGTGTAGGGTCATGCTGGGGGGTAGTGTTTTAGGGTTTTGGGTAGTGTTGTAGTGTTTGCGTAGTGTAGGGTCATGCTGGGGGTAGTGTTTTAGGGTTTTGGGTAGTGTTGTAGTGTTTGCGTAGTGTAGGGTCATGCTGAGGGTAGTGTTTTAGGGTTTAGGGTAGTGTTGTAGTGTTTGCGTAGTGTAGGGTCATGCTGGGGGTAGTGTTTTAGGGTTTAGGGTAGTGTTGTAGAGTTTGCGTAGTGTAGGGTCATGCTGGGGGTAGTGTTTTAGGGTTTAGGGTAGTGTTGTAGTGTTTGTGTAGTGTAGGGTCATGCTGGGGGTAGTGTTTTAGGGTTTAGGGTAGTGTTGTAGTGTTTGTGTAGTGTAGGGTCATGCTGGGGGTAGTTTTTTAGGGTTTAGGGTAGTGTTGTAGTGTTTGCGTAGTGTAGGGTCATGCTGGGGTGTAGTCTTTTAGGGTTTTGGGTAGTGTTGTAGTGTTTGCGTAGTGTAGGGTCATGCTGGGGGTAGTGTTTTAGGGTTTAGGGTAGTGTTGTAGTGTTTGCGTAGTGTAGGGTCATGCTGGGGTGTAGTGTTTTAGGGTTTTGGGTAGTGTTGTAGTGTTTGCGTAGTGTAGGGTCATGCTGGGGGTAGTGTTTTAGGATTTAGGGTAGTGTTGTAGTGTTTGCGTAGTGTAGGGTCATGCTGGGGGTAGTGTTTTAGGGTGTTGGGTAGTGTTGTAGTGTTTGCGTAGTGTAGGGTCATGCTGGGGGGTAGTGTTTTAGGGTTTTGGGTAGTGTTGTAGTGTTTGCGTAGTGTAGGGTCATGCTGGGGGTAGTGTTTTAGGGTTTTGGGTAGTGTTGTAGTGTTTGCGTAGTGTAGGGTCATGCTGAGGGTAGTGTTTTAGGGTTTAGGGTAGTGTTGTAGTGTTTGCGTAGTGTAGGGTCATGCTGGGGGTAGTGTTTTAGGGTTTAGGGTAGTGTTGTAGTGTTTGCGTAGTGTAGGGTCATGCTGGGGGTAGTGTTTTAGGGTTTAGGGTAGTGTTGTAGTGTTTGCATAGTGTAGGGTCATGCTGGGGGTAGTGTTTTAGGGTTTAGGGTAGTGTTGTAGTGTTTGCGTAGTGTAGGGTCATGCTGGGGTGTAGTGTTTTAGGGTTTTGGGTAGTGTTGTAGTGTTTGCGTAGTGTAGGGTCATGCTGGGGGTAGTGTTTTAGGGTTTAGGGTAGTGTTGTAGTGTGCGTAGTGTAGAGTCATGCTGGGGTGTAGTGTTTTAGGGTTTTGGGTAGTGTTGTAGTGTTTGCGTAGTGTAGGGTCATGCTGGGGGTAGTGTTTTAGGATTTAGGTTAGTGTTGTAGTGTTTGCGTAGTGTAGGGTCATGCTGGGGGTAGTGTTTTAGGGTTTAGGGTTGTGTTGTAGTGTTTGCGTAGTGTAGGGTCATGCTGGGGGTAGTGTTTTAGGGTTTAGGGTTGTGTTGTAGTGTTTGTGTAGTGTAGGGTCATGCTGGGGGTAGTGTTTTAGGGTTTAGGGTAGTGTTGTACTGTTTGTGTAGTGTAGGGTCATGCTGGGGGTAGTGTTTTAGGGTTTAGGGTAGTTTAGTTGTTTAGTGTATGCTAAAGGCATATTCGCTCTAAAAGTTTTCGTTATTTTAATTTGCGGCCTAATAGTACATGCGGGATTTTTTTTGCGGACTGATGGTATGCGGGATTTCGTCATATATTCGCTAATCATACTTTCTATGGCAAAATGAACCCCCTCATTTTGTTCCTTTTTAAATTAAATGTTTTAAGAGTTACCACTTTATTCCAATCAAGATGGCTTCAGGTGTGCCATACCTTTGTAATAAGTAGGACTGTTAGCACTCTAGTTGTTCTTTAGAACACTCTGGGACAATCTGTCATTGGGCTATAGTTGGGCTACATCTGGCTGATATTTGGGCTACATTTGGTTTTTTTGTCTCTGGTGGCCATCTTTGGGCTACATTGGGCTACATTGGGCTACATTGGGCTACATTTGGGCTCCAACATATATATAGCCCAATGTAGCCCAATATATATTTTTCAAAGTTAATTTTCGTAAAAACCACTGGAGCCTATATCTTGAGACATAGCAAAGGCACATCGGGCTACCAGTCCCTACAATTTTGCCAAGTTTGGTGTAAATCCATTCAGCCGTTCAGGCTAAAAGTGAGGCCAACCGCCCTATGGAAAATTGCATGGGAAAAACACGTTTTGGGACCCCCCTTTTTTCTCGGCCCCCCCTTGACGAAACCCCCCCAAATTTTCAGGGGCTGCTCAGAAACAAAATGTTCCATTTTCCTGAAATTTTCAGCCTATTCTGTCCTCATAAGCCAAAGTTATTCGACATAGAATTTTCAAAAATCCCATAGGAAAAAAATCCTAACTATATATACCTACTGGCTATCGCCAGTAGGTAATATATATATATATATATATATATATATATATATATAAAATTAATCAAGCAAGTGAGCCTTTGAGCTCTGACAGGGCACACAACGCTCTCTCCCACCATCGGTTTCAAAAGTCTTGCTGCCGCTCGCATTCCAGACTCTTATTCAGTGACACCATGTTTCAAGGTTGTTCTGCCCCTTATTCATGGACCTTGCACAGGAGGAATGAGGAAACACCACAGCTTGCTTTCCAGCCCTTTATTGCGAAAAAGACCGCCCTCAAAGGGCGTGGTACATATCCCAATGACCAGCTGCATGCTGGTAATTGTGGTCCATGCTTTGGTGAGTATAATCAAAACCCTTGAGTAGGGTCAGCCCCCTGTTAGTAGCAGTTCTATTATCTCCTTAAGTAGGGTAGAGAGTCCGGTTTGCGTGCTGTTTGTCACCTTGGGAGAGTGTGCTCACATGAAAGGAAAGGTTTCCCTCCAAAAGCCCTCCGACTTCCTCCAGTTGAAGATGAAAGTATGTATGTATGAATGTATGTATGTATTTATTTCTTGTATAGCGCAAACCTTTCACCCTACGAGTATCTTGGTGCTCAGATTGTCGCACAAAGCCCCCATTACAGTAACATGGTCAGAGAGAAAGAAAGGAACTGGACTTAGCTGCCTCTAGGAAACAGCCAGGTTTTTAAGCTTTTCCTAAACAAGGTCAACGTGTTAGACTATCTAATCTGGAGTGGTTGCTCGTTCCAGAGTCGAGCTGCTGACACACTAAAAGCCCGGCCTCCCATCCTTGATCGCTTAAATCTGGACGTCGCGCTAGGTTTAGCGAAGAGGAGCGAAGCGTCCTCTTAGGCTGGTACCAGTTAAACCTGTTAGAAAGCGGACTTGGGCCTGAATTGTGTAGTCCATTAAACACTATACACATAGATTTAAAGCGAATTCTTTCACAAATTGGCAGCCAGTGTAGCTCTTTCAGAGCCAACGAAGTAGAAGAGCGACGCACCCAGTTCAGGGCTAATTTAGCCGCTGTAGACTGGACTCTTTGTAAACTCTGAATGTTATACTGCGGGGCTCCCAAATACAGAGCATTACAATAGTCCAGTCTACTAAGTATCAGACTTCTGATCACCAGGAGGCGAGTCTCACTCGGGAGAAAAGGTACCTTCTGTCGCAGCATTCGTAGGAGGACCATACAGACACTGATTGTCTTGTTGGCTTGGGCCTCCATCTGACGGTTATCCTCCACCATAACCCCTAGGTTCCGTACCACCTTAACCAGAGTCAGGGGTTCTTCTTCTGATGTGAGTCTGAACTCCAGAGGTAGGTGGCAAGGTAGGGTGTTAGCCAGGCAGAACATTACCTCTGTTTTACCACCATTAAATTTAAGGTAGTTTTTCCTAAGCCAAACGGAGGTATGACGCATACAGTCCTGAAGGGTACTCAGCGGCACCGCTTGCTCCCCCTCCAGGGAAAACACCAATTGGGTGTCTTCGGCATAGTTAACCAACTCAATCCCAAAAGATCTAATCAGGGGGAGTAGAGGATGCAGATAAATATTGAAAAGGATAGGGCTAATGGATGAGCCCTGAGGCACTCCGTGGGGGACTGGTGACTTATTTGATGTAAATGGTGTTAAGGATACTGTCTGTTGTCTGCCCGACAGATAAGACTGTAACCATTGAAAAGCCATCCCGTTCACCCCAATCTCTGTTAGCCTCTCCAACAAGGTACAGTGGGTCACCATATCAAAAGCGGCTGACATATCCAATAATATCAATACAGTGGGCTCTCCATTGTCCGCACGCCTTCGAAGACTGTCCATGACAGTTAATAATGCTGACTCCGTGCCATGTTTTGCACGGAAGCCAAACTGGTCCTCATCCAACAGGTAATTTTTCTCCAAGAAGTTTGAAAGATCCCTGGTTACTAATTTTTCCAAGACCTTTAATGGGAAGGGTAAAAGAGATATAGGTCTAAAGTTAGCAGGGGCACTAGGGTCCAGCGAAGGATTTTTGAGCAGGGGTTGACCATTGCATGTTTCCAAGCATCCGGCACCACCCCTGTCTCCAATGATTGGTTGCATAACTGATGTGGCCACGGTAAGGTTGCTTGTCCCACATCCTTCCATAACCTCGGGGGAAAGGGGTCAAGGGGGGAGCCAGAAGAAACCTTACATACTAGACTGCGAAACACTTCCTCAGTCAATTCGGTAAACTGGCTGAGGGAAGGTTTCAACCCCGGCTCTTCCTTATGCTCCAGTGGCACAGTCTCCAGATTAACAGTAGTTGACTTTAGGAGGTTACCTATGATTGTAGCAATTTTCTCTTCAAAAAATACCGCTATCTCATCGCAGAGCTTCTGCGAGGCAGTCACCTTATTACTCATGCATTGTGGATTAGAAAGTTTCTTAACAATGTCAAAGAGGGCCTTGGTGCAGTTAGAAGATTGTAGAATGGTTTATGGTTGATTAGCATATACTTGTTGAGTCACCTTTTGAGATGTATGAACCCATCAGTGATGGCATGTTGTTTTTTTTTATGTTTGTAGAGCATTCCCCTGAGGAAGGGCTATTCAGCAGCCCGAAATGCATTGGGATTGGGATTGTTAACGTTGCATGATACTTGTCATGGATCATATCTGCTGAAGTCATTGTTTGAATAATTATTCACCACTCATGAATTTATTGAGCATGGATTAAAACATTGGAGTACCTGCTTCAATTTGTGGATTGAACTTTCTGTATGAACTTGTTTAAACCTTTAGACGGTTTCGTCATTTGGGCAGAGCACCGGAGAGTCTTCCCCCAACTGGAGGGAGCTGTGTAGTAGTCTTTATCTCTTACGCTGATGGTTGCAGATAGCGTTTTCCCTGGTAGCTCGCCACAGACCATCATCTCGGATTAATTTTTGGATTCACCACGCTGTGCAAGTCCTGTCTCTTTTCTTTGTTAGTACAAAGGGTCAGATTTGTAATGGTATTTAACAGCTCATGGTACTGAGTGTCTGAGCCTGGGGGTCTATAACAAAAGAGGCCTGAAAAAAGAGTACCTCTAGGCTCGTAAGCTGAGAAACCCAACAATTCAATTCCTGCCACATCCGCGACCTGCAGGTGGTGCAAATTCCAGTTATCTTTGTATATTACCCCAAGCCCCCCTCCTCGTCCATTATTCCTGGGCTTCTGTATTATTTTGTATACTTCTGGACATGCGAGGCCTATATATGCGGTGGAATGTGCACTTAACCATGTCTCGGTCACAAAGAGAAAATCCAATTTCATATCATCCACCAAATCGTCCACCTCTTGGTAAAGCTTTACCATAGATCTACTATTAATCAGACCACACTTTGCATCCTCAGTTACAGAGTTTTTTGTACAAAGAGTCCGTCCCGGAGTAGTGCAATGAACTGCATTCATGCCCTTACCGATCTCCCACAGTTGTTCCCGTCTATTAGCCTCTGGGATTGAAACAGTAGCATGGCTGGTGCTGAGCACGGCCGGTGCGCTGACGGGCGCCGATGGGCTTTCCTCTGGCAAACCTCCGGCGTGCCACCGGCGCGCCTGCTGCGCGCGAGCGTTGCGCGCTTGCGTACTGCGATTTAAATAGGCTGTGCTGTCTGGCCACTAGAGCGTCCCTGAAGATGGCGCCCAGTAGTGTCCCAACCTACCCCCAATATGGCGAACAAGGAGCAGATTGGCTCGCCTTAGTGCCTGCAAAGCCACAGGGTGGAAAACTATTAAAGTGCGGGTAAGAGGACCACTGCATACAATTTTTAAAACAAGTTTGACACTTCACCTAATTTTTCCTAAAAACACCGTTAAAACAAATGTCAGCATGTGCGAATGCGCAACAATAGCAGCAGAGTACTGGACTGCTTCCAATCTGTCTAAAAGCATGCAGTGTGTGGAGACAATATGCTAAATCTTTATTGTCCGCGCGCTTGCATACCGCGATTTAAATAGGCAGTGATGTCCGGCCACTAGAGCGTCCCTGAAGATGGCCCCAATAGTGTCTCAACCTACCCCCAATGTGGAGAACAAGGAGCAGATTGGCTCGCCCTAGTGCCTGCAAAGCTGCAGGGTGGAAAACGATTAAAGTGGGGTAAGAGGACCACTACATACAATTTTGTTTTGAAAACGTGGTGCTCCTCCTCTCGCATTCCGTTCTTCCATCCTACTATAGGAAGATAATACAGTCAAAAATACAGGGGATTGGAGCCTACTCAAGGATAATATTTACTCACCTCTTTTGGGACTGCATATACCAGCATGCCGCTGGGAGTCATCAGTTTGCCACGCCCACTTAGGGCTGTGTTCCATTAAATGAAATGATGAAATGGAGCGAGTGGTGAGGTCTTTTCATTTCCCCTGTGCTGAGTCTAGATGAAGGGGCGTACCTGCCTTAAAACGCATCGTCATTGAAAGTGCAATTGGGAAAGAAAGGAGTTGCGAGGGACAGTAAGGCTACAATTACCGGAGGTGGGGAGAGTGCTGTGTGCCTTCTCAGAACACAAGGGGCTCTTACAATTGAACATTGACTTACGTGGCTGCCCTTGGCCGTGGAGGAGAGCACCGCCTTCAGCTCAGTTTTACAAGCATACGAGCGTGAAGTGGCAATTGAAGGAAACTATTCTCTCTGGTGAGCGCACTCTCCCGGTGTGATTTGAAACGCATTCCGTTCTTCCATCCTACTATAGGAAGATAATACAGCCAAAAATACAGGGGATTGGAGCTTACTCAAGGATATTATTTACTCGCCTCTTTTAGGACTGCAAATACCAGCATGCCGCTGGGAGCCATCAGTTTGCCACGCTCAATTAGGGCGGTGTTCCATTAAATGAAATGATGAAATGGAGCGAGTGGTGAGGTCTTTTCATTTCCCCTGTGCTGAGTCCAGATGAAGGGGCGTACCTGCCTTGAAACGCCTCAACATTGAAAGTGCAATTGGGAAAGAAAGGAGTTGCGAGGGACAGCAAGGCTACAATTTTCAGTGAATTTAGTAGGTTTTCTAAATGCTAATTCCTAACTATAACTGGTGTGAAACCTATGGTTTTTTCAGTGAATATATATATATACATATGCGGTACACCGCGTCTCCAACCAGTGACAAATTCCACCACCGCTACAGAAACAGGACGGACACGGGCCAAGAAAGTGCTGAATATCTTTATTCGTGCAAATTCAGGCGCATGACATTTCGGCTTTAGGTAGTTATAGTTAGGACCTAGTTTACATAGGAAATCTGCAACATTCTATTCGAAATAACTTTGCCGCCGGTTGATGAATCTTTGTGAATTTCTCAAAGAAGATGGCCTGCTCTGCTCCGCTCCTTCCCTAAAAGTTTTGGGGGTATTTGTCAAGTGGGGCTGAGAAGAAAGGGGGGTCCCAAAACGTGTTTTCCCCATGTTATTTTCCATAGGACGATTAGACACGGCTACAGCCCGAACTGCTGAACGGAATTACAAAAAATTTGGCAAAATGGTAGAGTCTGATCCGCAGATCACGCTTTTGCTTAAATGGTATAAATACCTCCAGTAGTTCCTGAGAAAATTGAAAGAAAAAAAAAATATATATATATAGAAGCGCGCACAGTGCGCGCACCCGTGGGCGTACGGTGCGCGTATCAGGTGTGCGCGAGAGGAATTTTGATTTGCTGTTAGACGTCTGTTAACATTCCAATCAGTGGAAAACAGGAAGTGTTGGCTGCCATTTTGTCACTCCGAGGCAGAAGAGAGCCAAAAACAAAAGTGGAGAACATGAAAAGAAGGCAGGGTAGAGACTTCCTGACCCCCTAGGCCTTCTCAGGGGGTCCCTGAAGGACCCCAAAGGGCAAAAAAACCTTTGTTTTATTTTAAATTGCGAGGTACTCGCACGGTGTACGCACCCCCGAGGCAGAAGAGAGTCAAAAACAAAAGTGGAAAACGTGAAAAGGGGACAGGGTAGAGACTCCCTGACCCCCTAGGCCTCTTCAGGGGGTCCTTGAAGGACAAAAAACACATTTTTTTTAAAACGCAATGTGCGCGCATGGTGTGCGAACGTCGGCAAAAAAATATACAGTTAAATCACAAGTTTGAGTGTTTAGATGTTGGTTGGCTCTAAAAAGAGCCGTTGTGTTCATTAAGTGTTTTTTGTACCTACAAGTAAGCACTGATACAGAGTCTAAAGTAGGAAGAATCTGTTCCCCTCATCTGTGAAATGTACACCGTCTCCTCTATAAATGCCTTGCATGTTGTATCGCAAGTTGTTGTGGTATATACAACCCATACTATAGTCTCTGAGGAAAGCAGAAACAGACTTATTCACATGTTTCCTTGCTTTCTCAATCTGTGGACAATATTGGTTGGACCAGTTCCATTTCTGCCTTTGGCATATATTAGAATATACAAAGGCAGTCTTTGTGGAAAAAGTGACATCAATTGCCCAAAGGTGTCCAATAAAAGCATTTCCAGACCTACCCCAGTCAAAGTGCCTAGGTCATTGCCACCACAAAGCACAATTATACGGTCAGGGTGATGGAGATGCAAAAAGAATTTTACCAATGGCATCAATTGGCGACATCTCAATCCACTGTGGCCAATCCACATAATATTCACATTTGGTATATCAAGGTTGCGAAAGCATCTGTTTGCTGAATACCTTTCAATCCAGAAAATATAGCTGTACCTGTAAATCCACACTCTAAGCATCTTGAAGGGAGATCTGGCTGTACTCAGATGGGCTTTAGAAATGAAATGGCAGTTTGAAAAGTAGGAGTTTAGAAATAAATCTGGATGAGATTCAGTGCACTTGAAAAAAAAAATGATTGGTAGTTTCTGAAAATTCAACATTGAAAACTAAGGTGCATGCTACTGTTTTTTTTAAAAGGAGAAATGCTAATGGTTGAGAAAAAGTTATTGAAAGGAACATTGCACAGGATAAGCTGGTGTATTGAGAAGTCAAACACCCTTGCTGGTTTGGTTTGCAGATGAACTCTTTTCACCTGTGTGTTCAGTTAGGTGTTCTATGGAGTGTTACCATGGTAACAGGCAGAGAGAGCAGTGGGGGAAGGTTGAATATTATGTGAGATTGAAAGTGTTGCAATGTAGAACCAATTAAAATGATAGTTTGGTTTTGAATTTGTGTGGGAAGAAATTTCATTGGTTATCTACGTGAATATGTGTGGAAAATGAGAGGGAAACAATGCCATTCTATGGTTCCAGTGACTGGTGCACAATTCAGTGATTCTGTTTAAGAAAATCTGGTGTGTGATTGACACTGTTCTAAATCTACAATCTACAAAAGCATTATTAAAGGTGAGTTGTTAATTTGTAGGGGGATCGATGCTGTGCACTTTAAGTTAATAAGAAAAATGTTACCTAATGTAGAAGCAGGAGTTTATTTGAATAGAGTCTGATTCTGAATGTGTCTGCTTTGGGAAAAACATTGTGATAGGAGCATTTGGTAAGTTATTGTGTTTGAGGAGATTTTTTTTGCAGTACAGTGTTGTTGAAGTGGTCTAACTACTTACACACTTGTATATCAGGGTTATAATTCTCAGAGGGTCTCCTTGCAGTCTAGTAAACATTCTGGGTGTGCTGCACAAATGCCATAGGAAATCTTTCAGTAGCTTGTGGCAGAATAATTTGCTTAGTTGATGTGTTTAAAAATATGGAAATACATGTACTCATGGAGTGAGTCAGGCCTTAGGACATGCAGTGCTTTATAGTCCTAGCACTTGCATGATACCATACACTGCCCAAACACAACTACATTGCTCTAAATTGAGAAATATCAGTCCCACCTTGACCCCCTACACTGCCTGAACACTGCACTGACCTAAACCCTTAAACACCATCCCTAGCAAAACCTGCTAAACTCTTTCACCACTACTGCACTGCTCTAAACCCTGAAACAGCACTCCCAGCAAGACCCTCTTTCACTGTAGTAATCATTTTACTGAATTGCAAGGGATACTGTGATTTGTCTAAGATCACACTGTGAGTCAGTATTCATTTCAGAAAATCGTGGCAGAATAATTTCCTTAGTTGATGTGTTTAAAAACATGGGAATACATGTACTCATGAAGTGAGTCGGATCTGATCTGACTTCAAAAGAAAAGTCTGGAGCCTTAAGTGATTTAAACTTCAATATTAATTTCAGGAAATTGTGGCAGAATAATTTGCTTAGTTAATGTGTTTAAAAAGATGGGAATACTTGTACTCATGAAGTGAGTCATGCTTTAGGACATGTAGTGCTAGAAAGTCCTAAGCAGTATGTGTGTCAGGCCTCCTAATTCCCAAATAGTCTCCATGCTGTGTAGTTAAGATCCTGGATGTGCTGCACAAATGCCATAGCAAATCTTTCAGTAGCACGTAGTTATCATTTCAGTGAATTGCAAGGCATATTTTGATTTGTCTAGAAACAGAATGTGAGTCAGTGTGTTTTTGGGAATATTGTGACAGAATTACTTGCTCGGTGCATCTGTTTGCAGACATGGCAATACATGTTTTAATGGAGTGAGTCAGGCTTTAGGACATGCAGTGTGTTATAGTCCTAGCACTTGCATGATACCATACACTGCACAAACATAACTGCATTGCTCTAAACTCAGAAATATCAGTCCCACCTTGACTCCCTAAACTGCCTAAACACCACTTTACTGTCCTAAACCCTGAAACACCATCCCTAGCAAAACCTGCTAATCTCTTTCAACACTACTGCACTGCTCTAAACCCAGAATCACCATCCTCAGCGAATGCCCCTATAATGTTGAAACACCACTGCTCTGCCCTAAACCCTGAAACAACACTCCCTGCATGATCTTCTACACTGCCCGTACACTGCTGCTTTGCCTTAAACTTACTTATGGAGTGAACCACACTTTACAACATATAGTGCTTCTAATTGCTATGTAGTATGCTAGTAGTGGTCTATAATTGTAATAAAAAAAATATTTAACATGTTTTTTTTCTTAACAACAGATTTTAATTATCTACAGAAAGAAAAAGCATTATGCCTTCGAAGAGTGGGAAAAGGAAAAGATATTAACAGGCTTATTTTTTTCAAGAAAAAACAAGTACAAGATTTATCTAAACAACAATGTGTGGAAAAAAAGAAGAAAGCTCCTGGTAAGACAACAAAGTATTTTATAAGGAAAATAGAACAAACTAAAAAAAGTGTGGAGAATCAGGAAAAAAAATATCTGTAACTACAAAGAAAAACCAGACAAAAAAGAAAAATGATGGAAAACTATGTGGTAAAGATATTGTGTATAGTAATAGACGAAATATCAGTTTGTTGAAATTCGGAAGCGAATGTTTTATAACAGAGTTGTGTTAAATTTATTAAAATATATAAAGAATTGTAAAAGAAAAACAGCTTTTTATAAGAAAAAGAAACATATTGAAACAATTGTTGAGAAGGCTTTTGAATTAAAAAAAAAGTTGTTCATTTTAGTAATCAATAGGATTCGAACACTAGATAAGCCAATCAATGTTATGAAAGCCAAAAGTAAGTGGAAAAGACTAATTAATAGAACTAACTTTTGTAATGTTTTTTCTGGAGAAGGGAAACATATTTCAAGTTGTGAGCTGTTTTTTATTGAAGAGAATTACCTTCAGAGTAATGATTTGCTGCATGCAGTTGACACCAGTGGTCGAGCTTATGCAGTTAAGAATGGTTGTCCGATTGAAAAAGAGAAAATTGTTCATAGAAATGCAGAAGAGGTGTTAGCTGATGAAGTTTTAGGGCACGTCCCAAGGCTCCAGTGTACACTTGGAATTGTTGTAGTAGTATTTGTAGTGTATGACAGGATTCAATTGATTTCTTTCGCAATTTCTTACGTAAGTATTTTAGTTTTCTACATGTGCTGTACCATAAAGTACAGAACAAAAGAATTTAAGACATCAAGTCTTACGGTTTCAAACCTGTCGTCGAAAGTATAAATCTAAGGATAAGTTCCACACAAAATGTCGATTTAGATTTCCACGTCCAGTAATATCAAAAGGAAGAGTGAACAATTTTATAACATCTTTGCCACATACTGTCACAACAAAACCACCAAAAAATACCTACAACTTAAGAAGAAATGAAGAGTCAAAATACATAAATGACTATAACCCAGTCATTTTGTCCATGTGGAATGCTAACATGGATATTCAATATGTTGCAGACAACTCCATTGCTGTGGCTCAATATGTAACGTCTTACATTACTAAACATGAAACAACGGAACTAAAGGAAATGTTTGAAGGAATTTCTCATGATAAGAGCCTAAGTAAGGCGGAGAAATGCCGACTCAGGGACCCCCCAGGCCCTCGTTCTCCTGGACCTATCAGCTGTGTTCGACACAGTTGACCATAACATCTTGCTTCACCGTGTCGAACAGGCTGGCATCCAGGACTCTGCCCTCAGCTGGATTCGGTCTTTCTTGTCTGGTAGAACTCAAGCCGTCCGGCTGGGCCCCTACACACCACCCAAGACCCCCACGTCATGCGGAGTTCCCCAGGGCTCCTCCCTGTCACCTTTACTGTTCAACCTTTACCTCCGGCCCCTACTCCACTCACTCCATAACTGGGACATCACAGTTTATAACTATGCCGATGATCTGCAGATCATCTTTCCACTCAACCCGCCCAATGCGGTAGACAACTTCCACTCCGTTATGCTTCACATCCAAGATTGGATGAACTCCAACCGACCCCCTCGATCTCTGTAAAGAGCCTCGGCATGACCATCGACGCCGAACTCTCCCTCCGACCCCATGTCGGCTCCATGATTTCATCCTGCTCCTTCCAACTCAGAAAGATTCGGAAGGTCAGCCACTTGCTTCCCCCGCCTGCTCTGATCCAAGTAATCATCTCTCTTGTGCTCTCCCGCTTGGACTTTTCCAACTGCATCTATCACGGACTTCCAAAAACACTTCTCCACCGTCTTCAGGTAGTCCAAAACCAGGCAGCTCGCATCATCTTCAAATCTCCGAAATGGCAATCGGCCAAACCCCTGATGCATAAATTGCACTGGCTGCCTATAGAACAGTGGGTGGCCTTCAAGCTGGGCTGCCTCACGTTCAAAGCTCTCCACTGCACCAGTCCTGCCTTCCTGACCTTCCTCATCACTCCCTACTGTCCAAATCGCAAACTACGCTCTGCTCATCTTCAGTCGCTTGTCGTACCCAAAACCAGAACCAACAAATTCGGCGGACGAAGGTTTGCCCTCTTGGCCCCGAAGTTCTGGAATTCTCTCCCCCTGACCATCAAATCAAGCAGCTCCCTCCTCCACTTTAGGAAGCTGCTCAAAACCTTCCTCTTCCCCCCACCCTGCTAACCCTGCATAAACCCCAGACTGTGTATCACCTCTGTCCTATAGCGCCAGGAAACCCATGGAGTCAGTGCACTCTATAAATTTCATTTAATAATAATATTAATAATAATAATAATAATAATAAATAAGTAAGAAATTGTACGGCTACAGTTTGAGGATGTTGTCTCATCGAGAAATCGGAACATATGAATGTTCAGATTGCTTATCATCTGCAAGTCTATACTCCAAATCTATAACAATCATTTGGGTGAGTTTAGGTCTTGCAAGAACACGAAACCGAGTTTTGAAATGTGTACAAGAAATTGAATATTTAGCAGAGAGAGAACCAGACAGTTCAGATATTTTGAAGACAAATATGTTGGATACATACTATCCAAATAGAAGTAATCATCTTGAGAACGTTTGTCTCTATGAAGTACTGCAAAGCTATACTTTAAAGAGGAATATTACAGAAGATATCAATAAAGGAGTATATGCTGTGATTGGATCTGAAGGATGTTTAGTGAAACAAAGAAAAGGACATTTGATGAATCACCGAAAACTGAGTTGCGAAACTCCTGACAAGAGGGAATTTTACTATTTAGCTCTTTTGCAACTCTTTAAACCATGGCGTACAGAACTGGAACTACTTGGAGATTTTCACAGTTATGAAGATTCATTCAACACAACTAAAAATAATGTAGAATGTCCTGTTTTTACTAATTATCTGAAAATGTTGAATAACGAAATACAGCAAGAAGCTACAATTGCAGCAGAGATTGCTAGAGACAGTTCTCAAGACAGTCAAAGTTCTGCTTCGTTGAGTCAGGATCAACTAGGAGAGCCAATTATCCAAAATGAAGCAGCAACTGCCATGGATGAGGTGGAAAGAGCAATGCAACAAGCTCAAGACAATGTAATAAACTTAGAATATTTGGAAATACAACTAAATGTTGAGCAAAAACAAATATATGATCAACCAATTATCCAAAATGAAGCAGCAACTGCCATGGATGAGGTGGAAAGAGCAATGTAACAAGCTCAAGACAATGTAATAAACTTAGAATATTTGGAAATACAACTAAATGTTGAGCAAAAACAAATATATGATCAAGTGACAGAACAGATTGAGCATGGTTTATATCATGAGAAAAATAGAAGTTCATGTATGTCATTTAAACCTGTCCGATTGTACATGAGTGGAGAAGCAGGAACTGGAAAAAGTTTTCTAATTAAAGGAATTGCTACTTATCTAAAGAAAAGAACAGAGTTGTCACTCTCTGTGCTGTTACTGCTCCAACTGGGTTGGCAGCACATAACATTAAAGGGATTACTTAACATCGTTTATTGATTTTGCCAGTAGAGCATGAAAATAAATTAGATTACCACAAGCTATCTGGATAAGATTGTTGCGAAGTTTCTAGAGTCTTGAAAAAAATGAAACTTCTCATTATTGAATTTGAATTTGAATTTAAAATATTTCTATAGTGCGGCGTTCACCGAACGGTTTCTTGGCGCTCTAGGAACATGGAAGGCAGAAGCAGAGAGATAAAAGGAGATGGATTCACTGTGGAAAGGCTTGGCTGAACAGAAAGGTCTTCAGGCCCTTGCGAAAGAGAGAGTAGTCTTTGACCAATCGTAGATGGGTGGGGAGGGAGTTCCAAAAGGTAGGTGCCAGAAATGAAAAATTGGACCCACCCCATTTTTTTCTCTTAAAACGGGGTTCCTGTAGGAGGGCTTGGGACGATGACCGGAGCTCCCTAGTGGGGACATATTCCTTTATCAGGGAGGAGATAAAAGCAGGGGCAGTTCCCTGGCGTGACTGAAAGACCATGCAGCCGATCTTAAAAAGAGAGCGTTGCCGAACCGGCAGCCAGTGTAAGGCCTTTAGAAGTGGCGTAGAGTGATGAGAGCGGGAAAGGCCGTACACTAACCGAGCCGCCTGATTTTGCACTAGCTGGAGTTTCCGTAGACTGTAGGCCAGAATGCCGTTGTACAGGGCATTGGCATAGTCCAGCCGGGAGATCACAAGGGCAGACATGATTAATTTTAGTGCCAAAGGGGAAAAGAAACGAGAAACGGTGCGAATAGTGCGAAGAGTGAAAAAGCAGGAAGAGACGACAGAGCTAACTTGTGAGTGAAGGGTGAGGAGGTTATTCATTTTTATGCCTAGGGTCTTGACTGTAGGAGAGGGAGTGGGAGGGGGACCAAAGGAAGAGGGCCAAAAGGAGGAAGTCCAGGGACTGGAGGAGCCACCCGTGAGAACCAGCTCGGTTTTATCCGGGTTCAACTTCAGATGGTTGTGGCTCATCCAGTCCCTGATGAAAATCATAACAGTTTGAAAATTAGAGATAGAGTGGGGGGAAGAGGAAAGGTTGAAGACGAGCTGGAGGTCATCTGCATAATTATATACAGTGACCTCCAGCTGCTGGAGTGCGAAAATAAGAGGATAGATATAGAGATTGAACAAAAGAGGGGAAAGAGAGGAACCCTGGGGGACACCACAGGTGATCTTGAGGGGAGTTGATGTGAAATCCCCCAGCCGGACCGCCTGGGTGCGGTCCCGCAGGAAGGACGAGAGCCAGACCAGGGCTGAGCCCCCGATTCCCGCCGCTCTGATACGTGAAAGCAAGATGGAGTGGTCCACCGTATCAAATGCGGCGGAGAGATCGAGGAGCACCAGAGCCTGGTGTTTGCCCTGGTCCAAGCCCTCCTTGAGTTCGTCCTGGATCGACACCACAACGGATTCAGTCGAGTGCCTGGGGCGAAATCCCGCTTGACAAGATGCCAAGCCGCCGGTTGCTTCCACGTGAGCACTAAGTACCGAGGTGGTATATCGCTCAAGCACCTTGCCTAAATAGGGTAGCAAGGAGATGGGCCGATAGTTGGTTGGGGAGGATGGGTCGGCACCAGGTTTTTTTAAGATAGGCACGATAGAAGCCGATTTTAGGGCAGGAATTACAACCCCTTGTGCAAGAGAGCTATTGAGGAAGGTAATCGGGGGCTGAGTACAGACGGAATAAATCCGTTGGAGAATATGGGCCGGACAAATGTCGGCCGGGGAACCCGACTTTACCTTGGGGAGTAATCCTAGGAAAACTTCTTCCATCAGGGGGGAATCGAAAGTAAACAGGATTGAACAGTGGGGGGAAGGTGATCAACATAGCTCGAGGAGGGGGGGGGGATGTTAGTCTTGATTTTAGAGATTTTGTCCAAAAAGTAATGATTCAAGGAATCACACAGGGATTGGGTAGGAGGGTGGGTGGAGCTGGTCCTGTCTGAAAAGGCCAACTCATTAACAATAGTAAAAATTTCTTTCGATTTATTCTCTGACGCTAAGATTTTGGAGGAAAAGTGGGCAGTTTTGGCTTCGAGGATGGATTTTTTATACTCCTGCAATAGTGTGAGGTAGCGAGTTTTCTGTACAGGGCAGTACTCCCTTCTCCACAGTCTCTCAGCTCGCCGGAGGGACAACTTTTTTTCCTTTAAATGTTCGTTGAACCACCGGTTCGCCTCCTTCGGTCTTTTGGTCGATATCCGGCGTAAGGGGGCTATTGTATTGCATCCTTCCGTAAGCCAGGTATCAATCGCAATAGCTTGTGAAGAGGAGGGTAGGCCAGCCAGGTCAGGAGAAGAATTTAACAGGGAGGATGATAGGTAAGCATGATATCAAATTTAATACTTGCCTTTGTGCATTTAAGAATGTGTTATTTGGAGGCAAACACATCCTAGTTTTTGGAGATCTACTACAACTAACTCCTGTGAAAGGACAGCCAGTATTTAAAACAGTAACTCATGAAGACACCAGAAAGTGCCTGGGAATCATTGGAAATGTTAATATTTGGTCATATTTCGAATATACAGAACTCATTACAAATATGCGACAGTCAAAGGATGCTGATTATAAAAGTATTCTTGAAGATATAAGAATTGGAAAATTGAGTGAACATGCCACAGAAGCTTTACAGGCATGATTACTTTCAAAATGGTTTCCAAATCAAAATATTGTTCCAGAGAATATATATAAAAAAATTGCAGAAAAGAAATCAGTGATATGCTTGATGCCAACTCTGCAAGAATGTTCAATATTCAATGAAAAAATGTTAAAGTTAGAAAATCAAGAAATTATAAAACTGGAAGCTATTGCTAGAATAGAGCATGAAGGAGCTACTATTAGTTTGTCAGAAAAATTGAAGTCAAAATTGGATTCTTTAAAGAAATCAATATCTAAAACTGTTGGTTTAGAAAAGAATCTATATGCATGTATAATTTGTCGGATAATTTTACAACGTAATTTACATGTGGAAAGAGGTTTAGTAAATGGAGCAATGGGTAATGTTGTTGATTTTGTTAATTACCCAAATAGAGATGTCATTGAATTTTTGAAAATCAAATTTGATGAAATTGAAGAAGTACAACAATTGAGTCGTTGTTCAGCTCAATTTTGCTTTTAAAAGATTTGTATGTTCGCCGAAAACAGTTTCCTGTTTGTTTGCCATATGCAGTGACTTTTCATAAATCTCAAGGTTTAAGTGAGGATTGTGCTTTGGTGAATTTTGGAAGTACTGTGTTTAAAGAGAGTATGGCATATGTTGCTTTATCTTGAGTCAGAACTTTATCTGGATTATCCCTGATTGATTTTGATGAGACAAAGATTAGTGCAGATGTAAATTGTGTAAAAGAGTATAGTAGGTTAAGAAGAGAACACGGTCCCAATTTACCTCAATATCCTTTATTTGAAATGCGTGGGGTTTGTAAAAAAAAGAGGATATGAGAAAAATTGTAGCGAGGTTGTAGAGAAAAGAAAAAAATAGATGTACCAGTGATAGTAAGCAAAAAGAAAAAGGATAATATTGAAGAGATTGTTGGTTTTCAGTTTGAAAACAGTTCTGGTGTCAACTGCTATGCCTATGTAGTGGTTAATGTTGTTTTTTTTTCTTGAAACTTTACAACAAATTGCTGAAAATCCGGACTTGTTGAATTCTGTGTTTGAGAAATGTAGTAGTGATAAAACTAAAATAGAAAGTGTTTCTGATATTTGAAATGATTTAGACATATGTACTGGTTTAAATCAATTTTCTCAGAACATTCAGCACGATTGACAGGAGTTTCTAATGTATATGCTTGTTGTATTGCAAGATGAAGGTATAGATATTGAAAATCTTTTTGGCCTTCCTTATAAATGGCAACATGACTGTGACAATTGCTCATTTTCAAGTAGTATATAGACACTGAAATATTTATATATTTGACTTTACCAGACTGCAAATCAGTGTCTTTTAATATTCTAGTTAGAGAAGCAAATCAAAACATGGTCTGTACCCAATGTAACTCACAAATGTGATCAACATTATTTATACAAAGATATGCACAGTATGTAATTTTAATGCTACAACGATGCAGACCTGATGGAAGAAAACTAACAACTTTAATAAAAAAATGTGTGGCTTCTCAACTATCAATATCAGGAAGAACTTTTGTAACCGTAGCAAATATTTTCCATGATGGTCCTTCTACAACATCAGGACATTACGCAGCTTATTTAAAATGTACAAAAGGCTCTACTCATTGTAATGATACTCAATTGATTTTTGTACAGCGTTTGCCTTATGACTTACGAAATTCTCACATAGTGTTTTTACAACCAAAATTTTAGGGAAAATAATTGGCCTGGGAAAATTACTGCTATTAAGAAAGGGTAGTCTGGTGTTGAAAAGTACTTTGTGAGTGAGGGTGATCAAGTTCAAAAAATTCTTGTAGTTGACGTAGAGGTAGAGTAAGTGTATCAGATAGTGGGTGATGTGGCTATCACAGGAGATGTTGATCATCAGTGAGGCAGAGGTGTTTTGGATTTGTTGTAGTTGTTGTAGATGTTGGTGACATTTTTTATTGACTTGTACAGCTCCTTGCTAAGATAAAGGATGAACAGAGTGTCATCGGCATACCAGATGAATTTAAGATTCTGATAGCATGCTAGTTGTTTAAGGTTCTATGTACATGATAAATGGCATCGATGGAGGTATAACCATTGTTAGATGGTACAAAAGATGTTGGTGCTTTTGATTCAAAAGGTGGGGAAAAGGCAGCTTCTAAACTGAGGATTTTACACATACTATTTGGCCATGCGGAAAAGTATCTGAAAAAAAAATGACTATTTCAGGTAAATGTTGTTAGCATATGATTGTACATAACTTTATTTAGGGTGTATAAAAAAGAAGTAATAATGTTTTGTTATTTTGTGATTGTTGGACATATCCTATATTTACGTAAGAAATTGCTGTTTGAAAAAAACATTTAAGATACGTTTTTTTCAAATTTTTACATTATTAATGAAAATGTTGAATGAGTTTTTTAAAGACAATCTTATTGATTGTCTTTTTTTTGCCCGCTGCTATATGATGAGTACTATTGAACTCACTGTTTTCAGTGAAATTCAATATATTCTGAGAACAGCAAAATAAGATACAAAACATATTGCACAAATTATCTTGTATGGTGAAATATATATTATAACTCAATTTTTTCTTCTCTTCCTACTATATTTATAAAAAAAAAAATTATTGACTTGTCATTACGTATAAGGTAAGTATGATAAATAAAAAATACTTTTTCAGCATTCTCTTACTTCTCTTTCCCTCTTTCCCTATCTTCACTCTCTCCCTTACTCCCCTTCCTTTACTCCTCTTACTCCCCTTCTCTCACTCTCCTTCATTCACCTTTACACTCCTTCTCTCACCATCAGTACCCTTACCTCACCCTCACTCACCTTCTCCTACTCAGTCTATCCCCTCTCTGTCACTAACTTCTTTTTCCTTTCTTTCTCCATCACTACCCTTCTCTTGCTCTATCCCTCAATCTCTTCTCACTCCCCCTCACTCTCTTTCTTTCACATCATCCCTCACTCACTTTCACCCACTCCCCTTCTCTCACTCCTTCACTTCCTTTTGCTCACACCCCTTCCTTTATTCCCTCCCTCACTCCCCTTTCATCCATCCATCTCTAAGTCTCTTCCTCTGTCTCTGTCACTATAACTGCCTCACTCCCTCACAGTCCCTCCCTCTCCCTCTCTTTTTCTCTCTCACTGTCTCCCTCTCTCTCCACCACTGTTCCTTTTCTTTCCTCTCTTTCCATAAATCTTTCTCTCTCACTCACTACTTTTTCCTCTCTCTTAATATGCTTCTTTTTCCCTCACTCCCCTTACGCTCATATCCCTTCCCTCACTGTCACTGCCCTTCACTCAATCTCACTCCTCTTCCCCTACCTCATGTTCTCCTCTCTATGCATCACTCCCATTCCCTTTCTTCTGCTCCGATTCCCTCACTCCCCCTCACACTCTTTCCCTTACTCCATCCGTCAGTCCCCTTCCCTCACTCCCCTTTCCTCACTCCATTTTGCTAACTCCCCTTCCTTTAGTCCCTCACTCCCCTTCACTCCATTTCTCTCTCCCTCTGTCTCACTCAGTCTAACCGCCTCACTCCCTCTCAGTCACTCGCTCTCCCTCCCTTTCTCTCTCCCTCTCTCTCTCTCCCTCACCCTCACCCTTCCTCTCTTTCCCTTTCTGTTTCCTTCACTCCTTCTTTATCCCAAAGTCCCCTTTCCTCTCTCTTAATCTCCTTCATTCTCTCTCATTCCCCTTTCCTCACCCTCATACCCCTTCTCTCACTGTTACTTCCTTTCACTCACCCTCACTACTTTTCCCTCACTCACCTTCCCTCACTCACCTTCCCTCACTCCCCTTCCTTCACTCCTCTTTCCTCACTCCCTCACTCCATCTCACTTACTTCCCTTCGTTCACTCCCTCCCTCACTTTTTTTTCATCCATGTTTCTCGACCTGTCTCCCTCCGTCTCACTCACTCTAACTGCCTCACTCCTTCTCAGTTCCTTGCTCTCCCTCTCTCTCACTCTCTCCCTCTCTCTCCCTTACCCTTAATCTCCTTTCCTCTCTCTTTCCATCACTCCTCCTCTCTCCCTCACTCACTTTCCCTCTCTCTTAATTTCCTTCCTTCTTCCTCATTCACCTTCCCTCACCCTCATACCTATTCCCTAACTGTCACTGCCCTTCATTCACCGTCACTCCCCTTCCCCCTCTCCACTTCCTCCTATCTGTATCTCTTACCCCTTCCCTTTCCCGCTCCCTTTCCCTCACTCCCCCTCGCTCTCCTTCCCTCACTCCTTTCCTTACTCCCCTTCCCTCACTCCCCTTCCCTAACTCCCTCCATCCCCTCACTCCCCTTCTGTCTCCTTCACTCCCATTCTCTCACTTTCCTTTACCCCTCTTTTCTCATCCTCATACCCCTTCCCTCACCGTCACTCCACTTCCCTTACCTTCACTCCCCTTACCTGCTCTACTTCCCCCTCTCCATCCCTTACTCCCCTTCCCTGTCTCCATACCCCACTTCCTTTCTCTCACACCCCCTCCCTCACACTCCTTTCCTTACTGCTCTTCACTTACTCTTTTACTCTCCTTACCTCAATCCCCTACCCTTAGTCCCCTTCTTTCAGTCACTCTTTCACTCCCCTTTCCTCACTCAACATACTCCCCTTTCCTCACTCATTCCCTCAGTCCCTTCCTCCCCTTCACTCAGTCATTTCAGTCATTCATTTATGCACCACACATTCATTCAAAAAAAGTATGACACAGTATATAAGAAATATAGCTCTTCTTGGAGAAGTGAAGTTAGTTCTTAGAAGAACTGTTTTTTTGTCTTTGTTTTAAAAAAAAAGTGTGTTTTTTTCAACATTTTTATATTTTTGGGGGGATTTTCTGTAACAGAAAATCAAACAGGTAACCAAAAACTGCTTAACAGGAACAGGAACAAAAATAATAAAAGAAAAAAAAATAACGGCGGGAGCATCTGTGCTGCCTCTTCTTTGCCACGATTAAATCAATGCTTTGCTCAGCACAATATTTTGTTGCAATAGTTGCAATGTATGTGTACATCTGCAAAATCCGTCCGGATATCTGGAGCACTTGAAGATGGAGATGCGCCCGAAGAAGAGGTGCTGGGCACAGCATCTGGAGGATTGTCCCTGAGGTCTTGAGTAGATGCCCTAGCATAGTTGTTGGGATGTAGAATTTTCGCATGCCGAATCATGGTTGCAATACTGAAAGAATAATGTTTGGAGGCATCACCTCTTGAAAGGATGGTGCCACAGATGTTGCAAGAGACCTTGGAGGCATTTACCTTTTTTTGGCCTTCTGGGTAGGTAAAAAACTTCCATCTAAAAGACACTTTTGTTTTCTTCTGTTTAGCTTGTTGAGGCAAAAACTCCACATCAGAGTCTGAAGATTGTTGTTCTGCCATCTTCCAAGCACAAAGAAAATACTGTAGATGCTTCTCCAAGGAAAGAGAAACAGATAGTGAGAGAAGTAGGTGGGGTTTTGAAGATTTGGAAAAGAAACTACTATAAACAAATCAGAAGTGGTGTTTTCAAGTCACATGAATTTAAGTGCGCGCAGGGTGCGCGCATGTTGCGCGACCGGGGCGTGCACGAGTTGCATATGAATGACATTTTACCCGATTTTCGTAAATGCTTTTAAAGCTAATATACGGTTATAAAAAGTCAAAAATAATATTTTTACAGTTATGTCACAGAATGTCTTGGGTTATTATGTTCATTACATTTACGGGTATGACTTTTTGGAAAGAATTTTTTTTCGTGGGGTGCGAACACCGTGCGCGCATGCGTGCAAACACCGCGCGCGCATGAGTGCATGCACCATACGCACACCTTTAAAACACAAAAATTTGTACAAAATAAAATACATAAATCAAAATTTAAATTTAAGTATTGTTAAAAATATAGAACATTTGTATAATAACACAAAAAAGACAATAATTGATAGATTTTCAAATTTAAAAAACCTTCGAAATTCACTGAAAAAACCATAGGTTTCACACCAGTTATAGTTAGCTGGACATTTTACTCATACAAAACCATTGAAATTCCCCCGTTATAGTTAGTTGTACTCACTATAACTTGCGCGCCCGCAATCAACTGGTGATGATGTCACATATTACATCATTCATGACATGGTCAGTGGCATCACTGATGACATCACTGATGACATCTCAAATGACATAAGTGATGACATCACTGATGACATCATCCATGTGACAATGAAATACACCTCCTTACACACTAGTATATTATTTCATCACTCAATGTAAAATAGAAAGTACCATATTGAAGCCATAGACACACCAACACCCACTCAGAGATTCATAGATCTATACACACATCAAATTACTTACTTATAGATTCAGTGTTATATGCAGTGAATAATTAACAGAACACTATCAAATATACTTATACGCCTATTGCAACATTACACACCAACACACATTGTATTTACTTATAAAGACATCTTAATGACTTATGCAAACAATGGATCATACTTACATTTACTCACCTACACACTTATACAAACACCACGTTATCTGTTCATATAGATAGTAACTCACACTTAGTGTGTTATAAAATCACTATTAGAAATATACAGTTATCCATACAGTGACTCATACAATCACTGAGTCTTAGGCTCACTTAATTAGATATAACTGTAAGATACACTGCTTTTGTTTTAATGGAGATGTACCATTGAGAGACATTTTTCATCACCTCCAGACACATAAACATATACACTCACTGAAACAACTGTTATAAAATGTAGTCCTAACCTCATTTACCTACTGAATGAACTATTCACACATTTTTGGGCAATCACACCCCCCCCCCCCACCAAACCACATAGACATTCATTTACCCATACAAATACTTAGTTAAGAAACCAATAACAAATATAGTCTTTAACATAGCAATTAGGACAAAGCAATAAAGACTTTCACACAGTTTAGTAGCTACACATTATATATAGTGAGACTCTACAAATTAGTCAAGGAAACAATCAATGACACTGTTACTAAATCCACCATTCACACATTTATATTTATACATCCACCACTCAGGTTATATTAGGGTAAGGTACCACCTGAGCAGCCATCTCATTTCTCAGTAGATCTGAGGCACAAGAGAGCACAAAACAAGAGCAGAAAACGCAAAAAGGGAGCAGGGTAGAGACCCCCTGCCCCCCTAGCCCTTCTCAGGTTGTCCCAGAAGGACCCCCAAGGGCAACATTTTTTTAATGAAATCACGGGGTACGCGACCGGTACGTGCACGGTACGGTACGCGTACTGTACGCATACTGTGCGCGCACCCTGCAATTTCTTTGGTTTTTTTTGCCCTTGGGGGTCCTTCCTTCCTTGGGTGGACCCCCAAACCCCTAGCCCTGAGAAGGGCTAGGGGTTTGGGGAGTCTCTACCCTGCCCCCTTTTAATGTTTTCCACTCTTGTTTTGGGCTCTCTTGTGCCTCAGTTCTCCTGAGAAACAAGATGGTGGCCAACTCTTCCTGGTTTGGACATTTTGGAATGTTGACAGTCGACTGCCAGCCAATCAGGATTGCGCTCGCGCACGTAAGTGTACGCGCACGTACGCGTATGGTACGCGTACGGTGCGCGGACCCGTAAGCTCATATAGATATTTATGTGTTTTTGAACCTCATTTTCATAAAAACCACTGGAGCAATTTTCACCAAACATAGCAAAGGCACATCTGCGTACCAGTCCCTACAATGTTGCCAAGTTTGGCGTAATTCAGTACAGCGGTTCGGTCTGTAGACTTGTCAGACCGTCCTATGGAAATTAACATGGGGAAAACACGTTTTGGGACCCCCCTTTTTTCTCAGGCCCCACTTCACGAATCCCCCCGAAACTTTCAGGGAAGGAGCGGAGCGCAGCGAGACCATTTTAAGGAAAATTACAGGCAGATTCCTCAATCGGCACCAAAGTTATTCCCAATAGAATGTTCGGAATTTCCTAGGGTAGTTAGTCCTAACTATATATACCTACTGGCTATCGCCAGTAGGTAATATATATATATAGCAAACAGCCTACAGGGCTTAATGTGACTGAAGATCTGTACACATGCCTACATAATTAAGAACCAAGGATAATGAAAATCAATGAAACAAATGCCTAAAAAAATGTTTTTTTTAAAAGAAAATGAAAATACCACAAACTATGTAAATAGGATGTATATACATGAAATAAGGAGAAGGAATTGTTCTGGAATCAGAACTTTTAGATGTACATATGTCCACATCTATTAACAGATGTTTATGTGTAAATATATGATTGTACATATGTAAATAGAATTTTGATGGTAAATAGATAATCATATGTAGAAAAAGTCAGGCATGTATCTATTCATTGATGTGGGAAATCGGAATTGATAAATGAGTCATAGTAGAAGGGCCATATTACGGATACTTAGTACTGTAGAAAGTAACCTGAGTGAATGATAAATAAGTGATAAATAATTGGGAGAACCATGCAGAAATGAACAGAATATGCGTAGGAATGTATGAGGATTGAAGTGAACTGACATCAATTTATGATGCTAATGAGAGGGAGAAATTATGGATCTAGAAACAGCATAACAAAGAATGAATAATAATGAACTAAAGAGAGATCATGTATGAAAGCTCAGCCCTTTCACATTGTTTTTAAATCACTTTTACACACAGGAGCACTTTATATGGGTTGGGTGAACAACATAAAGGAAAGGAGTACCAAATGGGATGTTTAAACAAATTACACATTAAAATGCCGATAAATTGACAAAATGATCTGAGGGTTAATTGTGGGGATTCAACCCAGGATTTTGATTATGTGCTAACATCCTATGAGTGTGGCAATGTTTCGTTGATCACATATGGGGATTTAACCCAGTATTATTTGTCAATATTTAGGGATTTATCCCGATATTAGAATGAGTCCGGCATGCTGCAATGTCTGTATATCTCATGGTAAATCGCTGTAAATACCGTACTACCTTAAATGTTATAGTCCATCAACTATGTTTACCCAAATGTTGATAAATTCAAATGAACCAATCACCAATAAGCACTGTGCACTTTAAATACGCTCGAAAAATGTGGTTGCACTGTCATGTGATCAAGGCTTTGTGCCGAAACGTTATGGCGACAGCTGAATAAACTATAACAACCAGCATCTAATTTGTGGTCCGTGTCTGTTTCCAGCGCGATCAGAAACAGAGGTGATTGCGGCAGGAGAACGGAGGTTGGTGCATATATATATATGTGACCAAGGCCTCGGAGCAGGCCGAAACGTTATGCTGGTGGCGATGCACTTAATAAGAAAAAAAAACTTTTCTTCACCTGAAGACCTGGGTCAGTTATCGTTTGTATGGATTGGCGGTGCTCCGGACATTGGGGTTTGCTGATTTGTGCTAGGCGAGTGCAGTTTGTATATATATACATATATATATATATATATATATATATATATATATATATATAGATAGATATATGGTTGCCAGTAGGTAGTTATAGTTAGGACCTACTTTCCATAGGAAATCCACAACATTCTATTTGTAATAACTTTGGTGCCGGTAAACAAATCTTCGTGAATTTCTCCAAGAAAATGGCCTGCTCCGCTCTGCTCCTTCCCTGAAAGTTTGGGGGTGATTCGTCAAGTGGGGCCCGAGGAAAAATGGGGGGTCCCAAAACATGTTTTCCCCATGCAATTTTCCATAGGGACCTTTAGCCAGGGCTAACGCCCGACCGGCTGAACGGAATTACACCAACTTTGGCAGAGAGGTAGTGTTTGGATCGCAGATTGTGCTTTTAGTTAAATGGGGTAAATCTGTTCAGTAGTTTCTGAGAAAATTAAAATCATAGCGATATCTAGAGACAAAGTGCAGCACCTATATGGAAATCTGTACAATTACAAGTACAAGCGGCATGCTGATTGGCTGTCAACTGTGCATCAACACTCCAAACCAGGAAGTATTGGCAGCCATCTTGGTCATCGCTAGAATCGACTCACAAGAAAACAGTAAAACAAAGTTGAGAAATAAGGAAAGGGGGCAGAGTAGAAACATCCTGACCCTCTAGCCTTGCTCAGGGGGTTGTACATGGATCTTTAGGCTCAATGTATTTTATTTAAATACAAAATTGGGGGGGTACATGAATGGTATACGTACCAGTGGAAAAGGGAAATAAACAATAGAAGTCAGTTTTATGCATTAGGTCCCTGGGGGGCAAATTCCAGGGACAATTTTTGTCATTGTAAGGTGCCCCGAGCACCGGGGAACGCCACCCCTCTGTGATTTTATTTTGAAGTATGCAGGGGGGTTACGGTCCTCTTCCCTTCAGTCTCCCGAGCACCGTGGAACACCACCCCTCTGTGTTTTTATTTTGAAGTATGCGGGGGTGTTACAGTCCTCTTCCGCTCAGTCTCGGGGACCATCACCCCGACAAAGCTTTTTTTTTTTAAAAAAATTTAAAGTGAGTTCTCAGCTCTCCCTCTCTCTCTCCCCTTACACGTCGCGGGGACCGCCACCTTCCTGGGGCAGTAATATGTAAAATGACCTTCAAGGCCCGGGTACCTGCACTCCCCGGGGTTTTTTAATGTTGCGAGGGGGTTGCGCTGCCCCTCTCCTGGAACCCTTGGTGGCCCTGGGGTCCACCATCTCCCAGGGTCGGTTCTTGCAGTGTCTTGGGGTGCGTACTTCCGGGACACGGCTGTTTGGTATAGTGGGCGGTATCGCTGCCGCTCCCACTTTATCACAGCAAACTTCTTTCCTGTTTGAAGAAGAGAGCAAGTGATTCTGTTCTCTCTTTCAAGAAAGCAGATTGTTTTTCAAAAGAGAGAGCACCATATAAGCTGCTGTCTCTGATAAAGCAATACCCGCTCTCGAAGGATGAGGGGAGCTGTCTGGGATCATGGGGGCATTGGGCCTAAAAAAAAAAAAGTTCTTTTTGAGAACTAACTTTACTGGTCAAAAAAAGAGCTATATTTCTATAAGAGTATGTAAAACTTTTCATTTTTTTTGTGCACCAGTTGTACTCTCTACGCATGCGCAGCCTCGTTTCCAAGCCCACGTTTTTTTCTTTTTCTTCAAGTTTGCCAAGTAAACCTCTCCTCATTTCAGGTATTAAATTTGCCGCTTTCTTTTCCCAGGCCGTGTGCGTCATCCACAGCTATCCTTTTGTAATATATTAATAAACATATTGTATCTATATTTATTTGAAATGTAGTGTCGAGGCACCAAAAGTTGATTACATACTCCGTCCACCGCCATTTTAGTAGTTTTTCTCCGTTATTTTTATTATACCTGTTACTTTCATTTTACTCTCCGCTTATCTTCTCTAAGATCCATGAGATTTCCTGGCACAGACATCACTGTGTTTGTCCTTGGCCTCCGATCTTATGACTTGGTCACACGTATACCTAAAAACTGATTTGAAGGTCATAAGCCAGAGCCATTACATCGCGTGTTCGTCAACACAAAGACATTATTAAGATTATGCGTTTATCATACGTGGTAAATGCATACTAGTTGTAAAAGCATGTGTGGTAAAGCCATATGGGCGCTAATGTCTTCGTGGTGATGATCAAATGTGGTTATGACTGCGTTGTAATGGCTGTTTCCCCCCAGGACACTGCAGGAACATCTGGCAAAGCAGGAAACTGTGAGATGAGAATGTACGTGTACAACCTCACATCCATGATGTAGTTGAAATGCCCACTGTCCCGCATCAAATAGTCAGCTCCTCCCAAACAGTCACAATGTACATTGTCATGCAGTCTGTATGTAAACTTGAACAAAGTGTCAACATACATGTCAACACAATGTTAAAATGCATCTCTGCTTCACATTGCAGAGGCACAATCAACACCTCCTGCAGAGCAGACCAGACAACTCTTCAGTGATGATGTGGAGGACCTCCACACCTTCGACACCGATGCCCTACAAACGGCTCATTGGCAGCTCCGACAACCCACCTCCAGGAGCAGGGCAGCCCAGCTGCATCTAGGAGACCCCACCCTCTGCACAGACCACACAGCAGGAAGCACCCATCACCGCAGCTGGCTACCAGCACCCCACCGATGAACACGTCGCATTCCAAGGCCAGGTAATAGACTACCAGAAGGGGGTGGCTGAACAGTTGGGGGTGGGGTTCGACCACATGGCAGCCAAACCAAAAGACATATGTGGGTGTCTAAGTCACATCAGGGACCACTTACACTACCTAACAGACAACCACAGTTCGCTCCATGATGTCGAACAATCCATGCCCGACATCGCTGGAGTCATGCCACTGAGAGGAGAACAACTGTCTAGTCATAGTGGCCTCAGCGATGTCAGCCGAGAGTTGGGCCAAATGCTGAGGATAATGGAGAACATGGAGCGGATGCATGCGGAAAGAATGGTTGCCATGGATGCACATCAGCAAAAAGTTGTTGGTATCTTCCATTCTCTGCAGATCCTCATTATTGCATTGCTGCCACTAAGGCAGTCGCTCATTAATGCTGCTGGTACTTCTCCACACACATCGCTGGCCCCTGTTGTGTCACTGGCACACAGTGCTGCAGATCAAACATCAGCACCCACATGTCAGACAGTTGACATAGAGGACGAAGATGGGGGTGAATTAACCTGTGTATTAAGGAGTCAGTAGCAATCTTCTCTGCCACATGCCCTGTTTCAGCTTGGTTCTGCCCTCTGCATCATGCCCTGTAACAACACCTCCCACTGTCCCCCAAACACACTGCAATTTTCACCTTGGACCTCGACATGGACTGCCATATTTTGTTTGCTTACGAATGACACAGCAATCAGACTGTAGTCTGTACTCTTCCTCTTCGATGTACTTGTCAATCCCTAAATGACTCTGGCTGGCCCTCTACTGGGCTACAATGTAATATGGGGTTTGCATGCCCATGTACTGTTCCAGCTCTGACACTCGACCGAATGTGAATACATCATTCAAATTCACACAGATGTGACATGTCCATAATCGATCAAGTATGAAAGTATGGATGAATGTAAGGACATTAATTCCACCAAGCATGTGTGACCGTGACATGACAGGCCACAGCTCAGAGCAATGGGTAGTATGTGTGTGCAACGTTTGAACTTATGGGTTGTTGTGTACAAAAGTGTCAAGGGCATTCCATTCAAGAGTACCTCGATGAAGGACTTCTGTGTGTGGGGTGTGCATACATTGGTCTTTCATTAGCACTGTGCATAATGTGGGAGTCGTCACTATCTGCTATGGTGTCTCTCTCAGAGGATGAATGCCTCATGCAAGACCAAGGTCGGAGGTGTAGATGTCCTTCTGCCTTATTTAGGAGCTTTCATTTATAATGTTAGTCTGACTACTGCTTGCATTCTGGAAATGTGATATGGCTTTCACGCTGCAATTGAGGCTAGGCCTTAGGCTTATGGTTCACGAATAGCGGTGCACACACAACAGTTGGCATGTTTGATCCAAGAGCCTGAGCGGTCTTGCGCTCCTTGTACATTCCCTTTGTGCACAGCCACCCTTCGGGTGCATGCAACATTGCAACATTGTCGATTGCGAGCCGTGTGGCGCCGACACTGCGACAGAGACACAGGCATCAGTTGGTTTCATGTCCAGCAGAAATAAACCACGCTCAGTGCCCAGGGATAATTATTCACACCCCTATGCTGACCTTGTATACGTCGACCCTGCCCACTCATCTTACATATAAAGGGTGGGACAATGACGCTACGTGTCCCAGTTCTTCCCCACTGCCGGAGGTGACATGGCTGTGCCCGCCTGGCAAATCACAAGACTCAATCATAAAGGGACCATGACTTGCATTACACGGAGTTGGTGGGACCGGGTACACTGCGGCCATCACTTGCCTACCGCCACGGGACGGTTACTTTCGGTGCACTGAGGTAGGGGCACCTTAAGTGCTGAGCGGGTGTGCAGCCTCCGATGATGCTCCGTCCCGGTGGTCCAGACTGGTAAGGATTAGTGTGAGCCCTGCTACACCGCAGTGAAGGCCTGAGCCAGCAGGTAGAGCAGGCCTACCACCAAGTGCCTCGCGGTTCACAGAGTTAGTGGCACCTAAAGAGCTGAGCGGGCATGCAGCCTGCAATGATGCTGTGTGCACTGATAGGATCTCTACTATTGCAAAATCAAGACCCAGAATCACGTGTGACCTGGTGGCCCATGGTGCGGGGCTGCATGATGCGGAGGCTGCCAAGGTCACGGGCCCCGGGCTTGGAGCTTGCACCGGCACATGGCGGGCCCTCTTAGAGACACGCCGATGGCGGAAGTGAGACCTGGGTGGGCAGGGGCAGGCAATCGATGATGGCGTGTGCAATGATATAAACTCTGCTATTCATAAGTCTGGACTCTTTTTCAGATAAGGGACCTGGTGGACTGCAGTGTATACCCTCACATGGTTGGAGACACACCAGTGGTAGCGGGTGACTAGTGAGGCCTGGGTCCGCCGTGTCGGTATTCCCTCTCACTCTCGCTCTCTGTCTCTTTCTCTTTCTCTCTCTCTCCCTCTCTTCTTTTTGCTCTCTCTCTCTCTTTCTTCCTCTCTGCCTCTCTTCCTTTCTCTCTCTCTCTCTCTCTCTCTCTCTCTTCCTTTCTTGCTCTCTCTCTCTCTCTCTCTCTCTCTCTCTGTCCTTTGATGAGCACATGAGACACCTTCTTATCTTGAATTTTGTCTTGCAGGTTGTGACTTACAGATTGTCCAGAGAAGACCAGCCATGACTCTTCCAGATAGTTGTTTTAAGTCGCATTTGAATAAAATATTTTGTTTGGAAATTCACAGATGAATGAATGATTCTCTTTTTTCTGGCCACACATGAATGTTGATTGTTGTAATTGTGCGACATCAGGCAAATTGTTCTGTTCATGATTTCGTAAAGTTGATGTAAAATATCTTTGTCCTGGGGGGTTGCCCAGGGTAGGGCGGAGGTGCCTGAGGTTGGTGGCAGTGGGTGTTGTGGCCCTCTTGGGTGTCCGAGCTGCACGATCACTAGCTCCATGGCATCTGTTGTTCTTCTGCTGTGGCTGTGGGCTGGCCTCCTATTCTGTTGCAGGTTATCGTCCGACTTAATACCAGGAAAGAGCAGGTGTTAATTTCCTGCTGCTAACACTGCTTTTCGCATGTTTTGTGATCTTATCGCCGATCTGGTTGGTCACTGAGAATGTTGCGAAGTGGTGTTTTCAAGGCTTTTTGCACGGGAACGCAATCTCATTAGCGTTAGTTGCCGGTGTCATCCGTGGTAATGTTTTTTGAGGCTGCTATCGCAGGAAAAACTGGCTATGTCGGCTGTTAGCACCAGCGTGTGAGTAGGGCGATAAATCTACTGTGATAAAGTGCTGCTAACTCTGCGATAAGTCCTTGAGAATATGCCCCACAGAGTATTAAGCAGTGCAAGACTATGACCAAATAACTGCAAACTGCCCAGTCGAAGGCTCAAGAGCCTAGTCTCGTGATAAAACAGGAGGATCAAAGACATTTCTGAAATAAAATAGAAGTAAACTGTTACTCATTTTCACATGAAATATTTCAAGCTGCTAAGAAATATGAGTGTGGTGATGAGAAGAACAGATGACACATCTACTAAAGAAACCTCCGTTTTTGTATTTATTAATTGTACAGTGCACAAGCGAGGCAAATGACAGACATAATCCTGGACTAAGGGAAACAGCTTTCCTGTCTCACAAGTGATAAAACCGTATGGTGTGAAGATTGTGCAAATGCCAATACTTACAGAACTTCAATAGAACAGATAGAGGGAGTGAAACAGGGGATCTCGGAATTACTTGGAAGTGCAGCCAGAACATTGCAGCATAACCAGATATTCATAATTCAAAATGCAGAAGTCTCTCGTGGGCATGCTCTTTGGTCAACCTTGGAATGGATCCCGACTGCGGTGCACAGGGCTCAGTTCCAATAAATAAGGAGACATAAAGCCGAATTCAGATCGTATTTAAAGAGTGAGAAGCCCAAGGTTGCATCATGAACATCTGTGCAGGCTCATGGCAGAGATCAGCTCCTGTGTTTGTGTTTCAACGAACTAAAGCGCACAGTTGGTGCGGTTTGCTTTTTTTCTGTTTCTGAACGGTGCTGCCTGAAATCCATGCACTAACGGAAAGCAATTCTCAAACAAAAGTATGCTTTTCAGAAAATGCGACCTCGTAAAAAGAGGCGTTTTTATGCACCGGACTAGGGCACACATTTATGACACAGCCCCTGTTGCTCAAATAAATCAGACTACCAGACATAACCGCAATCACTAGGTTTCATAATGTCTTTTTTTAATTGAAACTTAATTGTCTGTAAACCTATCGTGAACCCTTCTCTGTGCCCTTTGTGAGTGCAAATAAGTGATTAGTTTATTTGCATACATGCACACACATCCAGATACATCCACACACACATACGTGGTGTTAAACAAATCTATAATTATTAATTATTTCACACATTTAAAATGCAACCTTGAACATTGAGCTTGTAAACGTTTTAAAAATGAATAATAAATGACATTATTAGAACACATAAAGTTTAACAACAATTACTACATATTAAATTTAAAAAATAGTGTGGATGGTAATTATTTTTTGTTATTGTTCAACAACAACAAAAAATCTAGATTAAATGGACATTTTTAAATTTACTATTTGATGCACATTAATTTGACGAGTTAATGTGCTGTAATGTTTCATTTTATTAGTTTGAGGTTAACAAATATATTTGAATGGAATTTACATTTATGATACACATTAAATTATTTATTATTATTATTTACAAAACAATACAATTAAATATTTTTTCCTATTCTTTCTTATAGGGCGACCTCAATCACAGTGTTCGGGATCTCAATCTATACATGCAAAGTTACTTCGCTTGCAAATCCCGTTATAGGAGGCGCCACTTCCTAATTTGAGGGGCAGGAGACATGCACATCTACATAAATCTCTACTCTGAAATGGTGAATAGTAAAAAAGCGTAATGTTACACCTAAGTGTAGATATAAATGTAAACATGTAAATAGAAACATATATTTATATTTGAAAATAGACCCCTCTGCAGGAATCAAGAGTGGCTGCAGACTGGATGTCAGTGCAACTGGCTCTCCGATACTGATAAATGTTTTGGCTTTTTAGGGTCAGTAAAAAAAATGTGTCTGTTGTCAGAGGAAAAGAGGGATTTTCAAAGTAAATAATCTGCAACAAATTTGAATCTCGGTAAAACCTGCTTCGTTGATATTTTTAAACTACTCTCTTAGAAAAAGAAGAAGTGCTTAATTGTGTTGTGCGTTTTACAAATATTTGAGTAGCGCTGCTATGCTTAGATCGATACAGTATTTTTATATCCAACTGCAGACACAGTGATTTACCACGTGGCTCAATTTTAGCTTTCGTCAAGTGGATATATAGAGAATATAACCCCTAATTACGATTTTTGACATAAAGAACATTTATTGAGATTAAAATGTCATTGCATTTTCGTGTAAACTCCAAAATGTGAAGCTGAACGTTATTCTTTCAAATATATTTGATCTGTTGGAATAGTTATATTCATGCACCGAGCTTTGACTTCCCGTCGCATCCATCTTCTTGCCTGTACAGTACTTCATCCTTTCGTGCACGGTCCCACCACGCGCTGATTTTCCCAATGGCAGGATTGATGTGCCTGGGAAGAGACCTCTCACACATCCACAATGAAGTAGTCCTTGCTAATTTCTCTTCAAGACACAAGCTTAATTGCATTTTAAACAAATGGGCTGCTTTGCTGGCCAACTTTTAAATGAGATAACAGCAATGTTCACTCTCCAGCAGTGATGAGTGCTTGCAGTAGATTCAAAACTCTGCTCAATAACAGGTTTAATCTCACACCAGCAGATTTACGGCAGAATAAACTGCCACTGAGCTCATAATTAGTAAAACAAAAAACCCAACCTACTAAATATTATTTTCCAAAGCAGCAGGCCCCGCTTTAATGTACAACGTCAGCCGTGTTCTTTGTGTGCTTTATTGATTTTATGTATGATATTGGGAATTCTCGCTATGATTTAGGTTAATGTTCTTTATCGATCAAATAAGCTGTTATTTAGCTATCAAGTAACAGAATGATGTCCTCATTTGAGGAATATGCAAGACAGAGAGCCTGGGAGACGAAAGTGCTTCCCTTAATGTTTATGATTTTTTTTCATTTCTAAATGTACATCACTGCTGGAGAATAACAATAGAAGCCATTTGGGCTTTTGGAGTCAGGTTTTCTTAATTGCATTTGTTCTACATGTAACCCGCCAATAAGGATTCAGTGTAGCTGCAATCAGCAAATAAAGGAAAGTAGATTTTCTGCATCGGAAAGCAAATCGGCAAGCAATGAATGGACATGGTTAATTACAAGAACACAAGATTTTTTTTAATGAATATAGCTGTGTGTGTGGAAATATATGGATTACACAATGTCACTGTGCAGTTATAGTAATAGGTCAGACCACGTCTACATAGAAAATTGATTTTGTTCGTTTACAAATAACTGTGGTATTGTTTGACTAATCTTCAAAAACTTTTCCACCAACACATTTCATCCACTTCAGCTCCTTTCTGAAAGTTTCAGGGTGATTTGTCAAGTAGGGGCCAAGAAAAAAGGGGTCCCAAAATGCATTTTCGCCATGCAGTTTCCCATAGACAATGCTACAGATGAAACGGCTGAATGGCATTACATCAAATATGGCAGAAAACTACATCTTTACCCAGAAAGCCTTCTTTTTTTGTGATTTGAAGTAAATCTTTTCAGCTATTTGAAATTCAGAATTTATAGATACCTATTGAAGCAGTACTGCAGAGGGAATATTGAGGGAATACTGAGGGAGTACCGATATGTCAAATGGCAAATGAAGCATATTGATTGACTGGACCTGCAGGGCTGAGACTGGTCATGCGGGACCGAGGGTTGTTATTGGCTGGCTGAAACATCAAGATAAAGGTAGCACCATTGGGGCTCAGATACTGAAAATAAAAACAAAAAACATATAAGGGAGTAGAGTAGGGGTACCCTGACCCCCAGGCCTTTGTGCGGCAGGGACCCTCTAGGCCTTCCCGCCTTTGAGGTGAAAGTGAAAAAAACATTTTGCAACACTGCAGGCTGGCAAGGCCAAGTCGCAGGCTATACCTTGAGGTAGACCTAGTTCAGTTTGGTAAAAAACTATTACTCTACATTAAAAAACCTAGAAATTCATAGAAAACAAAGGTTAAAATGACATTATAATTAGTTGAAAATGTCAGTTAGCATTTTACATTTTAAGCTCTAAAAGCACTGAGATACACCAGTTAACTCAAGGGCCTATAACTCGCAGACTTGCCATGCAGTGCTTATGATCTCACATGTTACATAACTCATGACATGTTCTACTGCATCATTGATAACATTACTGATCACATCAGAAATTGCATCATTAATGACAACACTCTCCAGGACGGGTGTGCAAGTTATAGTTCCTTAAGTTAACTATAACTGGTGAATGTCAGTGGTTTTTAGAACGTAAAATGTAATGCTGTAACTGGCATTTTCACCCTACTATAATGTCACTTTACGTACAGGCAGTGGCCAATAGGTAGTTATAGTAAGTATCTAGTTTCCATGGAAACAGAATTTTTTGTTTTTCTTATATCTTTGGCACCATTTACCGAATCTTCAAAACATTTTCAAAACTAGTTTGACGCTCACTTAAGCTGCTGTTCAAAAATTGTTCCTGAGTGATTCGTCAAGTGGGGGCTGAGGAAAAGGAAGGGTGCCAAAATGCATTTTCCCAAAGCAATTTCCTATAGGGAGTTTAGACAGAACTACAGCCTGAACCGTGGAACGGAATGACACCAAATTTGCCAGAAAGGTAGATCTTGGTCCAGAAATAGTGCTTTTCATAATTCGGTGTAAACCTATTTAGTAGTATAGGGGTGCATAAAGAAAAAAACATGATGTATAGCTATAGATATGGATCCACCACTGATGGATCCATGGAGCCATGCCCCACCAGCAATGGTATGGCTGACTGTCTGCAACCTGAAAGAAAAGATGTGGCTGCCCTTTTTCCAATCTGTACACAGTTCCCAGAGGGTAGAAAAGTAGAAATAGCATATAATGGATCAAGATAGATAGGGAGGATGGAATGGTCTGTGAAGGACAACTCATGGGAAAGAAATTATGGATCTGCAGATCCACTGCAGTGCTAAGCGCGGCCCCCCATGTGAATCTGTGAAGGATCCATGGAGCCAAAATGTCAAGGGATATGCAGATCTACTCTCTCACAACTCCACACAACTACTCACACACACCCTCACACATCCATGCAGTCACTCACACACCTTCTCATATACACATACCATCACTGATACATACACTCAGAGACCCAGAGAACCAGTGACACAACCACTTAGAGACCCTCACAGGCACTCACACACCCATTCATACAGCCACACAACACACCCATACAGCCACCTGCACACCCACTCACAGATCTACAGAGCCACATACATACCACTCACACACCTATTGAGAAAAAACAATGACACAGCCACTTACAAACCCATATAGTCATTCACACACCACGCAGAGACCCACACAGCCATGTACACAACTACTCATACACCCACCCATCACACACTCACACACTCTCACACACACTCACACATTCTCGCACCCTTACACAACCACTCACACATCTACGCACCCTCTCACACACCCACTGACACACCCAAACAATCACTGGCACACCCTCTCACACACCAATGCATTCACGGATACATATGCTCAGAGACCCAGAGAACCACTCACACATCCACTCACTGACCCACACAAGCACTCACACAGCCAATTACACTGCAAGTGGGAGGTTGTCTGCAGGGCCTGTCCATACGTGGCAGTGGTTGGAATAACATATGGTAATTAAATATTACTTTCCATTAAAAAAAACTAGAAATTCACTGAAAATAATAAATGTTACAGACACTTTAAAGTTAGAAAATAGAATAAAGAAAATCCTTAGAAATTCCCTAAAAAACCATATGCCAGAGGGGCATTACAGCTAGGAAACAAAATTAGAAAACTTTAGAAATCCACTGAAAAAAGAAAAGGTCAGACCGTTTTCAGTGAATATATATATACCAACACTCATGGGTCCAGCAGACATGGGGGCACTTTTTGGCTATTTCGAATTGTCCTTTGGGGTGCGTTAGTGGCAAAACTTCTGGGGTGGCTACCAGAGATGTGACTTGGGCTCTTTCACCTTTAATGTATACAATACTGCTCTGGGAGGTCAGCCAACTGACCCTTTGAGTCACTGCTTTGGACTAGGGCTGGGAGTCAACTTTTCACTAAGGCAGACATGCAGAACAGGGTTAAAAAATTCCACTATCACAAAGTGCAGCAGGAGCAGTCCCTCCGGCATAACAGTCTCTCTTTATGCACTTCCAATGGGTGCAAAGTGGTCTGATTTCAAGTCCAGCTAGTACTAACTTCTTGGGTGCCAGGGGTGCCCATCATATCCCAGTCAAGTGTTGTGAGGGGACAATGAATTTACTAGCCACTGGGCTTGTAGGTCCCCTCCTATCTGGTGACACAGTTCTGGTAAAAGGTGGCATCTGGCTATACCTGAGTGCATCGTCCATGCCACAAACAACATGGCTGAAATCTTCCTTGAGTGTAAGGACTTTGGTAGCCCACTCCTGGGGGTGTGGCTACCATGGGCTGCACACCCATGGAAAACCAATTATGAAACTTGTTTATTCCTGGCTCTGCCTTGTCTAGAGGCAAACAAAAAGCTTCCTGTGAGGGAGTGCTGTTGCAGCAGCCCTTCAAAGGTGGCATCTCCTTTGTTGCCAGCTTTTTGGTCTAACACCCTTTGCAGCCAATTCTATGGGGAGGAGGTCATGGTATACCATCGCAACAGACTTTGTTCCTGGCCTGGGAATCATTTACATGTTTCTCCAGGTGGGTAGAACCCAAAATTACTGGACCAGGTGAAGCTGAGTGTGGCAAATTTTGCAAAGGTGGCCAGCACTAAATTTGACATAAATGTCACCTGCATCATAGAGTCTTATTTAATATCCCCTTTAATTTGATACCCTACTTGGCATGGTTAGGTAGCCTCTGTCAGGACCTAGACACATTGGAATGCCATCCTTCAACCTGCACTTACCTTATAAGGCTACTTAACTGTCCTCAGCAAATATTAACACATTAGCGTTTTGATATACAGACAAAGTAAAAATATATTTTTATCTTAACATATATACAGCTCCTTGTGTTAGGGTTTCATAGGCCTTCCTTAGAGGAGGGAAGTTAAGGGCTCTGTGCACTTTGACACTTGTGGTAGTAACAAAGTTTTGTATTCAGTACATGCACAGCCTCTTAAGTTTGCAATGGCAGCTGAATTTCTGTTTTTTACTTTGTAACATATAGATTGTCACAACCAGTGTTGCAGCTCTTGTGTTGACTGTCAGCCTTTCATGTCCAGGGTACCTGAATACCATATACCTGGGACTTATAAGTAGGTCAGCAAATGCCAATTGGGGACACACAATTAAACATACCATTTTGAAAAGGAAAGAAGACAATCACTGAGGTATGGCCATCAAGCCTCAGTGCTCTCTCAAAGTCTAAAACCAGCAGTTGGTAGTCCAAATTAGGGCAAAATGTTGGGGTATACATGCAAAAAGCCTGTTTTCTCACACAACCACCCTCCCAGCTAATACTCCAGGGAGACCTCAACCACCTCCTGGCGGGTCTTCATCAGCATTAAGTGAAGAAGGTGGTTGCAAACTGGCTGCCAATATTGCAAGACCTACAATTCCTTGCATCTTTCTGACAGGTCCATTCTAACTGTGATTTTGAACAATCTCAAATCTAAAAGGACACATCCAAAACGGGAATGTAATTGACTCTCTGTTTTCTTCACCCTTTCCCTCTTGCCTAGGGCCACATGTATCTACCTCTGATAACCCTACCTTAGCCAGGGTAATGCCTAGTTCACCAACATGGGTTATCCATAACTGGAGTAACCCCCTATCATGACCAACATGGGCAGGGGGTTATCTTGTCACTCAGCAGAGGCTACTGAAAGGTGTCAGTACCCAGAACCACACCATTAGCTCTCCACTGACAGGTTTACGTGCTAAGCATTAGGTTTTTTAGGGTTCAAGTGGGTCCTTTGTTTTTTTTTTGAGTGGGGCTTAACTATATCTTGTAGTATACACCCTTTCCCACTCTCTGTTCTGTTAGCCAAGGTGTCACAATCTCCTGCTGAACACCTGCCTGACTAGTCAAGACTTTTTGTGGAGCAGGTAAGGCCTCACCAGAGCCAAATCTGGCATTCTTCATTACGAGAAACGTCTAAGGAAAAACGTCATAGTCTGTCTCACTGAGATTGGTTGGCTGGTGTACTGTTGCACTGCAGTTAGTTGATGAAGATACAGAGTGTCGCGCAGACATAGATCAGTTGTTGTGAAAGTGTCGTTTAGAGTGGTGGATGAGTTCTCAAGTATGAAAGCTGCACACATGAAGGTAGAAAAGAAATTGATGTATACAGAATTAAAACCAGAATCAAAAAATGTAAGTTGAATTGATCATTGCACAATTGCTGGTAAATTATTGCAAAAGTGAAAAGTCTTAGAACCATTGGAGATTTGATGGATGTGATGTAAGAGTTCCAGTTAGAGAAGGTTGATGAGGCACCACTGGAAGGTTTGCCAGCTCATTATATGACAACAAATGTGGATTACGTACATATTTTTTGCTTCGTCAATGATGCAAGATTACTGAAAATGAGGGTCCATTGAAGTTTCCACAATTTGATACATTTCATTTAAATGTTAAGTGTTATATGAAGCATTAAAGGGTGGGAAAGAGCAGCTCATTCTAAAGAGAAAGATAAATATCAGTGTAGAGTGAAGAAAGCTGTGCAAAATGTGTTAATGCACAATAGGCTAAAGGACAGGAAAAGTGTTGAAGATTTATAATAGAGAGGGCTAGAATATCTCCAGTTACAACAACAGGAAAAGTAAAAGAAGAATCAGATTCAGAAAAATGAAGGAGCTGCAAAGAAAGCAGACAACAATAGTGATTCAGGGGTCCGTATCCTGGATGACTTATTTGCTTTTAGTACACCACTTATATGGCCCCTACAGCAAATACTGATAGTGATACTGCTATGAGGGCTACAGTGGTTAACGCCCCTGTTGAGACGAGTATAATTGGATTGAGAGACCATTTACAGCCCTTCAACTTGCACCTGCTCCTGTTGAAGAGGCTTATGCTGCAATAACTCCATGTATTGCTATTTTGATTGTGACTGTTCCTGTATTAATACAAAGTTGTGATCGCACAAACATTGGAAAGGCCAGTTGCAACTGTCCCAATCAATATTGTCCTAAATCTTAAAGCTCAAGGAGCTATAGGAGGAGTAGCTGCAACAGGGTTCATCCTTACATCAAAAGATTTCACAATTGTTGCGTGGAGGATACCACAAAATGATCAATCCTTGACATGAGCTGAATACATATCTGTGTGAATGCATTTAGTGTCATTTACTTGTGTTTTTAAAGAAAACATGTTAAATTGATTCCAATCACCTTTGGGCAGCACTACACCCAATTTAAAAGTACAAATGAGGTGCCCCTCAATTTGAGAGCCAAATGTATCACAGCGGAATTCTCTGCCAACTTCTTGGTTCTTCGTGATGGCGATGTGTTTGAATACCCAACATTACTGTTTTCTCATGTTTATTTATCTTTTCAGATACCAAATTGGTTATCATTTAAACCAAAGGGGTATGTTTTCTTTGCATGCTTTATTTAACCTCATCGCTGTTTGAGAGATTCCTCTGCTGTGCTGGACAGCAATAAAAACTGGTATGGTCATGACGAGCTCAGCTCGTCATGACCACAGGAACACTGTGCTGTATGACGAGCTGAGCTCGCCATGAGCATGGAAGGGGTTATAGCATGATCGAATTTTGAAAAAACATTAGGCAAACATTACACATTAATTATATGTGAGTGAAGTAGGGATCTCTCAAGGTCCTGACTAAAAAGCCATGGGGAAGGCTTTAGAAACATGTTGACCAAGTAGGAGGCACCTCATTACAGTATAACCCCTATGTCTTTCTCCATTTTAATATTTCTAGCTAGGAAAGTGAATAAAGTCTATTTTTTCCACTAGTCAGAACATTTTTAAACATTATACCACCTTCATTTTCCTGACCCTACCACTCTCACCTTGCACTACTCATAGCTACTTTCACTTAAAATAAGTGCTCCAACATCTCTGTAGGTTGCAGCAGGCTCCGCCCCGTAGATGTCCGTGAAGACACCCATGATGAAGCATGACACTAAGGGATTATTAGTGTGTGAGGGTTTTTTTAAAAACACTTAGGGGTCTATTGTAATGTCGGGTGGATAGCCAACGCCTGCATGGGGGTGGCGATCTGCCTGATATATCTCCCGCCCGCCTCCCTTTTCCCCACCATATTATGATGGTGGGGGTACCGGGGAGGACGGGAAGACTGTCCACCGCTTCTCGGCCCGGTCGTTGAGTCGACTGGGCAGAAAAGGATTGAATATGATGGACCGCCAGGATGTTGGGAGGGGCACCCCCCTGCATTTTTATGCCTAACGTAGAGGGCAACACGCGGTGCCTGCCACGTTGTGCATGCAAATACACAAATGCTTTTTTTGCATTGCGGTGGGTGCTGCTGAGAGCAAAGCCCGTCGCAATGTAAAAAATACGGGATGCGCCCACCAGTGTGGCGGCCCATCCTAATTGTGTATGTGGGACCACCGTACACATAGTGGGCGGTCCTATTTCACGATGCGAGTCCGGCCGCCATCTTAATAGACCTCATAGTGTTTCCCATGACAATTTCATGGTTCACACATACACATTTAACCACCTACTCCACAACATTTTATAACCACTAAGAAGGATATAATAATATAAGGTAGAATATTTCTAAAAGTCTGTACAGGAGGTTGATTCTACCTTCATACCTCTCTACTCCCCCGTTTGTTTCTTTTACAGATTATTTGCATGTGCCATGGAATTGAGGTGATTTTGTAACATGTACAAATCATTTCCTGAAACTGAGAGACAATCCCGCACAGTGATACACAAGTTGACAGATTTTAATATTTTATATGACTGATCACTGACATAATGTCAACGACAACAAAATCTACCTATAAGAATATCATGTCAAGAATATCAATGTCCAGATTATCGACATCCTATCTCCAACATGCTAGGTACAAAAATATTGATAAAAAATACTGTTGTTTAAAATATTGAAGTTAAATATATCATTTATTATGTTAAAAAATATTGTAAAATAAGGAAGAAAATACTGTTAACTTAAAAGTATATTATCTTAATTTATTTGTAAATGTAAAATTTATAAATATTACATTTAATTTAAAAGAAATAAACATACACATTCACATTTTAATATGTATACATATATATATTCACTGAAAGAACCATAGGTTATAGACCATATATAGTTAGGAATTAGCATTTACAAAACCTTAAAAATTCACTGAAAAAACCATAGGTTATAGACCTTATATAGTTAGGGATTAGCATTTACAAAACCTTATTTTACTCGCACAAAACCATTGAAATTCGCATATATAGTAAGTTGCAAACTATATATCGCGCACCCGCAATCCACTGCTGATGATGTCACATATTACATCATTCATGACATGGTCAGTGACATCACTGATGACATCACTGATGACAACTCAAATGACATCACTGACAACATCACTGATGATATCATTCATGTGATAATACGATGAACCTCTTCAGACTCTAATATAACCTTAGATACACTCAGTGTAAACAGACACTCACAGATTGTTACTCATCCATGGAGAAACTCATACACCTAGTCAGTCATGCAAAAAATCAATCACACCTCCATTTCCTCAACTATACAGTTATACACCCTTACTTATTCAAACATATTCTAACACATATTTACTCTCTTATACAATCACTGATACAAGTTTTCAATGATCCATGCAGCCACTCACACATTCACTGGCTCTTATACACAGTAATTTATATATGTCAACTCTCACATGTACTGTGTTTTACATATGTACTTACTTTGACATGTAGCACTGAGATATCCATTCACTCACCAATACACTCATGCACACAGTCAACTGCCCATACAGCTGTTTCCCCATGCACTTTTGAACCCATACATCTAGTGAATCAACTGCTCACACATATATGCACAGAGTCATACACCTCCCAGCCACCCACACACATACTCAGTCTCCCATACAAATACTTGGGCAACCAATCAATAACCCATATAGTTACTCACATAGCTACTGATTAACGCATGCAGCAGTTTACAGAACAACAGACATAATGATGCACAAATTAAGACAGTTTAGTCACTAACCCATGCGCTCAGTGAGACACATTTAATCTCTCTCTCATACAGTCAGTCATGCACCTACTAAATCCTTCATTCAAACACTTATACATCCACTCATTCTTCAATATGTAAGACATATTTTAACTTTACAGAAACATACAGTCACTGGATGATGTCATCAGTGATGTCATCAGTGATGTCACTGACCATGTCATGAATGATGTAATATGTGACATCATCAGCAGTGGATTGCGGGTGCGCGATATATAGTTAGTGCAAATAACTATATATGCGAATTTCAATGGTTTTGTGTGAGTAAAATAAGGTTTTGTAAATGCTAATCCCTAACTATATATGGTCTATAACCCATGGTTTTTTCAGTGAATTTTCAAGGTTTTGTAAATGCTAATTCCTAACTATATATGGTCTATAACCTATGGTTTTTTCAGTGAATTTCAATGGTTTTTAATAGCAAATATCAAAAGCTGTAAAATGTATTCTTATTTTAATGCAAAAATATATTTTATATGTTTGTAATATAATTTTTTTATTTATATATTTTTTTTATTCTTTTTTTTTGTTTCGCTACCAGTCCGCGCACCGGGTAGCTTCCCGTTAGCTCAATTTGGTGCCGCGACCCGGTCCGCGAACCGGGAAACGTTCCGTTAGCGCTACTGCCGCGCTAGAAAACAACATCGTAATGTGTCTTATGACGCGCCGCTTTAGCACACCCGGAAGTGCTCCGGAGCGCGAACCGAGGCGCAAAGCGCAGCGCCCCGGAAGCGCTCCGGGTGCGTAGCGGGACGCGTAACGTAAGCATAACAGGTCATGTGACTTGTTCATGAAACTTTTCATTGGTTCATTTTACTTTTGGTTTCCTAATGATGTAAGGCTAGGTCATATGACCTGAAAATAACACTTTTCATTGGTTTAGAACATTTTTTTCCCCAAATGATGAAAGGCACCACCTTTTTTCTCACTCTGACTTTCAACTTTCTGAGAGGAAGACCTATTTTTATTCTAAAGAAATGGCTTCATTAGTAGCTGCAGCTGGTGGACCCCCACCACCACCACCACCTCCTAGGAAGAGAGGACCACCTCCTCAGGTTATCCTTCAGCAAGAGGAGGAAGAAGAGGAAGAAGAGGAAAAGCAGCAAGGGACTAGGGAGTTTTTACCTGAACAGCCGAGGAGGTCCCATGTGAAAGAAAACTACATCTGGCAATTTTTCACGTTTCCCCGGGGCCAAAAAAAGGTAAATGCCCGCTACGTTACCTGTCTGATCTGCAAAAAAGATCTGTCAAGAGGGACTATACAGTTTTCTTTACAAACTCCTACTGTTTCAACTGCCATTTCATTCCCACACTTCATCTGACTGCAGCAGAACCTCCTCTCACCATGTTTTCTGTCTGGATTGTTGGACATAGTTATATCCACTGGGCTCACAGGTATGCTGATAACAGAAATTTACACAACCTCAATTTACAAAATGTGGAAATCAAATGGATTGGCCAAAGAGGATTGAGATGTCACCAATTGATACCATTGGTGAAAACCTTTTTACATTTGCCAAACCCTGACTTCATAATAGTGCACTGTGGAGGAAATGATTTGGGCACTTTGACTGGGGTAGGTCTGGAAATGCTCTTAAAGGACTCCTTTGAGCAATTAATGGCACTTTTTCCTCAAACTGCCTTGGTATATTCTAATATATGCCAAAGACAGAAATGGAGGTGGTCCAATCAAATTTGTCCACAAATTGAGAAAGCGAGGAAGCATGTAAATAAGTCTGTATCAGCTTATATGAGAGACCATGGAATGGGCGCCATCTACAACAATAACTTGCGTTACTACATGCAAGATATCTACAGAGGAGATGGTGTGCACTTCTCAGATGAGGGAAACAGAGTTTTCATACAAAATTTAAGACTGTGTATTGGTACCTACTTATAAGTACCTAGAACTTACACAGAACCCAAAAGCTCTTTTCAGAGCTACCTTAACTATAATTACTCTTTTAAAATTTCAAATGTACCTTTTTTCACTAATTTTCACTTATGTTCGCTTCCCGGTTCGCGTACCAGCAGCTAACCGCGCGAAAAATGCAAATTTTTTTTTTCAACATATATGAGCCTCCTCAGCCACCCTCAGAAAACCTGGGGGGTCAGGATACGTCTCCCGTGCCCCCTTATACCCATTTCCCACATTGTTATTCCTCCATCTTGTGATTAAATTTGTCCGAAACACAAAATGGCGAACTCATGTTACGCTACCGGTGAGCTACCCGGTTCGCGTACCGGGTAGCGCTTCTACCGCGAAAAATGGAAAAATTTTATTTTTTTATTTTTTGCCCCACGGGACCCTTTAATAGCCCCCACATCATTCCTAGGGGGTCAGGAGGGGTCTACCTTGCCCCCTTTCATTAATTTCCCCCTTCGTTTTTCTCCACCTCTTGTCTCTCGATCCTACCGAGAGACAAGATGGCGGCCGATCCAGACTGTTTAGAATGTTGACAGACACCGGAGAGCCAATCAGCTTCGCTTCGCGAAGTTCCGTTACGCGTCAAGTACGCGAACCGGAGCGCTAACCGGAGCGCTGTTACAGATATATCTGTTATTTAAAACGTTAATTTCTCAAAATCCACTGGAGCACATATATTGAGACATAGCAAAGGCACGTCGGGCAAACCATATCTACAATTTTGCCAAGTTTCGTGTAAATCCATTCAGCCGTTCGAGCTAAAAGTGAATCCAACCGCCCTATGGAAAAATGAATGGGAAAAACGCGTTTTGGGACCCCCCTTATTTCTCGGCACCCCCTTGACGAAACCCCCCCAAATTTTCAGGGGCTGCTCAGAAACAAAATGTGCCATTTTCCTGAAAATTTCAGCCAATTCCGTCCACAAACGCCAAAGTTATTCAACATAGAATTTTCAGAAATCCCATAGGAAAAAAATCCTAACTATATATACCTACTGGCGACCGCCAGTAGGTAATATATATATATATATATATATATATATATATATATATATATATATATACTTTAACATTATTAATACATAATATTTTATTTAATTATATGATGTTAGAAATATATACAAAATACAATTATATATTTATATAAAAACACCTGTAACATAAATATTATAAATAAAAACATCATATTATAATTTTAATATTTAAAATATAAATTACATTTTAAATAATAATTTAGTTCAACAGTAGGGAAATTGTTGGGTAGCGGGGGGTAAAAGTTACTATTCCCATTCCAATAAGTGCAACAGTAGGGAACATTTTAGATTGCATAGGGATAAAACTACTATTCCTTCTCCAATGTGTGCAACAGTAGGGAAAGTGTTGGATAGCTGAAAAGTAAAAATAAATATTCCCGCTCCACCGAGTGTAACAGTAGGGAAAGTGTTGAATAGCGGATGGGTAAAAATTACTATTTCCACTCCAGTGAGTGCAACAGTATGGAAAGTGTTGGATAGAGGGTAGGTAAAAAGTTACTATTCCCACTCCAGTGTGTGCAGCAGTAGGGGAAGTTTTGGATAGCGGATGGGTAAAAATTACTATTCACACTCCAGCGAGTGCAACACTAGCGAAAGAGTTGGATAGCAAAGGGGAAATTTTTAGTATTCCCAATCCAGCACATAAATTACCATTAATTAACAAATATTTTATTATTCAAAAATAATTTACCTCCCACCATATTCCCCTATAAACCACACCACCAATATTGTAAAACATGGGAAAATTAACATAATTAATTGGAAATTAATTAATTAACTAATAACAATTAACATGCACATTAAAAACCATAACTAATGCATTAGTTCACACAATTAACAATATAAAATATCTTTAAATGAATATTATAAAAAAATAATAAATATGTTATTGAAATCAAATTACTTCCCACGCTACTCCCCTATCAATGTACAAAAAACTCTTAAAAAAATACAATTAACAAAACTATTAATTAATTGATAATTATTAATATCCAAAATATCCACTTCCCACCCTAGTCCCCTATAAACCGACAACCCGCTACGGAAATAAAACACAAACATCAATTTAAAAATAATTAATAACCTCTAAAAAATGATTAATACATTTATTATAGTTAAATTACTTCCCACCCTATTCCACTATAAACCCACAATCCGCAACAAAACTAAAAAGCTAAATGTTGTTAAAAAAACGAATAAAACGAATTAAAAAAAATGTAACACATATATTAAAATGCAAAACCAATACTGACACAAAAATATAGAACACATACATTTAAATTCAAGACTAACATACATAATACTAACTAAAAAAAAGATATTTTTAACATCGATTTTTAAAGAAATAATATTTCTTACCTTCAACTCCATATTCTTGTCAACGATATTCTGACTGTCAATATTCTGGCATAACGATATTTCAACAGCGATATTCTAGTAGGTAGGATGTAACACTTCTCCGACCCCAGAGCCATATGACAGCCATTTAATTCCTATGATCCACCTCACAAGTAGGTAGCCATCACACTAGGGGGTGTTGGGACAGGTGAACACCACTACAACTCCAAACAGGCCCTATTGCCTTACCACTGAAAAGGATGTAACACTCCTCTCACCCCAGAGCCATCTGGTAGCCGTTTCATTCCTCTGATCTACCTCACAGGTAGTTAGCCATCATATGCCCTCTTGTCTCACCACTGAACAGGAGCTAACACTGCTCTTACACTATTCGTTACTTGGCAACCATGTCTACACTGCTCGATATGTCACATATGTACCTCATTTTTTAAATTTGTGAGAACTTGGTTCTCTTTGCACAGTTGGGGACAAGAGAACACTGAGGGGCCGATTCCGATCGCGGTCAGTAGGGCAGCGAATCAGGCTCAGCATTAGCGGATCCGATTCGGATGCTGAATTTCCGTTTGAGTCATACAAGTCAGACGCCGAAGTACGATGCGAACAAGCACGAAATCTCCGGTCGAATCGTTTCCGGGTCCGAACAGCTCCATACGACTTGGTCACAAGCAAACCGTGGCGCGCAATGGAGACATTTCACGACCGAGCTAGTACGATGCTCGATTCAGACAGTCGGATCGAGTCCGAGCGTCCAGCTCACAATTGCGCCCGGAGTTGGACTTCAGGGGTCTGCGTCGGACCCCCTGTTACCCTCAGCCTTACGACTCGCACAGAGGGGGAGGCCCATGGGTTTCCTCCACACAGGCATGTACAGTGCGGATGGCACTGACGCGTACCCACTGTAGGGGGCACACTTGTGCGAGACATACCCATTCAGTCAATGGGAGCCCATGTACACGTCATACAACCGGCTCCTATTGACTTCTACGGGAGGCCGACCGAACTGAGTCCGACAGCATACAGCCGCATCGTACTCTCTCAGTCGGACAGCAGGAGTCCAGATCAGTAGGAAAACACCCCGGATCTGGCTTTGTCGGAGTGCTTTCCCACCCAGATCGGAATCAGCCCCTTAGTCTCCGTGCTGTCTGTCACACACTTTCTTATGTTGTTTGACTTTCCACCTCTGTGGAACTCTAATACACACATCCTTTTCTTTGTTCTTTTTTGAGGCTACAAAAGAAACCGATGATGACAATGTGGGCATACTGGTGAGTACCATCCAGCAGCTCTGTGGGTTTGCGTACATTAGGTGCTTCGTGCCTATCTCACATTTTTTTCATTGTTCGTGACTGACTGCTCTTGTAGGTCAGACCTAGCAGTGTTTGTAATTGATTGAGTGGGGGATGGTCTGACTTCTTTATCCCCCTTTTGCTCCCAATGTGGATGTGTATAGCCACAATACATGTCTGAACACTCATTCAAAGAATTCAACACTAACGATGAGCACTGCAACAACACAAATTGGACTATGCCTGCATGGAATAGAATAAAATAGAATTTGGTTGCACAATTAATTAAAATCATTGCAATTGTGAATACTGAGATACAGAAGCTGCATTAACATTTTTGTTAGGCATTTACATTAATAGGATTAAAACTGATAATGGTGGAATGAACTTTATGTTTCTATGGATTTTTTGGAGGCCAGAATGACCTTGGCGGCTATCAGAAATTTCATAAAGCACGCATACAACTGTGCTGAGTCAACCACTTACAATCAAAAGGATGGCTGCCCTATATATTTCAATTAGTGGCTCATAATTAGTCCATGGATTTCAGTTCCGCAATTTTGAGCTCACTGCATTTCAATGCCGCACCACATCATAAATGAAACAAGAGATAGAAAAATACAAATTTTTATTTTCTTTTTCAGAATATTCTTTTTTCTTTTTCACAGGCGCTTCTACTTCCCGTCCTGATATTATCATCTTTGGTCCCCGGCGCTTTGCTGAGAAGACACTACAGGACATCTTCAGTGTATAACTTGGAGATTTGTATGGATGATGTATCACTTGTTATAAACTGAATGTAATTGATGGTTGCATGAGGTTATGTTAGAGGAGTGTTTCTGTTGTGTCTGAATGAAAGATTTGAGGGTGATGTGGGGCTGTTTTTATGATTGAACTACTGTCATGTGAAGTGATATTTTATGACAATTGTGAAAAAGAAAAGTAGTATATTCTGAAAAAGAAAATACAAATTTGTATTTTTCTATCTCTTGTTTCGTTTATGATGTGGTACGGCCTTGAAATGCAGTGAGCTCAAAATTGCGGAACTGAAATCCATGGACTCCTTATGAGCCACTAATTAAAATATATAGGGCAGCCATCCTTTTGATTGCAAGTGGTTTTCTCTCCCCTGCTGGTCTGCCCTACATCGTTCTCAGGGGGCCCCTATTTTGTATTGGTAACTGTGCTGAGTCACCCTTCAAACATTCCACCAGGGCGACCTGTCATGTCTAAATGTTTAAAATGCGCAAGATGGGTCGAAGCCAAAATGTTCTTAAAGGGTGCAGTGTCTTGCAGATACATAATATGTGAGTTGATGTTTTGTCTTCTACCCGACAGGCACAGCACTGCATGGATGACATTTCTTTGTAGCCTTGCCCATACTGGTATGTCAATAGAGGGATCAAGCTGACTTGTAGCCTCATTAGTTGGTACTTCATTATTGGCTTCATGGGCGATGACATTTGTATAGTTTTAAAGCCCAGCTTCCGTGCTTGAGGTTTTTTGAGGTTGTTGCATCATTGACCTCTGACATTATTTCTGCCTTTTTTATTAGGAGTTTTGCTGCCACCGGTATGGGTATGGGGGCGGCCCATAGTTTCAACAGAGAGAGTAAGAAAATTGTGCCAGGTTGACCCGGGTTTGTTTATCATTTAGCCACATGTTATTTTGTAATGAGTTTTCCTGTGCTTGTTTGGCCTGTGCTTGTTGGAATGCAATGAATCGTGCTTTGAGTATCAACTTTTGAGACGTCAAGTTGAATTCCTTACAGATTTGCACTTGCGAAGTGGAGGAGGGCAAAAGAAAAACTTTGCGGAAGCAGGCAGATTGAGTTCAATTCAGCCATGATGACATCTTATCTTTAAAGACTATAGCGCCATGGGAGATGGATGGTAGACATGTTGCCCCCAATTCTTTGATTAAAGGGGTCAAATGAGCACATAGATTTCCTTACTCTGCAGAAGGCAACCTCCAAGGCCTGCATAGTAACCATATTGAAGTGCAAACTAAAAAATTCACATGCCAAAACTACAGTGGCTGAGCATCACGTTGGTAGGTAATAACATGTCCATCTAAATTTCCAATATTAAGATGTACACTACTCATTAGGTCCATGTCAGTTCACAAACAAGTAATGGATGTACCTCTATTTCCTATCATACAGGTTAACTCCATGGATAATGTCCTTTATGTCCAAGTCCAATCCTTTAATCACCTTCAAACCATTACTCACTGTGTTAAAGATTTTGTGGAGTGCACTCAACATCCTGATAATGTAACATTTCTCCAACAGGCGGATCACAAGCAACAGCATCTGAGACTCAAAACACCAAGCAAAGCCAGTCTCCACCCCTTGATCATGAACTCCCTGAGGCCGAATCTCCCCAACATTCAGATGTGGTAGACCAACCGGGCCCTTCTGGACAGCTAGTGTGGGCACAATCAATGTGTCTCACTGGTTCAACCACCACAAATCCAATCACAGCACCCACACCAATGCTGAACACTGCTCCAACTACCTGCGGACCAAAGACCACAACCACCGCCGCCTGCAACACAGTGCCCATCCCGGAAGTGAGCACCAACATCACCCTCACCGTGGATCCACGGGACAGTGTGCGGGTGCAGGCTCAGCCAAGGGCACAGGTCTGGGGGGGCAGAGATGGTGGGAGGGCCACTGGGGGCCATGTACAAGAGATCACTGTTGATACTGAGCTTTGGCCCTCATCTTCAAAGTGCTTAGTGCCTTTTAAGGCAACCAAGGACAGATGGGCCAAGTCCTGGAGGGCCTCCTGGAGATCAAGCTGTAGCAGCGGTCCATGGACAACAGTTTTGGACAACTAATTGAGATCATGGGCAAGCTTGTTGGGGTGCTGAGGAACATCAGTGCAGTCACATCTCCCCCCAGAACGTCCTCACCCTATGGTCAGCCCACATCAACACCTTGTACCTCTGCGGCTGCCACAGGGAGGGAGGGCCTGCCACACGCTTAGTCCTCAGATTCCTATGAGCCAGTAGCAGTGGACCACCCGATCAAACGTGGGCCGGGATGTCTGAGATACCCAATGGGAGATTCCAGTGTCACGGCACCAACCCGACAGGAAGCAGAGCTGCCCCTGATGTCATCATTTGTGCATAGCACATTGACTTTGTGGACTATCCCATCCCACATTTCCATTCTGATGGCAGTAGTCTGTTGGACTGTGGACTTTGTAAAATGTTGTAACAACTCAAATGTTTTCAACTACCATCACTGACAACTTCACCCCTATGTGTTTACCTTCCCACTGTATGGCACATTGTTAAACTCACTTTGTCCACCAAAATAAATACACTTATCACACATCAATTTGTCTATGTTGTACTTTTTCAGATGAACTACTTTATGAAGTGAACTGCTAAAGTACCACCTGATGACATTATGTCCAAAATAATGTTGACATTCACTAGGTGCTGCATAAGCTAACATTGGATATGAGTATCACAAACATGTCAACATAAACATATCTTGCAGTCTAAAGTACACACATATCTTTATTACAGTATCACATCCGTTCCTTAGGTGCTTAGGAGGAGCAGCTCACCAACACAGTGACATTACCTGGGAAACAGCCATAACAACGCATGCCTTACAATGACCGAGTTGTTACAACACAAACCATTACATAGCAAGTCGTTTCAACCACTTGCTGTAGGGGGCGCACTGGCGTTGGATTTAGAATCCAACACCTTCCGTGTTGTTGCAAAAACTGGAGTGGGAATAGTAAATTATACTATTCCTAAGTCCAGCGTGCCCTCTACAGCAATTCGTTTAAATGACTTGCGATGTAATAGTTTGCGTTGTAACAACATGGTTGGTGTAACAACCGCGTTGTAAAGGCATGCGATGTAATGCATGTGAAGTAAAAGTAATATATTCTTTTCACATATCAACATCTCAGATACGTATGTTGAGGTAACCTCATGCACTGTCCAATGGGGGAGTAATCACACTGATTTATAATTAGTGTTACCGCAGACATGGAAGGTAGGCCACAAGATACTTCACACAGACAAACAGTAACAGCAACAGGAGCCAAACCTGCACCTCTGCACTGGTGCACTCCTAACAGGTATAGCAGCATCTTCTGGATATCCTTAGGACATGTGTATATGTTGTTACTTAAGCTCTGTGGCATACAATCATGACACATAAACATCTACATCCAGTTCACCCACAGAGAGGTATCAATCTATGTGAACAGTGATAAACATGTATTGGCCCACAAACACAATGTGACGAAGCACTTGATGGAACACATAGGCAATTTACCAACACACAACACAATAGATGTACCAAGGTGTACCTGAAACCTCCATCCTATCACAGTGCAAACTTGAGTTGTAATCACAAAGCCAGTGTTAGGGGAGCCCACCCTCGGGACCAATTCTTCGAAGGAAGGAGTTCTTCACATCCGCACCTCCGTGAAGGCTATATCCCTGGGAGCCCGACCCTGGGACATAGTGTTTTCTCTGCATGCAGCGGTGTGGGCAGAGGACCTATGCTGTTCTCGCTTGGCGGGAGCATTTATAAATTACCTATCAAGTGAGAGCAAAAACCAAGCTCGCACCCAGTGGGTAGGAGCTTTAAAAATGCTACTGCCCAGTGAGAATGAACTTTAGATCTGTACCCTGCCCGCAGTGATGTGTGCAGGGAAAGAGATCTATATGTTGCTGCTGCCTGGAGAGAGCAGCATTATTAGCTGCTCTCTCTGGGTGGGAACTATGCTGGAGGATGCAGGAAGCCGGATGTAACCATGGGGGCCTTGGGGCACCCCCCATGACCCCCAACATCAATATGGTGGGTACACTGGGTGGGCACCAGGGCACCCACCCTTAGCAATGCTGGGCCCAGAGGGATGGGGTCCCTGGCGATGTAATTGACCCAGGGAGGGGGGAGTGTGCCCCCACAGAATGTTGGCAGACCCCAGGCTATGGGGTTCCTGGGGCCAAAATAAGCCTGATATGGTCTACTGCAGGCCTCATCCAATATAAATTATGCCAGATCCCAGGGAGGGGGTCCCTGGCACCAAATTATATCTGGGAGGGGGGCCCCTTGCGCTCCTTCCCCTTTAGGTAAGAGAGTATGCCTGGGGATGGGGTCTGTAGTGCTGATAACAGCTTCAAAGAGGTGAGCCCACTCCCATTAAAATACATGGTCTTTGGGGATGGGAACTTCAAAACCTAAAGAGGCCAGGGGGATTGAGACCTCAGAGCTAGGCCCTATTGCAACCGTCCACAGCAGTGTGGTGTTGTATATATTGGGGGGATTTTGCTGCAGACCCTGGCCACAAAAATACCAGCCATGAACAGCAGGGGGATGCATTATGTATGGTAATTAAGTGGTACTTTATGTTAAAAGAACTTAGAAATTCACACAAAAAACAAAGGATAAAGTAACATTATAGTTAGGCGAGATAAAAAGATCTGTTTTAATTTTATTTTAAACTTAGAAATTCAATGAAAAAAAACCACAGGTTAGAGCAACTTTATTGTTAGGTGAATATGTCAGTGATAACACTAACATTTTGTGCTACAATAAATACCACAGAAATTCACCAGTTATAGTTAGCAGCACTAACTATAATTTGTGCAACCTCCATGAACTGTCTATGACCTCACATACCTCATGAAAATTAATATGGCAGGGTGCAAACTACAACCCAATGTGAATCTCAGTAATCACGGTGTGGCCGGTGAGGATAGCAGACCACCATGTCTGTAAATGCTTTTCAATAAAGTATTCCATTTAAAAATAAAATGTGCAGCCTGTTTCCTTTAAAAGAAACAGGAATGTATTTAAAAGAAAATATTTTTTCGCAATTATGTTGTTTAAGAAGGGGCCGTGGTCCTGTGGACCACTGTCTCCTCTTAAACAAACTTATTTTTACATTCACAAAGGGAAAGAGGTCTCAAGAGGACCCTTTCACATTTTTGAATGGGTTATTACTACATGTTTGTAGTTGGCTAATAATAATGTTTTGTGACAGAATTTGGTTGCAGAACAATAATATATTCTATTCCAAATAGTTATTTCGAAGTTATGCTTTAAACATGCCCTTCCCAAACACCCGAATCTGTAATTGGTTGCAAACCAAATTGCAATTCAGTACCCTGTTGCCAAATATATTTTATACTTCCCAGATTTCTCTATTGAGGTCACATATGGGCCTCTTTCTGAAATAAGCCTCTTTGAGACTGTAAATAAATCCAAATACATCTGGCCCCTAGGCTTTTACATCGAGCTCAAAATGCTCCAGCAGGGCAATCCTGCAGCTGGAGCCAACAAAGTGGCCAATTTTGCGGAAAGGTCCCACTGACTCTCCAGAGGCCTTGTAAGTCCAAAAAGTATCAATTTTTCAGAGCTTATGAAAGAGTTCTTCTTGGTCATTTCTAAGACTCTGAGTCTCTCAAGGACAGCCCTTAGGGCCGAGGACATTTACATTGTGTGACCGTGTCTCTATCGTGTTTGGTGTCAAATATTGTGGAATCATACCTCGAACACCGGTGACCGGTGTGAGGTATAATTCCACCCCTCAGAAACCAGCTTTGTGAGGTTCCAGGTGTTCCCGTTATCCGCCTTCTAGTCCCGGGCAGCACAAAATAGTTGCTGCAGACCTGAGACATATTTCTGCCCTCCTGCTGCTGACCCAAGCTCGAGCAGAGGTAGGCAGAACAATAGGCATCCTGTCACAGGGAGGTGTGACCACCTCCCGGACAGGATTAATTGTATTAGGCCTGGGTGGGTGCGCTTGCCAGTGACAGAATGTTTGCATGAGGGTCACATTTGGTTTCCCTGTGCATAGTCCAGTTCAAACCCGTCCTGGGAGCCGTTGGCTCCTGCTCTGGTGTGAAACTGGACAAAGGACATGGGAATACAATCCCCACAGTCCTGACCCTCCCCTGGGAGGGTCCCCTGAATCTGTCCAACTCTTTCCCATGGGCACAAAAGGGCTTACCTGGCTGTAGGACCCTAAATTTGAAGTGGACAAGATCCTGACCCCCCTCAATTCATCCGAAGCACCCAACATCATTAGGCATTCATCTACTGAGCCCATGGTCACTCCTGACTGACCCAGACTCCGTTTCCTCTGCTTTCAAGTACTCTTCAACAAGAATCCACCTCTTGATTCCTACAGACACTTTTCCTCATCCCAGCAATGGCTCTTATTCGAAGTCCTCCATAGAAATCGACAGCAGTTTCCGACGCCACTTTAGACTTATGCACCCAGCTTCCCTGGATAGGTAACTCAGGTACTACAGTATCCACTGGTGGGGAGGTTCTCTAACCTCCTAAGTTCCACAGAGTTTCCTAGAAGCCCACTGGAAAGGGTCCTTAAACTTCCCCTTAGAATGGTGCGGACCACGCAGCTGTGTTGCCACACTGCACCCGTCCTCCATGGGGACCCTACTTACTCACCTTGGGTGGTTCCATGGGATCCCAGCGACTCTACATCCTCTAGACACTGTCTTGACTTGCGTTGTGGTTCTTATACCACTATTTTAGTATAAGGTCTCGTCACCCCCTGGAGCAACTGTGTATTAGTGCTATTTACTACTGTTTCTGTGCTATAGTATTGTGTTATATTATTAAATACATATTTTTATAGATACTATGTGGTTCTCCTTTCATTTAACCAATACTATAAGGATGCATTCTGGTAAAACAAGCTGCTTAACATTCCTTGAGGACTAAGCCTGAAGGCTGCTCTCCACAGCTACCACTTGGATAGATTTTTAATGTTATCTTTAGCCTCTTAAATCACTATGAGGGTTTTTTGGACTGGTGCAAGGTGCCCACTTTAATTAGTAGACAGTAGGCCAACTTCTCACAAACAACTTTTGTTAGATTACAACAAATTAGCCTTCTGGAGCTTCAGGCAGGGAAAAGAAAACTTTCTAAAAGGCGCCTTTCCTTAAAAGTTAAAGAAAATCTGAAAATGATACATTTTTGTTACAGAGCACGTCCCAGAAATGTACTTTGTATAACATCTTCTACAAATAACTTAGATAACATACCAATTTGAGGCAGAAAACCTGATGAACTGAAATCACCCCCACCCTGCTGAGCACTACTTGAGTGAGAGACGTTATAGGTAATGATCAGTTCTGTAATATTTCACAGAGATAGTTAGAGGAACCCGAACACTGAACATGATAATGGCAAGATATTTGTCAGGTGGCTAAAGAAGCAATAGAAAATATTGGAACAATATCACTATATTTTGAAACTTCCTTGCATTAATATTCCAAACCCCTCCTTTTTCTTGGTTAACCAAGCTGAACCAAAAGAGACGTACTTCAAGTTTCACAGGTGGTTCTAACCTGCATACCTTTTCTGAACAGTAAGGTTCAACTCAGTCTTGAATCCTCAGTTCTCTCTATCTCATAATGTTCTGTTCTAGTTCATTAATGAACATTTTCAATATCACTATCAGTAGTAAAGACCTTATAACTTTTCACTTACTTGCATTCTACGAAACCCCGTTTATTGTTTAAAAACTGATTGAACTACAGCGTTAGAGAGGTCTTTTCTCAAGCTTTTTGTCTACCTGCCCCTCTTGTTTACTGAAATTCTTTTTCATCGGCTTTAGGACACTGTGTTTTTACCACTGCTAATTAGTACATGAGTGATTGTGTTCACTCATAGTAAAAGTGGCCTAAGCATGATTACCACCTTTAATGTACTTATAAATCCCTTCTAAAGTAGTACAACATGTACTCAGGGCCTGCCAAATAAATTCTACTAATGGGCCTGAAGCACTTGTTGTACCACCCACGTAAGTAGCCTTTCAACACATGTCTCAAGCCTGACATTGCAGCTAGTGCAGTTTTAAGCTTCCAATTTGAGCTAGTAAAATAAACCTTTTGCTGGGCCTAAAACTCCCTTTTTAACACAAATAAGTCCCTACTAAGGTATGCCCTCGGCTTTCCAAAAGGATAGGGTGCAGTGTATTTCATAAAGTTAAACATGTACTTTTAAATTGTACATGTCTTACTACTGTGCGGACTACCTCTCCCATAGGATAACTTTGGGTTACCTATTACAAATTCACTCTTGAGTTCACTCCTGTACCTGCAGATGACACTCAGAATGCCTTGCTTCTACTTCAGAGGACTACTCTACTACTTAATGCCTGCTGTTTGCTTCAAAGGGTAGTCCTGGTGCTCACAGAGGACTGCCCCACTCTTTGAGGCCAGCCTTGAAATCTAGGAAAACTGCCTTCCTTCTTGAAACTACCAGAGTGACTCTGAGCAATAGTTGTCTGTCCTCCTGTTTTAAGCTAACAGGGACTCGACAACTAGAACCATGCACGTGGACCCTGCCTGAAGTGAGAACCCTCCAGGTAGTGCCCACCCAGTGCCAAAAGAGCCAAAACCCAGACCTTGGTACCTGGAACATTTTCAGCCACAAGTGTGCTGAGAACCGACAGAAAAGTTGGGTCTAGCTGCTCGTGGATCCACCCAAGGTGCATCAGCAGTCCGCCTTACTTCATGGTTGCTCCTGCTACATTATTTTCTTTTTTCTAAAATGTTGTTATTGATTTCAAGAAGAAAAGAAATTAGAGAAACAAGACAAGAAGAAAATGCAACATTGTTTGCGAGTACATCTCCAGAGTGGAATCAGCCATGCTAGTACACCAAGTTATATTCAAATAAAATAATCACTGTCCATAATCTGAATGAGAACAAAAATCATGAGACAGTTTTGTCAGTGTTCAGAACCAAAGGGGAAAAGAGGGGCAATCAAGAGGACAATCCTGTAAAGGTGGAAGGTAGTGGGTACTACAGTGTAGCGTCAGGTTCTAATGTGCTAAGGTAAAATCGTGCAGAGGTTCCAAGATATCTTTAGGGCGGGAAGTTGGGGGTTGTAGTTATGTGTAATCTTCACTGTCTGTTTCACAATAGGACATGCTTTTGAGCCAAACAGCAGCAGTGGGGCCATAGTGCTACCACAATGAAGAGCTATCTCCCGCTTAGTCAGAAGAAGGCACATGGAGACTAAGCAGTGTACGGTACATGGAATATCTCTGGTAAGGCCCAGTAGTGCTAGGAGTGGAGACGGGGAAAGCTCTACCTCAATTATGGCTGAGACATGCGCAAATACACAGTCCAATACACAAGGTATGACCAGGTTAAATGGACTAAATGAGCACAAGGGGTGTGGTATCTCATGCAAATGTCATATCTACTAGAATCAAATTTAACTACTTCGGAGAGAGAGAGATAAGTATGATGGAGAAATTTAAAATGTAGTTGTTTTGCCTATAATTACCTGAAACATGTTTCAATTTTGTGGCCAGCAATACACCCATATTTTGTCAGTGAGAGGGACACCCAGCTCATCTGCCCACACACCGCAAACCCTGGTGGTGGTATCAGGCTTGAGGGAGGTCTCAGTCAATCGCAACAAGCGCCAGAGTGTTTCAAGTTTCACGTTTATTATTACATAGTTAATAAAAGCCATATCATAATAATCAAGTGACTTTTAAACTATAGATATACATCAGCAAGATAAAAAATTTAAATATTAGGCAGCTTATCATTAAAACTTTTCCTAAATGCAAAGTGCTGTGCAATAAAGTTGTTTAAGGCAACCGGTATTACTTTTGGCCTGATGATTTGATAGTTCATATATTATAACCAATGTTCACTCTGCCCTTGGTGTTCTCTTTCCTGGTGCAGGGTTAAAGGAGAATCAGTGCATAATAACCGAGCAACTTCAATACCATAAATATACATAAGTAAGTATAGAATTATGGAATGTTACGAAGTTTATCATTAGATTTTTTCTAAGTGCAGAGTGCTGTGCAAGGAAGTTTTGTAAGACAACTGGTAATACTCTTGGCCCGATGGCTTGATAGATAGTTTAGTGTTATTAATGTTCACTTAGTCCTTAGTATTCTCATACCTAATGTGGGGTCAGTGAACAGTGTATCCTGATGCTTTGTAGCTCAGATCTGCAGGGTCCACTGCATCCATGCACCTGTTCACGTCAGGGGCCAGAGACATTTTCTTTTCTACTAATGTAACAAATCTTATCAGCCTAAAATGTAGCTGTGGGTCCTCAGTCCTAAAGCAAGCCAGCACTGCTTGCCTCTGTGAACCAAATGCCTCTTTGGTTAAAAGGAGCTTTGAGCAGCTGCTTTTTTCCACCAGCGGCTACTTGCAGGAAAATTGTAGGTGCAGGAGGTCTTCTTTTCCATTGCTGCTTAAGCAGCAGGAAGTTTGTGTTGGGTTCCTCAACCAGCGTCAGAGAGAGGACGTCCTCAGGGGGCATTGGAATGCTCCATGAAAGGTATAATATGCACAGGAGGTTCCTCAGCTGGCTGAACAATATGTCGGTCTTGAAAAAAACCCAGCATGAGTAGACAATGGCGGTGGAATTGTCACTGTGCTAGCTTTCCTCTGGCCACTGAATGCGAGGGATCCTCAGGGAGAGGAAGAGCAGGAAAGTAAAGGGGATCCCCACCCAACAAATGTCACAGTCTGCGCCATGCCCAGCAAGTTGTGGAACAATCAGGATGTCTTTGGTATCAAGTGGAATGCCCTCCAGCAATATTAGAGCATGAGAAACGTTGTCTAACTGGGCTCGTTTAGGTCTCATAGGGGATGAGGGCATCCGAAAGGTACTTGTTTAGTAGTACTGGATTTCAGCAACCAGATAACAAATAAGAATTGGGGCCACTGAGGCCACCACACTCATGAAGTAGAGTAAAAGTATCCTAGGATAAATGCAGATGGGCCCCAGCCCATAACAGGTAGAGGAAAAAGGTTACGAAGGGGGCAAAAAAAGGACTGAGGCAGCAAAAATAGGTATACAAAACAAGGAACTACATGCATTTTTATGATAAATTTATGACGAGCCATGGAGAGGGGAAGTTTAATTCAACTTTCAACTTGGATAGCATGTTTGTCCATTGACAGGCTGCAGTTAAGTTGTAGAATGTCATCTCTATCTCGATGGAGTCATATACCCAGATATTTAGCGGCGGCTGTCACCCAGGAGAATGAATAATCAGCTGGTGCTGCTGTACTGCATAGGCCAATGGAAACAGCTCAAATGTAGCCCAGTTAGTGTGGAGTCCAGACAATTAAACTACACAGACGACCTCCTGTACCAAGGTGAGCAAGTTTGTGGATGGATGGAGGATAAATAGCACGATGTCTTCTGCGTATAGGGAGAGTAGGCTGTGGTGTAGATGGCCATCCTGGGTCCATAGTGATGTTGAAAAGGAGGGGGAGAGAGGTAGCATCCCCCACTGATAGAAGTGAGTTAGCATTCTCTATGTGACTTTGTTTATATAGCTCTTACAGTTCCAAGCTATTTCACAGTGATGTGTTGTATGCATCTTTGCATTGCAAAAAAGGGAAATCAGGGGGGTTGAGAATTGAGAATATATTCAAAGTTCATTCACTACGATGCATTTGTTCCAAATGTAGTTTTTGTTAAGGAAATGTGAATTAGGGATTTTAGGATTGGTATGGGCAAATCAACAATAGACAATAGACTCAGAACTAGTACTATAGGTGATCTGTATAGAGAAGTACAATTATGTGACTGCACTTTCAAGTAATAACAATTTTGTGGAGTCAGTAATACATTTTTTTCATCTTCTTCATTTCTTACATCAGTACCGAAGGGCAAGAAGAGAGACGTTGCAGAGGGTCGGGGAGTAGCTGGTCAGCAGGAGGAGCAGACCACCAGCGCTGCTGCTGAGGGCTGTACTAACTGCAGTAAGTCCAATTATTTAAGAATAATATTTCCCTAATGTTGGGTTTTATGATATTGGGCTTAGGGTAGAATGTTAGGGAATTAATTCATTTCATTTCAAACTTTATTTTGGCAACAAAGCCACGAAAAAATGGATACATAAACATTCAATAAAAAGGATGAACATACAAACAGTTTTTACCACCTGGCAAATGTAAGACATCAGACAACAATCTTCTATTAATTGCCAAATAACTCTCCTAGGTGATGATACAGGTGGCAATGTAAAGTTCAAATGCAAAGTCCAATTCAATATGTTATTGGTAAAAAACTGCATCCTACCATTAAGATTAATAGATGTACATTAAAAATACCAAATATAAAGCCATTACAATTCATAAGTCAAGCAACATATAGCATTAAAAATACTAAAAAGAGTAATCTCCTTGTTAGACATATAATAAAAATAATGCAATCCAAAGAATTTGAAAAACAATAAATCCTTATTCCAAAACTGCTGCCATTACCTTGTATTATCTAGCTCATCACAAATAGAATGATAAACAAAGTGCAAAAGAAGGAAAAGGGGCATTCAACTCAACTAAGGGCGTCATTACTAAGTAAAATATTAAAACAAAATCACCCCAGTAGCATCTTTAGATGATATAAAGTATTGGGTCAAAGGTGTATCTCCAGTTGCTTAAAAAATGGGAAAATCCAGGATTTTCTAGGCTGGGCATAGGCAGGGCAAAAAAGGAAAACGTGCTCCAGATTCTCATCTGGGTATTGACACATTGGGCAATCCAATCTCATATCCACCTTGGATTTCCACCTTGCACAGAATGACTCCAGAGGAATTGTGCCATACCTGAATCCAATATAAAGGTGCCTAGCCAAAGGTAGTAAAATATAATATAAAACAAGTTTGCACATACTGTGTGATTTTGTATCTAAAAAGGCAACAGTTAAAGCTCGTTGTTTACTATTCCTCACCTCAGTTGCCCATTTATGAGCTCAATAGGCTTCCTTGAGTACAATCTTAGAAAGACACAGGGAGCTATCCTAATCATCCCAATGGCCCTCTACGCCAATTTGTGTTAGTATCTCTTTAATGGAGCAGGTCCAGTGAATCATATGAGTCTAATTTAATAGTTTCTTTAAAAGCTGTAAAATACTCTACTAAGGCAGGTGAAGCCTTAAGCCTTCTTGTGGTGTGGAATCTCTTGTGATGATGTCACTGTTGGAACTTCTATGAGGCGATCTAATGTGAGAATTCTATGAAGTGACAGTTTATGCACCACTGCTGTTGAATGTGATACTGAGATTAAATCTGGTCTTACATCCACCTTCTTTAAGTTGTCGTTATTTCCAGACACCACAATTTTGGCAACGCTGGATGGGATCCCATGCTGCATGTTTTCAAAGATGTACCTCAACAAGCCGAGTGGCGGTTTATTTTTCAACATATGCCGTTTTTGTTGAGAGCAAGCCTTGCTGTGATCAGCTGTTTGAGCACTTCCTGTGGCATTGTTGCAGCGTTCATCGACCTTTAGTGTTGCTTCTGTGGTGAGCCTGCACAGCACTATCCGTTGGAAGTCTTGCGGAGATCGGCTGTTGTGAAGTTTGTTAGAGCACAATCATTAATGTGCTCTTAGTTTAATTCGGAGGAATTGCAATTCGCTCTCCAACTTATCTTGTCTCAGCTTGTAGTGCATTTACTGTTATATTTGGTCAAATTTGAAAATGTAAATGTGGAGGAACGTCAAATTTCACCATCCAAATTTTTTGTTTTGTTTTGCTTTGAAACACAAAGTCATTCTTGTAGGACAAAATATTCACTCAATTTATATTTACAAGTGTCAGATTGTTTTTTTTAATTCTTCTTTTTTTGTCAATATTTGTTGTATTGTGATTTTTTTGTGTTATTAAGTGAATATGCAGAATGTAACATCACCTCCCTTTTTCCTACCTTCTCCAGGTGACCCATCTGTAGAGTGGATCAACTGGAAAAAAGTGTTTTTCAACTATGCGGGGGTTTGTGGTACTAATCTAAGTACAGAACGCAAACATGCTTTATTGTTACATTGTTTAGGAGCAGAGGGTCAAGATGTTTTAGAAAACTTACCTGAACTTCCTCATGCTGATACACGTGATTTAAACGAATATGAGATTGTGATTACAAAGTTGGATCGTCATTACTTGCCACGAGTCAGCAAAATCTTAGAAAGATATCACTTTGGATTAAGAAGGCAAGGTAAGGATGAATCTGTGGAGGAGTTTGTCACTGCACTAAGGAAATTAGCATCTAAGTGCAAATTTGGAGGTGCGGCAGAAGAAAGGATCAGAGATCAGTTTGTGCTACTTTTGTAATAGTGTCAAAATACGTGAAGAACTTTGGATGAAGGATGAACCACCTCTTGAGGAGGTTCTCATTGTTGCCAAACAAGTTCAGCATATGTTGAAGTGTGTTGGTGAACTAAGACAGAAAAAGAGAAACATACTTCTAGTGGTACGGATATGGGTGATACTGCAGAGGGTAATATAGTCAAATCTAATAGGGTCAAATCTCAAACTGTTCCAGAAATTAAACAGTTCTCTCAGGTCAGTGGTTCCAGGTCTAAGGAGCAGAATTCCAATGTCACTTGTTTCAGATGAGGGTATAGTGGTCACAAAGCCAATGATAAAAATATAACAAAGTAAGGAACAAGGAATCATGTCAGGGCATTGTGTTACAAATTAAAGAGTCGGGGAAAACTTTTCCTTCAGAAATCATCAGTATAGATGAGAAAGACACTGTAATGAAATGTGATTCTTGTTCTCGCATCACCATCATCTCTAAACAAATGCTGTTGAGTTTGTTCCCAGATGATAAGCATCTAAATGAAATGGATATACAGCCGGGAGGAGATGGTGGGAGCAAGATTGAAATGATGGGTTATTTTGTAGCAACTACTGGTGTGTGTGGCAAGAGAACAAGGGGAAAATGTTTGTCTCCAGCAAAGGTGATGATCTTTTGGGCTGGTTAGTTTACATCCAAGTAAAAAATCCTCAGGTATAAGTTGATCAGATTAATCGCAATCATCACATGTTTGCTGAGGAATTTAATGATTTTTTCAAAAACAAACTTGGGAAGCTGATTGGTTTTTAAACATAAAATTAAGCTAAGAGACCACGCTATTCCAGATGTTGCTAAGGTTAGAAGGATTCCCATGCATTTACAGGCAGCTGTTGTTATGAGCTCAAGAAGTTATTAGAGTGTGGAGTGATTGAAGAAGTTGAAGCAACAAACTGGTTGGCTTCCATTGTCGTTGCACGCAAAGGGAATGGGGAAATTCATCTTTGTGTGGACTTGAGGGCTCTGAACAGAGAAGTTATTGTTGATAAATTCCTGCTACCTAACATAGAGGAGATGATCACAACATTTTTCTGTTGCAAAGTTTTTTAGCACATTAGATCTAATGTCGCCATACCATCAGGTCGAATTACATGAAAATTCTCAGGATCTCACGGCTTTCACAACTCCATTTGGCATCTTTCATTTTATGAGGATGCCATTTGGACTTGTTTCTGCTGCTTTTGTCTTTCAGAGGATTATGTCTCTTATCTTGAAAGATCAGCCTGGGGTGAAATGTTACTAGGACAATATATTTATTTATAGTTCTATTCATGGTTTATTTATTGTCAGTTCGGACATGAGGTGTAAAACTCAACTCAAGGTACTTACAGGATGTTGGGAAATTGTTTTGGATGAACATGCTGTCAAAAAATGTTTTTTGTTCAGGGCAGGATATTAATTCCTCTGGAGAAGTTGAGAAGCAGGATATTACATTTAGCCCATGTAGGTCACATGGAGATTGTTAAGACCAAAGGAAAGCTATGCAGAGATTTTTGGTGGCCCTCACTTGATCATGATGTTGAATATTTAATCAGAGATTGCATTAAGTGTGCGGTGGCTGACAAAGGTCTCAAAACTAATCAACTTCCCATGGTTTGTAGAACTCTTCCCAAGTATACTTGGGAAGAGGTTGAAATGGATATTCTTGGGCCAATAGAGGTGAACATGCCACACTACATGTCTTTGTCATTATGGATCTGTATTCTAGATTATTCTAGATGGGTGGAAGTGGCATGTGTGCAGGACATCTCTTTAGCAGCTGGTATTAGGTATCTAGAGGGTGTATTCAAGAGAGAACGTTTTCCAAAATATTTACTTGTGGACAATGGTGTGCAATTTTGTTCTAGTGAGACTGAGTTGTTTCTTACAAAATGTGGGTTTGTACATAGGCAATCAGAACTTAATCATCCAGAGACCAATGGTGCCATTGAGAGAGTTATCAATCCATTAAAGGAAGGAATACAACTAGCAAGGGTGAATGGATTGAATTGGAGTAATTAATTGTCTAACAGACTTCTGGGCTATTACAATAACACTAGATAGTGCAAGTTAACCCCAAGCTATAACAGTTGCTCACCTCCAGAGCTGGAAACGGGCAGAGTTCCTGGCCCAGCCCAGAACTGCCTGTCTCAGACTGATTAGACTGTCCGCCCTTAGTCCGGCCTTCGTCCCGGGCCTCGTTCCGCATGCGTTCCGCTACGCGTTCCGCTATGCGTAGAGCCCTAGTTTGTACTTGTAGACCTCGGTGATTGAGGGGGCGCGGCCTCTGCGGGAAGAGGCTACAGCTGTTCCCAAGCCTCGCAGTCCCGCAGCAGTGGGTCAGCAATCAGCGTCCTGGTGCACTCTGGGAAAGTGAGTGCAGCGCTAGTAATGGCCCAAGAAAAGCCCCAGTCACGGCAATCCAGACAAGCTCCTGTTCGTCTACAGCTCCCAAACAGCAGGTATCAGCACAGCGCGGTCGTTGAGTGGCACCTCCTTACTTGATTTTAGTACAGGATTGGCATCGGGAGATCCAGGCAGCAGAACGACCAAATGTATTGTCAATGGCTGCTTCTTAGTCCAGGGGAAGTTCAATTGGCAAAGGAAGCACTCCGTTTCCCAGGGAGTACAAAAAACAGGGTTAGGAGGAAAAAGCCACTCACTGGGCATAAAAAACCCCCTGGAGTAAGTTTCTTAAATTAAATAAAGGGACCAGGAACGAATAATTCACTAGCGACTCCAAACACGGCGTCTGACATCGACCGCGCTCCTCTGTATCCTCAGCGCGTCGATAACGACCAAGCAGCAGACCTGGGCTATTGGTTTTCACCTCATGGTTCAACTGGTAAGATTCCTTTTGAATTATTCAAATGTAGGTCTCCATCTACGTCTTTATGTCCAGGATGGATGTGCTGGAGCAAGGGATGCGTTGACAATACGCCTGATTTGTGGAGAGATAAAGAGATTGCTCTTCAATACAAGAGAAAAGCAGACTTATGCTATGTTGATGTCAGGGTTGGTGATTTTGTTAAAATTAATGCTCCCAAAGGAAGTGCTAATTGGTCAAAGTTTACTAGAGAATTACAAGTAAGCCTAATTCTTAAAAACATTTCGACAAAATTCCTCTGTAATTTCTTGCCCAAGTTCTCTTCCAGCTCAAAGGAGAAGTTTTAGGGAAATTAGGAAACCTGCTTATCTTAAAGATTTTATTGTGAGATCCATTCTTCTTAGTTTGTGAAGTCATTCATTAAGCATCATTCATAGTTTATTTTATCATGTGTTTTGTCACTTACTCTTTTGCACTTTCTTCTTGTGTTTTATTATTAGGAGTTCTTCCCCTGTTTTTTTTCTTAAGCAGTTATTTATTATTTCACTTTGTTCTTTATTGTAAGGGAGGGGGAACTGTGGTGTGGAATCTCATGTGATGATGTCAGTGTTAGAACTTCTCTGAGACGATCTACAGTGAGAATTCTATGAAGTGACAGTTGCTGCGCCACTGCCGTTGGATGAGGTACTGAGATTAAATCTTGTCTTACCTCCACCTTCTTTGAGTCATCGTTATTTCCAGAAACCATACTTCTCCAAAACAAAACTTGACTCAGCTGTGCTTCGGAGACACTTTGTTTTACACCCAGATCCCAAGGGTAGCAGAGGAGTACTCTTTGGGAACTCAATAAAGATTCTCAGGAAAAATTTCTCAACTTTTCCTAAACAGGACAAACCTGACAAACCCCAAATCTCTGCTCCATAAAGGGCGCTACCTTTGCTGAGTTCCAGGATGGGAGTTGCTTCCTGGAGGCTGCCAAAATATAATTAAGTTGCTCTGACACTCTTATCTGCCCTCTTACTTTCACATGGAGACAAGGATGGAATACAAACCCACTCGTATAAAGCACAATGGATTAGCTCTTTTTTCTCTGTCCATTATGCTATTTTAAAATTTTGGCTAGTTCATTTTTTTCTTCTGTCTCCTTTTTTTCCAACTCCCCTATTTGATTTTTCTTTCATTCCTGTTATACATGCATTATCTTGTTTTTCTTATATTACATGTTTTTTTTGATAGGTGACTTTTTCAGGTCTCTAGTCTCTAGTGCACTTATTTTCTGCGTTGTTGGTCATTTTTCCCTCTCTTTTATATATCTTGTGGTACAGTAAGAGTATGACTAAGACCACATGCTTGGTACTCGACTCTCTACCTTGAAGATTGTTGACCCAAGTGATCTAGTATTATAAATATTATTCACCACATATGTTTGCTGAGAAGGCTTTATTTTTCCTGCTCATGCTCTAATAGTTGACTTCATGAGAGAGTGGCCATGGTCATGGACCACCCTCCAATGGAGTGTGCATTGTAATTCATTTATACAGTATACCAGCAGTTTCCATGACAGGCTGGAAAAGAAGTATGAAGTCCCATTGCATTTGCCAACCAACACCATGGGGCCTATTATGAAGTCGGTCGGAGTTTCCTCAGACTGACACTGTGGCAGAAATGGGACTGACCCGTCCTGACTGCCTAAATATTATGCGACCGCACATGGTGCTGCCGTATTCTTCTCATTTGTCTATGGGAGTTTGTGTCACAGCTGTAAACCCGCCGTAAAACAAGCTTCCATAGAGAAATGGGAGATTGTGTTAATCCCTGCACCTTCTGGTAGGCACATCAATTGCAGTATTCTGCTTAAGTTTTTGTTTGTTAGCTAAAGTGACTGTTCTGGTCTCTGAAGAACCAGAAAAAAGGAGAGGACCCTGCTAGTAAATCTGGATAAGTGTGAAAGGGAAAATAACCTCCAGGAAAAAAACTCACCCATCCTTGATGCCCCAAACATTGCAAATCATCGCAAGCAAATTTCCAAATTATAGTTCAACATATTCCTTGACTGACTGCTACCACATGAATCATCAATCATCACTCACAATCACTGAATAAACAGATCACTTGTTGGAGCAATGGTTATCTGTTCCAATCCAAGTGCGGTGGTAGGCATAATATCTCCTCTTTGATGTAAGCAACAGATTGGAAATTGGCAGTCTTATAAGTCAAATGATCATCTGTGAGAGACCTCCTGGGTGATAAAACACAGAAGGATTAGAAGAGTGACCATACAGGTTAATTAATGTTTGTTAAGCAAGTTTGTCAAGGGCAATAACCTTCAACGAAAAAAATATCAGCCATCATTCAGGCCCCAAACATTGCAAATCATCTCAAGCAAGTTCCCAAAAAATAGTTTGACTCCCTCCCACACTGTCTGCTACCACATGATTCATCAATCATCACATGAATGTTTTTGGAAAATGAGATTTATTGGTGTTAATGGGTGATCATTATCTGTGCTCTATCGTCACTTAAGTCCTTTCTCCTATTAAGCAGGGTATAGACGATAAGACCCGACTTTCTGAGTTTTGTGTGTATATAGTACACATGTGTGAAATCCTGTCAGGACTGCTCAGTCAAGTTGTATTTAGCGTACGTAGTAAACAACAAGAACACTACTTTAAAAAATATGATGTAGCTACACTGTGAGCAATGGCATGCAGAGGCATGGACACATATTCTCATGTAGGATATAACTGTTCGTACTGGTGAACAGCACATTTTGTTGTTTATATATTTCAGTGAGATATAATGCTATTCTGACCATGGGCCTATATTTCTGATATCAGATTTCAAACATCTCTGTACGAATTAATGATGACAGTCATGTTCAATTTAAAATACCAATAAAGATATTTAAACAAAAAAAGTAAAAAATAAATCATCAATCATCACTCACATAATCACTCCCCATTGCAATAGCTGTAGTTTTCTCTTCCAATCTAAGAACGGGTAAATTAGGTAGCAGGTACACAATTTATCACTGAAGCTGGCACCACATTGGAATTTGGTACTTGTACTCTTGTAAATCAATGATCTTCTGTGGCAGTCCTGCTAGTGCTACGTGATGCAAAAAAGGATAGGCATGCGAGAGGGGCAGGCATTGTCTCCAATGTCATGCAGGAATCGTGAAGGCTTCTTCATTGCACACTGGTATAACGGCAATATGTGTGACTAAAATATGGTGTGGCCAGATACATCTGGCACACAAATAATAATGTCCTGTTGCTCCAGTATTCCCAGGATAGGTGCTGTCCCTTAAATGCACTACCAGAAGCGTTCTAACCTCTAACCACATTTTTGCTGCTGCTTGAAGACATTTTAGTCTGACCTTCTTAAAGTATTTGGGCCTATAGGTAAGCCTATAGGTAAGCCCTCCCCGGGCAGACCAGAAAGCATTGCTCTGTACACGGTGCCAATTAATGTCTTGTCTGTGCTGAAAAGTAACATGCGAGTATTCTTGAACTGAAATGCTCAGCAATAAAGTTGGAAGTCTGGTGCTCCAAACCCCCTGCTCCAGCCTGTCTCCTTACTTTCTTCCAGGAGAAATGTATAACTTTGTTGCCCCAATTAAAGGATGTAATGTTCCCCTGCAGGACTCGAATGCCCTTTTTATCACCGTTTAGGGGGATATTGTTATTCCTATCTCCTGACTTGCTTTTTCTAAGTTAGCTGTAGCAATTTTTCCAATATCTTTAATTATTTTTACCCCCAGCTACCTCATCTCTGTAACACTTACAACATCCTGCTCAGCATGATTCCCCACCATAACTTCTGTTTTCTCCTCATTAATCATATCCTGAGAGTTCCCTGAAAATCCTTGCCTTTGCCATGAGTTGTGTTAAAGCTAAGTGTATGTCTGAAGGGAAGACCTTCAAGTGGTCAGCATATAATGCTATCTTTCTTGAAATGGACTCTACCTCAAAAACCTTCAATTTCACATTCAATCTTAAACTTTGAGCAAATAGCTCGATATAGAGGTAGAAGAGAATGGGTGAGAGAGGAAACCCCTTTCTATTTTCACTGGTGCTAATGGGGAGTCATTCACTAAAACTCAAACAGTAGGAGCATAATACATCCTTCTTAATGTAGCTAACAAAAATGTACTCATGCCAGAATGATCTGAAACTGCCATAAGATACTGCCGATTAACGCGATCAAACGCTTTGGCTGCGTCCATGTTAACAACCGCTATCAGGGTGCCTGAGGTTATAGTTAAGTCTATTGAACCTATCAGCAAATGGTTCAGCTCTCTCAAGTTTCTCCCTAGCAAGAAACCTTTTTGGTCTTTATGTTTTAGGGTCCTTATGTATTAGGTGTCCCAGTTATTTCCTGATATAGAAACTGCTGTTTTTCAGGTGATAGGTTAGGGAGGTGTTTCCCTTGTAACCATGCCTCTATGTCTGCTTTGTTTGTTAAGCGGTCTTCCGTGTATAAATCCTGAAAATACTCAATAAAGACCTGTTTTATCTTGTAGCTCTCTTCCACCATACTATCTGTGCTATCTATGATCTTTTTAATATAGTTCGAATTCCTTTACACCTTTTCTTTCCATGCCAGCAGTCTCCCACAGCATTCTCCATTTACTATATCCCTGGTTCTGCTTACTTCCCAGTGCTACAACACCTTCTCTTCTGACTGTACTCTAAATGTAATTTGTAATTCCTCAAGGATTGACTCTTTCCCCATTCTCTCCTCTTTGCTCAGTACATCCATTTTCAATAGCTTTTCTATTTTTGCCTTATCTTCCTCAAGTCCAGAGAATTCCGATTTTTCTTCCCTGGCCCAGTTGATCAATAAACCTTTGAGAATCCCTCTAGAACAAGCCTTGTAAGCATCCCAAACTATATGCGAGGGGCTGATGTCATATTCCAAGAGAAGAACTCTTCTGCTCCCACAGCTAACTTAGCCACTATCCCTTCTCTAAGTAAGATCCTTCTGTTGACTGTCTACTTCCTTTCCCATGTTGAATCTGCCAATCACTCTTTTACCACCAGAGATGAGTGATCTGTGAGGTGAATATTGAGATGCTCTATCCATGCCACTTTCTCTACCACTCCTGTCCGTAAAAAAAGTAGTCTTGTCTGAAATAGTGGCTATTCTTTTTACTATGGTAGGTATAGTCCCCATTTACTTTATGAAAACAATTGCATAGGTTATAATTTTACAATATATCCACTAAGTAAGCTCTCATCTTTGGGGAGTTAATCTGTCGTCAATATTTGGGCCACAATAGCTCACTAGCATGTACAGACTTTAATGCATATTACTCTCCACTATAATCCAGCGGCCTCCCTCATCCTCTTCACACCTTGTCAGCGCTACTCCAGATCTTGTATTAAATATCAGGGCTATACCCTTAGTATATTGCAGGTGGTTTGTGACTACAACAGTCTCCACCCACTTTTGCTTTCATAATAGATCTATGCATTCCTGCATTCTTCGGTCAGTTTCTTGTAACATGATTTTTGGTGATTTATGTTCCTTCAAGTACTGCAGAATAATATGTTGCCTTTTTTTTACCCACAGCCCATTAACATTCCAACAAAGTATCTTGAGGACCCTTTTTTTTTAGATTACTTTCATCCCGTATACTCATCCCTTTTGTTTTTTGTTTTTCCCTTTTCCAATTGCTAACCCTATTTGGTAATACCCTTCTACCCTAACTTTAGGACTCTGATTTTTGGCCTTTTTCCCCATGCTCCCTACCACATATCCCCCCCCCTGGAACCCTCCCATTTTTAAGTCTAGGACTTAACATAGCCTATTCAAGCTCAAACCCGATGGAGCATTGCTATCTCATCTCCTAGCTCATTCATTTACCAGGACTCCCCTCCCTCTTGACCTGCTCTATGAAGATGTCTACTTCTTCAGGGGTTCAAAAATCAAACATTTTGATTTGCCACATGACCTTGAGGATGGCTGGAAATCTTAGTTGGACAGTAGCCCCCATTCCCCACAGCTCTTTATTATTTTGCACATCTCCCACTGCCTGTCAGCAATCTCCCTGGAGATATCTGACCAGATTTCAAAAGTAGCCACCGAAGCTTGCAGTGAATTATCCTTCAGAGCAAGACTTAACAATTTCTCCTTTACAGTGTAGGTAAGAAAGTTCTCCAAAATCTTCTGGGGTCTTTTCCTCCCATTTTAAAGGGAAGGGGTCTCTAGGCACTCGCTGAACTTTACCCTCCAAATTCGAGAATTCACCTTCCTTTGGGAAGGCCACCAGGTCCTCACATGTTCTCCCCGTTCCACCTTGGATGCTTCTGGTTGTGTGGAGGGAGCTAAACGCAGACCAGAAGTGGTTGCAGGCACCAGCACTGCGGTCAGCAGTCTAGGCTTTAGCCTGCCGGTATATAGGGGGATGCTTGCCCCGACGCGCAGTGGGCGTGCCGCTGGGGTGCCTAAGTCACGCCAAAGTCAAGTCCCTCTGCTCCCGTCCGCGCCTGGACTGGGCCTACGGCCATGACCCCTGGCCCAACCAACTCAGACAAGCACATACACACTTTATCCTATTCCAGCAGCCATTTAAAAATGGCCTCAACCCCATCCTATCCCTCTGCTGTCATCCACACTCATGCTCATTAGAGAACACAACCTCCTGCCCCTTCACATTGTACACCAACTCCAAGACTAGAACGCCCCTACACCGATCACCTCACATCAACCATGCCAAAATACATTCAGCACTCATAAACTCGCCGTCCTTCCCCAAACACAAATATGAACTAGCTGACTTCCTCACCAATCACAGCCTAGACACTTTATTCCTAACCGAAACATGGGGTGACCCGGCCTCTGGCCTAAATTTCTGTGCCGCAACCCCTGAAGGGTATTGTGTAATCAGACAAGATAGAATCAACAAAAAAAGGGGCAGACTGGCTATCATATATTGTGACAAATATCTGGCAAGGACAGAATCCGTCCCCACTCCTACTTGTGAAGCTTTATATATCACAATAAAGCCACTCGCATTCCTTTAAAGAAACCCTCTTATACTGCCCCCCAGGCTCACGATCAGACTTCTCCTCCCAGCAGCCTACTCAAACCGGTAGCAGGGGAGGCAGACTTCACCATTCTAATGGATTTCAATTTCCACCTTGAAAACCTTGATAACAAGGACACTACCACCCTGCTTACAGCTAGAAGCCATCAACCGCCACCAACTGGTCATCAGGCCATACCCTCAACAGGCTTTTTACAGTTATCAGTTATTGGCATCCAACTACAAGCCTAATCCTGACCCAACACTAGCCTCCTCTGACTTCCTAGATTGGTTACACAACGCATTTGATACCATTGTGCCCATAAAAAGTATTTCCAAAAACAGAACCACTGCATCAGCCCCTTGGTTCACTGACACTCTCAGAGTAGAAAAACAAAGCTGTAGGAACCTCGAGAGTCGCTGGCGCAGAAATTACAACTCCATTGATAAAGCCTGCTACAAATCGGCATTGTCCCAATATAAACAGCTTATCATATCAGAAAAAAACAAATACTACACTAACCAAATAGAAATGGCACAAGACTCCACCAAATTACTCTTCCAGGTAGTTACCAAAATGTCAGGATCAAAAGACCTTTGTAACTATTTAGCCAGGACATTTCATGATAAGTTTAGTATAATATATAATAACTTTGCTTCACAACCAAAAAACGATTCTCCTGCCCCTACTGAGAATGACAACATGGCTCCTTCTTTTCCACAATTCAAAAGAATTTCGGCCTCACAAGTCCATGACCTCCTCCTCACTATCAAATCAGGTTCCCCTATGGATCCATGCCCCACCTCGGTATCTAAACTCATCCCAGATCTTCTAGCCCCCAATCTCAGATATATGTAATGCCATGTTCAACACGGGTATCTACCCAGAAACCTAGAAAAAGGCAACCATTAAACCTCTTTTCAAAAAACAGCACCTAAACCCACTAGACACCAAAAACTATAGACCTATTACGAGACTCCCCTTCCCAGCAAATATTTTTGAAAAAATTATGAATATACAACTAGCTCACTTCATTGAAGAAAACAATATTCTCGATGAATCACAGCTTGGCTTCAGGTAGGGCCACGGCACAGAAACCGTCCTTATCAAAGCCACAGACGAGATTAGAGCCACCTGAGACTAAGGCGGAACAGCAATCCTTATACTGCTGGACTTGTCAGCAGCTTTTGACACGGTTGATCATGCCACTCTGATCGACCGTGTCTCAAACATGGGCATTAAACTAAGAGCCAAAGACTTACTCGCTTCATTTCTGGCCAACCTCTCCCAGCTCGTGAGCCTTGGCAAATATAATTACCCTTCTTTCACGCTCCCATGTGGGGTGCCACAGGGATCATCCCTGAGTCAGACACTATTTAATATCTATGTGTCAGACCTGGCTAAGATCATCAAAACCCATGTGATGGGGCTGACATCCTATGCCGATGACACAAAACTGGTGCTAGCAATTAACAACGATGGAGGAGCAATTGCAGACGGTTTTCAAGCAGGCATGCTTGCCATCAGCTCCTGAATGGCCAAAAACTGCCTAAAACTAAACTTCGAAAATACTGAGGTCATGATTTTCGGCAATCTACATCCAACATGGTCCCCTACTTGGTGGCCCACCTCCTTGGGCCCTCCCCCTCCCCCAGTACAGAAATTCAGAAGCCTGGGCATCATGTTTAACAATAAACTTACTTTCGCAGCCCACACCAATGTCATCACCTCTTCCTCTTTCTACACAATAAGAATGATTAAAAAACTTCTACCATTCCTTGCTTCAAATGCAGGGAAAACCCTGATAAGCACCCTTGTTATGTCAAAAGTTGACTATTGCAATGGCCTGCTCCTGAACGCACAGAGAAAGATCATTAACAAATTACAGTTGATACAAAATGCTGTTGCCAGGATAATTACCGGAACCCCCAAACAAAAATCCATCTCCTTGGTGGTGCGTAAGCTGCACTTGCTCCCAATCAATAATCGCATCAAATTCTAGGCTTTATGCATAGCCTACAAGGCCATTCACAACACGGGTCCAAATTTTCTAAAAAAAAGCCCTATGCGCCCAAGTACCTAGCAGAAACCTGCGATCCGATTCCTCATCCGCCAATCTCCTCACAATCCCTTGTACCAACAAGGCCCCCTGGGGAGACAAAAGATTCACTGTCGCCACGGCGAGACTGTGGAACACCCTCCCACTGCAAATTAAATTGTGTCCATCGTTGCTTGCTTTCAGAGGAAACTAATAAAGACCTGTCTTTTTACCCAATGAGCAGCACCCTGCCTCTCTACCACCTTTCCCGTCCTCAGCGCCGAGACACCCAAGGGTATTTGCGCGCTCTACAAATTGCTTAAATGAAAAACAAATAAAGCACTTCTCAAGAGTTTAATTATTAAAGATTTAATGTCTGCCCTCTCAATTCCTTTGTTCTCCAACTTTTTTTAGTTTAACAGTCAAGGTCTTCTCTCTTAGCTTCCAATGCACAATTTCTTGTGTTTTCTCTTGGACAGATGACTTAAGTCCTTGTAACCTCTACACTGTCTCCTGTGTTCGTTCTGTTAGACCCACAATCTTTATCTCCAGACTAGAGCAAGTTACTTGAATCTCTTTTTGAATTAACTCAGAGATCAAAAACGGCTCCTTGATTTCCTGGGTCCAGCCCTTTAAAGGTTCCTTTAACCTTTATCTTTTTTAAATAGTTATTGTAGTAATTCCACATTAATAGTTTATCTAGGTAATTATTTCATTTGTTTGATTTATTAAAAGGAGCAAGGTGTGTTATGATGTCGATTACTATTGGTGTTCCTTTAACAGCCGTTAGTATGTTACTTTTTGTTCGCATTCCATTACAACGCAAGCATAACAACGCATGTGCTGTAACAACACGTAGCCTTTACAACACATGTTATTACTTTGCATGCGCAGTTACAACGCATGCGTTGTATTGCATGTATGGCTGTGACTGAATTTGTTCAAAGGTCCATCAACAATAACTTCCCTGTCAAACGCACAGTTAAATGTTCGTCTTGCAAATCGTGTCATAACATCATGGGAGGTGAGTCATTTGAGCACAATGTTTGCCTTGTTGATGCAAATGACATGTGGAATTGCAAAACCGCGAACTGCATCTACTTTATTTTATGTCCGTGCCACCTAGGATATGTTGGCGAAACCTCCAGATCCATCCAAGTGAGGCTCACCGAGCACCGCTCAGCCATACGCACCAACAAAACCACGGCACCTTTGGTGAAACATTTTCAGTTGAAACAACACGCACCAGATGAATTTAAATGGCGTATCATTGAAAAGATCAGACTCCCAGAAAGTAAAGGTGGTGGGAAAGCCAGAAAGAAGCGAGAAGTCTTCTGGATTTTTTCACTTGGGACTTTTAAGAAGGGACTCAACTCTGAAAAATCCCTTGGGAAAATGCTATTATTTAATTTCTTTTTATGGTTAATTTTCTGGCCATTAGTATGTTCCCACAGGATAGGAATAGAAATAAGTATATGATAGACGGTTATTAATCGCCCCCCTGCTTATTAGTAAGGTCCTATCTGCCATAATTCTCTCCTTATTGTGGTATCAAGTCTGTTAATAACCTAATATCTCTGGTTATTTTATACTGACATTGACACTTATCCTTTTTCTTACACTACCATAAATTTCAACCTTCGGTGGTATTTATAGTGTTTCCTACATTAATGAGCCCCTCTTTCAGAGGATAATCTCTCAGTGTTCGTATACAATTTATATGTTTGTTCAATCGAGACATGGGAATCAATTAGCAGCTTATATAGTGTTTGTTCTCACAAGGTGGGTTACCTCAAACATGTGAAGACTTTTAGAAATCGACGCCCGTCTGATATGTAAAATATCGCTTAGTGGGGCGATGTTTCCATCACGTGTTTTATGAGGCAGGCTCGTTACTACACAATCATTTCCCCGTGTCTTGTCTCCTCATTGTTTATCGCCACATTTTGCTTATATTTATAATAGGCTGAATAGACTAGACGAGGTTTATCCGACGGAAAGATTCAGCATGGCTATATATTTTTTTCCCATCCTAGTCCTTAGTTTACCTTTATTAGCATCTCCGAGGTGATTTCGAGCCCCGCCCACGAGGTGAAATATTTAAATGGATTGGTCAGCACCTTCCCAATGATTCTAATTTCGGCCGACGGCACGCCGCACTGCAGTATCTTCATGAGCTTTATCCGGCCAAGACTGTTTTCTCTATCAGGTGAGACTCCGCACTTCTGTGGTTCATTTCTGGGACCAACGGAGTATAAACTTCTTCCGGCTTTATACAGTTTGTATTTTGTGACATGTGTCTGTGAATAGCTCCTTAACACATGCCGTTTGTCTGCTTTAACGGTTGTACTGATGGCTGTACTTCCTTCAGAGACCGCCGCTATTATTGAAACGGCAATATTGTCAATTCATTTGCCCTCAATATAAACTCCAAATGGGATACCAATCAGGATTAGTTAAATTATTTCAAGTACCGATCATTTCCCATTTATTTTGAGGTTTGTTGATTCCCAGCAAGTCTGGTAACTATGTGCCGTTTCTACATAAATCTGACTCGGGCTTTTCCTATCCACAGCTATCTACCTTGTGACTTACAAAGATAGAACATCGCCCGTCCACACGCCGGCAAGTTTTGTGACATTGATAAATGGCAGTATAGGTTTTTACTTTGCTCAGGTAAACGTGCCGGCTTGCTGATTGTATAACTTACATCGTACGGAGCGTATTAGACCAGACATCTGATATGTATTTGTATTTTCTCTCTAGGCAGATTATTTAAAGTACATCATTGACCCTGCGTCTTTTTAAGTAAAACACACATCTCGAATATTATCCACCGGGGCTCTAGAAAAACGAGTCAAGGTAATTGGTCCTTGTTTGTGAGCCTAATCTCGACGAGTGACAACATCTCTATTATCACATCCGTTTGTAAACAGACCCGATTTGGGCGCTATTTTATTTTACAGCTACCAGCTGGGAAACAGCGAGTCAGCATCCACCGACTACATTCTCTAGTTTTGTGCCATTTACTCCAAGCGGAATGTTTTATCATTTTCAGGTAATCCTGCAGTTTACGGATATGACGTACATGTCGCTCTATTACCATCACATACAATATATTTTTCTTATTTATACGTGTGTCTTCTCTTCAGGTAGTTACGATGCATAAGAAATAACTGAATAACAATATCTACATCTTCAGATTATACCAGAGTTTGCCTTTATATGTGGTACATCATTCCCTAAGGTATCCCTCCCATTTTTATCATTTTATGTCCTTAGCAATTAGATGGTTCTGGAAAAGGATGGTGGTGATAATTTTGTTTTCCTTTCCACCTCTCCTTTCAGACTCTTCATAACTTTCTATACCTGGTTATTTCCACTGTGTGACTGATATAAAGTTTTTAGCAAGGATATGACATACTGAATTCACCGGTATGATGAAATTGATTGCACACGAATTTCTATAGAGCCTTCCGCACTTAGCATTTACCTGATATCGCTCATATAGGAATTTTTCAGTTTGAAGATATACATCTGCATAGGCTGCCCCAGCATCAACTATATTATCTATAAATCATTGTGCAGTTTTTCCCCCTGTTTTTTACATCTATATGATATCATGTGCTCATTTGGTTTTACATATACCTTGCATCAGTAATATTATTATTTATTATGACATATTTGTTTCCTGTGCCCAGGTACATCGTTTGCCTGTTATTTACACAAAGATACCAACTGTGTGTTTTTCCTGTCTCCCTTTGTAAGTTGTTATCATTAAATACATTGGGGTGTTTATTGGCTTTTGACATTGTTATGAATATGGTATACATAGAGTCATGTTTGACGATAAATTTGAGAACTAGAATTCAAAGGTGTTTGTGAGTACTACACAATCTCGTTTTAGAATATGTCTATCATATGACATGTGAGAAACAAAGTAAAAATCTTGGACCCAAGAGCATTAGGTATTAGGTAATATGTAATGTAACATTGTTTTTTTTTTTTGTGTAATTGATTAGTTTGATGTACTTAACCTGTGATTGTAAGCCACTCAAGAATTGTATCTTATTTCATTCTTTATGTGTAATTTCAGATTGTTATTTGTGGCTCCTGAAGAAGGCGTTTTCGCCGAAACGCGCGTCGAGTACTTTATCGTCACTCTGTTCTTGGACACTTTTCAGTATTTCATGGTGTCTTTTTATATAAAGTGTTGTAAATTGTGTTATTATATGTATTAATTGTATATATTTTTAATTTGAATTGTCATATTGCCTGATTAGTTTCAGTTATCTATATGATTTTTACTATGTGTATTAAAAACATGTTTATTTTATACAAATAATTATTTTTTCTCCTTGACTGTTCCTTCTGCATTTGGGTCTAGTTACTTGTTTATCTACTGTTTAGATTGCCTAGGAATTTTTTTCATACATTTTGTCTACCCTGCCCTAGGAGTCTGTTGGAGTTACTACCCAGGGGGTCCTTGTTTTTCGCATATTGCCTGTGACTGAGGACCTGGCTCAAAGATGGCAGAGAGGAGGTAGCAATGACGTAAGTAGCGGAGAGGCGTTGGTGCCAGCATGCGTGCAATTCTGTGACTGAGGACCCGGGATGGCAGAGGCTGGTATTACGGAAGTAGTGGAGAGGCACTGGTGTCCTGGCGGATCTGCAGGCTCCTGTGTGCTGGCTCGAGGGTTTTTGGGGGAAATCTGCTGCGAGTGAGGACCCGGCACCAAGATGGCAGAGAGGAGGCAGCGATGACGGAAGTAAGGGATAGACGCTGGTGCCCGGGGCAGATCTGCAGGCTCCTGTGTGAAGGATGGGGAAATTTTTGATTGACAACGTTTGCAGCTGAGGACTGAGGAGAGAAAGGTAAGAGGAGCTGTGTATTTTTAAAAGGTGTTTGTTTGAGGAGTACTGTTTATGGGTTTAGGGTAGTGTCAGGGGCTCATGTAGGGTAGTGTTTGAGTGTAGGGGACGGACTGGGGTAGTGGTAGGATCTTGCTGGGGTCGTGTTTTTGGGCTTTGGGTAGTGTTTGTGTAGTGTAGGGTAGTGTTTTAGGGTTTAGGGTAGTGTCAGGGGGTCGTGTAGGGTAGTGTTTCAGTGTAGGGGACGGGCTAGGGATAGGGGTAGGGTTGTGCTGGAATAGTGATTTAGGTTTTAGGGTACTGTTGTAGTGTTAGTGTAGTGTAGGGTAGTGGTTTAGGGTACTGTCGGGGGCATGTAGGGTAGAGTTTCAGTGTAGGGGACAGACTGGGGGTAGGGGTAGGGTCATGCTCGAGGTAGTGTTTTATGGTTTAGGGTAGTGTTGTAGTGTTTGTGTAGTGTAGGGTACTGTTCTAGGGTTTGGTGTAGTGTCGGTCGTGTAGGGTAGTATTTCAGTGTAGGGAAGGGACTGGGGGTAGGGGCAGGGTTGTGCTGGGGGTAGTGTTTTAGGGTTTAGGGTAGTTTTGTAATGTTTGTGTAGTGTAGGGTAGTGTTTCAGGGTTTATGGGAGTGTCGCAGAGTCATGTGGGGTAGTGTTTCAGTATTGGGAAGGGACTGGGGGTAGGGGCAGGGTCGTGCTGGGGGTAGTGTTTTAGGGTTTAGGGTAGTTTTGTAGTGTTTATGTAGTGTAGGTTAGTGTTTTAGGGTTTAGGATAGTGTCAGGGAGTCGTGTAGGGTGGTGTTTTAGTGTTGGGGGCAGACTGGGGTGAGGTTCCGTGACGATTTGAACCCGTGTTTTTAATATTGTCGTAAACTCATAATTTTGGTACCGATGAACCGCAGATGGTCCATTTAGTATATCCTGGTGTTTTCACTATGCTACGAGCAATAGCACTCTTGTTATAGCCACATTTCTGATTCACCCATGGCATCCATTTTAGATGATGGCGGCCATTTTGTATTCTTGCCCTCACATAGTCAATGGACACACAGTGACCTCTGATCAATTCATTTCACTTAAGGACACGTAAGCTTTAGCCGGCGATTCACCTTGCTAGTGGCACGTGCACTTTAGGACAGAAACGCTGTGGCCGCATGACTCGGCAAAAGCTGCCTCCCCTGCCTGAGGCCAGTCCTGCTATACTGGTTCTCATGTTCATTGGCCTGATCATGATTAGGCGGCTGAAGCTGGTAGCCTTGCCAATTTACGACCCACAAACATCTCTTATCCTGTTTTTCTATCTTCTACACCTGGCTCTGCTCTTTTCCTTCTGGGCCTTTATTAGGGGGAGGTAACGAAATTTACGATGAGGCGGTCCGGCTCTTGAATGAAAAGATGACATGGGATCGTGGAAGAGTGGGAACCTCTCGTTCGTAATGTTTTGACATCAGATATTGTTGACGATTCCTGTGTAACACCAAATATTTATTGTTTAGGACATAAAGGTTAAGAAACGTACTAGTATGTGGAGAATGTTGCCCCCAGCTAAATAATTTGTATTTAAGGAGCAACCCTTTTTGTGCAAATCAAACAGGCTCCTAGAATCTGCCCGTGTGTAGTTTCTGTGACTTCTGTGTCCCTGCAGTAATAAACCTTTGGTCTTTGACGCCACCATTGAGAAGCCCGTGTTTCTGTTTATTTGTGCACCGAGACAGGTGGAACTCAGGGGTCTTCGGGTGTTGTCCCTGACACCTCTGGACCTTAATAAAAGTCCAGAACTCCAGGGGGTAGGGGCATGGTCATGCTGGGGGTAGTGTTTTAGGGTTTAGGGCAGTGTAGTGTACTGTAGGACAGTGTTTTAGGGTAGTGTTGTGGAGTGTATGTTATGTAAGGAAGTGTATATGGATGTACAAATTAGCATGGTGTTGGGAGTTATTTTAAAAAAATGCATTGTAAATGTATGCAGGGAGTTGAGATCTGTTGTAAAGTCATTTCTTATGTGTTTTAAAGCAAATGCGAAGTAATGGGATTTGTTATAGAAAAATGTGTTCTTACGGTACTTGTGAACTAAAAACAAAGTTGTAAAAGTATTTGTTGTTTTAGTTTGCAAAGTATCATCATATATTCCTTTCCGGACACTCTACATTTATGTCACAAGCTATGTAATCTAAAATCTGGGGAAGTAAGTATTCTAGAATGTTATTGAGATGAGAGGAAAACTGAAGAAGACATTGGAGTCACACCTCCTGGTGATGTGCCAGGGTTGATTGCTTTTTTATATTAAAGGTTTTTTTCAGAGAACTGTGTATAGGATGACATTTTTACACTGTCCTATCTTTTTATGTGTGGAGTTCTCGGCCCGGACTGAAGAGTTTCCACAGTAGTGAAATTACTATTAGTACAATTAAACTTGTAGCTTGTGAATACACAGAACAGTAAACTTACACAAATGTACAACTTTACCTTTATGAATCAGGCCCTTAATGCTCAACTTTTCAGATTCTTTGCCTAATATCAGTAAAGCAATCACTCAGCTTTGCCAATTCCAAACCAGTCATTATTTTGATATTTTCAATCATTAAAGACACAATAAAACAGTACGATGCTAAACATTGATTTTCATTAAAACAAAGTTTAGTTAAAAGTTCTTAAAATATAAAAAAGTAAAAAAGGTATTTGACATTTAGTGATATTGCACATATAATCCCTATTATAAATGTTGCAGCCATAGATATGCAGGTTTTCATAATCTCGACCGCTAATGGACACTGACTCAGACTCAAATTTAGTACAGATTCAAGACTCCCCAAATGAGAATATATATAAACCCTTAAAAGTTATTTAAAAAACTGCTGGATATACATGTTCAAAGTTGTCCTAATCTCCCCCATCTCTACGTATCAGTTGGCATGTTAGGTGTCAAGTAATGTAAAGTGCATACCTACTTGTCTGGGTATCATAGATAAATGGATAAATACATAAATAAATAAGGACAAAATAGGAAATGACCAATATTCTCTGTGTTCACAAATCACTGTATATAATAATGCATACAAGTGATATATGTTTATTGTATCAATCAAAATAGTACAATAAAAGGTAAGATAAATACAATCAGCACAAGTATCAGGTGATCAGTAAAAGGTCAAGAAAATTAGGCCCTCAATATGTCGGGTGGAAAGCCATCCTACAGCTTGTCTGAGGCTTTCAGCCAACATCATCGGTTTCTGTCCCACTGCTGTATTAGGTAATAACAGAGTATTAAGGCGATCAAGCAAGGGTAGGGTATTGGGAAGGAACAGCAGGGAAGAGGAGACCTTTAGAAGAGAAAGAAAACCATGAAAAAACAAGCAGCAACAATCCTACACTCATATGATCTTGCTTAGGGTACTGGCAGTCAGAGAGAAATCAGTGGGGTAATTTCCCTGTGCTTTCGATGGGCTCATGGAGGCCATTGGGGTGGTGGGTGGAATTGTAAACCCAAAATGGTAGCAGAGCCAGGCTCATCACTGCCATCAGGATAACAATGATGCTTTCCGCCTTCCCATTCATGGCGGCCAGCATGTCATGAAAAGCAGTTGGGAAGTGACTTTTGGAGCCCCTAGCAGGACCCCTTTGCCCACTGGCCCTTTACTATGGCCTCGAAACATCTGTACACCATGTGGCAGGCACCATTTTCCGGCTGCTGTAATCGAAAAATGTATATTTTCGACCACTGATAGGGTTGTTGCATCCTAAAATAGCACAAGGAACCACCAACTAATAGTTGGGTAGATTCCATCCCGCTAGCGTGCCAGTCGGATGCTCTTCTGACCGACATCATAATAAGGCCCTTAGGGCCAGATGTAGGTAAATGAGATTTACCGATTTTTAATTACCGAATTTTACCGATTCGGTAATTAAAAATCGGTAAATCTGAGGGGTGGATATGTAGGAACATCCAGATGTTCCTTTTACCGAATCGGTAAATATCTGTATTTACCGATTCGGTAAATACCGACCGGTAATGCCCCATTCATTCCTATGGGCTTTGAAGCCCATAGGAATGAATGGGGCATTACCGGTCGGTATTTACCGAATCGGTAAATACCGATTGTGACAAGGGTGCAGGGGGTGTCACTTTGACACCCTCTAGCACCCCCAAAAAAGGTTCGGGGGCCATGTGGCAGGCATACCTGCCCTAAGGGCAGGTCTGCCTGTCATATGGCACAGGTGTGCATGCACACATGTGCATGCACACCAGAATCGATATTTTACCATCAAATAGTATTTGATGGTAAAATACCGATTCTGTAATGCTTGTGGGACTCAGAAGAGTCCCACCTACATATCAATTTTACCGAATCGGAAAAAATACCGATTCGGTATTTTACAGAATCGGTAAATTTACCGATCGGTAAATTTACCGATTCTGTAAAATACAGGGCCCTACATCTCAAATTGCAGTTACCGGTCGGTAACGGCCGAATTCGGCCGTTATCGACCGGTAAATGCCTACCTACATCTGGCCCTCAGTATTTTAAAATCAAAGCATAATAAATAGTTAGCCTTGATCTTGACTCAAACGAGTTCAATTCAGAGTATAGGGCAATATATTTAAATCAGAGAATTGACACTTTATAAGCCTGGTCAAAGAATTTAATGGAAGTTATTATTGCATAGTTGTACCTCACACTTTTGCAGTATCAAGCAGCTGATGCAGTAGACCTTATTTTGGCTTTCTGAGAATTGCTGGCTGATACTTTTTAAAAAAAATGTTTTTATTGAGTTTTCAAAGACCAAAACATAAAAATAAAGACTAAAAGCAATACACATCTGAAAGAAATAGACAAGACAATATGCAAAAAAGGCAAGTGCATATAACCAATATCAGTGCTCTTGGATCAAGTAAACAATATTGATAAAGAGGGGATGGGGAGGGACAATGAGCATACAGGTAGGGCAAAAACGTCTTAGGGTGTAAAGCAATGCAAGGGAGTGAGAAGGCAAGCCAGCACATAGTTGTAATAGGGTACAGTTCTTAGCATAGGCCTCTTACAACCAGGTAAGATGGGCCAGCAACAACGGACATCACCCACCAGCTCTCGCATGGAATGAAATCAACTTTGGCAGCGATTAGGATTCAGAAGAATCAGCATCAGAAAGTTGGCGTGCAGTATATTGAGCATAAAGACTCCAGAAACTCTTCGGGCGATTACTCGTGGTCTCATTTCATTGTAAACCTCTGACTGTCCAATCCAATCCAATCAGAAATTTGTATAGCGTGCTACTCACCCAGAGGGTCTCAAGGCGCTTAAGGGAGAGGGGTTTGTTACTGATCGAATAGCCAGGTCTTAAGTTGCTTTTTGAAGGAAAGGTGGTCCTGGGTAAGACGGAGGTTGGTGGGGAGGGAGTTCCAGGACTTGGCCGCCAGGTAAGAGAAGGATCTTCCACCCATGGTGGCTCTTCGGATGCGTGGAATCGCGGCGAGGGCTTGGTTGGACGATCGTAGTTGGCGGGTGGGGGTGTAAAAGTCAGGCGATTGTTCAGGTATCTGGGTCATAGGTCGTGGAGGGTCTTGTGTGCGTGGGTGAGGAGACGGAACGTGATTCTCTTGTTGACGGGGAGCCAGTGCAAGTCTCTCAGGTGTTCGGATATGTGGTTGTGTCGAGGTATGTCCCTCACTCCCATTCCACCAGAGTGGGCAAAGGTCCCCTCAGCTATCTCATCACCTGTCTGCCCTTGGCAAAGAGGAGGGCTAAAGCCACCAATTTACGCATTCCCTTTTTAAGAGGTTTAGTTTATCCTATCAAAGCTAACAGTGGATCAGGGGATAAGGATGAACCAACAATGTCACTGAGTTTATAAAACATAGAAGCCCAATACTGCGCTACTGGGGGGCAGAGCCAAGCCAGATGAAAAAAACCTGCCCTGGGGACGTCACACCGCTCACAGCTGTCGGTTTCCCGTAATCTGAACCGGCACAGGCGCAGTAAAGCCTGTGCAACTCTGTAGTACGATTCCATGTTCGGGGTATTTAATCCTCCAGAGGAATATTGGAGCATTAGATTATCCAGCGCCACCCTAGGGGTACCACCCGCCCATGCAGTTTAGTCATTAGCGAGAGGAGGTCATCTGTGAGTTTCCCTATTGTTGCCCCATAATTGGCTCTCAAAATCACATCTGCATCAGAGTGGATTTGGATGCCCAGGTAGCGCACTGGTTCCGTAGTCCACTGCAATGGTTATTCTAATGTGAATTGCTGTGTTGCAGGGTTCAAGGGGCATATGAGAGACTTACACAGTTAATCGTTAGACCCGAAAGGCCACCAAAGCGGAGGACCTCCCGGACCACCTGGGATATATTGACTTCAGGGTCCCTGACATATAGGAGGGTATCATCAGCGTACGCAGTTGTAATAAGCTGATATCGGGGGAAGTTTAGTCCCCTGTGATTGTGATATTCTTGTAAAGCTTGCAGCAGTGGTTCATCTGCAACTGCATACAATAGGGCAGACAGCAGGCACCCGACGGGTGCCCCCTAAAATTGGAAACATAGCAGATACTGCATCGCCGGCTCGGACTCTGGACACAGGAGCGTGATACAGCACTGAATAACCTGCAGATATGCACCGCCAACACCCATTTGGGCCAATACCCCCTTCATAAATTTCCATTCATATGAATCGAAGGCCTTTTCGGCGTCAAGAAAGACTGACCTCCGGCTTCACATGCTGCAGTGCGCCGAAGACCGTAGGGATATTTTGCGCGAGAGTCCAACCAGGAATGAACCCGACTTGCTCTGGACCAATCAGTTGGGGGAGAAGCGGGGACAGATGGTGCGCAAGTATTTTGCCGTATAATTTGGTATCGACATTCAAGAGTGATGGGGGTGGTAGCAGGAGCATTTACAAGGGTCTTTATTAGGTTTTAAGAGAGTAATAATGAGCGCCTCACACATTGTAGGGGGCATAGAGCCATCAGCAGCGATGTCGTGAAAGAGTGTGATGAGATGGGGAATAAGAAGGTCGCGTTAGCATTTATAAAAAGCTACGGTTAAGCTGTCCATACCAGGGGCACTCCCTTCCCGCATGGATCCCAACGCGAGGCGAACCTCAGCTCCCTCTATAGGTCGCATCAAGAATTCACAATGCCAGTTCTGCAACCATGGGAGTTTTATATATTTCAAGTAGTCAGCTATGTCCTCGTTGCAAGTGGAAAGCTTAGAGGTGTAATAATCTTTGTAGCATTCTAAGTCAGCAATGAGCCGCCATCGTCCTCTATATCAACGGGTGCCCCGGCTCCTGCCCGGTGCCGCACCAGTGCTCCCAACACCGAGCAAGGCGATCAGATTCGCCATAGGCTCTGGCAGATGTGTACTTGCCCATATGTTTGATTTCCCGATCGGGTTCCTTGTGGAATTTGTTTAGGGTGGACTTAAACTGTTCCCTAAGCGCTATGTAATCAGCTCTGGACAGCCGCATCTCAAGGTCAGCCAGATCAGTCTCTAGAAGACTTAAGCAGTCCTGGATCGCGCGAAGGACTCCTGCATGATTACTGATAGCAACCCCCAGATATAAACCTTAAAAATCCTCGTATACCGTAGCGAAGGAGTTCACCGTGCCCACGTTGTTAGTAAAGATTTCGAAGATTTATTCTTGCAGTTAAAGTCACCCCTCCCCAAATGATCGGAAGGGAGCTGCGGTTCTGGAGTAGTGTGAACAAGGAACTGTAGAAGCTGGGGTCGTCGTAATTCAGGCCGATTAAGAATTCCTATAAGGGTCCAAAACACTGTGATATATTGTATCTGCCCGCCACGTCTGTATGCAGAGGCTCAAGTCGCAGGCCTGCTTTAGGATTGATCCAAGTTGAGACCCCCCTGGAGTGTGAGGTGAAATAAGCTGCATGGGAGGCGTTCGCCAGTGCGTGCTTAGCTGGGAGGGCTCCCCCCGGATGCAAGTGCGTCTCCTGGAGCAGTGCTTTGTCTACTTCCTTGCGCTTTAGGTATGAGATAATCTTGCGCACTTTGCAACCATTGTTTAATCCCCTCACATTCCATGTTAATAGATTTAGGCACCGTAGCGCTTCAGCTTTAGATGGCATCTACAACATGCAGCATGCTGAAGCGGAGTGAAACACAATCATGCAAAGGGATTCCTCAACCACCACCTCCCAGATCCTGCAAATGAAGAATGATGATACAAGCATAAAATGTCATGCAAGAAATTAAAACAACACATAAACACCCAACTTCCCCCACCCCCGCCATGCATACCCCAACAGTGCAGTGGCAAGCCATCACCAACCCAAATCTCACTGAGATAGAAACATACTGTGAGGGAGTCCCACCACTACCATGAAACACCCAATAACAAAAAATACAACAGCGGTTAGCGCAGTGGGACGCATGTTGCCCGGGTACACAAACTGAGCCAACCCCCCGCTCCAACACCGCATGCATATTCTATTCCTGCAGCAGCTGATCAGTAAGTTCTAAAGAGCAGGGAGGGTACAGACCAACTCTAGCTGAGGGAAAGCATAATAACGGTAGGGAAGCAATTGCCCTAAAAGACAGCCGCTGTCTAGGCCTCATATCGGAAGCAACCAGGAAGCCATATTAATAAATGGCTCTAAGACGGGGAAGATAGTGCAAAGCCTGGAAACATGTGATTTTGTACATGTCTCTAGCTGAAGGGGCCCAATAGGACTCCAGCAACCAAACTAAGAACTAGTGGCTATAAGAACATAAGAACAGCATCACAAACAAAGGAGATATCACCAGGTACTCAATCATTGTCGTCTAGAGTTCCAGCGTCAGTATTTGATGGCGAGGATGCGTATTGAGTGTTTGGACGCTTGTTGGCTCTTTCCCATTCTCGGGGGCCTTCTGAAGTGATTTCGGGTCTTGACAGATATGCAGCTTCCATCAAAAAGGACGTTTAGTCTGGCGGGGTACAGCATAGCATATTCAATGTGATGATCCCGCAGTTTCCGTTTCATTGGGTTTAACTGCCACCTCGCCTCCTGCACTTTTAGGGTGAAATTGGGAAACAGAGAAATGTCTGATCCTTCATAGTGCAAGGGACCCAGCTCATGTGCCCTCCTCAACTCAGCATCTCTGTCCCGATAGTTCAGGAGTTTTGCGATAATGGGGCGAGGCAGGGCCCCTGGCTGGGGTCGAGGGCCAAGCGACCGGTGCGCCCTCTCAACCACAAACAGAGGAGAGAACGTTTCTGCACCCAGAAGGGAGGTCAGCAGGCATTCAACGAACTGCTCTATCCCTCCTGTGGCAGTGGACTCTGCAAGACCCGGGATGCGCAGATTGCTGCGAAGTGACCGGGTTTCAAGATCCTCAGCTTTGTCTCGAAGGGCCACGAGGGCACGTTCCATCTGCTTCTGCATGTCTCCTGCATCAGTCTGGGCCTCCTCCACCTCAGTTATATGCAGGTCCGCCATGTCCAGGTGCGCAGAGTGTTTGTCGATGCGCTCGGAGACACAGTCCATTCGGAAAGGCAGTGAATCTATCTCAGTGACAATGGCAGTCAGACCTCGTTGGCTGGAGGCAATGATCTGTTTAATATCCCCTACTGGGTCGTCTGTCGCAGCATCCGTCTCTGAGGTGGGGGCCCCCTTCTGCACCCTCCTCGTTGTGCCTGGACTTGTGTTGCTCGAATTGGAGCTTAGGCTGAGTCTTATCAACTTTTCCCATGTCGCCAGGTGTAGCAGGTAGGTACTCGCTGCAACAGAAATGTTAGAGACCCCAAAGTCTCAGGAGAGTTCGCCACTCCGCGGTCAGTCGCTCAAATCCAAAGCTTGGGGGACAACACAGGATTCCAGCAGTGCCTGAGGGAGAGGTGGCAGAATGATACACATGCGGGGAAAGGAGTATCCACTGGAGTAGCAAACACCAGAGATCTAACAGCTGAAATGTCTGCCCTATATGCCACCGGCAATTAAATATGGGTCGAGTTTTGGCCAACACGGTGCCCCCAGGTGGACAGCAGGTGAGTGGGGGCACCTGGAAGCTCCCCAATTCACACCAGGGCCAGGGGAGCAATTCATCTCACATCTCAAGGGGCACGTACCTCCCTGCAGGCTCTCCCAGTATGTGCGCAAAATGGCTGCTCCTGCAGCCCCGGGGCCTCTCAAAGGCCAGACAGCCACAGAGCAGGCAAATCAGTTCTCCAGGGAGCCCCAAGAAGCGCGAGGAGCCACAGCGGCCCCCCCGGGGTGCCACCTCCATCACCATAATCAAAAGCGCTGCAGCAGGGGCACCCAGCGGGATTCCAGTACGTCCGGCTTAGGGGCTAGGCGCAGAGGGCACCACCAAACTTGAGCCCGGCAAAAACAGGTCGCACCGCGCTGCAGGTCTTAGTGGCGGGTGCCCGGGTGCTGGCGGGCGCTGTGTCTAGATCGCTGTCAGCCAGGGGACCGGACCCTACACTCAGTAAGGAGCAGCTGCAGGATTTATGGCAGATAATGAAAAAATATCGGAGGTGTAGAGCGGAGCTCTAGTGGGATGCAGCCATTTCCGAGCCGGGTAAGTTCTGCCCCCCGCTGGCTGATGCTTTTCTTAAATAGAAGATTTTGAACTCAAATCAGAACATAAAGACTGTCAGGTTTCAGGAAACTCCACAGAGTACTCTTAAGAATTTGGGCGATGCAAAAAAACTGTCCACCTCTTGACATCCCCAACTCAGATAATAAATAACAGACTATTAGGGCGATCAAGTGACGAACTGATTGGTGACATCAGTTAAAAGCCTTTAACTGAAGCGCTTGAGTTGGTAAGTATAGTTTGTTCATAAAAAAGGTTGACCTTGCGTAAGCTTCTGATGGCTATCCTCTTCTTCTCATCTTTTCAAAATGCTGATGACTTATGCTTTTAACTTCCTCCAGGAAGTCTTCCACCTTAATCACGGATAACACATTGTTTGGGATAATGATGGCACCATTAACTGCTTTCTTAGGTTCTTCTTCCGTGTCTTATCTGGAAAGGGAGTGTGCCTTTCTGTTTTTCGGACCTAGGCCGGAATGTGACCACAAAGTCATACTCCTCGAAAAACAGCATCAATCTCATCTGTTTCTGTGTTAATTACCTGGCAGTTTTCATGTACTGTAAATTTCTGTGGTCCTTGTATACAGTGACTGGATGTTGTGCCCACCATAGGTACTGTCACCATTCCTGGAAAGCCTTTTTTATTGTTAGCAGTTCCTTTTCAGCAATAGTATAGTTGACTTCTGCCGGGTTGAATATTTTGGAAAAAAATACCACAGGATGTAATTGTCCAGTGTGTCAGTTTCGTTGAGAAACAACAGCTCCGACTGCTACATCTGAAGCATCTGCTTCCACCATAAATGGAATATCCAGTTATGAATGTTGCAATACAGGTGCAGTTGTGAACGCCATTTTCAGGAATATGAACGCTTCCATTGCCTCAGAGGTCCAATCAAAAAGAACACCCTTTCGTAGTGATTGGGGTCACTACTTGTGAAAAATGTTCAATAAACCAGTAATAATAGTTGGAAAAACCCAAAAAGAATCGCATATCATGCACGTTCTCAAGAATTGTCCATTCACGTACTGCCTGTACCTTTTCTTCAGCCACACCTAAGAATTCAACTTCCTCAACCTGGAACTCACATTTACTTAACTTGCAGAATAGATGATGTTCTCTTAATTGTTATAGTGTCCGAAGGACATGTTCTTTATGGTGATCCATATTGATGGAGTAAATCGAGATATCATCTATATAGACTACCACAAACTTATCTACATACTCTTTCAAGACATCATTAAAAAACTGATAATCGCAGGGGCGTTGCAAATCCCAAAGAGCATCACAATATATGCAAAAAGGCCATACCTAGTCTTGAAGGCTGTCTTCCACTCATCTCCTTCTCCCATTCTTACTAGATAATAGGCCCCTCGTAGGTCTAGCTCTAGTGTCCACGGTGGCTTCTTTGACCTGATCTAGCAGTACAGGGATGAGTGGAAAAGGGTAACAATTCCTGCCAGTATTTTTATTCAACATGCAGTAGTCTATGCATGCCCACAAGTCGCCATTCGCCTTTGAGATAATAAAAAAGAGGCGAGCCAGCTGGGGAACGTGAAGGTCTTATAAACCCAATTACTTATTAAATTATCCAGATATTCCTGCAAATGCTTTGTTCACTGTTGTTGCTTTGTTGCTGTTGTTCACAAAACGTCCCTATACTGTTCACAGATTAAAGGCAATGCCACCTCTTTCTCTGCAGCTGTGGCTATACAAAATGGTATTCTAATCAAAAGAGGGGAGGTGGAAAATGGATCCATTCATTTTCCAGGTAGATATAGGCTAATCAAAAGAGAAAGGATCACTTGTCCTGCTCAACCTTGAGTGTACAGGACTAGCAAGGGGTGTCCCAATAAAAAGACCCTCATGCACGTGATGGGTAAGGTGGGTTCAGAGCGGTATATCTTGATTCTCCGCTTAATTATCACGTGTCTGAATAATCATAAGGTCTAGTTTCGGTATGCAGCCTCCACCCGGAGGTATTTTACCCAAGGTTGGTGCAGTAGTGAGCCAGAGATAAAAATATATTAAAAAGACCAAAAACTCAGATAAGGTAAATTTTATTCAGTCTGGTTTATGGTCTAGTACACTCTGTTATAGTGCAACTTGTATACTTGGTAATGGGTAATAGTTGCACTTAGAGTTAGGAAATTACAAAAATAGGGAGGGGGGTGACTGAACATAGGTCGACATGTTTCTGCCTTGGTTGCCTGGTTTCTAGGGCTTACGGGCATTCATCAGGACCAATAGTGAGTGAGGTGGGGGGTTTAAACAAATCAAGTGCTCAAAAAAGTGGAAAAAAGGAAGAAGGTTATTGACCTGTTCCTATGTTTGGAGGTCTTATGGTACCTGTAACGAGTAAACACAAGTTTGCAACACTCATACAGGGAGGGGGGGTTGGAGGGACACACGTTAAGCAAAAATTTGCTTCTCATATCCATCAATTATAAACAACTATAAAATGACAATACTTCACATGACCGGTTACTGTCTACGACAATTTCAACTTACTCTACTACTTTCCTGTCTCATGCAGTCGGCTATAGCATGCTGGTGAATGAATAAGCATGCATCTCTTGTGAGTATCACATCGTTTTGTGTAGCAATATTGTGCTCGTAAAAGTCGCTACTAATTGTGATCATCTCTGTTGTGTTTACTTTTTCGTTGTGAAAGACACTCAAAATGCAGAGAATCTAAGTGGGCATTGCGTATTTTATACGTGGAACTAGGTGAAACAATGCGGGAGAAACAGCGCGGTGCACACTGGACTGATTCACATGCGAATGGGAAAAGGGCATTGTGACCGTCGGCGTGTTTTGGTATTACCTCGCGCAAATATTATGCACACTCCAATCGGTGGTAAGGCTCTGAGGAGGGGCTATGGGGAGAGAAGAAAGGGAGAAGGGATCTGAAAATTAGGCAGAACACCGTTCAATACTTGCGGTTTGGATGGAAGCGCATTCGCGGTGTCTCCTGGCGTGTACCTATTGCGCCCGTCCCGCTGCTTTCGAGGTGATGCGCTGTGCTGCTCTTACCGAACCGGAAGCACTAGGCATTGTTTCCGGTTCGTATAAATGGGCGTTAGTTGTACACTCAGCGGCTTCCTATTGGTCTAGAGCTCTTGTTAACGTTACTATGGAGACCGAGTGTGTTGATCTCGGTGTTAGAGTCCGGTTTTCAGAGGGCATTAAATGTGATGCTTGGCTCATAAGGTCGCCGGCTTGTTTTAAGATTGAGGGAGGGCTTTTAGATGGTTAAAAAAGGAATACACACTGGCATTTTGTATTGCGCTCCCTCGTATTTTTTGGTGTATCATAATGTTCCTTATTAGGGCACAGATTCATCTAGCATACTAGAGGATGTGGAGGTCATTATGGATGCTATGCATATTTTTGTTTTGTAAATAGGTCTAGTCTTATAACTGATTGATCACCTTCTTACTAGGGATAACCAAGGTATAAGGTCATTCAGTCCCTCGGTGTCGGTCTTGAGTCTATGGACCCATCTCTGCTCTTTCTCAAATAGGGTTTTTTCCGCATTGTGATCCTTATTTGTCAAAGTTTCAAGGATCACCCATTGTAGATCAAGAACAGTGTGGCCTTTCTCCAGATAATGCGAGGCCATTTTCGTCGTGCTTTTTTTACATTTCACGCTGCTCCTATGTTCACAAATTCTTTGCTTCACTTTCCTACATGTCATCCCAATGTAGTTAAGTTGACACGGACATGTGATCATATACACAACATGTGTCGTGTTGCAGTTAGTATGGTTGTTTAGTGTCCATCTGAAATTGGGTAAGAGCTGTATTTCTTTTACTGGTCTTGTGAGAGCACAGACCGAGCACGAGCCGCATGGATAGTGGCCTGTCACTCTAGGATTGCCCCACAAAGAGGCATTGTCTCTAGGTGTTTTGGGGGGTGGTCGTGTGTGAACCAGCATATCTTTTAGGTTTCTGCTCCTTTTGTTTGCAAATCTAGGTTTCTGCCAAGTTAGATTACCTGATGTTAATATTCGCCAGTCCGGGCAATGCAAAAAGATGCCCACCTCTTGACACCCCTAACTCAGATAATAAATAACAGAGTAATAGGGTAATCAAGCGAGGGAAGGATATAGGGAAGGAGCAACAGTGAAGAGGAGACCTGTAGAAGAGAAAGAAGACCATGGAAAACCAAGAAGCAATAATCCTACACTCATATGATCTTGCTACAACTAATTTGTACCTGAATCATTCAGTTGTATACGTGCATCACCATTCTAACCGTAATCGGGATTCTCAATCCTCTTGACATACTCCGATGGCAGAAAAAGACAAGATTATAATTGTTGCTTTTCTCCTAATCCCCTCATGTCTCCAATAAGCAACCAACATTCAAATTTACCTCCATGCAAAACAAACATCTACCAGAAAACACTGGAGCCAATCCAAAACAAAAACGATAAGGAAAAGGGAGCAGGTTCACCATAGGCTCTTCTTTTGTTTGCTTTACTCCATAGACCAGGATAGCGATTTAATGTCAACAATGCTCCAAAGAATTCCCAAAGTCAAAAGAATCCAAAAACAAGCTAAATAAAGGGTTCAGAAATATCATCCAGACTAGTAAATTAGAGAATATCCTTTCTCTATCAGTTCAATGAATAATACAATAGAGAACAAACAGTATGGCCTTCTGTAGAATACTGACTCTGACTTCCTACCTATAAGCATGCTGTTTATCCAGTTCCAAGGATGATATAGAGCTGCTTATGGTATATATTCCGAAGTGGTAAACCATTTTACCACAAATGCAAGGTACTGGAAAATCCCAGAGATGTCTGCTTTATCCCAGAACTCTTTGATTTCTTGTTTGTGGGGCAGCGAACCAGAATACACAACTCCGAGACACTGCGAGGCAGACACACAACTCAGGGACAACCCGAGGAGGCCGCCAAAGGAAAGGCGGCACCCCTACAGATCAACACAAATCAGAAAACTGTGTGAGGCAAAGGGCGGAATGACCGATTTTCAACCGCTCATACTTCTATTTCTTCCTCCTTCCTAGGAGAACAGGGAAGAGCGCAGCTGGCACGCTGCACTCGAGTTCATTGACAGAACCAGGGTCGGATTGGGATCACAATTCGGCCCGGGCACTGACGAAAAAAGTGGCCCACATTCAAGAGGCGTGGCCCATATTTAAGGGGCGTGGCCCACATTCAAGGGGCGTGCCCTTTCATGAAACACTATTTGCACAGACAAGGAATGAAAGTGGGAGGATACTGTTCTTGCACAGGACACAGGGCAAAGGTGCCAATGGCCTACATGCTGAGCAACTAAAAAAAATAGCAAGGCCCCTTACTGTCACAAAATTATTCCAGCCCTCCAGCACAGGAGCACCTGAAAAGCAGCAAAGCCCCTGCTATTACTAACCTACTTAGCCCTCCCCAGACCTTCAGCTCAGGAGCACATGAACAGGTAAGGCCCCTGCAATTAGTAAATTAATCAGCCCTCCAGGCCTCGGGAAAATGTCCTGGCATTGGAGCACAAAACACAGCTTTCTGGGTCATCCAAGGTAGCCAGGTAGCCAGGGGGGAGGCTGAGGTGAAGCTGGTGCATGGGAAGTGCCTTCCCAGTGTGTTCTGGCAGTTTGAGTGTTTACCATTTACTGTAGTATTACCCTTGTACCTGTGTATGGTACCCTTTTGTAACTTGCACACGTCACTTTTCTCTGGTATCACACTGTATGCTACCTCTCACTTTTGTTTGCTTTAGATACTTGCACAAGTGCCACCATTACCTACGTAACGTTTGTTCTTGTGCTGGAGTGTCTGCCATTTATTGCAGTATTATGCCTCTACTTGTACTTTGTACGCTTTTGTAACCTGCACACATCACTTTTTCCCCCTGTAATGTACCGATTGCTACCTCATGTATTTTGGTTGCTCACTATTGTCACTTTTGATTCATGTAACTTAACGTTTGCTTTTGTAATTTGTACACTTGTAATTTTTCTCCTCATGTATTATTGCTGTTCCTTGTGTGAAGCGCTCTGACACCTTCGGGTAAAGTCTGCGCTATATAAAATCGCATAAATAAATAAATAAAATTAAAAAAATTCCAAGCATCACCTGGCCCCCACAGCAAGACCCATTCTTCCTCGTCCACTATGCCCTGAATGTGAAGGGCTGTGGGCGAGGTGCTAAGACTAACACCGTTTCTGGGCTGCATGGGCCCCAGGGGGGCCGAGGTGAAAATGGCTCAAAGGCCTGAGAAACACCTGGCCCCCAGGGAGGCCGATTATTGCAAACAATCACCCCTCCCCAGCCCAGCCTCAGCTTGATTGCTTGGCAGGGCAGGGGTGAAGGAGAGGCCACAGCTGACAATCGATGTCCGGCCGCACAGCGAGGCTGCATTTATTTTCTCTGTCTGTCTCCGTGCACTCTGTGGGCCGTTTTTTTTTCTCCCCTTTCCTAGTCCACTCTCTGTGGACTGGGACAGGGGAGAAAAAAATGGCCCACAGAGGGCACTGAGGCACCGGCCCTTCGGCCCATTCCCGAATGCCCGCCTTGCCAATCCGCCCCTGGACAGAACCCAGGGAACTCCGAAAACTGCTGATGAAAAACACCAGCCGAGCAAGCTTCCGGAAGTACAAAGAATTACGCACACCAGCTGGAATGCATGGACGGCTAAAATACCTGACTCCTCCCTTCCACTCAACAGGGCTTCTGGGAGATTTAGTCCTGCCCTATTTAACACCTAGGAAGGCGCAACAGGGGCTTCAGATTCTGACAAAAACAATTAACTTAAATTACAGAATGAATGCTAGTCTAATAATAAATATTAGTGTTAATATTGAACTGTTGATTCTGACACTATTGCAGTCTCAAGCAATTTCCACAGCAGTTCTTCATTAGCATTCTAAGAGTCTATAGGAGATATTTTTCTTAAAATCAAGACTTTTGTGCAGATGCGCAAAATGTTAAAAAACATGTAATCCCCGGCTTTTTTAAAAGACATGGTCGCATTTGCATGCATTTCACCGCGTTCTCTGGACTTCGGAGTTTCACCGCTGCTATACTCTGGTAAGAAGGACCTGCGAGCCTATGCCGGACTCGGATTGCTTTAACCATGTTAGCCACTGCAGACGGTATCTGCAGAGTAAACCTAATACATTTTTCTTTAAGCCGCCGGGTTTGTGCACTTGACATTTACCGAACCTGACTCGTAAAGATACAGGTTAGAACGTGGTTAACACTCGTTGTCATAAACGCTTAAAGTCACTGCACATTCTTTTTTACTTTCCACTTATCACGCATGTTTATCCACCAGTTGATTGCTGTATTTTTCTACAGGGGCGTTAATTTAGCTGTTTGAATTGCACACTATATTGAAAAAAATCACACCCCAGAGGATAATAGATGGAGGATTCTGGAGAAAATTAACACTCCAGAAAATAAAGGTGGTCAGAAGATACGCAAAAAACGTGAAGTTTTTTTGATTTTTTTCCTGGACACTTTCAAGAATGGTTTAAACTGCGACATACCGTGGGAGAGTGCTATAATTTAAGATTGGCTTCATGAAAGCTCTCTCCCTCTTCCAAATTATAGTTCTGATTACCATATTATTGCGGTGGTTTAACCTCAGAAGAGGAATGTATATAAAACCCTTCCTGTCCTCCTTTTTGTCTGTAGCTTGATTATTAAAAATCTCAGCCTTTGAGTGTAACTGATTCCTTGTAGGGATTCTATTTCTTTCCATCTTTTTGCGTATATGAGTTCCTCCATTAGGTTTTCATAAAATCCATCCCTCTTCTCTTATCCCTTTTTTGCTGCAATGTGGATAGATATATTTATAATTAGAAATGGAGTATGTACAGCAGATTGAAGGGAAAACATTCTAATTATCTGCTTTATATACATTGCAAACAAACATCTTTAAAACCTTATCTGCTTATAAGGTATAATTTCTAATTGCGTTATCGGCGTATCTCTCCTCGTTATCTATTGTAGTCATAAACTAAATGTAAAAGATTATCAAAATCTCGCCTTGATGTAAAAGGTTTTCTTTATATCATTACATCTAACGATATAGGGTGTACTATGTGAAATTGACATTAGATGAATAGAGTTATAAAATTTCGCTCTTTTAGAAGATATTATCTCCGTAAGCATTACGAATGTACCGCAGATAACGGATAGTCTTTTTTTGCTATCTATTATATAGACACCCTGAAACTAAAATAACATTTAAATTATATTCGGAGAAAGTTTCATTTTTAACAGTTAAGAGTAATTACAGAATGTGCATTAAGTGAGGCAGTTTACGGAGAAGAGAAAAGACAAGTCTAGGTGTTATGGTCACGTTCTAGTCTTAGTTGTGAAATAGTCACGTGACCAGACCACTGAATACACCAACACCATAGAGTATATAATACCGGCAGGAACAGACCGACTCATTTTACATCTGAAAACGCCAATCATCGGGTACCTGTGTGAACTTACTCGCACAATAAGACTCATATCAGGTATGTGTTTACCGAATGTTAGTATTGGAAGTGGCCTTTTTTTTTTTATATCTTGGGCTTTACATTTACATTAGGTTTTATGTCTTCTTACTCCTAGATAAATTTACTATTGAGTGAAACGGGCATATCCTTAAATGAACCGCTGATCGTCGTTCCTTTTTGGGGCATCTTTGAATAATTTGTAACCCCACACAGGTAAAGACACCTCTTATCAACAATGTTGCTAGATTTATGATTTAAAACAACTAAAACCATTGAATTGTAACTTTGATCTGAGGCGGGATATTAAATGCGAAACCTTCTTTTCTCCAGATTGTATCGAACTTGAAACGTTCATTGAATTGACTTCCCTCTCTTGCCCCTTGAAAGATTTTGGATATCACATTATAGGCCTAACTGTATTCTTTTGAGACTAAAAGGTAACTTCATTAATTGCATTATAGTAGCACTAATGATAGTGTCTCTACAATTAGAATGACATCATTCCACCCATATTTTTCTTTCGTTCTTTTAAATTTTATTTTTTATCCACTTCTGACCGTCCTTTTACCTTAATTCCTAGACGTCCTAATTCTGGCCCGTTTGGTTATTGGTCATTGGTCCTGAAATTAAAGTTTGGTTGCCCATCTTCGAGTCCCAGACACTTTACAACTGTCATCAAGAACCAATAGGTAACATGTAATCTCTTACACACTAGCTTTGCATGTAAACCTGGGTATATACAGGACACCAAATAAGATATTATCAATCCAGCAACTTATCTATTTTATACTTTTATAGGTACCCAATCCTATATAATCAAACGTTGCATCAGTTGTCCTCCATACTTTGGGAACATGAATCTTGTTTTTTTTCTTTCAAGTATCAGAAGTACATATGATATCATTTCATGTTCCGTGTGATGGGAGTTGTACTGATAATTCCTATAATTAGTAATTGTTTAACTAGATAATGCACTAGTCACCCCTATAATTTGGAGAATATATGAGACTGGATATTAATACGGTTATGGCGTCGAACGTCAGAGGATTTATTGTGCAGAGGGTGTGGCAAGACGGCTGAAACCTTGGAGCATGTAGTATGTCTTTGTCCCGCACTTATGCCACAGCGCAGACGAAAACTGAAAACTGAGTGGAATAGGCTGGGAATCCGGATCCGTACACAGGCATTTATCACAGCTCTGACTCCTGAAAATATAGCTTTAAATATAGGCCTTACAATTTTTATACGTTATGCATACCGTAATTTCACTCAGTTACCGGAAGGGCCTGCCAATGCCTTTTTTAAAGAAATACTTTATACTAAATTGCACTTTATTTTATGTTGCTAAAACTGTTTACATCTGATTGCACCTTACCATAACCTGCTGTTATCTGTTGAACACTTTATTGTATCTACTAGCACAATATTGCTAATTGCCAGTGCCACAAAGTTTTTATATTTTAACATCATTGTTGACATTGTTGTTTTGCACATCATGCTTTTTTATCATACGTATGCTATTTAAGTCCCCTAACGTAATTTGGAAGTTCTCATCTAATCACTGTTTTTATGTTGTGCTTCTTTTATAATAATCTGTATTGTTGTTGGTATTTTCGATGTGCTCTTTTAAGGATATCTTATATCCAAATAAAGATTTTTTTTACAATACGGTTATTATGACGTCAGATTTAAAGTTTGTTCCTGATAATGGGAATTTTAGAATTGTCCATATCATTACTTATATATATCCCTGTCAGGACATACTTTAGCATCCTTGAAATTTGCCCTGAAGGACCCTGGGCAGTATTCTTGTTTAGAGATACATCTAATCTAGTTAGTACAGGATTGGTTTATATCTGTCCTTCTTGTTTCATATATGAAGCATGAGACTGAATTATCTAAAAATGGTAACCAGTATTCAGATAAGTTGTGAACATTGAAATGGTTAAATGAGGTTTACCAGTGCTAAGGCGGGAGGAGAACACGGCGGCAGACGGCTGAGCTGCCGTGGTGCTCCGTGATGCGAACCTTGGCTTGCCTTGCTCGGTGACCCAGCCTGATTAACCTGACCTGCCTCCTAGCTGGAAATGCTCGTCGAGTTGTTTTTTTTGTTCATTGAGACAATTCCACCTTTCTAGTCACCACTACCGCTTTGTCAGAGAAATGTAAACTAGCCGACTTTTTTTTTTTTTCTTTCGGGCTGTTTACCTCTGACGGGAGTCCTTTCACGTTGTCAATGCCCTGTAACGGTAGCGTACTTGCAGCGGTCTCCCAGGACCCAGTGCTGGAGGTCGGGAGCTGCGGCTCAGTGAGTCCCTCTGAGCCAGTGTCGGTGCAGGATCAGCGTGTTGTTGCGGTAGAGACCTTTGAAGCTGCTAGAATCGGCGGAGAAGAGGAAGAAACACCGCTTGCAGTTTTGAAGAGCGTGACACCGCAGCGGTGGTTCGTAGCAGCCCTGGAGCTGAGGAGGGGGAGGAGAGCCCGAAACCTGGTGAGAGTTTCATGTGGGATTTCTGCCAAAGCTGGTGAGTTTTCTGCGTCAATACCTTCTGTGAGTCTGGCCTCTGAGGCTTCTGAGGCAGAGGAGGGTTGTTTCAACAGCAGCAGCAGGTGTGGTTCCCAAAAGGTGAGCAGTACTGATCTGAGCTCCTCCACACTGATCCAGACCAGATCTAAAGGGCAAAGTTGTAAGAGGGGTGGGAAACTGTTGGCAACTCCCTTGGTTAACTATCTAGAGCTGAAGGAAAAGGGTTCCTCGTATTTAACAGCGGAGGTGAAGAGTAAGGAGACACGCTCAACTAAAACTAAACCCAAGGCTAAAACTAAGGCAAAATCTAAAAGCATTTATTCTACAGAGCAAGGTTCTAGAATTACTCCATCTCTGCGTGCTTATTTTAAGGCTTTGCTGCAAGTGTTACGCCTTTCTAAGAACCAGGAAATGGCAGCCCTGGCTGATGTTGTACAAGCTGACCCTCCGCTTGTAATGGAACAGGATATTGCCTTTAACCTTACGTCAACAGTGAGCTCATCTTTGGCTACAGATTTAGATATGGCCGCAACCCCCCTCATGTCCTTGGTGCAAGAAGGTGCAGTATCCACAATGCCAATAGCCCCTGTAACCCCTCAAACTCAGCTCCCAGTTGACACTCTTGACTCTCTAGGTAAATTACCTGCAGCGAACACTATATCGTTAGCCTTGAATTTGGTTGAGGAAGGGGTGAATATAAACATGAAGAAAGTCGGAGGCCCAAGTGGTGGTACATGTCAGGTCTTACAACAGCAGACTATGCTGGAGTCGGCCGTCACGATTTTTGATGGACCTATACAGGGGTCGGCAAATGAAATGGGAGCAAGAAGCGAACGCCCCATACCAGACAACGTCGGTACTGAGATCTCATTGGAGTCTCCTATACAATCTGTCTGTACTAATTTAACTCAAACATATATAACTGGTATAACTGGTATAACAGCAGAGTCATTGATGGCAATGTTTTCTACACTCACCCAAGATATAAAGAGGGGTTTCGAGGAGTCCTCGGCTAACCAAGCAGAGAAGAGGAGTTATTATGAGTCCCTTGATACCAAACTAGAGGGCCTTGCATCGAGAACAGGCGTATTAGAAGAGAATTTGGGAGCATTGTCAATGCATGTTGATAAAGCAGAGTAGGATATAGTGAAGTTACAGAGAGAGGACCAGACCCTTCAAGACAGGATGGAGGTGTTGGAGAATAACGCCAGACGCAGTAATATACGGGTTCTTAATGTGCCTAAAGGATCTGAGGGCTCAGAAATTAAACAGTTTATGGTTCAGCTCTTGAAGGATTCACTAAGCCTAGGATGTTCAGTTGAGGAGCTTACTACCGATATCCAACGGGTGCACAGAGAACCATTTAAACATAACCCACAAAGAGCTAAACCTCGTAAGATCCTGATCAACTTCCATACATATGCCCTTAAGGAGCAGATTCTCAACCAGGCTCTTAAACAGAAATCTCTATCAGGGAAGGGATTCTCTTTTCAAATAAGATCAGACCTGGCCCGGGTCACACTTGAAAGACAGTGGGAACTGGGTAGGCGCTTAGATGCTTTCAGGAGGGTGGGCGCCACAGCGAAGATAACCTTCCCCGCAGCGTTAAAAGTTATGCATAATAACAAAATGTATAATATTAGGACAGTAATTGCAGCGGATGCGCTTTTGTTGGAGCTGGGTAATAAGAGTTCTTTTTTGTTCTTCTTTGTTTTTGAAGGGAACTCTTAAAGATTAGATATCTGATATTGGGAAAGGGAAGGAATATAAGGAAGAAAAAAATAAGGGAAAAAAAAAAGCTGGTAGTAGCTACACATATAAAGCACATATATATATAAGCGAGGTTATTTGGTTATTTTTTCCACCACTGCCTCTGCCCTTTTATATTATTTCTCTAACACACAAGAGAGTCCTTTACACAAGGGGTTGGGTTCTAGCTCAGGTTGGGACCGGGTGGGTGAGTTGGGGTTCGTAGGGGGGGTGCCATCTAATGGATTTGATCTGGTTAGATACATCCGGGGTTCTCCACGGGAGGGGGGGATGGAGGGGGCAGGGAGGTTGGGAGGAGGGGTGGTAAAAATTGAAAAAATTCTCATTTGTCACCTTAATATATTGCCTTATGGAGTTCAGGAGATCGTGTATAGTTTGGAGAGGAGTTTGTTCTGGTTAGAGCCCCGTTTTAAATGGTATAGCGGTACACCCATGCATTTCTATATGGCAAGAGATCGGCTGATCTTTCTCCCTCTACTTTTTCGTTGGGGATGGCTAATCTAAAGATATGTTCTTGGAACATAAATGGCCTGCGGACTAAACCCAGAGTTAGAAAACTGTTTCAATACCTCCGTGACATGGATGTGCAGGTTATCCTGCTCCAGGAAACCCATCTGACCCAAGCTGAGTTAGTTGTTTGTTTGAAGAAAAACAGGTGGATTGACTTTGCGGTCTCCACCTCCCAAAATACAAACATAAGGGGAGTATCTTTGATGTTTAAAAAACAGCTAAAGGCAAGATTGTTAAATTCCATGGTAGACCCAGGGGGTAGATGGGTCATCGCACTATTAAATATCTTGGGGGCCCAATTTACCTTGGTGGGATATTATGGCCCGAAGCAAGATGACCCCTCAGTATTAGAGACCATTTTTTCTCATCTCTTATCCTTCTCTGAGCCAGTAATATTTGCCGGCGATTTTAATATAGTACTTGATCCAATTTTGGACAAGTCTCCAAACAACCGGTCCCGTATCCCTTCAAAGTCTAGGTCTTTTTTGCTTAGTTCTATGAAGCAGTATGGGTACGTGGATGTTTGGAGGGAAAGATCTGGGACTCAGCAAGGGGTCTCTTTTAGAAATTATAAATATCATCATCAATCTCGGATTGATTTTGTATTGGTCAGCAAGAGTGTAGTGTCTGCTGTCAAAGATATACAATATTTACCTATACATCTATCTGATCATTCAGCCGTGGTATTGGATCTATCAATAACTCTTAATGCCTCACGTAAAAGATGGACATTTGATCGTTCACTGCTCTCCCACCCTGATGACATCTTATTTTTTTTAAACGAAGGTCCGGCATTTTCTTAATGAGAATGTTGGGTCTGTTGACAATGGTATCGTCTGGGACTCCCTAAAGGCGTTTTTACGAGGCCTCATCACCGCTAAGGTGTCCTTTAGAAGGAGGGAGTATAGGGAGGCTGTTGCATCGCTTGAAGCAAATATAGCCAATGCCCAATATGATATCGATATTAACGGGGCCTCCTCGGTAACTCTTTTATCAAAGTTACAAAGTAATCTTCTCTCCCTAAAAGGGCAATTATCCTCAATCTTGAACCAGCGTGTTCAAGAAAGATGGGATGCTAGTAAGATCGCCCATTTTGAGTATGGTGAGGGTGCAGGGAAACTATTAGCCTGGAAATCCAAAACCGATCAAATTCGTAACAATATAGATCTGATCACGGTTAATAACATCTCAGAAACATCGGATACGGATATAAGACAGGCTTTTAGAGAATTCTTTCAGGAAATCTATTATGAGGATAAAATAACTGAACCTGGTCAAATTAGGAAATGGTTAAATCAAACTGCTTGGCCGACTTTATCGAGCGAACAGAGTGATCATATGGATAGCATAATCACAGAGGGAGAAGTTGTAAAAGCTATTCAATGTGCAAAGAAAGGGAAAGCTGCAGGACCGGATGGTCTACCAGCAGAAATCTATAGAGCATTGGTGCAATAACTAGCCCCCTTTTTGACAACTTTGTTTAACCAAATCCTACAAGACGGTATGTGTCCTCCATCATCCTGGGATAATGCCTCTATAACCTTAATACTAAAACCTGGGAAAGCACCTTCCGCATGTGGGTCGTATAGACCCATATCAATTCTGAATGTGGATTATAAGATTTTTACCACAATACTTGCTAATAGATTGGCAATGGTGGCACCTGAAATCCTTCATTCAGATCAGAAAGGGTTTGTGAAGGGACAGCAATTATACGAACTAACGTATGATTTAATAGGGGCAATAGATATGGCCTCTTTGGAGTCCCTCCCCTTAGTGATCCTCACGCTTGATGCAACCAAGGCCTTCGACAGAGTAAACTGGGCTTACCTGTCGGAGGTCTTGGCGAAATTCAACGTGGGTGTAAAGATGCGGAGAGTAATTAGCCTCCTATACCAGAATCCGAGTGCATGCATCTTGGTAAATGGTATACTATCTGAGCCTTTGAACATCTCAAGAGGTACTAGGCAGGGCTGCCCTCTCTCCCCACTCCTGTTCGACTTATACATTGAACCATTTGCACAGAGTCTAAGGGAGTGTTGTAATATCAGACCGTTCATGTATAAAGGGTGGGAGAGAAAGGTGGCCCTATACGCCGATGATATTCTAGTATACACCTCAGAGGTACATACCGCGCTACCAGCAGTATTAAGGCTGGCCTCGGAGTTTGGAGAAATATCTGGATATCAGATTAATCCCGATAAAACAGAGATGTTGATTTGGAACGAAGATCAGATTCCAGCAGATATCACGATACGCCCAGGGAATAAGTTGAGATACTTGGGTATTAACATCATCAAGGATATTAAACAGATAGCTAAGATAAACTTTGTTTCTGTCGCTAAAGAATGTCGTAAATTGTTAACTTCATGGGCACAATTTCCTTTATCATTTTTAGTTAGGGTTAATTTGATTAAAATGTCTATCTTACCTAAGGTTTCTTTTCTTTTTAACACTATTCCATTATATTTTGATCCCGTATTAATAAATAAATTACAATCAGATATTAACTCCTTCATCTGGAGTAACCGACTCTCGAGGATTTCCTGGAAAAAGCTTAGGATGCGTAGAGAAAAAGGTGGAATCGTGGCCCCAGATTTTCAACTGTATGCATGGGCATTCCAATTATCACATGCCAGAATACTTCTTAAAAATCCATCGGGGTATGGGGTCGAATCTTTGTATTCCACTCTTCTCACAGGTGAAGGGGTTAGTCATTCAGGGTTTTTGTTTACATTTGGAGATCCTAAGTTCTTTAAAAAAATTAAGTTGAAGATTCTGCAAGGATTTGCCAAGTTATGGGCACAGATAACAAAATCTATTAAGGCAGGGGACTACAATAGTAGGACTCCACTGTGGGATCTCCCAGAGACCCCCACCTGGTTGAGAGATAGCCTATCGACACCAATTAAGGAAGCTGGATTGACTGTCTGGGGGGATTTGTTTATAGAAGGAGAGCTACTTCCGTGGGAGTATCTCAGAAACACCATTGGTATAAATTTTGCTAGGTTTAAATACCTTCAAATAGACAGCTGGTCCCAAGCGTACAAGTCCCGCACAACGCGTGGAAATAAATTCCCTATAGGAGGTCACAGTCATTTAATAGCATCCTTGGTTGACAAACCTCCCGCTAAAAAGGAAATTTAAATTTGGTATAATTTGATTATGGAGGAAAGAGACGGAGATTTCTCACTACCAGAGGACCTTTGGTCATCAACTATAATAGGACGGAATCTACAAACCCTCTGGGGCCTATCTTGTGGAATGTTGTGGGACGTAGTGAAACCATCTTGGCTCCGTAGGAATCACATCTTTACTATTCATAGGGCCTACTACTCCCCATTAAGGCTTTCGAAATTTACACAGGGGAGCCAGGTAGCATGTCCTAAATGTGGTGAGGTAGCTGCTTCGGACTGTCATATGTTTTTTGAGTGTCCCGCTCTGTCAACTTTTTGGGAGGGCATAAAAAGAACTTTGTCTTTATCTTTGAACTCGAGCATGGTCCTCGATCTCCCTCTGATTATCTTTGGCATTATGGAAAATCTTCCAAGTTCAGAGAAGAAGCTAGTTTTCTATTCTATCTTGCTTGCTAGGAGGGAGATATGCAGAAGATGGAAAGACCCTTTGCCCCCTACAATAGAAGACTGGTATTCCTCGACTCTATCTGTTTCCAGATTAGACCTGGGTAGGTCTAGTAACTCAAAGAAAAAAGCGTTTTGGCATCTACTAAACTGGGCACATTGATTTCCCGGGGTTTTTTTTTTTTTCCCCCGGGTCCAATGATTAAGCCACATGGATACATCCAGGGCCTGGTACTATTGTGGAATATTCCACTCTTACTTTTAATGATTGGTTTCCGTCTGGTGAAATGGAGTTGGTCGAGAATGAGGAGCTGAGGGTTCAGTTTGGATAGTCGATTTTGAACCCTACCAGCTAAGATATCGGCTGAGACAGTATCCCGCTCGCACACCACTGAACTTCATCATCGAAACAGATCATAGTGGCAAATGAGGACAAAAAAAAAAAGAAAAAAGAAAACGAAATGGTTAAATAAGTACTTTACTAGGAATAAGAATCAAATTGGCACATGTGAATATGAAATGCGGTTTATAGAATGTTTTTTTAAACTGTACATAGAGACTGCCAATTGTCAGGCTCTTTTTGAAAAAGTGATAATTATGTATTTGCAGTTTTATTAACCATTTTGTTGAATATTTGATTTATGTATATAAATGGAATTGTGATAAAGAATTGTAAAAATATTTTGTATAAGATTTTTGCTTTCAGAATATTGTGGCTTTTCCTGAAGAAGGCGTGAATATGCCGAAAACGCACGTCGAGACAGATATTGATAGAATTTGCCACTTTTGAAAGTTTTTTATTGAAATTGTAATTTTGTTGTCAATATATAATATTGTATGTATTGTGTAAATCCTGTTTGCTTCGGGATTTTTTATTTATTATTAAAACTGTACAATTTTTTATATCAACTGTTGTTTTCCACTTTTATATTGTTGCATATTCATAAAGGGTTTACTAGTATTCATCAATTAGATTGCCTAGGAATGATATTTTTCAAGTGTTTATCCCTGTCCTAGGAATCGTGCTATTCATGGTTCAGGGGGTCCTTGTTTTTCTCATAATGTTGGAGTTTAAACCAGCCAGTCAATCTGACTGTGTTCAGATGGGCTCAAAGAGCCTGTTAGCCTGTTGGATACCTCTCACAATCCCTTGCAGACCGCGTTCCCACCATCGGGATTCGATGTTTGTCTCCAACAGCCTTTCCATGTCGGGTTTTCTGACATGGAAAGGCCTTTGGCAGTCCCGGCTGTTGAGTCCGGCCAGCCACGGGGGTGGGTTGTGCTTGTAAATGACTGCAGCTGCTTTTGGTACAGGGGGCCGATATTGCAACTATGCAGAAAAACGAGCCCTTGGTAAAAAAAGCGTCCCTCAGTGGTCCAAAACCAGCCCCCACCCTTCTGAGCCACCAGGGAAATGCCTGGTGCCCGCTACTGCCAGTCCCCACCCCTTTGCGGCTTATGGTTGCGGGCCTGGGGGTGCACCACTGAAAATCCCTACACCATGTGGCAGGCACCTAGAGGTGCCTGCCACATGGTGCAGTGATTTTAAGTTAACTCCAATTTTTCTATGGGTGCTTGTGAGGTGGGCTGTTACCACCCACCGACAAAGCTCATGTAGAGAAATAGGAGTTTGCAACCATGTGCTGTCGCATTGTAATCCAATGTTTGGAACCGCCGACCTACGGTCAGTCGGTTTTCACACCGAGACAGTGTTGGTCAGAGGCAACTCCGACGACATTGTAATATGGCCCATCGGTGTTTAAAATATTGTTTTTTAATTATTGTTATGTATTTTAGTATATATTTTAAATGTATATGATGTCAACTTTTTGAATAATTACAGTTTATGTTTTTTAATATATTTGTTACATTTTTTGTAGTTATTACATATAAATTAATAACATTTAGTGTTTTTTAGTACCGTAGCGGGTTGTGGGTTTATGGATTCTTTATTATTTAACATTATTCATTTACTTATTAAGTAATTGTTGGACCTGGCCCTTTTGGCAAGTTCACCCCGAAACATTTTTGCTTTTTCCAAGCCTGTATCTGTAACCTGGTGTTGGTGATTTTAGGCCTCTGCGCACTTTTTCACTGTGGTCCAGTGTAAAGTGTGTGCGCTCTCTGTGTGTGTGGTGAGAGTGACCTGCCCTCCAATAGGAATGCATGGGGAATATGTGTGACCATGGTAGTTCCTGATGTGTGGGGAGCGCAGGGTCGAGTTTGGTATGTGCGAGCTGCGCAATGATGTATGCGGAATGATTGTGTCTAGTGTGGAAGTGCTACTTCTAGAAGTTGGCATGTTTTTGTAATTTGTGTCTGGGATGTGATTAGCTGGAGCTGGCTGATGAGCCTGGCTCAGGAGTCAGGATGGGTCTGCCCCAGCGGTGAGTGTTGCAATTAGCATGCTGATGTGAGGGAGGGGTACACCTGGGACCTGAATAGGGCTGGGTTTTCCCTCCACAATGCTGGCTCCACCCCCTGTGGTGCGTCTGATGTCCCTAGCCTGGCCAGTGAAAAGGAGTCCCTCATAAACAGTTGTAGCTGGTTCTTACATTGCTACACCCTGCTAGACGAAGGGATTTTTGTGTATAAAAAGAGGCTGTGACCTCTTGTAAAATGTTCTTGTTTCTGACTAGAATCTACCAGGGGCGTGCTGCTGCTGGGGCCCAGGGGAAGGCTTGCCTCCCTGGGCCCTGCCCAGCCCCTGGATTGCTGGAGGTCTTCTTTTTGACCCTTCTGCCTGACCTGAGGATGGCTGGGAGACTTTCTCCTTGCCTTGGAGACCTTTGGACCCCTTTGCTCTGGGAGTCTTTCCTTGGGGGCTTGATGGTTGCTGTGCCCCAAAACCTAGTGGGTGCCTTATTTTTCCTAAAGGAGTGCTTTGTTTCCGCCCGCAGTGCTGGGCTGCAGTGTGTGCTGGGGATTCTCCCTACCTTGTGCTCCTCGCAGGTGCCCACCATGCATTATGCCAGATTTTCGTTATTTACAGGCAGGAACCCCACCTGCCTTATGCCCGCACTTATTTATTTATACACGGGTGCCCACCGAGTTTATGTGTGCCTTAGCGAGTGCCCACCTCGCTTCTACATTTTAATTGCCTACTGAGGTTGCCCATCCCTCATTCTGCCCGAGTTTATCCCCCCGCAGCCGCCCGGAAGTCAGGCAAGCCGGCCTGTGACGGGGCCGGTGCTGCGACAGGACAGGAAGCGTAGATGCAGGAAGTGGTGCGAGGAAGGAGGTCGGAAGCCTACCCCGCCTCCTCAAGCCCAGAGCGAGAAGAAGTGGCATCCTCCCACGGCCCGGGGCTCCCGTGAAGTGGAGAGAGCCCTGGGTCCACCAGCCGAGACGAGCAGAGGTGTTGCGGGGCTCCCGTGTTCTGGAGGGAGCCCTAGCAGAGAACTCCTGCGCCACCTGCCCGGAGAAGCCCCGCCGGAGGACAGGAGCCCGGTGAGTAGAAATGGGCTGGGGGCTCCAGGCGGGTGTTAGTGCCGGCGCGAGGCACCGTATGTTGTTGGCAGAAAGGGCGGCCCCGGATGGCAGTGGGCCGCCGCACCATTTTATGAAACCGATGGCTCCAACGATCGGAATCATTAGATTTAGAGCCCTTAGAGGCTCGTTGGCCATTGATGATTTCGAGTCGCTCGAGCGGGACTCCAGTTGCTGGGGGCATTGAGGGTAGCCCCGGGTTGCAGTGGGCCGCCCCGTTATGAAAAAAGGCCCCCGCGGGGGTCCCCAGGTCTGTGGCCATTTCGGGGCGATTTGTCGGCGCCCTTGCGGCCTCACTTGCGAGAGGGCCGCCCCAACGTAGGGGGCATTGTTGTATTTGGCACCTCCTAGACTCCCAGGGGCATTGTTGTGTCTAGAGCCCTGTGTGGCTCCAATGCTTTAGGAGGCATGCTTTTGTAAACAGCCGGTGTGGCTCTAGCCTGGCCTTATTTGCTCAAAGTGCCAGCGCATTTCCTATACTGCGCCTAGCTAGTTAAGGGGCCGGAGTCCCCAAGGCAATGTTTATTTGCAGAGCCCCGTGTGGCTCCAACCTGCGCATATTTGTTTTCAGAGCCAGATGGCTCAGTTTGGCGCAGTTTTTTTCTCAAAGGGCTATTGAGAGCCCGTGCCCCAGTTTCTTCTTTGCCAGCTGGCCAGCAATTAGTGGGCAGCTGCACCGTTTAGGCGCCAGAGAGGAGCGAGTCCCTGGGAGGGACAGAGGTGGCACAAAGGTGCCAGACCTTTTACAGATGCGCAGCACTCAGTGCCAGCTGCAACGTTTAGGCCCTGTTACTGTCCTCAGCTTCCCAGTAATTAGTGGGCAGCTGCAACGTTTAGGTTTGCGCCGGTGGCGCACCGCTAACTGGCGCTGCAATGGCAGCGCGCTCTGATATTCTGGACACAGGGCATTGAGCCCCTTCTTGAGATTGCCAGTTGGCCAGGGGGCTGGTATGTGGATAGGGCGCAAGGCCCTAATGTGATTTTTGCGCAATGTGATTTTACTAAGTTTATGATGGTATTTGCCTAATGTGATTTATGTGCTAGAGTGATGTGGTGCTAGGAAATGTAATGCATTTAGTATGTTTTACGCACCCTGTGTTTTATACCTCTAAACTGTGGGTTATGATTATGAGGTTAGTTTACCTATGTAGGTTTATGCTAGTGAGATGTTTTTACTCTGTGAGTTACGCCCCTAAATGTGAGTCATGATTAGGGGTAGTGTCTAATGTGTTTAGACTAGTGAGGAGATTGCCTACTGGATTTTTACTGGTCAGGCCTAAATGTGAGTTATGCGTAATGTGCAATGCCATTATGCCTGTGATGCCTCTAGATGTGCTTTCATACTTAGGAGGTTGTTTTGCCTAGTATAGTTTATACTAGAGAGGTTATGTGTCCATGCGTTATCTAAGCCTATGGTTATTAGTATTGCGTAGTGTATGCCTACCACTTACCAGTGGCTACTGGTTGTGATCTATACTTGTTATTTGGTGTGACAGTTATTCTAAGTGCTAGTTCTACTAAGTGCTGATTCTGACAGTGGCCTACGTGGTCCTGTACTGGTGTAAATAATCCCTTGTGAATATTGCCTGTGCCAGTTGGCACCATGAATATTGTGTGATTACTATCTGATGTGCTTTGACAATACAAAAGGTATTTTTATATAACCTTGTGTGGAGTTCCTTTTGTGGTGTGCCTAGGATGTTGTTGCTGTTGTGTGCGTGCGCAAAGGCTTTACACATGGCCTCCGGGATAAGCCTGTCTGCTTGTGCCAAGCTACCAAGGGGGTGAGCAGGGGTTATCTTGGCGTGTGACTCCCATGCCCTGACTAGAATGGTGGTTTCTGCCTGGCTTTGGCTTAATGATTCAGAAAAGGGGGTGGTGATGAACGGAGTGTCTGAATTAAGCAGACCACTCTTACCCAGTCCAAAGATCAGGGCTTGATCCATCACCGTTTTTTAGCTCACTGCACCATCCCAGCTCAGAACTTGGCTATATGCAAATTAGTCTGACCCTGGCCCAGTGCATCATGGGAACAGGGCAGACCAAACTACCAAGCCAATTCTTATACTGGGAAGGAAACAAGCTACCGGGGACCGGTTTCTGGCATTTCAGCCGTCTTCGGCCCGGCTTGCTTGAATCCTGATGGTGCAATGATCTAGGGACTCACATCTGAGTATACCCTTCCACGCTTATGGTGGACAAAAATGATTCAGAAAAGGGGGTGGTGATGAACAGAGTGTCTGAATTAAGCAGACCACTCTTACCCAGTCCAAAGATCAGGGCTTGATCCATCACCGTTTTTTAGCTCACTGCACCATCCCAGCTCAGAACTTGGCTATATGCAAATTAGTCTGACACTGGCCCAGTGCATCATGGGAACAGGGCAGACCAAACTACCAAGCCAATTCTTATACTGGGAAGGAAACAAGCTACCGGGGACCGGTTTCTGGCATTTCAGCCGTCTTCGGCCCGGCTTGCTTGAATCCTGATGGTGCAATGAGCTAGGGACTCACATCTGAGTATACCCTTCCACGCTTATGGTGGACAAAAATGATTCAGAAAAGGGGGTGGTGATGAACAGAGTGTCTGAATTAAGCAGACCACTCTTACCCAGTCCAAAGATCAGGGCTTGATCCATCACCGTTTTTTAGCTCACTGCACCATCCCAGCTCAGAACTTGGCTATATGCAAATTAGTCTGACCCTGGCCCAGTGCATCATGGGAACAGGGCAGACCAAACTACCAAGCCAATTCTTATACTGGGAAGGAAACAAGCTACCGGGGACCGGTTTCTGGCATTTCAGCCGTCTTCGGCCCGGCTTGCTTGAATCCTGATGGTGCAATGAGCTAGGCTTTGGCTTAAGCCTTATCCAACCAGAAATCCCAGTTCTAACAGTAATACATTGATAATTATGTTAATTGTTTATTTTTATTTTTTTTAAATACAGGTTGTGGAGTTTATAGGGGTAAACGGTGGGGTTAAATTAATTGTAATTATTTATTAATTAGTTGTTAAATTCTATTAATTATTTAGCTGACAATTATTTTAATGATGTAATCTTTTTATTTTATTTTAGTTTTAGGTGTGCGTCATGGGGTTTATAGAGGTGAAGGGTGAGAAGTTAATTCATTGTAATGAATTAGTATGTAGGGCCTTATTACTATGTCGGTGAATCTGAAACCCACAGCTTGTCAGTGGCCGTCCCACATACATTGGCCCCTGCGGTCTGCCTGCTGGATTACAATGCAGTGGGTGAAGGCATCTGGCGGAGGGACCGTCTGCAGTGAATTTGACTGGGTGTTGGAGGGTCAGTAATTCCTACAATAAGGGCGGTGCCGTAGGGTCGCGGTTCACCCTCCACGAAAGTCTGATGCAAAGTGACTTTGGGAGTTCTTAGCAGGGCCTTCTTCCCCCCTGACCCTCTGCTCGAGGGGCATGGGGGGCACCTATGGTTCCCCTAAACATTCTTGCACTATGTGGCATGCCACTCATGGTGCCTGCCATATAGTGCAAGGATGTTTTAAATGTGGATATTTTCTATTGCAGCATGTGCTTCAGCTCAAAACACATGTCATATCACAAAATATACACATTCCAACTGCCGTGAAGGGGGTGGCATTATAATGCAAGGAGTGGGACCACCGACTTCTAGTTTGGCGGTCCTTCTTCCGCCACAGTGCTGGTCGGACAGAATCAGGCCCTTCGTTTTTAATAAATAATATTCGTATAATTACTAATTAATTTTGTTAATTGTAGTTATTTTTTTTACAATTTAAATGCGGGTTGTGTAGGGGTATGGGAAGGGAAGTAAATTAATGTTAAGCATTTCATAATTATTTTTTTATTAATATTAATTATTAATTTGATAATTAATTATGTTGATTGTGTAAAGAATTTTTGTTAAATTTCATGAGTGTGTTGTGAGTTTTATAAGGGTATATTGTAGGAAGTACATTAATTGTAATTAATTTATGATTAATATTTAGATAATGATAATTGGTTTGTTGACAAATATTAATATTAATACTGTAAATAATTCTTTTCATGTTAGTTTTAGTGTGCAGATTGTGAGTTTTGTAGGGTTATGGGGTAGGAAGTTAGTAGATTAAATTCATGTAATGAATATTTTTTGATTATAAATAATTTCTAAATAAAAATGTTAATTATATAACAAATATTTTTGTAGTTAGTTTATGATAATATTTGTAATCCAACACATATCCTACTGTTGAACTGAGTATTGTGAAGTAGTGTGGCTCACTGGTTAGAGGCGGCAGACCCGAGAGCAGAGGACGGCCCGGGACCAGGGTTCGATTCCCGGCGCGGCAGGTTTCTGGACCAGGGTCAGCGGACTCGATAATTCTCTCGCCTCGGTGCCCACTCTGATCAGCGATCACACTCGGCAACTCTGGGCATTAGCTTGCCTCATCTTCACTAACGGCCCCACCAGACCGCCGGGGATGCCTGGTCTCACCCTGGAGATACCCATTAAGGGACCATATCTCAGGGAAGCCAGGAAGGGTTTCGCAGCGGTCGAAGCGCCTTGGGACCCTACGGGTAAGTAGTGCGCTATATAAATGCCTATACATTTACATTTACATAGTGGTAACAGTAAGGGGCTCATTGCGATGTTGTGCCGAAACACTACTCCCATCAGTCGGAATCTTCCCAACTGCGTCTGAGTCCTTCGATTGGTTTACAATCTGACTACCCAATTATGATATTTGAAGTCGAACCGTAAACCGCCCAGTCATTCCGATTCGGTTCTGACCTACTTGCAGAGTATTACTGTCAGTCAGAACCGCACAGTTACCCCTTATGGATGCCATTTCCACCATCGGCATTACAATGTCAATTTCCAACAGCCTTTCCGAGCTGGCCTTTCTGACATGGAAAGGCTGTTGAAAAGTGACTTTGGGGGCCCCTGGCAGGTCCCCCTATTCCCGTGGTTTATGGTTGGTTGCTGAGGAGGTACGTCGGGTAGCCCCTCTAAAACCCTGCACTCTGTGGTAGGCACCATGGGGTGCCTGCAACAGGGTGCACGGTTTTACACACACACACCCCATTGCTCCATAGGAGCCTGAGTAATGGCTGGTTCACAGACACAACACGAGGTCCCATAGGAAACAATGGGAATCCAACGGAACAGTGTTCGGTCACATCGTAAGCCAGTGGTCGGCACCTCCAGCCACAAGTCAGTCGTTCCGGAGTCGGAGATGGTGTTGGGCAGAGGCTTTCCGCCTGACATAGTAATGAGCCCCTAAATGTTACCCCTCCGCAATCTAACACTTTCCCTACTGTTGCACCGACTTAACCAGTTTCCGAAGGATAGAAGCGTGCAATGGGACTAAAGATTTGAACTTCAATGCCAGCCGATTAAAACTGAAAGTATTTTTTCTACTGAGCAGTCTGGCGGTCTGTGGGTATAATCATAGGTGCCAATCATAAAGGTGATTGGAGTCGCAAGTTATGTGAAAATATTTAGGTCATTTGTAATACAGATTATGTCTACTTAACTAAAAGAAACCTTTTTTAACAACTGGCAGGGGTATGCAATTCAATTGGTAACAGAGCAATGTATTTGGGCAGTGACTTGCGATTTATTTTTCCTAGCCAGAGCAGGAATATGGATATTATTTGATTGGGATTGACGGTTGCATTTAACCAGAAATTTGATATTTGCTTCTAATTTAAGGCTGATATTAAATGTTTTGATTGTCAATCTGAGAAAAATAGAGTTCTTGTTTACACCGTAAATACAATCTTACATACAGAATAAAAGCATTTAACACCATATTACTCCATATTGTATTTACCTACACAATATATATCATTTAGGTTTCATGTTGTCATAGTTATGTTCAGGACCATGGATATTTATGCAAAGAATAAATCCATAAATTACAGTTTGTGTTGCAAGTTTTCCATGTTAAGACTTTAGGGATTTAAGACTTTTTGGTCTACCACAAGGGGGCTCTTTACATTACACCAGATGTTGTTTCCACCCCTTCACCTATACTGACATTTTAACTATATTGGCCAGTTACTTTACTAATCAACAACCACTTGCAGTTTGACTGAGGGCATATCATGCATGTAGCAACTGATACAACCATTAAACAATAAGGGGCAAATTAGTCACTATTTTCTCTCCTCTGCTGCGGCTCAATCAACAACAGAATTGAGAAAGTTGACTGCTGGTAAATCACCTTATATGTTTTGCCCTCTATTTCTAGGAAGCTTGTATTGTCTTTAAGTGTTATGTTTGGCTTTAACCAAGACCTTTTGCCTTTAATAAAACAATATTGTCATTTGTGAACAGCTGTAAAATGACCGCAGTGAAGGAGTTCCGAAGGGGAACTCTGGGATATGGGATTACAACTCTCTAGTTATCCTTATTTAATCCTTGCCATTCAACCTCCTGCCTTTGTCTCGATTAAGGGATTTTACTCACCGGGATTGGCAGTGATCGACTGCCTCACCCTGCATCCACGATGGGATAGGATGTGTTGGCCAACTGAGAGCTTGGTGGAGAGTCGGAGTTGCTGAATGACCTGATCCTTGATGGTTGTCAAAGGAGTTGGGACCGTGAAGGGTTTGCTGCCAGGTAGATGGCGTTGTGGGAACCCAATCAGTCAATTGACTCCTACTCATCTGAGCTGTGAGCTTGAACATGTATTGACTAACAATAGCCCAGCTGTCCTGCTAAATAAAGATCTTGCCTCCACATTGAATCTTCACCCCCCGCCACTACTTCTATCTCCTCCCCACTTATACCTCACTCTCTCGAATTCTGAGTAACCAACTCCCATGCACCAATGTGAAACTTCTGAGGGAAAACATGGGCCTCTTATCACAACTAAAGAATTCCGGATTAACAGCCTACCCTCTCCCTCTACTCACAGGTCAGTGAAACTCAATGCTCAATCCCTCATAGCCATCAACAACAAGGTAGGGAACTGCAGATTTTCCAACCAACCCTCACCCACACCACCTTTGCTCCCTGGTGTGCCATGCTCAACGGACAATCAACACAATATAGGTTATAATCTGAGATCTATTGCCTGCTCCTTCTCCTCTCACCTCTCAGAATACCTCTCCCCTAAACAGAACAACTTATCACCTCTCCTATTGCTTATCTATGAACAGATAAGGAATCCACACCTACTTACACTTCTCATTCCTCCGGTGGATCACACTGACCATTTCCCCACGTACCACCAACACATACTTTAAACACTCCCGTCATTGAGGTTAAGCTAATTGACATCATGAAGGATCTTCATCTAGTCAAAGAGGGCCTTCAGAACTTATTATACTTCTCTGTGAAGATGAAAATGCTTTGGGACCTTAATATGACTTCTGAGGCTAATCAACCTAACCTTCCCACAATGGTCAAATAATTTCTTAGAAATATCACATCCCTGGAATACTCAAGAAATCCAAACATGAACTCCCAACCTTATCTGAATCACCTCTCTAGTACATAAAGGGTTCCCGAACACTTGCCCGATGCTGAAATTCACTCCCTTTTACTTTTTTACAATACCTCTCATACTGAGTCATCTCCGTTCATTAAATATCAGGACTATTCCCGCCAACCGGTTTAGAGTATCCAGCCTCAGCCTCAGATCAGTTAACAAGAATAACCTACTAACAGTCCCCACTTCACACATAGAAACTGTAGTAACCAAATCTCACATCAAATCGATGCTTATTAACTGCTGATCAGCGGTACTGCACGCAGCTTATATTGCTGACCTTATACTCAGTCATGACCTGGACCTCCAAATATTAAGCTAAACCTGGCTCAAGTACTCTTCTACACCAATCCTGGACATCTTAGCATCCCCTGAAAATGACATCATTGGCCTAGATAGACCAATTAAAACTAGCGGCAGCATTGCATGCATCTACCACTCTATCTCTCCCTAAGACTTTCAAAGTCGGCACCGATTTCCTCTTGTGAACACTTGGCCATCAAAATCTTTAACAAAGATGAGATATTACGTACACTCCACACAATCTATCATCCCACCGGTGACAATCTTCTTTTAATCAAACAAATAATGAAGTTCATAGCAGCAAACTCTGTCCAACTCCCAAATTATATATTTCTTGCGGAGTTGAACTTACCCTGAAATGACAAAAATTATCCATTATTATGCTCTTTCAAGTCTTTCCTCTCTGACCAAAGCTCCACCCAATCATGCAGCAGTCCTAAACAAAGGTTCCACACTAGACCTAATCATAGCTAAAGAGAACATTGTACAACTGAATGCTAAAGCACCTTGTGACTGGTCATACAACTCCCTAATCTCCTTTCTCATATTGGAAAGGGTGTTTATGAGACATGGACAACCTTGTAAGTCCAAACAATGGTCCTGAGATTTGAGGAACATCAACATAAATGATCTTAAATACTTGTGTAATAATCTTCTGCCTCCACACCTCAACATGACAAATCTGGATGATCTCACTGAATGCTACATTCATTCCATGACCAAAATATTTGACTCACTTGTCCCAATGCAGCAAAAAAAGGATTCCTAGCAAACATTCAAAACTTTGGTTCAATGGCTTCCTTAACGAGGAATGAGATAAATTAAGGATAGTCAAGAGAACTTGGAGAAACTTCCAGACCTGTAACAAACCTCAAACAGCTAATGAGAACAAGAAATACTTATAACAAACATATATGTAGGCATTGGTAAAGATTATCCAGTCCCTAGTGGATGCAGGGCAACAGCCCTCTCCTACCTATTGTAAAGAAGCAGGGTGAGGGAGATGAGAAAGCATACCGTTCATCATTGACCTACGAGAGGTTAACAAAGTAGTTGTACCTCAGTACCCCGTAGTTTCCTACATCACCACCATTCTGACCCTGATTCCATCCACTGCCACCACCTTCACCGTAATTGACCTCAAGAACACATTCTTTTCCATCCCCATCCACCCACACAGCCGCTACCTCTTCGGCTTCACCTTAAAAGCTTGTTCATATAGATTTAGTAGAGCACCCCAAGGCTACACTGAAAGTACCAGCATCTATAGCCAGGCCCTCAAGAGACAGCTGGACGCAGTCCAGTTACCGGATGTAGTGGTGTTGATACAGTACGTCGATGATATCCTTTTGACGGCCGACACCACTCCACTTGCAGTCACAGCCACCATCCAACTCCTACACTTCCTCGCGGAAAATGGCCACACGGTCTCCAAGAAGAAGTTACAATTCTGCCAACCCCAAGTGACATACCTAGGCCACCTCTTGTCCAAAGACGGGAGGAAGCTTACGCCCGACCGAATTCAGACCATTCTAGAAACCCCTGTCCCTAAGTCCCAGAAACAAGTCCGCTCTCTGGTAGGCCTCACCTCCTTCTGCCGACAATGGTTGCCAAATTTCAGCCTTATTGTAAAACCACTACTTTCCCTGCTGGCTAAAAATGTCCCCTTCCCACTCCCTTGGACCCCCGAATGCCAATCCTCCTTCAAAGAGTTACGAGACGCCCTTTGCTCAGCACCAGTCCTAGGAACCCCAGATTACTCAAAGCCCTTCTCCCTCTTCACTCACGAAAGGGAGGGGTGCGCTTTGTCTGTTTTGACTCAGTCCATCGGTCCCAAGCAACGCCCATGTGCCTACTTCTCTGCCACTCTTGACCCCGTAACCATTAAGACAATGGGGTAACCCAGAACGTCAAGGAGACCCGGGTAATAAATGCTATTCAAAGACAATGGTCTCAGACTATTATTTCTACTCAACCAATGATCACTTTCTCTTAGTCATGGGGCATGTCCAATGAATCAGCCCAAATACACTCAATGATAATATGTATACAATCAAATCAAAAAAGCAACAGCAATAATTATAAGTCCAGGGCAATTTTAATTCATTGCAATCGTAGCTATCTCAGTGGACAGGATAAGAAATTTGGTTGCCCAAACAAGAATATGTGCAAGAAACTGAATTTAGCGTGTTAGAATAGAAAGATATGGAAAGAGCATAGAATAAAGAGTGCTTCAAATTTGTATACACGAACAATAGATTTACACAAACAATTTACAGATGGCCTGGCATATAATGTTTTCAAAACAATTTCTTATGGAGTCAATGCTTCCAAAATTATATTGCACGCAAGATTGAATAACAACATCCAGGACAAAGATTTATGGCGTCGACGTTTCGACTCGTCTCGTCTTGGAGGCCTTAAGATCAGAACCTATGAACAGGTGGTGTTACGGGACGTGGATAAGATATTAACCGAGAGACGATACGTCTCTTATAATATTTCTAAACCTGAGAGAGAAGCTCTGGCTACACTAAAAAACAATAGCAACATCGTGATAAAACCCGCGGACAAGGGGGGCGCGATTGTTGTCCAGAGTTTCGAAAAATAAAAGAATGAAATATTGTCCCAACTATCTGTAGTAGGAAATTATACTCTCCTGAAATCTGATCCGACCAAAAGAATTGGTGCATTGATCAACAGAATCACAACCCAAGCACATGAGGATGGCATAATTACTAAACAGGAGTTTGAATTTTTGAATAATAAGAACCCACGTATGCCAACAATCTATAGTTCACAAGCGGCTGGAAGACCCCCCAGGAAGACCAATTATTTCAGGGTGTGGGTCCCTATTGGAGCCTCTTTGTAAATATATAGATATATTTTTAAAACCCATCGCTATATCTACTCCAACTTATCTGAGAGACACAATGAATGTGATCAAGCTAGTTGATGGTCGCAATCATGACCCTGCGATAAATATATTGGCCACAATGGACATTGTGTCCTTATATACAAATATTCCCCAACAAGCGGCATTAACTTGTATTGAGAATGTTTTAAATGAGAGACCCACACCACATCGCGTCCCGACTGAATTCATTATCCAATTACTTACCATAGCGATGACACAAAATTTCTTCCCGTTCTTGGGTCAGTTCTATGTTCAAACGAAAGGAGTAGCTATGGGGGCAAGTTTTGCCCCCAATCTAGCTATAATATACATGAATGAATTTGAGCACAGATATGTCCTGAACGTGCAAAATCCATACTATGACCATATTGCCCTATGGGCACGTTACATCGATGATGTGCTGCTAATCTGGCAAGGAAGTAATGAACAACTTACTGAATTCCAAAAAGGGCTTAATACTTATTCTGAGGATATCCAATTTACTTTGGAATCCAATTGTACCTCAATAAACTTCTTGGATATCCAAATTAAATCAGACGAGGGTAAATTATATACCACGCTGTATCGCAAGAGCAGTGAGCGTAACACTCTGTTAAGGTATACAAGTCACCACCCCCGCAATCTCAGAGATAACTTGCCATTTGGCCAATTTCTGAGGTTGCGGAGGAATTGCTCCAAAAAGGAGGATTACTTTGAGGAATCTTCCTTACTCATTGTGAGACTTCAAGAACGTGGATATCCTACACGACTGCTAAAAAAAGCTCGCAAGAGGGCGTGGCATAATCATCGGGAGAATCTATTGGTCCCAACCCCTAAAAAGCAAAGTGAGGATCGTCTTGTGTGTGTTACTACCTTTAACACCAAGAGTAGTGCCATTAAAAAATCCATCAACCTTCACTGGCATTTAGTAAGTGAGGAACTTGGGGGAGCACCCCCTCCACTGCACGCATTCCGTAAGGCAATGAATGTGAGGGACCATTTGGTTCGTTCTCTCTTACTCGTGAAGCAAGTGGTGGGACAGACTACCCTTTGGGACATGCCACCTGTCAAGGGCCACACGAAGTGTGGATCGTGTCGTGCATGTCCCTTAACTAGAGAATGCACCACATTCAGTCACAACAACAAAACACACATCCTAAAACAACACAGCAACTGCAATACTGTAGGTGTTATTTATGCGATCATATGCCCTTGTGGATTCTTATATGTAGGACAGACTACCCAAAGAGTGAAGTGCAGAATCCTCCAGCACTGCAGTCGCATTAGATGCAAAACACCAGGAGCACCACTGGTTGACCATTTCACCACTTTTGGCCATGATTGTAACAGCCTCAGGTGGTGGGTAATTGAGAAGGTTACAGCGCATGCACGCGGTGGTGATTTTTGAAACTTACTCAGTTTAAGAGAATGTAAATGGATATACTCACTCAACACCGTGAACCAGGGACTTAACGAACAGGAGGAAATAAATAGGCAGGTGTCTCTCCTGAAAGTTTAGTCTACCATGGAGAGTATGGCTTAATCAGACACCATAAGCAATACCAGTCTGCCACAATTCTTTAAATCTTTAACATGTGTTGATCGAATCTGCTGATTAAAGGGTTGGTTGCTGCATTACTATGTATTTCATGAAGATTTCGTTTACCAGGATAATTGAGTAGTGCCTCACTAGACACCATGAGAAATCCTAGCTTGATGCAATAATAATTAACTGTGTGCGAATTTGAATATCATACACTGTTTTAATACATATGAGCTGAATGGATATAATTTTTATCACCCTAAGGGCGAATTGTTAAATTGTACCATAACTCAAAATGTTTGTAAAATTGCACTGATTTGTATGAAATTGTACATTATTCTTACATTCGTTTTTAAATGTCAAATATATTAAATTCAGAGCGGACCATGCTCTCATTCATTGTAGTATGATCACAATGATCGGCGGTCCCAACTCAAAATGGCCGACACATTAGGGGTAATAACATATCCCTTAACTAATAATGCAGTTGTGCATCTAAATGGGTTGTAGTTCACGCTTGAGCTTAGTACACACCCCTAAATAACATGGAACTGAATAAACTTAAGTCCTGTTGTCCCGGCATGCCGGTGGATTCAGTCCGGCATTTAGACACAGTCCGTCATCTCTTTCTATGACGGACGCTAGGCGTACTCGGAATCAGACGCCGAGCTGACCTGGGGGACTGATTACTCGACTGGTAAGTGCGGTTTTCAACCGCCTTGATCTTTATTAACCTGATCTCACTAGGGGCTGCAACTGACCCCTTTTCCGTTGGCCATTTAGGTAATCGAATTGCAGCGTGTATCGACGGACGGCAGCACATCATTCCCTTTGAATTCGCTTTCACCCTTAAATCGGCCGATCGAAAGGGCCTTTTGGAAGCTAAATTGGGTAAGATTAAATCGAATACCCGTGTGTATATAAAAGGGATGACTTCTCGTTTTTAGATTTGTTCTTCATGAGCCTCTCCCTCCACTTGTAAATAGGACCTGACTAATTTCCCTGAAAATTGTGGAAGCAGAGACACTGCCTGCATGAGTGGATCTATATTTACAACCTAGACTCACCTTGTGAATAAGGTAAAAAATTTTATACTCAGGAGATGTTATGATTGAATTATAATCACTGTAGGATTGGTCCATTGACCATTTCTGTTATAATTTTAGGTATTAATTCCCTATCTCTGGGTGTGAGATTCAACACATCACCCCTCCCTTGTCACCTACACTGATTAGGTAAGCCAAAATTTAATTTATAGCTTATACTTTCATTTTGGCTATGCAACAGCCTTATACATATACTTAATTTGTTTCAGGGCCCTTGCTACTCTTCTGGCTGCCCATATTACTAGTCCTGATGAAGACTCGCTGGCCAAGGTTTAATTTTCCATAAGGCCTCCAAGACGAGTCGAAACGTCGACGCCATAAATCTTTGTCCTGGATGTTGTTATTCAATCTTGCGTGCAATATAATTTTGGAAGCATTGTCTCCATAAGAAATTGTTTTGAAAACATTATACGCCAGGCCACCTGTAAATTGTTTGTGTAAATCTATTGTTCGTGTATACACATTTGAAGCACTCTTTATTCTATGCTCTTTTCATATCTTTCTATTCTAACACGCTAAATTCAGTTTTTTGCACATATTCTTGTTTGGGCAACCAAATTTCTTATCCTGTCCACTGAGATAGCTACGATTGCAATGAATTAAAATTGCCCTGGACTTATAATTATTGCTGTTGCTTTTTTGATTTGATTGTATACATATTATCATTGAGTGTATTTGGGCTGATTCATTGGACATGCCCCATGACTAAGAGAAAGTGATCATTGGTTGAGTAGAAATAATAGTCTGAGACCACGAACTCTTGACCCCGTAGCCAGAGCTTTGCCTGCCTGCCTTCGAGCTGTAGCTGCCGCGGCTGTCTCTATCCGACAAAGTGAGGGAATCATGCTCTCGAACTCCCTTACAGTGTTAGTGCCCCATGCGGTTGACACCCTCCTGAACCAGACTAAGACGCAGCATCTGACTAGTGCACGACTGACTGGGTACGAACTGACTCTGCTTGCACCCCACATCACACTGAAAAGATGCACCACTCTGAATCCAGCCACTCTGTTACCCCTACCTGAAAACGACTCCAATGTATCCCCTATACATGACTGTGTGACCCTCACGGACGAACAGACTAGGAGTAGGGTTGACCTTCGAGACACTGCCTTCCCAGATCCTGACGGAGAGCTATGGGTGGACGGCTCTTGCATCAAACTCCCTGACGGCACCACCTCAGCTGCTTATGCGGTTACCACAGCCCGAACTGTAGTTGAGACAGCCCGCATCACACAGCGATCTGCACAGGCAGCGGAACTGATTGCCCTCACACGAGTGTGTATCCTAGCAGCAGGGACGACAGCAAATATATACACGGACAGCCAGTATGCCTTCGGGGTGGTTCATCATTTTGGGCTCTTATGGAAGGAGAGGGGATTCCTGACCTCACACGGCACACCCATCCTGCATGGAGATCTAGTCTCCGCTCTGACTGAAGCAGTCCTCCTTCCCAAACAACTTGCTGTAATCAAATGCCAGGCACACATAAAGGTGACGGACATCATTGGGCAGGGGAATGCACTGGCCATCATTACTGCCCGGACCACAGCCGAGAATAGGACGACGACACGCATGTACGTGACCAGGTCACAAGCAGAAAAATGGAAGGACGCTAGGGAAACTATTAGAGATATCCAAATGGCCAGCTCACCACACGAATTGACTGAATGGGCACGGCTGGGACTGAAAGACGATGAAGGCTGCTGGCGGACAAAAGATGCGAACAAATGGTTGCTACCCAACTCGTACCTGATCCCCATACTGACCATGGCACACTCCCCTGCACACATAGGATCTGCCCCCATGGCCGAACTTGTTTCCAAAGTTTGGCACAATGACAAGATCACAGACTCAGCTAAACGTCTGGTCCAACAATGTCTGATATGCCTGCAACACAACCCTGGGAAAGGAACTGTCATACCCCGGGGAGGGTTTGGGGTCCCCAATCATCCCTTTGAAGTCCTCCAGATGGTCTACATCCAGTTAGAAAGGTGCTAAGGTCTAAAGTATGTGCTTGTTGTCGTGTGCGCATTTAGCAAGTGGGTGGAAGCCTATCCAACTCGCTACAATACTGCCATTGCTACTGCAAAAGTATTACTAAAGGAATTCCTCCCTCGCTATGGCCTTTGTCGAATTTTGTGGAGCGACAATGGCCCCCACTTCGTAGCCGAGGTTATCCAACTTAGCTTGAAGGGGTTGGGTGTAAAACAGAAGTTTCATGCAGTCTTCCACCCCAATCTGCTGGACTGGTTGAACGACATAATGCCACACTGAAGCTCAAGATAGCAAAGATAGTGGCTACCACAGGACTGAAATGGCCAGACGCTCTCCCACTGGCATTGCTATCAATGCGTTTCACTCCCACCAAACACCACTTGACCCCCTACGAGGTCGTCTTCGGCCGACCTATGAGCGTTTGGTCCGCACCAAAACCGACATCCATTCACGACGTCCCGGACGTCCTAATGTCTGACTATTTGTATAATCTGACTAAAACGCTGTCTGTTATCCATCAGCAGGTGCTGCAGGCCATCCCCGATGCTTCCAGGGGCCCCGGACATGACATCCAGCCAGGTGATTTCGTCTTGATCCGGAATTTCCAGCGTGCAAAGAGTCTGGAACCCCAGTGGACGGGCCCCTGGCAAGTCTTGATCACCACCCGAACAGCTCTTCGAGTGGAGGGGAAACGGAACTGGCTGCTTGCACACCATTGCAAGAAGATATCCTCAACCCTGACAGCGACCGAAGACGTGGCCACCCAAGAAGAACTCCTGAACAAGGACCGACCATCCCTGAGCTGTCACCCCGATACAGAGACACTTGAATTGGCAGAATTTCCCGATCCCACTGTGCCGTCCAGAGAAGGGTATAAGCTGCGACGAAAGGAGGGAGCTTCCGCTAAGCAGACCACTGACCAAGTTACAAATCTCAGAACGGTAGTCTAACACTACTAAGGCTACCAGGAGAAAGGCTCAACCAAGTTTGTGGTTCTTCCCGCTACCGAGCCCCTTGAAGATGATGGAAGCGCCCGATACGAAGATGATGAAAGCAACCGGACGTCCGAAGATCCACTAAAAAAAACCAAAGACTGACAAAATACACATTTCAGAGACTATTGCCCTTTTCATCGCCCTTCTCTTTTGCCTCCTCCTCATGGCCACCTTCTGGATTGTGGAAGAGAGCTCACCCGCTCATAAGACATTACTAACCACTGCACAGCCTACCACCATGAAAGAACACTACCTCATCTCCCTTTCACCTCAACTCCGAGAAAGGCGTAAGGAGTTCTGGAACAACTCCTTTGTGCAGTTGCTGCACCAACACAACCTTGCCGCCAATGCCACGAATTGCTGGATCTGTGGGTTGCTACAAACTGCCACTGGACATTCCATCCCCTTCATCCCTTCACCTTTCTACGTTCATGGTTCCTGCCTTGCTTGGCTGATCCTCTTGCAAGAGAGTTACAGGGATAATGCCACTACCAGAAAAACTGTGTTGCACTTTTATCATGGGTTCTGGCTGAACAAAACTGGAAGAACCGCTGCTCCCTTTTGCCCTGTGACATTCAACGCCTCTTTTCACATTTGACATCCCTGCCAAAGAACGGGTCAAAATGCAGGTGTTCAACAATCCAGCCAGACCCACCTTCTCCTACCTCCGGAAATGAACAGCTTCCACCCTGACTGTGGCCCTGTCTGTCGTCAACGTCTCCGGCCTTGTATGCATCGAAGGCCTCAGGGCACAGTTGGTGGGCCACAGCGCTTGCCACATCACCAGAACTTTGGACTCAGCTGATCCACCCTCTTTTGTCACCTCCCCGAACTTGTACTTTGTCTGCGGTACCAAAGCCTACACCTGGCTCCCAAAGGGCTGGGGAGGTGCCTGCTACATCGCCTTCATCCTCCCTCCGACCTATGTGGCTCCAGCAAACCACCACCGACAAAAGCGAGCAAGAGACATTAAACAAGCCGACTCCACCGGAGAACAGTTCCTGGACGCAGTGAAGGGACTAGTTCCACTCTGGAGTCCGATGGCGAACAGCCGTGCCATCCGACATTTGACCCAGGCAGTTGAAGCGACTATGAACATCACAGCTGGCATCCTCATGAACAACACAGCCGAGCTTCAGGCGGTCCGCCTGGTGGCCCTTCAGAACCGCCTTGTTCTAGATGTGGTTCTAGCGGATCGTGGGGGAGCATGCCGCATCATTGGATCCAGCTGCTGCACCTACATACCGGACAATTCGCCCTCAGTCTACAAGGCCATTGAACACCTCCACAGACTTTCCTCAGAGGTTCACCAGGAACAATAAGGATGGTCGCTTGGGAGCTGGTTCTGGAGTACTGTAAAGGACTGGGGGTGGAGGTTGTTTATGATCATATTGATACCGATTGTAATCATATGTGAATTCTGCCTGGGTGTTCAATGCTTGCCGCCCCTGTGCTCACTTTTTGTGAACTGTATCTGCCCTTAAGACTTTGGACTTCGAAGCTGAACGAATGAAAGCTTTATACGAAGTGGAAATCCATAACATAATGGGGATAGATATAGATTGACAAGCTGGCTAGTTATGTTGAAAAGGGAGGACTGTTAAAATCTAGGTTGCGGCGTAAACATTATCGGCGCCATCTTGTCCCTTTTCCAGGCTCATACGTGTGCGTAAGCAGCAGCCATTTTGAGTATCATGGCCTCTCTGCCCACTGCCGATCGCCAGCGCGTCTCTCTGACCTCACAAGCACTGACAGCCCCTGTACTCACATGCTTGGGCCATAAACCACCCCTTTAGCGCGGCCCTGCCTCGGAACCACATCCCGTACCCGGATAACACCTCCCTCCATCACTTTCATGACCACGCATCCTTTGATAAACCTCCTTCCTCTGTGCCCGATTGTCCGACCTGAACGCAGGCCATCACCTAGTCCTGCGGATGCGGTTTATTGCCCCCTACTGTAAGAAGTTGCCCCTCTTCAAAGGAGCTACGATTGATCAAAGCTCCCACCCCATGAGATCCGATCGGCCGCACACATTCCGGGAACCGGCAGAATGTCCAGCTGCGCGACAGTCATCACCTACTGAGATCGGGATGGGGACTTCTACTGTAGATATGTGTGGGAACGGGCCTGAAGCGGGGATTCCGAGGATGTCTTTTCCGTACATCAAAGTATTTGTAAGAATGTGCCACATGTAATAAACTGCAATAAAAACCATAAACCTGTGTATAAGAGGCCAGGCCTCAGAGATGCGGTTAGAGCACCTCAAGACGATACCTTGTTGTCTGATCTGATGTGTTCTTCTCCGACCGAATAAACCTCTGTTTCCTGCCTTCCAGTCTCCAGCGCCTGCCTCTTTGTTTGATAATTATCGAGTGGTATGAGAGGCGACTAACGCCGGGCAATACTTAAAGGTTATCGTTTGTATCTGCCCCCTTTTACATACAGGTAATGATACAAAACATAATTAGGACCTGAATAAAAGATTATCTTTCAGTAATGGAAAAACATTACCATCATGTATGTTAGATTTTTTAGATGTGGACATAATTTTTACCTGTAAATAGATGTGTGTGTTCTATGTGCGTCATGCTCGACCCTCTGCTGCATTTGTCCCATCCTGCTGAATCTGTAGTGGTGGTAGTTCATCATCTGAGTCTGATTCTGGCTCTACGTTGACAATGTGAAGATCCTTCCTCATGGCTACATTGTAAAGAATAGCACATGAAGAAATGATTTGCCATGAGTGCAAGGCATATGCACTGTCTCCTTAAAAAGCATGAGAAGGAGGAGCAACTAGGCTATTTTACAAACATCCTTTTGAACACTCTATGAATCCTCTTAACAAGTAAAACATAATTGCCAAAATCCTCTTGAGACAAACGATCATTTATTCCACTGTGGCAGAACAAAGGATTTATGTGTGCTGCCTGGGTATCTGGCTATAAGGTCAGTTACGATGCATGAGGCATCAAACACTACCTGAACATTGAGTGAATGGATGCTTTTCTTGTTTCTATGAATGGATTTATTTGTAAAGGGGATACATATGGCAATATGTGTGCCATCAACACAAACAGTAATGTTTGAAAACTATGCTAGCCGATGAAACATTAGTTTTGTGTGGTCTGCTGTGTTGTAGAGGGTTTGGAAAAAAGAAAAAGGTTCAATTTGCCAACCATGATTTTCCCAAAACTATGAGGAAACTTGGAAAATGCACTTTATGACACCGCCCCTGCTACTACTATTGCTCTCTGGCAACTGCTATAAACTAAACGGTGTAGGCAACACAACACCTGCACATGTGTTGGATTTGTATTGCTTCTGACTGTTGGGGTTTGTAGTTGAGGATGTAATTCTGCAATTAAATTCTAAATTACCTCACTACTCAGTGTATACTTCTCATAAACCTCCTCCTCAGTCTTTTCAAACAGGGTGACCTTCACCCTAAATATCCTATTCTGTCTCTTTCTCCTCTGCTTACCTGTCAAAATCCTCATTCTCATAACGAGCCACCATTCTGAAAGAGCCAGATGCTTTTTAAGGTTACTTATTATAGATTACAACTGATTACCACCTGATTCACATTGATAGCATCTGCATTTCCTCAATAGCCATTTTGCGAGTAATCACAATTATTAATTTCTTTGTACATAGTGGTAGTAAATCGCTATTTGGTAAAACCAATTCTGATTTCCAATTTTAAAATGCAAACAATGTGATTTCAACATAATGAAAAATGCAAATTGCACTATCTAAAATACCTTTCCTTCTTACGAACACACCATTTTGCATTTCCAAACTACCTGAAATAGCAATATGCACAGTTAGTAAGTGCAAAATGGCTTTGTCATATCGCTCATAGTTATTTTAGAGATTAGTAAATCTACACTGTTTAGGTGATGGACGGGGCTGTATTTTTAGGATGTCTGGATATCATAGTTCCTTCTCAATATTAAAGCTTTAACTTGTTTGATAAGGGCCTGATACACAAAAGCACACAAACACACACACATGCACGTATCACCAAATCATTAAGCAAAAAGATGACTACTACTGTGAAGCACACAGAGGAACGGTACGAAAGTGAGGCGACAAAAATATTTTTGAACTGAAAACTTCTTAGCATTGTATATTTTTTGTTCTCGTTTGGCATATTGACTTGAGGCTTCTGTGGTGATGTTGCTCTCCTGCAATTTCGACTTTGAAGTGCTATTTCAGTTTTTCATAGTATGAGCTTAGAATAGTTGGAGCTTTGCCCATTTGTATCAATCATACCATTGACAACAATTAATTCTGTAGATAACACTCTAAAGCATGTACTTAGTTCAAGATGCTGAGTCAATTGGCAATGCAGTCTTATTTTATTATAATCAGTATGTTGGATTCAATAGCAACTTATTGAATGATGGCACGTCTTGTGGACAGCTGAAAATGAGAACCCTTCTGAGAATGAATGCTGCGTTTCCACTAATTGTTTGTCAAGTGTGTCTCATTGTCTTGGTATGAGATTTTTATTCTCGAGGGAGAGGAAGCGCGAGGTGAGGTAGGAACAGGACGGCACAGAAAGTCAGGAAGTACAAGTAGCCTTTAGTGAATGAGTCACAAAGAAGGGCCACAGTTCACCAGTTGAAATAGGATTGCATTACCACCGTCTCTACATTTTATTTAGTTTCCTGTCTGATTTCACCCTGAACGTCACAGCATCTGTATAACAATAAATAATTCAATGTACAACATGCACTGGTATAAGCGCAAAAGTCACGCAACACGTTAACTAATTGGCAATCTAACAAAACAATTAACACTGAATGTGTTCGGTGTAAATACCGAAGAAACTTTGCAAAGGTTTTGTTCACAAAAATTTGTACGTAAACTATGAAACAGGCACGTACAAAAACCCGCTTTTATTTTATTCATACAGTTTTGTAGACATTTTACAAGTTAATAACTACATATAAAATTAATATTTTAAAATACCTCAAGTAGGAGGAGCTGCTTATCCAATGCAAAGAAGGTTACAAAAGTATTTTACATAAGAAATTCTCCCCCTTTGCAAGAAGTAATGCAACTTACCTTTAAGGACCCCCCTTTTAAAACATTGAAATCTGTAGTATATTACTGCAGTTAAACTCTGTTTGTCCTAAGGTTATTTCAATGCATATATTTAAACTGGGTGTGAGGTGTAGTTTTTTTCCGCAAGTGTAGCTTGCGTACAAATTTCGATTATTAAGCTACCCTAAATAATGTAGTTTCTCTTTTTTAGTACTTATATGGTGATTGCATAATTTCTTTTGGGGAAACTTGTTTTAGAGCAGATATTTTGAGTGGATGCTCTGAAACTAGTTATCAGCTGCTTTTTTTTTTATCTAGCCCGAGTCCTTTTTGGTACCTCCTGAGCATTTTGTAGAGAGTACATACCCTGCGCTAGCATGAATGTATTTTAATACATTTCATTGAGAATTAACAGCTCCACCAGTGTCGGATAGGGGGGCTCTGTATTTGTTTCCCACAAACAAATATTTGCGATATAGCTTAGATACCTTAGATATGAACAGTATAAATATCTCCTAACGTAACATATTCTTCCCTTCTTACTAATGGAAAAGCAAAGCACCTGAAAGAAGATGCAGGATCACCTACATAAGCACACATGCCAAAACAGGAGAAAATGGTAATAACAATTAAAAATACAAATCAATATGAACAAAACAAACATACAATATTATGGGCCTCATGTACAAAGCGTTTTAGCCTTCACAAACCCTGAAATTAGGTAAATCTCTGGGCTTGCAACCACAATAACATTTTTGAACAATACTAAACTCAATTAAAGATTCTGGAAAGGGTTTCCTAATCCTTAAATTGGTTAGGAAACAATAAGGAATCAATATTTGGAATGGACTTGTTAATGCTATTTCTTCTAAATAGCAATTCCTTATGGTATGCATTAATGTTTTGCTACTGAAACCCATTTGCAACGCATTATTATTTTACCACCATATTAAAGGAGGTGGAAAGTCATTCACAAACAGGAATGGATCCCCAGGGGACCCCTTCCATTTTGTGAATACTGGCAAAAACGTTGAGAAAGATGTATCTATTTTTTTTAAAAACACATCAATTCTTCCTTTAAAGAAAACAGGCTGCAATTGAAAAGAAAATGATTGCTTGAATTATTTGCAATCATAGACATGGTGCTCCACTGCCCCCAAGCAGGCCACCATCCATTTGCTTGTTGCCAATCATAGTAGATCGCATTTTGTGACCTTCCTCACGAATGAAGAGACAGGTCGAATTTCGACTCTCTACGATTCTGTATTTTGTGAACCGACCTATTAGTAAAGAGGTCAGTTTCCAAAATACTCATTCAGTAAATGTTGGTACACAAATTGCAGCCCTCTTAGTGAATGCTTTCTTTATACATGATGTCCAGTGTTCTTAAATAGCAACTACTAAGAAATCGTCATTTAAGACACAGGATTTACGACACATAACACTTTGTGTTTTCTAAATAGTTAATCTATAATATTTTTTATTTAGGAATCAGAAAATGTATATTTTGTACACGAGGCGCAACATTTCCTCTTACCCTGAAAATAATAAAAATCTCCTATGAGCACCTCACTTGTCAACAAAGACCAAGCTAGCCTCACCACCACATAATTTGAATGTCTTGGTGGACTCAAGCTTTGGGATGGCACAACAACCTGTGCACTGCCTTTTTCACTATTTCCTCCCTGATCAATCAACTCAGCAGATGGTGTATCCTGGCTGTCTTTTGCCCCACTATATTGACTTCTTAGACCCTACCCATTTCAAACTGTTTGCTCCCAATTAGAGTCACATTGATCCATTTTGAACCCCATTTACACCACAACTGGTTTCATTAAGACTTATGCATCCTTGTGATCTGTAAACCTCAAAACATTTATTAGGAAATTACTCAACAGAAGACTTGTTAACTTCCCCGACTCATTTGGACTTGTTAACTTAATTAACCACCTTCCCTTTAGATTTATCAATATAACTTTTACTCTACCATTTTCACCTCGAAAAGAACCTTTGCTCAAAATAATTATGTGGGTGGCTGGAAACGAAGGGGGGACATTTATCAAGAGTTTGTTCCACCCAAAGTCCAGATAACATATGTACTTTACAGTCCAAAACATTTGGGGTACTGGAAAAGTTCTCTTAACGTAGTACAAATAGTGGTTGGCACTGCCTTGTGCTACTTTGGTCAAAGAGCATACTATGGGTGATATTTCCAATGCAAATCCAGATTTACAAAGATTGTTAGAGCAGGATTTGCATCCAAAAATAACTCCACCTTGAGGAATATCCATTTCTTTCTCCTAACATTTCACACATTGCAATGTACAGCATACATCCAATGTTTGAAATGTTCAAAAGTTTGTCCAAGCATTGGATTTTCTTCTAGAAGGGTACTCTCCCAGTACAAAATCTTTGACCGGTATCAGGCATGCAACTCACCTTTACACTGTTATTGGGCAAAGGTGTTTATGTGATGGTAGGCAACCTCTTTGGGGACTAGAGTAAGGGAAAACAGCAGCATCAGGCCATATTTAGTAAAATGAATGAGTTTTTGTAAATAATTTGTGGCACAACAGCAATAGCAATTGCATTGCAATACACCATTATAACACACAACGTTCCTTCCTGATATGGCTTCAGGGCAGGGGCACTTACAAGCAAAGGTTTTGTTCTGTTTAAGGCTTCAGATTCACTTGGCCCCATAAAATCTGTATACCCTTCCAAAGCAACTTCTTCAGGGGTTCTGTGATACCTGCAAGTCCTTCAGTAAATGAAGAGCAATGGCTTAGCTTGTTCTATATTATACAGAGTTTTAGCATTGGCGATAACCTTGGCTAAATCTCTTGTGGTTCTTATTTCCACAGAAGCCCAATATTGATCTAAATTTCCGTAATGAACCTAGGCTTTCCTTCATGATTGATAGTCATCCAGAATTGTCCAGAATGTCCAAGACCTGGCTGACAATGCAATTTTGTTCTTCCACATAAGATGCATGAAGCAGAATGTCATCCTTGAATGCATGCTTGCTGTGTACCCATTGGAAATGATTGAACACCAATTTCTGAAAAACGGATCCCAGTAAGATCAGCCCAAAAGCCATTCTTATCCAATGGTAGGCACAGAAGTATGTAATGAACTTGGTCAACAATCAGGATTCATCAGCTAATTCTGATTGTTGATATGGCAACCTCAGGTTTATTGCAGAAAGTATTCTTTATTACCAAGATGTGAAACTATCTCCAATACATTTGGCAGTGAATGAAATTCGACAAGGATGTTTTTGTTCAAGGTCCTGAGATTGTCACATAAATGTATTTCTGCAAATATGTTTTTGTTACTACAATAGATGATACCCACTCAGAAGAGTGTTTGAGCACCATCATCTTTCTTTAGCTGCTGCAAATGTTCTTGTAGAGGTACCTTAACACTCAGATGTGCATTGTGTACTGAAACAGCAGAATATTTTAAATTAATTTTCTGAACAAAACCCTTGTCAAATCCCAAATTACCTTTAAATATTTAATATATTTCATAATGAGACGTCATGTATTTCACAATTTTCCAACACTATGAGAGAAACTTGACAAGATGTACCCAGTCTCAATACCATGCCAAATGTGCCCCGATCTCTACACCCTATTTTTGTCGCATAGACATTTGTAAAAATGTCTCTCTCTTCCTTTATAGCATGTTTATTCTGTATGGCTCATGAGCTAAAGAATTGAATTCAAAAGGTAACAGCATAATAATATTTTTTTATTTCTAAACATAATACCAATCTGGTATCGAGTTAGCAAGGCATCAATGGTTTCAACACGGATTTTGGCCTATAGTATAAACAACAGTATGTTGTATTGGTGTATTAAGAAAAAATCCTAAAAAGTGAAAAAACATAATTATAATAAATGGGATAGATTTATAACTGTGATATGCTAAAAAACACATTAATAGTGATGAAAACAACATTATCGATTTACAGGTTTGAGTCAACATTATGTCATGGTTGTCCTCCCCAGGTTGGATCCAGTACCAGATAAGGGGATACAACAGAATAATAACGTCTTCAGATAGTGGACAAGCCCTACCCCAACTTTAGACCAAAAATTAGTGCATCTCATGATCTAAATTGAATCCGTGGGTAATACTGCGTAATTTACAGATCCATTTAGACTCCTTTTGTCTTAAGAGGAGCTCACGGTCTCCACCCCTGACAGGGATATGTACCTGTTCTAAAGCATGGAACCAGAAACTGGCTTTTCCACCATGTGCTTTAAGAAAATGTTCTGTGTGAGGATATTTTGTGTCATTTTTATTATTGCCCTTCTATGTTCCTGGATACGGGTTCTTAAACTGCGTTTTGTGCTGCCAATATATATTAATCCGCATCAGCATCCTAACATGTAGATTACAAAAGGGGTTGCACAGTTTATAAAGGAGAGAATAGTATATTCCTGAGATCTATTGAAGGAGAAGCTTTTTGTTTTATCCTGACCAGGTTCACAAATGTTACAGTTCTTGCAAACATAGAAACCCAAGGGTTTTGGGGGTAACCAAGTCAGGTCTTTTTTAAGTTCTGAGCACAAATAACTAGGGCATAAGTCATTTCTTAATGTCTTCCCTCTTCTAAAATTAACGGACGGATTGGCTCTAACAACCGATTGCAGTCCTGGAACCACCTTCAGAAGATGTAAATTGTTTTTAAGAATCTTAAAAATGGCATTACTATGTCTTGTGTACTGTGTAATAAATCTCACGTTGGTATTCAGCTTTTTTTCTCTAGCTCTTTGTCGTTTTATCCTGAGAGTGGATTCCCTCTTGATTCTACGTGCCCTAGTTTCAGCATCGTTCAGAACCCTTTTGTTGTAGCCCTTGCTTGAAATCTTTTTTTCAGGGCCCTCATATTAGTATCAAACATATCGTCTTTGCTGCAATTCCACCTTAGGCACACCATTTCCCCATAGGGGATGTTATTTATTGTAGCGCTAGCATGGGCACTATCTGCATGTAGGATTGCATTACATGCTGTATCCTTTCAGAACAGCGTGCTTTGAATCCGCCCATCTTTAATATAGAACTTTAGGTCTGGAAAGTTGATACTATCCTTGTTATAGTCCACTGTTAGTTTTACATTCATGCAGTTGTCATTTAGATAGTTAAAGTATTCAAGTAATTCCTCTTCCGACCCGGACCAGAGACAGATAATGTCGTCAATATACCTCCCCCAGAACATGTTATCTGTCCAGGGGGTGAGGAAATATAAATTTTATGGTCAAGAAATGTTCCCTAACGTGTACCCCACCGTCTCCATGTACGAGTTTAAAGTGCATGTAACTTCCCTCCTGTGCCAGCTATAAAGACGCAAATACATTTGCGTCCAACGTTAACATGTCCTCTTTCAGACCCGCCATGAACGGGTTGAATATTCAGTTCCTAAGTATGCTATGCCAACGTCTTTTTGTGGTGTACTTTACACGTTTTTCAGCTCTGGCGAAGCAGGCCCCGAATTCTGCCATCGAGCCTTTTTCTGTCTTCTGACTCTGAACGCCTCAGCCTGGGCTGCCTCTGTACCCGTGACCTCTGCCTTACTCCCTGCGCGGCCCACGGCGCTTAGCTCAGCCTGCTGCCTGCCAAGACCGAATTCAACCTTCGCATTATCTATTCCGCTCCTCGAAAATGCATTCCTGCCTACTAGTTTAAGTAAACATCCCCCCAGCTGCAGAGCAAAGGGCCCGGCCTCACTGTCTCCGTGCAAGTAATTCATAGCCTCTGTTACCATGGAAGGCCCATGCCCCCCTCGCATCTCATGCAGACACTTAGACGCTTATACACGCACTCACAGTCAGTATAGAATAGCTTCTGCCCCAGAGACCTTTTCCGTCCAGATAATATGTTTCCTAAACATCAGATATCAGATATGATAGTGGTACAAGTTGATCTGACATGCCAGACTTCTGTCTCTTTCCGCTGGTGTAAATGTCAAGTCCCCTGCACCCTCCAGTCATACGTCATGCACACGTCATGCAGCTGCGCATGCATCCAGGCCTCAGATTTCTGCTGACATTGCAAGATTCTGCTTTTGTTGCCACCCACTTATGACACTTACATATGACGTTTCTAGCACACACCTCTATGTTCACGCCTAGTTCACGCCTTCCAATTACGTATCACTACCACGTGTGTGTCTTATCTTGTTTCTCTCAGCTGTTACGCCTACTGTATTGGTTTCTATAATATGATTTAAGTATATAAGCTATGTATTGTCAATAAAATATTGCTCTATCCCTTCCTGCACCCCTGTGGTGGCAGGAATACGATATCCGGTCTGGTACTATTCCTTTTTAAGGAATAAAACCCCTAAGAACTCTAACACCACGGACTCTGTCTCTTTCTTTCCGATTGAGTTATTTTTGTTTAAGTACTTACCTGCATAGAAATTAAGACGGTAAATCAAATATTTACCACATTATTCTGGCGCCCGATAGGGACCCCTCCCCCACCTCACGCGCCGGTTGGTGCGTTGCAAGCTTTGCCCCCTGCCATCAGTCAAGACGGAACTACGCGTACCCGCAGGATTTCCTGTATCTCCCTCTGGCCCACGGAGTTGACGGAGACTGCGATCAGCACCCAGACGAGGCGGTGAGGAGTGCGGAGGATCCCGACCAGAGCCTAGCCGAAAGAAGCAAGGTCCGAGGTGTCAAGAGGCCCACCAGTTTTTCCGAAGTATCCACGTGTCGAGTCGAGTCGAGTCCGGTCCAGTCCAGTCGAGTTTTCCGAGGCCTTCTGTTTCCGTGCTTCCCTGTGAGTACCATTGCTGGGACGTATCTAGACGGGTGCATTATTATGTATCCGGTAAAGACGGGTTTGGGTACACAAACGCGGTCTGCACTGTTTTAGACAGTGTATCTGTACTGTTTAGCAGTATATCCGTTATTCAAGTTCTTGCACTGTCTCCGACAGTGTATCTGTGCTGTTTAGCAGTACATCTGGTTCCGAGGGTAGAGATATATGTTCAAAATGTTCTCTCATGTGATTAATGTCGTGGTATGAGTGATTGTTTAAATGTGCATTATTGTGTTTTTGTGTAACTAATTGTGTTCAGAGTTCAGTAGCAAGGATTGAGTATCCAGTATTAAGTAGACAAGATGCCGTTTTTCAATAAGTTAAAGCAGATAGGAACTAGGAAAGGGATGCTAGAGGAAGAAATTCCTATCCCCCCTAGGGACACGCCTGGAAATTACATGTACCACAAGCATGGCATAGACGCCATACTGTATCTAGATTTATGGGCCGATTATACTAAGCACCTAGAAGAAAGACACAGATGGCCCGCTACAGGAACATGGGATGCCGAGTGCATCCTGAAAATAGAAGAAGCACTATGGAGAAAGAAAGCCAGACAATCACAGAAAGATGCCATAGAGTTATGGCGTAAAGAATCACATAAACGAGCCGAAAAAGAACTCCAAAGAGAAGATAGACTTAGAGAAGCGCCGGATAGAGTCCGAGAAAACGAATTAGTTAATGAAGGGATCCGAGTAAAAGCCGAAGAAGTAGACCGTGCACGAAACAATCTTGTAAATGGCATGTACTTAGTGGCCGAGGGTTCGCCTGAAACCAATTCAGAAATACCGAAAAATCTGCCGCCACCATTGGTTCCAACTAAAGTAAACCACAGGACTACTGAAGACATATTCCTGGCTTCATATCTAGATGATGTAGCGCCCGCTTACACCAACCCACCTGCCCGTGTACCGCCTACTGACGGTGATGGAGGTGGCAACCCGCCTCCAGACCATATTCCACCATTACCGCAACAGAGTTCCCCCGTTCGACAGCCTGCCCCTCCACCCCCACCACTTCCCCCACCTCAGGTTAAGATACCAAATCCATCGTTGCTTGATCCTACTAAGAGACAAGTTCAAGTACATATACAGACTCCACAGAGGGATAATGCCCAAGCCTCCGCCCCAGGAGGTGCAACAGGGGGTTACCAGACCCCGCCAGCAACACACAGATTACACCTTAGGGACATGCAGAAGCACCCTATGCTCCAATCACCCCGTCTCGACATACTCAAAGAACAGCTCCCAGTTTGCAGATATGACCCAGTACCCGGTAAAGACGACAGAATGTTGATAGCATCACTACGTTTGCGGCAAGCTACAGATTATCTAGTGTTATTCCCAGATATGCCTGATCACCTAGATAGAATATATCATTTTGTCCAGACTGGGGAAAACCCTGAAAGTATTAAGGAGGCCCTGGCACATCAGAAAGTTGACACTCAAGCATATATACTACGTTTTTTCATAAATTGCTTAATAAGAGACCGAGACAGGCCAGAGACAGACCAGGATGAAATGGAAGCCCTAAACAAGTGGGGTCAAAATATAGCCGAAGGAAAGCATGATAAACAGGATTGCATAGCTAGCATGTACAAGAAAATAAGAAAAGCAGTAATAGAAATACACGAAAAAGAAAAAGAAAATGGCTCCTCCCAGGAGGAGGAAGGACCTGAAGAACCAGAAAAGACTACAGACACGATAGCGTATGTAGGTAAGGGAACTTACCTTAGGAAAGGCATTCGCCCAGAAAGCAAGAGAGTTTTTCTCTCTGGCATATCAAAACCGAATTCTCCTGAATATCTGTTTCAAGACACTGATAAAATGCTTCGAGAACGAATGGGGTACCATGTACTCAATTCTATGGATGAACAAGAACTAGCCCGGTCAGCAATACTATGGGCTGACAATGCTAATATATACAATGATGACACAGTGGCACACACATTTCTGAACCTTTCCCCAGACGATCAGAAATTAGCAGGTATATACATGATTCAGCACCTCCTCACGTTATACAGAAATCAACATTCTGATCCAGGTCCTTTACCTGATACATTAGAAGCACTGCTTATGGATAGATGGAGAGGCCTAAGTACTAAGTTAATTCAAATAATTCTAGAACAACGGCACAGATATAACACTTTCTTAGGCCCACAATATGTTCCCGCTCCGCCCCCAGAAAGAAAAATGTATCATATGGAGCGTCTTCATGGCATTGAAAGGCAGAACCCATTACGAGAAGTACACCCAGTCATGGGTACCGATAATACCCTGAAACGTGTGTATGTATACACACCTCTGACCAAGTTAGAATTATTGGAGATGAAGAAACTAGTACCCTGTCATGATAAAGACCCCGCAGGTTTCCACAGAGAACTTAAGGATATGTTACTCATGGGAGATTACACCTATACTGATATTATGAAATTGTTAAAGGTTCTGTTGCCTACCGGCATCTACGAGAAGCTCAAGGAAAGAGAATGGGAGGTGGGAGAGAAAAAGATTATATGGACTGAAATAGAAGACGAGGAAAGGATTCGTACTCCAGGGCTAGGCCTTGGGGAAAAAGCTAAAGCATTACCAGGTTTGATAGTACAGGTCTTGCCAAGATTATTGACAACTAAAAAAGAAGACTGGGATGCAATCTCAGCCTGTAAACAGAAACACGATGAAGATACTAGTGACTTCTATTCAAGATTCGAGAAATGTTTCATTATAAATAGTGGCCTGAAACCAAGTAGCGAGTCATACCCACACCTTTTTGTAAGTAAATTAGTAGAGAATTCCCTAACGCAAGTTAAGAATCGAGTATATAAAGTCGAAAGCACATGGCAAGCAAATACGCCATCCCAGATGTTACAAATGTTACAATATCATCAGAACAGAATCAGAGAAGAACAGGAACATGAACAAAGACGTATGAAAGACACGAAAATGAAAATACTAGTTGCCCAGACAGCCCCGGCTGACGGTCAGAAAAAGGGTGGGACACAGACAAATAATTCAGCAGCTCCCGTTAAAGGGACATGCAACTATTGCAAGCAGCCAGGTCACTACGTACATGAATGTCCAGTCCTGAAACACAATATAGCAACAGGTAAAACTAAAGAAAGACCGCATCCGCCTAGACAAGACCAGGGCCAACAACAAACTTCGCAGAATTCACAACCGATGCATGCTTCATCACATACAGGACAGGCCGCAGCGGCATCACAGCCACAGCCCATTGCCGCGACACAGCAAGTCTCACGGCAGATGTGCCAGTATGCCCAATCAGATTACCCCGATTATCAGCGATACACATGAAACAGCCTAGAGAGGGAGGTTGGCTTGCCTCTTATTGAGATTCCTGTAGATCAAGAGGGTCCTTATGTACACAGTCAAGTATTGGGAAAAGACAGAAAGTTTTTAATTGACACAGGGGCAAGCCGCACAACGATCAGCCATGATGAAGTTCCAGGGGCACCCCTCTCAGGCTCACAGAATGTTTCCCTTGGGTTTTCAGGACAGCCGATTGTAAATGAAGTATCGAAACCTGTCCCCTTAGCAGTAGGTCCATTATCACGTGTTACAGACTTGTTACTCACGAAATCATGTCCAGAAAACTTGTTAGGTATCAAAACACTGAAGGCTCTAGGAGCCGTGATATGCTGCTCTCCGGAAGGAGTTAGACTTTTCCTGCGAGACTTCAAGGGTCACTATGTATTACGAGAGTTTGATGTCAGATTGAAAAATGTACCAGAACACCTGTGGGCACAAGGCCCTACCGATGTAGGCTGCATGCATATTACACCATATCGTGTTACACTCAAGCCAGGTGTTGTTTTACCCCGAATCAGACAATACAAGTTACCACCCGATGCTGTAGTGGCTTTACTGGAAATCATTGAAGAGCTTATTGCCCAAGGAGTGGTCGTAGAGACCGACTCCAATATCTGTAATTCCCCTATCATTCCGATTCTTAAACGTACTGATCCCAATGCACCGCCAGTATATCGGCTGGTGATTGATTTACGAGAACTGAATAAATGCATTGTTCCACAGTACCCTGTGGTTCCCGATATCTCATCCTTATTGACTGCCATTGACTCAGAAGCAACGTTCTTTACTGTAATTGACCTCAAGAACGCCTTCTTCAGTGTGCCCATTGATCCAGAGAGCCAATATCTCTTCGGATTCAGTTTAAATGGACGAAGTTTCAAATTTTCACGCGCACCTCAAGGATTCACAGAAAGCCCCAGCATCTATAGCCAAGCACTGAAAAGACAACTTGATTGTATCCAAATGCCAGTTAACACTGCTTTACTGCAATACGTCGATGATCTGCTGATCACCGCACGAAGTGAGCCCGAATGTGAGCAAGCATCACTGACGGTTTTACATTTTCTGGCCGACAAGGGACACAAGGTGTCTCCTTCGAAGCTACAATTCTGTGTTCAGCAAGTTGTGTACTTGGGTCACTTGCTGTCCAAAGTGGGGAGACAGCTCACTCCTGATCGCATCCAGTTAATTGTAAATATGCCACAACCCCAGACACAAAAGGAAGTGCGGGCCTTTATAGGCCTCACCTCGTACTGCAGACAATGGATTCCTCAGTATGCATTTCTAGCTAAACCACTCATTCAGTTGACAACACAGGAGGCAGCGACTTCGACTGCCCTCCCTTGGACTCAGGAACATACACAGGCTTTTGAGGAATTAAAGAAAGCTTTATGTCAAGCACCAGTTCTAGCGACACCATGTTACAGCAAACCGTTTACACTTTTTGTTACAGAACGTGATGGTACAGCATTGTCTGTCCTCACTCAAGATCAAGCAGGTTCACATAAGCCTTGCGCTTATTTTTCAAGTACATTGGATTCAGTAGCCCAGGCACTCCCTGCGTGCTTAAAGTCAGTTGCCGCAACAGCCCTAGCTATCAGACAGAGCGATTCAATTGTATTAGGACATCCATTGACAGTACAAGTTCCACATTCTGTAGAGGTCCTTCTAAACCGAACCCAGACTCAACACTTAACTATAGCACGACTGACAGGTTATGAATTGACGCTATTCCAGCCACACATAGAAATCAGACGCTGTAGCATTCTAAACCCCGCAACATTGTTACCCTCTATTATGACAGATCTAGCCCCACATGATTGTATAGAGATCATTAATGCAGTAACAAAGCCCCGACGAGACTTAACAGATGTTCCATTGACAAATCCAGACCTGACACTTTACATGGACGGTTCATGCATGAGAACAAGTACAGGAGAGTTAGTGGCCGCGTATGCAGTGACCACTGAAACTGAAGTCAAAGAAACACATCGTATTGACACACTGTCTGCTCAAGCGGCGGAGCTCATCGCTCTGACCCGAGCCTGCATACTAGCCAAGAACAGAAATGTTAACATATACACAGATTCCCGTTATGCTTTCGGAGTCGTACACGACTTCGGAGTGTTATGGCAAGAACGAGGTTTTTTGACCTCTCACGGTGCCAAGATCCAACACGGTTCCCTCATTCAAGCCCTGTTAGAAGCGATACATTTGCCTTCAGGCATATCCATCATGAAGTGTAAAGCACATACTAAAGTTACAGATTCTGTTTCCCAGGGTAATGACCTGGCAGACCAAACAGCAAAACATACAGCATTGACTCACACCCAGACAACTGATGTGACAAAGACAATAGTACCGACACAGTGTATGTCAGTTAGGGATCCCACACTAGATGTGATCGATATTCAGACACATGCCACTCCAGATGAAATCAAGAAATGGACTGAACTAGGAGGGATTCAGACAGATCAAGGATGGATGACGAAGGGAAAATCTACATGGTTTCTCCCTGACTCTATGGTTCAAGTCATAATAAATACAGCACATAGTCCAGCACATCTAGGGGAAAAGGCTATGTTAGACAGTTTACAGAATCTCTGGTACAACAAACACTTACGAGCAGCAGCAAAACAGAAAGTGCGTACTTGCATGATCTGTTGTCAGTTCAATCCAGGTAAAAGTGTCCCTGTAGAGCAAGGTGGATTTCATCCTCCCGATCACCCTTTTGAAGTCCTCCAGATGGATTATATCCAGATGGACCGTTGTCGAGGATTTAAGTATGTCCTCGTAGTTGTTTGTGCACTTTCCCGTTGGACCGAAGCATATCCAGTCCCAGATTACACTGCCCGACCACTGCCAGGCAGCTGGTTCGAGAATTCTTCCCACGGTACGGCTTGCCTCGTATCGTGTACTCAGATAACGGACAGCCATTCTCATCCGAGCTCATGAAACAGGTTTCCCTTCTGCTGGGATATCAGTGGAAATTCCATTGTGTCCGACATCCCGAGGCTGCTGGCCTTGTGGAAAGGCATAACCAGACATTGAAAACCCGCCTTGCAAAGATCTGTAAAGAGAAAGGGGTCGACTGGATAGTCGCCCTGCCCGTTGCACTGTTTTACATGAGAATGGTCCCCCATTCGAGATCAGGGCTATCCCCGTATGAGGTGGTCTTTGGCAGACCACCGAATATGTGGGGGACGCCCATGCCTAAGAAAATTACCGATGTTGATTGTAATATGCTGACCGATTACCTTGCCTCCTTGATGTCTGCACTCCAATCATGTCGTTCACAGGTTGCCGCAGCCTTTCCCGACAACACTGATGTAAAGCCACATGATGTCCGTCCCAGCGATGCTGTGTTGATTCGCAACTTTGACAGGTAAAGTCCGCTGGAGTCCCGCTGGAAAGAGCCGAAGATCGTCCTTCTTACCACGAGGACCGCGATCAAGGTGGAAGGCCGAAAGGGGTGGATCCACACGAGTCATATTAAAAAATGCAACGAACTACTGCCAGAAACTGACTCGTCCACCCCCTCAAAGGACTGCCTCGAATCTAGTGACTGTAAAGTTTCCAAGCGAGAGAAAACTCCCCAAGAGGAGTATCGAACAAAACTTCGATCTACCAAGTCAGACAGTTTAATTGTTTAAGTCCTCCCCTAGGTGAATCGGTTAAATAGTTTCTGACATGTATCCCCTAGATCGAGATAGAGAGAGAGAGAGACAACTCAAGAAACGTACATACTGTAAATCACTCCGCAGTCACTGTATAGTGACATTATTGATTATGTTTTTTCTAAGTCTTTTGATTATTGTTGCTAGTATACTATTGCCAATACACTACCCTATCTTCAAGCGTGAACAATCTGCTTACAATGTAACTGCCGAACACTCTTTTAGCGAATTACCGCCTCATGAACTATCCTACAGGCTTGCGCTGCGCAACAACACATTTATTAGTATGTTACATCACTCCCATCAGACTAACAATGCTACAAACTGTTGGATATGTGGCCGACTCCCTTCCTATCAGAAATATAAGGGAGTTCTGCCTCTCTTCCCGTACCCGTTCACTCACAATGGCTCCTGTGGTGCATGGTTTAGATTAATTAATTCTTTAGATTCTGATATTGCTGTTTTCGAGGGGAATTGGATTTGGGGAAACCTGAACCTAGTTCTGCTCAACGTCTGCTACCCTGACAAGAAGGGACTTCCCATTAGGACAGGAACTGATCTAGAAAATGAAGTATATGGATTAGGTAATTATACAATTAACCTCATGATTCTTACTGTTGAATCCGAAGCTGCACCAATTCTCCCTGCTATGCCAGTATTACCAGTCACAGGTGACTTATGTGTCAGAAAGAAGGGTTCAGTACACTTAGGTCATAGTAAATGTACTACTGTGGTCGAATTCAGTGATCATGGCAAGTCTTCCTTTAGAGCTACTCGTCATTCCTATTTTGTTTGTGGCCATACCGCATACATACGCTTACCTCCAGATTGGGATGGTACCTGTTATATTGCCTTCCTTCTGCCACCTGTTTTCCTAGCCCCTCCTGATTATCACAGAAATACAAATCTAATAAAGAGTAGACTCAGAAGAGATCTCCCGATTGTCGACTATACTGAAACGGCATGGGAGCAATACACAGATTTCAACAAAGGATTCTTTTTCTTCACAGGCCCCGTACCAAAAAAGTAAACTAATAAGAAGATTAACTAGAACACTCGAAGCAGTAGTGAATGAAACTGCCTCCGCTCTAGGCAACTTAACAGAGGAGCAGTCCGCCATGCGGGTTGTTGTTCTTCAAAACCGTCTCGTTATTGACGTCATCTTGGCAGACAGAGGCGGAGCTTGTAAGGTCATCGGGTCAAGTTGCTGTGTTTTCATTCCAGAAAACGCGCCAACGGTATACCAAGCTATTACACGTCTTCATAAAATTGCAAGTTTGATACATCAGAATCCAGACACCTGGACTTGGTCCGGTTGGTTCTGGACAACATTGACTGCTTGGGGATGGAAGATCCTATCCTTCCTAGGCGTTGCCCTTGTCATAGTATTCAGTTGCTGCCTGTGCCTACAATGTGGGCCAGCGATTTGTGGACTGTGCGCCACATCGTGCATTGCACATTCCAGTTTTCACTCAAAACGCAAAAAGAAGAAAGAAGAGCAAATGATGTTACAAGAACAGACTGATCGATTCATGAGGATCGATATATCATGAAGGGTCCGTAGGGAACAAGGAGGGAATGAGGAAATATAAATTTTATGGTCAAGAAATGTTCCCTAACGTGTACCCCACTGTCTCCATGTACGAGTTTAAAGTGCATGTAACTTCCCTCCTGTGCCAGTTATAAAGACGCAAATACATTTGCGTCCAACGTTAACATGTCCTCTTTCAGACCCGCCATGAACGGGTTGAATATTCAGTTCCTAAGTATGCTATGCCAACGTCTTTTTGTGGTGTACTTTACACGTTTTTCAGCTCTGGCGAAGCAGGCCCCGCATTCTGCCATCGAGCCTTTTTCTGTCTTCTGACTCCGAACGCCTCAGCCTGGGCTGCCTCTGTACCCGTGACCTCTGCCTTACTCCCTGCGCGGCCCACGGCGCTTAGCTCAGCCTGCTGCCTGCCAAGACCGAATTCAACCTTCGCATTATCTATTCCGCTCCTCGAAAATGCATTCCTGCCTACTAGTTTAAGTAAACATCCCCCCAGCTGCAGAGAAAAGGGCCCGGCCTCACTGTCTCCGTGCAAGTAATTCATAGCCTCTGTTACCATGGAAGGCCCATGCCCCCCTCGCATCTCATGCAGACACTTAGACGCTTATACACGCACTCACAGTCAGTATAGAATAGCTTCTGCCCCAGAGACCTTTTCCGTCCAGATAATATGTTTCCTAAACATCAGATATCAGATATGATAGTGGTACAAGTTGATCTGACATGCCAGACTTCTGTCTCTTTCCGCTGGTGTAAATGTCAAGTCCCCTGCACCCTCCAGTCATACGTCATGCACACGTCATGCAGCTGCGCACGCATCCAGGCCTCAGATTTCTGCTGACATTGCAAGATTCTGCTTTTGTTGCCACCCACTTATGACACTTACATATGACGTTTCTAGCACACACCTCTATGTTCACGCCTAGTTCACGCCTTCCAATTACGTATCACTACCACGTGTGTGTCTTATCTTGTTTCTCTCAGCTGTTACGCCTACTGTATTGGTTTCTATAATATGATTTAAGTATATAAGCTATGTATTGTCAATAAAATATTGCTCTATCCCTTCCTGCACCCCTGTGGTGGCAGGAATACGATATCCGGTCTGGTACCATTCCTTTTTAAGGAATAAAACCCCTGAGAACTCTAACACCACGGACTCTGTCTCTTTCTTTCCGATTGAGTTATTTTTGTTTAAGTACTTACCTGCATAGAAATTAAGACGGTAAATCAAATATTTACCACAGGGGAGGCATTCTTGTTCCATGCATGACCTCCTTTAAATAGTCCCATGAAGAGGCAAGAATATGATGGGGCAAATTTTGTCCCCATCGCAGTTCCTCTCTTCTGATGGTACCATGTGTTGTCATGTAGAAAGTAGTTCTTGGTTAGAACCAGCTGTATCATCTCTAACACCATTTTTTTTTTGTAAAAGATCTGCTCCTACTCTATCAAGGTAAAATTCTGTTGCTTTTATTCCAATGTCGTGTCGAATGCATGTGTATAAGCTGGTCACGTCAAAGGTGACGAACCATAGCTCCTCAGCCCATTCAAAATCATGTAGTTTGGTCGGATATCTTTGCTGTCCTGAATAAAGGATGGAAGGTCCCGGACATGTTTGTTGAGTTTCAGATCAATGTATTCTGATAGTTTGTCAGTTGCTGACCCGATTCCCGATATGATCGGTCAACCTGGGGAGAATTTGCCACCTTTGTTGACTTTCGGGAGATTATAAATGCAAGGGGATTTGGGATTAGAAACCCTTAGATACCGGTACTCCAAGTCATTGAGTAAACCCATATCTTTCCACTCGTTTAGTTTTAGATTGATTTCAACCATGCGGGGCCCCATAGGATTATTGGGTACTTTTTCATAACAATCTAAGTCTCCAAGTTGTCTCTCGATATCCCTCTTATAATCATATAGGTTCATTATTACGACATTCCCGCCCTTGTCTGCCTCTTTGATAACTATTTTGTTATCACTTCTCAATCTCTTTAGGGCCTCCCTTTCTCCTTTAGATATATTGTACTGCACATTCCGTTGTTGTCTACTCTCCCTTTATAACTTATAGAGACTGTCGCTCACTCGTTCTGAAAAGGTGTACATATTATGATGGTACATATTGGGAACAAACTTGGAATTAGGACGAAGGCCACTGTCAGAAAATATGTTCTCAGAAATATTAAGTTCTGAGCGTATTGTCTCTAAATCTACTTCCCTTTCCTCGGACAGTGTGGTCAAACATTGTACATTCTTTACTTCTGCTATTGAAATTGAAACAGTGCCCTTTACATCCCTAGTTACTACATTACATACATTTCTGTTGCTGAAAAAGACTTTTAATTTTAGTTGTCATGTAAATTTGAATAAATCCACATGCACATTCAAAAAATCACCATCCCCACGCAAAACCCCAAACCCTTACAGAGTAAGTTTTTCTCATTGTCATCCAGATCTCTATCAGATAAATTAAGCACCTTAACTCTACATCCGAAGGGTTGCTATTGGCCTCATTTATAACAATTCCTTCAATTACTTCCCCTGGTCTTTGGTTTTGTTATTTTGCCCTTTCGGACCGTCTGACCGGGTCCTCGGTTACTTCCCCGCCTAGGAACTTGCCCCCTCTCCTTGTCTTTTTAGCTGTTGCCCCTTTTTGGCTTGATTGCCACTTATTTTTAGTTTGGCCATTTCTTTTTTAAATGTCAAGGGGCCTACTTCTAAAGGGAGCCCACCCGGAATGTTGTTGGAGGAAAATAATGGTGACATCAGAGATGTTTTCTGTGCTACAATTTCAAGCAACAAATCTCCTTTCATGTAGTTCTTCCTATCCATGTAACTATTTAAACTAATTTATATGATTCCATATCCTGAGACAAATTCTCCAGTTGAACTTTGTTGATCCAAATTACCTTCTCAGTATCCCTGTATATTTCAAATCAAGGTTAACATCTGTTACAGCTGTTAGAAATGCCTGGACAACAATCTAAACTCGCTATGTGAAAATGTGACCCACAGCAAAAACAAACTCTGTTGTTTTATGTATCACTTTTCCCTAGCTCTTTTTTTCCTCCTGAATCTCTGTTTTGGTATGTAAACACAACTCACACAGACATTGATTGCCCCAAAGTCTTAGAATTGTTGAGCTCTCTTGAAGTCATGACAGATTGGTTTATTCCATTGGCTATGTTAGCCTATGCGAATGTTTGATTTTTACTACAAAGAAAGTGTTCCTGTGCTTTCTCATGAGCTTACCACTGTTTGGTTATGCAGATACTGATCAGTCACAGTTTCAAAGGCACGAGAATAGGCTAAATCCGAAATCGAGTAACTCATGCAAATAGCTTTCATCTGTGTTGTGACACATTTATTTTCTTGTACATAAAAACTGTGTATTTAAAACGCTTCATTAGAGTCCTGCAAAAAGTGTCACCTAAGTCTTTATGTTTCCTCAATGCGCTCACTAAACTCACATTTTCACAGAACCTTGCATTATTCACTTCACTCTCAGAAGGTGGTTGAATATTTTCTATCCAGCTGCTCTATAACCATCTTTTTTCAAACATGATGAGTGTCTGTCAGGCTGAGTAAAGGTCAGCCTGACAGACACTCTTCATATTCCGGTCAGGAAGCCAGACGCTGTACTTTTGCTAAATGAGCAGGTGCCTGAGCTGAACTTTGCCAGGCTGAAGATATCACAACCTTAGGTGTGACCTGCTCAGCGCAGCAAAGCGCTTGATGATCCTCCCCCTCATGATGAGGGGGGGGTGTCACTGATAGCCTCGGACCAGAGCACTTCAGTTTTGAAGCCTTAAAATGCCACGTCTCAAGTGTGTATCAGTGACGCTCCTCACAGAGTGGGGTGGGGTTAGCCGACTCAATTACCTCATCCCACTCTGTGACGAGTAAGGTATTGCGACGTCCTCTCATTGGCTTACCTTGAGGAGTTATAAGTCTCAAACATAAGGATCCACCCAGGTTTCCAATTCATGACCCGAGATCACCATTGCATCACGAAAATGTTACGTTTTTCAATGTTTGGTGCCTGCATACTTGTGTGTATGTATGAATGTATGTGTATTTGTGAGTGCTTGTTGTAAATGGGTATATATATGTGTGTGCGAAATCATGGGTGTGCGTGTTTACATATATGCATGTGTGTGGCCTCCTAACCCCCACTCAAATTACCAGACATCACTGTTTGTGAAACTACCTACCATCACATACTTATGAAAGCTCCTGTTCCACTTTTTCTAACTGATCTTCCTGGAGCCATCAATAAGACAAGTGGTTTGCTTTCCCCTTCCATTTGGTTAACAGTAGTATCCATTTAAATCAGGCTCAAACACCAAAATGAAATTTTCAATAAATGGAATGCATGTATAGTTTGTATAGCCAGTACAGGGAGCACAGACGGTGTAGTCAGAACATAGTTCAACAATGTTGTAGGCTAAGCTGAGAATAAATGTTTGACTAGAATGACACATTTATTTAACAGGGACTGTCTGTCCTTTTAAACACCACTCTCTTCCTTTTCTGCCCCTGTGATGTCTGCCTCGATGCTGTCACCAAACCGGTAAAGAAACAAATTATGGTGCGGCAACAAATTGTGGTGCGGCAAGTGAAGGCAAAGGGCATGCCTGTGCGCCACATGTACTTACAGGCACATTCCGGGGGTGCAACAGGTGTCTTTTGGAATTGCGATTCTCAAATTGCGATTTTCTCACAGAAAATCACAATTTGAGAATGTATCCCCATTTATTCCTAAGGGTCATTTGGCCCATAGGAATGAATGGGACACTCATTCCTTAATTGCGATTCGCAGTTTGCTAATCGCAAATAAGGAATGTTAGAGATTCACAAAAAATTCGCAAATTATAACCTACTTTCCATTTTGCTATTCTCAAATAGCGATTCCTTAAAAATCGCTATTTGAGAATCGCAAAATGGAAATTACCTACATATGCCCCTCGGGCATATGCTACTCGCTCCTGGGTACATATTCCCGATCCTCTCTAGGGCCAGATACACGCAGTGAAGGAAGTGTTATTGAATACGTCGAAATCAAGCATTACACATCACCTGCCAAACCGGCTGAAGGCAACTTTATCCAATATGTCGACGGTCAGTGCGGTTTTCCACCAGTCCCGCAGTATCTCCGTTCCTCTTTTGGAGTGCCCAAGGAAGGTCATGTACAAGTAAATAATAGCTTAGGTGCAACTCACGCCAGCCAGTACCACCTCCCATGCAACCCCTGAGGATGGTGCCTCACGCTCCGCGCCCCACATTCACGTCACACCTCAGAGAGCCGATTAACCTAGAAACTGCTCTGGTTTCACTCTATAATTGGACATCAGATCTTCAAAGGTGCACAGACCCTCGTCAAACTTCAGCGCAGCCCAGGTCCATAGCCCCACCTCTTCCCAGTCTTCCTTCTGGTACACCACTCTCAAAACTGCACATTACGGCATTGCCCATATGAGAAGATTGGGAACAATAACATTAGCTTTGCACTTTACACCTCCCCCACCTCACCTCTCCAAGTGTTTATAGCCACCTGCAGGAAGACACTGTCAGAAGCCCTGAGCAGTGTGGCATCCAGGAACCTGTGTAAGAGGGATTGTCCTCCTAAATCTCCCTCACCCCTGCATATTCTAGTTGTGGGGTATGGACAAACCATCGCATTGGCCATTGAAGCTGAGACTCTGCATAATATAGCTCTTAGTTGGGAGCCCCTAATCCGCCCTTGTCCAGAGGAATGCATAGTTCACTAAGGTCCACTCACTGTCCACAGCTACCCCATATTATGGTTGGCAATAAACCCCGAAGTTCCCTAAAGAATGCTTTCCGTATGATCATGGAATAGCAGTGAAAAATGTTCAACATCCTGGGTAGCACCAACAGTTTAGAAATAAATATCCAGCCTATCGGTGACAGTGGCAAGCCAGTCCAGATAAGAGTAAATGACATATGGAGTCCATGACCCTGCCCGGGTTTCCCTCTATTAGGGCGTCCTCACCATGATACTCCTGCACTCCCGCAAATTTAATGGTGTAAGACTAGGCCAATGTGCAGCAAGGCCTCCCTCCGGTTGGCCATCAGCGGTATCAGGGAAAACAGGAACAACTTGCCCCAGGTGATGCAGAGCCCTGACATTCTCTCAAGGTTGTCTAAAAATGACATTACTTCCAGCAGCACACCAGCATCCGCTTTCAGATAGACATGTGCATCATCCGTGTACAGTTATATGATCTGTGACTGGCCCAGTACCATGAGTTTCAATCTCTTATAGCCATTCCAGTTGCTCCATCAGCAGGGCAAATAATAAAGGAGATAAGGGGCATCCCTCCATTGTCCCCCTGGCAATCAGAAATGTGTCTAAAATTACTCCACCTCTCGATTCACACTCTTATAATGGGTATAGTATGAAACAACAACACCCATCTAAGGAATGAGATTCCAATCCCATTTACCGCATGACTACCATGAGGAATGGATCCAACAAGGTTTTGAACGTGTTTTCAATATCCAAAGATGTGACCCATCTGGCCTCCCCCATGCATCTCGCTCAGTCCATGTTGTGAAACCAATGTCTAAAGTTGAGGAACGTATTATTCACTGGTATGAAATCATTCTGATCTGAATGGATCAATATGCCAACCACCTCCACCAGGCAATTAGCCAAGACATGGCCAAGCACCTTATAACCTAGATTTAGAAGAGATAATGGATGGTAAGATGTCACATGTAATGGATTACAGCCTGGTTTTGGGAGTACCACTATCAATGCCTCAGTCATGGAGCTCAAAAGTGACCTAGCAGACACCACGTCCTTGTAAGCCTTCAACAGAGAAATTGCCAACTGGGCTGGGTAGTAGGAGTAAAATTCGATGGCGAAGCCATCTGTGCCTGACACCTTCCTGTGTGCTATCTGCACGATCACCGCCTTCATTTCCTCTAATGCTAATAGCCATCTTGTTCCTGTCTGTGTAGAGGGTTTATCATTGGGATTCTCATCCTCATATGATATGCCTAAAACAGGTTGGGCGCCTCCCCTAATGAAACTTCACCAGCCGCTCTGTCTGGAGGCAGATAGCTTCTACAGGGCAACTAGGGGACTCTGACCTCAGCAATAAGTGGCCTGCTTTGTCTCCCAATTTGTGTTGGCTCTGTAGGTAGGTTTTATAATCAAACTTCGATAATCTGCCCAAAAGTATCCCATATTCCTTTTGCACCTCTACCAACTCCACTCATTGGTTCAGGTACAACAAACATTCTGTTTCTAACTCCCCAATGCGGTCCTCCACAGTAAGTACATCCACTCTCTGGAAGCAGGGTAACAAGAGAAGACACACTAGCACCTCCTCCAGTATAGTGTCCTCCACTCAACCACTAATCCAGCATGTCAGGACTTGATTGCAGCCAGGTGTATCAACAGAGACAATCCCTATTTCAATAAGCAAAAAGGTTACAGCAGTATAGCAGTCATCACAGAAGATCTGCTGTAATCGGGGTGCCTTTGTGTTCCACAGTACTCCCTCCGGTATCTCACCTGGGAGTGATCCACACAATGAGGATGCCCCTGTGGCCAGTATGTTGGCATATTCAGGCGACCCAACTCTGTCTAGTTCAGCCACCACTTGCACCCTCTCATGTGCAACTTGCTCTCTTGATGGCCGGGTCCAGAGCCTCCAGGTAGATCAGTATCTGTTCTTTGCTTTCCTCCAGTCCACCTCATCTCAGATTGATCTGAGGGCAGATGCTCCACTCTAGTCTCTAGCCACTCCTAGGTATTTCTGTATTTCATCAACTTTTATTCGATTATAGATTTGTATAATCATGAAAAGTACATTTAAAAACGCAGAAATAGAACAAAGTAAAAAGGTCAATAGGCATTTGATCACATGGCTGATGTCACTATACTGAACAAAGAAATAGCGAAATGGGTTACTGTTTTTTAAAAAAGATACAAGGTTAGAAGGTGACTTTACGGCGAGTTGATATTACTATTTTTAAGAAAGTCGCTATCAATTTTGCTTCGTGCGGGGATTTCGGAGATTGTAAGTAGGAAAGAGCTAAGTATGATTGTCTGAGACCGCTTGAGCGGAGGAGGGGCAAAATCCATGTTTTCCTTGCTGGTCTATAGTATTTACAAAACAGGACGACATGTATCGTTGATTGTTCGGAAACTCCGTCACAGGGGCATCTCATCAAATTTCGGGACCAGTTCTTCATTTCAGGTAATGAGACCAAACGGAAAAAAAGATCGAACCGTAGTCTTGTGATTAGAAACTTTTCATAGTTCGAAAGGAAGTATGTTAGGTAAGGCTGTATGAGTTTCTCTGTCTGCAATGTGCGAGTTTTTTCATTCTGTATTTTAGTAATCTCGGCTTGATTGCGGAGTTCTCTTAGATGGCCCATACATAGATCCTTCAACTGTTTCTTTGAAATATCTTCTATTGAAGGTGGTTCTAGAAAGTAGTGCTCACAGTCAAGATCTAAGAAAAATTTGTGAATATAGTTAAGCCACGGTATTTTTCTCCAGTACGCTAGGCCAAGGCATTCGGTAATGAGAGAGCGTGTGATGTGACTTTCGGGGTTACACCATATACGATGCCAGAGTAGGAGAGGCTGGCTTCGTATGGTGTCAGTCACATATTCCATACCCAGCTCCCGATGAGAAGCTAGAATGGGGGAGCTTTGGGGGAGAGCTAGGATGTATTTGATAAAAGCATTCTCCGTAACCTGGAGTTGGTCGATACATCCATGACCCCAGATGCCTGCTCCATATGTGGCCACACTGTGGCATTTTGCATAGTATATTGTTAGCAGTTCCGCTGGAGCTGGTTTGCCTAGTTTCCTTGAGAAAGCACTTAGTGCTGATACTGCACGACGAAAGTTAAGGTTTCTGGCTTCAACTGCCTTATGCCAGGTCATTGTGTCTTCCACTAGGATGCCCAAGTATGGGTATACCGATGTTTTTTCTAATCTGCTGTTATTGATAAATATGGGCTTTGAGACTCCACGCCTTGGTCCAATGGTCATTGTAAAGGTTTTTTTAATATTTACTTTTAGACCCAGGGAGTCCATGAATGACACATATTTGTTCAGCTGCCGCTGGAGTTGGTTGGGTGTCCGTGCCAGGATGACAGAGTCGTCAGCATATAGGAGGATAGGTACCGGGCGGTGATCTATCTGCGGGAGGTCCTGGCTCCCTTCCAGCATGGCCTGTTCAAGCCTGTTTGTGTATAGGTTGAACAGGAAGGGGGCCAGTACACACCCTTGCCTTACTCCTCTTGATATTTTAAAGGGACGTGATAGTTCACCGCCAGTGCCGAAACGAACTCGGCCTTCCGCATTGGTGTATAACTCTCTCAGGAAGGCTAGTATGGAAGAGTCCACTCCAAGGTTTACCATAATCTGCCATAGCTTTGCATGCTGTACGCAATCGAATGCCGCACTCAGGTCTACATAGACCAGGTAGATGTTACTTCCTTTAGCGCGTGCGTACTTTCCAGCCAGAAGAATCAGGTTTAGGGCCTGTTCCACCGTTCCGAGCCCCTTCTGGAAGCCATATTGCAGGTCAGTGATGATGTTATTCTCCCGGGCCCAAGATTGTAATCGGTCCAGGAGTAGGCGACCTGCAATCTTGCCCGTGGAGTCCAGAAGGGAGATCGGTCGGTAGCACGCAGGGTCGTTGCGGTCCCCTTTCTTAAATATGGGCAATAGGGTGGATGTTGACCATGAGTGGAGGAGTCCAATTTCAGCGACTGCTGCCATTACCCGTGCTATTATTAGTGACCAATAATCAACATTATATAGGAACAAGTCCATAGGAACCCCATCTGGACCGGGGGCCTTGCCGGTTTTTGAGGCCTTGATTGCCTTTCTGACCTCGTTGAGAGTGAAACGTAACTTAATGGGATAGATGTTACTCTTGGCTTGTTCAGAGTCTTGGGCTTGAGTTGTTTGGGGAGGATCCACTGGTAATCCAAAGATTTTTGAAAAGTGGGAGACCCAGTCATCCTTGGTTATTGCCACATCAAGGTGATTTGAGTCGGTGATGTTATCCAAAAAGGGTGATCTTATGGTCTGCCAGAAAGCAGTGCTGTCTTTCCTTGATGCGCTGTCATGTAATTGAAGCCATAGATCTTGCTTTATCTGTTGCTTGCGGTTTTTCCGGGCGTTATTGTATGTTTTCCTCTGTTGTGAGATTATTTGAGTATCTCTCGGTTTCTGTCTTAGAGCTTCTTTGAGAGATGTAAGGGCCTTTCGACATTCAGTGTCGAACCATCTCGTGGTAGGAAGTCTTGACTTGTTTGTTGTGTTTTTAAATAGCTCATCCCTTATTGCTCTTTGGATGTTATTAAAGGAGGTGATGATTGATTCTGGGGATGACTCTGCAGACAGGCAGTCCGTTAACCATAGATGTGTTTTTTCGAGTACCCTTTGTGTTGTCTCTTCCGGGTCAATCTTTACCATTTAATAGCGTAGCCATTCATCTTCTTCATGGCCAGCGATTGTTGGTCGAGGGAGCTGGCCTTTGGTGAGAATGTTCCTACTTTCTTCATGAGGATTTCCACACTTAGAGGATAGTGGTCGCTAGTTGGGTTAGACCCTGTTTTGTAGTTTTTTAGTTGCCCTTTGTAGATGTTTGAAGCTAAGATGTAGTCAATGGTTGTCAGACAGCCTCGCCCATGAAAAGTGGGTAGAAAGTCCTGCACCGGATTGACTAGTTCGTTTGCAAAATCTAAGTCTAAAGTGAAGAGAATTTCATTTAGCTTGTTGCCACCCGGTGTATGTACAAAGTGAGGGATGGGGTTTCCAAGTTCATTTTGTAGCCCGCAGGTCCCATTTTTGTGATTTGGGCACAATGTTAGGTTGAAGTCACCTCCCCAGATGTAGTTAAATATTGAGTTGTGGTTTGTTTTTTGAAGCAAGGATAAATATGCCGCTATTTCATCTAAGTGTGAGCAGCATTCCAGAGTGCCATTGTTATTATAGTAATTTATGAATATATGTAAGTTTCTCTTTGATACCATTGGCTGCGTAACTTGAATGATTTGGAAGGTGTACGTTTCTTTTAGTAGTTTCACGGTAAGTGGAACTGTGTTAGAAAAATAGATCGTGAGTCCACCTTTTGGCCTTCCCATTGTGCTAGGTATTGCTTTGGTAAAGAATGTTTTATAGCCCGCTAAATGAAGTGGGGTTATACGCCAGATCTCTTGTAGACACAGAATTTGTTGACTCCTTGCTGTGTCAAGCCATAAAGGACACGTTATTTTTGCGGTTAGGCCTGCGACGTTCCAATAGGCAATGGCCAGGGTCATGGTTGGTGTTTCTTTCACGTTTGCGGATATTGTCGGGTTGTTAATATTGATTGCAGCTTGCTGGATGCATGATCCCAGGTTGTTATCAGCTTCTGCTGGAGAGATGCTAGACAGGAAGTTATTTGGGTGTACGAGTGGTACTTCAGAGGTATGGGGAGACTCTGGAAGTGCTATATGCTGCTTATCAGTTGCTAATTGTGGGGTGGTATCAGATTTATGATAGCTAAGTTTGTCAAGGAATGGTCAGTCGACCATTTCGAGACAATCGAAACGGTTTTGGGTTGGAAAGCCCTGCCATCCTTCATATGCTTGATAGGGTCTGTCCTGCCAATATGGCATTTGGCGTTCTATGGGCCTTTCTCTCGGTTCACCCCTAGCTATATAGTCATATGAATATTCCATCTGTTTCCATGGCGCTTGGTACCATGTCTCCTGGTTTCGCGAGTCTTTGGGGAGCTGGTGCCATGCCCAGGGTGGTGGATTACGATGTTGTTTCGCTGGGGGGTAGAAGAAAGAAAGATGTCGAGCATCGATCCCCCCTTTTTTGCCGAGCTGAGGCCAAGCGCAGATGTAGTCTACGGTTGAGGGATCTCTGCATGTTACAATGATGCAGTCACCGCGTATTGATTTTTTCGTTTTGCCTATTCAGGCTACCCTGCGGGCTGTGGTGATCCCTCCCGATAGGTGGGATTCAAGAGGTCTATTGATGCTTAGCCACTGCATGGCTTTGTTTTTAAGTGACCATGCAGTTTCTGGTGTATCATCAGTAAGCTCTGGTACTCCTGTGAGGACTATTGTGTAGGGAGTAGCTTCCGGGGGCAAATGGGCAGGACGTCTGGGTGGTGGGAGTTTTTTGGGTGTGTTTTTTGGAGTTTTTTGAGGGGGCGGAGGTTTCAATGGAAGAGGTTCGGACTTATTTTCTAAACAGGCTCTACTGGTGTCTATGTTTATCGTTGGGCCTGGAGTGTCTACCTTATCTGTGTCTGTGTTTGTTGTATGCTGTACTGTTTTGGCAGGTGGTTTCTCTTTCTGGGGTTGGAACGTTTTAGCTGTGGATTTGGGTAATGTAGTGTTTTGTTTTGGGTTTTTCCGTGCTAGAGACGTTGGATTTGTTTGATTGACGGTTTTCTGCATGTGTGCTTGATTCTGTTTTTTGGGTGGGTGTGAGGTGTTACGCTGCCCCTTTATTTCTATACGAGTGTTTGAATCTAGAAGGGTGGCCGAAATTATAGTTAGTTGGGCTTCGAGATTTCTGATGCTTAGCTGAATGGGCTTTAAATATTGATATAATAAATCTTTGGTTGTGGTAAGAACTTGCGAGGTGATTCTGCAAGTTTTACATTGATTTTCGATATGATCGTTAGAGATTGCCTTGTGTGGAAGGGTAGTTTCGGGGAGATGTAGTGTGCTGTGGGACATTGAGGAGTGTGGATGAGTTATTGTGTGTTCCTGGCACGGTACGCTAGGTATTTCTTCATTGTTTACTGGACGTATTTTTGGAATTGCTCCTTACCTATCGCCTTGCTGGGGCAGGTTTTCGATGAGTTGGGCGTCCCCCTGAGTATGACAACCGGCTAGATCAGGGGTTACTTCCAGGTCGTCAAATGTTATAGAAAGATCCGACTCAGAGTGCGTAACTGACAGGTCTACTACCGACGGAACAGTATTTGAGTCTGGTTCTGACAGAGTCACTGGGAGAGAGCTGTTTTGTGTATTAAGGTTGATTGGAGAGGTGGCATTTGCTATAGCGCCTAATGAAGAACGCTTCGCGTTTGCACTCATGAGATCTAGTGATACTCTCTTCTCCATCAGAGCTATACTTTGGTTTATTGTCTCATGGACCCGCGAGATGAATAGGTCGATAGGGCCTGTTACTTGTGCTACCTCCTGCGCGTGTTTGGATTTTGTCTTAGAGGTGCTTCTTGTTTTTGGTGGCATAATTGTTTATTACTGGGTCGATGTTGAAAAAGGGATGGCCCGGTCTGGTCTCTGTCGGGCACTAACGGGCAACAACGGGCCCGCCCTTGGCCCGGGCTTCGCCCGGGCTGCGACCCGCGCGCGTTTCGCGATGCGCGTTGTAGCCCTTGCTTTTTAGAGAGTCTGAGGAGAGGGCGGGGCACTGGGAGGGGGTGCGGCACCCTCGGGAAGGTCATTTGTGCAGATTGAAAGATGAATGCCTTGTCCGTCTCTGAGATAGTGAGTTTGGCTTTGAATAGCAAAGCTCACTTGAGCCCTAGTTGCTAGCTGAGTATTAGGAGGCCTTCTGCAATCCGCTGCATAGTCTGGGGAAATTGTGACTTCCTGGTTTTCCACTTGCCAGGGGCCTTTAGTTTTGGCAATTTGCATAATGTTATCCCTGTACCGGTAGTTGAACTAAAATGCCACAACAGGACACAGGGGTGCTCCAGCTGGACGAGGCCAGACTGGTAGTTGATGTGCTCAATTTACGAAGAAGAAAGTGGAAGTCTTGCTTCACAGGACCTTTTGTGCCAGCCATTGATCAATGTACAGGAATTTGCTCAGGCCCTCAATCCTCTCTGGTATTCCCACCACCCTGATGTTATTGTGGCATGATCGGCCTGTGATCTGTGCTTGCATTGCTCTCACAGTGGTCTGCAGATCTGCTATGGTGGGCTGATGTGTGATCACCTTTGCCTACAGTTTATTATGTTCTACCCGGCATGATGCCCTTGTCAATGATCAGTGTATGCAGCTACAGTTACAGTGATGTTTTCAAATCTTGCACTGCAGCAAGAAGCTCTGCGAATTTAGCATTGGTGTTCTGAAGGCTTTACTCAGCACTGACGAGCGACCCAGATTATGAAGTGCCTGTGCAGTTTAGAGATGGAGTTAGGTGGATATCTCCCACCTTGAGGCCCTTCTGTTTCTCCATCATAATGCTGCAATAGTCATTCAGGGTGCAGGTAGGGGACGGTCCCCAATCACCTCCTACTTCAGATTTGAGTGTACTCTCCTGCCTTATGACCTTCACTCGCTCTTCATTGCAAGGGGGATCTCGGGTCTCCAACTCATCCAAGGCAGGTTAGGGGTGACTTCCCTTATACCAGGAAGTTCACACTCCCAGTTTGGAGCCTCTTCGGTGTGACAGTGTTATGGGCCAGGTGGAGCATCCACCAGTACAGAACTCCACAAGAGTGGAGTAGTTGTAGTCTTTAGTCCAGGACCTGCACCGCTCCTCTATTGAACACAAGAGGTTTAAAAGGCCACCCGCAGCACCCCAGCGAAGGGGCAAATCCGTCTGATTGCCCCAGCAGGCTGCCAAAATGATCAGCGGCTCGGCATTCTGTCCAAGAGTATCAGCCAGTGAATGCTCAAGGTCTGTTCAGGTGTCTATTCAGGCCATGAGTGATTACCTGTCCCCCAGCATTGAATGGGTGGCGGCTGATCCCATACCATCCCCCAGCATCCAAAGTCGGTTTCGTCGATGTCTCCTCAGAGCCCGAGTTCCATTGCCAGCTTCTGTCACCTCAGCCCTGTCGTCTGCTGCTGGATGTCTGGTTTGCATTTTCTGTTCACATTCTTTGAGCTCTGTGGAGATCTAGGATCTCTCAGAATTGAGGGAGGGGGAGCGGGAAGCTCCTTTGTCCCAGCCACCGCCTTGACCAGAAAGGGCGCGCTACCTACACTGCAGCGCTTATAGAGATCGCGCTAATTAGGAAAGAATCTTTTTGGCAAAGAAGAAACTTTTTTAAAACACCCGTTTTGTAATTGATTTAATTGTGTTAACTTTTCCCCTGCTTTTAAATGAGCCAACTCCACTCACTTGCACAATAAAAACTGTTGAAAGCACCGCATTTTGTGGGTCCTTTTCCACCCCTCCTTTCACTGACGGCCATCTCAGGGGAAGTACGGGACGCTCGGCGGCGCCATCTTTGTTGCCGCGCTAGTGTCTGACTGACAGGTATTTAGGGCGGGCAAACCAAGGGCTCTGCCTTGACCAGAAAGGGCGCGCTACCTACACTGCAGCGCTTATAGAGATCGCGCTAATTAGGAAAGAATCATTTTGGCAAAGAAGAAACTTTTTTAAAACACCCGTTTTGTATTTGTTTTAATTGTGTTAACTTTTCCCCTGCTTTTAAATGAGCCAACTCCACTCACTTGCACAATAAAAACTGTTGAAAGCACCGCATTTTGCGGATCCTTTTCCACCCCTCCTTTCACTGACGGCCATCTCAGGGTAAGTACGGGACGCTCGGCGGCGCCATCTTTGTTGCTGCGCTAGTGTCTGACTGGAAGGTATTTAGGGCGGGCAAACCAAGGGCTCTGCCTTGACCAGAAAGGGCGCGCTACCTACACTGCAGCGCTTATAGAGATCGCGCTAATTAGGAAAGAATCGTTTTGGCAAAGAAGAAACTTTTTTAAAACACCCGTTTTGTATTTGTTTTAATTGTGTTAACTTTTCCCCTGCTTTTAAATGAGACAACTCCACTCACTTGCACAATAAAAACTGTTGAAAGCACCGCATTTTGCGGGTCCTTTTCCACCCCTCCTTTCACTGACGGCCATCTCAGGGGAAGTACGGGACGCTCGGCGGCGCCATCTTTGTTGCTGCGCTAGTGTCTGACTGACAGGTATTTAGGGCGGCCATGCTGACGCGCAACGTTCGCGTGCAGCGTGAGCACGCCGGAGTCACGGCAGAGTCCAGCCCGTCCGCGCACGGACGGGCGCAGGGGCCGGGACTCTTGCCAGCCGCCTACTCTATACGTCGGTAGACCTGCACCAACGACACACTGAAGGTACAGCACTAGACCCAGGTACTGTGAATACACTATCTGATCTGGGTATCCTAAGACCAACAATCAGTAAGTCCGCATCAAGGCTACCCCTCTTAAAATTGACCAGCTTAAACACCAGGTCATTGAAATGCCACAATCTTGAGATATTCTCCCTACTTCAGGAAGGGGAAATTGATGTTTTAACACTAACTGAGACCTGGCTGGGAGACAACTCACTGCCAGATATTATAGCTGCTGCCCCGAATTAATTCGATATTCTATGGCATAATCGAGCAGACAATGCCAGGGGGGGGGGAGTAGCAATTTTGTTAAAAAAATCTTTGACGGAATCTTGGCAGAAACGATAGACTTAGCTGATATGATTGCGGTAAAATTTATATTTGACAATCTATGTCTGGTGATTCTTACAGTCTATCGTCCACCCAACTCCACCCCTAACTTCAATGATCTATATCTGTCTGCCATATCTGACATCCGATCACGCTACAAAAATGTAGTAGTAACGGGAGACTTTAATCTACACTGGGACAGGTTAATAATAGAACCTGCGGCATGTCATTTAAAGCAGACTATGTCATCCTTAGGTTTTAGACAGTTAGTTGATGCACCCACACACATAAAAGGACATATCCTGGATCTCATTTGGACATTGGATCCTAAGGTAGCTCCCCCAATGGTTGTGCCCTACATTTGGTCTGACCATCATTTACTTTATTGTGACATTCCCATAAAGGCAAGACCGAAAATTGAACAAGGCACCTTGAGAACGACCCTCTCGGAACTCATTCATCCGATAGTTCCTAATAGCAATGTAGATCAGGAATACAGGGATTTAACACATAGCCTGACCAAAGCATTCGATCTGACTGCACCTGAAAAATCACAAAGAGTCAAGGGGGCGGGAAAGGGAGCACCATGGTTCACTCAAGCTATCAGGGATCATAAGAAGAAGCTTCGTAATGCCGAGAGAAATTGGAGAAAGAAAAAAGATGAAATAGCTCGAGAACAATATAGAAATCTATTCCATCTTTATAAAAAGCTCATCCTGGCAACCAAGGCTGCCTACTTTGAGAATCGGATTAGTCAAGCCGACAACGTCCAGAAGGAGACTTTTAAAATCCTAACGGAGCTAAGTAATAGACCCCAAAAAACTGAAATAACAATCCCCTGCAATACCTTTCAAACTTACTTCTTAGAAAAAGTAGATACCATCCTACAGAATATCAGAAAGGATGCTGGGCCAGGCCTCGCTGATCAAGCAATTGATCATTCTTTGAAGGATGTTGCCATCTCACATTTTCCTCAACTTGACCCTATGAGCCTGGAGCAAATTATGAGCAAAACCAAGTCCGGGTCCCTAGCTGATCCGTGCCCCCCTAGCGTATTTCGCCTAGCATGCCCCATTCTAGAGGAGCATGTCCTCTCGTTGCTAAACAAATCACTACTTACAGGGCAGCTACCTGATGGATTTAAAGAAGCTTGGGTAAAGCCTTTAATAAAGAAACCAGGAGCTGATCCCAAGTCCCTGAAAAACTACAGGCCCATCTCCCAGCTCCCGTTCCTGGCCAAAGTCCTTGAGCAACATGTGCTGAAGTCCCTGGCCTTGTTCTTGGAGTCACACCACCTTCTCCACGAGCTTCAGGCAGGATTCTGCGCACACCACAGCACCGAAATGGTGATGCTTTCGGTGCTGGATGAGTTGAGAGAGATGGCTGACAGTAAGAAACCGAGCGCCCTGATACTTTTAGATCTGTCGGCGGCGTTCGATACTGTCAGCCATACACTGCTCCTGGACAGGTTGTCCAGCTTTGGGATTCAGGGGTCAGCATTCTGTTGGCTGAAATCCTTCTTGACTGGGAGAACACAGAGGATTCAGCTAGGAGAGGAGATTTCAGAGGTTGGAAACTTAACATTCGGGGTACCTCAAGGCTCCGCCTTATCCCCTCTCCTATTTAACCTGTACCTTCAGCCATTAATCAACTCCCTGGCAAAGATGGGTTGTAGCATGTTTAATTACGCCAACGACACCCAATTGTTGCTGAGTATAGATAATACAGGACAAGCTCAGACCCAGGCACAAAATGTACTCAGAAATACCGTTAGGTGGGTGTCATTGAATCTTCTGAAAATAAACCCTGAGAAGACAGAAGTTTTAGTGGCCGCATCGACCTGCTCCCCATGGAGTGACTTGTACTGGCCCCAGGATCTGGGCCCTACTCCTAAACCAGCAGACAAAGTAAAAAGTTTGGGCATTAAGATAGATCGTGAGTTGTCAATGGCGAGCCAGATTGCCACCGTAGCCGGCACCTGTACGGGGTTGATTAGACAGCTACGCAAATTAGCCCCTCTTTTGTCTAGGGCCATGCTGCGTACGGTCGTATCCGCGACCATAATATCCAGGCTGGACTACGGAAATGCGCTGTACTTAGGCCTTCCAAAAATACTAACTAACAGACTGCAGGTGAATTTGAATGATGCGGCTCGTCTTATTTTCAGGCTACCGAGACGCTCACATGCCTCACCATTGCTAAAGAGCCTCCATTGGCTGCCTATAAGGCAGCGGTCTGAATTCAAGAGCCTCTGTATAACTCATAAAGCGATCTATGGACAAGCTCCGTCATACATAAAAAAACAACTGGAGCTGTATAAGCCAGAACGGTGTCTTAGGTCTTCCGATGCACAACTGCTTGTCTGTCCCTGTTATAGACTCGCTACAAAAGGTGGAAGATCCTTTTCGGTCTTGATCCCCAAAATATGGAACAAACTACCTGAGTCCCTCTGTAAAGAAGGAAACCTCCTTTGCTTCAGGAAGTCTCTGAAAACAATTCTGTTCAGAGAGGCTTTGAGTTTAGCCTAAGCACGCCCCCCTCTGGTCATCCTGCTGAGTAAGTTGTTGTGTCCTTTTGGTCAAAAGCGCCTTGAGACCTGCCGGTGAGTTGGCGCTATATAAACCGGAAATACAAATACAAAATACAAATACAAAGGGCCCCACTGACGAATTCCCATGTGCCAGAGGACCCATGCGGGCCGCAATTGTCTTGATAGTGTCCCCCCTGGACAGAAGGAGATGATGGACGGAGCACTGAAGCTTTTCAGACACTCACCCCCAGTCACAAGTCTGGATTGAATACATCATCGTTCTTTAGCTCACTTCGCCGCACAAGTTCAGACACAGCTATATGCAATGCAAATCAATCTTGACCCTGTGCCTCATGGGAACAGTCCAGCCTGAACTGCCAAGACAAGTCTTCCCTGGACCGGAAACAAGCATCCTGGGACCGGTTTTGGGTTAACTGCCCTCATCAGCCAGGCTAGCTTGAATTCAGTGGAAACATGAACAAAGGACCCATGTCTGGGCACAAAAAGCCAACTTAGGTTGAACAAAGTGAACACAAGGAGATGATGGATGGAGCACTAACACTTTTCAGACACTCATCCCCAGTCACAGCTCTGGGTTTAATCCATCATTGTTCTTTAGCTCACTTCACCGCCCCATATCAGACACAGCTATGTGCAAATCAGTCTTGACCCTGTGCCTCATGGGAACAGTCCAGCCCAAACTGCTGAGCCATGTCTTCCCTGGACCGGAAACAAGCATCCTGGGACCAGTTTCGGGCTAACATCCCTCATCAGCCAGGCTAACTTGAGTCCAGTAGCAAAGTTAGCACGGAACCCACGTCTGGGCATACCCTGCCAACTTAGGGCGAACAAAGGAAACAAAAGGAAATGATGGATGGAGCTCTGAAACTTTTCAGACACTCACCCCCAGTCACAAATCTTTGTTGAATCCATCATCATCCTGAGCTCACTTTGCCACCCCAGTTCAGACACAGGTATATGCAAATCAGTCTTGACCCTATGCCTCATAACTGCCAAGCCATGTCTTCCCTGGACCGAAACAAGCATCCTGGGACCGGTTTCGGGCTAACCGCCCACATCAGCCAGGCTAGCTTGAATCCAGTGGTAAAGTGAGCAAGGGACCCACATCTGGGCATACCCTGCCATCTTAGTGCAAACAAAGCAAAAAGAAGGAGATTATGGACGGAGCACTGAAACTTTTCAGACACTCACCCCCAGTCAGTTATCTGTGTTGAATCCAACATCGCTCTTTAGCTCACTTCGCCACCACAGTTCAGGCACAGCTATATGCAAATTAGTTTTGACCATGTACCTTATTGGAACAGTCCAGCTGAAGTGCCAAGCTTTGTCTTCCCTGGACCGGAAATAAGCATCCTGGGAACGGTTTCCGGCTAACAGACCTCATTAGCCAGGCTAGCTTGAATCCAGTGCAAGGGACCCACATCTGGGCATATTTTGCCAACTTATGGCAAACAAAGCAAACACAAGGAGATGATGGACGGAGTGCTGAAACTTTTCAGGCACTCACCAACCCGTCACAGATATGGGTTGAATCCATCATCGTTCTTTAGCCCTCTTAGCCACCCCAGTTGAGACAACCAACCAGCAATTCCACGCCTTTGCTTTCTTGTCTGATTTTCTCGTCTGCTCAGGTCTCTCAAGTTCCATAGACGGGGAGGAATAGTATCATCTGCCTTGGTCAGTACCTCATTAGTTCCGCTGCCATCTTCCTGCAGTCTAGAGTATCTGCTCAAGTCATAAATACAGCAATATTGGGCCCCAAGGCAAACAAGCTGTCCCACTCCTTCTGGCAGCCTGTCGGACCTCATTGTGGTCTCACTCTTCTCTGAGTTTACAAATGGGGAGAGGCAGTGTTACCCTCTTCTGTCGCAATCTCGGCGGGCCCCACCCTCATCCTCTTGCCGAATGGACAGCTTGTCCTGTAAGCTTATCTAGCCAGGGATAGAAAGCCATAGCAGCCATTGGTGACAACCATCTGGGCTTCACATGAACCTCGGCCTCTACAAGTCTCAAAATAAGGCAGACTCATCCACCCTTTCTGTGGTGACAACGGGTCCTATCTTGGGTTCCTGCAGTATTGGCCCTATTCCTGTATGGCCCTGCCACCACCTTCTGGAGTCGGGGAGCTGAACAACCACCTCCCAAGCCTGTGATGGGGCACAAACATGCTCGCACAAGACAGTGTCGCTCGCTGATATTTTAGGACACGGAGGGACATATTGTGGTCAGGGATGGTGTACAGCTCCCCACAGCCTCCCACTGACACTCTGGGCAACGGGGGATCCACCAGCCTGTTCCTCCTGCAGGGTGTGGGGAAATAAGTGCCAACATCTATAGGATCTTTGCTGCAACAGGACAGAGCTTGCAGTTAGGAGACCGCTCCTGCTGCCATCTTGGCCACACCCCAGGCCTAGTCCCTGCCATACATGGGGTACTACATCATAGTAAACAATACGGTATGAGCACAATGCTACACATCCCAGCACTCAGTTCACCCCAATGCATCATGGTAAATGCAGTGCATGATAACACTTACTTAGTGACAGTCATTAGGTTTTCACCCTTGTTGGTGTAGCCAGTGCTGTGTACCTCTAGACAGGTGTTGCAGGATATTTGTCTTTCTTCAGTAAAGAGCAATACCTTATTTTGGGAGTCCTGGAAATTCTGCCCAAAGTCTTCTCAGGTTAGACCTCTAACTGGGCGCATGTGCACAAGTCAGAGATCATCAGCTCAAGGGAGCCTTTATAAATAAAAAAGAGTGATTTGCTACTGTCATTCTAGTACACTGGGATATTCACCATTCAGAGCTATTGTATTTCAAACTGTTGGATATTTGAATTTCATAATAGTTATTAGCTGATCTCCTGACGGTGCCGGCACAACATTCTGCCCTTATATTTTACCCAGAGAGACCCCTGGAAGCTGTATAATTAAGTGATTGGTTGGCATAATATTATACTAATGGAGCTTGCATTGGTGTAAAACAATCTTTCCCATGAACACACTGTCGTCTTCACCTTCAATTGCAAATTTAAGTGAAGCCATTTCGTTTGAAGGATAACCATTCGTTTCGAAAATCACTTTAACAATTTGGTGCTAACTTTTTATTTTGGCACTGATGACCCTTTTGAGAATCAGTTAACAGGGTTAAAACGTTGACAAATGATACTGGCGGACTGTTATTTTAGAAATATAATGCAAAATACCACATTCTGTAGTAGAGTGTTATTAGGAATTTTACATCTTAATCAACAGTTGGCCTTTGCATATACTTCTGTATATATAGCACTTGGGCACTTTAACTCACTTATTCATTTTCACTACACCGTTCACTTACTCTGGAGCATCTATCTATCTATCTATCTATCTATCTATCTATCTATCTATCTATCTATCTATCTATCTATCTATCTATCTATCTATCTATCTATCTATCTATCTATCTATCTATCTATCTATCTATCTATCTTAATGAGCAAATTTTTACTATAAGGGGTTGAGGCATTCATAAGGCGGCTGTCTCTCTGTTCCTAGCTCCATGGCACAACTAACAGTCACAGATCGTATCGTCTGCATAATACTCTACCTTTCCACAATTGCTGTGTATATTTCATTTTGTCCTTTCTACCAGCTTATTGTAAAAGTACTCTGATATCCTGCGGGATCTTGTTCCCGCTATATATATAAAAATGTATAAATAAATAAATAAAACAAAATAAAATAAAATAAAATAAATAAATAAATTCCACAAGAAATCCTAATGCATCTCACACAAAGTCGGAGACATGACCATATCACTGCTTTAAAAGCATTTGAGTAACCTTGAGTTACCTCAACCAGAATAAGTGCTTGAAGACAATCAGACTGTAACACGCTTTGACTCAGCTTTGTTTACTTCCGATAATCATCAGTAAGCCAAGGAGCAGATCAGGGCATTCCAGTTTGCGACTATTGCAAAGTGAGCAAAAAGGTTATTTGCCTCTTGTAATCTTTATACTAACAACTGATGCACTGTATTGTACAGTGGACAAAGCAGGGAGAAATGGTGATTTACAATTGCGGAATAGCTCAATGTTTGGCTAAAGTAGTAGCTAGGTGATTTTCTCTTCAATGACTTCCACTATTATGACCAATATAACATACAGTGAAGTTCTCTTTGCCATTCTTTTCTCAGGTCTTCTTGAGTCATCAAGTGGTTAAAAAGTTTGGTAATATAATGTTTTGCCCTGTTCCATTTTTCAATGTCTCTCATTATTGTCCGCGAACATCTTTTTACTGTTTATGACATTTGAAAGCTCTTCTAATTAAAATTGAATAATATTAGTAGCATTTAAAAAAGATAAACTTTCAATAATAGTCACTGTATTATTTCCCAACAAAAATATATATCACAATGAAATCAGATTTAAGTAAGCGTGTTCAAGATATAATTTAAATGATTTTGAGAAAGGTATTGCTATCTATTACAATTACAGGTGTAGTTTACGTCAATAAAAAGTAAAGTGAAGCAAAATGATAAAATGCACTAAAAACTGAAGTTTAACAGAAGGTAAGGTTGACATTTAGTTGCATTTGGTGTGCGAGTTATGGTTTGCACAGCTGTTGTGTGAGTAAATGATTGTACTGCTCACCGTAACTCTAGATTATTTTAAGGTCCAGGAAAGGGTAGACATTCCTTGGTGATGATTGAAGTAAAGTGCAAGAAGGCATTCTAGATATTGAGCCATTGCATGAAGTTTTCAAATGATTGTTCAGTGCCTTCTCCATGCCCAGATGCATTGTGTCCATGGGCTCTCTACGTCAAAGATGTACTTTTGTTCAACTGCAGAGACATACAGACCCGCTAGGCTAGGCGCGACAGTGCTGCCCATAGATGTCCCATGAGTCTGTAGGTAGTATGTCCCCTTATACTCAAAAAAGTTCTTAGTGAGTGTTATTTCAGCCAGGTGTATTATGAAGGGTCTGGGAATGCAGTACTGCCAATCCTGGTTAAACAGTATCTCCTCCACTACCCCTGGTCTCCCTTTGAGGGATATTGGTGTGCAGGGATTCAATATCCAAGTCCACCAGGTTTTTCTCTGCAGAGTTGAAATCCATATCTTTTAGTAAAGTCAGGACATTGGTAGTGTCTTTAAGGTATGCTACTCTACTTTGGACCAGAGGTTTAAAGAAAAAAAATCACAAAATTGTGAAAAATCACAAAATTGTGACAAAAGTTACAATATGGATCTAATGCCTGTGACGATAGGTCTCCCGGGAGGAGGGCTCCTTGCTTTGTGCACCTTGGGGAGTGTGTAAAAATAAGGTGCAATTGGATGGTTTTTTTTGCAGGAAATTAGCCTCCTGCTCTGAGATCCAGTCATTGTTGATCACCTCTTCCACCATGGTAGTACTTTTCCTTCTCAATTCCGGAGTTGGGTCTCTTGAAAGGATCCTGTAGTTTCTCTTGTCACCAAGCAGTCTTAAGCATTCCTGGTCGTGTGCGGTCCTCTTTGAATCACAATGGCTCCTCCCTTGTCGGCAGGTTTTATGATCAAGTCTTGATTGTTTTTAAGTTGGTCTAGAGCCTCTTTCTCCTCTCTAGTGAGGTTCCTGAAGGATTGAGTGTGCCATCTGGCCAGTTCTTCGACCTCATGAATGACTGCCCTTTAAAAGGCGATGACTTCAAGAGGGAGAACGGAACTACAAGGAGTAAAATTCGATTTAGGGCGGAAGTTTGTATCTCCTCTGCTCTCTATTTTTTCTGGGCGCCCTTCATAAAAGACTTTAAGACTTACTGCTTTGAAAAATTCTGACAATTCTTTTCACAGTCTGAAGCTGTCTAAAGTATTTGTGGGAACAAACCCCAATCCCTTGTTTTCTTGGGGGTGCAGTGAGTGTGGTGTCTGTAAGGTTCATTACTAGGTTGCATCTCTGCTGGTCCCGAGTGAGGGGTCCCATGCCATGCTCCTCATCACCCTCTGGTTGAGGTCTTCCCATTGGACCCCTAATATCCCTCTTTGCTTTCCCCTACTTGGACCCCAGCCTCTCCCTAAAAAAGGAGCGGATGTCTGTGGATAATAGGGGTTGTGCGGTCCTTACGTAGGTGGAAAAGGATGAAACAGGGGAGGCCAACCAAAGGCTTCGCCTGGGTGGTTTTGATACATGGGGTTATAGTTAGGTCCGGGGCCCTGGTACTGTACCCTGCATCCCCCCTACTCCTAGGTCTGTCCTCGTAATCACTTCCATTGCTGCTAGACCTCATGGAGTCTGCACTCCTTCTCCCTGCTTGTTGTCCCTTCTTTGTCCCCTCCATCTTTTTCTCTATGTATTCATTTGTTGTGTATGGGTATATTTTTTCTTTGGAGCATTTTTTCAGATCCTTCTGCAATTTGGTAATCTTAGATTGCATTGGATGATCTTTGTATTCTCCAACTTCCTTATTTGTCTCCTCTAGCTTTCTTTTGTAAATAGCCAGGACTATGCTTGCTTTTAATCCCTGCTCATTTGTTTGTATCTGAATGAGCAGAGTGTCAGTTAACCTCTTGGCTGTAGTTATGATTAACACTAACCAATCCCTCGTGCACTTCCTTGTGATCAGTTCCCAATCTTTTCTGAACGTGGAGTCTTCCAGGAAGATTAGTGGGTCATTTGTTAATATTAGGCCCAACGTGGCAACATTTGCCCTCAGATATTCTGTTAGGATGGCCCAATGCTAAATGGCTTTCACATGTGTCTTCCTAAATTCCACCAGGGTATCCCATCCTTCGCCTGGGGTCAGGACCTGAATGATAGTAGTTTCCCCCAACAAGGATGGGCCAGCATGGATTTCTAAGACTGCTTCTTCATCAAAGGCCAGTCCCTGCTGTAGGAACATGATTACCTGTAGGTTTTTTTCAAAAAACGTTTGGCAACAATGCCTATCTTTCTGCTCACGTGAGCCAAAGAGTACTGGTGAGCTATGCACCCCTACAGCCAATGATCCTCAACATCTAGTCACAAGTTGTCATGAGTGATGTTACTGACCATGTCATTAGTGATGTAATATGTGAGGTCATAAGCAGTGAATGGCGGGCGGCACTTATTTTTAGCTCAGCTAATTATAACTGCTCAATTTCTTTGGTTTTGTACAAGTGGAATGTCAGCCTAACTATTACATCCCTGTAACCTTAATTTGTTTCTCAGTTTGTTTAGTATCACAATTGTGTAAATGTATATGCAAGCACATTATCCTTTAATTTCTGTATGTAAACAGTCCTGTAGTTTTTGTTTGTTTCCTTGTAACTTGCAATAGGGTGGTTACATGAAAAAGTTCCAAAACAAAATTCAACCTTGAGATAGCCGTAGAGTCTTTGGAGTCCAAGTCAAAGCCCTTTGTAAAATCTCCTAGAGCTTGATATAAATTTCACATTATGACTTGTAGGGTTCCTCCAATGTAAAGGTCTACACGTTTCAGCATTTATATCTTCAAGGCCTCCTCAGAACGAGACTTCTTCTGCTGCTCCTCAGATCCAGGGTTCCGAAGTGGATGTCACAAGATACTATAATCTTGGCCTTCTATTAAGATACTGGGTAGGAATATCTTTTGGGGATGCCCTAACCAATGGGGAAGACATTTGTGGGATAGCCCTACCAACGTTGGCCATGTTAAAAATTGGGGAAATCTTTGCCTGCACTAAACTTGGGCCAGGTGTGTGTTTGTGAGGGGGGATACAATGGTAATTCTATTGTCCTCCCACATCTAACACAAAATTCCAGTTTAAAGCAGCCACTGTACCCCAATAAATCCAAGACAGAAGTCTGGTCGAGCAAAACAAGGTTCATCCGCAACCAGATAGTAGATACACAAGAATTGTCTTGCCATTCTGCGCCATCCTTTCATATGCACCCAGAATGTTATAAGTAAAACCCAGAAACAGTTGTCTGTTATGGCAAAGCAGGACCCTTCAGCAACCAGATAGTGGATACCCAAGAATTATCTTGGCATCCTTTCCTCTGTCTTTCAGATGTGCCTCAAATTGTTATATATAATCTAGAAGTCATGCAATGTAGGATTTAATACACCAGCAGAAATTGCCACTATAATGTCAAAAAGGGTGCTCATTGCCCTCACCTGGCATATTCTGGCAGATGCAGAGGAATATTCTCTGCCCATTCTGGTTATACTGATATTTGTTCTTGGAAGTAATATGACCACTTTTTCACACCTCTTCAATTGCTAATCAGTGTTCGGCAGAAGTTTGAGAGTAAACACAAATTACACTTCAGGAACTTCAGGCAGGGTAAAAAGTAACTTTGTAAAAATCATTTTCCTAAATATTTATTAGAAATATGCTTTCTTCATTTCATTGCATTTTAATTACTATTGAAAATAGCATTTTCTTTGTTTTTCTATATAGTTCGAACCCAAGATTGATTACTAGGATTTATTATCTGTATCTGATTTTATACATAAAACTGCTAGGTGTCCCACAAATTGCTTTCTGGTGCTATTCACTATAAGGACATGCTAAAATTACATACCTGTATGTCCTACTTTTAAATACCTTGCACTTCATTTGGTGATTAAAATACTTACATAGGGATATAAAGACTAATTAAATATACCAAGTAGAAGTATGCCAATTTGACCATGATTAAAGGGGCCCAGGCACTTTCTATATGGTGAGCAGTAGGGGTGGGCGAAACTCTTGGAATTTCATTCCATGGAATTCCATGAATTACATAACACACTGCAACCCAAAGTGCACATAAGCAAGAACGCACAACCATTTGAGTTGATTTTACTGCCACACATGAGAAAAACTACTCGAGAAGCAGCCCTCTGACAGCAACCGCTCCGTGACCGCTTTAGAAAACCATGCTTGAAGGCTTCTTATTGACTGGAAAATGTGCTATCTCGCTTGCTGTATCCTTGCTTTGTTCCCCATGTCATCCCATTCCTTCAGTGGAACAAAAATGTTGCCATGCATTCATTAGCGAATTTGGCCAGAACTCCACATTTAAAAGAGTGATGTGGACTTGCCAAAGTCCTTCAATTCTACAAGGGATAAAGAATACGGTCTGCTAAAATATTGGGTCCAGCAAAAGGCAAGCAATCCTGAGTGACTAAGCAGAAAGGGAGGATTTCATAGAATTATGAATTCATAAATTTGCGAATTAAGAGGCAACTGGTATTAGATTAAATCTTAAGGGTAAACTGCAGCCTTAGCACACCTGGTACCAATGGTAGAACCCCATCTGTAGTCCACATTCTTCCATTTAAAAATGCAGACTATTTTGCAGGTAATGAGGATTTTTTCTTTTTTTAAATATATTTTTTATTCCACAGTTTGAGCAAGTTGATAACAAAAGGAAACAGACAAATGGAAACAGATAACAAATCATATAGTCCAAAATTAACACAATTAATGCTTACAACTCCTAGGTATATCACATCTCTAAGTGTTCATTAATTGCGCCCCAAATCAACATGCCAAGTCTATGGTTTTTTACCCCTTTTATAGCATTGAGACTCCATTCTAATTCATACAAATTACATAATTTTGCTCGCCAAAATTCGAATAATGGAGGTTCTGATTGTAACCAAGCTGATGCTATACACAAATGCACTGCAGTCATTGCTACAAATAACAGATGCCTGTATTTATATAAAGATGTTCCATTACCCACAATTTGCCCTACACCTAGTAACATAAGTGCTGGGGAAATCTTAACGGTAGAATGAGTTATCACAGTAAGAATTTTTTGTATACTGGTCAGAAATTGATGCAATTTGATACAGCTAAAAAATGTATGCAAGCTATCAGCGCTATCACTACCACATCCAAAGCATTTACCATCATATTGAGTGCCCCATTTAATCATACGATCTGGGGTTTAGTATAACCTAAATAAGGTTTTAAAAAATTGAGCCTTTAAATCAAAATAGCATACTCTATCGACAAATCCGGTTCCCCCAGCTGAGTCTGCCAATATATGTTATGTTTCCGTAAATCATCTGGTCTATAATCCATCAATATTTTATACAGGGCACCAATTTTTTTCCGAGAGCGGATTGCCTCCACTAGGGGATTAGAGATTGGTTGAATATGTTTCCGATGTTAAAAAATCGCGAACTTGAAGGTATTTAAAAAATGAAGTATTGGTCAGTTGATATTTCAGTACCAGATTTTCATATGTTGATATAAGCCCTTTTGGTTCAAACAAATCCCCAATTTGTGTTATACCCCTGTACGACCAGCCTCTGCCTACCCGATCCCAAAATATAGAAGGGAGTATTTTGTCAGCGTTAAAGGGTATAAAGTATGTACATTTCCCTAGATTTATCATTCTGGATACCTTCCTCCAGATTTTAAATTCTGAGTCCAGAACTTTAAATCTAGTTCTTTTATAATAATTGCCTTTGAGTTTGCGGAATAGACACCTCCTAGCTTGATTCCCTAGAAGTAAATGGAATATAGAAGGTGCTTCTGCCACTTCCTCTATCTGCTCCCCCGTTAATAGCAGTTGCATTCTTTGCAAAAAACATACATAAAAATACAACAAAAAATCGGGGATAGCCCGCCCTCCCCTTTCAACAGGAAGTGTCATCGATCTCATCGCTCGACCCGATTTCCGCCGGAGCCCAAAGAAATCTCATACATAAAGATTGCAGTTGTTACAGGTACCTTAAGGAAATCTCAAGGGGATGGTTTTAAATAAATATAATGCTATTGATAAAATACTCATCTTGATGATATTGCCTCTTCCGAATATTGTAGACGTCCCCATCTGTCTAAGGATTATTTTATATGTTGTAGTGTGATCAGCCAATTGACATCTACTATATCTTTCATAGATGTCTTTATTTTGATGCCCAAATATATTACTTCCGAGACAACTCTGGGGTCAGTGATTATTATGTTATCCGTGCATGAAACTTGAGTTTTTGAGGAGTTTAATTTGTATCCTGAGACTAGTCCGAATTCATAGGCCAGCAGCTCAATCTCGACTAAAGCCTCCACCGGATTCACTGTCGTCACCGCAATATCATCCGCATATGCGAATACTGAATGCCAGATATTTTGCACGTTAAATGGTTTAATATGTGGGCTGTCAGATTATCTATCTAGAAAAGGATTTATAAATAGAGCAAAGAGCAGCGGGGAGCAGGGGCATCCCTGCCTAGTCCCTCTTGTGATTTTAATAATTTCCGATTTCATACACATAGCAGCTGTTCTTGCATTAGGGGCAGAGTATAGCATCTGAATTGCTGTTAAAAAAAATTCTCTGAACCCTGTTCTATGCATAACCTCCCATAAATAATGCCACTCTACTCGATCAAACGCTTTCTCAGCATCTAGTAAAATCAGTCCTAATTCCCGTTTTTCTGCTTGAGCAATATCAAATAAAGTGATAACTTTATTTATGTGTGTGACAGTTACTCTATTAGGAATAAATCCATGTTGATTTAATGACACTAACGGAGTGATAATTTTAGAAATACGATTGGCTAAAAGTTTAGAGTATAGTTTACTATCACAATTGAGTAGAGAATTCGGGCGGAATGAACCAGGCAACTATGGGGCTTGCCCTTTTTAAGAAAAACAACGATGGTGGCATCATCCCATGATTTCGGTGCATTACCTAGTTGCGCTGCTCTGAAAGTTTCAAGCAATATATATTTTAATGGACCAAAAAAGAGTTTATAGACTTCTCCTGGAATAAAATCGGGACCTGGAGCCTTCCCATTCGCCAAGCTTTTTATGGTAAGTTCTAATTCTTCCATGGTAAAGGGGCTGTCCAACCATTCCTTATCACTTGCGTTTAATTGCTTAATACTCCCCAGATCTAGTGATAAGTATGCTCCATCTTTCTGCTGCATGTATAACTCTGTGTAGAATTGGTGAAAAATATCTAGTATTTTCTCTGGTTCATGATGTAAATTTCCATTCTGATCTTTTAAGTTGATAATAAGTCTTGAAGTTTCCTGCATCCTTTTTCTTAATCTCCCAATTGCCTCCCCATACTCATGAGATTGTCTTTTATGTACCAAATACTTTTTGGCGATTAAAGGAGGCACAGCTACAAAAGAGCAGCAGACCTAATCTTTTGTAGTCTGTTGTGACTGCTATTTTGTAGCCGGACCCATGGCAACAGAGAGCTCAGCAATATATTTCAGACCATATTCTGCATTTGCTAGGGAAAGGGGTCATCTGTAGAGGGGAGATGGTAGAACTGGAGCAGTGCACTAAACGTTTCATCACTTCTCAAGACCTGGCTATTCGGGTAGTAGCTGCACCCCGCTGCCTCCTCTGCACCCTAAGACCCTCACGGGTGAGTAGTGCGCTCTCCAAAAAGTCTGATTGATTGATTGATCACTTGGGAGTCTTTAGTCATCCCCTATGCAAGAAGAAGCTGCATTTCATCGCCAAATGTGATGCAGCACGTGCAATGAAATTATATCTTTATATCTTCTAACATCGTAAAAAAAGGGAAAAACACATCACAAGTTAAGAAAATAGGTTCATATTTGCAAATATTGTGCATCGACAAACAGTTTCCTTTCAATCCCAGTATATGACCTAATACGGTGTTTGCTTTCATTTCTGCCTCTTATCCAAACACGTTAATTAAAAGTAATACTGAAGCAGGAAAATCAATGTTTACTTTTTCATTCAGTCATATGTACCTGGGGCGATATAATCTTGCTACTTTCTTGCTAGTGCTGTGAAAATAATAGCAATACCTTTAAAGGGCAGTGTTTGGAAAATGCTAAATAGCTGACAAAGATGGATAGCAAACCACCATCTTTTCTGTATGTATGAATAACGTGCATATTCAGTGGGATATGTACAGGGAAGTGGCGGAGCATGCCGTTAGCCTTCTTGGCTTAACTCAGCGCTTTGCAACTTCTGAAAAGAAAGGCTGCAGCATATTTACAAGAATGTGGTGCAGCCTTGTTCTTTCCCCCTGCTATAGTGTTAAGTTTCGCAGCTTAGAGCCAACGCAGGCACCCTTGCACCATAGTGCAACATTGTCAGTGTGCAGGGGAGGATTGTTTATGTGTAGGAAGGTGTCCCTTCCTGCACTTAGACAATCCTAAAATGTCATTCTATCACTTTTATGTGTGCAGGTTCGTGCAGCACACATGATAGTGACAAACTAGCATTTTTTTAATGGTGTGTTTATGTACAGGAAAATACACCTACCTGTACATAAACAAACCATGTAATTTTGCTTTTTCCATATGTGCTGCACAAGGCAGGGCACAGGGAAAATGCAAACATGAGGAGAAATAATGCTTTAATCCTAGTTTTGCCAATTTAAGACCAGGATTTACCTGGTCTTAATTTTGGAGGTACCTCCTATGTACTGCACCCTTGTACATAGGGGACAGCATAAATATGAATGGGTGTTGCGGTGGGACGCCCACCGCAACACCTACTGCCCACCCCTTTCACGCTAACCATAGTGTGAAAGGGGTGCCTTATGTACAAGGTAGGGTTAAGCCATGTTAAGTGGATTAACGCTGCATTGTACATAAGACGCAGCCCCTATCGTCAACATAACGTCAGCAAAAGTGACGTTGTGCTGGCGATAGGGGCTTGTACATATGCCCCTCAGAGTTTTAACAGGCAAAATTAGCAATGTGGCTCAGACCAGAAAGTGTATTTATCCCTACAATGCACAACAGATTGTGTCCATATAAAGACAAAGAATGACATGCCAGCTATTTTACGAACATAAGGGCAGATTTTCAAGAAAGTGCTGCAGCGCAGCAACACAAGCCCGTTGGCTGCGCCACGCTGCAGCACTTTCATAGCACAGGAATGTGACATATTTGCAATAAGCTGTTGCAATCCTGTGCTCTCCCCTGCACTGGAGCACATATAGCTGCCATGCGCCAGTGCAGGCACCCTTGCACCATGGTGCAAGGATACCTGCGCCATGGGGAGATTGTTTTTGTGCAGGAAGGGGTGCATTCCTGCAAAAAAACAACCACTACAGGCATTTTCCTCTTTCATTGTGTGCTGTAGAAAGCAGCATGCATTGAAAGAGGAAAAAAATCAGGGATAAATTAAAACATTTCTTATCATTGTGCCTTGCTCTGCCACCCCTATGGTGGCGTAGGTGGCGTAGCATTCAGACACATGTCCAGGTTTAAGATTCCTCTTCAATCTGGAAATGTGTCTGGTTCCATGGGTGTTGCGTGGGAACACCCACAGCAACACCCATGGTGTGCCCCTTTTATGCAAAGTGTTCCATATAAAGGGGTCGTATTTACAAAGACAAGAAAAGTCACACAGGGTGGCTTATCCTGTCCTTGTAAATATGGGGCAGTGTAATGCGCCGCCGTTTCGTCACAAAAAGTGACACACTGGTGGTGCAAGGGGGATGTAAATCTGCCCCATATTCTTTAAGGGAAGGTCTATATTGTATGATCTAATTGTTCTATGTAAAATGCAGCTTCTCCTTGAGCCAACGGCCTTGTGGAAACAAACACCTAAAATAAAATAGGCAGTCATAAATTAGATGCAATGCAATACATTTATTAAAGGATTCTAACAGAAATGTTTCACGTCAGAGGCGAACTTCCATTCTAGGGTCGTCTGTATGTATGCTGTACACAGAACACTGTTATCGCTATTAGAACATGACAGTCTTTGCACTGCTCAAATTGGCTCTAAGGACCCCCGCGGTTCCCTTTAAGCTCGCCATCCTGCCATGAAGAGTCTCAATTAGATGCCTGAGGGTGTAGGAACAGGGCTTAGAAAACACAAATTGGTCTTCTTTCAACTACAGGTCAAAGGAAAGAGGCATTTGGGAATAACAAAAAATACACAGTGATTCATCGTCTTCCTCCTGGGTTTTTGTTAAAGGTGAGCAGCCATTACGTTTGATTTTAGATATCTTTCTATAGAAATGTGTTTTACTCTGCCGCATTGGTTCTCTCTATCCCTGAACAAGAAACAGTGAGGAATGAACCAAAAAATGCAGTCACTATTGCAATTCATTACGACAACCTAGTTTATCTGCTTTTTTGTGAAGCATGTCTTGTTGGACTTGACTTTAGCTGACTGCCAAGTCAAATGGCATCAATCTCAAAAGCAGACACAGAGAGTGGCGTTGGATGAGGCATCTTCAGTAATTGTTTCCTTGCTATTGTTTGAAAAAACAAATCATTCACATTTTGAGTCAGGTCAAGGAATATGTAAGTCTTAACGTTAGCTATTGGCTTTTAGGTGTATAACTGCACAAGCCTTCTTCCTATTACAATGCATGGACGATGAAGCGAAGTGTCCATGGCAAAGAACACACATTTGTTATCCTAAGGGCAGATTTACGTTACCTGGAGCATCCCTGCAAATTAGCAGGGATGCGCCACGAAATGTGCGAACCGCATTGCCATCGTTGCGCCACTACGGATGTGCTGTATTTACAATGCGGTGCACCATGGCGCAAGGATAGGCAAATGCATGTCGCATCTGCCAGCGTAAGGTTGGCGCAGTGCTGGAGATGTGTCACTGGCGTGATGCAACTCCAGCACGTTGCCAACCTGGCCTATCTTCCACATAGTGCGTCACACCTTACGCCTGTTTCAAGCAGGCGCAAGGTTTTGACGCAGCGGGGTCGGAAAAATGACTCAGTGAAATCTTGTAGATTTCACTCAGGTACTTTCCAAGGCGTTCCTGCGCTGTAACGCCAACCCTGCGCCGGTACGCCCACATGAAACCTGACTCAGGCTTCATGTGGGGCAGGGCTTTACTACGTGACGCATCTCCCTAGATGCGTCACGTTGTAAATCCCCTGCAGCATAGAACTAGCTTTACGCCGCCGCTGGGTCACAGAAGTGACGCAGTGGCGGACCAAAAGTGTCTCACGGGGCTTGTAAATCTTCCCCTAAGATTTTCCACTCCCTCTTGATGCTACACCAATGGCGATTTTGCAACTAAAATGTTTGTGAATCATAAATGTAATTTGTGTTCTTAAAGAAGTTCCCATGCTCATGTTAAGGATGTGCCAAAGAAGATTTTGCTCCTTAGTGTGATTTTTCACCTGACTACGATGTTGCTCCTGTATTTGATCCCACACTGTTGCTTAGTTTACAGCACGCATGTGCTTTTGGCCTTAAATGTGGTTCTACACTTCTGCTGGCTTTACATTAATTGCGATTTTCCACATGCTGTGTTTGTGCACATTAACGTGATGTTTTACATCTACATGATTTTTTCCACCCTTAAGTGTCTCCATGTTCCTTAGATGTTGCTCCAAGGGCTCATGATGCTGCACTTACATATGTTTCTCTGCCTAAATGTGTTTTCTACTAATGTGATTTGTGTTCTCAGAGTTCTTTCTAAGCTTCTGCTTGGGTTTACACGGTCATGTCACATGTCATCTAAATTATAGTTTGCTCATAAATGTGATACTACAATGCTGCTTTCCTTGCACCAAGAGTGATTTCTCTCTATAAATGTTATTTTGTACATCAATGTGATTTGTGCTCCTCCAAATTTTTCCTACTCATGCAGTTGTTGCAACCAGTGTGATTTTTCATCTTAGTATACTGTCAACCTAATGTGAAGCTATGCTAATGCAAAACGTTTACACTTAGTGCAACATCTTAATACCGCATTGTGTCCGTGTATAGAGTGAAGTTGCACTTAAATGTGATACCATACTTCTATTGACTAGGTCTGGGTGTGATTTGAAGTACAACAATGTAATTGTGTCATTTTTCGTAAAGAAATGTATACATGATTACAGAGGTTATGCTGTTGTGTCATGTCATGCAACGATACTCCTGCTCGGCTGGAAATTGTAAAGTGAGATGCACAGAAATAATTTATTTGGCACGAGTGGCATCTTCCCAATGCAAGCAGCAGTTCCTTTAAAATGGGTGGTCAACAAACATTTTGAGTTAATTCTGCACCTGAGGGGACCGTTGTGTTGAGTGCAAAACTACCAAATGCAAACAGCAGTTCTAAGGTGAGCGACCAGAAAATCAAATCAAAATTGAATTTTTACCTGAACGGGTCCATTATAGTAATTTTTTACCACAAAATACATTTTTTCTCTTTCAAACAGGAGAAGAAAAAGTGCCATAAAGGCTGGGACGCTACCGTACTTAGACTAGCATCTTCCTTTTTCTTGTCTCAAAGATGCCCCCCTCTGCTTTGTTCAGCCCCTTGGTCATTTGGTATTTGGATTTTGGCAGAAAAGTATAATTCTCCTTTTATCTGCAATCTCTGCTGCATCCACACACTTGGAGTTTTTACTTTTCGGGAAAATCTAGTAAATTCAGTATATTACTTAGGAGAAAGTTTGTTGTTTGAGGGAGGGAAGGCATCGCTATTTCCGTACCTTTCTTTTCTTTCTGATTGATTGTGAATTGATAGCCTGGAATTAGCATTAGGCGTCCATATGGGAATACGTTTTTTAAGAGAAAATGGTAGCATAGTTTGTGAAAGTGGAGGCTTGGGTTTTAAACACATTGTCTACATTTCCTTTAGCTTTTTTGGTCAATTTTGCATACATGTATTAATCATGTTTCTGTGTTGGGGCCTAATCCACCCTGCAGTTGGCACCAGATGTATTTTTAATATATGTTTCACTTACTTACTGCTACAGTGTTACATGTTTTTTAATAATTTTAGGAGCTTTTGGACAGCCTTGTATTAAATACAAAAGGTAGGTTATGTTTTGTTTGCAAGTGTCTGTTCATGACTAGTGTTGGGGTGCTCATGTAGGCAAACATCTTTTTTGTTGTTATCTACATCTTTCTCCATGTGCTTTTCCATCATGTTTTGGTGAGTTTGAGTGTGCGTGACATCGTTTAGTTTTACTTTATTTCTGCAACTTTAAAAAATATTTTGGAGGGGCAATTCATGTTGCCTTTGGCTGTTTATGGTTGGAGAATTTTAAACTTTATAACATTTTCTTTTCTGACATTTCTGTTTTATTGTGGTGACACAATCCCTTGTATGGGCCCAGACACATTTTTGAAAAAATAATAATTATCTGTACAATCCTTTCCCTGCAATGCTGAACGATTTCTATATTGAGGGAAGATCCTCCAGGCAGCATGAGGCAATCATGTTGTTTGTTCTCCATGACTCCGCGCTTGCTGGCCATGCAGCCATGGCTATTTTGTGAAGTCATGTATGTGTGAGTTGGTCAGTTTATTTTGTTCTCTTTGCTTCCTTCTTTGCTGGCCATGCATGACCAGCATTTTGCATAGAGAGTGTGTGTGCAATGGCCATATTGTCTTTGTTTTCTATGCTTGCTTCTTCACTGATCTCTTAGTAGACAAGCTCTCTGCCAATGTGAGAAATTGGGTAGTTGGTTGAGTAGGGTGGAGACCCTGCTCCATCAACAGCTGCAATCCCTGTCACGGTAAACACTAAAGTCACTAAATTAACCTGTGCTTAAACCTTTGGTAAGTTGGCACAAAATCAGTCAGGCTTTACCTAGAGGCAATGAGTAAAGCATTTAGGAGCAGACAAACAGTAATAAAGTAAAAATACAGCACAAGAAAAATCCCACACCAATTTAGATAAAAACAGTAAGTTTTAATAAATTATATGACCCTTTGTTAGACCCGGGATCCCTGGTTGGCTGAGGTAGGTAGCTTAGGCCAAATAGGGACCCCCATTCCCACATCAGGGAAAGGAAGGACACCTTCTGAGTTAACCCCCGCTCACCCCCTTGGTAGCTTGGCATGAGCAGTCAGGTTTATATTCTAGGCAAATGTGTGAAGTATTTGCAACTATGCTCACAGCAACCCAATGATGACACCACAGATGGACTCCAAACGAGTTTTAAAATAACAAGTATATATTTTATATAAAAAATATATATGATAAAACCGCACAATATAAATCCAACATATGAGTATGCATAATATTCCTCCTGGCTGGCTGTTAGGCCAGCCAGCCCTTGTAAGTTCTAGTGATATCCATGAGCACTTCTAAACATTCCACTGTAGTCCTAATGCAATGTTATGCAGTTCGTAATGCTAGAATCAGGCACTTAGCAATGTAAAAGTAATGCAATGCGCAATGCAACAATCAAGCATTGTGCAATGGAAAAATAGTGCAATGCGTAACTCAACAATTAGGCACTTTGCAATGAAGAAATAAGGCAATGCATAACGCAACAACCAGGTACTTAGTTATGCAGAAATAATGCAATGCGTAATACTCTAATCGGGTAGTTTGTTATGCAGGAATAATGCAATGCGTAATATGCAAATCAGGTACTTTGTTATGCAGAAATAATGCAATGCATCAAATGACAATCAGGTAGTTCGTTAGGCAGAAATAATGCCATGTGTAATACACTAATCAGGTAGTTTGTTATGCAGATATGACGAAATGTGTAAAACGACAATCAGGTACTCCGTTATGCAGAAATAAAGTAATATGTAATACACTCCTGCGCCGATCACTGTGCCTTAGGCGGTCTCTCTGACACACATGGTGACTCGCAGTTAGCCTCTGTCAATAGGCCCCCCTAACACTGGTATGGTGTAACCCAAAGTGCAGCTCCGCACTCCTGCCCTGGTACTGCCCCTCCCATGGCCAGTACCGGCCGCGATATGAGCCAAAGCAGAGGCAGGTGCTACCGGAATGAAAGAGAGGCAGAGAGTGTCTCCCTCTGAGCCAGCACCCCGCCCCAGGCATAGAAATACGTTACCTGGTTGGTGCGACCTCACTCTCCTCTCCTCTCCCAGCGACTTGGGCCTCCGATGCAATCTTGGTGAATTGGCAACAGCGGGCTTGGGCTGGCGGCTCTACTCCTCCGGGGCTGCCTGTCTGGGCCGCTACTGCTATGAAGATCTCAGGCTGCCGTAGGGCACACGCACACAGCGTCGTTGAGAGTCCTTTGAGCTTCGAGGGCACGACCACAGGCACTCCTCACGAAGGTCTTAGGCTGCATGAAGAACACACACACAGCATCGCTGAGAATCACTTTAACTCCGGGTACACGATAGCAAGGCAATCCCCACGAAGGGCTCAGGCTGCACCAGGCACACGCACACAGCGTCAATGAGACTCACTTGGATTCCGGGTGTGCACATTAACAAGATAATCTTCAGAAAGGTCTCAGGCTGCACCACACACAGGCACACACTGTCGCTGAGACTCACTTGGATTCCGGTGCACACAATAACAAGATGATCCTCACGAAGGGATCAGGCTGCAAAAAGCACAAGCACACAGCATCCCTAAGCCTCGCTTTGACTCCAGATGCCCACGATCAATGGGCACTCCTTACGAGGGTCCCAGGCTGCAAAAAGCACACGCACACAGCGTCGCTGAGACTCTCCTGGAAAATGTTGCTTTCCTGTGCTTCCACAATGGGGAACCAGCTCACCTCAGGCCCTTGGATAAGTTACTTCAGGACACAGCACAGCAAAGTCCTTTCAAGCAGGGGGACACAGCACACAGCAAAGTCCCTTTAGCCTTTCCTTGGTTAAAGAGCAAACTGTAGGCCAACCCCACAAAACACAGCAAGGGCCAGTCCTTTACTTCAGTCTCTTCAGTTGTTTCTTCCTTGGCAAAGCTTCCTATTGACCACGAAGTACCTCCAGTCTTGTTCAATCTTGATCAAGCCATTATCCAAAGTTCAGGGTCTTCAGCTCTCATAGTTCTACCCCTCAATGGTTTTGAAGTCTTTGTGTTCAGGGGGCACTGACCCCTGTTCAAACCAGTTTTGGTGCCTCCCTGTCAGTGAAACCATCTTCCTTTGGTTAGTGGGGACCTGGATTCCCAATCACTTCTCAGGAGATAGGTCAATTGTTTTATGGCAGCAACCCAGGCCTCTTCACCTCTAGGGGCTACTCCTCCCCTACACTCCAGATGAAGGTCAGCCTGTTGCTGTCTAACCTCCTTCCCTCGGTCAAGACATTCCCCAGATCCTATCGCTTTCAAATCCAGAAAGTCAATCCACAACCAGGCAGAGAGACACAGAAATGTTCGAGCACAAAAACATAGCCATTTCCTGAAGAGTGGCTTATAAACACATAATGCAAAAACCACCTTAATAGAAAGATGTGTAATTACATTGTGAGCTCAGGAAAACTAAACTTTACCTCTCCATCTTAAGCCTTTGGGAAGATAGGCTGGAAAACATATTACACAGCCTCCCCATTCTGTCCTATGGGCAAGATGGCCTTTCGACAGTGAAAAACAAATTGAAGATTATTTCGCTGTCAGGACATGGTACACACCTTAGTACACCTCCTACCTTTCACATGCACTGCACCCTGCCCAGGTAGTACCTTGGGGGTAGCATAGGGGTCTCTCATGTGCATAGAAAGGGAAGGTTAAGGTCTGGCAAGTGGGAACAACATGGCAGTTTAACAAAAGGTGCACAGGCACTGCAATGGCAGGCCTGAGTTTCCTCTTTAAGGCATTTGGCGTGGGTGGCACAAGTAGTGCTGGAGGCCCACTAGTAGCATTTACATTACCAGCCCTGCTACACATAGTGCACTTTACTAGGGATTTTACTAGTAAGGCAAACATACCAATCTTGGACAACCAATTACCATTATACTTTATACAGGGAGAACTTGCACTTTGACACTGATCAGAAGTGGCAAAGTACCCAAAGCATCTAAGTTGGCAACACCATGTCGGAAAAAGTTCTGGAGGGGAAAGAAAAAAGTTTAGGGAAATTTAGCTAAAATGGTCCTACAAACTTAAATAACAAAAATTGAATTGATAGAACCGGAGTTATAAACTGTTAAAGTATTTTAATTTTAAGGTGATTACTAGCATCTTAAAGATCTAAGCACCAACCGTAGAATCTAGTCGCGCAAGACCGGGCAAAAGTCAAACATTTTGGCTGACCGCCATGGAGCACAAGTCAGATACAAATATCTGATTGGGCTCAGCCTGTAATTACCTTTGGACTTATAAATTTCATGAAAATGTATCTGAGAATGTAAATTTAAGCAGGGCAAGGCAGCAGGCAGTGTCCAATGAGGAGTCGTCGTCATCAGAATGCTGCTAGATGAGTAGCAGTGAAAATATCTACGTTCAGACTTACTCCCTTTTTTGGAAGTTGAAAATCTCCAGCAGGATGAAGCTGAAGGCTATAGCAGATGTGGGCTCCATGACACTCGATGCGACTTCTGCAAAGAGCTGTTGAGTAGGATTTGCTGCTGCAGGGAATAACTTAGTGGGAGCTGCTGCAAAGTCAAGCTGCTCGGTCACACACCTTGGCAGATCAACGAGCAGGTAGGTCCTGGTCTCCTCTTGGTTCTCAGAACACGTTTGAGCCAAAAAAAGTTCTAGGTCTCAAGTCTTGGATTTTGGATTTCTGGGCTCCTTTAGCAACACGTCCAAGGGTCATGGGAGGGCAGCACTTGTAGGGTCAAGATTCACTAGGGTCAGGCCTTTTCTGTTTCCTGTGGCTCTGATCAGGAGGCCAGTCAACCAGTCTTTGGAGACACTTTGGATGTCCTGGGTTCAAGACAGCAGGGCAGGCATCTGAGGGTTCAAGGCAGGATTCAGTCAGCATACCATTCCTTCCATGTGCAGCAAAAAGGCTTCTGAAGTACACAGCAGGCCACAGCAATAGACAGTCCTCTGATACTCTTTCCGTGAGTCTGAAAAGTGAATTGAAGATTGGGTCTGAGGGTCCAATACTCCTTGAGGTATGAGAAATGTCTAGGAATTCCCTATGAAGTGCTTGGAATTTCCTGCCTCCCATGCCCAGGCTCCAGCCTGGCTGCAGGCTCAATGAGCCAGTTTTAACCACATGGCTGCTGCAGGGATTTTTGCCCTGTGCTGCAGATTCTGCATTCCCATTGTTCATGACGAGCTCAGCTCGTCATCAGCACAGCTCCACTGTTCCTCATGACGAGCTGAGCTCGTCATGAGCATGGAAAGGGTTAAGTCATTTGTGTGACGGCAGGGCATAGCCTACTGACTTGTAAGTGGGGCTGTGTCTAGCTCTGTCCCCATCCTGCCAGTGATAACTCATCCAGGCACACCAGGTCCCTCTATTGTTTGGCTGTCTGGGAGGAATAGACAAAGGGGCATATTATCAAGAAAGGGCGTTACATTATTGCCGCTTTTATCGGCAGGAAACTGCTGATAAAGCGGCGATAATGGTATTGACTGGCTGTCCTGTTTTTCCTCTTTTGGCCTTGTTTTTAATGGCCTGTCAGTCAGGCCCACTGCATTTAGTGGCTGTTTGTTTTCTGCCTTTCACAGCACTGGTGATGAAGCATAATGTAAATCCTTTCTGTGACAACCTGGAAGAGGTGTTGCAATTTCTTGTGATTATCTCACTGTTGCTATTAGCTGATTGATACAGAGATGCTCTCTGCTTCACCTCATGCATCAATCACCAGTGTTTTTAGGAGCATTTCAAACCCCTGCTTCTCTTCTGCTGTTTCTGCTGCTGGTTGCTGCTACCCACGCAGAGTGTAAAACAAGTCTTCAGATATCCACACACCTTCCATTGTGTTGCTGCCACTAGACATTGAGTAGGTTGTAGGGCTAACATATTATTATTATTGATCTCTATTGGTCGGGTTTAGTTTACATTAGAGGAAACATTATTTATAGGAACATCATAACATGAAGGCCTTAGACCCCTAGCCTCTCATCCTCCTTCCAAGGCACGAGAGGACATGTGATACCCTGGCATCACTCCCAGGCCAACAGAGCAGGTACATGTCTCAGGAATCAGTACAGGTCATCCCAAATTCTACTCAAGCACAAAGCAGCAACCCTCTTTCCTAGGCATTATCCCACCAGAACATACAACACAGACAGGGGAAGAGAGGTATTTCTCACCCAAATATTTGTAGCTAAAATGATTGCCACTTTGATGTCTGTTAATGTCTCTTTTAATGTCTACCACATGGAATGTTGTAGCTACTTTGATGAACACGCTCCATTGCATTCGTTGCCACTAGCAGTTTCCCTTTCTGGATTATGGCCACTGCATCCTTCTGCATAACAGACTCTCGTGAAGTATGATGGGAGAGCATTATCCCCCACCAGGCACAGAGCGCTAAAATGTTCATAAATCATAAGTGTACTTGCTCCACCCTTCCAACCCCTGGAGGAAACCACAATACCATCGCTAGAGTCTGAAGGGAGGTCTTGTTTGCTGGCCAGAGATGCATCAATTTTTCCATTGCCCTCCCGTTCCAAGTCACTCTTTTAATTTCGAATTCACACATGTTTTACTTACTGGAACCTCAAATGCTCTCTATGGAATTGGTACCCATAACACACTCAAATCTCACCCTCTAAATGTTCAGTGCACCAAAAAAAAAGGTTATGACGTGTTCTTCAACATATCACGCTTTTTCCATGGCACAGACATTCTTCTGAATACCCAGGCATATTTTGGACTGAGCAAAACAGAACAAGTAGTGGAATTTGAATCAAAAAGACTTAAACTGGGGCATGTTTTTCGAGTCGTCCCTAAATCTAGACTTCTAAACCTGGAAAAATGAGGATCCACTCATTTGATCGTGATTTTGAGATGTGTTAGGAGACACCCATGCTGCAAAAATGTTAATATTGTCTTTCAGCCCTTGCCTTCCTACTTATGCCGTCCTGTCTCGTCTGCTGTATTGCCTGGATCTTCTCAAATGTGTTTCTTCGCCTGTTACTTCTCACCTGTGTCTTCGTGCCTGTGTGTTCTCATCTCTGTCTTCCTACCTGTGTCTTTTGATTTGTACCACCTTCTTAATTGTTCCTTCTCGTGTTTGCAACTCCTTCTGCTCTAAACCTTTCATGCTTTCAAACAAATGTACAATGAAATACCCTACCACACCACAATCCACCACACAAGGTCACATGCCAGACCACAGTCTACCATCCCATCACATAACGTTGCATAAAATTACATAACATAGCCTATAATACAATATCACTTACAACCTAACATTCGTGACATCTAACCCGCGCCATACCATTACACACCTAAACATTCCAAACTACACCATTGCATACCATATATTCCACACCATGATATAAAAGTTGCATTTCACTTTATAACGTATAACAAGTGCATATGGCAAACATAAACCCCCAAAACATTTTAAGCGTGAAGAAGCACTTTCACTTATAAATAAGGCCGCAATTTCGTTTTGAAAATGTTTCTTTTCGCATGTATTCATATGTATACCTGTGCGGATATAACGTTGTATAATATTGCGCATATACACTTAAACTTAGTTTGTGCAAGTCCAGCCTATGGATTAGTGAATCAAATAGAGCATGCTTGTATAAAGCATTCCTGTGATTGCATACTTCTTCACGTTTACCAACATCAATATATTGAATGTGCAAATCAGATGTTGTAAGCAATGACGTGAATGGAAGGGGCCTCTTTTCTCAATTCGTCACAAAAAAAAACAGTCTGGCAAAAGGTCATGGGGTTGCAGTTAGTGAAACTGTGCACACGATTACCACAAGATAATTGCTTAGCCCTAATTTGCAAAAAAACTATTGTGAATGATCGATGTTGAGTACCATGCTGCACACCACTCATTAGTTTATAGATATATGGATTTTAGGAAGTGCAACCTTTCTTGATCATAAATGGAAACATGGCTTGCTTGAAACCTTCATATATTAAGTGAAGAAATAATGCGGTGTCTGCCTCCTGTGTATTTCTTTACTGCTGTGTGATGTACTTGAAAAGGGTCAAAGTACGCTTAAAATTCTTTGCTAGACTGCACTTTGTGTGAAAACAGTTCAATCCCTTCAGATGTTCTGCATTAAAATTGAATTACGGTTTAACTCAACACAATTAGATCTAACAAGGTGCACACGGAGCCCACTGGGAACGGCTCATAACCAAATTTTATGGCCTCGGCTAGTTGACCTTACAATCAATGGCGGTGACCTTTGCTTTGAAAGGGAGTGCAAAATGGATGTTAACATCATGTATGCCTCTTTACTGGAAAACGAATGAGAGATAGGATTCAATAATTGGCAGAACAACTGCAACATCGCCTGAAATAGAAATAATTTATAAATCTAATATCGCCAGCACTGCGGGGGTTTTAGGAGATGGAACAGCGCTCTGAGATATTTGTTAAATATTTGAGTCCAGCGGTGCAGAAAGCGCGGTCTTTTCTGCTTATCAGAAACTATTTTGTGGACAACTGCTGAGTTTCACAAAAAAAAGTCATAAAAAACATTAATTCATTGCGGCTATAAATCAACAAGTAAGGATAACCATTGTTCTCAAGACCATAGGTGCCATTTGCAAATTCGTTTCATCTGTCTGTGTAGATCTAGCGAGACAACAGAAACACATTTGATATTTTAGATGAAGGAAGGAAGTAATTTGTATTTTTCTTAAAATAAACTTAACCACAGGGTGAAGATGGTTTCAATAGAAGAAGCACAGTCACTTCACTGTTCAGACACATTTTTCACCTTGCCCTGATACAAGGTTTAATATTTGGACTTAGATCATGATTAAGCCACTGGGGGGTGGCCTACCGTCCAGGCTTAATATACAAGATCACCGTCAGCCCGGCTGTAATCGCTATGTCTTCAGAGCTGCCCCTGCAGCTGCGGCCCCTCTGAAAGGCACTCACAATTTGGAGGCTTATTTACAATCCCCTTGCGCCGCCAGTGCCTCACTTTTAACATGGGAAAAGTTACCTAAGGGCGGCGCAAGGGGCTTGTATATAAGCCCCTTGGTTTGGAGCCCTTAACTCAGTGCGACACACCACAAATTTTTGTTTTTCAGAAACAAACTTCAAAAGCGCAAGGTTGTTTCAGAAAAACAAAAAATGATGCCACCCATAAACTCAGTTTTCTCCCATAGTTTGAGGGACATTATCTATTTTCTGTTGATGACTAACAAGTTTTACCTGGCAGTGACGAACAGAAAATACAATGTAGGGTATTATTCATGGTGGGCTTGATATCCTTGGCATGGAATTCCCCTAAACCTTTGCCTCACTCCTACTGTTTTGCCAAAATTGTTTTTATTGACATTAGGACTCTGTGCACTGTACTACTGATAAACAGTTCTAAACTGCTTATGCTCCCTCCTTTAACGCCTTAACCGCAGCGTTTTTTCCGACGTGGTGCGGGCGTTCTATTGAGTGTGCAGGGCTCCTTCGGCCATCGGCCGACGCCAGCACCGGCAAGGTAGCGTTGGCCGACGGGAGCACGGAACGGGTTAAACATGGTAAAATTGGCTTATACTTAATTAGAACATTTACTTTACTTGTAAAACCCTAGTAGTTGGTGCTACCTGTACCCAAGGCCTGTATAAAAAATACTTCTAGTGGGTCTGCAGCACTCATTGTGCCACCTACTACAGGCGCCCTGTGAAATATGTCTCAGGCCTGTAGAGCAGTTTTAAGCTACCCATTCTGAACTGGCAAATTAAACTTTTGCCAGATCTAAACCTTCCTTTTCAATTCCTATAAGTCACCTCTAAAACAGGCACTAAAGGCTCATGGGGCAGGGTGCACTGTACATAAAGAGTAAAAAATATTCACGTAAGTTAAGAGTCACTGAAATCATGGAATTCTGCAGGCACTGCTTTGTTCACATAATGCAGGATTTGTCGCATATATCATAGAGTCCATCTGCTGCATAATCTGCAGGTTTTACCAAAAATATGTTTCTAGCTAAAACAGATCAACATTTACTAAACACATGGCAATATGTGTTCTCATACATTGGAAGACATTTCGCAAAGGTTAACTGGGCACCTTTCAGTTCAATAATTCTGTATTTGGCTATTAAACTGGTACTAATGAGGTGAAATCTTCACCCAGAAAGCATTACCATGTGTACATATTACAAACTAATGAAGTAAAATTATGGAAAAAGGTGCCACATATGCTGCATACTTTGTCTTTTCTCACCACATAATTTAATCCACCCTGCATTCTAATTTGGTAGGCCCCTGCTGCCTAATTCCAATGCCAATTTTAAGTTTTTACCATTTCTTAACTTTTCTTTTTATTACTCATATTTCACCCCTAAAGTAGGCCCCAAGGGCTCGTAGGGCATGGTGCTTTCTTTTTAAAAAGTTGGACTTGTGTACTTAAGCTTTACATGTCCTGGTAGTGAAAACTCCTAAAGTGGTTTTTCACTGTTGACTTGAAAGGCCCATCGCTCCTATTGACTAACACTGGGTTACCTTATTACGTTTCATAAGAGCTAACCTTCGATTGGGAGCAGGAAGAGATATATGCTGTTTATACTCAAATGAATAGTGACTTACAAATAATTCACTTGAATGATGAAGTTAGATTTTCAGTCAAAATTCTGAAAATGCCACTTGCAGAAAGTTGTGTGTGTTGTGGCAGCTAATGATGGACAGAATGCTGAATGAATCAAACATTCACCCCCAGTCAAGTGATCTGGGTTCAATCCATTGTTCTTTTGCTCCACCCCAGTTTGGACCCATCTATATGCAAATCAGTCTTGACCCTGCTCCTCAAAGGAACAGTCCAGTCTGAACTGCCAAGACGGGTCCTCCCTGGACCAGAACCATGCATTCTGGGACCTGTTTCAGGGAAACACCCCTCAAATTAAGATAACAAGTGACCACCAATTGATGGACACAAAGTACTACCAGTGTACATATTAAAAAATAAAGATACATTTAATAAGAGGTAATTTTGGATTGGGGACAGGAAGAGATATATGCTGTTTACACGCAAATGAATTGTAACTTAACCCTTTCCATGCTCATGACGAGCTCAGCTAGTCATGATGCATGGTTGAGCTGTGCTGATGACGAGCTGAGCTCGTCATGATCAATGGACCTGACGATAAGTCAGCATAGGAGGGGAAAACACCTAGCAGCCAAGGTGTTAAAATGTCTTTAATGATGAAGTTGGATTTTAAGTCACAATTCTGAAATTACCACTTTTAGAAAGTTGGTATTTTCTTTCCCAGCCATTTGTGACTTTCTGCCAGTGTTCTGAGTGACATGACTGTCCATTGCTCTGCTTTTGGGCTTTGTATATTGCTCCCCCACTGTAACTCGAAGGGAGTTTGTGGGCTGGATGAGCCGTCAAGGAAGGATGACTGGGGAGGGGCTTTACCCAGACCCACGTAAACACTGGCATATTGAAACTTGAGGGGGCCACCCTGCAAGGTATGTGTAGGGCCCCCCTCTGGACTAAATCGGGAGCTCTTCGGCTTGAGTACTGTGCCGTGGGGGCCCCCTGGAGACTGTTAGACCCCCGCATCAGTGGGGCTGTGGTAGCCTGTGTCACACCACTGCTTTAAAAGACTTTGCCACCTGAACACACAAAGGAATCTGATACCAGGGTTGCCCTGCATTTTTTCAAATCCAGACAGTTTGAAGCCTTGACAGGTTTTCCAGAACCAAGTGTGAGGGTAGGAGTCTCCCCACACAAAGGCTGGCACCAGCTATAAACATTTGGACTCCAGAGCCACTCATCAGAATACTCCTGGAGCTTTGGAAGTTACAGAAGATGGACTGTCTTCCTACTCAACGGACCGTCTTGCTGCCTGAGAAGGAAGACTAAACCTGCTTTGCTTCCTTCCGCCTAACCAGAGTGACTCCAAGGGTCAGTTGGTGGGACACTTTTGAGAGCTAGAAGGACACACCAGGTATTAAAGGCTTCCCTGCAATGGCCCAACTGACCTTCTGCCAGTGGACCTCTCTGAGCCTGCAGCTGGACCTCCCTGAGATCAATGCGGTCGGCCTGAAATTGTGACTTTAGCCCAGTCTAGCACGACGAGATGACCATAAGTGACACTTTGTGGTTTTAGGTGCTATTTTCACCAACAACTTTGAAACTGGATATCTCTATTCATATTAATTGGTTTTGTGTCATTCTGGCATCACTGTAATTATGAAATATTTCTCTATTGTTCTAAACTGGTTTGAGATTGGTCTTGTGTTGTGTTTTCACTTTATTACTGTTTGAGAACTGCATACATACTTTACGCTCTGCCTCAAAGGAAAGCCTGACTGCTTTGTGTCAAGCTACCAGAGGGTGAAGCACAGGTTAATTTTGTGACTTTTTGTCTTCAACCCAGACAATTATTGTTTTATTTCTTCTGAGTAGAGCTACCACCCCAATCACCTAAGTGCCCAATATCTTACAATCCGTTCTAAAAAGGTCAGGCTATTGAAGTATGCTTTCTGAAGAGGAATTATTGTGGGAAAACAGCCAGTTAGACTGCCTCAAAATAGAGGACCAAGGGGTTAGTGGATAGGGCACTCGGTCATGTTTATGAAGGAGTACTCCTCCCGCCACACTCTAATTGAAGCCCATAGTCACTTTTTTGGAAGCAGGGCAAGGCTGGAAGCTGTGGCGAGATAGGGCTCCACAAGCTACGTAACTTCACTGTAATATCCCTTTAAACCAATTTGTAACATAGAAAAATGCTCCAAGGAGAACAACTTGTTTTGTTTTCCCTAAGCACCTTCTCTTGGTCCGTTGGAGGTGAAAACAATTACTTAGTACCAAATGCTGGAAATGTTCCTCTAGGGCAGTCGTGCAGCCCTTATCTCCTCAGGGCAAACCTTTGGACACCAGGTCTCTTTCCATCTAGGTCTTCTGCATGGTCATGTCCTCTGTGCATAATTGGGCCCTTTTGCAATCAGGAGGACTTATGTTTTTGTGTCACTAAAGCAAGAAAACTCGAGGCCAACCACTAGATTCTAGGAGAGCAGTTACTGTCCCAGGTGCCAGCATATCAAGAGAACAAGTCTTTGAGTGAATACATTTCTTCCAGCAGCTGTTATGTGTCAGAAGTCTCCTTCTAGTAATGTCTGCTTCGGGGTAAGTCTTCCAAGGACTCTTGTGAGGAAGTGGGAGTTGAAGTGCAATATTTATCCTTTCCACTAGCCAGTAAGGGAAGAAATTCTACCACCCAATCCAACTATTTTCCCACAGTCTTTCTACCACCTTTTGCAACACTTCCCCTATGTTTTACTTTAACATTAGCAAAGCAAACACTAGGAGATGATGGACAGAAAACTAAAACTTTTCATTCACTCACTCCCGGTCACAGATCTGGGTTGAATCCATCATCGTTCTTTAACTCACTTCGCCACCTCAATTCGGACCCAGCTACATGCAAATCTGTCTTTACCCTTGTGCCTCATAAGAACAGTCCAGCCCGAACTGCCAAGCCAGGCCTTCCCTGGACAATAAACAAGCATCATGGGACAGGTTATAGGGTAACACCCCTCATCAGCCAGGCTAGCTTTAATCCTGTGCAAAGTGAGCAACGGACTCACATCTGGGCCTACCCTACCAGAGTTAGAGCAAACAAAGCAAACTCAAGGAGATGATGGACGAAGGGCTAGAATGTATCAGACACTATACCCCAGTCACAGATCTGGGTTGAATCCATCATTGTTTTTTAGCTCACTCCACCACCCCAGTTAAGACACAGCTATGTGCAAATCAATCTTGACCCTGTGCCTCATGGGACCGGTCCAGCCTGAACTGCCAAGCCAGGTCTTCCCTGGACCAGACACAAGCACCCTGAGACTGGTTTGGGGGTAACACCCTTCATCAGCCAGGCTAGCTTTAACGTTGTTCATCAACAAAGGGGAGCAACAGATGGAAAAATAACCAGGTTGCCCTCCACTCATTGAACCATAATACAAAAAACTTAATGATGAGGAAACACTGTCCCTTTATAAGATCACCAGGGGCAGTCTTAAACTATCTTTGCCAAGTAGCTGGCCTCATCAAAATACCAGTCATACCTAGTTTCCAGTGTTCAATTAAAATGTTTGTCAATACACCACCTAACACCTCATCTCGTGAGGGTAACCTGAAAAAAAGTGTGTGAGAGGTCAGACTGTACTTCATATAAGCATCAACAAGGGAGCTGCTAGTTGGTACTCACTAGTTTGCTCATGCTATCATAATTGGTAACTTTCATGACCGTGAAGACAGTAAAACGTATGCCCCAATTGTTGGAGGTGAAGAAAGAAAAGACTAAAGTGGAAAAGAATAAACTATTGAGGCCTATGTCATGCTAAACCAACCGGACCCCGTAGTGAGAAAGAAAAAAGTTGCTTCTCCAAGCTAAAATGAGTTGTGAATCAGTTGCAAGTATGCATACTTTATTAATTGCAGTGAGAACACTCAGATTAAAAGAACGTTATATGTTAGACCATTTCAGTTAGAAAAGGCTGACATGTTTCATTGCCACTTATTTATTGCAATTTCATCAATTAAAAAAAATGTAATCTATATTTGTAAAGCGCAAACTACTCACCCTTACGTGCCTCAAGGTGCTGGGGGTCGTTGTGGAAATTAAGTGAGCTATTGACCAGAGTCAATGGAGCTCCGAAGTCAGCTGCCCTGGCCACTGCACACACCAATTATTAGGCTGGATGCTACAATCATTGCGTTATGGCCACGTGCCCTGGCATTACATGAACAGCACAACCCTGTTATCTGTATACAATCTAAAGGAAAGACAGATGTTTATAGCATGCAGAGGTGCAAAATGCATATGTAGCACATTGAATAATTGGGCAAATTACCTCCTACTGTGAATGATTCACCTTCCACATAATGGTTAATCCATGGCTATATTACTCTGCCAGTCACGACATTCCACTTTCAATACTTTCTCAAATACCATCAGGTGGGCAGGTATAAAGTGCTAGGAGAAGGGTACACACACGAGTACTGGGAATTACTGTACATATTCAGATGGAGGAATGGGGACACTGAAGTTTTTCTCAGTGATTCAAACTGTGAAAGTGCTTTAAGTGGGTCCCTACTTTGCAAAGACATTTTGCTTCATGAAACCTGTGATACTTCTGCTCCTAACTTCTCCTGTCACTTTAAGAGAACCCCAGCTGCCGTGATTCATCCAATGTTTGAGCTGCTCATAAATGGGAGCTACTTGATGCTGAAAGATCAAGGCTGTTGTGGGATGGTACTGAGCATCGCATATCTGGTCACAATGAGTTCCAGAGTTACTTGTATGCAAGTATTGTTTCCAATGAGTCACACAGTTAGGGAGGCAATGCTATGGCCTGTATTGAATGTTTCCTTTATATGGTTTGATTCTCTAAGCAGACTGAAAGACATACTTTTTCAGAAAGATGGGGCCTTAACCTCAGCCCGAAAGATGTTTGAGCTCCATGTTGCAAGGTCTTCATCTGAGAAACAGGCACTAGTACTTTCAAATTTCCCACTCTATTTCGAGGAAATGGTTCATTGTAACTTTAACATGTCTGATATGAAGGGGATCATGCACGTATTTAAACGTGTAGGTACTGGACTATTGAACAGCTTTGAGACAATCTTCGGAGACATTCCAGTATTCTTACACTCCATATTTGAAAGGGTTTTTGGAGGTTTTCTGCTGTTCATACTACTTGTAGTGGGCATCCAGGTTTTAATTTTCCTGCTTCACAATGGACGTTCGAGTTCATTGAGAGATGGAAAAAGCACTGCTGGTGTGCCATTGTTGTGAATCAAATTGGTCTGAACAATAGGAATCAATGCGCGCTTAGATCCCGAAGCTGAGGTGTGCCCAGATGAAGCACCAGGAGGTGCTTCATCTGGGCACACCTCGGCTTTGGGATCTAAGCGAGCATTGGTTCCTATTGTTCAGACCAGTTTGGTTTGACTGCATCTTGCCTGTATTCCACTGCCTATTCTGCAGATTCGAATGCATGGTGGACCAGTGTGTGAGCCTTCCATCGGTTGCTCCACCGGACATAGAAGTACTACTGGGCTCCTTAAAGGCTCACGTTTATGAGTGTCCTCAGGGTATTCCTATGATGATGACGGTTTTTTGAGATCCTCCACTGGAAGCTTTAGCTCCTGGCAGAATGGACAATAGCTTTACAACAGGCTCAGTGGTGTAAAGTGTTTTCTCAGTGGCTGTTACAGGGACCATCATCTGTGAATGCAAGCAACAGAGATGTTGCATCTCCCACACAGGACACATAAATATTTGGCTCTCTCTGTGATGGGACCAATGCAGAACGTTGCAGAGAATCTGCTCAAACACAGAACTATGCTTAGGATTATGGGACCTTAGTGTACAGGGACTGGGTCATCCTACCACCTTAGTACCCAAGAGCCCTGGACCGACTAGCTATAGTGTCTTACTTGTTCTCCTACTCACTCACTGAGAAACAAGTGAGTAGACACCCCAGAACATACCAGACTCTCTCAGGAATCACGGTTACAAGACACACCCTTTCGCTCACACACTTGTACTTGTTCACAATAAGATCTGACAAAGACACAAACAAGTTTAAAATATTTATTTGAACTAACCTGCTCTAATTTACAGTGTATGTGTCACATTAAGCAGAAAAATGCATAACAGAAATATGGTAAGCAATAGCAAGTAATCCATGGGGCATAATAGTAGCTGCCATAGTGAGATACAGATTAGACTAACCTCCCTCCCCTTGCACAGACGTAGGATGATTCTATATCAGAAGATCTCTGGGTGTTATCTGCAGACCTCGTACCTCAGTCTATAGATAGTAGTTGTACATCCTAGAGGTTGTCATGCTATGCTCCCTGGAGAGGTCCTTCTCCAACAGGCACATGCATCATCCATTTTCGCATTCGCAAACGGTGCGATTCGCAGAAATCGGCCGTTTGCGAATGCAAAAATGAGTTTTGGGATGCATCAATGTAAAAGTCAAAATCGCAAATTTCGAAATCGCAATAGTGTTTGCGATTTCTTGAATTTCACGCAAAAATAAGGAATCGCAATTTAGGAGCAAAAAAGTGTATGCATGAAAAATCGCAATTTGCGATTTCATTAGAAATCGCAAATTGCGATTCTTATTTTTAGAAGAGGTCTGATCTGGTGGTATTTTTTTTAATAACAGTGCATCAGGTGAATGTCATCAGAAAGGCATATAAGGGGAACACCAATGCATCTGACATCCCTTCACTATGGCTGCGGTCATTGCATTTGCACGTAGGATGAGGATGAGAGCTGCTAGGAGGAGAAGGGTGTTTTCTGAAAGAATTTTTAGATTGAGCATTACTTTATTAGGGCAGACTGAGCCAGTGATATATGATAAATATAGGCTTAATGCTGATTCTATTTTAGAATTGATTGCAGATTTGGACCCAATTTTGCAGAGGCAGACACGTAGGACCCAAGCCATTCCTACTCATGTTCAGGTTCTTTGTTCGCTCCGCCTTCTGGCCTCTGGGTCTTTCCAGGGTGTCATTGCCATTGCTGGTGGGGTCTCCCAGAGTTCATTATCTAGGTTTTTTAATAATTTTCTAGATGCAATGTTGCTTAGGATAAGGCATTACATTAGTTTCCCTACAACTGCGCAGGAATTGCTTCAGACCAAGTTAGACTTTTACAACTTGGCTCATTTCCCACATGTGATAGGCTGCATAGATGGCACACATATTCCTATTTGTCCTCCTTCTGACAATGAGTAAATTTTTCGCAATAGGAAATGTTACCATTCCCTCAATATCCAAGCTATATGTAACTCCAAAACTATCATCACAGATCTAGTTGCTAGCTTCCCTGGGAGTGCCCATGATTCCTTAATTTTCAGACACAGTGCTATACAAGCTAGACTGCTGGCTGGAGAATTTGGTGATGGGTATTTCCTTGGTAAGTGATTTGGATGATATACATTTTTTAACTAATGACATAATACATAGCAGTAACAGTAACAGCTTGTATTCCACCTTTTCTTGTACTGTAGGTGATAGTGCTTATGGTGTCAGATCATATAAACTTACACCGTATCTGACTCCTACTACTCGCAAAGAGCAACAATACAACCATGCCCATATTTCTACACGCAATGTCATTGAAAGAACTTTTGGAGTAATGAAATCAAGATTTCACATACTTCATAAAACAGGAGGTGCCTTACAATATCGCCCAGAAGTGTGCTGTAAGATTGTAGCAACATGTGCCATGCTGCACCACGTAGCAACTAAGAGAGGACTTGAATTGGATTTTGAGGATGTATTGCAAAACAATGACAACCAACCCCAACAACCCCAAGCAGGAATACATGGTCCAGACACTGCAGAGGGAAGGAGAAGGAGGGCAGAGATCACACAACATTACTTTTAACACAGGTAAGACACTTGCACTGCAGATTCATTTATGACATGTTCTGTTTATTATGGTTTATTTGAAAAGCATTCAAAAGAAAACATGTAGACATCATAATGGCTCTTTCTGAAAGTAAACTGAAACATAATGACTCATTGAAAACTGTTGAAAAGCATAACTCTTATGATGTCAAATGTATCCTATCACTTTAGGAAACATGCTATTTCCTTCTACCTCTCACCCCTAAGGCTTTACTTGTGACATTGTCAGTGCCCTTGCCCATGCTGGTTCCTTTGCAAGTTTTCCTATTGCTGCGGCGTTCAACACTTTGGCTACTACTCCCTTGCTCTGCTCCATCTGCCCCACCATGACTGACCACCTGTTCAACAGGCATTTCAATACTTCTCACAACTGGCATGTTATTTGTTAAAGTCATGATTGAGGACATTCCTCTGGAAACATCATCACAGCACTTTGTCAGGCCCTTTTGCATGGCAACTGTATTCTTGATAAGCTGCGTTGTGGCCATGCACATCCTATTAATTGCCCTAGTGCATGATTGCATTGTGGTGAAAGACCGGTGTGACCTTTTGGTCTGTAATAAATATTGTGCCTGCATTGTTTTACACATGGAATCCATGGAACCAGCAATTCTGTCAAGTTTTTCTGAGGACACCATATGTGCATTTTCCATGAGGGCAGACATTTTTGATAAAGTTGTACTAATGTCATTGAAATCAACACTGATGTCATTGATTTTCCTTTTAATGACCCTAATGTCTTTACCTTGCAGACGCTGAATTTTTAAAAGCTTCAATTCCACCACACTGGCACTGGTGTCATCATCATTATTAGATCTGCGCTGACCATGACGTGTCCTGCGCCTGAAAAATTGCTGCAATCTCTGACGTCTGGCAACCTGTCTTTGTGGAGGAGCAGGGTATTGGGGAGTATTTGGGACTTCAGCGACACCATTTTGTGGTACATCGCTGTCAGAATCCGGAAGTTGACGTACTCTTTGACGTCGATGACTTCTCTGGACTGTTGGTGAGGATGGTTGGGAACGACTTTCTACAGAATTCAGCAAATCCTCTGTGAAAGACTCAGTAAAGTCTATGAAGTGTGTGCCCAGGTCTGCATCTATGGTTAAAGAAGTGAAAAAAAATTGCTAATTGTGAAAAGTACTTTATGTTGCTTTAAATAAAGTACTTTTTTTTCAAATACACTACATGTTTACAGCCTACTTTCCTTGTCTATTACCATATGTTAGCTTTTCTGTTTACAGAAAACACAATTGAAAATCTTTACCTACATATGTGATGAACTAAACTACAAGTACCATGATGCATTGCAGCTACTATGAAAATTGGTATTGCACACACATCCATAGGTGACAGATTGAAGCAGATGGTGAGACACACCAACATCACTTATGGTGTACTTTGTCATGGCCAGTTAAGACAATCATTACATATAAACACACAAAAAATGTTTTACCTTGAGAAGTTCCTGGTGGCTCTGCTGTGTCAATGTCTATTAATCCAATCACAGCTTCTGGGCAAAGGGTTCCCTTAACAAGGTCCTCAATGGGTGTATTTGGCTTGTCTTTGGGAGGTCCTCCACCAGTCCTTCTGGCAGTCTTGATGCGTGTCGCAATTTTTTCCTTTGCGCGACTGCGCAGATCATACCATCTTTTCTGCAAATTGGTGAAGTCCCTGTGTGCTACACCTACAGCATTCACTTTGGCCTGGATAGCCAGCCAAAGCTTCCTTTTCACTCCTTCAGGCACCTTAAGGGAATGTTTGCCAAACAACTGCTCATTTTTAGCTGTGACCTCTTCTATTAAAATCTCCAACTCCTGATCACTAAATTTAACCTTTCTTTTCCTTGCATGCTGCTCTTCAGACACATTTTCTTGCTCCATTGCTTTGAAAAAGTGAAACAGGCTCCTCCACTTCCAACAGGCACTGCTCCAACTGCTAGATGTCTCTCCTGCAGTTCAAATGCAGAATCAGGTGCATTTGATTGCTTCCCTAGCTTCCTGCCAGTAATTGCAATGAGATGCATCATGTGTGCGATTTCGCATTTTGCGAATTCGCAAAATGCGAATTTGCAATTAGGAATTCGCATTTTCATGCGATTCGGTAAAAATTGCAATTTTTTCCTGAATCTCATAATTTTTGCGAATTTTTTGATGCATTTTATTTTGCGATTCCTTGTTTGCGATTCCCTAAAAATCACAAATAAGGAATCGCAAAACATAACAATGATGCATGTGCCCGATAGTGTCCTACCTATAAGTGTTTTCCAATAAGACCAAAGCACATATTCACAAACAGCAGTTGCATCTGTATGTTTTGTCCAGTTGCTAGGTCTTGACCAGAACAGAATAACAAGGGGCCTTGGTGTTTGACCTTGTTCGCAATCTCCAGAATAAATCCTAGGAACCTGTAAAGCATGAACACAGCAATGGGTTCTCATGTGAAAAAAATAAAAGAAGCATTTGCAAAATAAGCTCATGTAGTGACGTGTTCAAAGAAGCGGACAGTCGGCAGCATGCTTATACTAACTTAGGAGAGACAGCAATGTCCCCACAGGCCACGTACCATACTCCACTTGGTCATGACATCAGCCCTGGATTATTAATATTATTATTATTATTATTATTATTATTATTATTATTATTTTTTTTTTTTTATTATATTTGTAGAGCGTGCAGCTACCCGAAGGTTTCCCGGCGTAGGGATGTAAAGAGTGAAGGAAAAAAAAGGATCTGGGACATAAAAGACAATTGATTAAACAGCCAGGTTTTTAAATCATTACGGAATTTAAGGTAGTTGGGTTCCGTGCGAAGGTGGAAGGGGTGAGAATTCCAAAGGGATGGAGCCAGATATGAGAAGGAACGTCCGTCCATTCTAGCTCGCTTGATCTTGGGTACTTGAAACTTATGCTGATTGGAGGAGCGGAGGAGAGGGGGAGGGCAATATTGGTGTACCAGGGTTTTGAGGTATAAGGGAGCAGTGCCGGAGTTGATTCTGTGCATGTAACATAGGGCTTTGAATTTAGTGCGATTTTCGACTCAGAGCCAGTGGAGATTTCGTAGGGAGGCTGTGGTGGAAGATTTATTTGGCAGTTTGCAGAGTAGCCTAACCGCAGCGTTTTGTACCACCTGAAGTTCACGCACAACTTCCTTGCCAGCGCCCAGGTATAGGACGTTACCGTAGTCTACCTGGATTAAAACAGAAGTCACAGGTAAGCAGAACCAAAGCACTTCCCGCAGGTGACAAGTATGATCCAAAATGCCAATAGAGGACCATGATGGAAGGTCAAATTTATAAAGTAAATTTAATCTCAAAAAAGCATATCCAATTACAGTGTATTCTCAAGGCCAAAAACTGTGTGTGACAAGTGGAATGCCATGAGCTCAAGGAAGGCGTCAGAACCATCTAATAAAAAATTATGCCATCCAATTAAGATATTAAAGGAACAGATGTGCACCTCATATATACTTGAGCCGCAAGGAGAATACCCGGGAAACCTGTGTCAGTCTTGATGAAACTTTGATCCAAGAGGCGCTGTGTACGGGCACAGGTACTCGTTTTGGCCATAGGCCCCAGTGAAGCGTCACACACAAGCGACGTGCTCACAGAACAGCTCTGCCTATGAGCCCTCAATGGACGTTGTGGAGAGGGAGACATCCAGGACCCATTGAAAAGGGCCCCGGATTTAATAGAGCACAGGTTGCACACAGGTGAAGTAGGTGAAACAAAGTGTTAGCCAATAACCAATGGCAAGAGCTCCTGACAACATCAAGCCCAAAACAATGTTGCATCCAATCACAGTACAGCTGCAACTGTGCCTGACTGGGCAGTACCACAGATTGAGCATCCATTGTGGAACAGAACAGAAAGTATTAGCATGCCACAGACCAGGAAAAGAAGCAGTGAAAACCCTCCGAAAATACTGGAGAAAATAGACTGATTAAAATCAGGTATTATGTTGTATTCTCTGCACTTATGTTTTGTTCTATCTCTTTAAGTCTGACATTCCATTTTCATGATGTCATTTTCTACTGTGTTCTGCTTTGTCAGTTAGCTCCCTGCTTTCTGATGGGATCACCAGTTATTCTCTGTGGTGCATAATAAATGCCTTATATTCTTTTATTGGCTTCATCACTTCATTTACTTCACATGGCGACGATGAGCAGAGTGAGCTAAACAACTACAGAGGGAGAGAAACTCTTCTGGTGAGAAAGAACCACGCGAATAGTTACATTGTGGATTGTACTGTTAAAAAGGAAAATTTGAATGGAAGAAGTAATCTTATTCTGGAAGGAATCCACAAGTGAAAGAAATTACCAGAAAACAACTGGGAAAATCTTCTATCAAGATAAAAAATCGAATGATGAACAGTAACAGGTACCCCAGATAAAGTGCAACTGTTGAAAACCCTTACATCTCAGAGCGTGAATCAAAGAACTACAGCTAAGTGTGTAAACCCAGGAACTTCACAGTGAAAAGCAATCATCACTACTCAAACGTGCGGTGAGTTTGAGAGACTTTTTTTTGTTTCATATCCATTTAAACAAAATACCTTGTACAAGGCTGAACGGTTATTTAGTAATTATATCCTCGTTTGGAATAACCAAAATAGTCAATTTAGTGGTTGGAATCGGTTTTGGACTTCAGTTTGCATAACACGCATTTTTGGGCTTATGAAGAGAAGATTCACTAACTTGCCGTATCTTTTAAATTGAGTTGCATTTTTCGAAATCTTGCGCGAGCTGGATAGCGCAAGCTAGATATAAAAAAAGAAGGAGAAGAAGACTTACTTTCGAACGTCCTTCTGTGTCCGAACGAAGTGTTCAAACGTCACATAGGAAGGTGAGCAAGCGTCAGGCAGCGCCAGGCGGACGTAACGCAGCGGAGATGAGGCAATGACGTTACGTAGACGCTGGACGCCATCTTTAGCCTAACTCTTGTTACTAGGCAACCATAGTAACATGCACCGGAACGATAAAATATCAACGCGCTTTGAAAGAAATACCGCGTGTTAATTCAACTCTGCGTGTTGGCTCTATGGCATGTCGCAGAAGGAATCTGTGAAGGAGCAGTTATCGGCTGAAGCTAATTTCCTTTAAAAAAAAAGAGACAAACACGGTAAGCTGCTTCCAACACGCTAAGCAGTATCTAGTGTGATTGAATGTTCAGCATAATTTTCAAGAAAAGTACATTCAATTGTAAGAAGTACCTTGTGCAAATTAACAGCGAACTTTTACCCACTATTTATTTATCTTATGTATTATGCATCAAAGTGATAGATTGTGAAGAGTATTCCAGTCAATTAACTTTTATTTAAAGGAGTGTCCTCACATAAGAATACAGTGCATACTAGTGTGACGCCTACGGCTATACTATTTTTTTTTCTCTTAAATAAGATGGAGAATCTCAATGTTATTGTACCTCCCATGACCTCCAATGCCTTATATTCTTTTATTGGCTTCATCACTTCATTTACTTCATATTACTCCAGATATAGAGTGAAACGATGTAACAAGGCCAGATCCCACAACTTAAAAAATGTGGGCGGGGCCTGCCGTAGTAGACGCATTAAAAATGTAAAGAACTAATTCCCGGAAATGTAGGGGGACTCGTGTTTAATAAAATTGTATTTCACTAGATGTTCTCGCCAATTGCAATTCGAAGGTCTCACGAGCGGACAAGAGAGCTACTTCTTGTTGAAACAACAGCGCTTTGAGTCTGTTTAGCTTATTGAAATCTGTTTTCAAAGTTCGAATGGAAGGCCCCAGTGAACTATGTACACTCCTCCGGGGGGGGTGGGGGGAACAAGACAAAGCTGCAACAAGTAACTCGTTGTGAAACTGTTACTATGCACTCGATGCCTGCCCGTAAACTGCAGCAGGCCTGATCATTAAGAATGATATGACTGCCATTAGAAAGCAAAGTGATTGTTGGAATAATAGCAGGGACTGGTGTACCTTTTGAAAAACAGGCTAAATTAGGTGCTGAAACGTTGCAAGCACCGTGGAGTTTTACCTGTTTAACGACAAGTAATGGAATAACTCTCTGCCCAGTCTTTCAAAATCTCTATGAGAAACTTGCCAATCAAAATTAGCTTACGAGTCGGGAAGAAAAATTGAGTGATAACACCAACAATAGAGACTGGTCAATACAGCTAAAAACGGGGGGATCTATTTTCCACAGCTGCATTCATTGCCAAAATGGGGCCCCATAACTCCCTTAAGGCTTTGAATGCATCTACTGCCACTCCATCAGGGACTGGCTGTTTTATCCTACACTTTTATCAATAGCAAGGAGAACCTCCTCCAGTGTGATGGATCGAGGAGCTTCAATTTTAATGAGATACCCCATGCCGCTCTCTAATGGGGTGTAAACCACAGGCTGTGTCACTATATGCATCAGTGTGTGCATGGGTGTGTTAGTGTATGCATAACTGTGTGCCTGTGAGTGTCATTGTATGCGATGGTGTGTGTCTGGGTTTTGCATTGTATGCATCAGTGTGTCCTGAGTGCGTAATTGTTTGGATAAGTGTATTACAGGATGTGTTACTATATTCATCCATGCGTGCCTGGGCATGTTAGTGAACACATGAGTGTGCACTTGAGTGTGTAATTATATACACTAGTGTGTGCATGAATGTGGTACCGTAAACACTAGAGTGTATCTGAGTGTGTCAGTTTATGCATCAGTATATATCTACCTAAGTCCTACCGCAAGGGTCATTTATATGTAGTAGAATAGACATTTAAAGCTTGGCAAGGGGTTTTAAATGCTAACTCGACCTAGCAGTAAAACTGCAGACACAGGCTCTGCTGTAGCAGGCCTAACACATATTTATAGGGCTTTTTGTCTGCATTGGGTGATTAGAAGTATCACTACTTCAGCACATGTCTAAATAAGTATATCAGTCCCTCTCTCAGTGTGTCACTGAATATGTAGTGACTATGTCACTATATGACGAGCTGTCTTAGTGGCTATATGGGTCTCTATATGTGTATGCAACTGGCGGGATGGATTGCTTAATGGCTGTTTAAGTGGGTGCTGGGGTATATTACTATGTGAAAACTGGCTCTGTTACTGCTGCATACATAAGTGCAGCATGGTGATCTGACTGAATGTGTATTTGCCCCGGTCTCTGACTGGGTGGGTGAGTGCCTGCATGCTTTTGTAGATACATATGTGAGTTGCAGTGTGGGTGACAAACTGGATGTTCAGCTGGGCATATGGATCTGGAAGTGCGCATGCAACTAAATAAGACTTCGATGTACATGTCTTACCTCTTAAGTACGTAGCAGCCTTCCCTATGGCCTACATGCACCCTAATTTAGGGATGACTTATATGTAGTAGAAGGGATGTTTAAAGATTGGCAAGGAGTTTTAAATGCCATCTCGACTTAGCAGTAAAACTAGGCCTGGATACCGAGCTCCATTCACAGAGTTTGCAGAGTATTTTTCACTCCTCACTCTGCGGAGTATGCCGCATTCCAAAAAATGCTGCTCCACGAATCGGAGCAGGGTTTTTCCCTCCTTCACGCTCGACAACGTTAAGTTGGTAAGCATGAGTGAGGAAAATCCAATGCTAGACCATTTCACAGTGCAATTTCTGAACACATGCGGTCTCTGATTTGGCGGCGACCCCTCAAGTAGAGAAATCATCCGTTCACCTTGAAGAAGCTGCCGCTCGAGTAGCAGAAAGAAGCAAGCCGTACTGAAGACGGCTGGAATGCCAGAAACCAGTCCTCGGAAGCTTGTTTCCGGTCCAGGGAAGACATGGCTTGGCAGTTTGGGCTGGACTGTTCCCATGAGGCACAGGGTCAGACTGATTTGCATATAGCCATGTCTGAACTGGGGTGGCAGAGTGGGCTAAAGAACGGTGATGGATTAATCCCAGATCTTTTGACTGGGTGTCAGTGTTTGATTGATTCAGATGCTCCGTCCATCACCACCCCCTTTTGTACCGCTTTTGGCTGCCATAAGTGTGGCAGGGTATGCTCAGACATGAGTCCCTTGCTCACTTTGCCACTGGAATCAAGCAAGCCGGGCTGAAGACGGCTGGAATGCCAGAAACAGGTCCTCGGAAGCTTGTTTCCGGTCCAGGGAAGACATGGCTTGGCAGTTCGGGCTGGACTGTTCCCATGAGGCACAGGGTCAGACTGATTTGCATATAGCCATGACTGAACTCGGGTAGCAGAGTGGGCTAAAGAATGGTGATGGATTAAACCCAGAACTTTTGACTGGGTGTGAGTGTTTGATTGATTCAGATGCTCCGTCCATCACCACCCCCTTTTGTACCGCTTTTAGCCGCCACAAGTGTGGCAGGGTATGCTCAGACTTGAGTCCCTTGTTCACTTTGCCACTGGATTCAAGCAAGCCTGGCTGAAGTCGGCTGGAATGCCAGAAACTGGTCCTCAGAAGCTTGTTTCCGGTCCAGGGAAGACATGGCTTGGTAGTTCCGGCTGGACTGTTCCCATGAGGCACAGGGTTAGACTGATTTGCATATAGCCATGTCTGAACTGGGGTGGCAGAGTGGGCTAAAGAACGGTGATGGATTAAATCCAGATCTTTTAACTGGTTGTGAGTGTTTGACTGATTCAGATGCTCCGTCCATCACCACCCCCTTTTGTACCGCTTTTGGCCGCCATAAGTGTGGCAGGGTATGCTCAGACGTGAGCCCCTTGCTCACTTTGCCACTGGATTCAAGCAAGCCGGGCTGACGAGGGCTGGAATGCCAGACTCTGGTCCTCGGAAGCTTGTTTCCGGTCCAGGGAAGACATGGCTTGGCAGTTAGGGCTGGAGTGTTCCCATGAGGCACAGGGTCAGACTGATTTGCATATAGCCATGTCTGAACTGGGGTGGCAGAGTGGGCTAAAGAACGGTGATGGATTAAACCCAGATCTTTTGACTGGGTGTGAGTGTTTGATTGATTCAGACGCTCCGTCCATCACCACCCCCTTTTTTACTGCTTTTGGCCGCCATAAATGTGGCAGAGTATGCTAAGACGTGAGTCCCTTGCTCACTTTGCCACTGGATTCAAGCAAATCAGGCTGAAGAAGGCTGGAATGCCAGAAACCAGTCCTCGGAAGCTTGTTTCCGGTCCACGGAAGACATGGCTTGGCAGTTCGGGCTGGACTATTCCCATAAGGCACATGGTCAGACTGATTTGCATATAGCCATGTCTGAACTTGGGTGGCAGAGTGGGGTAAAGAACGGTGATGGATTAAACACTGTTCTTTTGACTGGATTAGAGTGTTTGATTGATTCAGATGCTCCGTTCATCACCACCCCCTTTTGTACCGCTTTTGCCCACCACAAGTGTGGCAGGGTATGCCCAGACTTGAGTCCCTTGTTCACTTTGCCACTGGATTCAAGCAAGCCTGGCTGAAGACGGCTGGAATGCCACAAACCGGTCCTTGGAAGATTGTTTCCGGTCCAGGGAAGACATGGCTTGGCAGTTTGGGCTGGACTGTTCCCATGAGGCACAGGGTCAGACTGATTTGCATATAGCCATGTCTGAACTGGGGTGGTCGAGTGGGCTAAAGAACGGTGATGGATTAAACCCAAATCTTTTGACTGGGTGTGACTGTTTGATTGATTCAGATGCTCTGTCCATCACCAACCCCTTTTGTACCGCTTTTGCCCACCATAAGTGTGGCAGGGTATGTTCAGACGTGAGTCCCTTGCTCACTTTGCCACTGGATTCAAGCAAGCTGGCTGAAGACGGCTGGAATGCCAGAAACCGGTCCTCGGAAGCTTGTTTTAGGTCCAGGGAAGACATAGCCTGGCAGTTCGGGCTGGACTGTTCCCATGAGGCACAGGGTCAGACTGATTTGCATATAGCCATGTCTGAACTGGGGTGGCAGAGTGGGCTAAAGAACGGTGATGGATTAAACCCAGATCTTTTGACTGGTTGTGAGTGTTTGACTGATTCAGATGCTCTGTCTATCACCACCCCCTTTTGTACCACTTTTGGCCACCATAAGTGTGGCAGGCTATGCTCAGACGTGAGTCCCTTGCTTACTTTGCCACTGGATTCAAGCAAGCCGAGCTGAAGACGGCTGGAATGCCAGTAACCGGTACTCGGAAGCTTGTTTCTGGTCCAGGGAAGACATGGTTTAGCAGTTCGGGCTGGACTGTTCCCATGAGGCACAGGGTCAGACTGATTTGCATATAGCCATGCCTGATCTGTGGTGGCAGAGTGGTCCAAAGAACGGTGATGGATTAAACCCAGATCTTTTGACTGGGTGTGAGTGTTTGATTGATTCAGATGCTCCATCCATCACCACCCCCTTTTGTACCACTTTTAGCCGCCACAAGTGTGGCAGGGTATTCTCAGACTTGAGTCCCTTGTTCTTTTAGCCACTGGATTCAAGCAAGCCTGGTTGAAGACGGCTGGAATGCCAGAAACTGGCCCTCAGAAGCTTGTTTCCGGTCCAGGGAAGACATGGCTTGGTAGTTCGGGCTGGACTGTTCCCATGAGGCACAGGGTCAGACTGATTTGCATATAGCCATGTCTGAACTGGGGTGGCAGAGTGGGCTAAAGAACGGTGATGGATTAAAGCCAGATCTTTTGACTGGGTGTGAGTGTTTGATTGATTCAGATGCTCCGTCCATCACCACCCCCTTTTGTACCGCTTTTGGCCGCCATAAATGTGGCAGAGTATGCTCAGACGTGAGTCCCTTGCTCACTTTGCCACTGGATTCAAGCAAATCGGGCTGAAGAAGGCTGGAATGCCAGACACCGGTCCTCGGAAGCTTGTTTCCGGTCCACGGAAGACATGGCTTGGCAGTTCGGGCTGGACTATTCCCATGAGGCACATGGTCAGACTGATTTGCATATAGCCATGTCTGAACTTGGGTGGCAGAGTGGGGTAAGGAACGGTGATGGATTAAACACTGTTCTTTTGACTGGATTAGAGTGTTTGATTGATTCAGATGCTCCATCCATCACCACCCCCTTTTGTACCACTTTTGCCCACCACAAGTGTGGCAGGGTATGCCCAGACTTGAGTCCCTTGTTCACTTTGCCACTGGATTCAAGCAAGCCTGGCTGAAGACGGCTGGAATGCCACAAACCGGTCCTTGGAAGATTGTTTCCGGTCCAGGGAAGATATGGCTTGGCAGTTTGGGCTGGACTGTTCCCATGAGGCACAGGGTCAGACTGATTTGCATATAGCCATGTCTGAACTGGGGTGGTCGAGTGGGCTAAAGAACGGTGATGGATTAAACCCAAATCTTTTGACTGGGTGTGACTGTTTGATTGATTCAGATGCTCTGTCCATCACCACCCCCTTTTGTACCGCTTTTGCCCACCATAAGTGTGGCAGGGTTTGTTCAGACGTGAGTCCGTTGCTCACTTTGCCACTGGATTCAAGCAAGCTGGCTGAAGACGGCTGGAACGCCAGAAACCGGTCCTCGGAAGCTTGTTTTAGGTCCAGGGAAGACATAGCCTGGCAGTTTGGGCTGGACTGTTCCCATGAGGCACAGGGTCAGACTGATTTGCATATAGCCATTCCTTATCTGGGGTGTCAGAGTGGTCCAAAGAACAGGGATGGATTAAACCCAGATTTTTTGACTGGGTGTTAGTGTTTGATTGTTTCAGATGCTCCATCCATCACCACCCACTTTTGTACCGCTTTTGCCTGCCATAAGCTTGGCAGGGTACTCAGACGTGAGTCCTTGCTCAGTTTGAAACTGGATTAAAGCAAGCCAGGGCTGAAGACGGCTGGAATGCCAGAAACCGGTCCCCGGAAGCTTGTTTCCGGTCCAGGGAAGACATGGCTTGGCAGTTCGGGCTGGACTCTTCCCATGAGGCACAGGGTCAGACTGATTTGCACATAGCCATGTCTGAACTGGGGTGGCAGAGTGGGCGAAAGAATGGTGATGGATTAAACCCAGATCTTTTGACTGGGTGTGAGTGTTTGATTGATTCAGATGCTCCGTCCATCACCAACCCCTTTTGTACCTCTTTTGGCCACCACAAGTGTGGCAGGGTATGCTCAGACGTGAGTCCCTTGCTCACTTTGCCACTGGATTCAAGCAAGCCGGGCTGAAGAAGGCTGGAATGCCAGAAACCGGTCTTTGGAAGCTTGTTTCCGGTCCAGGGAAGACATGGCTTGGCAGTTCCGGCTGGACTGTTCCCATGAGGCACAGGGTCAGACTGATTTGCATATAGCCATGTCTGAACTAGGGTGGCAGAGTCGGCTAAAGAACGGTGATGGATTAAACCCAGATCTTTTGACTGGGTGTGAGTGTTTGAATGATTCAGATGCTCCGTCCATCACCACCCCCTTTTGTACCGCTTTTGGCCTGCCATAGGTGTGGCAGGGTATGCCCAGACGTGAGTCACTTGCTCACTTTGCCACTGGATTCAAGCAAGCCGAGCTGAAGACGGCTGGAATGCCAGAAACCAGTCCTCGGAAGCTTGTTTCTGGTCCAGTGAAGACATAGCTTGGCAGTTCAGGCTAGACGGTTCCCATGAGGCCCAGGGTCAGACTGATTTGCATATAGCCATGCCTGAACTGGGGTGGCAGAGTGGTCTAAAGAACGGTGATGGATTAAACCCAGATCTTTTGACTGGGTGTTAGTGTTTGATTGATTCAGATGCTCCGTCCATCACCACCCCCTTTTGTACCGCTTTTGGCCACCATAAGTGTGGCAGGGTATGCTCATACGTGAGTCCCTTGCTCACTTTGAAACTGGATTCAAGCAAGCCGGGCTGAAGACGGCTGGAATGCCAGAAACCGTTCCCCAGAAGCTTGTTTCCGGTCCAGGGAAGACATGGCTTGGCAGTTCGGGCTGGACTGTTCTCATTAGGCACAGGGTCAGACTGATTTGAATATAGCCATGTCTGAACTGGGGTGGCAGAGTGGGCTAAAGAACGGTGATGGATTAAACCCGGATCTTTTGACGGGGTGTGAGTGTTTGATTGATTCAGATGCTCTGTACATCACCACCCCCTTTTGTTCCGATTTTGGCCGCCATAGGTGTGGCAGGGTATGCGTCAGCGAATCAACTTCAAGATTTTCTGCATCATACAAAAGAGCCTTTATGGATCAGGCCCCCAATACCTGACTCAGAAATTCCAAATCCATAAACGGGAACATCTCTTGCGTTCAAGCAATCAATCCTTACTAAAAATTCCCCCCATTAAGAAGGCCAGGCAGGGCGGCCGAGCACTTTCAGACATAGGACCCTCCATCTGGAATAAACTCCCTATCGGTATGAGACAAAATGCCAATCTTCTATCATTCCTGAAAGCACTCAAGACATATCTCTTCTGTGAGACATAGCTCCCTATTGACACCCACTAAAGGCACCGAATCTGGCACCATCAGCGAATCAAGCGCGGAGATACCCCTTCGGGGGTCCAGTCTAGCGCTATATAAGCAAATAAATAGATAAAATAAATCAATATGCCCAGACGTGAGTCCCTTGCTCACTTTGCCACTGGATTCAAGCAAGCCGAGCTGAAGACGGCTGGAATGCCAGAAACCGGTCCTCGGAAGCTTGTTTCCGGTCCAGGCAAGACATGGCTTGGCAGTTCGGGCTGGACTGTTCCAATGAGGCACAGGGTCAGACTGATTTGCATATAACCATGTCTGAACTGGGGTGGCAGAGTGGGCTAAAGCACTGTGAAGGATTAAACCCAGATCTTTTGACTGGGTGTGAGTGTTTTATTGATTCAGATTCTCCGTCCATCACCAACCCCTTTTGTACCTCTTTTGGCCACCACAAGTGTGGCAGGGTATGCTCAGACGTGAGTCCCTTGCTCACTTTGCCACTGGATTCAAGCAAGCCAGGCTGAAGACGGCTGGAATACCAGAAACCGGTCCTCAGAAGCTCTTTTCCGGTCCAGGGAAGACATGGCTTGGCAGTTTGGGCTGGACTGTTCTCATGAGGCACAGGGTCAGACTGATTTGCATATAGCCATGTCTGAACTGGGGTGGCATAGTGGGCTAAAGAACAGTGATGAATTAAACCCGGATATTTTGACTGGGTGTGAGTGTTTGATTGATTCAGATACTCAGACAAGAGTCCCTTTCTCACTGCACCATCAGGATTCAAGCAAGCCGGGCCGACGACGGCTGAAATGCCAGAAACCGGTCCCCGGTAGCTTGTCTCCTTTCTGGTGAAGAATTGGCTTGGTAGTTTAGTCTGCCCTGTTCCCATGATGCACTGGGCCAGGGACAGACTGATTTGCATATAGCCAGGTTCTGATCTGGGATGGTGGAGTGAGATAAATAAGGGTGATGGATCAAGCCCTGATCTTTGGACTGGGTAAGAGTGGTCTGCTTAATTCAGACACTCTGTTCATCACCACCCCCTTTTCTGAATCGTTTTTGGCCACTATAGGTGTGGCAGGGTATACTTCGACATGAGTCCCTTACTCACTGCACCATCAGGATTCAAGCAAGCCGGGCCGACGACGGCTGAAATGCCAGAAACCGGTCCCCGGTAGCTTGTCTCCTTTCTGGTGAAGAATTGGCTTGGTAGTTTAGTCTGCCCTGTTCCCATGATGCACTGGGCCAGGGACAGACTGATTTGCATATAGCCAGGCTCTGATCTGGGATGGTGCAGTGAGATAAATAACGGTGATGGATCAAGCCTTGATCTTTGGACTGGGTAAGAGTGGTCTGCTTAATTCAGACACTCTGTTCATCACCACCCCCTTTTCTGAATCAACTATGATTCGGGCGTCCTTATTATCACACACTTGCCATGATTTCACACACTTGGAAGATTTTCCGTTCCAGGGATGCAGAGAGCTTTGCCTGATCCGAATGTGATTCACTCTTACTGAGGGGAAAGGTAATCGGGTCCCCCAAGCAAGCTTAAGGGACCTTCTTTAGTTTATAATACATAGTTCCTATATAGGGAGGGTGGTAAACTAAGCACTATAGGACCTGTTTTCACCAGCATTGTATTATGATTTCACCTTACTGTGTCTCTTCTTTACTCCTGTTGTGGACTGGTATGAGAGTATAACAAAAGAGTGTTCTCACTTCCCATCATTCCTGAGTTCATACTGAGTTGCATGTTCTAGGTTGTCTAATCATTGTCTAATCATTGGTTACTTAGCTATAGGACGAAGAGCTAATGTGACACTGATGCTAGCTGGTTGGGGTTTTTCTAGGTACTGAGGCGAGTTTCTGGTACAAGACAATTCACTGATGTCCAAGGTCTCTGTGCACAGTTCTATGTGTGAGCAGAATCCCTACAACATGGCGCCACCAACGATGTGGTCTTATTGTGAGACTCTTGAGTAGTGCTTGTATCAGTCCACAGCCCCCTCACTATTGTTTCTGATTGAAAGTGGTGACGGATAAATCTACCTATAGTTACATAGGTCTTTTAAAGCTTGATAATATAAAACGATTTTCTTTTGAATTACTACCCAGTTGTGCTTTTCATATTGCATTGTACTAATCTTTCACTGTGTCGATATGGCTACGGTTGATATCCCAGCTCACAGTCGTTTGGCTATGCGGAATCATTTGCAGGATTTCCTAGTCTCTTTGGAGGGACAGGCAGTGGTTTTTGTAGTATCTGCTGACGCAGCATACCCGTTTGAGTTATTTTATTTATGGGTTACGTTTCCTGCGGTTGATGCAGTTTCTGGTGGATTCCACTCGTACACTCCGTCTGTCGTGCCTGCAGAGTATGCTCCATATAGGACACAGGAATTTCCGATTTCTGTTTGGCAGCATGCAGTTTTTGGTTTAATGGTTTTTTGCCCACAATCTGTCCCCTCTTTGTAGTCAATGGACAGCTTTTACCAGTGGTGGCAAACAATGCCAATTTTGCCGTTTGACTATGGGCTACAAGAACAGTCCTGGCGTCTTTGCCGCCCGCATTGTCTCTCTCTTGGAGGGGATCGACACAGATGCATGTTTGTATGTGGATGATATCTATCTCACAGACAACTAATTATGGCTGCATATGTGCCGAGTGGACCACATAATTTGCAATTTTGCGGATTTTGGTTACAAATTTAACTTTGCAACATCTCACATTGCAGAGTACACAGTGTTGTTCCTGGGCTATGAGCTCAACAATGAAGGTCGAGGTTTGGCTCCTCACTTCCTGGAGAAATGTGAACTTTTGCACGCTCCCACAACACTAAAGAAACTACAATCTTTACTGGGCTTTTTGAATTTTGGGCATATCTAGATTCCCGAATATGCCCAGCGTATCTAGCCTCTTTGTGGTTTGATACAACCTTCTTTTTCCAAATCGTGCTGGCTGCCTGAACATTCAGCCATCTTGCAATCCTTGCAGGCTGATCTTCTAGAATCTAAATTCTTGTTGACCCGTGATAACCACACCAACCTGGTGATAAGAATCGTACCAGGGGCGGTAGGTTTCACGTACCTCACTTTTAATGAGGGTTACACAGTCCCTTTTGCTTACAAGTCACACTTCTACACTTCGGCTGAGTTGCGGTTTTCCACTGTTGAAAAAGTTTTGACAGCAGTGCAAATGGTGATTCTTAAGGAACGTGCACTGTCGCAGGAAAAGCACATTTTGGTTGTTACTCCGTATTCTGCCTTGGAGGCGGTGATGAAGTGTATCGAATTCGAAAGCTTTGCACCTGCGGAGGATACAATGGGTCACATCCTTGACATCTACGGATGTCACGTTCATTTTTGATTCCTCCCTGTTGACTCAGGAGTTCTTGCAGTATGAATTTGTTCATCCTGCACCTCTGACCATGTGCCCACTGGAGGATTTCCAGTTGTATCATTTACACTGACGGAAGCGCGCAAGTGGCTACGGTTTCAAAGCACACATATTCTTCAGCCTGCGCAATTGTGGCTGGTACTATGATGGATGGTAAATTCAAGTCTAATGTCATGCATACACAGACATTAGGGGACTGTACCGCCCAATTGGCAGAGCTCCATGCTCTGATGCTTGCATTGGAGTACACCGATCCCAGTGTGACTACTCTTATCATAAGTGACTCTTACTACTGTGTTCAATCATACAATGACAATCTACCCTTTTGGACTCAAAATGATTATCGGGACTCCAAAGGACGCACAATAAAACATAAAATGATCTGGGTTCGAGTGGCCGAGCTTAAAGAAAGGCTGCTACTTGTCTTTGTTATTCATACTCTGGGTCACCAGCGTGTTGGAGTTTACGTTGTTGGCAACTGTCTCGTGGATGAAGCTGCGAAGACAGCAGTTGCAACATATGCACTAGCAGCGGTTACATGTTCCAAAAGTAAGATTGATTATGACATCTTGGTAGCTATTGCCGCAACAGAGAAGGGAGGTAATTACCCTAGAGGTTTCCCTTCTAAACACTCTTATCATTTAAGTCCTAATAAAGTACCTTATGTGAGAATTAACAACGTTGGTGACTGGTTAATACCCAACGCGGACAGCAGGCAGACTTTGATTACAGCAGTCCACGCTGGGATGGCCTCATCGCATGCTGGCGTGTCAGCTACTGTTTCTCTTCTCCAGCAACGGTATTGGTGGCAGGGTTTGTACAAACAGACGTGTGATTATGTCCTTCAATGCAGCATTTGTTAGCAAATTAAACCTTCTACTGCTGCACGCCTGCCCCAAACTCATTTGTACATATCTAATAAACCACTTGCATATGTTTATTTAGATCACTGCCGTCCTTTCTCATGTAATACTGCGTATAAGTACATCTTAGTAGCAGTTGACTCTTGCACGCGCTTTGTGTGGTTGTGGCCTCAAAGGAGTGCTGATTCCAGAACAGTCGTAAGGAATTTGCTTGTCTTTGTGGGAATTTTTGCGTGTGGTACCTTCCATTCGGACCAGGGTCCAGCGTTCGTCTCTAAGGCGTACAAGGATGCCATGGCTTCATTGGGGGTCCAAGTCAAATTTTCGTCTCCATACCGGCCTGAGGGTAATAGTGTTGTGGTTGGATGAACTGCGACTTAAGGCAATCCTTGACAGATAAGGTATTAGGTACTGGCATAGACTGGCTTAACCACCTCAATAGCCTACAGCGTGCAATAAATAATCTCCCTAGAAGGTCTCTGGGTGGGCGGACCCCATACTATTTTTTTTGTGCTTTATTTACATTTTCAAAAAGAAAAACAGGGCATCAGGAGACAATAAAACAAAGTACATAGTTTAGGAGCACATGTTGATACAGAAAAAAACATGCACATACATAACCAAATGGGTACACAACACAGTTAAATATAGAATGACACAGTTACTGAGAGAGCCAATCTGCAAGAGGAGCCCAGTTCTTAGATGCCAATAAACGCCTTCTCCTCCACCTCAACAACAGCACCAATGACTCTAATTTGTACCATGCAAGCAACCTAGCTTTCCAATGGATGAAGGTAGGAGTTTCAGGATTTAGCAATTGCGATGTGATACACAGTCTGATCAGAGCCATTGCAATGAACAAGAATGCTGATAGATGGTGTGTTCTTTGAGAGCCAGTTGAATATTCATATCCAATTATTATAAGTTCCGCTGAGATCTTAACCAGTAAAATGAGTGATTGATTGAGAAAAACTTCCACTTCGTTTAAAAAGGGACTTAAATTAGGACATGAGTAGAACATATGTATGGCATCAGAGGAGCCCATTTTACATCTAGGACAAGAGCCCCCGCTAGTTGATCTGGAAGTCCCCCTACTCGCTATCTTTGCAGGGGTACGATACAGGTTGAACATGGCCATATAGCTTTGAGTGCGCAGTGAGCCAGAGACAAGAACGGATCTAGCTAATTCAAGCGGAAATTCCAGGTCTAGTATTGGAACACCAAATTTAGCAGCCCACTTTGCATTCTGAGCAGATAGGTCATCCGGAAGTTCAGACAAAAGACTTTGGTGCAGAGGGCTAATTCTAGACTCCTTCTGAATTAGTTCAATTACATTGATCTTAACATGCAGAATGAGGGTCCTGGAGAGGTTCTTGTCGAAAAAACTTCTAATCTGTAAATATTTTAAAAAATAGCTAGATTGTAAATGAAATTTCTCCTTCAAAAAAGAGAAAGGGGCCAATTGATCGGAGTGGACTAAATCACTAATTTCCTTCAACCCAAAAGACCTCCATTTCATCATCAAACCATCATAAAATATTGAAGGAAGCAAGGCAGATGGGGTATAATAATTAAGTTTTGGAATAGCCAGACGAGAGCAAATTTTCTGCCATACAGAAAAGAAGGCCAAACAAATCTTAAATTTAGGTTTTTTTAAATAACTGGGTTCCAGTACACGTGTTAATATCCCCTTAGCAGCATCCCCAAGTGCTATTTCATAAATGGATGGGGACATACAGATTGGAATCTCAACGTTATCTCCAAGAAGGGGGAGGCCAAAGTGCTGAATCAGGGTGGCCCAATAATAATATAACAAATTAGGAACGGCTCAGCCACTTCGCTCCCGGGGGAGACATGTTCATTTAGCGGCCCTTCTCAGCCGGTGATACCCCCAGAGAAACCGTTGACATATTCTATCAGCTCTCCCTAATGTTGAATTAGGGATTAGGAGTGGGATGGACCTAAAGAGATATAAAAACTTTGGGGGAGCAAGCATTTTCAGGATATTGCAACGTCCATATAGAGAAAGATGCAGATGGTCCATTCTCTCAAGTTTCCTATGTAGGGAATCAATTACCGGGAGGTAATTTAGGTCTGGGATTTGATATACATTGGCGGAGATTTGAACCCCGAGGTATGTGGCCTCTTTGATTATAGAAACATGGGAGAGGGGCATAGCTGAGGATTGAATTATTTGGGTCTTTGAGATGTTAAGCTTATACCCAGACAAAGTACCAAATTGAGCCGCGAGACTCTCTAATGCTGTAAAAGATGAGCCAACACTGTCAGTTTGTACAATGATATCAACGGCATACGCCAATGCCTGTAGTCCACCCCACGAACCCTTGGTTGGAGGAATCCCCTGGCAATTTTCAATCATACTCAGGAAGGGATCAATGAACAGGGTGAATAATAGGGGGGAACAGGGACAACCCCGTCTAGTCCCCCTACTGATGGAAAAATAGGCAGATTCTCTCCCTGAGATACGAATTGCGGCGGTTGGAGCCAGATAGAGCGCCTGGACGGCCTGGATGAACTCGGGAGAAAATCCCTTCCAACGCATTACCGCCCAGAGATACCCCCAGGAGACCCTGTTGAACGCCTTCTCCGCGTCCAACAGGATCACCCCGAGGGGAGAGCTCGTAGCCTGAGCCCAATCAAGAAGGGCAATGACGTGCCAAATGTGATCTGTTGTGTCCCTTCTGGGAATAAAACCATGCTGCCGGATTGAGACCCAGGGGACTATAACTTGAGCTAGTCTAAAAGCTAGAATTCTAGAATAGATCTTACTGTCTGTGTTAGTAAGTGCAATCTGCCGATATGAGGCAGGATTTAGCTCATCTTTGCCATTTTTTTTAAACAGCACGATGGTAGCCCGGCGCCAAGAATCAGGAATAAACCCAAGTTGGGCAGCCCTAAAAACTGCTAACATTTCTTGTCTGAACAATAGTGAGAATGTCTTATAAAACTCGAGATGGATAAGGTCAGGGCCAGCAGCCTTCCCGTTGGAAAGAGATTTAATAGCGGTTTCTACCTCATCCCAGCTGATGGGTACTGAAAGGACTTTGTTCTGTTCCATTGTTACCCGCAAGGTGTTTAAGGGGTGAAAGAAGTCATCTAGACCAACTTGGTTTCTAACCATGCTAGGGTCGTCTGTATATAATTTAATATAAAAGCTCACAAAGGTGTCAAGGACCCCCACCGGGGTCTCTTGCAAACAGCCCTGTTGGTCTGTAATTCGGACAATTCAGTTCGCCATGGCCCTCTGCTGTAGTCTTTTTGCAAGTACCTTGCCTGAGTTTTCCCAGAACTCATACATTAGCGCACGAGATTGAACATATTTGGCTGCTAAGTCTTGACACAAAGGTTCTAACAGATTAGACTTAGCTATAGTGACCGCCTTCTGAATATTTGATACATCATGGCCCAGGCGAATATTATTACACAATTCAAGTTCAGCTTGCTGCAGCTCTTTGAGTCTATCTTTAGTGTGCTGCTGTGCTTGTTTCCAGCGGTGAGAGGCAAAGTTTTTAGTTTCCCCAACGTAAGGCTGCTTTAAATGTTTTCCAGATGATAGAATCAGAAGAGGTACCCCTATTAATATTAATGAATTCTGGGATCCAAGTAGCCATACGCTCCTGCTTTTGCTGATCTATAAGGAGTTTTCTCTCAAAAGTCCAGGGCCTGATCTGATTAGTAGGACAGTCCCATGAGAGATCAATAATTATGGGATTGTGATCAGATATGGTCCTGGGGGCAACTTCAATGTGTGCCGAAGAGGCATTTTTATCCAAAAGAAAAGCATAGTCAAGGCGTACCATTTTATTGTGCGGGGCAGAATAGAATGCATTTCCATCCAAATCCTGATGGTGAAAGTGCCATAGATCAATAAGACCGTGGTCCAACACAAGAGCCTTGAATACTTGAGGCTTTTGGCCCACATAGTTACGACAAGTTAGGAGATTGATTTGACTAGAGAGATTAATATTAAAGTCGCCAGTAAATAATATTGGATGGGGCCATCCCACTAATTCCAAATTTAGGCTCCTGAAAACTTGCAGATCATCTCGATTAGAAGCGTATATTGAGCAGACTGATAATGGAGATCTCTTCACCAAAAGTTCAATATTTGCCCATCTTCCAAAATTATCCACCTTCACCCTTTTAATAGATCCAACCCCATTCTTTTGGAGATTAGCTACACCCCTGATTGTAGAGGTTTGTCTAGAGCAGGCGACCAGCTCGTGTCCAGGAAATCTTAACCAGCTACATTTAGTCCACGGGATATGGGTCTCCTGTAAGCAGATTAGATCAGCCTGTAGAATTTGGAGAATCTTGTTAAACATCCTACGCTTCGTGGGATCGTTCAAACCGCAGATACTCCATGTGACACAGCGTAGCCTACCCCCCCTTTTCAAAAAGTGGAAAAACCAATAGCCAGTAAACTCGATTTACTAATAGTACTGTACACAAAAATTACTGGACCTCTAAACAGCAATATAGATAGTGTAGAGAATATTTGAGTCATTAGCGCATCAATCATGTTTCCTAAACACAAAAAAATACTAGAAACAAAAACAGCCTCCTGAGCCCCCACCACCAAAACACCACCCCGCGAATCCCCCCAAACCCCCCAAAGCCACCCCCCACCTTCCGAACACCCCTCACCCCCCACCCCCATGTAGAGCAACAGGACCATGGTCCTTTTGATGGTCAGGTTGGTGAGACCCACTGCCACCCGAAACCTGAGACCCCCCGTTGAAGCACTACGGAAGACCTGACCACCAGATAAACAAAAAAGCCGCAAAAAAAACCCTAGCACACTATCTCTCAGGTCATCTAGAGTCACTAACCTTTAAAGTAAGCATGCATCCCATCCCGAATCAGTCCGAATTTAGTGCAACAAGTTAAATTAAATAAGGCAGTTCAAGCTAGATAGTCCCCAAATACTCCTTGGCCAATATCTCTGATGTAAAGTATTTAGTCTGCCCTTTACATATCACTTTCAGCTTAGAAGGAAAGAGTAGAAAGCCTTGAGCACCCTTAGCCTGAAACAGGGGCATCAGCTGACGATGGTGCCATTGTCTCTCAACTGTAGCTGGAAGAAATCAGGCTACACAAAAAATTGACATCCCTTCGCAGTCCGCTTTTTATCAGGTCTGGCAAAATCAAATATTTTCCCACTTGCAAATAAATTGTTAAAACATATCAGGATGGCGCGTAGGAAGGTTTTACTGGCACCAGAAGCTGAGATCTGTTGCTGCTGAAGTGGAAATCGGTGTGCCCGCTGTATTTCTAGATTCCAGTCCCATTGTGTAACTTCTGGGAACGCCTCCGAAAAAGCTCGACTATAAACTGCCTAGGATCTTTGCCTTCTATATTTTCTTTGATTCCTAAGACTCTTAAATTATTTCTTCTCGCTCGATTTTCTAAGTCTGTGAGCTTCCATACGATATCAGTACGCTGGTTCTTAATCTCTGTTGTAAGTTCTTTCTGGGCCACCACTGCATCCTCTAACGCTGAAATCAATTCCTCAGCTTCCCCAACCCTGGAGGCAATGTCAGTACATGTTTTCACCACTCGGCGCAAGGAGTTCTGCATTCTGCGGCAGGCCCCCTGTGTACGGATGTTCTCCTGTCTTGTAGCCTCTCTATGGGAGATAATAGTTTGGTAAATTGTTGAGAGGGTAACTTCCTCAGAGGCTTCTGTTGACGAGCCAGAGGGGTTAACAGATGTAGCTCCACTGTTAATTACAGATTGGTTTAGCACTATATTCTGTAGACAGGCAGTATTTATCAGTCCCTTAGAGAAGGGGGCTTTACGAACTGTATTAACAGCGCTCACAGCATTCACATCCTTGGAAGCCTCACTAAGGCGCCAATCCCCTGATTCACTATCATAGTCAGACCATTCAAGTTCAGCATTGAACTCTGGATCCTCCTCCGCTGATGAATGATCCAAGACAGAATAAAATGTATCGGTGGCCTCAGTGTTCTCTGACCCCCTTGAATCGAGACCAGATTCTGGAGTAATGACTGTACCATTCGTAAATGACAGATTAGGACCTTGCTCCAGAAGAGAAACCGAATGGACATCAGATTGAATACATGGCTGAACTACAGTTCCCAGCATGCATTGGGATGGAGGTATGGGTGCAATACTAGACATATCACTTGATATTTGTATGAGAGCAACAGCTGAGTTGATATCGACCAGAGTGTGAGCCGGTGCCTGCGCCCCCTTATTTGAAACATTATTAGTCAAATGCTGGGATAACAGTAAGTTAACCTGCTGGGAATCAGGCTGTAAATCAGAGTCAGGAATTTCAATGGCACTTGCAAGCGCTGAATCCGAAGTTAACTTCGGTGAATGTGGCTGTGGTGCTAGAGACAAAGTATCAGTCTCAATGTTCGGCTCCTTATCGGCAGAAGACTTCATTATTTGTTTTCCTTTAGAACAGGTCTTCTGTTTTTGCAGAGAAAGGTTAAACAGGTCCGGGAGCGTCTGCCCCTTCTTCTCCTCGTATTCTGCCCTTTCTTTGATGCTGGAAGTGAGGGCATGTCGATAGAGGAAGGCGGGGATTTCGAAGCGCTCCGCTTCTCGGAGATCACAGCCAAACCAGATGCCGGGTTTTTCGGCTCCCCTTCAGCTGCATTCCGTGTGGAGCTGCGAGGCTTCGATGCAGCCGCTGCGCCTTTCGCTGTAATTTTCAACGGCATTCCTGCCGCTTGGTTCTGGCTGCCACGACTCGCCGGATGATAGCCCTGCCAGATAGATCTGACGGGAACAGCGCGGGAGAATGAAGAACGACGCGCCAGCTCCACAGCAGCTTGGCAGAAAGTCTCACTCTAAGATGCTCCAGGTGGGAGGTAAGCGCCATACACGTGAGAAAAGAAAAGCCGAGCACGTAGTTTTATGGAAGTTCACTTATTGCTTCGGGTAGCCCGGGATGGGACAGCCAGAGCGGGAGGTGGTAGGGATCCAGGAGAGCTCCGCACCAGCCTACTTAGCCGAGGTCACGGCCACCATCTTGCTCCAGGCGGACCCCATACTAAATGCACTTCAGCATCAAAATGTTTGTCCCGGACCTTGTTGGTCCAGACATGGCAGCGGCAGCCGCATCCTATGACGTAGATGAACATTCTAATGTTTTACAGAACCTACAAAAGACCAGAGACAGTCTTGCAAAGGAACACTTGCCCTCCACATCTGATGCTGCGTTGCAGATTCTGGTAGTCGGCTGGCTACCCCAAGTTGGAAAACTGGTCCGAGAGAAGATGGAGAACAAGAAGGAATTCGGTCCCTCCTATCGAGCTCCAGTTCCTGTGCTTGGCGTGCAGGGTACAAGAACAGTAATTTTACCTCCTCCTCCTGGGCGAAAGGAGAACAGGTACATTTCCATTGACAATGTCAAACAGGGTGGCTGATTCTTCATAGTATGACTCCTGTCGTTTTGTGTCCAGCAATGGTGCGACACTCTGTTTTCGGTCCCGGATCCTGCCATCAGGCCTGATGTTGTCATTGAAATGAATACAGTTGCGAATCCTTTATTGAATTCAACTGCTGGTGATCCTCTTAATGATACTGATTATGCTTACCCCACAGACTTGTCTTTGCCTGATTTGGAGACCTGTGTGGCTGATCAATCCCATTTTTCATTTGACACTGGCTCTACAACATCTAAGGCCCCTTCAAAAGTTTCGATTTTTCCTACCTGGTTTAAAAAAAAAAATTGATTCCCCCTTGGACCTACATTTGGCTGGTGCTTTTTTCAATATTTGTATCCATGTCCATCAGATTTGTAGTGGTTTTTTTGTTCTATTAATGGACCCTATGTTCACGAAAGAACTTCAATTAGACTAATTGATGGAACTTTAGCCCCCCACTCCTCTTCACACATCATGAAGAGGGACCAGACTTTTGTGAATATAACTGCTCGGCCCGTTTTAGATGGGATTGTGTGGGATGCGGTGAAGTTCCAGATACATGGTCCCACAGAGGTTATTAATATACCCAATGTACTCCGTGTTTCTATGGGATGTGGTTAAACAGAATATTTCCTCCCTCCCTCCCCGCTCCCCGCCACCACCGCTGACCACGCCCCTTTTCCCCTTCTGTCCCCTCCCCGCTCCCGCCTCCCAGCTGCCCCGCCCACCCGCGCACTTGGCCTTATATGGCGACCGTGCGACGCAGGTGAGTGTGACCCACTTGTGGGACACCCCCGCGCCGCACGGCCACCAGCTGCTGCGTGTGCCCCCTCGCCTTGCCCTCTGCCTCGCTGCCTGCCTCGCTGCCGGCTGACGCCGCTGTCGTCTGTTTTGTTTTCTGTTTTGTCAATCATTTGTGCTTGCTTAACCAATATTTTGTTCCCGTGTTAGCATCTTTGTTATCCATTTGTGCCTGTTTTTTAGTCCGTTTCTGCCCGTATTTGCGTTATCCTTCCTGTCTGCCCGCCTACCTCGCCGCCCTCCGCCTTCCCTCCATGCTCCCCGCTTCCCGCCACCACCGCTGACCACGCCCCTTTTTCCCTTCTGTTCCCTCCCCGCTCCCGCCTCCCAGCTGCCCCGCCCACCCGCGCACTTCACCTTATATGGCGACCGTGCGAACGCGCAGTGGTCACGCGCAGCGGGTGCGCCGATTGTGCGCCGAAGGCGCGCCAAAGGTAAGCCCGTCTGCGCCCGTCCGCGACCGGATCGCGACCAGCGCCAGGACCCCTGGCCCACGAAGACCCCGACCGACCCGCCTGACGTACTCAGCCGCCACCCTCAGCGCACTCAACACCGGCCGACGCCCAGAGTGCCACCAAGCCACACCACGACGCACCCACGGACCCTTCAGCTGCCACGCCTGCAAATTCACCTGCATCCGGACCTGCCTCGCACCAGCACCCGCCAAGTCGAACACCAGCAGCACCCACCTCAAGTGCATCCTACTCAACACCCGCTCCGTCCACAGACACGCCATCGAACTCTGGAACCTCCTAGAGACCACTGCCCCTGACGTTGCCTTCCTCACGGAGACCTGGATGAACGCCTCTTCAGCTCCCGACATCGCCATCGCTATCCCAGACGGCTACAAGATCGTCCGGAGGGACCGCAACGCCAACCAGATGGGAGGAGGCATAGCCATCATCCACAGGAACACCATCCGTCTCACGACCAGCACCGACAACACCCTGACCACCGCCGAACACCTGCATTTCCAGATTCACACCGACCCGAACACCACCCTCAGAGGCACCCTGATCTACCGACCTCCGGGACCACGCACCCAATTCAGCGAGGACATCGCCGACTTCGTCAGCCCGCATGCCCTCCCCTCCGCCGACTACATCCTCCTGGGGGACCTCAACTTCCACCTGGAGAACAACAACGACCGCAACACCAGCACCCTGCTCGACAACCTCGCCAATCTTGGACTCAAGCAGCTGGTGTCCACCCCCACCCACCTCGCCGGACACACACTCGACGCAGTCTTCTCTTCCAGCACAGACATCGACTTCAGCCACGCCACAGAGCTTCAATGGACTGACCACAGCTGCGTCCACTTCACCTTCAAGAGGACGACGACCCACCACCACCAGCATCAGGCCGCTCGCAGAAGCTGGAACAAGATCACAGCAGACCAACTCGCCGCTTCCCTGAGCCAGCACCCTCCCGCCAGCTCAGCGAACCCCAGCCAGGCCGCCGACAACCTCACGAAGTGGATCAGCAACTGCGCGGACGAACTCGCCCCGCTGAGGACCCCGCCCAGCAGATCCGGCAGCAAGAAAGCCCCGTGGTTCACCGACGAACTCAAGAGCTCCAAGAAGAACTGCCGAGCCCTCGAGAAAGTCTGGAGAAGGGAACCTACACCGGACAACAGGACCACCTTCAAGCTGGCCACCCGGAAGCACCACCAGCTGATCCGCGCCACCAAGAAAACTGCTTTCAAGGACCGGCTGGACAACAACGCACACAACTGCAAGGAACTCTTCAACAACGTGAAAGAGCTATCCAACCCCAGCGCAGGAAACAACGACATCACCCCATCGCAAGACCTTTGCAACTCCCTCGCTTCATACTTCCACAACAAGATCGCGGACATACACAACAGCTTCAACAACCAACCAACGCACACCAAGACCGAACAACCACCCCCCACCACCACCCTCCACGCCTGGACCCCGAAGACACCATCCGCACGATGAACTCCATCCACTCCGGATCACCGACTGACCCCTGCCCTCACCACGTCTTCAACAAGGCTGACGCTGTCATCGCACCCCACCTGCGAGACATCATCAACACATCCTTCGACACCGCCACCTTCCCTGAGAGCTGGAAGCACGCCGAACTCAGCGCTCTTCTCAAGAAACCCACAGCGGACCAAAACCGAACTCAAGAATTAACGCCCCATCTCGCTCCTCCCGTTTCCAGCCAAAGTCATCGAGAAGACCGTCAACAAGCAGTTGGCCGCCTTCCTCGAGACGAATGGATCCCTCGACCCCTCACAGTCCGGCTTCCGAGCCAATCACAGCACCGAGACCGCCCTCATCACCGCCACCGATGACATCCGAGCCCTGATGGACAACGGAGAAACAGTGGCCCTCATCCTCCTCGACCTCTCCGCGGCATTCGACACTGTCTGCCACCGCACCCGCACCCTAGTACAGCGCCTCAGCAACGTCGGAATCCAGGACAAGGCGCTGGAATGGATCATCTCCTTCCTCGACGGAAGAACACAGAGAGTCCGCCTAACACCGTACAAGTCAGAGGCCACCGAAGTCATCTGCGGCGTCCCTCAAGGATCCTCTCTGAGCCCCACCCTCTTCAACGTCTACATGAGCCCCCTCGCGGCCATCGCACGCCAGCACAACCTCAACATAATCTCCTACGCCGACGACACCCAGCTGATCCTCTCCCTGACCAACGACCCCGCCACCGCCAGAGCCAACCTGCACGAAGGGATGAAAGAGGTAGCCGAGTGGATGACGACCAGCCGCCTGAAACTGAACTCGGACAAGACGGAGGTCCTCATCCTGGGCTCCTCACCCTCCGCCTGGGACGACTCCTGGTGGCCCCCCGCCCTGGGCACCGCACCCAAACCGACAGACCATGCACGCAACCTGGGCTTCATCCTGGACTCCTCCCTCTCCATGACCAGGCAAGTCAACAACGTCTCCTCGGCGTGCTTCAACATCCTACGCATGCTACGGAAGATCTTCTGGTGGATCCCCACCGAGACCAGGAAGACCGTCACCCAGGCCCTCGTCACCAGCCGACTGGACTACGGCAACGCCCTCTACGCCGGTACCACCGCCAAGCTCCAGAAGAGACTCCAGCGGATCCAGAACGCCTCAGCCAGACTCATCCTCGACATCCCACGAACCAGCCACATCTCCGGACATCTGAGAGACCTTCACTGGCTCCCCGTCAACAAAAGAATCACCTTCCGCCTCCTCACCCACGCACACAAAGCCCTACACGACCAAGGCCCGAGCTACCTCAACAGCCGAGTCAACTTCTACGCTCCCAAGCGCCACCTCCGATCAGCCAACCACGCCCTCGCCGCCGTCCCCCGCATCCGAAGAGCGACTACAGGAGGAAGGTCCTTCTCCTACCTGGCCGCCAAGACCTGGAACTCCCTCCCGACCGACCTGCGCCTGACCCAAGACCACCTCTCCTTCAGGAAGAAGCTGAAGACCTGGCTGTTCGAGCAGTAGCGGCACCCCCCCCCCAGCGCCTTGAGACCCTACGGGTATGTAGCACGCTCTATAAATGTCATTGATTGATTGATTGAATATTTGCTCTGATGATTGGGACATCCGGGCCATAGAGGCTTTATTTTCTGATTTGAAATATTATGCTGCCTTCGATGCTGAAGATTTATATTTAGAACCTGCGAACTATGGTGATTTTTACTGTTAGCATCATTTTAGCAATCACTTTCTGAATAAGACAAATTCTTTTTGATTTGTGGTTAACTACACACAGTGGGAACATTGTCCCGTACCTGTTGAAGGCAGCTCCAAAACTCTTTTGAAAAAGTTTTCTTATTTTACTGACTTTAATCAATCAAACCCGAACGCATTTTATTTAGAATGACTGAGAAGTCTTCTTCCAAGGTTAGACTTACCCATACAAAATTACTGTATTCAACGTCCTTAAAAACCAGTTGGCTGTTGAGGGCTATGTGCTGTGGAAAGATACGGTTGATCTTAAATCTGTTTGGGGTTCTAAAAGTTGGCAAGTGCAAGACAGAGAGACTTTGCATCGTGCATGTTTCATCCCGAATCATATGTTGTTTCTGAATGCCACTCTTTCACAAACCACCTGCTTTGGATTGGCTACTTCTAAAAAATTAAATGCTCCTTCATTTCCTGAATTGGGTGCATATCCCCATTGGAATAATTACACCAGTATTACCCTTAGTGATTTACAAGCACTGTTGAGTAATTCCTCTTTTAATGTTTCACGCATTAATCCCGAAGGCTAAAAGTGCAGATTCCTGCCAGCACCGTTTTCTGAGTCTGATCCCTGGTTATACAGAGGTTAGAGCAGATCCCCGTTTTCAGGGTCAACATTCAGTCACTGCCTATTCTGTAGGCAAATTGTGTCAGAATTGGCTCAGACACTCGACCTTAGCGTCAGTTAAATTGCATTTGTCCAAACTGACTGACACAGTTGATCTGAATGATTTTGTAAAAGGTCCTGCAGCAGCATACAGATCGGAAAGATAGATATATGCTGCCTAATGAAGTTTGGAAACTGTCCCAGATTGAAGCAGCTTCTAGGCTTTTAGGTATTGATCAGGCCAATTTACAAAAAGTGCTTGCCGTTGTAGATAACAGCATCAACACCCTTTCTGCCCGCATTTACACATTAGAAAATATTATTTTATCTGTTGTTGATATTGTACAAGATGATGTTGCAGTTCTGTACCATGGACAAAATCAGCTGCGTTCTATAATGCAGTTTGCTTGGACTCTTCAAACGTTAAAATCTGGGAGGGTGCCTTGGGATTTCATGAACACAGCAACGTTATTTTTGCTCATTAATTTGACTGTTAAACAACCATTTATGTCAATGAGCGATGCCACGTTTTCACTGCTACATATTCAAAAACTGGAACCGTTACTATTTCCAGTGGCCGAGTTGAATTCTGCAGTTTGGCTCATCCATGGGTTAATCACTCTACCTTTCCCCCTGTTTAAATTTGAGTCATGCATGAAACATTATGCTATAGGCAGATTTGAACCTTTAGGTAGAGCCTTTTTACATGAAGTGTGGAATCTCCCATTTACATATTGGTTCTTGAGAGAGGGAAAAGAGGTTTATCTAAAAGCTGAAGACTGCACTTTCACACTAGCTCACTCTTTAGCCTTTAGAAACCTGCAATTACACGGTTCTTGTCATGTTACAGCACCAAATCTTGCGTGTGTTTTGAAAGGCACCCCCACCCCAGCTATTACACCAACTTTCACATTGCTTGCAAACGGTAGTTATTTGTTATTAAATAATTAAGAATCCTGTGGTATGCTTGCTGATATTCCGTATATTGTTATAGTTTCCCAACGTGTAGTTTGCTGTAAGAATGTCCTGTTTCCTCCTCCACATGGGAGGCTTGATGTTTCCATCTGGCCTTCTATATTTTTGTCCCAGAAGGAAGTCCCCTTTACATCTACATCTGAGACATTCATCCTTCACATTGCAAACACGCGTACTGAGGTGAATGCCCTGTTAAACACTGACCTGCCCCTGCATTTCGGTGCTTTGATTCACACAATCTTTAATGCCTCGTTGACCACAGGCCTGGCACACTTTTTTAAAGTAGTAAGTTCTGGCCCTGTGACCTCGTTCCAAACTATATTTGGTGTGATCCCAGCATTTTTTAATTCGCTTTTTTTCTAATGTCTTCGGCGGTTTCCTGTTAATTCTCACTTTAGGAGCGGGTGTGCTGCTGTTAATTTGTCTGCTTCAGAATGGATGCACAGTTTGCGCCCCACAAAGATCTGCCCCGGCTGCTCCATCTTTGTAACCGGATGCTAGAATACTATGGATCGCTGCCTCTGGTGACTCTGAGTGTGGCGTATGGTTTATCTTTCTGGTTCTCATACTTTACTTGCGTGCAAACTGTTTTCCATTGCCTAGATTGTGGATTGGAATGGGCCCTGGATTTGTGTCTCTGTAACACAGTGTCTCCTGACCTGGATTTTAATCTACTAATGAGTCCCTTAGTTGCTCATGAAATAGATTGTTCTGGTTTCGGAATTATAGCCTGCGCAACAGCTCATGGGGTTCTAGGCAATTGGAACATTTTGACTGTGGCCAAGGACTTTTCTGGCATGCAGCTATCTTGAAAAAAGCCTGAGTTGCCCTCTGGTGGTGCTAGAGGCTCCGGTTGTAGAAGAACATATATGCTCATTTCGGGTACTTAATTGAATGGCTGAAACGTTCATGGCTGATGACAACGACTTCCTATTGGAGGCGGTTGCAAAGTATGGTGCATATACGCTGTTGGATTGAAGTGTGACTTTTTCTGCTTCATCGAAACGTATTAAACTGGTGAATTTTTTTAACTATAATGCCTTTATGTTTTTCTTGATTTTTGAGGTCTTTTTTCACACCATGGCCACCCGTGATTGTTTTCACTGACTTGGTTCCTTTTAAATTCAGATTGTTACTCCCAATTATCAAGTTTGGCAAAATTCCTGAACTTGGTTCTGTCTCATTCGAACTTGAACTCTATGAATCTTGCCCCCTTTATTGTGCGTTCCCCCGCCAAGGAAGGGTGTAGTATGGCCTAAGATCTGCTTTGCGCGCATGTTATGTTAGCATGGCTTGTTAGAAGTTTAAATGCCATTTTACCTTTTGCTGCTTTTGCACACAACACTGCATAGCTGTTTTTGTAAGTTAGCCTTCACGAAGGTCTACACATGAGAAAAGGTTTTGTTTTCGACATCTCTAGACTTACATCGTGCCCTTAGTCTGCACAGTGAGTGCTGAAGCCATCAAGGTTATCAAAACATGTTAGGTGTTTTTCGACATGTTCGAGTAACGCTTTCTAGACACAACAATTTGGAAGCTGTAAGCCAACTACGATTCTGGCGATTTCACACACTTGGAAGATTTTCAGTTTCCAGGGATGCAGAGAGCTTTGGCTGATCCAAATGTGATTCACTCTTAGTAAGCGGAAAGGTAATGGGGTCCCCCAAGCAAGCCTAAGAGACCTTCTTTAGTTTATAATACATAGTTCCTATATAGGGAGGGTGTTAAACTAGATGCTATAGGACCTGTTTTCACTATCATTGTAATATGATTTCTCCTTTGTATTTTATGGAATTGTAACAATGCTGACCATATTATTTCTAATCATGTCTGCTTATGTTGGCTAAGATACTGCATTTGAGATCATGTCATTAAAATAAATATTTTAACCTTACAGTGTCTCTTCTTTACTCCTGTTGTGGACTGGTATGAGAGTATAACAAAAGAGTGTTCTCACTTCCCACCATTCCTGAGTTCGTACTGTCGCATGTTCTAGGTTGTCTAATCATTGGTTACTTTGCTATAGGACGAAGAGCGAATGTGACACTGATGCTAGCTGGTTGGAGTTATCTAGGTACTGAGGTGAGTCTCTGGTACACCACAATTCAATGATGTACTAGGTCTCTGTGCACAGTTCTGTGTGTGAGCAGGATCCTTACCACAAACTAAAACGTCAAAGTATATAGCACACAGCACTCAGCCCTCAGCCCTTTGGCCAATGCAGGCCTTACCTTAGGGGTGACTTATATGTAGTTGAAGGGAAGTTTAAAGCTTGACAAGGAATTTTAAATATCAACTCAACCTAGCAGTAAAACTGCACAAACAGGCTCTGCATGAGTCTCTGAGTGGATCTGTAATTGGGTGTGCAAGTGTCTGAGTGGGTTTGTGAGTGTCTGAGTAGGCCTGTGAGAGGGTACACAGGTCTCTGAGTCGTTTTGTGAGTGGTTGCATGAGTATCAGTTGAGCTCTGAGTGGGTGGGTCTTTGAGTGGGTGCATAAATGTCTGAGTGGGCCTGTCAGTGCGTGCATGAGTCCCTGAATGGATGTAAAAGTAAGTGAGTGAGTGTCTGAGTAGGTCTGTGAGTGGGTACACAAGTCTGAGTGGGTCTCTGCGTGGGTGATTTTTGTTTCATTTTTGCTGCAATCTTAGCAAATCTGTTGCACCGTTTCATGGGAGTCCATGCTGAGTATCACAACAAATATGCTTATAATGCACATGAGGAAAATGAACCATTTTCATTGTATTTTACACATATGTGTCTCTGAAGCACCACTATATTGCCACTATGGGGTGAGGGTACCTTTAGCCTTACCCCTTATACCACTTTTAATGGTTACTTTCAGCCCCGGGGACTGTGTCCCATTACTTAAAATGTTAGCCATAACTTTCTACAGAGGTTGCGAGCATCCCAACACAGCATTCCTCGCGGCCTGAGCTTTTGCAATTCATCACAAACTAATTGCGAATTATTCACAGCCATAGGTATACAAATTTGGATTTTCCTTAAATTATCCAAAACTACTGAATCGATTTTCACCAAATAACAAAAACAGCACTTTCTGGACTAAGAGTTCCCTTTCTGCCAGATTTGGTGCAATTCTATCCAGTCATTCAGGCTGTAGTGGTGTCTGAAACCTTTATGGAAATAAACATCTGAAGCACACTTTTTTCTACCACCATTTTTCTCGGCTTCAGCTTAACCCTAAACTTTCAATGCACAACTAGAAATATCAGCACACTTTTTCTGGGAAAGTTTGTGAAGATTCATCAAATGGTGTCAAAGTTATAGGAAAGTGGAAAAATGCTAAACCTATGGAAAGTAGGTTGTAACTATTACTACAATTTATGTATATCACAGTGGCGTCAATACAGTGTAGTTCTAATTAGGTCATAGATGTTTTTGTTACACAAATAACTTGTGTGCCAGTTGACGAATATTCATAAAACCATATTAAAAAATGTATGACACCTCATCTCCTTCCTCTAAAGTTTTGGAATGGTCCACCAGGCAGAGACTGACAAAAAGGGGAGCCTCAAAATGTCATTTTCCCAGGTTAATTCCATTAGGAGATTTTGAGAAGCGATACAGAAAAAACGTGTGACTCAATTTCATCAAATTTGGCAGAAAGTTAGAACTTTATTCAGAAATCCGGCTTTCCATAGATTTGTAAATACCCATTCGATTCTTTTGGGGAAATTCATGTTTATAGAGATGCTCAGGATGGATTGACACAGTTGGTCTTGAGGAAGTCCTTTGGGACTCCTATGGTACTGTAAAATAAAATAAATAGACCAATCTGATTGGCCTAAGGAGCTTTTTTTCCCTTTCAGTCTTCTTAAGACTGTGGACAGCTACCAGCCAAGAGGGATCAAACGGTCTGAATGGATAGCTACAACGTGAACAGAGATTTTGCATCCTCCATTGTAGGACACAAAAGCTTGATACTGTGTCCTCAAATTTAATATAAAAAGCATATCCGCTGCCAAGGTGATTTACTTTGTTTATTTCTAAAGGAAGTGCTTTAAGCTTTACAGCTTTGAATCCATCAAGCTGGCCTCATTGGTCCCACACTTTTGTCATACATACAGAATGTCATCACTCTAGTTGTTCATTAGAATACCATGACAAACACCTTTTGATTACTATAGTTTTGAGTGTGTTTCAGTCTATATGTCAGAATGTTTACTGAAAATGAATTAGGAAGATATTCAAGAACCTATAGAAACATTGTCCTTGTTTTAGAAACCATTGAAACCGTAATTTACATAGAAAAAATAACCCTCTCATGTATTTTCATTTTAAAGGAAATTCTTTAGAATTTGAAGCTTTGATTCTGTCAAGGTGGCTGCAGGTATGCCACACTTTTGTCATTTTAGGACTCTAGATGTTCATTAGAACACTGTGGGAAGTTGCAATTGATTTTGTTTCAGGCTGTAGAGGTAGTGGTAATTTTTTTTCTCTCAAAATGTAGCAATCTTGATGAATTTAGTATCTTATTTTTTTTATTTATGATTTTGGTTTAATTTGCATTTTAATGCAATGTATCTATTTATTTTATATGTAATATGTCATTTTCATTATTTGATGATATGTTTTATGTGTATACCTTTGGGTGTAAACAAACAGGAGAGGGGAGGTAGAGTAGTTCAGAAGGATTCATACTCCACAAGCTAATTTGTATAAACAAAAGGAATCCTCCTTGAAATGGCAGGGAAGTGTTCACCACAGTGGTATGGAAGCACTTAGTGTTTGTTAAAATACCCCTCACACACCAAAAGGCCCCTTGGTGTCATGCTTCATCATAGGGGTCTTCGCACCCCTCTAACGGGATGCGGCTTGCTGCGACCTACGACTACGCAGGAGCAATTTTAGTTTTTTACTATATGTAGTGCATGTGAGTGGGTATGTTTATTATGTGAGTGGTGGGGTTTAGGTGAAATAGTTAAAAAGTACCTGGCTCGTGGATGTAGTAGAACATTTTTTATTCATTGCCCCAGGCTGGTACTATTAAAAGAAGAGAAGTGCGAGGTGTGAATTGACGTAATTATGGACAATACCTCATGTGTGCGTCGACATGTTTCGGAGGCAAAGCTCCTTCTTCAGGACAGGGGCACAACTTCCCCACCTTACTCACGTTTCACTGATGGTTCACAGATGTATTAATGTGATTAACAAAAGTGAAGAAAAAACTATTAATATGTGTGGGTATATATAGGCTATTATGTGCCTACAGCGGTTCAGCTCAAGTAAATGCAATGTGCATGACCTGAGAAAAAAGAGAAATGAAAATGATGGTCTCCCTTATCCAGGGTAGCTCAAACAGGTGCAGTCACCTGGAACAAACCATCCAGCTTAATTAGCCCTGTGGAAAAAACACTTACAAGACATACAACATAGATAACATATAACGTGAAACATCCTTTACAACTAAACTTTTACAACGCAGTGCTATTACAACGCAGGTTTTACAACGAAAACCATTACAACACAATGCGCTGGGGGGCGCTTTAGGATAGGGAATAGATTTAATTTACTTTCCAACACCTTCCCTAGTGTCCACGGGGACTGGAGTTGGAATAGTAAATTAAACTATTCACTATCCAGCACCCCAAAGTGCTATGCGTTGTAAAGGTTTGCGTTGTAAAACTGGCATTGTAACAGCATGCGTGGTAAAAGCATGCGTTGTAATGTCATACATCCACAAATAACACACTCTTAAAAAATGCAGAGGTTTGAATCAAACTTATGTAATTATGCTTGCTTGCTTCATGAGCATTCAGAACGTCTGGGGGGTATAATCTAAATTATGTTACCCTTATGTTGGAAATAATTTTATTATTTGTTTTAGTAATTTTATGCTAATATTTTTTAATGTTGCTTATGTTTTACTTAAAAAGAATTGGTCAGTATTGTCTTTTTAATGTATGAGTGGAGAAAAGTGATCTGGCCATGTTGTATTTTAAGGTCTTTCCTGTTGTGGTCTCTGGTTCAAGTACCCTTTTTTAGGAAGACATGTGAAAATGCTGGGTGGTCGGAAATATGATGATCACCACAGATTCTGTGACTTTCCTTCATAAAAATGTGAGAAAAAAACATGATTTTAGCCAAAGTTAGAAGTTTGTAAGAGTTTTGTTGTAAGAAAACCTCTTGAGATCCAAATAGGTCAGAAAACTTTGGACTCCCCTGGGTGTCTAGTTTCCAGAAATTTCAGAGTTTGGCAGATTTTCTGTTTGCTGAGCAATGACCTAAAATCCTCAACCACCCCCATAGAAAAAAGGCAAGTGTTAAGTGGAAAACGTTTATCTGTCTATGTTGCTATTTGGGCCTTTTCCAGTCATGGGAGCTGGGCCTACCCACACAAGTGGGGTATGGTTTTCATCAGAAGATGTGGTAGGAAATTAGTGGATCCCCAAAGATTTGTGGTTTGCAGGGGTTTCTGATCGAACCAAAAAACCACTTATGAGATCCACACAAGTCAAACTACCCTGGACTCCCCTGCCTCTCTAGGGGGCATATTATCCAGACAGACAATAAAATTATCGCCGCTTTAGGGGCCGAAAACTGCTGCTAAAACAGCGATAAAGGGCTTGATAATATGCTCTATGGAATTCCAATTGAAGCCCATGTTAGATGTGAATGACATCTAACCTGAGCTTCAATTTGAATGCCATAGAGCATATTATCCAGCCCATTATTGCCATTTTAGCAGCAGTTTTCTACCTCTAAAGCGGCAATCATTTTATCGCCTGTCTTGATAATATGTCCATAGGTTTCTAAAATACCAGCCTTTTGGTACTACGGCCCGATTTCTGCAGCTACCCACATTGTACAAAAAGCTTTGAGTTTGCTGGGTGAAATACTTTGTGGCATTTTGTGCCCCAGCCCAGCCGCACAAGTTGGATACCATTTTAGTTGGAAAAACATATGGGAACACAGAATGGTAGAATATTTGTTATTGACAATTGGATTTCTCTGCATTTGCGCCAGTCTGCAAAACAGAAGATACTTTGTAAAATGCCCTTTGAATCACAAATGTTTAGGTTACCACAAACTTAGAGGTGTATGAATAACCAATGTCCCAAACCGCCATATCTTAGCTACATTTCAAATATACTACAGGTTTACATCCTACCCATTTTTCATTCTTAATATTTTACTATATGAATTGGTGTATAGTTGGTACACAAAATAAATTGTTGAAAAGTGCATTTCAGTTCTTGGTAATGTGTGTTTTTGGCTATAAGACCATAGGGAAGATTTACAAGAAAATGACGCATCTGTAGAGATAGGGTGAAGATACCTTCAAGGGATTTTAGTAAAACAAGAATTTTAGAATCACTTAAGGAATGAAATCGAGTGGAATGGAATCCTCAATAATTTTAAAAGGTTCCCTTACACATTAGAATGTATAATAGTGTCTTCTTGCCAGAATTTCTCAGTAAGGGAGTATGCTCTGGATTAAATGAGTCAGAGTCCGTCCTCACTCTGTAATTGCTTCAGCAGTAGATGCATCTACTAAGGGAACCTTTTAAAATTATTGAGGATTCCATTTCGTTCTAAATCTGTGGCTTCTGGAAGTGACTGACTAGACAGGGTACTCAAGATATGAAATCCATGTCCTGAGGATGGTCTCTCACATGAAAGAATAGAGACCGAAACGTCGAATGTGGCTTTATCTACCATTGAATGTTTAATTAATTGTGTGATAGGTAGAAAAGCTTGAGCAATTGATGTAGCAAGGGCTGTGTTGATTAATGTATTTTCCCTTCTGCGTCATTGTTTTTTATCTTGTACCCAACATTTTAACTTGATTTGACAAAAGATTAAATACTTTTTTTAAATATACAACCGTCTTTCAATCCCTTTTTGCTCTCTTCTTTTTCTGATCACTCATAAGTGACAGTTTTGAATATATGTAAATCTCTGTTGTTGCATAACCAGCACCAGTGGGCTCAAATCACTAAGCTCACACCATTTCATTCCTTAAGTGATTCTAAAATTCTTTTTTTACTAAAATCCCTTGAAGGTATCTTCACCCTATCATACTTTTGCCCAAACCCTCAAGGATATACTGGGATGCCCACTTTCAATTCTCGCATCTGTAGAGATGCATCAGTTTCCCCGTGCCAGACTGCGATACCTTGCCCCACCATGGATAAACCGTATTTGCAACACAGCGCACCATGGCACAAGGATTGACAGATGCGTCAGAAATTCTGATGCATTGTTGGCCCAAAATTCAAGCATTGCTGGAGTTGGGACGCAAGCATGCCGCAACTCCAGCAATGCTTGGGTGAGGCCCATACTTAAGACACTGCATCACTCCTTCAGCCTGCTTTAAGCTGGAGTAAGGTTTTAATGATGTGGCATCCTAGAAATGGTGCAGTGAAATCTTGTAGATTTCACTACGTCACTCCTGCGAGGCTTTCCTGCATATACACGCCCATCCTGCGTTCATTGTACCTGATGCAGGTATAATGTGATGCAGGACTTTACAACGTGATGCATCTCCCTAGAGGCGTCACAGTTCAAATGGGCAGCATTGTTTACCCCTCTGCTGCATCAGAAAAGTGATGCAACAGCAGCGCAAAAGTGAGGCATGGGGCTTTTAAATCTGTCCCCATATATGCTCACAACCTGAATAGACTGTCATATATAATGTAATATTTCTTTCCTTTGAGAACTCACTTTGTCTCTGGATTGATCCATTCCTGTTGCCGGCAATAGGCCCAGCCACAAAGTGGGGTAATGATTTTTATTGTGACGAGTGGGGCAACACTGATAGGAATTATTGGAATTTTATGGATCCCTGTAGACTGTAGAAGCTACTCTCACAGAAATGTGAGGAAAATGTGTGATTTTAGGCAAAGTTGAAGGTTTGCAGAGCATGGTAATTAAGAAAATGTCATGGCGCCCATGGTGGAGAAGTGTGGCTCAATGGTTAGTGCGGCAGACCCCGATGCAGAGGTCTAGCCCGGGACCAGGGTTTAATTCACGCCTCAGCGGTTCTTGGGCTCACTTTCCGCGGACCTGATAATTCTCGCCTGGGTGCCTATTCTAATCATGGGTCCCACTCTGCAACTCTGGGCAATAGCTTGCTTAACCTCCACAACGGCCCCAACAACGCTAGGATGTCTGGCTTCACCTTGGGGGTTCCCAGGAGTGGGCACTTCACAGGGAAAAGCCAGGAAGGGTTCCACAGCGGTATGCGTACAAGCGCCTGAGATACCCCTTTGGGGGTCGATTCGGTGCGCTATACAAATACTACTACATTTACATTTACATTTACAAATCATACCATCCTGAAATGCCCAATGTGTCTAGTTTACAAAACAAGCCTTTTTTGGTATCTTTCCCTAGGTGATGACCAAGCCCAGGAGCAAATGCTGCAGCGACTCCTATTTCCAATATCTCCACATTGTGTTTTGTGAACCTTTGAGTAATGGGTGTTAGTCTGAGCCACACGAATGTGGTAGTGTGTCTTTCAGGAGAAGTGGGGGAATGCTGGTAGGTAGAATTTGTGTGGATTCCTACAAATTTCAAAGGTTAAGGTCACAGAAAAACGAGGAAAATTTGTGATTTTAGGCAAAGTTTGAAGTTTGGAGGGTAAACCAATACCATGGGATCCATACAAGTCACACCACGAAGGACTTCCCTCAATATTTTTTTTGAAAACATGTCTGGAATTGCTAGGTTACCAGGTGATGGCCAATCCAGGACCTGAATTGTACAGACATAAAGCAAATTGGGATAAGCCCTCTCTTTGCCTTTGAGGGTTAGAAATACTGCTTTGTGCCTTTTGCAGTTGGTGTACGGCCGACTGCTAGGGCGGGATGCCTGCACCCATTGTTTTGCCCACATATAAAATCCATGGAAACAGTGGGCTTTCCATCCCCTAGTAGCATATTAGTGTTAACCTCTTTATCAGGGCAAAGTTCTATTTCCCCTTCTGGGATGGGGCTATAGCCCATTGCCAATGTGGGCCACATCCATAATTTTCCTTATTTTAGAACCATTCTAAAATTCCGAGTTATGAATGATCTGGGTCTCTAAATGAGCAGCGTGGTCATGAAGATGTTTATTATGTTTCCATGCTCTTGTTTGCTGATAATCAGACCTTAAGTGATGGTTCTTCAGCAGTTTTTAGTGGGTGCCATCTGAAAATATTCCTGAGGAGCTTGAAGGTATGGAAGCAGGAAGAGGCGACCATGTGGCTGGTCATTGAGATTTGATTGTCTATCACAATCCCAAGGTTCCTGGCTTGGTTTGTGCGAGTTGGTTGACTGCCCTAGTTCAGAGAACCACCTCTGTCTAGTTAGAGTTTAGCTTCAGTTGGTCTTTATTCAGTTTATGGCCTCAGACATGCATACATGCAGAGGCGTCTTCGGAGAGGAGGAGGTTGATCTGGGTGTTGTGGGCATACATGATGATGCTGAGTCTGTGGGCTCAGAATATTTTGGAGAGCAGGCCTAGTTGAGTGAATAGGTGCTTCCTCTGAGGGAATATCTGATCAATTGGTGTGCAGGTCCACATATTCAAGTTGTGTCATTAGATCAGAATGGGGTGGGAGAAGGTGTCGAATGCGGCATAGAGGTCGAGAAGAATGAGTGCTTCCAGGCCTTCCATGTGCATGATTGGATAAATGTTGTTGGTGGCGGCAATGAACGTGTTCTTGGTAATGTGATTGGTCCTGAATCCAGAATGAGAAAGGGTCCAGTAGGTAACTGGCATTGAGGTGTCTGGCCAGTTGTTTGTTGATAATTATTCTAGAACTTTTTCTGGGTCTGTTATTGGATAATGTCCATAAAGATTTCTGCCCCGTAGGGAGTAAACCTCCAATCTTGTTCCCAGGATGGCAGAAAGATTGTATCATTCCGTTTTGGGGTGGGGGTATGGTCGTATGCCAAGGTGAGCCTCATCCAGCCATTTGTTCTTGTATTTTTTTGCAAAATAATTCTGGTATCTAGTGAGCTTTCTGACTCCAGGGGGCAGATTGTACACAAATCCCCAAAATTGCATGATGAGGGCTGGCAGAAAGACTATAAGATTGAGGTATGGGCAATTCCTGAGATTAGCACCACCCCGATCAGGGCATGGACCTCTTTGGCATTACAATTAAAAGCCCTTACCCTTAAACACTCACTTTGAGCCTGTACCTGTCGATTTGATTCTGACACTTCGGGGAATTGTACCTATAACAGGATAGGCGATGAGTCAATCCTGGATTATGTTCTGATTGAATGCAGGGGATGGTCCCTGGTTACAGATTTCAGCATACTCTCTAGGTATGATAGCGACCACAATGCTCTAATAATATCCCTAATGCTCCCCATAGATAGAGAACTTACCAATTCAGAGCCATCCACTAGAGAAGGTCTTTTTCTCTCAAATATTAAGAGAAAGGTAAAGTGGATACAGATGGAGGAGTGTGAAAAAAATCTGATCTCACTTTATGAGAGTCTTATCCCTGAATTTGTGATGCTTTTTGAAGGTGCTGGTATAAGTTTTAAATCACTTAATAATGTTGGGGCCGTAAATGATACCATCTATTGTAAGCTGAGCGAAGCATTTTGTAGACCTTGCACTAAAAGCGGAAAGAGTCAGAAAAAGGTGACTTAGTTTGATAAAATCTGTAATAAGGCGAAGCAATTTCTTATTGTGGCAATTAAAGATAGATGTCAAAATACCACTAAATTAGCTAGAGCTCAGTATAAAAAATGTATTGTTGACGCTAAGATTACTTGGGGAATTGCACAATGGGACAAGATGAAAAATGCCTTGGAAAGTAAGAATGAGAAGGCCTTTTGGGGTTTAGTTGCAACGGGAAGTAGCAAAGGTCGCATACCCTTGGACTCAAATATTGCGGCAGAGAGCTGGGAGGCTCATTACCAGGCCCTGTATGCCCTGGAGCATTGTACTAGTACAAATAAGAGCACATTACCCACTAGTTCTTTCAGTATAGACACAGATTTTCCCTCGATCACTATGAATGGGTTTGAAAATTCAATTTATAGGATTATCCGAGGAAAAGTACCAAGTTTAGATCATGTCCCGGGAGAACTTTACATGAAAGAGCCTAAAATTTGGCGTCCCGTTCTGTGGGTGATTTTGGAATGGATCTACCTGCATCTTGGCTAGGGGCAGAGGCCATCCCCATATATAAAAAAAGGTTCTCCATTACTCCCAGGTAACTACAGACCTATTAGTCTGTTAGATGTGTCTCAAAAGGTCTTCGCTAGAATTATTCTAGATCGTGTTCAAACCTGGCTAGACGATATTAAAATCTTGTTCCATCTTCAGGCTTGGTTGAGAGACAAAACCTCTACAATAAACCAGGTATTTAGGCTCCAGCTCCTCTACTGGAAATCGGTAAATTCAGAACGAGTGAGTCTATATCTGGTCTTTGTTGACCTGCTTAGTGCCTTTGACATGGTCCCCAGAGAAGCTCTCTGGAGGGTTTTGTGGGAATTGGGGCTTCCCCACTATCTTCTAGAAATAATAAAACGCCTCCATGAAGGAAACTATGCTAGAGTTAGATATGAGAAAAATAGGGACCTTACCGCCCCAATTCCATTAAATAGGGGAGTGAGACAGTGGTGCGTCTTAGCCCCTACACTCTTCTGCATATACATCAATGGATTGGTGCATACCCTGGGCCAATGTAAGAACATCCATGCCCCAAGGTTGGCCCAGGGACATGTGCCGGCATTGATGTTTGCAGACGATACGCTGCTTCTCTCTAAATCCCCGATGGGGCTACAAAGAAATTTGGATAGATTTTTACATTTTTGTAAGGACCGGGGCTTGGAGATCAAAGTCTAAAAATCTAAGTATATGGTCTTCAATCCCCATAGATCCACCCATCCTGGCGCCCACTTGAATGGAGTTCCTTTAGAAAGAGTTCAGAAATTTGAGTTTCTGGGGGTTACTTTGAACGAAAAGATGCTCTGGGGACCTCTGTTAACTAAGGCAAACCTTAAATTAACTCAAACTTTGGGGAGACTGGCTAATTCTTTAGAAATATGCACTATAAACCTCTAAGTCCTGTGATAGAAATTTACAAAACACAGTTAAGAAGTGCTACTCTTTATGGTGCGGAGTTATGGGGCCATTCCAACATCAACTCGATCATGACTACTGAGAACAAGTTTCTCAGGCAAATAGTTGGGCTCCCAGTAAGCACTCCTTTAACCCCACTGCGCCTAGATCTTGGCGTCAGACCTATCATTCATGAGGTTTGTTGTAGGCCACTCCTCTATTGGTGAAGGATATGGACAACTCCTGAACTAGCCATATTTAAAAAAGAGTTAATCGAGATTCTTAGCTTACCAGGGAGTGGGAGCTATCCGTGGATACCCTATATTGAACAAACTTTGTTCGCTTTAGGCTCTGGTGATCTTTGGGAAAATCCGAGTACTACTTGTTTTAGAATCACACGTAAGAAACTGATTGGAAGATATTGGGATGTGCACCTGAGGAATTTGTACACAGGCCCCGGGGTTGGTGCCAGGACATCTTCCTTTCTGGAGGTCAAATGCAGATATGCCATGGAATCTGTGCTTGATGTGATTCACCCAACTCTTGCTAGGAAACTCTTCTTGCAGTTTCGACATGGATGACTCCCGCTCCATGCTGTGACAAAAAAATGGACAAATGGTCTGGAAAAGGGTTGTCCTGCATGTACTGTCAAAGAAGAGACTGACATACATGTCCTGTTCTTCTGTGAGGGTTATCGTATAATACAGCAGTATGAGCTAATTAATTTATGCAGGAATCTGGGCTCTCGTCGATGTATGGAAGTATATAGACTTTTAAAAACAAACACTGATTTGGCCATTGTTTATGCAATCTTTAGGTTTCTGTAACGTATGTGGTGTAGAAGGGCAAAACTTCTCAAATCGCAATGATTTCTTTTTTAACCTATGTAAATATTTTATTACTATTTTTATTCTGATTTACTGTGGATTTAAATGGAATTTGATACTATGTAGAATGCATTTTACCTTCAATTTGTCTCTTTTATGGCACTTCTCTGAAATAAGGATATTGTGACTGACTGACTGACTAGCTATAATGCCTGCTTTTAGAGTGTAGAATTGCCCTATGCTATGGAGCCCTCCTCCCCGGCTTGGTTTTTTGTTGGAATTTACCTGGTGTCTAGTGATTTTTTCAGTTTTGCCCCTGTGGGAATATTGGAGGCAAACCCCTCAATCTGCCTCACTGGGGACATAAAGACTGTATTGCCCCTTTTTAGGGCTCGGCCTACGTCACCACTGCGTGAGCAGTGGGGTGGCGCTCCAAGCCGTATTGTTAAGGGGCTCAGAATAGTGTAGCAAAAATTCCTCAGTGAGCGAGATTTTCAGTAGTTATTTTTGCCAACTGCATGGTAATTGGTCCTTGCGGTGCCGTGTTTGTAGTAGCCTTGACGCAATAGGCCATATATATTTTATGTTCGGCACTTCCTGCATTTTCTGTGCGGTTATGCGCAAGGGAGTCAATAAATTTCAATTAGGACCTGTCAGGGTGCCGCGGTAATGGAATCCAGATGGTCGGGGCGCGTTCACCATTCTGCAGTGAGTTTGGCCTGATGCAAGAATCCATTCCTTGTTTTTTCAACCGTGTGTGCGCGCATGCTGGCTCCCTGCCAAAGCTTGTGGGCCTGTGGTAATTGAAGCCAGATGCCGGCTCGCAGAGGCCTCTGACATCGCCTCTCCTCACCTGCTCCTCACTGCAGCCCCTACCACTGGAAACAACAGGCTGGGAGCTCACAGAAGCCTCTGACATCGCCTCTCCGAGCCTGCTCGTCCTTTCAGCCCCCACCGCTGGAATTCACATTAAAAGCATGCTTTGATATACATAGATATGCTCACACATCAATTACCATTATTGTGAAGAGGCATACTTAATAGACCCATTCCACTCCTCGATTGGAGAAGACCGTATATGTGGGCCACTGGTGCCCATGGTCCTTATATAATCCCAAGCAATACTGCACTGTAGATACCAAATACATCATAACAGTGTATAGGAATTAGTTTGATTTATGGTGGATGATCCGTCCAGCCAGCAGAGCCTCACTAGGTGGTGGCCATCTTGCACCTAGTGACAAGATGCCCCCAACCCCCACCTCCGTCAATGACATCCTTAATGACATCACTAATGACATATCAAGTGACATCCTTGATGATATCAATGATGGCATCCTCCGGAGAATGTGAGTGCAGAGTTCAGAGTGCAGAGTGCAGAGTTCAGAGTGCGGAGTGCAGATTGTGAGTGCGGAGTGCAGATTGAGAGTGCAGAGGGCAGATTGAGAGTGCAAAGTGCAGATGAGAGTGCAGAGTGCAGATTCAGAGTGCAGATTCAGAGTGCAGAGTGCAGATTCAGAGTGCAGATTCAGAGTGCAGATTTAGAGTGCAGAGTGCAGATTGTGAGTGCAGAGTGCAGATTGTGAGTGCAGAGTGCAGATTGGTAGTGCAGAGTGCAGATTGTGAGTGCAGAGTGCAGATTGTGAGTGCAGAGTGCAAGTTGAGAGTGCGGAGTACAGATTGAGAGTGCAGAGTGCAGATTGAGAGTGCAGAGTGCAGATTGAGAGTGCAGATTGCAGGTTCAGAGTGCAGATTCAGAGTGCAGAGTGCAGAATGCAGAGTTCAGATTCAGAGTGCAGAGTGCAGATTGTGAGTGCAGAGTGCAGATTCAGAGTGCAGAGTGCAGATTCAGAGTGCAGAGTGCAGATTGTGAGTGCAGAGTGCAGCTTCAGAGTGCAGATTGGTAGTGCAGATGGCAGATTGTGAGTGCAGATTGTGAGTGCAGAGTGCAGATTGTGAGTGCAGATTGTGAGTGCAGAGTGCAGATTGAGAGTGCAGAGTGCAGATTGAGAGTGCAGAGTGCAGATTGCGAGTGCTGCTTGTGAGTTCAGAGTCCAGATTCAGAGTGCAGATTCAGAGTGCAGAGTGTGAGTGCAGAGTGCAGATTCAGAGTGCAGAGTGTGAGTGAAGAGTGCATTTGTGAGTGCAGAGTGCAGATTCAGAGTGCAGAGTGTGAGTGAAGAGTGTATATGTGAGTGCAGAGTGCAGATTCAGAGTGCAGATTGTGAGTACAGAGTTAAGAGTGAAGGGTGCAGATTCAGAGTGCAGATTCAGAGTGACTGAGTGCAGAGTGAGTGTAAAGTGACAGTGACTGCAGAGTGACTGCAGAGTCAGTGTGTAAGGGTGCAGGGTGCACATTGTGACAGTGTGCAGAATGAGTGTGCAGGATAAACAGTGTGTGACTATGCAGGGTGACATTGGGAGAGTGCGGGTAAGCAGTGTGTGAATGTGTAGGGGCAATGTGTGAGTGTGCAGAAAACACCACATACACCACACACACATACCACACACACACCATACACACACCACACAAACATACACCACACACACATAACACACACACAAACCACACACCTCACTCTCTCAACACCACACACTCGTCACCACTCACCACAACACACTCACCACCACACACTCACCCCCCAGGCTCACCCCCACAGACTCACCACCACACACTTACCACTACACAGAACACAACACAAACAACAACACACCCCCAGCCATCAATAAATGCTTTCACCAGGCACAAACACCAACAACCATCAATGTACGCTTTCACCAAAAACAAACATGACCATGCATCAGTGCCGCTAAACACTCACGCACACAACAAACAATGTCAGTGCAACTTTCACTACACACACACCAACAGCTGACAGTGCACCACCCACTCTTTCAATTGGCACAATCATCAACAGCTGTCAGTGCACCCTTTCACCAACCACACACATTACCATCCAGCTCTGAATGCTTGACAGCCACACTCACTAACAGCTCTTACTGCACGCTACCACCAGTCATACACACCTCTAGCCACCACTACACGCTTCCACCAAACACACACACCAACAGCCATCACTGCACAATTCCTACAGGCACACACATCCACCACACATCAATGCACACACCAATTGATAACGCATCCACCAATTAATATTGTACCTATCGCACTATGCTGCACTTTACCTTTTAAAGATATTGCGTTAAAGTGCAGCATGCCACCATTGATAACATTCCAATCCAACACACATATCTCCAACACACACCACATGTTTCCACTCCAAAACACATGCCTAAAACACATTGCCATTTACAAAGCCATTATCTCTAACTCAAACAAACCCGAGCCCTAATGCATTCCTAATGCTTTTTGTAACGTGACATGGACCTATTACTTGGTGGCCAACCCCCCTCCCTTTACATGGTAATGTACTGACAGACAGTTACCCATGAAACAATAATGTACTTACATTGAAATCCAGGGAAATGTTATCAGAGTGTCACTTACCCAAACACAAAGAGCCAGACTTCGCAATATCTACAATTCCACCATCAGTGCAATAGTCTAATGAGTAAAAGTTATATCTACAGACATCACTCACAACACTGCCACTTACATACGCTCTCAAGAACACAGTCATCAACATTAAGGGTCACATTGTCATTATCAACATGACAGTTTAATGAAAGCAAATGTATTACAGGCACAATCACTTTGCACTCACCCAGACACTTGGAATAAAGCTCACGTCCTGCTATAGTTGTATAATCATTAAATTGGTGTTTGTTTCATGGATGGAAAATCACTACAATGTAGTTACAAACACAGCTCTGTATATTTGTCATCACACTGCCACTCGATCAGGTAACATATGTACATGCAGACTCCTGAATACCCATACCAGAGCAGACTGTGTCACAGTCTAAAGAATAAAATTGTACTACAATGTACTACAATGTACTAAGACTCTCACCACAAGACATTGTCAGAACACTGGTACAAACTGAGACACTTAGGGGCACACTCAGACACTTCACAAAGGACACCCTGAGTTACTTTTTAAAGATCTTGAGAAGACTAAATGCAGTGTGACGTACTTAAATCAGATATATGTGTCCCCATACTGGCACTCACCCAGATACTTAGAAGCAGACTCATACTCCTGTACAGCTGCACCATTCCTGATGTTGTGACCGCATAATCATAGAAAAAGTATTATAATGCAGTTAGTGTCATACTCAGAAACACATGTCAGAACACTGTCACTTAACCAGATGCTCAAGGACACACTGAAACTTAATGAAATAAACTGCATTATATGTATGTGTAATGACATAATTTAAGCAAAAGCAATATGATGGACTTACAGTAACTGCCAGGAAATGTGGGATAGTATATTTCCTTTCAACCTCATACTTGAGAGTATATTGACTTTCTTAGGTCCAGGTTTAGAGTTCGTAGAACATTATTTACTCTGTCAGGATGACAATTTCAGTATGCTGTTTCCCTGATGGAGGACACATCCTCTGAAATTAAAGTTGTTTTATTGGTCCAGCAGAACACTCTAACCATTGATAGGAACTGCAACCAGGGTGATTCTTGTCAAAGAGCTAAAAGTTTGACAAGCAACTTCATCGGATAAATGGCACCATCAGTCAAACCTTTAACAAATTTTTGTTTTTTCAATTAAAAATCCCAAAGCAAAAACTAATTACCCCCACACTATGGGAGTTTCCTCCCATTGTGTGGGGGTCAGTTACATTTTTTACTGTCCCTTATCACCATGTTTTTCACAGTGGTGACAGAGTGTAAAAACTGGCAATCAATCGTCCGCTCTAATCAAGACAGCCCTTCCCAGGCATACTTAAGGTCCACCAGACTATAAATTTGAAGGACGGACCTTCAGTTTGGCTGTTGCTTCTGTGACAGAGTACCATCTCCACAAAATTCTTAATCAACCCAGTCATTTCATACAATTTCTTTCTCACACACAACTACATTAATCTCTTCACACATGCATTATTTAAACTCATTTAAAGTAACAGACATATAAAAACAATAAATGTTTATCCATTTCTATACCAAGAAAGGTTGTTCTGAAAGATTTTTTTTAATGAGTTTTTGATTTTTTCATATTTGAAACACAAAGTATACTAAAACAGAGTAGACAAACTTGGATTATAGAGAAAAAAATATTTCTTGCACTTTTTTTGGTGCACAAGAATTTAACTTGTCACATATTTTACATGTTACTTTGGCAGAGTTTTTTCTCCACCGGGAGGGATAGTCAAAAACTGTAAGACTATTGATTCAGGTAACAGCAATCACTCTTCACAGTGGTCAACAATATGGTCATCAAATTATGGATGTTGATGGTCATCCCCATACGCCATCTTGAGACTTGTAAAGTGTTCAAACCCCGAAGAATAGTGAAACACAAAAAGAGTACAAGCTAAACAGTCTCAGAGAGAGAGTAGTGTTCCATGAAACAAACCCAGGCTGTATCTCAAAGTAGTGTAAAACAGCCTCAACAGCCAATGATTTTTCCCAATGGTGTTGAAATCTCTGCAAATCCTCCACAAATCTGAAAAAAGTCAATGAAATGGTATAACACTTTGAAAATTTTACATCCACAACTACATACCTACATTTCAATAGGCCTTTAGAAAACCCTGAGCTCAAGTAATGAAAATGAATGTTATCCTGCCAAATTCAACTTTTAAAAAAATGTTAAAGTCTATGGGTCCAAATTTTGGATCCACAGTCCATGCACTTGAAACAGCATGCACAACTGTAGCCATGTTCCTATTAGTTCTGCAGAGGGTCAGGGGACCCTACAGGAACTCAAAAGAAAATTAAATTGACATGAGTAATTTTATATCCTAAACAGTCTACTTATCAACAAAACAAGTCCTTTATACGTTAGAGAGAGGGGTTAAACTTTTGCATAACACCATTTTATTTCAGTCATTTGGAGAGACACACTTTTGGATTTTCAATCTATTAACATTGTATTATCAGAAGGGAGTGCAATAAGCCAGGAAACTAGCATTGCATCAGTAGACCATCACCTGTACCGCCATGGCGAGATGATGAAGTTAATGTGGTTGCTTTACATCTTCAGTTCCTGTTGTCATACATCCTTGAAATGGAAACCCTGATGGCAATTTTTCAAAAACCATGAAGGCCAGAAGAAGGTTAATGCCCTCAAGATGACTTGCACTTAGTTCAACAAAGTCTTGCTGAGAAGCCTTTCAGGACAATACTAATTTAGCACAAGTGTCATACTAACCATTTGTGGGCAATGCACGCTACTGAATTTTCAAGGGCAGAGATCCAGAGACAGTGTCATGACGAGCTACGAGGACAATGAGTGCCAAAGTTAAAGGAAATGCAAAGTAGACTGTGACCATTGTCATCAGTAATAGATTGGTCTGCATATACAACTCTTGAAATACTTAGAATATAGGGTCTTACCATAAATTAGGATCTGGAGAGAATCCCTGTTTTTCATCAGTAAAAGCCACGTGCCAAATGATTAAGCTTTTTACTAGATGTTGTGAACATGGATTGCATTTATCCAAAGAAGAACAATGAAAAAAAAAGTTGCAATGTAAGAACCACCAGAAAAATGCACTATGGCTGAGCTTCACTGTCTATGGTCGAAAGCCATACAGGGTCGAGATGACAGTAGAGAAGTGTGGCTCAGGGGTTAGAGGCGGCAGACCCGGAAGCTGAGATCGGCCCTGGACCAGGGTTCAATTCCCCGCCCGACGGGGGTTAGGCTCAATAATTTCACGGACTCGATAATTCTCACTCCGGTGCCCACTCGACTCACGGGTTCACACTCTGCGACTCTGGGCAATAGCTTGCTTAATCTCCACAACGGCCCCTCGTGGCGGGATGCCTGGCTTTCACCTTGTGGATACCCTGCCGGGGTATCTCACAGGGGAATACCAGGACGGGTTCCCTAAGCAAGCGCATAGATGGCTGCGATGTGGGCGATTTGCGCTATATAAATACATGTACATTTACATTTACATTTACAGTGGACAGTGAGGTGCAGTGCATGGTCAGAAGCAGTCCCTGTACCTCACTTCGTTAATACACAGAGTTGTCCGCTTAAACTCATGCATAGACGTTGGGTGCTTGTGAAGGATGGCTCACCCAGCCTAATGTGAAGTAAGCCCTTGTGCACTTAGCTAAGGCATGGGTTTTGTCATTGACGTTGGTTTGGAAAGATGGAATGCATACACAACCCATTGTATTTTTAGGGTAGACTGACTTACCTTTAATCATGATAAATAATCATCACTGCATCACACGTGTAAAAATCATATCCTGTAACACACATTTCATACAGAGACTGTGGGCATTCCCTACCAGGCACAATGTGTGAAGCAATGGATACTCATTAATACAGACTGTGGTGTAAAAAACAGATACACATTGACTATAATAAAATACATTCTTAGCTATTCACTAAAAAACAAAGGTGACATTTAAGGTATGGTTAGGTTTCCTTGAAATTGGCCAGATAGGGTTCAGTAAACTGACCATAATTTCTGCTCTCATCACCCATTGCGTATGACCTCGTATATTACATCACTCATGCATATTAGATTACATGAATGATGACATCCCATTTCAAATTACATCAGTGATGACATCATTTAATTATTGTAACAATATGGCATTAGCCTTGAGAAGTGGACGGTAACTCACGAAGCTACACTTGTGCCCCCTCTTTTTTAAGCAATCAACTTATAATGAAAACAACATTTGGCAATGTGCAGCTCTCTTTGTGTACCTGTTAACTAACCATATTTGCGGGTGTTACCTCTCTTTTTACTGCTAGTCACTCACATCTCAGAATGCCTTCATACACTTGAAAGGGGTGAACCAAATTTTAAACATTGAACACACTTCAAAAATATATTTGTACTCTATTCACTTTAGCGGAATATGCTTCTTAAAACACGTGAGTTCGAGCAAAGTTTTGAGTGAAGTGGTCGATAGATATGCATTGGCAAATGTTTAGGGAGGTTCTTCCAAGCCCTAAAGACATAACCCTGCAGATCAGTAAAAAAACACTTTATTCGGTCCTGCGAGGCAGTCATCTCTGTTGTACAAGCTAACAGCTGTGTGCAACTGGTGTTGACTGCTGAGAGATGTTTTAATGCTTAAAGTCAAAGCCTTTTTTCGAGCTACTTTTGGGTAGAGCCAAAGATTGTGTTCACCTGAAACTTTCTGCCTAAGGGGAGCTGGTTTCGTAGTCATCCTATATCGCCAAACCGAAGTGCTATGAACAAATACTATACAAAATGTGTTTTTAGCATCTTTGCTAAAGATGATGCATCATTGCATGCGGAACCAGAATGTAGACCCTAGGATTCAGCCACTCAGAGATGGTTTAGCTCATGGTATAGACATAAAGGCGGTCCCTAAGGCTTAACTACGCTGTGCACCGTTGTTGTAGTGTGTGTTGAGCAAGTGTGGAGGACTGTCCATAGGGCTTGGAAGAGGATGCAAACGTATTTTCTATTTGGTGCACTTTGTAAAGTTTAAGTCCAATGTGGGTTGGTTGCCCAAATAGGACGGCACTTGGTTGGCCTTATGGTTTACTGCCACTGCTTATGGGCAATGCAAGAGTGTTGGCAATATGTATGATTTCATTGAGAATGTCATTTGAGATGTCATCAGTGATGTCATCAACCTCATTTAATTTTTCATGAGTGATGTCATAAGAAGTGCATGTTGGCGGTTATGGTTAACGCTGGACCTAATAAGGGACACTTTCTACTCTTGGTGCAAAGTGTGGCCCAAACCACCCCCATACATTTGTGAAACATCAAAATACAGTCGATATCTATTTTAGTGGTGATTATTTATTTATTTCATTTGTAAAGCGCTCTGTCACCTTACGGCATCCTGGCGCTGAGTGATTGAGTCCTTATTCTGTTAAAGTACAATAAAAGACCTGAAGTAATTGCACACACTCTATTTAGCTGTATCCGAATATATAAAAACGCTGGTTGTGTTGTGGAAAGACAGAATGATGAGAATCTATTCCCAGGTTAATATATTTAGGTAAAGTATTCCTTCTATTACAACAGGGAAATGTATTCACAAATGCTACTTTACCAAAAATAGGCTCTCCTTTCTGAAGCCAAACTGAAAGCGTGGTGAATGAGAGGGCAAACTGATAGCATTCATCATATATGTCCTGTATAAGCAGAATGGCTAATGCAAAAGCTCTTTTCAATTTTCTCCTACTTGAATTTAAAGATTTTTTTTTTATGTCATGTGCTGCACGTTGTGTTAAATGTTCTGGCAGATTTCTGTGTGAATATTGTAGCTTTCTTCCAATATCAACCTAAGTGCCCTACGCATGATTACCTTCAATCTATCGACCTCTAAAGATATACTGTACCTTGATTATCAATCATATTGAAAGCTAAACATTATAAAGGGGATCGTGGACTATATCACATAAAGCAAGCCCTTCTGTGTAACGTTCAGACACAGTCTCTGCCACAGTTTTGGGCTGTCTAGTGTCTTAAATAATATATATTTAGGAATTAGCATTTCAAAAAAACCTATTAAATTCACTGAAAAAATCATAGGTTTCACACCAGTTATAGTTAGGTGGAAATTTTACTCGCATAAAACCATTGAAATTCCCACGTTATAGTTAGTTGGACTCACTATAACTTGTGCGTGCAATGCACTGCTTATGACGTCACATATTACATCACTCATGACATGCTCAGTGACATCACTCATGACATCACTGATGACATCTCAAATGTCTATATGACATATATATATCAAATTTCTATGGCAAAATGAAACCCCTCATTTTGTTCCTTTTCAAATTAAATGTATTAAGTGTTACCACTTTATTCCAATCAAGAAGACTTCAGGTGTGCCATACTTTTGTCATAAGTAAGACTGTTAGCGTTCTAGTTGTTCTTTAGAACACTCTGGGTTAATGAGGGAAACAGGGAAATGTATTCACAAATGCTACTTTACCAAAAATAGGCTCTCCTTTCTGAAGCCTAACTGAAAGCATGGTTTATGAGAAGGCAAACTGATAGCATTCATCAGAGATGTCCTGTATAAGCAGAATGGCTAATGCAAAAGCTCCTTTCAATTTTCTTCTACTTGAGTGTAAAGATTTTTTTTTTCATTTCATGTGCTGCACGTAGGCGTGGGCGTAAAATCCGTTCCGCTCGCGGATTTTGCGGATTTTCGGGAAATCCGCAATCCGCGAGATTTGCGAATTTCCCGCAAAATCCGCAAATCCGCGAGCAGCGGATTTTGCTCGCACTGCTCGCACTGTTCGCGTGAGTTCGCGCCCCGCGAATAAGTGCAAAATTGCAGAAATACGATCTTGGCAAAACTGAAAGTAACTACTTACCAGGTTCAAAAGTTCAGGCACATCATTAGTAGCCATTTCCTGTAGTGCTTCCTGAGGGGCCCCTCCAGAGTTCAGTTGCCAGTTGAAACTATTATGTGACCCTGCTCTGAACCTCAGAATAGTTACACATATGCCACAAAGGTCCTGAATTACAGCTAAGGGAGACAAGCAGGAGCCAGGCTGGAAGTTAAAATCCATTAATCAGCCCCTAATTCATTATTGTCAGTTGGGGCAGGGCAGGTGTTGTAACTAATTTTGCAACAATGAAAGCACTTAGCAAGTGCAAAAGATCACTAATCAGGGCGCACTAAGGAAGCAGGTGCCAGCTAAAAAAATATTCTGTGACACATTAATCAGCCCCAAATTAATTCAGGTCACTTGAGGCAGGGAAGGTGTGCTTTGCTTTGCCGAAAATAATGTACACTGGACAACCAGAGGGTGTAGTGATGAAACAGAGGGTGGCATGGGTGGGCCAGAGGGTGGCATGAGTAGTCAGAGAGTGGCAGTGGTGACAGAGAGTGGCAGTGATGAAGAAGAGTGTCCCAAACAGGCTGGACACGTAGAAACAACAAGTTCGCAAAACTTGCGACCCGACAGGTAAGTTCGCAAATTGCGAAATTGTAAAAACCCTCGCGAACTGGCAGAAACACGGGCGAACACAAAAAAAAAAAAAATCCGCAAATTCGCGGGAATTCGCGGATTTTGCGGATTGCGAATCCGCAAATCCGCAAAATTCGCGGATTGCCAATCCGCAAAATCCGCTCATGCTTAGCTGCACGTTGTGTTAAATGTTCTGGAAGATTTCTGTGCGAATATTGTAGCTTTCTTCCAATATCAACCTAAGTGGCGCACGCCTGATTCCCTTCAATCTATCGACCTCTAAAGATATACTGTACCTTGATTATCAATCACAGTGAAAGCTAAACATTCAAAAGTGGATCGTGGACTATATCACATAAAGCAAGCCCTTCTGTGAAACGTTCAGACACAGTCTCTGCCACAGTTTTGGGCTGACTAGTGTCTTAAATATTTAAAGAGCAGGAACAGCACTCTCCTACTCTCTTAAACTGTGGTAAACAATTGCTTATCACAGGTACGTTCAAGGTGCATGCTGCATTTGTCTGGAAATGTAGCATCATTTCTTGACATACATAAGGTAAATGACAGTTCATAATAAACACACATATAAAAAGTGACAAAACAAATCAAGGGTGCTCTAACTTCATTTACTTAGGGCTTTGCATAATTTCCCAATATCCTGCAAATTTCAATAAAAAATTGCCGTTCAGTTCTATATGCAAATTGCATCTTTATGTCAATTTTGAATAAATAGTTTCATTTTGCCCTAAAACTAAAGTTGCAAATATCAAAATTCCTGTGAACAGAAGAAATTCACGTGGTGGTTGTTCTTTTAGTTTTCATGCTTAATTTGGCTATGATTTTGCTGCAAATGCAGTGTAAATAGTACTAGTGCCCAATGGCAAAATTACAGGAATAACGTTCAACAAGTGTAAAGTGAAATCCACAAAATTATGCCAGAAGACGCCAAAATAATTGAAATTTCTCTGAGGCCTAATAACGCACTTAAAACATAACAGGGCACATCAGAAAAAAAAGAAAGTGAAAACAGAAATGCAACAATTGCAGTACAACAAAACAAAATCTAATTGCAATAATGCAGCACAAATAAGCAGCAGCACAAAAAGCAAGTGACTTTGGGGCCAATTATGAGTTTGGCAGTCCTCCTTTTAGGACCGCCACCGTTGAGCTCCCAAGAGGATCGCCAAGCCTGTGGTGCACCGGCCCGCTGGATTCCGAGCTGAATGTAGGGCAGGCGGTGTGGAGGCAGTGCTAAAAGCAGGGATCTTTTTGGCTCATATGAGAGACTAACAAGCAGGCCGCCACTGTGACAGCACCTGCTGCGCATTCCTGCGTGGTGTGACATGCATCATAATGTGCCTGCCACACAGTGCTGGAACAAGGGTGCTAGTATAGGGGGTAGGCACAGCAGGGGCCCTTACTTGGCCTGTTAGGGCCCCCTTACTTGCATGGTTGCCACTCTTTTCATGGAGAGGTCACAGCCATGAAATGGGCAGTGGAAATGCAACTCAGCAGTGCCAGCTTCAATACCGCCAGCATATTCCTAACCCTTTCCACACCGTGGAGAATCCAGGATCCCAACAGGGATGGCAGTCCGTGGTGGTAGGACAGCCAAACTCGGAATATGGCAGACCGAGCCGGGAGTATGGCAGTCCCAGCACCGCCATATTCGTAATAACTCCCGTAATTACCACCTCAACATAATGAAATAGAACTAATATGAACAAACATCCCTGTCAAACGTTGCCACCTCCAAAATCCTGGGGCCTCATTTATGAAAAGTGACGCATCGCTGCGTGAAAACAGCGGTGCGTCACTTTTCACTGCACACTCCTTACGACATTCCTGATGCGTCATATTTAATGTATGACGCATCATGTTGCAAGGAGTTACAGATACGTCAGTATTTCTGACGTATCTGTAATCGCAAAAGTGAGGCATTGCTGGAGTGTGTCACAAAAGTGACTCAACTCCAGCAATGCGTCCTTTCACATGGGGAAAGCCCCATGTGAAAGGGCTTGCGTCAGTCTTACGCCTGCTGTGAGGCAGGCGCAAGATTTTGACGCAACAGCGTCCTAAAAGTGACGCAGTGAAATCTCATAGATTTCACTGCGTCACGATTACAAGGCTTTTTGCAGGGGAACGCCCCCTCTGCATACATTATACCTGACACAGGTATAATGTGGTGCAGGGGTTTAAAAAGTGACGCATCTACCTAGATGCGTCACTTTTTAAATATGGCGCAACGAGGCGCATTTTTTACACCGCTGGTGCGTCACAAAAAGTGATGCACCAGCGCCGCAAAACTGACGCAAGGCCTTCATAAATAAGGCCCCTGGGGGCATATTACCAACAACTAGCGATAATTTTTGTCTCTAACTTGTTTAGAGACAAAACTTATTGCCGCAAATCGGCGATTTTTATCGCAGATAAACCTTGCTATTAGCAAGGTTTATCGCAAATGCGATAAAAAACGGCCGCAATGCATGAATATCGCTGAAAAGTCCACGATATTCATGCATTAGCGAGCTAATGCTCTTAGCCATGTTATCCACCTCCCATTGGATAACATGGCTAAGAACTGCTCAGGGCAGGTGTTAGCTTTTGGAGATATTCGCGCTTAGCGCGAATATCTCCAAAAGTTGGTAATAGGAGATAGCGATGTTAGGGACTGTTTCCAGTCGCTAACATCTTGGCACGCCCACTTTGCATGTCATTAGTGATAAATATCACTGACATGCAAAGCGGGGCCCAAGATGGTCGCTATCTCCTATTAGCTGTCACTAACTGGTGTTAGGGACAGCTTGGTAATAGGGAGATAATTTTATCTCCGCTTTCTTGGCTTTTAAAGCCAAAAAAGCGGAGATAAACCCCCTTGATAATATGCCCCCTGGTTTCTTAATATGGTGAGAAAGGAGCAAGTACTTCCTTAAATTACATTTAAAGACATGAAATAACACCGGTCAAAAATGTTTCGTGCACGGGCACATTTCGACTCATGCAAGTTGATGCACTTATCTAGTTACCTCAGTTACAGGTTCAAAAATTAAACAATTAACTTTTTTAAATTCTACTTTCCTTTTTAGTAAAGACTTGCAGGACTCAGGGGCTTAACAACAGCCTTTGCGAATCAAATTTGACTTTGCTAGACTATTGTTAAAGGTGTGTTATAAATTGTGCCGTTGAACTCCTGCTCTGTCAGTGCGTCTGGAAGTCGAATTTCCAGATAATAAAGAGACATGGTGGGTACGTCTGAATACGCAGACCACGCTTTCAATTAGTCTTCAAACTTAACAGAAACTTCAAAGAAATCTTATTGCTCACAGGTGAGCGTCTGTCAGTGTGTTTTCGTAAGCAGCAGCTTTCACACTTCACACGGATATTAAATCTGACCTTTAAGTATTGTGTGCTAGTGCTCATGTTATAAAAAAAATAGGAAAGTACCATGCTGGAGTACTTTTTTTTATTTCTACATCGAGAAGTCTTTAGTACTGATGCAGGAATGCCTGCATCAGCAGTCGTCTACTTTTAGTCATTGGGGCAGATTTATGAAGGGCTTGCGCCACGTTTACGCCGCCGTTGCGTGACGCAACGGCACAGAAACGTGGCGCATCCCTGCGCCCTATTTACAATGTGACGCAACTAGGAGATGCGTCACGTTGTACAGCACTGCGCCATGAGGAGGCGTTCCTGCGCAGGGGGGGCGTTCCTGCGCAGGAACGCCTCCTGAAAGTTGCTGAGTGAAATCTATGAGATTTCACTCAGTCACTTTCAGGGCAATGCTGCGTCAAAACCCTGCGCCTGCTTGAAGCAGGCGTAAGGCTTGAGGCAGCATTGAAAGAATAGGCCCCCCCAGAGCATTGCTAGAGCTGCGTCGCGCTTGCGACGCAACTCTAGCAATGCGCCACATTTCCGGCACAGATGCGTCACGCATCTGTGCCGTTTTTGCCCCATGGTGCGCCGCATCATAAATGCGGCGCACCATGGGTGGCGTAGCTGTGGCGCACTGTGGCGCATGTTAACTGGCGCATCCCTCGGGATGCGCCAGTTAACATAAATCTGCCCCATTGTATCTATTTTTGTTAGTGCTTGCATATGACTAAAAGTCAAATTTTCGCATCGTCACGCATTTTTAGTGCTACCACGGGTTGAGCGAAGTCTTCTTAAATTTGCCGCCGGGGAAAATATATAATTCGTTTAGGAGCTATGCAGTGTAATCTCGTTTTGACGTCACGGGTCCCACTCAGATATGTAATCAGGGATGTCGGCTGGCATGGTGAATCCTTGCGGATGCCCGTTGCAGTCCGAGCTAATGAGGACTAATAGGGAGCACTAACCAGAATTCCTTATTGAAATCAATGTCATTTAGGTCGTCACGGCGTCTACAAAAATGTGGTTTACTTTGTATTAATCCAAACATAATTGGTTGTGTTTCCAAATGTCATGGAGTGTCTACTTGAATGATTGATCTTCAAAATTCCATGCACTGCTTACTAAAATAGATACATTTATTTACAAGCCCTGTGCGCCATCGGTACGTCACTTTTTCCCATATTAAAAGTGGCGCACTGGTGGCGCAAGGGGCTTGTAAATAAACACCTCAGAGTAATAGAATTATACAGATCCAAATCTGTGTCGGAGCAGCATTTGCCCTCCTGACTGAACGGACGTTTTGGTTCCTCCGGAGTGTACTAATTTCTGGCTAGGAACCAAAAGACAGAACAATATGTTCGGTTGCTAAACTTCCTTCTATTCATTGTAGCTAGCACTTATTTAAAGAGGACATCTCTTGCCTTAAGGTCACCTAACATCTTACAAATTACCGCTCCACCATCAAAGCTGTAGAAGGCGATAAGGAAACAGGCGGTTTTGCTTCTGGCACGCAGCGCGCCAGAACAGTTTCCAAAATGTAAATCATATCATAAACATGCAGCACGTGGGGAAAGAGGTTATGGCTTGCTCATTATCAAAAGACCCTACAAAATGATTAGAATATGTTTACAATTATGACTACATGATGCAGTTGATTGAATTAGCTCAAAAAATCACAGTGTTGTGTTTTTCTGTCGGAATCTTATGGCCATTGCATGAACGTAGTAACAGAGTCGGATCAGTTATTTTGAAAGAAAAACAAGTAATATATTTCATTTGAGTTTCTGTAGCTTACACAAGAAGTGAAAGGCTATTGGGCATATTTATGATGCTTTTAAGTCGCCATTGTGCCGCACAAAGGGGCACAAGGGCTTAACCTAGCCACGTTAGGCCGCCTTGCAGCGCCCTGCATTGCTTGCTTGTTGCAGAGGAACGCAAGGCAGTCCAAGTCACTGCCTTGCATTGACCTGCCCCAGGGAGCCATTAGATGGGTGCCGTGGGTGTCCCACACATCCACCCGTAGATTTTGGTGCATTCCCGGATTTACCATAAATAGCAGACTTGAAAATGCGTTGAAATACCATGTCTTCCCAGGGGATGCATAACGAGGAGAAATATGTTTCTTTCTCTTCCTTTGTCCCTGTCTACATGTAATGCATAATGCAGCATTCATAAAAAGAGGAAAACACCTCAGAGGGTTGTTTTTGTGCAGGAAGGTGTTCCTTCCTGCATAAACACAATGCTGCCTTCAACCCAGGCACCCTTACAACATGGTGTAAGGGTGCCTACACTGACGCTAGGCATCAGTTTGAGACGCAGAGCAGTCAAAGACCAGGAATGCACTGTATAATGTTAAATATTGCTCATCTCTGCCCTCTCCCGTTCATGTAATGCAGCGCAGCAAGCTGGATTGCTGCACTGGGTGAACATTTGATAAATATTGCCCCCATGAGCTTATCCATTCTGGTTACCCACTGAATCGACGAGGGATCCATCCTCAACTCTACCATTTAACATATAGGCCCCTTTAATGTGCCAGGGAGAGTGAAATTGTGACATGTTTTCATTTGTTGGTTCTGCTCCATCCAAACGAAGGTTTCAGTATATGATTTTTCTGTGTTTGTTACTTCAGCTGGATTTTCCACATGCTGATTTACTGCCCCAGTCTGCAGGAAATATCACATGCGTAAAAGTAGCATACTGAAAAACAATTTTCCTTCTATCAGAAGTAGTGAGGAAAGTAGGAAAGTAGGACCATTGGCTAAGCACCCAAACACTTCTGAAGTACAGAGCGGGGGGGGGGGGGGGAACCTTCCAAACCATCACCTGAATTCGGTCACAGCATGAATGCACTTTTCAACCAATTAATCTTAAAATAATAATGTCAATGCTGAGATTTAACCTTTTAACCTCTATCAATTTCCTTTACTGGTGTTAGGTCTGTTTTTCGGTAATCTGGACAGTGCACACTCAAAGCTTCTTAACTTTTTTCCATGAGAAGTATTTACACCAAATGTGCGTCCTTTTTAGGTCTCGTGGCGTAACAGCGCGTTAGCGCTGTGTCCGCCAGGAGATCTTTTGTTACTGAGTGTTCTTCCCAGGAGGCAGCACCTGGCCGCGCGCATTGCCTCTTCAAGGAAGCGATTTCAGCGGGCCACGCGCTCGCGAACGCGCTCAGCTGCTGTCTCCTGGGAAGCACCAACACCACACACGCATGCGCAGAAACAGAGACACACACACACACACACATGAGCGCCCATGCACGCATGCACCCACACATACAGAGAACCCACCCCCGCCGTCGCATACACACACACACACACACACACACACACACGTGCACCGAGCGCCCGCCCACTTACCACCACTCCGGACTTCAGCTGCCACCGCGGGGCTCTCTCTAGGGCATGGGAGCTCCGCGTCACCAGCACTGCTTCTCTCCGTGGGCGTGGCTTCTCTCCGTGGGCACATGTGCGGGCTTCCGAAGCTGGAAGTCCCGCCCCACGGATAGTTTCTAATTTCTTGGAAATCAAAGTACTCCAGCTGAGCCTCCTGCAGCGGAACAGGCTGCCTCTGGTCACTCAGCTTCAGTTGGCCGATCTTTGGGACCAGTTGTTGCAGAAAGGGCTGTTCACCCGAAGACATTCGGGTACGGGTGGGCATTGCTTCTACGTTTTTGCTTTGCTTGTTAGAGACAGTGGTGAGACTTATAGAAAACAGCGCCTCGAGGTGCCGCTTGACTGATCATTCGTGCCCACTTGCATAGCAGACCTCATTTTGTAAGGTTACATAATATTGGCAATTAAGGAGACTGAAAGCGAAAATTTCGAAAGATGTGTTCTGGAACATAAATGCATATTGAGGGAGCACCTAAGAGTTCACTCAGTGTTAAAAGTGTAATCTGAGTTTACAGTGCACGATATAAGATCGTTTCACTTGTATTTTAGTTTGGCAACTCGTGTAGTATTGCTTGTGGGTTTGGCCAGTATTCACTAAGCTTCACAAGGAATTACAGATGTGGCAAAGCAATATTTTTAAATCAAGAATCACAACCTTAGATGTTTGGCCAAAGAACCAGATATAATGTAGTCAAGGATCACGAATGGAATAGGGTTTGCTGGGTTCCTTGGTTTGACTTGTATTTATTGTACAATGTATGAGAGTATGCTCCATGTGTTTAGACTGTGTCTTTGGTGTGTCTGCCTGGTATTTTGTGTATAGTGTGTTATGTACATGTGTATATCTGTTGTGTATGCTGTACGAGAAGTGACTCGGTGTACCAGCGTTTTTGGCAATTTGTACAATTCCTCCTTATCTGGCAACCTACGAAAAGTTCCAGAAACTATGGACAGTGTACACTCTTCCTGACAGTCAATACACAGAATAACGTACACAAACTGGTAACTGTATGCACACTTGCCAGGGCCAAACTGTTCTCTCTAAGAAGAAGCTCTCGGGCGCAGGAGTGCTCACTCTCTGGACGGATCGCCTCGGCCGGCATAAGAGGAGGGAGCCCCCTCCACGCACGCTCAAGCCCCCGTCCTGGTTGCTCATCACCCATCACTGCCAGGGAAGCTGCTGGTGATTAATGGCGGCGCTGCCACCCTGACCGAGCGAGCAGAACCTGGCATCAGCCCCCCCCAGGAGCTATCGGGGCACCCACTGCCCCAGCAGCAGCCCCCCTCCTGCTGCAGCAAAGCACCCACTGCTGCCCCAGCACTTACCCTCCCCATACCATAACACCTCCACGGCTTCCACCTTGCCCCCAAGGGACCTCATTTGTCCTAGAAATTACCTTTCCCTGGCCCCCCTGTATCCTCTTACAGCTTCTCCCCCCTCCCCCCCGCCCCCCGCAGCCCAGCATCCAAAACCACCATCCGCTGGCACCCACCCGCTGCCATAGCAACCATTCATCCACTGGGGCACCCGCTGCCCCTTCATCTGTCCTTGCTAGCCCCCAAGTACCGCAGCCCTGACACCCCCAATCACCCCCGCACCAGCATCCACCATTCCCAATAGCACAACACCCACCTGTTACCTCAGCAACCCCCCTTCCGCCGTTGCATAGAGCCCTCCGCTGACCTCTGTGACCCACCCCCTTGTCACCCCCCTCCACAATACCACCCCCACCCGCCTCGACAGAGTAAGTGCTCAGGAACGCACTCCCACCAGTGACCTGCAGGGGACCCCCAGATGTGCACTGCAGGCCCTGCTCTCATTCAGCTGTTGAGTGACTCTGATTACAACAGATGTGTGTGTATAGCACCTAGTGCCGCCAGCTGCATTCATGATAGCAGTCTCGTAAGTATGTGCAGACAACAGCTCGGTGCAGTCCCTCTTGTGAGTATGACTCTCTGATTACAATTACAACAGATGTGTATGTAAATTGTAAATTGATACTTGTATAGCGCACTACTCACCCGCAAGGGACTCAAGGCGCTTGTACGAATACCGCTGTGGAACCCATCCTGGCTTTCCCAGTGAGGCGTCTACTCCTGGGCACCCCCAAGTTGGAGGCCAGGCATCCTTAGCGATGTGGGGGCCGTTGTGGAGATTGAACAAGCTATTGCCCAGAGTTGCAGAGTGGGACTCCATGATTGGAATAGGCACCGAGGCAAAAATTATCAGGTCCGCGGATATATTTTTTGAGCCCAAGACCCGCCGAGGCGGGGAATTGAACCCTGGTCCCGGGCCAGACCTCTGCATCAGGGTCTGCCGCTCTAACCATTGAGCCACACTTGTATGTATCTATAACACCTAATGTCACCAGCTGCATGCATTATAACAGGTTCGTAGTATGTGCAGACCAACAGCTCGGTGCAGTCCCTCTTGTGAGTATAAATCACTCTTTGATTACTACAACAGATGTGTGTGTATAGCGCCTAGTGGCGCCAGCTGCATTCATTATAGGAGGTTCGTAGTATGTGCAGACAACACCTCATGCAGTCTCTCTTGTGAGTATGACTCGGATTACCACTAACACAGATGTGAGTAGTGGACACTTTTCCACCAGGCAAACACACCAACAACCTTCAGTGCACGCTTCCAGACACACACACCATCAGCCTTCAGTGCACACTTTCGCGGGGCACAAACACCACCAGCGATCAATGTACACTTCCACCACACACACACAGCATCAGACGTCAGTGCCCGCTTTCACCAGGCACACACACACATCACCAACCATCAGTGCACACTTTCCCCAGGCACACCCCATCAGCGGTCAGTGCACGCTTTCACTAGGCACACACACCACCAGTCATCAGTACACGCTTCCGCCAGGCACACACGCCACCATCTGGCAGTGCACACTTCCACCACGCACACACACCACCAGCCATCAGTGCACGCATCAGTTAACACATCCACAATTAACTATTGTAGCAATCGCAGTATGGCGCACTTTACTTTTAAACATGTCAGTGCACGCTTTTCCACCATGCACACACACCACCAGCCATCAGTGCACACTTTCAACAGGCACACACACACCACTAGCCATCAGTACACGCTTTCATCAGGCATACACACCACCGGCCGTCAGTGCACACTTTCAACAGGCACAAACACCATAAGTCATCAGTGCACGCTTTCACCGGGCACAAACACCACCAGCCGTCAGTGCACGCTTTCACCGTAAACAAACACCACCAGCCGCCAGTGCACCCTTTCCCCGTGCACAAACACCACCAGCCGCCAGTGCACCCTTTCACCAGGCACACACCACCAGCCGTCAGTGCACACTTTCACCAGGCACAGACACCATAAGTTGTTAGTGCACGCTTTCACCGGGCACAAACACCACCAGCCAATACAGAGTTTGCAAAAAAATTCATGCAACACATTGTCATATACAATGCCAATAACCCAAACTTGAATGCTGCAAGACCTATTGCATTGCAAATGCTTGTTATTAATGCTGGGGATTCTAAAGGTACCCCTGGGTTGTAGATTTCTTTGGAGGGAACAGAGAACTAGTCAGAATATAGCAACGTTTTGTATTTTGTGGAAAAAATGGTTAAAAGAGGCATGCAAGCAAGCGTATGCTTTTTTTTTCTACAAATGCATCAATGATGCGATCGCCATCTTCTCAGATTTCAGGAGCAAGCAGAGTTGTATAAAAAAAATACCATTGCCATTGTGTTTACATTTATCTAAGAGGTAGTCTATTTTTCCTACTTGTTGTGGTTTTAAGGAACTTGCAGGTAGTGGTAGAAACAGCATTGGTGCTGGAACAAATTTCAGGAGGGGGGTTTCTGTAATCTATGTTACATCACTGAAGTCATAAGGTGTGAAGGAAAAGCCAAGAGTCAGACAAAGGGAAAATTAGGCAAATGCATTCTGCAAGAGAATGATAAGGGTGTAGTAAAATCCTGGCGGTGCATTTGGGAGCAGACTATCACAAATATATTACTAAAGCAAGCTGTGGAACTACACTTTCATTTAGAGACGGCACAACCTCCCCTTTTTTAAGTTCAAAATTATTTCATTAGGTTAAAAGAATACAGTAATGTAAAAGACAGATTAATAACAAGCAAAATAGAGTTACATATAAAGTATCATTGTAAAGTGAATAGAGATACAAAGCGTAAGTAAAATACAGTTAGTTATATCATATACAAATAATAGAGCAATAATATACGGAATATCGATTTAAAAATAAAACGTAGAAGATTTACAATCATTTACAGTATAAAATACAATTTAGGATAACTTTCAAAATAACAGCATGAGGAAAATCATGGAGGTTTTGCACTTCTTGTTGGCGAGGAGTAAACGACAGACAACGTCTGGCGCTCATGTCAATGAACGCCGTGACAGGTGACCACATATGTAAACGTTTTGTTGCCATGTGTAATGGATATACAAATGACATGTCCAGTCTTTGATTGTAACAAACAGCATACCACCATGCCTTATAAGATAATTTAGTAAAATCTTTCCAATTTTTGGTGATTTGTTGAAAGGCCACTGCCAATAATAAATCTATAATCTGAACATTGGAGTTACAGCTTGCCCGAATAGGGGATGAACTTCCTAAAAAGATATGTGGTATAGAGAGGGAATGAGTAGAGCTAAAGATGGCATTGATTTGAGACCATACTTTTTCCCAAAATGTTTTAACCAATTTGCAGTGAAAAAGCATATGGCATAGGTCAGCACGTTGTGATGAGCATGACCAACATCGGGGAGATGAGGGTGGCGCGTATTAAGAATTAATGGAGAAAGTAAAAGCCTATTATATATAAAGAAAAGTGTCTGTGTGGTGTTTGCAGCCCTAGAAGATTTTCTAATTTTAAGTCATATATCATCCCAAAGGTCTATAGTCTATGAAGATTAAAAATCTTTCTCCCACAACTTTTCCACTTTTGTTTTTTCTCTTAATGCAGATGAGGAATGAAGAAATGTATATATGGCAGACACCTTGGAATTGTTAATAATAAGAGATCTCAATTTATCACTGTGAGGAGTAGGTGGTGCAGAGGGTATATCATGTATGCAAGCGTCTTGTACAGCTTTCAGAAAGAGAGAATATTTAGAACTGTGATTAAAGGGCAGGTTAAATAAGGTGTGGAACTGTGTAAAGTATAAAGGGTGACCATTGTCATACAGTTGATGTACACAATTCAAGCCCCGTTGTCGCCAAGATTTCCAGATTTTTTTTTGTTATTAATCATAATATGTTTATTGTGCCATATAGGGAGGTTAAGAAATGAGGGTAAGGAAGTAGGCGGTAATATTTTAGAGGTAAATCTAATTATAGGGGAAGATACAGACTGTGGTTTACGTGTGAATAGTAGATATTCCTGAAATGAAAAAGGTGAAAGAAAAGATTGCTAAAGTGTAGACCAGAGAGGGCAATTAACAGGAGAGTCAGAAAGCCAGTGTGAAGCTTGATTTAATAAGAAAGATTTATGGTAAGTAGGGAAATCAGGGAATTTTTTTTCCACCTTCTGTTTTAGGACAAACTAATTTTGATATGGACATACTCAATTTTGTATTACTCCACAAGAAAGAAGATAAGATGGAATTAAGCTTTCTAAAATATTTTGAAGGGATAGATACCTGAATATTAGAAATTTTGTATAGAACTATAGGAGAAAGCATCATTTTTATGGTATCCAAGTGATCCCACAAAGATAAATATAAGGGATGCCATCTCGCAGTTAGAGAAGAGAGTCGTTGTATACCATCATCCAAGCAGCGAGATATTGTTCCTGATATGGAAGAAGTAAAATGTAAGCCTAAGTATTTAATATATTTAGGATTCCAGGTGAAACCTGAAGTAGTAAATTCAGCTTTGAAAGTATACTTGGCAAGGGGTAAGATCTCACATTTATCTTTGTTTAATTTGTAGCCAGAGATAGATGCAAAGGATTCAACTTCTACTAAAAAAGTAGGAAGGGAAGTCTGAGGTTGTGAAAGGAATAAGAGGACGTCATCAGCATAAGCCGCCATTTTACCAGTAGTGTCTTTAAAAGTAAAACCGTGAATTTTATCTTTTTGACGAATCCGCAACACAAAAGGCTCCAGAGCAAGATTAAAGAGTTAGGGGAAAAAAGAGGGCAGCCCTGTCTGACACCTTTGCCTAGAGGAAAATAGGAAGAGACTGTAATATTTGCAGATATGGCTGCTCTTGTATTGGAGTACAAAAGAGATATGAATGCAGTGATTTTTGGGCCAAAGCCAAACCATTTTAGAGTGCTGAAGAGGTAAGGCCATTCAACTCTATCAAATGCCTTTTCTGCATCCAAGGCTATGGCTGCCAGTGAATGGTTAGTATGTGAAACTTTAGACAGAATAGCTAAGAACAAACAAGTGTTATCTGTGATGAGTCGCCCTTTAACAAAACCGGATTGCTCGGTGCCTAATAAATCGGACATATGAGATTTTAAATGTAAAGCTAAAGCCTTGGATTTTTTTTTATAATCAATATTTACCAAATAAATGGGGTGATAATTTTTAAAGAATTGGGGATCTTTGCCTTCCTTAGGTATAATACAAATAAGGGCATCTGAGAAAGAGCCATGAGATTCACCAGATTGTAAAAAGGCGAGTATTAGGGCATGCAGTTTAGGAATGAGTAAGTTGGCAAAGTGGGTGAAAAATTCTACAGTGAAGCCATCCAGACCAGGTCCTCGTCGTTTTTAAGCGTTTTTATAGTGTTAAGGAGTTATTTTTGTGACAGGTCGGATTCTAAAGTTGAAAGATCTGGGCGTGTGTTTGGTGTACACTGGATTTTGGAGAGGAAGTTGGAAATAGTTTGATCAGAGGAAAGAGTTGCAGAGGACTAGAGTGACTTGTACAAAAGGAGAAACTCATTTAGAATGTCGTCATCTTTGAATTTTAACTGGTGGTTTTGATCAAAGATCGATTCTATATTAAGTTTTTTTAGCTTAACCTTTAAATAATTATCTAATAATTTTCCTGCTTTATTCTGACCACCATAATACTTTGCACTAGATTTTAGTAAATAGTTGGAAGCGTTATAGGTTGTGTCCTGATTAAATTGGAATTTAGGGGCCCATTAGGATGGCGGACGGATCGTCCCCGCCAGGCCGGCGGTAGCCACCGCCAGCCTGGTGGGGGCGATCCGCCCGCCATCGGTCCTGGAATGACCTCCCGCCATATTAGTATGGCTGGGGGGTCCGCAGCAGACGGAAAGACCGTCTGCCGCTTTTCCGCCCCGGTCGCCTTGCGACCGAGGCGTAAAAGGGTTTCTAGACAATGAGGAGATAATCTGTCGCACTTGCACTTTCTTAAAAAATGCAGTCCGCGCTCGCAAAATGATGGATGGCTAACTCTGTACTATTGTTGATTGATTTTTATTGTTATTTATTTATCATGGATTGTATACTTATATATGTGCGTTTATGAATTCCTGTAATTCGAATAAAGATCTTTTGAACTTGAACTTGGGTTTCTATGGTGGCAGTGTCTGTCAGCCATATTAAGATGGGCTTTTTTAAATGCCTTTTTTTGGCGGCATTGGCATTCGGAGTCTGCATTGGGGCCCGATGCGGGCCCCCATGGACTTCAGGAGGGTGGGGGTGCAAATGGGGGTACCTATGGTACCCCCAGCAGTTCTATGCTGTGCATGGCAGGCACCGGCAAGTGCCTGCCATGCTGTGCATGGAAATGCACTGCATTCCTTCCTGCGATTGTGGCGGGCGGTGCTGAGTGCACCGCCAGCCACAATGGTAGGAATGCAGGATGCGCCCGCCACTGTGGGGGGTGCATCCTAATGCCAGGCACGGGACAGCCGCCCTTATGGCGGGCGGTCCCTGGTACCGTGAGGATGGCAGGCGGGCAAAGTCCCGATAAGATAAGATAAGCATTCCTTTGATTTGGAAGAATAATAAGAGTTTTCTAACTGTTTAATTTTGGTCAATAGGGCAGTAGTAGCCTGTTGGGCTTTTTTACGTTTTTTCAAGACAAAGTTAATAATGAAGTCCCGAGCTGAGGCCTTGAAGGCATCCCAGACCACATAAAAAGGTAAATCTTCCATTTGATTAAAAAGAGAATATTCATTAAAGAAGGAAGTAAAAGACGAATTGAATAATGGATCTAGAAGCAAAGTGCTGTTAAAGCGCGATTTACGTTAAGCAGGAGATGACTGCAAATCATCAAGACGAATAATGACAGGAGCGTGGTCAGATATTAAGATAGAACCAATATCTGCACCCACTAATGATTGAGTAAGATTGTGAGAAAGAAAAAAATATTCTAATCGTGACTGAGTGTGATATACTGGTGAGTAAAAGGAGTACTCTCTGAGTGTGGGATTACATAATCTCCAAGCGTCTATAAATTTGTGTTGTCTAATCATTTGTGTGAAAGTTTCGTGAGATCTATGAGGGACAAAAGGAGGTGAGGAATTCCGGTCAATAAAGGGATCAAATATTTAATTGCGGTCCCCTGCAAGGATAAAATTATTGTCATAGTGTTGTGTAACATTTTGGGATAGGGAAGTCCAAAAAGAAGGATCTCCAACTGTAGGTGCATAAACATGAACATTCATTAAAGAGAGTGAGACATTATCCACCAAAAGTTTTACAAACACCCATCTACCTGTTTGATCAGCACAATGTGAGAGTATCTTAATCAAAAGGGACTTTCTAAAAAGAATAAGGACACCATTACGTTTGCCATCACCCGGGGAAAAAGGGACCTCACCCACCCAACCTCTCTTCAACTTTGCAGATTCATCAGCTGATTAATGAGACTTCTGCAGGCAAGCAATATCTGTTCCTATTTTAGTTAAATGAGTCAAAACTCACTGTCACTTAATAGGTGAATGTACACCTCTGACATACCAAGATATAATTTTAAAGGCATGAAATTAGATTTGAGTAATGTATTGAATATCGAAACAAGCAAAGTATTGAGAACATAAAAACATTTTTGTCAATAAACCAACTGTATACTTTTGAAAAGAGAAGAAGAGAAAACAAAATGATAAGATGTAAGAGTATATAATGTTTAAAAGTATAGAAAGTGCAGAAAGAGAAAGAGAGATTGTGATAAGAAGAGAAGTGTAACTGAATATCATAGAAGGAAAAGATGAGTGGTGAAGAAATGGGAAGGAAAGATGTTAGTACAGAAGATGAAAAGGGTAAACGAAGGGTGGGAGGGTGGGAGGCCACACGGAACAATGACGTAACCCAGACTCACGAGGGGAGACGGGAGGGAGAACAGTACCAACAAATTCTTGAAAAACATGGGGAGAGGAGGAAGACTTGAAGAATAACCTGTAAAAAGATTTTTTTTAAAAAGAGGTTAAGTATGTAATAAGAACAATAGAGTTAAAAGTAGTTCCATCTGCATATAGGGATATGCTACGAACAAAGCAAAAAGTGAAATGTACACTAATAAGAAAAGTAGAACAATAACAATATTAATATCAGTCCATGAGATGTCCAATGGGTAAATTTATGACTACACCATAAGTAAGTTAAGGCGTATGCAAGGAGGAAAGAGAAATTAGGACCAAAGGTGACTACTTAAAGTTAGACGAAGAAGAGGTAGCCCATGGAGTCAGCCTGAAAAGAATAAAGGAAACTTTTAAGTTTTAGTGGATCCTCATAAGTAGTAGTCTTGTTGTTAATAGTCACTTTAAATAAGCATGGGTGGAAGAGACCATATCTTGCGCCCCTCGTTCGTAACTGAGTTCTCATTGCTAAAAACTCCTTGCGTCGGTCTGCTGTTGATTTAGCATAATCCTGAGTGAAAAACAATGAATTTCCTGACCATGTAATTTTATTCAATGCTCTAGCTGCAGATACATTTTTTAATAAGTCAGTATGTTCAAGAAAATATAGTATCACTCCTCTTGGTTTACTCGTTGAGGAAGTAGAAGCTAGGTGCGATGATGAACCTATGCGATGTGCTCTTTGGATATTCAAAGTAGTACCTTCCGGAAGTTTAAAGTTTGGGAAGAAAGGACTTGAAGAAAGCAATTGAATCTGACCCTTCTGTCCCTTCCGGTAAGCGGTATTTCTTCTATGCCTGTTTTCTACATTTTCTCGTTGTTTGTGTAGAGTTGATACCTGAGAGCATAAGGAGTCAATTTTAAAATTAGAAGATTTCTAAGAGTCAACATTTTGTTCTAGAGTGGTGACACGATGTTCTACACATGACCATTTATTAGAGATTTCCTGTAGTGTAGAGGTAGTTTACTGGAGTGTAGTAGTGGTTTCTTAAAAAAATTGGCATAAAGCTCTAATTTCCTCCAACAATAGGTCTATAGTAACTGAAGAGACTTGTTTAGGAGGAGAGGGAGGATCCTTCTTCAATCTTTTGGTTGATGCTTTATTTCCACGAGAAGCCAGAGAACTCGCCGCTGATGACGCTTTTTTTGGCAAAGAATTGACTGGGTCATCCATATCTAAGCACTGGTATCGCGAACTAGTATGGATTGAAAATCTGCGGGATGAGGATTTGGATTGGAGTGCCTCTTTTAGTTGTTTTCCCATGAAGAAATTATAAATTGCAGTAAAAGATCAATAATGGCACCACTACCATGTATAGAGGTAAGAAAATGAGCTTTACAGCATAATAGAAAAACATGCAAATAGGCGCAAAATGCACAAATAACTGAGTGAAATCCTGCAGTAATACAGATAAATGAATATACAAATAAATATGCAGTATACAATCATGAAAAGAGGATTACAAGGGGTCTGCATGAGACTAGGAGGATGCATGTCTAAATATATACCATAGAAGGCAATGGTGAGTAGCATAACCACAGTGGAAAAACAGAAATTTTCTGTGCATTCAATAAGCAATAAATAAGGCAACTGAGGCTATAGACGTAACAAGTCAGGTCAGAATGATAAGGGGGTCAGAAAGCCCAGGAAAAAGTAGTGAGTGCATCTGCATGAGTACAAAATACATCACAACAGGATAGTGGATGCAGTCAACTATTATGGCAAATGCAAGGGATTCCTAAGTATCCAGTGGTCCAGCAGCGCAAATAGCATTTATTTTACTGTTGAGAAAAAAAAGTTCATCAGAATACTGCATAGGATGAGTGATCCGTCAGCGGCAAGAAAACGTAGTACGCAAAATGGCGGCTGAAGACTGAGGAGAGCTATTGTGCGCCAAAATTGTGTACAAAGAGTTGCAAATGAGGAGCCAGTCACATCTTGAAGAGAAGTACCTGTAATGACCTGAAAGACTTGCGAAGTGGCCGAGGAATGAGTAACACGTCGGAAAACGAAGACGCTTCGAGACAGCCGGTCCATCAGCAATCTCCTCAAAATGGCGGATGGAAGGTCCGTGGAGCCGCGCTGAGAGTAAAACTGCTAATTAGCAGGTTACCTCGATTCACTGAGCTTCCAAACGATCCTCATGGGGCTCACGGCTGGCTCATGTACCACATCCTCCGTTTTGGAGTCGATACATGAGCGATAGGTGGTGCGTTGGTCCGTCTCCATTTCCGTCTGCCCTGGGGAACTACGGAAACGCCGCCATCACCGTCGGGAGCAAGCCACGCCCCCACGGCACAACCTCCCTTGAAATCACCATTCCATTTGCAGGAATGTACAGTTTTAATGATAAAAATATACAGCACACAAACAATAATGTGTGGAAATCAATTTTCAGATAATATTTAGCATCTGCAATCAGTGTAAAGTATCTTGATATTTTTGTAACCAGTTGTGTCCTTCACAGTTCAGAACTGAGAAAAGTGCTTCATTGTTGCTTTCCTAACTGCTGATATATTTTAAAATATGTGTACAGTTTCTCTACAGGTATTCAAATTGTGTGGTATATTAGAAAACATTACATCCTACAGCCTTTCCAGTCCCAGTCCCTGTAACCAAGCAAGAGTGTCATAGAGATCATTTTACAAAATCCTGTGACTTTACAGTCAGACAAAGTGAACACCAGACTCCATGATAAAAGAATAATAAGCAAGTTATTAGAAGGCACTGCCTGACATTTGACCTCTGTCTTTGAAGCACAGCAAGTGTAATAAGATAAAAATAAAATGTAAAGACATATTTTTTGGCATTGTGGTTAGCTCTGGGTTTTGGGCCTGAGATATGGCACTACCCAGTACCAAAATCTATGTAGCCTGGGCGGAACCTATTAAGCCTGGGTGCACCCCAGGAGGTTTTCTCTGCGGAATTACAAAGAGTGCCTACAAAAACTGTGAGATTCAGCAGAGCTTAGCGAGGTGGCGGAAGTTCTCGTCCGTCTGTTCACGCTGCTATTTTACATGCAAGTAGTGCAATCCGTGCTTCTGCACTGAAAAATCAGCACAAAACGGCACCACACGGTCTCTATTTGCACAGCCATTTTATTTTACCTGCTTTCTGTTCTCTGCATGGTGCTGGGCCTGATTTTATATCCCTTTAGCATCAATTTATTCCTTGCCTATCAGCCTCATCTATTCCCCATTCATCTTTTTTTATCAGTGTTTGTGTATTTTATATTTTTGTCTTTGTGTTCTTTCCTTTTCTGTGATTTTTTGTACTTTTTATTTTCTTTAGTTCTTCCTTTCTGCTTCTTTACCTTCTTTTCTATTATTCCATCCCAGCACCATGTCTGAGAAGCACCAGGGAGCAAGTAGCAGCAACAGTGTGGCTGGTACAAGCTGCACACCTTGTGGCTGCCAGCTTTGCCAAGGGGTGCAGCCACGCCCCATTTATTCTGAGGAGGTGGTGGCTGCATATGTTTATTTTTTATGCTGCACCACCTCCCCTCCATGCTGGCAGAAGGCAGCAGGCCTGGCCTTGAGTATGACCTGGGGGAGTGTTGGCTGCTGTGGGGGAGAGTTTGGCAGTGTGTGAGCCATAACTCCAGGGTGCAGATCACGATGCGCAACTGACAAACCGCTGAGCACACATCCTTCACCTGTCCGACTTGTTAGGTATCAAGGTTGTTGAACTTGGTGAGTAATTATTTATTGGCATTTTTCTAAAATGATAATATTTATTTTTCAAATAGCATACTGCTTACACTCAAAGGTAAGTTAAGTTTACGTAATGTTACAAATACTATGTGATCCAGCTTGAGCTAGCCAGGTGCTCAGTGCTACTCATATGTACTTGTCGGAGATCGCTTAGGCCGAATATTTAAGAAGTCATGGAGACTCCTCTGTCTTGTCATTAAGATAGTGGTAGTAATATCAATGAGTTCACTTTCTCTGTGCTTTTCTTTTTGTATCTTATACCGTCACAGTCTCCTTGAAGTATGCATCTGTGCATTGAAAAGAGAGACTGAGTTAGCCCATTAAAAAGGGTGAGAAGCAAAGATCATTTGTGGCAATGCATAAGTGGTTCCAAATATAGTTTTGGTTTAAGATATTTGGAATAGATCTTAGGTGTAGGAAATAGGAATAGGTCAACTCAATACTAGTACTATAGACAATATGATTTAGAGAACTACAATGTTACTGCGTTCAACTTTGCCTCACAACATTTTTTGGGGAGACTGACTGTACCACTAATCTATTTTCCTATCTTCTTTATTTCCTACATCAACACTTGAGGGCAAGAAGAGGGCACCATCAAAGTTGGATCAGAGTGAAGAGGCTGTAACCATCAGTGCTGCTATAGGTGGAAGTACCACAACCAGCATCACTGCGGCCAAGGGATTTCATGACCCCAGTAAGTCCTCTTATAATTATTATTATTTCTTTAATGTTTACCTCCCCCATATAGAATAATTTTGCATTTTTTATACTGTCTCTTTTTTAACTCCTCTTCTATCTAATATTTGTGGAATTCCTATTAACCCTGCATTATCCCTTTTCCTACATTTCAGTAGCTGACTTCCTCCTGTCTGTACTAGCCTGTAGTTTTTTTTTCCAGTTTTGTTAGTACGCTTTCCCTCTCCCCTTATATATTATGTTGACTGGTACTGTAAGACTAAGAGAACATATTGTAGATACTCTACTGCGAAGACTGCAAGCCAAAGTAAGCAATTTCTCTCAATGCATGTTTGTTAAGAATACATCATTTGTCTAGCTCATGCTCAAACAGTAAAATGAGAGAGTGGCCATGGTCATGGTGAACCCCCAAATGTTGTGTTGTGTTATACTTTCTTTTATTCCAACAGTTTCCTTGACAGTGCAGCATAGTGATAAAGTAGATCGAGGTCCCATTACATTTTCTTACCAGTACCATTTGCCTTCGTTGACATATTTATTCCACTCCTTCACTGCACTTCAATGACTCGGAGTCATCATTATAGCTCTGCCCCTTCATTATGAAAAGTTTTTGGTTGGCTTGAATACCTTGCTTTTCCAACATTGACAACATATAAAATGCTCAAAAAGTCATCTCCTTAATCGGCGTTTGGTCTAATCCATTAGCAAATCAAAAAAGCATATCGCTGGCTGCCCAAATGTTTTGTATTCTATGGTTTATTACCGGTCCCATGTCCCATTAGTAAGCAACAGGATACCTAAATAATTAAAAGAAGGTACTTTTTCCAGTCGATGTCCCCCTGATAAAAAATGTTTGCACGTTTGGGGCCACAAGTCATTATGAATGATTTTTGCTGGCTTTCCATAAGATTTAGGTTTGACGTAAAATAATTAAAACCGTTTAAAAGCTTCCGAAGAGAGCTATGGAGAGGTGACGAGCCCTGTAAACCTTGCCCGGGTTGTTCGGTCTCTGCTGCCGGCAGGTGAGGAGAACGTGCCCCGGCTCACCCGGCCCTTTTGGTGGAGCACTGTAAATTGAGGCCCTGGCTCTGGGCCTGCTGGGGATTTGTCCTGCGCCGGCCGTCTTGGGGCCGCGGGGGCCGCCGTTGCGCCAGTGTGTCTGCTGCGCAACTGGTGGCCCTGGTCTTGGGCCTATACGGAGCTGGCGGGGCTCCCGCGCGGGTGCCTGGAGATAACGGTCGGAGGTGAGGCCTCCGGCGGTGGCGGCTGGTGCAGAGCGAGGGGGCGCCGACCCCCGGGGTGAGCTGCCAGTGTGAGGCACGCAGACAGGGACCGAGGATGACCCGGGAGTGGCGCAAAACTCGAGGACCAGGCTTCGGGGACTGCTGCACGGATGGGGAGGCCGGAGCTCTGCAACGCGTTTGACGGTCCTGGGAGCCCAGCTGAGCCCAGCAGTGCTCTTCGACCAGCCTGATACCTGCGCACTTGAGGTGAGGGGGAGGGACTGCCATCAAGGGGAGCACCGCGCTTTCTCTCTGCGGGACCTGGGCCGGTGTGGGGACTTCACCAACGCTCATCGCATGCCACGGGCGTTCCCCGCCATAGTCTCCCATACATTCTGCCCAAGGAGAAACTGAGCCGGGACACTCGCGCCGGGACCAACGCCCCCCGCGGGTCGGGTGTTCAGACGGGTTGCCCGACCTTGAAACCGGGGGCCCAGACGCCACAAACACATGAGGGGGACGCACGACTCTCCGTCTCCCCGGCCCATCACGGACTGGCTCTTGCCTTACCTGGGAGGCGCAGCACAGTGGCCTTGGATTCGGAGGCCCGTGCCTAGAAGGGACACTTGCTGGTACCCCGCGGGGCCGACCTCCCCTCTAAGGACTGGCTCTGCAGAGACTGGGCAGCGCTACGGGGGTGCATTGACGACCTGGGGCCCTGGGATTGGCGGGGGCCCTAGAACTGGCAGCGGCATGGCTAACACGAGCCGCAGAGGCAACCGCACAATCACCGATATGCTCGGAACAACCACTCCAAAAGGAGGGAAACCCGGCGCCCCCCTTGCCCACAACCAATGCCACTGAACAACAGCGAGAGGAGGGAGAGGCGCTCATCACGAGGACCTTCCTAGAAAACCTCTTTAACACCCTACGGGATGACTTCCAGGCACTGAAGCAGGACCTAGCGGGGGAACGGCGAGAGCTCCGTAGGGACATTGAAGGCCTGGGTGAGCGAGTGGTCGCCATGGAAGACGCGGGCCATGCCCGCAGCGAGGAGCTGGTTCACCTTCAACAAGAGGTCCTCTGTCTTCAGGAACAACAGGTAGACCTTCAGGCTCATGCGGAGGACCTCGAGAATCGTTCCCGAAGGAACAACATTCGGGTCTGGAATGTACCGGTGATGGCGGAGGGGAATAGCGTCACCTGCTACCTGCAGGACCTCTTCAAAGACATTCTTGGGGAACCGCCTGACTTCGTCATCCGCATTGACCGTGCACATAGAGTGGGCCTGGCGAGACGTGCACGAGCCCCGCCACCAGACATTCTAGCATACCTCCCAGACTTCCCCCTGAAGTAGCGGATTTTACAGATGGCCCGCCAGAAGCAGCCTTTACAATTTAGAGGCGACTCCATCACCCTATTCCAGGACTTATCGTCCATCACGCTGCAGAAGAGGTAAGCTTTCAAAGTGGTCATGACGTTTCTACGCAAACAATGAGGTGCCATACTCATGGGGTCATCCGTTTCGCATCATCTTTAAATGGCAGCGGAAACTGCACCAGCTCTGCTCTCTTAGCGACACATGTGCTCTACTGCAGCTAGATCTACCAGAGGACGAGGGGTCAGGAGAGGCCGCCCCGCACGGATCACAGGATGGATCTGCACAGCACTCCCGCGACGGTTGGTGGCGGGTTCGGCGACGATGCCGATCAAGGGGGTGCCTCAAGCCTGACCCGGTGACACGAGCCCAGGAACGTGCAGCAGCTGTCTAGGAGGTGGTTAGATATATCACAGCTCCCGCCTGAGAAGCCTCGATTGGGGGGGAGCCTTACACACTTTGCTTTGACAGGGGGGGAGGGGCGGGGCGCCAAAAGGGATGCTGCTGCCACGTTACCCAACATGATGACTCTACGGACCTGCACTTTGTTCTGACAGGCCAGAGATAATGGTTTGCATTTGGGGTTTTCAAGTTGGGGTGAGGGTGGGGGGACAGGGGTTGGGAGGAGACGGGTTGGGGTTGGGGGTGATGGTTGCAGGCTCTGAAGTTGGGGTTAGGGTGGGACCCGGGAGGGACGGGAGGGGGGTCTGGGGAGAGGGTGGCTCGTCCAGTGCACCATACAGGTCTTAGCCGCCTGGGATGTGACTCCACATATGGTGCCGCCCGGGCTGGGGAACAGCGTTCTCAAATCCATTGTCCCACATGCCATCCACAACATTTAAGATTTTGACCCTTAATGTAAGGGGCTTAAACTACCCAGTCAAATGGCGCGCCATACTGTCCCACTTAGAAAGCACCCAGGCAGACATCTGCTTATTGCAAGAAACCCATCTGCTATCCCACGACTGCCACCGGCTCCGCTCACACAAGTTCCCGACTCAACTCTTCTCTTCTAGCACTAGCAAGATGGCAGGGGTGGCGAGGCACTTTAAGGGAGAGGTCCTACACAAATGCGCAGAACAAAAGGGAAGGCTACTGGTGTATCGATTTAGGATAGGTGGCCTCACATTCACGGTTGGGTCCTTATATAGCCCTAATGAGCACCAGGAACACTTTTTACATTCAGCCTTAACAGACGTCACAGCTACACATGATAGACATATTGTAATTGGGGGGGACTTCAACATGGTATTTGACACGATCCTTGACAGGTCAGCACAGCGCACTCCCCAAACTGGGACGTTCTCGTCTGGGTGTAAAGACCGGATGGCGGAACTGGATCTTCATGATCTCTGGCGCCGCTCACACCCCACTGATAGGGAATATTCGTATTATTCCAATGCGCATAAAACGTACGCTAGATTAGACCATCTCCTAGCCACGGAGCCTGTATGCGCCTTAGCTACCGCAACGGAGATGGGAGTGATTTTCATGTCGGACCATGCGCCGGTCACCACCACACTCCAACTACCACCGATGTCATACCCCCCCAGGGTCTGGCGGCTCAGGGACACCTTATTGCACAAAAAGGCAGTGGTGACGCGTATTCTGGACACTATCCGTGACTATCAGTCCCACAACGCCAACACCGACACCTCCGTGGCGACGCAATGGGCGGCCAGGAAAGCTGTAATTAGGGGAGAATTCCTGGCCCTTTTCTCTGCGGACAATAAGGATCGGCAATGCAAGCTAGATGAACTCACCCAACGGGTGCACGAACTCGAACAAATGCATCAATGGACGGGGGCTCCCAGAAGTTGGAAGCAACTCAAACTGGCGAGAAAGGTCCTAGCGGCCCTGGATATGGACCGAGCGGAGTACGCAGCACTGCGTTTGAGACACACCTACTATACAGGAGGGGACAAATGTAGCCGACTCCTAGCGAATAGGCTCCGGATTGCACTCCAACAGCAGTTGGTAAAGGAGATCTCCAGGCCCTCTGGACGAATCCGCAGCAGCTGCATACCTAGATTCGGTCACTCTCCCCGCTCTTGCCCCTTCACAGGCGGAATACCTGAATAGGGATATTCGCATCGATGAAGTGGTCTCCTCCATTGCCAAGCTCAAGCATGGAAAGGCTCCAGGGCCGGACGGCTATATGTCTCTCTTTTACAAAACATTTTGCACAACACTGGCGCCGATCCTCACCCGCCTTTTTCTACTCTTTTTCTGCACCGGGCGCTATCCCACCTGACCTTCTGCGGGCGTCCCTTACGGTCATCCCCAAGCCGGGAAAAGATAGGACCAAGTGCGGCTCCTACAGGCCGATCTCTCTCCTAAACAAGGATCTTAAGTTATATACTGGGATCCTAGCAGCTAGACTGGCCCTCCATCTGTCGGGACTCGTGGAACCGGACCAGGTGGGGTTTGTCCCCGGAAGGCAGACAGTGGATAATACCAAAAGGATTGTCCACCTCATAGAAAAAGCCTCCCGGATCCCCGGGGAGAGAATGATGCTAGCGGTGGACGCCAAAAAGGCGGTTGACCGAGTACACTGGCCATACCTAGAACGAGTCCTAACGAAAGTCGGTATTGGAGAGAAATTCCTCTCCCTCATATTTAACTGCTACAAATTCCCCACGGCGGTGGTACGCGTGAATGGGTATAGCTCGCAGAGCTTCACCATCGAGAGAGGTACGAGACAGGGGTGCCCGCTGTCACCCCTGCTCTTTGCCTTATATATGGAGCCATTTGCCCAGAGGATACGCCAGGCTCCTGCAGCGACGGGGGTGAGGTTTGGCGGCCTTACTCACACCGTCAGCCTCTTTGCGGACGATGTCATACTGTCGCTGGAGAACCCGCGAACGGCCCTTCCGGCCTGCATCGCGGAGCTAGACACCTTCGCAAGAGTTGCGGGATTCAAGATGAACATGGATAAATCGGTGGCCCTGGATTTATCTCTCACTCCTGCCACTAAAGCTTTCTTACAAGACCTCTTCCACCTGCAATGGTCCTCCGACCTCATGCCGTACTTGGGGATCCAGCTGGCTCCCTCTTTGCCGGCCATGGTGAACGTCAACTATGCCATACTGGGTGGGAAGATTCGAGAGGAGTTGGGACGTGGAGGCGCGGCACCCTCTCCTGGCTGGGTAGAATAGCCACGGTTAAAATGACCATCTTGCCCCAAATTCTCTATCTCTTTAGGGCACTACCGCTACAGCCACCTGCGGGCTGGATTCAGCAAACGCAGGCAAACCTTTTGCGCTTTATTTGGCAGGGTCGGAAACCTAGAATGAGGAGGGCGCTAGCACTGGAGGCTGGAGGGCTGGGGGTACCAGACCTGCGTAAATACTTTCAGGCGGCTCAGTTGCGCTACCTGGTAGAATAGAGCAGGTGGGAGTCGGACAAGCACTGGCTCTTCCAGGACCAGGCAGTGGCAGGTCGCCCCCTACAGGAAGTACCCTTTCTGCGTGGAGCCCATCGACCCGCTAATATGTATGCTTCCTTTGTCACGAGAGTTCCTTTGCAAGCGTGGGACGCCACTAACACCGTACACAGACTCACCACCTTTTCTTCGCTGCTTACACCACTGATTGATAACCCAGACTTCACTCCGGGGATAGAAAGGGGGGCCTTTACACACTGGCGGCCTGCGGGGTGTCGGGTCCTATACCACATATATGGTCCGGACGGCCTTATTCCCTTCACACTTTTTAGGCAGGAATACACGTTACCAGAGACAGAACGGTTGCACTACATCCAGGTCCGCCACTGGGCACTACACCCACAAGTGAGGGAGGCGGCTGATAGGAAACTTCTGCCATACAAACGGTGGCTCTTATCTCGCACCTCAGACGCGAAGTCGATATCTGACCTTTATAAATTCTTGCAACCACCATCCATGCATCTCCACAACCCGGGTAAGGAGCGCTGGGAACGGGAATTGGGTAGGACATTAAGCCATAAGGAATGGGATCAGATCTCACACAGGGCTCGCCACTCCGCATATCATACAGGACTTACCGAAACACTAAACAAGGTCTCTACCTACTGGTATTATACCCCGGACTGAATACACAAAATGAACCGCAGCAAGGCCAACACCTGTTGGAGGGAATGTGGGCAAATAGGCACACTGTTGCACATCTTGTGGGACTGTCCGCTCCTGCACTCCTACTGGAAGCAGGTGATAGATGACATAGACACTCATTTTAAGACCAAACTGGCTCACTTCCCCGCATACATTCTACGGGTGCTCCCGAATCGATTGACATACCCCTTGCGCTCCCGTAGGGGGTGTCAGATTGCTATTGCTCTAGGCTCTGCGGTGCAGAATATCCTTACTCACTGGCACACTACCACAATCCCCTCCCTCACAGGGTGGTTACATAGGCTGTGGCATGTGTTGGGGATGGAGAATCTGTCACTTACTCTAGCTGGTGATATAGATCAGTTTGATGAACTTTGGCAGCCGTTTCACTCCCTGCTGGTCACTGAATTTAGAGAAATCACATGCCCGAGATATCTTCGCCTCTTATGGCTCACCGCACCTGGAGGGCCAGGTTCTTGAATTGACTTCTGATGAGATATATTCCCAGGAGTGTGGCATGGACGGACGGGGTAGGGTACACCTAAGCACTGGACGGAGGGTAGGGGGAAAAGGAGGGTCCAGGGAGTTTGGAGGTCGGGGGAGGGTCTTCAAGGGGGGTGGTTAATCCGGTTTCACAACACTTCCTATATCTATGTAAATCAGCTGGCTGGACTCATTTTGGAATATCATCTGGAGAACTTTTGAGCCCCACAGGCGCCTCTGGCCGTCGCGGACTTGCAGCTTATATGCAATGTATGTTCTGTTTCCTTGTGTTGATACAATAAAAATGATTTAAACCTAAAAGCTTCCGAAGACCATTTGCTCTGAATGCTAAAAGGAGGCCGATTCTGAGAATATCTTTATTATAAGACCCCAGAAAGATGTCTCTGTAATTATTGTAAAATAAGAACAGAAAGAAGGATAATGTACATCCCCGCCTGACCCCTCTCACAACATTTATTGGGTGCGTACAATCTAACCATGGGCGGAAAATCCGTTTCGCTCGCGGATTTTGCGGATTTTCGGTAAATTCGCAATCCGCGAGATTCGCGAATCTCCCGCAAAATCCGCAAATCCGCGAGCAGCGGATTTTGCTCGCACTGTTCGCACTGTTCGCGTGAGTTCGCGCCCCGCGAATAAGTGCAAAATTGCAGAAATACGATCTTAGCAAAACTGAAAGTAACTACTTACCAGGTTCAAAAGTTCAGGCTCATCATTAGTAGCCATTTCCTGTAGTGCTTCCTGAGGGGCCCCTCCAGTGTTCAGTTGCCAGTTGAAACTATTATGTGACCCTGCTCTGAACCTCAGAATAGTTACACATATGCCACAAAGGTCCTGAATTACAGCTAAGGGAGACAAGCAGGAGCCAGGCTGGAAGTTCAAATCCATTAATCAGCCCCTAATGCATTATTGTCAGTTGGGGCAGGGCAGGTGTTGTAACTAATTTTGCAACAATGAAAGCACTTAGCAAGTGCAAAAGATCACTAATCAGGAAGCACTAAGGAAGCAGGTGCCAGCTAAAAAAATATTCTGTGACACATTAATCAGCCCCAAATTAATTCAGGTCACTTGAGGCAGGGAAGGTGTGCTTGCGTTGCCACAATAATGTACACTGACTGGACAACCAGAGGGTGCTGTGATGAAACAGAGGGTGGCATGGGTGGGCCAGAGGGTGGCATGAGTAGTCAGAGAGTGGCAGTGGTGACAGAGAGTGGCAGTGATGAAGAAGAGTGTCCCAAACAGGCTGGACACGTAGAAACAACAAGTTCGCGAAACTTGCGACCCGACAGGTAAGTTCGCAATTTGCGACTTTGTAAAAAACCCTCGCGAACTGGCAGAAACCCGCGCAAACACACAAAAAAAAATCCGCAAATTCGCGAGAATTCGCGGATTTTGCGGATTGCGAGTTCGCAAATCCGCAAAATTCGCGAACGCGAGATTTGCAAAATTCGCCCATGCTTAGTACAATCCCTATGCTGTGTGTAGCACACCTTTGTAGTAGTATCTCAATGCAAGCGTATGACAAGGTCCACAAAAAGGAGATCAATGCTCACCTGATCCATCATTTCCCATAGCTTACCCCTGTCTACTAAGTTGAACACACAGGAGAGACGCATGAAGCCCCCCTCACCACCATCGTCAGACAGCATGGGCTCAGCATAATATCCTACGCTGATGACACCCAGCTCATCCTCTCCCTGACAAAAAACCCCAAAGACACCAAACTCAGCTTCCAAGAAGGAATGAAAGATGTTGCAGCCTGGATTAGTGACAGTTGCCTAAAACAGAACTCAGAGAAGACAAAGGCCCTCATTCCTGGACCCCCCCCCACCATGCGGGACTGCTCCTTGTGGCCCTCCTGCCTCGGCAACCCACATACCCCGACAGACCACGCCCGGAACCTCAACATCATTCCAGACTCCTCTCTGACCAAGACTCACCAGGTCACCTCCCTCCACCTGTTTCAACTCCCTCCACATCCTTCACGAGACCTTCAAGTGGATCCCACCCAAAGCCAGAAAAAGTGTCATCCATATACTCATTGCCTGCAGATTGAACTACAGAAATGCTCTCTATGTGGAAATCAACAGATCCTTGCTACAGAAACTTCAGACCATCCAAAACTACGCAGCCAGACTCACGCTCGGCACCCCAAGACTTGAGCACATGACTCAACACCTGTGAGTCCTCCACTGGCTCCCAGTCGAGAAGAGAGTCACCATCAAGCTACTCACCCACACCTACAAATGCCTCCAAAACATCGGACCCATATACCCCAACAATCTCTTTCCACGCACCCAGAAGAAACCTCTGCTCTGCCGACTTCGCCTTTGCAACAACCCTGTGCATCCGCAGAACTAGAGCTAGGGGAAGAGCCTTCTCCTACATCACAGACAAAGCCTGGAATGAACTCACAGTCAACATCAGATGCTCCCCCTCCCTATACACCTTCAGGAAGAGCCTCAAGACCTGCTTCTTCAGCTGACCTAGAGCTACACCTCCCCCCAGCAACTTGACACCCTCACGTATGAACAGCATGCTTTATGTAAAACTGATTGATTGATTGATTGATTGATTGATTGAAAGTGAATGGTCCGGTCTCTGAAGATCCAGAAAAAAAGGGGGGACCCAGTAAGTAAATCTTGCTAAGAGTGAAAGGACCAATCACTTTCAGGAGAAACGGTCACCCATCAGGCCTCACACAGTTTAAATAATTGAAATCAAGTTTACAAATTATTTGAACACCCTCCCTCACTGTCTGCCAGCACATGAATCACCAATCATCATTCTGTAATATATGACATATGGTGCAATAGTTACCTGTAATAATACAGACGTGTTGGTACACAATTGTATCTCCTCTTGGATGCAAGCAAACCAACACTTTGGAATTTAGCAGTCTTGTTAATCAAATGATTTCTACTGGGGCAGCCCTGCTAAGGGATGAAAAACATATAAGGCTAGGCATGGAACAGATCCCCTAATTTCCTTGAAGGCAATAGGGAGGCTTCTTCACTGAACACTGATCCAACACCAATCTGGTCATACATGTGCCTAAAAATAGTGGGGCTGGATAAGTCAGACAAAAACAAAGCACTAAGCAGTTTGACGATAAATAATTAACATTTCCATGGTGGCTTACTGTGAGAAGTTGGCCTGGTATATGATGTCCTCTAATTAAAGTGGGCATCTTGCACCAGTCCAAAGAACCCTTTTGGTGATTTAAGAAGTCAAACATAACCTCAGAAAGCTATCCAAGTGGGAGCTGTGCAGAGCAGCCTTCAGGCTTAGTCTTGAACGAATGTTAAGCAGCTTGTTTTACCAGAATGCAACTTTATTGTACTGATTAAATGAAAGGAGAACCACACAGTGGTTATACAAAATTTGTACTTATTATCATAACACACTTTAAATACCTCACAGTCTCTACTACACGCAGATAAAACCAAAACACACAATACTGTAGGACAGAAACAATCGTAAGTAGAACTAATACAAAGTGGGCTCCAGGGGGAGACAGAACCATATACTAAAATAGTGGTATAAGAACCACGTTTCGAGTCAAGACAGTGTCTGGTGGTTGTAGAATCGCTGGGACTAAAAGGAACCACCCAAGGTGAGTAAGGAGGGACACCACTGAGGATGGATACAGTGTGAGAACATGACCGTGTGCTACGTACAATTCAATGGGAGAGTCGTGGTTGCAGTTTTAAAGTGTAAGTACTCTTCCCAGTGGATTATGAAGAAACCCTTTAGAACATAGAAGGTTAGAGAGTCAACCCACCCATGGATACCAAAGTACCAGAGATACCTATCGCGGGGGAGCCGGGTGCATAGGGCTGAAGTGGGGACAGAAACCGCTGTCGATCTAAATCAAAGTCCTCAAAGAAATACCACTGCTAGAATGAAGAAAAGTGTCAGGTGGAACCCACAGGTGGACTCTTGATGGAAGGAACCAGAAAGCAGAGGGGACAGAGTCTGGGTCACTCAGGTTTGACCAGGGGCTCGGTAGACAAATGCCCACCGATGTTGGGTGCTGTAGGTGTGAAGATAGAGACCTTGACTCTGCAACCACAGGGACCGGGAGATGTCAACGACAACCAGGAGCTGGATATAAGCTTCCCCAAAAAGGATGTTGAGTGCTGAGGGGTTAGTGTTGGGGGGAGCACCAAAAAGCCTTGGCAGATGCAACACATGAAAAAGGTTGAGTAAGGTTACGGTCTGGCCTAGCAAGGACCAGGAGACTCACCACAGCAAGGGGTGTCAGGGCAGGCCTGTAGCAATCAGAGTAGCCCAGGAAAGGCGGTGTTGTCCCTCAAATGGACCCACAGGCCAGGGGCACAGGAGTCGCAAGGGTACCTCTAGCAGTTTCACAAAGTAACAGCTTGCGGGGCACATAGTGTGAGGAGGCCAGAGTCCTTTGTACAAAATATGCACAGAGTGTGGGGCTATTGGTACCCCAATGCACTTAGTTGGGGAACACCAACAAGCATATGCACTTGTAAAAGTATGCGGTGCACGGGGTTTGGGTTATGTGGTCCCCATGAGGGATACTGGCCTCAGATTTAGTGAGAGGGCAGTTTGACATCAAGGAACATAGGAACCCACCTCCTGTGCTGCTGGAGCCTTTGGAATCTACAGGAGCTCAAGATCAGCAGACTGGCCAGTTGTGGTATAGTGCTTGTGAATGCCGGGGAGTGACTCCTTCAACCCAAGGGAGGTAACTTCAGTTGTACTTGATGCTCCACAGGTCTTTCACAGAGCCTGTAGGATGCAAGGGCACAGACAATGCTTTGGATGGAGAGGGAGACCAGGTCAGGCCTAGTCAAAGTCCAGCAAAGGCCAGAGCGTCCAGATGGTCCGAGATCAGTGGTTTCTTGTTCAGAATCTTGTCCACGTGGGATCTATTGTCCTACAGCCAGATCTGCCCTTAAGTTCCCATGGGAGAGGGTTGGACAGATTCAAGGGCCCCTCCTAGGGGAGGGTCAGAACAGTGGGGAGGATACTCCTCTGTACTTTTTCCATTTTCAAGCCAGAGCTGGATCCAATGGCTCCCAGGACTGGTTTGAAATGGACTATGCACAGGGAAACCAAGTGTGCCCCAGATGCAGACTTTCAGGGACTTTGGAAGTACACCCACCCAGACCCAATACACTAAATCTTGTCTGGGAGGTGGTCACCCCTCCCTGTGACAGAATGCTTATTGTCCTGCCTTCCCCTGCTCGAGCTTGGCTCAGCAGCAGGAGGGTAAAAATATGTCTCTGGTTGGCAGTAACCCTTTTGTGCTGCCTGGGTTGAGAAGGATGGTAGCAGAAAGACCAGGGACCCCACAAAGCTTACTTCAGAAGGGAGGAATCCTGCCTCCCACATCGTTTATCGGTGTGAAGGTATGATTCCAAGGTGTTTGATGCCAAAAATTACATGGTTTGTTGCAGCCGTTTTTGAGATAGTATTTTACGCGAGCATTTAATTCACCTCTACATTACCTATATGTCTGGCTGCGTCATTGACAACCCAGGAGAATGGTCTCCGAAAACTGTAATGTAAAACCCAGCACCCTTCCTTTAGGATTGTCAAGGCCTGTTAGAGGGGTGACTGATAGGTAGGTTTTAAGTGTAGTGACCTATAGATATAGCAAACCTATATCTTTCGTAATTGGTGCAAGCACCACCTTACACAGGCTACACAGGTGGGCCTGGAGTTCCATTTTGGATGTCCTCTGATCGGTGGCATAATACATGCTTCAGCCAATAAGAAGTTCTGAGGTACCTATTCCCTGGGTACATGTGTACCATATACTAGGGACTGACAGGGTACCCCAGTCTCCAATCTGGAGTGTACCTAAGTACATGGCATAACATTTTAGGGAGAAAGCAGATAGACTGGGTTCCTGATTAGCAGGATCCAAGTCAGACTGGTCAAAAACAGTGTAACATCAAGCAAAAAGTGGGGGCTACCATAAGATGCAGATCCTACTTTCCTACACCTGTTCAGTCAGGGAAGTAGAGTTTGATCTTAAACTCAGGTGGTTCACTTAGAGGTTAGTCAGCTAACACACTAGAGTCTGCACACTCATCCTCAGCCTTCTCCTCCTGTGGAATTTCAGGAAAAGTGCAACTCTCTGGTATTAAGTGTTGGTTCATTTTGATCATGGTCAATCTCTCAAAGTGTTCAGGCGGGAAACTGGTCCTTCTCACAGTGACAACTGTACCAGCATACTGAACTCTTGCTCAGCAGAAAAACTAGATACTGAACAAGCCAGAAACTTTATTTCCAGCCTGCTGAACTCTAGCCATTGCCTCATCTTCACATAACAATAAACCAATGGGTCATGTAGACTTCATTTGGGTCATCCTGATAGTCCAGGAAAATCTTCTGGATGGTCATTGATGCTTCCAATTGTTCCAACTCTTTTGCCTTTACATCTGCACTTGACGTAAGCCCTACAACTTGGAACCAATCCAATGCAGAGGCTGGGTCTGATTCTTCTTTTCCTGTAGTTGTTGTTGCAGAGGTTCTTGTTGTTGGTGTTGACTACTCTGAGACAACATCACCACCCTCGCTTGGAGTTGAAGGCTGAATATAAGAATTTCTGCCCAGGACTGTAATTTTAAGTCGTTCTCATTCAAGGTCTTGTAGTGTAGTTCCTATTTTCCCAATAGGCGATGCGCATTGGAATAATATATGCTATAGATTAGACATAGGACTGAGGTCAACTAGGTCTCTATCGAATATATTAAACTTAATAGTGAGTGCCAGCTGGCTCAGGGGTCACTAGAAACTTTCTCGAATTCACAGGAAAGAATTAGTTTCTAACAACCGCATGAATATCAAAACACACATGATGATGGACGGAATGTTGCACAATGGCAAAACATTCACCCCCAGTCACAGATCTGGGTTTAATCCATTGTTATTTTGCTCACCAAGTCACCTCAGTTCACACATGGCAATATGCAAATCAGTCTTGACCCTGTGCCTCATGAGAACAGTCCAGCCTGAACTGCTAAGCCATGTCTTCGCTGGACCGGAACCAAGCATCCTAGGACCGGTTTCTGGCTATCAGCCGTCTTCAGCCAGGATAGCTTGACTCCAGTGGCTTAGTGAGCAAGGGACCCATGTCTGGGCACACCCTTCCCACATAGGGTGAACAGCAAAACACACAAGATGATGGACGGAATGTTGAACAATGGAAAAACACTCACCCCCAGTCACAGATATGGGTGTAATCCATCGTTATTTTGCTCACCAAGCCACCCCAGTTCAGACATCTCCATATGCAAATCAGTCTTGACCCTGTGCCTCATGGGAACAGTCCAGCCTGAACTGCCACGCCATGTCTTCCCTGGACCGGAACCAAGCATCCAAGGACCGGTTTCTGGCTATAAGCCATCTTCAGCCAGGATAGCTTGACTCCAGTGGCTTAGTGAGCAAGGGACCTACGTCTGGGAATACCCTTCCCGCATAGGGTGTACAGCAAAACACATAAGATGATGGACGGAATGTTGCACAATGGCAAAACATTCACCCCTCATCACACATATAGGTTTAATCCATCGTTATTTTGCTCACCAAGCCACCCCAGTACAGACATGGCCATATGCAAATTAGCCTTGACCCTTTGCCTCATGGGAACAGTCCAGCCTGAACTGCCAAGCCATATTTTCCCTGGACCCGAACCAAGCATCCTAGGACTGGTTTCTGGCTATCAGCCGTCTTCAGCCAGGATAGCTTGACTCCAGTGGCTTAGTGAGCAAGGGACCCACGTCTGGGCATACCCTTCCCACATAGGGTGAACAGCAAAATACACAAGATGATGGACGGAATGTTGCACAATTGCAAAATATTCAATCCCAGTCAGAGATCTGGGTTTAATCCATCGTTATTTTGCACACCAAGCAACTCCAGTTCAGACATGGCCATATCCAAATCAGTCTTGACCCTGTGCCTCATGGGAACAGTCCAGCCTGAACTGCCAAGCCATGACTTCCCTGGACCGGAACCAAGCATCCAAGGACCGGTTTCTGGCTATCAGCCGTCTTCAGCCAGGATAGCTTGACTCCCGTGGCTTAGTGAGCAAGGGACCCACGTCTGGGCGTACCCTTCCCACATAGGGTGAACAGCAAAACACACAAGATGATGAACGGAATGTTGCACAATGGCAAAACTTTCACCCCCAGTCACAGATCTTGGTTTAATCCATCGTTATTTTGCTCACCAATCCACCCCAGGTCAGACATGGCCATATGCAAATCAGTCTTGACCCTGCGCCTCAAGGGAACAGTCCAGCCTGAACTGCCAAGCCATGTCTTCCCTGGACCGGAACCAAGCATCCTAGTACCGGTTTCTGGTTATCAGCCGTCTTGAGCCAGGATAGCTTGACTCCAGTGGCTTAGTGAGCAAGGGACCCACGTCTGGGCATACCCTTCCCACATAGCATGAACAGCAAAACTCACAAGATGATGGACGGAATGTTGCACAATGCCAAAACATTCACCCCCAGTCACAGATCTGGGTTTAATCGATCATTATGTTGCTCACCATGCCACCCCAGTTCAGACATGGCCATATGCAAATCGGTCTTGACCCTGTGCCTTATGGGAACAGTCCAGCCTAAACTGACAAGCCATGTCTTTCCAGGACCGGAACCAAACATCCTAGGACCGGTTTCAGGCTATCAGCCGTCTTGAGCCAGGATAGCTTGACTCCAGTGGCTTAGGGCCCGATGTAGGTAAATCTTTTTTACCACTTCATAAATACCGATTCAAAACGAATCGGTATTTAAGAAGTGGTAAAAAAGAGAAGGGCAGATGTAGGTCATTTTATTTTAAATATTACCGAATCGGAAGGAATCGTTATTTACCGATTCGGTAAATACCGAATCGGTAATGCCCATTGATTCCTATGGGCATTGAAGCCCATAGGAATCAATGGGCATTACCGAATCGGTATTTACCGATTCGGTAATTGCCGATTTCTGCAAGGGTGCAGGGGGTGTCACTTTGACACCCTCTAGCACCCCCAATACTGGCATGTGTGCCATGTGGCACACAGACATGCCCTAAGGGCATGTCTGTCTGTCACATGGCATAGGTGTGCATGCACACATGTGCATGCACACCTGGATTTGGTATTTTAACACCCAATTGGATTGGGTGTTAAAATACCGAATCTGAAAGGCCTGTGGGACTCAGAAGAGTCCCACCTACATCTGGAAGATACCGAATCGGTAAAAATACCGATTCGGTATTTTACAGATTCTGTAAATTTACCGATTCGGTAAATATACCGAATAGGTAAATACTGGCCCCCTACATCTCAAAGTGCCAAATACCGGTCGGAAATGGCCGATTTTGGCCGTTTCCGACCGGTATTTGCCACCTACATCGGGCCCTTAGTGAGCAAGGGACCCACGTCTGGGCATACCCTTTCCACATAGGGTGAACAGCAAAACACACAAGATGATGGACGGAAAATTGCACAATGGCAAAACATTCACCCCCAGTCATATGTCTGGGTTTAATCCATCGTTATTTTGCTCACCAAGCCACCCCAGTTCAGACATGGCTATATGCAAATCAGTCTTGACCCTGTGCCTCATGGGAATAGTTCAGCCTGAACTGCAAGCCATGTCTTCCCTGGACCGGAACCAAGCATCCTAGGACCGGTTTCTGGCTATCAGCAGTCTTCAGCCAGGATAGCTTGTCTCCAGTGGCTTAGTGAGCAAGGAACCCACGTCTGGGCATACCCTTCCCCCATAGGGTGAACAGCAAAACACACAAGATGATGTTCCCATTAGGCAAGGGTCAAGGCTGATTTGCATATGGCCATGTCTGAACTGGGGTGGTATGGACTGCAAAAAAAGATGGAATTAGGCCCAGATCTCTGTACAGGGGAGAATGTATGACATTGTCCTGCATTCTGTCCATCAACTGTTGTTTTTGCATTTGTCACCCCGAGTGGGACGGGTATGCTCAGACGTGAGTCCCGTGCTCTCCACACCACTGGAGTCAAGCTATCCTGGCTGATAGCCAGAAACCGGTCCTTGGATGCTTGATTCCAGTCCAGGGAAGACATGGCTTGGCAGTTCAGGCGGGCTTGTACCCATGAGGCACAGGGTCAAGGCTGATTTGCATATGGCCATGTCTGAACCGGGCTGGTGTGAAGGGCCAAAAATCGATGGATTTAGGCCCAGGTCTCTGTACTGGGGTGAATGTATGACATTGTTTTGCATTCTGTCCATCAACTATTGTTTTTGCATTTGTCACCCCGAGTGGGACGGGCATGCTCAGACGTGAGTCCTGTGCTCTCCACACCACTGGAGTCAAGCTATCCTGGCTGATGACTTCTGATAGCCATAAACCGGTCTTAGGATGATTGATTCCGGTCCAGGGAAGACATGGCTTGGCAGTCCGGGCTGGACTGTTCCCATGAGGCACAGGGTCAAGCCTGATTTGCATATGGCCATGTCTGAACTGGGGTGGGGTGGAGTGCAAAAAACACAATGGATTTAGGCCCAGCTTTCTGTACTGGCGTCAATATATGACACTGTTCTGCATTCTGTCCATCAACTGTTGTTTTTGCATTTGTCACCCCTAGTGGTGCGGGTATGCTCAGACGTGAGTCCCGTGTTCTCCACACCACAGGAGTCAAGCTATCCTGGCTGATGACGGCTGATAGCCAGAAACCGGTCCTTGGATGCTTGATTCCGGTCCAGGGAAGACATGGCTTGGCAGTTCAGGCTGGACTGTTCCCATGAGGCACAGGGTCAAGGCTGATTTGCATTTGGCCATGTCTGAACTGGGGTCGTGTGGAGTGCAAAAAAACGATGGATTTAGGCCCAGATCTCTGTACTGGGGTGAATGTATGACATTGTTCTGCATTCTGTACATCAACTGTTGTTTTTGCAACCGCATAAACTTGACAACTTTGTTTCCCAAGAATAAGAAATGTATCTCTAGAGTCGCAGAAACAATAGATAAGTATTTCACTCAGTCACTCGTGCATGCTTTGTTTCTACAGAATTGCAGAGAAATTTATTTATTTATTTATTTTTTAGATTTATTCAGCGCGTACAATTGCCTGTAGGCGTCTCGGCGCTAGAAACTTTGAATGTATTCCCGAGGTTAGGCCGGTAACTATTCTTGATCAAACAGCCAGGTCTTTATCTTTCTGCGGAAATGCATCAGGGATAGGCTGTCTTTGATGGAAGCTGGCAGGGAGTTCCATAACCTGGGAGCTGCCACAAGGAAGCGTCTATCGCCCCAGTTAACTGTTTTTGTTCGTGGTATTTGAAGGATTATAAGGTTGTTAGATCGGAGCGATCTTATGGAGGACTGGTATCGGAGATGGGATTTCAGGAAATGTGGACCACAGTTGTGCAGTGCTTTATAGAGTATGCACAGCGCTTTAAATTTGAACCTGTTTCGAATCTTGAGCCAATGCAGGTCTCTTATAGTCTCAGAAATTGGTGAGAACTTTGGGATTCCAGACAAGAGGCGGGCTGCAGCATTCTGGATGGTCTGCATTTTGTTGGTCACTCTTGCTTGGGCGTTGATGAATAAGCTGTTACAATAGTCAAGAGATGACAGCGCGAGGGCCCTTACCAGCGTCTTACCTGCTGAGGTTGGTAGAAACGGCATGATTTTCTTGATCAGCCTAAGTTTGTGATGGGCTGTTGCTGCTATTTTATTTGAGTGGGCCATGAAATTTAATTTATCGTCAAAAATCACCCCCAGATTTCTGACGGTGATGGCTGGTGTAGGTGGTGTTCTGTGCGTAGGGGGCCACCAGGTGTTTGACCATCCGGGGGAGAGATGTCCAAATATGACGACCTCCGTTTTTTCAGCATTTAACTTTAGGCAGTTAGAGGCCACCCACTCACCGATCGCCCGCATGCCCTCTTGGAAGTTTTCAGCTACCTTGTCTTCATTCCCGTTGATGGCCAACACAAGCTGGGTGTCATCCGCGTACGAGGTAAGGCTCATCCCATAGGCCTTGATGACAGAGGCCAGGTCCGACACGTAGATATTAAATAGTGTCGGACTAAGGGATGAGCCTTGGGGAACCCCACACGGTAGTGACAGCTTGTGCGATTGGAAGGGCCCCAGTGTGACCACTTGTGATCTACCGGCCAAGAAGGAGGAAAGCAGATTTCTAGCCATGTGGCGGATGCCCAGGTTTTCGGCACGGTCGACCAGGATCTTGTGGTCGACCGCGTCGAAGGCCGCCGACAGATCGAGCAGTACGAGTATTGCTGTACATCCCTGGTCCCGGATCACTCTTATGTCCTCTCTAGCTTTTATTAAGGCAGTTTCGGTTCCGTGGAACTTGCGGAAACCAAATTGGGTGTTATCCAGTAGTTGATGTTTTTCTATGAACTCTGAGAGTTGTGAGTTCATAACCTTTTCCACTACCTTGGCTAAAAAGGGGAGACTGGCTATGGGGCGGTAGTTTTTTAGTTGGTCCTTGTCCAGATTAGCTTTCTTAAGTAGGGATTTGACCAAGGTGTTTTTAAGGGAGTCTGGGTATATCCCAGTTCTGAACATTGTGTTGCAGATTGATACAATGCCAGGGGAGAGATAGTCCATGATCGGACAAATGAATTTTAGAGGGCAAGGATCTAATGCTGAGCCTGATTTGATTGTGGCCGTTATTTGTGTTTCTCCAAGGTCTAAGAACTGAGAAAGTTCGATATTGTTAGTCCCGTTGTTAGATGTGGGGGGGCTGATTACTGTTTTTGTGGAGAATGCTTGATATATATCATTCACCTTTGTGAAAAAGAAATCAGCCAGAGAATTACAAAAGACTTGGGATTGTGGAGGATTCAGGTCCGGTGCGTTTCCCGCTAAAACCTTAGTTATCTCAAAAAGTTTTTTACTTGAGTTTTTAGCAGAATTGATTTGTTCAGTGAAATAGGATTTTTTTGTCTCGACTATAAGGGCTTTGTATTGTCCGAGTGCTTCCTTATAGCTGGTCTTGCTTTCAGCGCTGTAGGATCGGCGCCAATGTCTCTCCCTGTTTCTACAGAATTGCCTCTTAATACGGAGCTCCTCTGTAAACCATGGGGCTGATGGCGTTGCTCTATTTCTAGAGAATTTTTTAGTTGGGGCTAAGGAGTGGGTGGCGGTACCTATTCACTCCTGAAATTGTCGTTTGGCCAAGTTTGGATCAAATGTTGAGTCAGGACGAGTTTTTTCAAGTAGGCTCGCTAGCTCAGCATGATCGACAACCATTTCGAATGTATTTTTATGTATTTTGAATGGGGTTTTAATACATCATGTTTAGATATGTTTTATGTGTTTAGAACTTAGTAGTGTCGTACATAATAAAGTGGGGAAATGGTTGTACATGAAAATAGCATTTTTGTTGTATGCATGTAAAGGAAATGTTTCATTCAAAGCATATAGATGACATTTGAAAAACGCTATCTGAATGAATCATGAAAATACATTTATGAAATGACTCTTAAATACAGAAGAAAAGTCGAGACCGTTCCATGACAGAATATATCAATTGTTCGAGTGTGGACAAGGTCAAATATTGTCTCTATGAGGTTTTCAAAGAAAAAGTAAACATTTGGATAAAAAAATCTGATCATAGAAAAATAGAGTTCCAAAGTTAGAAGCTTGTTTTCAAAAGTGAAGGTCGAATTTAGAGTGTCACAGAACACTGTGTGCTAACTTCAAAAGTCTGTGTCATTGTTTGGAGAAAACATCAAATCTTCTAAGCTTGTAAAGAATTTGTCTACTATTGTAGGTGAAAGTTGGACCACAGTGTTAAGCAGATCAACCGCACATAGATGAGAAGCATCGCCGTCAGCGTCAGACGCATTAGCAATGTTCGAAGTAGATGGTACCTGTGCGCCTGTTGCTCCACGTATCTCACCGAATGCCGTCATCAGGATTGGTATCCACTGGTGACAACACAGTGCATGAGCCGTTACTGGTTCTAGCAAAGAATCAACTTCTGTTGGCAGCACTGATGGGAGTGTTAGACAGATGTCCAGAATGCGTTCTTCTCCACATAGCAGGCATCGTAGAACAGGTAGGATGCAATCTTGCTAGATTGGTCGGAATGATAGAAACCACGTGGTATTCAAATCTCTAAAATGCGTCAATCTCAGTATCTGTATCATGCGCTCAAGACACTTCATTGCCAGAAGAGTGTTCTCCAAGGTGATCTGGGTGTCGATGGTGACTTGGCTTGCCATATCGGAGCAGAATGAGCAAAAATAGTATCCCTGCTACGAGTCCCAAAACGAGAGGCAGGCCACCAAACACAGAGTGCACGAAATTTGGAAATATGCCTAGGACTGCTTCAAAGGGTGCCCAGAAAATCGTCTTAAATATATGTACAATAGCACTCATATCAGACATGTTTAAGATAAGACCTAACATTTCTGAGTAATGTATAGGGCAGTTGGCCGATAAAAGGGCATGTATCTCTGCAGAAGTCCTTGCACCTTGCAGATCATACGTCTTTTTGGCTGAGGTCAGTGGCACAGTTTTTTGTAAAAGAATGGCTTTCATTCTGCTTAAAGTATCAATTCGTATAGAAGAGATGTTCAGTGAAGGCCATAATGGTGATTCCCCGTCTGTCTTAGTTTTAGAAAACAATACTTGCATACAGCAATTGACCCTGTCCGGCACAGTTACGAGATAGGGGGTTCCTGGCAACATGCCACAGCAGCTGTGATCATTCAACATAATCTAACTTCCATTAGAAAGCTGGCTAAAAATTGGATCAATCACTGCAGCTGGAGAACCTTGCAGGTGGCAGAATAAGTTGTTCGAGGAACCATCGCAGGCCCAGTGTAAATTAATACCCTGACATAAGAGTGAACTGCTTGGTGCATTTTCGCAATTCGTACCACTAAGAAACGCTTCTTTTCCCCCACTCCAACATTTGTGTGTATAAGGTAAATCCCAGGATGTCTTGATGTATTCTTTACCCAACCTGTCATATACGCCTGCTGTTATATGTTTCAAACAATACTGCAAATGGAAAATCGAAACAGGCAGAGTGATTGTACTGTGTATTATCCATTCTGTTGCTGGTTTCTCAGAAACAGTTAATGGTAATCTTTCCAGTTTTTCAATGCTCAGCACCTTATTTCTGAGCCAATGTAATTTGTTTATCTGTAAGGTTAAATTCAGAAAACAATGACATGGTGCTGATTAGACACCAAGGCACATAGCCAGAACAAAGGTTTTGTAACGTCCAGCCCAAAAGCATTATAGAATGCAATTGTGATTGACCATGTTGTAACATGACCAAGTCCTGTTCTATTATGTCTATGGCAGAGGATACTATGCTGTCCAATGAATATATTCTGGATGAGACAGTCGTTAACCCATTGTCAACTACAGAGAGAGATTTCTCTAAATGAATACGATCAATTTCTCGTATTCGTTCTTCAGGCTCTGCTTTCAATGTTTTCCATGCTTCATTATATAGGGCATGGATACAGGCATATATAAAACGTTTATGACACGGTTTAGTAGGTCCTTGTAAGAAGTCCCTCAAATCAACGCCATCTTTAAGTAAAGATAAGTGCTGTTTTACTTCTTTTAGTGTCGATTTTTGTAGCCACTCAAGGCACAGTTTTCCCACACTGTATGATGTTACTATCCCTGGATGCTGTCTCTGGACATAACTTGGTTCTGGCCTAGTGAATGTGAACCCTTGTGTCTTATGCAGGAATCTATCTTGACAGTTGTTTGTGTCTGTGGGCCAGATTAACCATTTTTTCCATTCAGGATCGGTTCTGTTTTCAAGTAAAAAAGTCGACTACCACCCCTGAAGTGTTACTGCTATCAGGTGTAGGTGTAGGTACGGATGGATTGTTTAAATCTTTTATCTTGGCTAACCCAAAACAACATGTCTGTTGAATGGTGTCATTTAAAAACATTATTTGTTCTGGGATAATGCAGGCTCTAAATAAAGCTTCTAATCCCTGCACCTGCCAGGCCTCTGTGCCCCAGACCGTTTTGTCTCAATGGTGTCTTCCCAAAAGTCAAAGCCTAATGCAGAAAGCTGAACATAAAAGGCTGCAGAATAAATTTGCTTTGTATCGTCAACATACTTTTCATTCCTGTCCTATTAACATATTTAAAGTAAAATGTTTCTAGATTTGAAACATTAAAACCTCAAAAGTATAGAAATTTGTCATAAAATGTTTTTGAGCTACCTTTCCGTGGCGGTAGACAATGTTCCCATTGGATACATTTCGGTACATTTCTAGTGTTTGCAGATTTATGCAAGAAATGCTGACCATAGTGATTATAACAGTACATTTGTTCATAATCTGATGAACCTTCTAAGTATTCATGATTTGTAAATTTTGAAGACATTTCTAAGTCTGACATCATATTATTAACAGTCTCAAAGTCCCAATCATCAGAAAAGGAGCTGGGTGAAACAAATTCACTTAAGGAAACCTTGAATTGGTGAGGAATCTTCAACAGCTCTGCACGACCAAAGATGTCATAATCAGTTCTGTCCCAAGCTATACCACCAGGTATAGGAAAGGCTGTGATGTTCACTGATGACAAGTCTCTTAGTTCACGATGGGATGATTTGTGTGGCTTGAGGAGTAAGTTGATGTTCTTACTTGCTGTGTCCTTTGTACTATATCTCCCATTGATCAGCATTCCCAAGGTAAATACCGGAGTCAACCAAAGTAGAAGAAAAAGTATACCAAACACAATCCATACTTCAATCCATGGTGAAACCAAATAAGTCTTTTCCAGTTGATGAAAGAATTCTGTTGCTTATTCTTTAAAAGTTTTTTTTATCTGGCATCGTTTCAGGTTAGCTGGGATCCTCGGAAAACGTATCAAAATTAATGAGGCAGTTCTGTCAATTGTAGGGATTGCTTCAGAATTCGATGAAATCGCTGGAACGACCTGATCACTTGTCATATTAGTATAGTCAGATGCTATTTCATTGTAGACAGTTGTTTCTTCACAAACTGTAATTTGGGTCTCAGGAGGCACAAGTTCCATGGCTTCGTTGCATAGTCCTTTATTCTGTACTGCCGAGTCTTCGAAGGTGATGAGTCTCACAGTTTGAACCTCTTGGATGGGGGGACGTCTGCTACATCTTTGGAGTCCACTTGGCCTACTACATATGATTGGCCACATGATGTGGTTTGACCAGGTCGATGGATACGAACCTGTTCTCCTTTCTTCCAGCAAGGGGTGGCAGTAACACTGTTCTTGATTCGTGGATCGCTACCACAGGTACTGGTTGTCTGTAAGAAGGCCCACATTCCTTTTTGTTCGCCATCTTTTCTCTGACTAGAGCCCCAATCTTTGTAATCAAGGCAGGCCTTGCTGGGACGGGTGGTTTCCCTTCAGTGGTCGTTGTCTTCTGCAATATGTTGCTTTGACTTTTTCTTGTTTCATTTAAGTCCTGCAAAACAGCTAAATGGTTTTTGATCTCAAAAGGTTTTTGTTCTACCACTGAAGTGTGACGATCAAGGTCCTGGACAATCATTCTAGTTCCAAAAAGGATTTCATATTGAGTGATTCCCCCTAGAGAACTTCTTGGCAGATTGTTAAGACTACGTTGGACATTTATTTGATGTTTGACCCACGCGTCACCAGTGCATAGATGTTATAGATTGCTTTATGTCCCGGTTTTTTCTCTCCATAACCGAATTTCCCTCAGAATGAAATGGACTAAAATACCGCATTGCAACGCCCATGCTGGCCATGGCCTTCTTGTAAGCTTTTGAGCTAAACGCAGGACCCTGGTCAGAGTGTAGCGTGCCGACTGTGTATGTGCTGATAAAGACTCGCAAATCTTTTATCACAGTTCGGACATCAGCCGAGCGCTGAGGCCACATCAAAATGAATCTTGAGCACAAATCTACTCCAACCATGATATATTTCTAGTTACCATGCCTCTGCAAGGGACCGCAGTTGTCCAGGTAGACACAAGCTAATGGTTTATCTGAGATGAACGAGGGCGTCTGCGCAGGATGTTTCACTGCAGACACTTTCATTTTTTGGCAGATTTCACATTCTAAAACATAGTTTCTGGTTTGTTTCCTCATGCACGGCCACCAGTATCTCAGTTTTAGTAATGATACTGTAGCAGAAACACCTGCTTGAGCAGAGGCGAGCCATTCATGTGCTGCTAAAATTAGTCCTAATCTATGTTCCATGTTTGGAATTACTCTATCCCCCACTCCAGGGATTTGAGCATAAGGAACATTATTTGCATCAGTTATGTATGAGTATTTGAGTGGATAGCCTTTCGGTAATGTTTTACCACTGTCTTTGCTTGAAGCATTGACAGCTTGCATTATTTTGGCGCCTATTTTCGTTTTTGAACTAGTGGTTGCAGCTACGGAAGCCGTTTGCACAGCTCCCTATGCGGCTTCATCTGCCAAGTAATTCCCTGCAACATGAACGCCATCACGTTGATGAGTCAGAGTATGGATCACATGAGCTTTTTGTAGTTCTTTTTGTAACTGAACTACTTCGTCCCAAAGCAACTTATGCTTGATCGTGCCACCTTTCGCATCTTTGAAACCGTTTTCAATCCAGTTCTGCAAGTATTCATTATAAGATTGAACGCAATATTAGGACCGTACACTATGAATGTGGGGAATTCACGATCAGTATTTTCAAGCGCCATCTTGAATGCTTGTAGTTTAGCTCACTGAGCTGTACAATCCCCTAGAGATTGCGTTTTAGTGACCATAGGTCAGAATTTACCATCTTGCCTGTGACCTTTAACGATCGCGTATGCAGCACTACAAGCTTGCTTACCCCCAATAGGGGGCTGTGCTGATCCGTCTGTATAAATTATACATCCGTACTACTCTAGAGGCAGAATCTCAGTGGGCAGAGGACATTCTTATTCGTATTGTAGAGATTCTTGTATTTTCAAATAGGGGTCAAAAACATATTCAAAGTCTGTTAAATCAAGAGAGCACAGCGCTCTCGCCGGCCGGGAGAACGCGGAACCGCCATCTTGGGGGGAGGCAGGGTAGCCCTCCAGCTCCTGGACGCCTCCCGCCCTCCCTCACTACTTAAGACCCTTCGCCCCTCTCCATTACAGATTACTTGTTTTCCCCTGAGGCGGAAGCCGGGGGCATCTTTCTTTGCACTTTGTGAAATTGGCAATCTTTGAGAGTATGCGTGTGTTGTGACATTTACTTTTCTGTACGCCTGGTGATCTACTACTATGTGTACAGACGCTACTATGATCAGCTTATTTTAAAAACTGTTTATATTTTAATCGGAGCACTTTTATTGTAAAACAGACCTCTCTGCTGGTCCGGACGAGATTTCTTCGTCCCAGGGGCCCGACCTTGCTCTCTCTCCCCCGGCGCAGCCGAGCACAGCGCTCTCGCCGGCCGGGACAACGCGGAACCGCCATCTTGGGGGGAGGCAGGGTAGAGCTCCAGCTCCTGGACGCCTCCCACCCTCCTCCCACCGCTAGATGGACACGGATATAAAGAAGGGACCATCCCGTCCGCGCAGCGGGCGGGCGCAGCGGGCGCGCCTAAGGCAAGCCCGTCTGCGCCTGTCCGCGCCGGACCCGCGCCCAGCGCCAGAACCCTGCCTCACACACCCCAAAAACTTCCTGGACCTCAGATCAACTGCTACTCCTTCGTCCTGGTACATGCATCCCCATAACTTGCTGTAATCCTCTTAGCCTGGAATCAACGGCATATTCCTGCTCACACTGCAACTTCACTCTCCCTGTGGTGTCTAAAGCATCTCAACTGCCCTTGATTGTTAATAGCCAGCCCCTGACCATTTTAAAAGCTGCGTTAATTAATTGCAGATCTCTTCCGGCTCACGCCTCAGACATTTGGCTATCACTTGACACCCACAAATGGGACCTATTGTTTCTCACAGAAAATTGGATTAAAGATTCTTCCAAACCAGACATTAACTTTGCTATTCCCCCTGGTTACTGTTTCGTTGGCATTAATCGAGAAAACTCCAAGCCCGGAGGGGGTCTTGCGGTAATTGCTAAATCTCATTTTAAACTAAATCTCACTAAAATTCCCAATCTCGGCCTTATTGAAGCCGCTTATTTTACGGTCACGGACACCGCTAGTACGATCTGTGCAGGCATACTGGTCTACAACCCCCCTGCTGCGACCGCCTCCTCTCTAAATGCTCTGACTCATTCTATTGCAGACTTTTCTCTCAAACACCCCCATTTTACAGTATTGGGAGATTTTAATCTCCACATTGATAATCCTTCTTGCACACAAGCCTCTTCCCTGCTAGAAACTTTACAAGGACTCACCTTGCCCCAATTAGTCAAAGGCCCGACTCACATAGCAGGCCATACACTTGATCTCATCTTTTCTAATCATCTTGGTATCTCCACCCTTCCCCCACTCCCATGACATGGACGGATCACTTTCTTCTTCCATTCACCATCACGGCTCCCTCCACCCCTCCCCCCTCCTCTCTCAACAGAGACAGGGGTCGTAAATGGACCAAAGTCACCTGTGATTCCTTGGAAGCTCATCTTCATTTTCAACGTAATCAGCTGGAAGACATCGACATAGAAACTATTAGATTTAATTCGACCCTTTCCGCTGCTCTTGACTCTGTTGCCCCTCTTGTTCCACTTACTTCCTCCAGATCACGTCCCTCTGCCCCTTGGTTTTCCCCCCTGCTTCGTGAGGAAAAAAGCAAGTGTAAGCAGTTGGAACGCAAATAGAGACAGGATTATGACCCTTTAGCCAAACTGGCCTATAAATCTGCGCGGAACAAATTTCATAAACTGAAACGTTCTACAATGAGAGCTTACTTCTCCAATCTCATTCAACAGGCGCAGAACTCTTCCAAAACTCTTTTCACCATCGTGAAAGACTTTGTAAACCCCCCTGCGTCGAAATCCCAATGTATCCCCACCCAAGATCTGTGTAATGGACTCTCGGATTACTTTCAGGACAAAATAGTCAAACTCCTCCTTTGTTACTGTTCCTCCTAACCACCTTGCAGACATTCCATGTTCCATCCCCTGTTCATTCAACTCCTTTAGTAAGCTGACCCCGGACCTAGCGCTGTCTTTGCTATACAACGTTAAGTCTGGTTCCCCTTTGGGCCCAGTCCCGGCAAAAGTCATGGGCAATCTTGCCCCTATTCTAGTAAACCTGCTTCTCTCCATCTGGAATTCCTCCCTGTTACGCGGTCAGTTCCCCTCAGTGTGGAAACAGGCTAGGCTAATCCCCATTTTGAAAAAACCTGGTGCTGACCCCTCGCAATTTGGCAACTATCGGCCCATATCGCTCCTGCCCAAACCTGCCAAGATACTGGAGAAAGTGGTACAGAAACAGCTGGCGCAGTATCTAGAATCAAATCAGCTTTTACACGACTCCCAGTCCGGCTTTAGAACCGGCTACAGCACTGAGACGGCGCTGCTAGAAGTCTCTGAGATCATCAGGGAATCAGTGGATAGGGGCGAGGAGGCCATGTTGGTCCTCCTCGACCTATCCGCTGCATTTGATACTGTATCCCATAATATACTTGCCACCCGTTTACAACAGCTAGGGGTCGGTGGCACAGTGCTGGCCTGGACCAAATCTTTCCTGTCCAGTCGGTCTCAGAGGGTTATGATGCACCCATTTGAATCTGAGGACAAACCCCTCCTGTGCGGAGTGCCCCAGGGTTCTGCCTTAAGCCCTTTATTGTTTAATGCCTATGTGGCCCCTCTTGCCAAGGTAGTAGAGTCCTGGGGCGTCAGGGTGGTCTCTTATGCTGACGATACTCAGCTTGTTTTTTCATTTAGAGACCATTCTGACTCCCTCTTTTCCAACTTTAGAAACTGCCTTGGCAATATTTGCACCTGGATGTCAGCCAATCACCTTGCCCTCAATACCGACAAAACGGAGGTTCTCTTTTTCAGTAAGAAATCTCCTCCCCCTGCAATTCTATGGTGGCCTACCATTTTGAATCCTCCACCCACTCCAGTACAGGCTGCCCGCAACCTTGGTTTCACCTTTGACAACTCTTTGTCTGGAAGTGCCCAAGTCAACAAAGTTGTGGGGGCTTGTTTTTCCAAATTGCGCATGATCAGGAAGATTTTCCCCTTCCTCCCTTAATCATCTTGCAAAACGGTTGTCCAGGCACTTATCACCACTCATCTAGACTATGCTAATAGTCTATATGCAGGTGCCCCCCTATACCTAATTGACCGTCTGCAAATTGTCCAGAACGCGCCAGCTCGGCTCATTGGTAATATTCCTGCCCGCACCTCGGTCAGAGCCTACCGGGATGAGCTTCACTGGCTCCCTATAGCCCGACGCATCGACTTTAAAATTCTGACCCTGACATTCCGTGCAATTCATGGAATTGGCCCGCTCTATCTGAGAAAACGCCTCAAGATTTCTTCTTCAGTTAGACATCTGAGATCCAACAGTCTTCGCCTACTGATGGTGCCTAGATTTAGACTTTCTCGAAGTGGCGGTAGAACTTTCACCGTCACTGCTGCCAAGCTCTGGAACAGCCTTCCTCTTGACCTCAGGTTCACTGAATCCGAGCCAGCCTTTCGACGCAAACTTAAAACCTGGTTGTTTCCTAAACGTTAGGTCTTCAGTATTTTCTATCTCCCTCAGTTGGATCTGATCCTGGTTACTCTCTTTGGGGACACTCAGGTAATGTTAGCGCCGGGACACCTCCGCCGGAGGTAGCCGTGCGCTTTACAAGCTTCTAAATAAATAAATAAATAAACCCATTGTATCCATCTCGGATGTAAAGCCTTTGCATTCGGAATGCTCACTTTTGTCACTGCCTCTAAGGCAGGTACAGGAGTAACGACCATTATGCGATTACTCTGTGCGAGGGCTCTCTCTTTTGCTACTGCAGTTTGAACCACTGTCAGAATTTTTTCCGTAGAAGTGAATTTCATTTCTGCTTGTGTGTAAAACAGTGATTTATAAGCAATAGGTACCTTTTCTCCTTCAATAAAGGTTAACTACATGAATCCGCATCTTCCTGGAATGATTCGGATCACTAGGTTGCGTATGTTTACGCGTATTTGTAAATGTGTTGCTGCTAACATGTCTGTTTACACTGAATGTAACATTTCTGTGTGTTTTTGAGTCCCATTAACTGTTTTGAAATCAGGTTTGATTAATTCATAGAGAGGTTTAACCCTTTCTGTGTAATTTAGAATGTAAGTTCTTCCGAAATTTAGGAAACTTAGAATTGACTGTAAGTTTTTCAGCGTTTTTGGAGGTTGGACCAGAGCACATATCTCTAGAAAGTCTGCCGCCAGGCTTTTGCCTTCACTTGATAATTCATATCCTAGTAACAGGACGTTGAGGTGGGCAATTTGTGATTTTTTTAAGTTGAATTTATACCCCTCAGAGGTGAAGCCTAATATTATGGTGTTCACCCTGTTCAAGTGCCTTTCCAAGTCATCGTCTGTTAGATAGGTGATATTCGACGTATGATAATGGCTTATCATCATAGGTTTGTAGTAACTCTGTTACTCTGGCTGAAAATAACCCTGGACTATTCTTGAATCCCTGGGTGAGATGACAGAATTGCGATTCTCCTATTACCATGACTAGAGAATCTGGATTTCATTAAAGACACGGAGGCTCACATTATGCATACAACTTTTAATCCGTCTCTAAGCAGCCGCAAACATCATAATTGAAAGGTTCCAAACAGAACACTCATAACAAATAAACTCCAAGAGCCATCAGAAGACTGCCTCTTTTAAATGAGGAAATTACAGAGAAGTCATAAAACAGCAAAAGGTTCCAAATAGAAGTTCATAAAACTGCAACAAGTTCCAAAATTTTTGAGTAACATCTGAGGATAAAACTGCAACAAGTTCCAAAATTTTCGAATAACATCTGAGGAGCTTAGGATGAGAAATTACAAACAATTCGAAGTTCAACAAGGATCCAAACATCCCGGTATTTAAGAAGGATTATCTGAAAAGCAGAACAAATTGTGTAAATTTGGAGTAAACAAAATTAATGAACAAAGAAAAATATAATAATATACAAGCAGTATTTGATAAAGAAAGACAATTGCAAAGAGTACAGTTGAAAGAAATATACTTCACATCCCAGGGAGGGACGGGTGGGATAATGTGAGCCTCCGTGTCTTTAATGAAATCCAGATTCTCTAGTCATGGTAATAGGAGAATCGCAATTTCATTACAAGAACGGAGGCTACATTATGCATGTTGGTAGCTTTGTAAAACAACATCAGACATATGTTCTATAGGTTTACAGTAATGTCGTGCAAAAGTGCTAGCATTAGACCAATCAGCAGCTTTAAGAATATCCTCAAGCTTACCACCAGACCAGAGGGATTTGCTGGCCATAGCACCCCTAAGGGAATGAGCCTGAAACTTATGTAAATCAACACCTGCTAAGCTCATAGCTGTTTTAACCCACCTAGCAATGGAAGTAGAAGAAATAGCTTTGTGAGGTCTAACAAAGGAAATAAGTAATTGATTCACATCAGGTGGACGAAGAAGAGACATTCTCTGTTCATACTCCTTCGAACAATCAACAACACAAAGTTTAGGACAGGAGTCAATGCGGGGATAGAAAATAGAATCAGACATAGATTTAGTTCTTCTATGAATTTCGAACTTCACACCAAACATGTTGTAGGACCTAAATGAGATCTCTAAAGCTTTAACATCGGAGACGCTTCTACAGGAAATAAGACAAAGAAGAGTGGCAAGTTTGAAAGAAAGAAGTTTCCTGTTAAGGGAAGTGTTATCAGGCCAAAAAGAAAAAAGGTCTAAAATCAAATTAACATCCCAAAGAGAATCATACTTAGGTTTTGGGGGTCTTCTTAGGCGAATGCTCTTCATAACTCTACAAATGATAACGTTTTTACCTACCGTTTTACCATTCACAAGAATATGACCAGCGAAAATAGCATATCTATAGCAATTGATGGTTCTATAGCTAAGACCTCTATCAAATTGTTCACATAAAAAATTAACTATGTCAACAATAGGTGCCTCAAGGGAATCCAGGTTCCTCTCCACGCACCAACGAACCCAAGTTCTCCAGATGTTGTTAAATCTGTAGTGGGTGCCTGGTGACCATGATTCTGAGAGGAGAGTCGAAGCTGTAGACGAAAGTCCTGAGACCTCGTTTGATCTCCTGACACTCTCCAAGCAAGAAGGTTCAAACTCCCTGTTTGAATTAGAGGATGAATTTCGCCATCTACGTTTGTTAGAAGATGATCTAGGCAAGGGATTAGGAAAGGAGTGTCGTAAGCCAGTTCCAGAACTGTCGGGAACCAAGCCTGAGAGGGCCAGAAGGGAGTCACTAGAACAAGGGAGCATTGATCGATTCTCACTTTCTGGAAGACTCTCTGGATCATTGTAAATGGGGAAAAGGCATAAGCCCTCAGATTTTTGCATGGTTGGAGAAAGGCGTTCACGGCTAGAGCTCCGGGATCGGGCATCCAACTGAAGTAATTTTCCAGTTGAAACGTTAGTCTGCTTGCGAAGAGATCTATCTCCAAGGGTTCCTAAACAATATTCAGACGGTTGAAGATGGAAATGTCGAGTTTCCAATCGCTGTGATCTCTGAGGAATCACGAGTTCCAGTCTGCAGAGATGTTCACTTTCCCTGGAAGGTATTCTGCTTTTAGAGCAATTTTGTGTTCTAGGCAGAACATCCAAAGTTTTTTTGCCAGGTTCGAAAGGTCCGCAGACTTGGTACCACCTAGGCGGTTCATATAGGCAACTGCAGACATGTTGTCCATTTTCAAAATGACCGATCTTCGGTTAATCCTATCACTCCGGAGGCACAGCCAGGAGCATAGCGCTGATCTTTCTAAATTGTTTTTAAAATTGTAAAACTGTGTGTTTTTTAAAGCCTTTTGCCACTTGTTACCTGATTCTGGGGCTCCCACTGGCTTCACTGCTTCCCGTGCAGCCGAGCCAAGCGCTGCCGTGGAAACAGGCTTCTTCCCCGCCTGCCGCCATTCAGTAAGGCTCACCCCTGGCCACGCCCACCAGAACGAGGCCACGCCCACTTTTCTATTTAACTCGAGCTGACTACGAGCTCGTGGTTAATCCTATCACTCCTGAGGCACAGCCGGGAGCAAAGCGCTGATCTTTCTAAATTGTTTTTAAAATTGTAAAACTGTGTGTTTTTTAAAGCCTTTTGCCACTTGTTACCTGATTCTGGGGCTCCCATTGGCTTCACTGCTTCCCGTGCAGCCGAGCAAAGCGCTGCCGTGGAAACAGGCTTCTTCCCCGCCTGCCGCCATTCAGTAAGGCTCACCCCTGGCCACGCCCACCAGAACGAGGCCACGCCCTGTCTTCCCCCTAAAGCATGTGCATCCCCCGTACGCGCAGTGGACGGGCGCAGCGGGCGCGCCGTTTGCGCGCCGAGGGCGCACCTAAGGCAAGCCCGTCTGCGCCTAACCGGGGCTAGGGGCATGTCACTCTGCCCAAATCATCACTTACACTCCCTCCCAACTCAGCAGTCTTCATGGCCCGTGGCCTCTACCTGCCTCCATTTGCTCTCGCATATCTTCACTTGATCTGTCCCCTGTCTCTTTATTTTCCCGTCCTCTCGTCCCCCCCACTCCCCTTCATTTCCCCAGATAGGATGTCAGCCTAGTTTCACTCAGGACTCTCTCGGCCTATTATCTTAACACTCGGTCAGCTGTGGCCCACTCACACGAACTATCGGTGTTGCTGGACCTTTACGCACCTGATCTCCTCTTTTTAACAGAGACTTGGTTTACTGATGACTCTCTCCCTGCACTCCACTTGTATTCTCACTCACCGGCCCCCTCAGCCACCTTTACTCTTTCGCTCTGATTTTCAGGAGGTACTGGCCACACTTACGGTCAATAACTCTTCCATTTTATTATTGGGAGACTTAATAATATGGCCTTCAGATCCAGCGGAATGTCCCTCCTCAAGAGAGTTTTCAGATACACTTCAATCTCTCAATTTTGTGTCACATGTTCATTCTCCCACTCACGTCAAAGGACATATCTTAGATCAGATTTGGTCCTTGAACTGTCCGGTAGACTCCCTGTCCATCTTACCCTGCACCTTGTCTGATCATCATTTGATTTCGTTTACCCTTCCCATTAACCCTACTGTTAGGCCCCCGCTCCCAAAGAATGTTTGGGTCCGCTCATGGAGCCGAGTGGATCCAGAGAATTTATCCGCATTGTTAACCTCTTCCTACCCTACCCTACAAGGACTACCCACTCTTTCTCAGGCCGCTGCTATTGAACACTGGCTCTCCTCAGGCTGCGACTCCATTGCCCCGCTGAAGCGGGTGACATCAAAGCGGGAGAAGGATGCCAACTTGTGGTTTAACGAGAATCTTAAAACCATCAAACTAGCGGTACGCCGAGCTGAGCGTGCCTGGAGAAGGAAGTATTGTCCCTTACTCAAATCTGAGTTTACCACTCTCCTGGCTCAATACAAGAAGGCCATTTTGGCGGCAAAAATGGCCTATTTCTCCTCTAAGATTCTTGCAGCTGAGAATCAATCAAGGGAAATTTTCTCGATTGTCCACAACTTAGCATTCTCCGAAAGGACATCTCTTAAGCCCTCCCCTTCCCAGGACCTTTGTCACTCCTTAAACGATTTCTTTATTGAGAAGATTGCTATTATTAAAGCCAATATTCCCTCACCTTCCCCGACTTTTGTTGACCCTCAGTGTCCTCCTCCTAAGGGACAACTTGATGCCTTTCCCCTCCTGAATACGGAATCCTTGACCTCGATAATTCCCCTTGTTAAATCTGGCTCCCCATTGGACACTTGCCCCGCGCACATCCTTCGCCACATTTATACAACTTGTCCTGATCCCCCTCTTCACTTCCTTAACAGTTCTCTTTCCCAGGAGGTTGTAGCCAATCCACTGAAAACAGCTGTTATTGTTCCCATCTTAAAGAAGCCTGGCGCAGACCCGTCGGTCCCCGCCAATTATCGCCCCATCTCCCTGCTACCATTTTTGGCTAAGGTGCTCGAACGCCATGTTACCAAGTCTTTGAGCACGTTTGTGGAGGAGTACGGGGTTCTGGCTCCCCGCCAGGCCGGCTTCCGCCCGCACACTCTACGGAGTCCGTAGTACTCTCGGTTCTTTACAACCTCAGGGAGGGAATGGATACCAACCAGGCCCAGGCTTTGGTCCTCCTTGATCTCTCAGCCACCTTTGACAAGGTTGACCATACCATCTTACTTTCCCATGTCGGGCGGCAGGGATCGGGGGTACCGCCCTGGTATGGTTATCCTCCTTCCTGAGGGACCGCACCCAGACGGTTTGCCTGGGTGACTTTTCTGCGGACTTCCGGAAAGTTCAGTGCGGGGTCCCCCAAGGTTCCTCCCTTTCACCTCTTTTGTTTAACCTTTATATTGCCCCCCTTATTTTTTTGTTGCAGCAAATGGAGGTCAGCGTATACAACTATGCGTATGACCCCCAACTCGTTTTCAATCTGTCTTCTTCCTCTGCTTCTATTTCAAACTTTCAGTCTACTATGTCTTTTATCCGGGACTGGATGAACTACAACCGCCTGAAACTCAACCCGGATAAGACCGAGCTGGTGTTGACGGGTGGTTGCTCCAGTCCCTGGTCTCCACTTTTTTGGCCCCCTTCCCTAGGTTCTCCACCGGTTCCTTCTACCTCAGTTAAAACTTTAGGTATCAAACTTAATTCTCAGCTTACTCTTCACTCCCAGGTTAGTTCTGTGGTGTCCTCTTGTTTTCTGTCACTACGCACCATTCGCAAGGTATCCCGCTTTTTTTCCTTTGATGCATTGAAATTGATCATCTTGGCGCTGGTCATTTCCCGCCTGAATTATGGCAACGCCTTATATGCAGGTATCCCTGCATATTGTTTAAGGCGCTTGCAGCTGATCCAGAACCAGGCGGCACGACTGGTGTTTAATCTTCCAAAATCCCACCACGTAACACCCCTTCTTAAATCCTTACACTGGCTCCCTGTCTGTGAACGCGTCCAGTTTAAGCTTGCTTCTATCACCTTTCAAGCACGACTGGGCGCGGCCCCGGCCTTCATCACATCTGAGATCGTTCCCTATGTTCCAACTAGGGAACTACGCTCATCCACTCAATCCCTGTTGTCAGTCTCCCGTTTCCGGAGGAAGAAATGGGGAGGATCGAAGTTCGCGACCCTTGCCCCAGTCCTGTGGAATTCCCTGCCTTTAGAGCTTAGATCTCTAACTCTTTACCCTCAATTTCGGAAAAAACTCAAAGCCCATTTATTTGCTAAATCTTTTAACTAGATCACTTGCTGTTCTTTTGTTTTCTTTTGTCTTATTTTCTGTTACTCCTCCTCTGGGCATCTGTCTGTTGCAGCGCCATGAAACCGCTGGTGAAAGTGCACTATACAAATATTTTAAAACTCAAACTCAAACTTCCCTTCAGTGAGTGTTTGAAACTCATCAGAGCGTAAAGACCAGCTGTGAGTTCTAAATAATTTATGTGTTGGGAAGATTCTTCCAGCGACCACGTTCCACCAGTATTCTGGTTGAGAAGACAGGCTCCCCAGGCATGCATGCTGGCATCTGATCCCAAAACGAATTTGGGTTTCGTATCGAAAATCGCTTTCCCGTTCCAAGCTTACAGGTTTTCTAGCCACCAGTTCAGTTCCAGCTTGGCATCCAGGTCTAGGGAGATGGGGTCCTCGTACCAGAGACCGGATCTTAGGGCTCTCGCTTTCACCCTCTGGAGGGCTCGATAATTCAGAGGTCCAGGGAAAATTGCTTGGATAGAGGAAGAAAGAAGACCGAGGAGTCTTGAGAGTTCCCTGAAATTTCTTTTTTGATTTTTGTAATTTTTTGGGAAGGGAGAAGAAGGAGACACCTGGATGTATCTACAGTGAACCCCAAAAATTCCATCCACCTTGAAGGAGTTAAGACCGATTTTTCCTTGTTGGTGATGAAGCCTAAATTTTCCAGGAGGTCCATAACTGTTTTCAGATCTTGAGAGATTTGAGAAAGATCCTGAGACATAATTAGGATGTCGTCTAGATAGATGATTAAGCAAATTCCTCTTTCTCTTAGAAAGGAGGCAATTGGTCTCATGACCTTGGTAAAGCACCAAGGGGCTGAAGAAAGACCTAAAGGAAGGGCTTTGAACTGGTACAATCGATCTTTCCAAAGAAATTGGAGAAATGGTTGATGAATTTCTGCCATAGAAATGGTGAAGTAAGCATCTTTCAGGTCTAGTTTTACCAGCCAATCTCCTTCTAAAAGAAAATCCCTCAGAAGGTGAATCCCTTCCATTTTGAAGTGCCTGTACACTAAAAAAACTTTGAGGTGTTTTAAGTTTATAACAGGTCTCCAACCTTTGTCTTTTTTCTTTACAAGGAAGAGTGTGCTTATGAATCTAAGTTCCTCCATTGGGACTTGCATGATCGCCCCTTTTTTGAGCATGGAAGAGATCTCTTCCTCTATTTTACTTTGTTGTTCTGGGGGTAACTGAAATTTTTTTGGAAGAAAGAACTGTTTTGGGGTTTCTGTGAAGTCTATTTTGAAACCTCGGATGGTGTTCAAAACCCAAGAATCTTGAGTGATTTTTCCCAGTTCCGGAAAAAGAATCTGAGTCTCCCTCCCACCTCTTAGGGGAAAGAAAAAGGGACAGGAGGGAAAAAGGTACTCACATGATGTGGTGTCACTTGAGGCTTGTCCGCGAGATCTGTAACCTCTTGAGCGCATGCCACGTCCTCTTTGCGGGAAGAATTGTAAATAGTTGGTCTGTTGGAAGCCTCTTCCAAAGCCTCTTGATCTTGAAGTGGGCCTTTGATTATATCGGCTGGAAGAACGGCCCGTTTTTCTGGCCCGACCAAAAAGGTTGTTGTTAAAGACCTTACGCATATTCTGCTGTGCCTTATCCAAGGCTGTAAACATGGAAACATATTTTCCCAGATTTTTGATGAGTTCTTCACCAAAGAGGAGACCTTTCGGATTTTGAGATGTTTCTTTATCGGCCAAATCCGAAAGCTTTGGATTAATCCTAGTTAGGACAACTCTTCGTCTCTCTGCATTCAAGCCTGAATTGGCATTTCCGAGGAGGATTAAGGCTATTTGACTAAGGCCTCTTAATAAATCAGTGTTAAGTGGAGTTCCGTTAAGGTGGCTCTCCTCTGCAGCATCTATAATTCTTGCTAAAGGGCCAAGGACATCAAGGACACGGTCCTGGCAACCTTTAAGAGACCTCTCCATACCTTTGCGAGGGTCTCGTCCTAGTTTAAAAAGAAATTTTATTAATTCAGGGTCCAAATTAGGGGTTTGGCACACCTTATCGTTAATAGAAGGCCTTGCACACTCAGCCCGCAGGATATTACGAGTATTGCGCTCGAGGGGAAATCTCAACCATTTATTAATGAATTTAGCCACGTGATCGTGGGGCCACCATTCAGAGCTCCTAGGGTGTGTAAGATTAAGGGGTGAAAACATTTCTTCCCCAAGAGGGTTAAGAATAGTATCTTTAGGAACAGAAGCGGAAGTAGACTCTGGAGGGTCAAAGAGATCCTCATCATAATCATCATTCAAATCTAGCACGTATTCGTCAGGAGTGCTATCGGAGTTATCATCTCCATAATCATTAGTGAGCATAGGGTCATTAGCACTTAGATTTTGTGTGCCGTTAAGGACACCAGAATATGTTGTGCCGCGAGGGACACCATAATAAGTTGTGCCGCGGTGGACACCAAGACGAGTTGTGCCGCGAAGGGCACCCAATTGGTTTGAGGTGCGAGGACCTCCCAGATAAAATGAGGTGCGATGACCTCCCACAGTGCTTATAGGGGGTAAGTCTTGCAAATTTTTAATCTTTTTTGTTCTTGACAGAATTGACGCTGTGTTCCCATGATCGAGAAAGCGGTCAAATACTTGCTTTCCGGTACAATGTTTTCACAGAAGAAACCGTCAGAAATATCTAATATTGTTTTATATTTTTTATGCACAATGTTGTTCATTAGTACTGCACTGTGTGCATTTTGTACTGCAAAAGTTTTGCAACAGAATTTTAAATGTCTGCATTCCAAAACTAAATGATACGTATTGTCTGGTTTGGAGACAGGAAACAAAGGATTGTTCATTGACGAGGTGCATGTTTTAATCATCCCTTGGTACTCAAGTTGATCTAATATCTCCATGACTTGTTTTTTAGCTTCTTGCTTAACTGATTACTGCCTGTGTGCATTTGGTTGTTTTTAACTGGATTTTATTATGAGGAGAATCCTCATCCCATCCTACATGATTATTATATAATGCAGGAGCTTGGGCTACCGCCCATTTCCTTGCCTCAGTATATGTTTTTGGAGAAGGCTGGCATAATGATGTCTTCGTCATGTGGGCACTCCCTGACAAATTCAGGGGGCCAGACTTGTTCAGCTAGAAGGATGTTGTGCCTTTAGAGAGCTTCTCCAAAAAGAGTGCTCTTATTTTCCTAGTTATATCCCCCTTCATCCGGAGTGTTATTTCATATAACTTATGTGGGACACTAACCCTGGTATCAGCAGTTTCAACTTGGATGTGCTCATTCAAGTCCACTGTCACCAGATGATCCTTCAAGATCTTGCGAGCTACTGCTACTTCTTCTGCCCTGTCCAACATTGTCTGAGCCCATTCCCCTTTCTTGAGTTGTGTCCTCAAGATCCTTGGCATGTCTGGTTATTAGACCTCCTACCTTCTTTTTGGTGAATTGAGTTTTCTTATTTTTTGGAACGTGTTGATTGTCTTTGAACTTCATGCGTTCTTCCTTTTGTTCTGAACGTCCTCTTCTTTTGGATTTCTATGATGAAGTCTGAAAGGTACGAGAGGAACGTGTATCAGTATCATGATATCTATCAGGTTTTCTCAAATAATCCCTATTCCTAAGGTTATACCTCCTTTCAGAGGGCTCCTTTTGAGGAGATCTACCTCAGGATTGAGAACGCTTCTCTTTAAAATTTTGTTAAGTGTTCTCCCACTTCTATTTAGGAAGAGTGAGAATGTTTTTCATAAAGACCTTTCCAGAACTTTCAGTCAGTTGGGGTTTCACTGGTTTACCACCCAAACTGTCTCTACCTAATTCTTCATAGGATTTTTAAATTATTCTGGCTAGTTCCTGAGGTTGCTCAGTCACATCAAATTCTCTTAACTTTTGGCGGATCGCCACGGATGCTGTTTCACCTTTAATATTAGCTAATATTATTGTTGAGACCTGTTTGAAATCTTTCAGTAGTTTCATACCTAGATTTAAAGCAGGCTCTGCCCAGTATTTATTTTGGATCTGTTTCAGGACGTCTGGTATTACCGCCATAGACAGAACACCATGTGTTTTGGTTTAGATTGCAGCAAAGACTGTACCCCAAGTGTCGCAGTCCTCCAGGTGGGGTGCGATCCCCATTGGTATACAGATTGTTAAAATACTGTGTTTCTCATGAGGGGTAGTATCAGGAAATACTGCCTCGATTTTAGTAATTTTTTGAGCTATCCAGAATGGATTTTGTTCCTATTTTGCTGGTAATTTACCAATGACTGATTGTATGGTCTGTGGTGTGATTTTATTAGTGTTCCCCTGGTAAGGGGTGTGTTGTGGAATCCTTATAGGAGGTTGGACTGTTAGAGTCCGCAATGTCATATTGAACCAATTGTCTATATATTTTTATTAGTTGTTTTAGCTGAACTAATAGTTCCGTACCTGACATTTCTTCAATGGCAGGATGTTGTGTATAGCTGGCTAATACCGGCCATTTTTGCTCCTGGTCTACCTAGTGGAACGAGCCAGGTAATATGATTTTGATGTTGTAGGGCGCCTTTAAACCAGAGCGCATGCTCTTGGTAAGTTAGTGGAATTTCAATATTCTCGAAAGGAATGTATTCCATTGGAGGTTCCTCTTCTTTGTAGAAGTGAAACACATGTGATACTGGATTTGCTTCAGGGAAGATAATCCATGAATAGAATACCTCTGTCTGACGATATTCATGTGCCTCTATTACACAAATTACCCTACCACCTCTTGATGAAAGGCCATTTGTTATAAGTTTTATAGTGATGGCTTTCATAAAATTTTCTGGGATGATTATAGCATCCGCATCGGTCTCTTGGAAACCTGTAACATCAAAGCTTGGTAGGGCTGCATCTACTGCAGCTCCACCGGTTGTGTTGTTGTTGCTGTTAACCAACATTGTTTAATTAAATTTGCAGAGCAAGGTTCAAGGAAACAAAGATAAGGTGCACAATATTTTGGAACACTGTATCCTTCAACATTGAACAAACCAAAAAAGAATACATAGGATTTTCGTCCTACTCAGTTATAGCGGATATTTTATCCTTTTACCCACTCCAGACGTCTTTTGGAGTATTTAACGGGAAAAAGGGGTCTCTGAGAAAAGCAGGACTGAGTTACTTTAGAATCTAACGGTAAATTAGTGCCTTATCAAACGTTGGGCACCATGTAGTGTAGTTCCTATATTCCCAATAGGCTCTCTGCATTGGAATAATATATCCTATAGATTAGACGTAGGACTGAGGTCGGCTAGGTTACTATGGAATATATTCAACGTAATAGTGAGTTCAAGTTAGCTCAGTGGTCACTAGAAACTTTCTCGAATTCACAAGAAGAGATTAGTTTCTGGCAACTGCATAAACATGACAACTTTGTTTCCCAAGAATAAGAAATATGTCTCTAGAATCGCGGAAACAATAGATAAGTATTTCACTCAGTCACTCGTGCATGCTTCGTTTATACAGAGTTTCAGAGAAATAGAGGGACGGGCGTTTTTCAATAATAGGTTTATTGAACAGTCTTCTTTCTCATGCAAGAAAAGTGAACTGCTACAATCGTAATGCAGACTGCAAAGTATAAAGCGTACTGCGAGAACAATATTATAAAATAATACTGTAAAAGTATTGTATGGATCTTAAACCATATATAAATACATACATAAATGACAATGACTAAAAATATTCAACTGGACTTCTAAAATACACCTATCCCAATGTACCTAACCTAAATCTAGTATGCGGTAATAATTAAGTATTGTGTAGCATAGATTTTTAGTTTTCTTTGCCAAGAATCTATCCAAGATTTCTCTAGGTTCTAATCAGCTCCATACCTTAGGTTAGAATGAAGGAGGTCTGGTATCTCAGTCTCGTGACTCGATTTCCCAACACCCACAGGGGAGCTTGGAAACACTGGAGCTGAATTCTCGGGAGAGAAAGGCAATCTCTCGATCAGTGTGTCAGCTGGAGGGTCGGCTTCCTTCGGCACTTGCTGTAGCGAGCTGCGTCGGGCAAGTAGATAGTCGAACTGCTCCGAAACACTCTGTCTTGCTAGAGCAAGTGAAGGTATATTTATACCTTGAAGGTGTCGAGGAATGCCATAGTTTGACGTAAAGGCGGTCATTTTAACATCAGGAAATAACCCTTAGGGTATAGTCGTTCTTTGCAAAGTACATGAATTCTTGGATAACTCAATATTCAAGCAAGGGAAGGTCCCTGACTGCTTAAGCCATTTTTCCAAAAAATCGTTGTGACGTTTGGTACGGGTGGAAGTAGCCATGCCTGTATTTGGTCCGCATGGGATATGTCTAAATAAGGGCTTGATTTCTATGCCTATATTAGGGTAATGTGAATTGTACCTATATAAGGACATGAATCGGGAAAATTCAGTTAGAGCCTAAAACGCCAACATTCCACCTCTTGTATATTGAAACTTCCATTGCAGAAAAAGGAATGAAAGTAACCAGTATTCTTTTGTACCCTGGAACAAGAATTGTGGCACAGATGTGCTCTTTGGATGTCACAATGTCTCTATGCAGCCTTGGATTATCAGCCAAGTGAAAGATTAAGCTTTCAACCAAGTCAAATTATTTTCTGTTGCCGTCCACACCTGTGAACCTTTACAACACATTTTGTTACCTGGTACTTTAGCAGATGCAACAACTGGATTGCTTAGCTCTTTGCACTGTCCTTCTTGCTGACTTTCCAGGTGCAAACCTGAAAATGAAGTAACATCTGTGTCAGGAATTTGACAAGGCTCCCTTTGTCCATCTCTATGATGATTTGTTTTCTCATTTGTATCCCCTCCTCTTTGAATGATCGATGTGTACTGCTTAAACAGACATTGTAACATGTAATAGGTTGAGTTCAATATGTTGGCACCTCCTGTGTGTGGAATTTTGCTGGTAATCTATTAGCATGCTGAATGATCCTTAACTGATTTTGGTTTTTAAAAGAATGGCTGAAATGAGTGCAGATTCTTCTGCTTGTGGTCAGTATGTTGTTGACTATGTCCTCTTTTTTGAGAACGCCCTACACAGTCAGGTTGATGCAATGCTCAAAAAACAAGACATTGAAATATCTACCATCTGCCATGGCTTTAACCGTATTACTGATCCGACGAGAAGCATGTCCAATGATGAAGCATGACACCCAGCGAGCTGGGTGTGTGAGGGCCCTAATTCCGAAAGGAGGAATTCCCCATCCTCCTTCTTTGTAGCTAGTCACTTGCACACATTCCTTAAGTCACTGTTAGCCTCCTTAAGAACTGCATACTCCTTTCTTTGTTAATGTTATCAGGGCATGCATGCTGGACCTTCAAAGCCCTATTTGTCTCTCCTTGTTGTTAGCATAGGTAGACAGTTGCATTACCGTGAGACCTAAGGTTACCAGGAGAACGAACTACGTCACCTGGCCCAATCATTATTATAATTTTCACCTAGTAAGCATTACTCCCGACACACCACCAATATGGAAGAAACTCAGGGCTTGAGTTTCGGTGAGGATGTGGCGGCAGACATTTTAAGGACACTATTGATCCTAGGTACTGAGGGCAGTTTAGCAACAGGGAGCCAATCTGAGTATTGGGCTCTCTTAAGCTCTCTCAAAAAAGAATGGGTCAAAACCACCCTCCATGGAGCCCTAATGACGGAATACCTACGGGCTAACATCGCCCCCAATGGCTTGATTGTGAGCAACTTCCCTCGCTTCTTTTTGGATGACCCTGTGTTTAAGAAAGAATGGTCCCTGGTGTCATGGAAGTGCACTAGGGACCTTCTTATTGTCATCATAAATACTGCAAAAAGGATAGCTGATGCTCTCCTGGCTTGAATACAAACAGCTGAAGGCAACTTGAAGGCCGCCATTCAAAATACTATATTCAAGTGCAAACTGACCGAGATCAACCATGAAATCAGTGAAAGTAGGGAGTTTCTGATTAAACAAAAAAATAAGTAAATTACAGAAGGACATTAACAGGTTTGACATAGAGAAAGTCTACCCATACCTTAAGGCTGACTTTACCTCTAACAAAACCAGCTATTCCTCTGATGAAAGCACAACGAAAACAAGGAGAGGCTCCTCTTCTAACAGTGACTCCAGCACAGGAAGATGGGGCAGCAACTCTGCCAGATGTACTGGATGACCAACCTACCGCAACTACCCTATGCCTCCCTACCAGGGTCCACCTATGTGCCAATACCCAGGGTTCCCACTGGGACCACCAGGGTACCCACATGGACCACAACCATTCTTTCATGGTGATAATCAGCCTTTTTTAGAGGTTGGGACAGAACAAGAGGGCGGTGAAGAGGCAACACCAAACAAGTGCATTGGCAGGAACAGTCTCAGAACGCCATAGAGACATGGAGCGTGATGAGGGGGAAAAGAAACTAGTAATGAATCTCTCCCACAGAAATCTGACTGAGATAGAGCATGGCGTTTTCCAGAAAGGTCTTTGCTATGTTCCGACACCCAAACCTGACAGGTTTAGAGATTCACAATCTTTTTTGCAAAGTAAGACTTAATGCCTTCTTCCATGACAGACCTTCACCTACCAACCACGATTCAGGGCTACGCAATCCCCTCAAACTTCACACCGAATAGTAGCATGGTGCCGAATGAGGTCCTGACTTTTGAGCAAGCTGTGCTCAAGGACCTCAAAGATATTACACCCAATCCTCCCTTTAAAAATCTTTCCAACCCAGAGAGGGCAGCCGTAAAATCACTGGCTGATGTTCCCTCCATAACTATCAAGCAAGCATACAAATTGGGAGCCACTGTCATAGTGTCAATTTGTGACCACAACACTGAATGTCTCCAACAACTCACCAACGACAGATACTACTCCCCCATCAGCGAGAACCCTATCAAAAGGCTCGCCACCATCATATCACTTATGACATTCACAGCAGAAACAGAGGGGGGAATACTAAAAAAGAGTTGGATTTCCTGGTGACAAAAGACCCAAAACACTGTATTTTTATATCCTCCCTAAAATACACAAAGGGATGAATCCAATCCTAGGTATACCCATTTTCTCCGGAATAGGGTCGATATTAGAACTAGGGGTGGGCGGAATTTGCGTAATCGCATTACGCCAATCTCCACGAAAGGGCAAAAAATCTCAGCGAACACGCTGAAATTCCACGAACACGCGGAATTGCTTGTTCGTGATGATTTTTTACTGTTCGCCATCACTGTTTGCTTGCTCGGGGGGAAATATCTCCCGAACACGCATTTTGAGAACGCAAACAAGTAAAAATTTCGCTAAGCCGCGGAACGCAGAATTTTGGGCAATTTCACGTTCTCCGCGGAACGCTAAGTTACCCAAATTCCGCGAGCAGAACAGAATTTACCGCCCAGGCCTAATTAGAACCACTTTCCAAGTACTGCAACCACTTTCGCCATCCACTAGTGAAACTAACACCAGCGTTCCTCCCAGACACCACGTCTGTGTTATGGCTCATTGATGATTTTCCATGTCAGAGAGAGATTGATTTACCAGTCACCCTTGACGTTAAAGCACTTTACACAAACATACCCCAGCATGCCACTCTAGAGGTTTTTGAAGATGCTTTTAGCTCTTCAGACTTGACATCACCCACACCAATAACACTCATAATGGAATGTGCTACCCTGGCCCTTACTGAGAACTTTTTTGAAATGATAAAGTAACTCTACCATCAAACACAGGGCACTTTCATGGTTAGCACATTCGCTCCCAGTGTAGCCTGCCTCTATGTGGCACCATTTGAGTCCAGATCCATCTTCAATACATCCAACCCCTACTCAGGAAACCTGATTATGTGGAAGAGATACATTGATGACATTCTAGTCTTCTGAAAGAGTGATAGAAGTAGCTGTGAAGACTTTTGTCTCTGGATTAACACTCTGAATCCCTACCTTAAGTTCACCCATACCATCTCTGATTCCACTGTTCCCTTCCTGGACCTGAAAATAACTCTGTCTTCAGGCACCTTAAACACAACACTATACAAGAAACCCACTGACTGCAACAGTCTCTTATTCTTCAGCAGTCACCACCCCAGGGCCCTCAAAACCAATCTACCATTCGGACAATTTCTCCGTATGGCGGACTACAAGGTAGAAGCTACCAAACTAGCGTCAGAGTTACACAAACAAAAATATCGACCACAGACAATCTCCATGGCCATGAAGAGAGCCAGAAACAACAATAGAGAGGCATTGTTGGAGAAAAATGACAAGGATCCCAGTGAGGCGATCACATGCGTAACCTCTCCCACCCCTGCCTCTAGCCAGATTAGGAACATCATACGCAAACACTCGGGCATCCTGAACACAGGCGATTTGACTCTACCGCTCCCTAGATTCGCGTTCAAAACAACAAACAATTTGAAGGGTCTACTGATACACAACAGACCCAGATCAAAAAAGGTACTAAGCCAAAGATGCTTATGGTATTTACCTCCTGTCACTGGCCACTACCCATGTGGATCCTGTGCAGTTTGCTCCCAAACCAAACTCACCAAGGAAATAACTTTTACCAACAATTTCCCTTGGCAGATGCGGAAACACACCACTGCAACAAAACCAACTACATCTACTTACTGTCCTGCCCATGTGACCTCACCTACCTGGGAATGACTACAAGACCAGTCAAGACCCGTATAACAGAACACAAGAGCAACATCAGGTGCCACAAAACCACAACACACCTGTATACCCACTTCCTAACAAGCCAACATACCTGCGACACACTTAGGTGGGTGACCCTGGAAGCACACACATCTATCACCCCTAGTGCGCTTTTTAGAATTGAACAGCAATGGGTACACCGTCTGGGCACAGACAAGAATGGCATAAATGAGGACATCCCCTGGAGCACGCTGAGAAACCACTAATCTGGCAACACAGCCATGGAACAGAATTTTGCTAGCAATACCAGACAAGATCCTGCTTCACCTGTGTTACTAACATGCCCACATGTATGTGGACGCCAACCATGATCCTAGACTTCCTGGGGTTCACTGCAACCCTTAGTGTGAGTTTCTGTAACACCACCTCTCACTCCGCTTCAGGTACTCTTGGACTGCCTGAGGCTTTTATATTAACACTACAACCCCCAAACCCAACCTCCCCCTACTTTGTGAGTTTTTTGAACATTGCTTCCCCTCATTGTATGCAACTACATAAGAACTGTATGCAACTGAGAACTCACCACATCCAATCAACAGAGTGAAATGAGCCTGATACAGTACAAGTACAGACGGCACCTGTATAGGGGGAGAATACCATTTTGGCACAAATTTTTCACTAGTGTTCAAACCGCATTGTAGACTGCCATGGCATTTCCCGACTCAACCTGAGAGTTTATCTCCCCAAATTGGCCTTACCAACCCCCTAGTACCATTACAAGATGGCACTCTAATCCAGACACTGCTTTCCCATTCAAAATGGCCACCATGCTTACTCCACATGAAGCAAGTTGGTGAGCACACCAGCACACCTGCTACATCGCTGAAGATCCTTGTTGTGCGTCATTTCCGCTAGGATAACAGCACCAGGAACTGGGCTTGCAGTTACCTCCCCGGAACCGGCACTGCAGATTAGGTCCTCCACTGAGTGAGCACAAGTTCTATGTGAGTATTGACCGCTTGACTACCCTCGATGCAACCACCAAGGTAAGACCCACCAACGCTTAAAGTGCTTAGCAGCAAACACCTGGTTGACAACGGGAGATTTTCCAACGTTTTAAGGAACCAGCAGCATACCAATCGAGGGCATAATGGGCTCCGTCTGTCTCGATTACTGGCAGTCACTGCGCCGGGATGTCGATCTGAGTGGTGGGTTAGATCGATTGACGACCCCTATCCACCTGGATCACGTCCTTGCGCAGACTTCCGAGTAGTTGGACCATGGTGTTCCGACCCGTGAATTGTACACTACGCTGATCTCTGGAGCAACGCCCTACACATGCTATAACTTAGCGCTGTGCCCACCTTCGTCCCATCATGGTTTTCTGACCTAAACTTCACTTACCTTGGCTCTATTTACATATACTCCTATTTTAGGAAACACGTTGAGTGAACGTGTCCACTTGTTCCCGCTACCCGATGGGGCCATTCTTGAATATATTATAGGTGAGTGGCTGCATCCAATATTAAAGGTGACCAGCTTGTAACAACACCACCACACCCCCTTTTTTTGTCTTGCTCCACTGCTACAGTACCAGTTTTACTGTTGTTATTACACCACAGGCAGAGTTAAATACATGCTGCTATTGCACATGCTATGCCTTTAAAAATTCCAAATAAACCAGCACTACATGGAATGGTAAAGCTTATGGATAACGTTGAAATGCTTGGACAATCCTAGTAGGATGAGTCATGCTAACAGTGACTGTTTGTTTGTTTTTAAATGTGTGCTCTTATTTTTAGATTGGCTACCAAACCCACGGACATCACATGCTACAGGTGCCTCCAGACTGGTAACATTTAGGTCATTATACCTCATTATCAGCCATTTAGTGTAGGTTTCATCTTCCATATTAGGTCCTGAAGAATTGCCGCCTGATCCTCCTTGGGACAACCAGGGCAAGAAAAATGTTAACCGCATGAAGCATAGAGCAACTGCCTATAACATCACTATAGACAGTCACCATCACTCCTTTTAATCAAGGTGGGAGACAGGAATATTAAATTAGTTGCCCTGATACTCCCTTTCCTTGTTTTAACTCACTTGATCTTTTTAAAAACCACAGCACTACACTTCTAAACTTTAGGGGCCCTTACACACACTCACCAAACGGTAAGGAAAAACGATCTCCGCTAAAGACCCACCACTAAGGGTGCCCGTCGGGTATTGCAGCGCCGACCCGACGTGGAGCATGCCCAATGATGAAGCATGGCACCCAGCGAGCTGGGTGTATGAGGGCCCTATTTCCGAAAGGAGGAATTCCCCATCCTCCTTCTTGGTAGCTAGTCACTTGCACTCATTCTTTAAGTCACTGTTAGCCTCCTTAGGAACTGCATACTCCTTTATTTGTTGATATTTAACTGTATTACTACCATTGTCTGTGGTAACACATCCAATTCTGAGACCTATGGGTCTTGCTCTTAAGTCTTCCAAGATGTTTCCAGCTCTATGGAATTTTCTTCATTGTATGTGTACTGTTGCATGCCACCAACTGGCACATGCATCATTGTAGGCTTTTGCGATTCCTTAATTGCGATTATTAAGGAATCGCAATTAAGGAATCGCAAAAGCCTATGCATGTAGGAATCACTTTAAAAATAGCGATTCCAACACATTCTTTAATTGTGACTCGCAAATTGCTAGTCACAATTAAGGAATGCTGTCCCATTCATTCCTATGGGCCTCCAGACCCATAGGAATGAATTGGAGATTGCATGAGCAATTTGCCAGTACCAGAAGGTACTCGCAAATTGCTCATGCATTTTCAAAGGTGCAAGGGTGTCAAAATGACACCATGTTGCACTCCTGAAATTGATCTGTGCACATATGTTGCACATACACATGCTCTTAGATCATGTGTTTGCGCAACATGAAACTTTGAAAAATGCACTAAAGTGCATTTTTCAAAGTTTTCGCAAATTACCATGAAGTTCAACTTCATGGTAATTTACTACTCCTATTAGTGAAATCGCTACTTTTTTTACACTAATGCATTGCATTAAAGGAATCTCAATTTGGGATTCCTTAAATGCAATCACAATTTAAGGAATTGCAATTTAGAGATTCCTTAAATAGCGATTTTTGCACTTGGGATGATGCATCCCAAATGCAAAAATATCGGCCGCAAAGGGGAAGAATCTGCCCGTTGGTGACTGGTTTTTCCTTTGATCCATGTGCAAATCCCCAGTTTCTTCAGAGCTGAGGCCTTTAGATAGCTGATGCATAGCCCACACAAAAGAGAGTCAGTGTGCAGTGATACAAATGTAATAAGTGACTTGACAACTGGGCCACATGGACAAGGAACGTTTGTCCAACCAATTGCAGCACATCGTGATGGAGCACAGGAACAGCAACTCTGGCAAAAAAGGCCTGTCTGGGAACATTCCATTTTGGGCAGATGGCCACAACAAATTCTACAAATTCCACTCCTTCCACAAAAGAAAAAGAGAGGAGGTCCAGCGCTAACATTTTAGCCACCTTCTGGTTGTACAAATGTGCTGAAAGTAGTTGTGTTCATAGGCCCCTCTTGCCCGTTACATGGCCGTAATAGTGACCTTTTTTTGCTTACGTTGTGCCACTGATACAGGTGACTTCAGAAGAGAAATAGGAGGTGGTAGACACAATAGGGCATATTTACAAGTCCCTATTGCCATGGGAGAGTCACTTTTTGCTTCGGTCATGGGGCGATAGGGATTTCGCCTTGTTTACAAGGCGCGTTAAGCCACTTAACATGGCTTATCGCTGATTGTAAATAAGGCCCCCTTTCACACTATGCTTATCATCAAAGCGGTGGGGACATGAGTGTGGCGGTGGCCATTCCACTGCAACACCCTTTGATTTTGATGCTGCCCCCTATTTACAAGGGCAACATAATTGGAAGGCAGCACCAAACCTGGTCTTAACTTTGCGAAACAAGGAGAAATGCCTTATTTCTCCTCGTATTTAGCTTTTTCCATTCGTGCTGCTTTGTGCAGCACACATCGAAAAGGCAAAATGCCTTGTATTGTTTATGTGCAGGAATGTGACCCTCCCTGCACATAAACACAATCTTTAAAAAAAGATGACCTTTTGTAACTTCCATGTGTGCTGCATTAAGCAGCACAGATAGAAGTGACAAAACAGCATTTCAAAATTGTTTATGTACAGGAAGGGGGACCTTCCTGTTCGTAAACAATCTTCCCCTGCACACAGACACCATTGCACTATGGTGCAAGGGTGCCTGCATTGGTGTTACACTTCTAAGTGTAGCGCCAGCACCGGGAGAAATGCAGGGCTGCACAATATTCTTGTAAAATGGTGCAGTTCTGCATTTCTGAAGTGGCAGAGTGTTGTTAAGCCAAGGAGGCTAATGACACACTTGGCTATTTCTCATGTAAGTGTTCCCCAATGTGTGTCTTGGGGCAGTCATTGTATGAGTTGGTCTCCATCTGACTCTTGTGCCATTTCAAGGATGCTGCGGTGGGTGATACTGCTGGACTGCAGGAGACACAGCTGTTTTGTGTAAAGTTGTCACTCTCTTCTTCCTAATCGCCATCACCTCCCACCGTGACCTGAGCTGATTCTCCTGCCTCATCATCGCCACCATTTCTTGCAGCAATTTCTTTAGAGATGTGCCTCCCACCGAATTGTGTGATGTTTGTTCATATGGGTCATTTGGCCTCTGGCATCACAGTGTGAACCAGGCTTACCTCCACAGCACTCACATGGAAAATGGAGTATATTGCAATGTTATCCTACTGCTTGCTAATCGTAAAGAAGTGCCAAACTGGGTAGGAGAACTTTCTGATTGTGCCACTGCTGATGCCTGAAGAAGAACTAAAGGTATGTGGGTGATTTGTCAATTGTCTCTCTGCTGTGTGTACTTCAACGGAGGTAGTGATGGAAGCAGGTCTCAGAAGATGCATAGTTACAAATATGGAAGTTTGCGGTGGTGTTGGTAAAAGTGCGATATCTCTAGGAACAGGTTGAATAGAAGGGGTAATGTTGGAGACTTCTGAGCCATCTTCCATGACAACAGCTGACTCGTCATCCTCATCCCCTTCCATCATTTATGGCTTTCAGGAACTTTGCCTTTCTCTAGTCTCTACTGGCATGTCTTGGACTCAGCCAAGGTGCAATCCATGCCAAGATCATAAGGAGGGGGATTGGGGAAAATGGATAGAGTACCCTTCCTTTTTATTGCTGGAGATCTGGAAACCAATGGCTCACCAACAACTACATCTTGCTCAGCAGGAAGCTCAACAATCAGTCTGCTCCCACTTCAGGAAGATCTATTATTCCTGACTGAGGCTCCTGTTGTCTTATTTCCTCTGTCTACTGTGACAACTGGGTATTAGTTTGTGGGTGATATAAGTCCAATTCAGACTCAACGCATGTCACCATGACAGTGGCTGCCTTGCTTAGAGACATGTCCTTGGGCTTAGGTTGGGGTGGTGGCGTTGCTGCTTGAGTGCTGCTCTCAGCGTGTTCCCTGAGGAAGGTGCATCAGACACATGAAGACTCCTGAAAATGGTTTGGGCCGGCATTCCAATAGTAGCAATCTGCTTCTTCTTCTCTTCTGCACTGGCCACTTTCTTGGCAGGACCTTTCTTTAGGGCCACCCTGAAGCTGTCAGTTGGCCATGACACTTAGTTGCTCAAGTGGAAAAGACTTGAGGGCCCATATCACATGTGGTCACATCACTTTGTACAGGTATTCTGTCTGGCAGTACTGTGAGTGATGTCTCTTGTGTACCTAAAAGCAAACAATCAAGAATTTTCATTTTTGCACTTTGGATGTTTCATACTAATGCTGTCAATAGATTTTAGTGTAGTTACTAATTATCCTAGCAATAGTGTATCCATTCCCAAGTCAAACAAACCACACCACCATAACATTTAATTTTCAATCAGGATAACATGAACAACAAGCAGATGTAGCTGTTTACTTTATGTGCATCTAAGGGAGACACCTGTGGCAGTCGGGATGGTACAGGGGAAAATGGTGTTATCCTTAAAAAATGTATTCTGTTGTGCGCCTACGGCAGAGAAGAGAGTCTAGGCAGAAACGGAACAATCCCTAAAAAATGTATGCTGGTGCACTGTGCTCCTATGGCAGGCAAGTCGGGGCAGGGGAAAATGGAATAAAAAGGAATGGCTAAAAAAGGATCCTGGCAAAATTAAATAAGCCTTAAAAATGGACGCTGGTGTGCTGCTGTGCAAATATGGCAGGCAGGGGATCCAATGGTCCAGAAGAAAATTAGTAAAGACAACCTTTAAAAAATGACTGCTGGTGACCGCAGGCATCTATGGCAGGCAGGAGGTGGATGGAGGGAAAATGTATAAAAAGGAATAACAATTAAAAAACAAATTTAAATTGCTGGTGTACAAGGGGACTATCAGAAACCTATTGGGAGGAAAGGAGGTGCATGGTAAAAATGTAAAGCAATGCATGAAACACTTTACAAATACATACACTACAATGACCTTCAAGCATATTAAACTGCTATTAGGGAAAAGTAAAATAAATTAACAAAAACTAAAAAAGCATTGCCCTTTCCTGTCAATTTCCCTAGAAAGGGCATTAAAAACTAGAAAGGAAGGATTAGCACAGTTGCAGGCTACACAGAATGGCCACAGGCCACATGGTCAACCAACAACAGCAAGCAAGGACGCATGGCCACAACAAAGAGCACATACAGGCCTATGGCAAAAGAAAACTGGCAGGATACTCAAATGGATACCGACCCCATGGGCAAACAACAAGTAAGGAGGGATGGACAACAAAGAAAACATGCAGGCCTATGGACACTGATTACACAAAATAGCCCCGGCCATATGACATGGAGAACAGAGACAAATGGTGACCTACGTCAAGCATACACACACTGGCCAGATGAGGCGGCATGGTAACACTAAAGAAACCACTACCATTATTTTGCAAAGCAAAACATCAAAATTAAGTGAGCTATAACAATTGTATAACAACACAAATCCTCCCAAGTCATCACATATTACCTCACTTTTTGCAGAAAAAAAGTAAAATTCAAACAATTTACTCCAATGCCATCCCTACCCTGAATTATGTTCTAAAGTAATTTACACCACAGAAAGAGTACTGGACCTACTGACTGGATGGCCAATGGATGGCCAATGGGCAGACTAGGTCATATACTAAAATAAATGAATAGTACAAATTTACTAAACATAAAGAAAATATACTGAACTGTGCAACCTTTTTCCCATACAAAAGATAAAAAATCAAATCCAAACACAAACTAGGGCACTCCTGCAACTGTCTTCCACCCATCACAATAACATTCAATAATAAAAATAGAGAACAAATAAATACTGGTTCATGCCCTCTATCAAACAACCCATACCCTTGTGCTATTGCAAAAACAAAATCAAATAGTATGTATGCAGCAGACACAGAGAGCGATCCTTCCACCTCAAAGCCCAAAAGAAAAGTGACCTGGAGCTGGACGAAGCATTCAAAGGAGCATGCTAGACAGGCACAGGAAGTTGCAGTCTCTGGGGTACTGCCTTTGCGTTGAAAAAACAAAGTAAAATTTAAAAAGTGCTTCTCGCACTTAAAAACAACCAGAATCGTTGGAGTAAAATATTAACTCAAAACCGTTTTTCTAGTAAATTTAGCTGGATTTTGATCAGAGAACTACTTGAGATGCAGCCATGGGCGCTCAAGCTCGCCAGTGTCCCAAACTGCACAGAAAGGCATACCGGCGACCGGAAGCTGCAGCAATAACCCTGCCTATAGTCCATCTGTAACACTCATCCATCTCAAGCTATGTATTTTACTAGGCCTGTGTGTACTACTTACTTGTTATAATTTAAAGCCCTCTTTAATGATAAAGTTGTATTTTAAGTCGCTATTCTGAAATTTCCACTTATAGAAAATGGTCTGCTAACTATGGCCGCTGAACCAATGCAGCGTGGCACATCACCTCCTAGAAAGTCTTTGCATCATAGCCTACAGCCTCATTGTACATGCTTCTGCATGACTCCTCCTTGATGCTGATGCAGGACTCTGCCTTGCAAGCCCAGCAACTCTGAGGATCCTCGATGCATCCTCAGTGCCGGTCTTCATATCGATGGCTTCCTCGAAGAGGATGCTGGACTCCGCATTGCAGATCTCCCAAGCCAAAGCAGTGGAACACATATCCACACCAGGACCTCATATTGCCTCAGCTGCACGATTCACAACATGGGACCTTCCAAAGCTCCACAACCTGGCATTAAGGTACTCCCATTCAGTGGGCCTAAGTGGGTCCCTGTGGTAGGCCCGGCTTCCATCATTGTAGGATGAAAATGTGACTTTGTCTAGGTCCGGTGCAACCAGATAACCACAGTTGATGCCTTGTTCTTTCATGCACTAGTTTTACCTACACTTTCAAATTGCATATCTCCAGTTCTACTGATTGGATTTGTGTTGTTTGGTATCCACATATGTATTAAATTGTACTATGATATCAAAATTGGTGTGTGAATTTCTTGAGTTGTGATTCACTTTATTATTGTGTGAGTTGCTACATAAATTCTTTAAACATTGCCTATAAGTAGGTCTGACTGCTCTGTGCCAAGCTCCAAGAAGGTTGAGCACAGGTTAATTTAGGGTAAGCTTGTGAATTCACCCTAAGAGAGAACTGTGGATCCTGCTTGAGTGTGGCCCCCCCTTCAACCAATAACAGAATTTCTTATGACAAATCTAGTTGTATAAGCAATGCTTTGGGGATCTGTACTGCAAGAATTATATATTTAAATCCTGGCACAATTACCATTTTCATAGCCTTTACCTGGCCTCATAAGTATAAAAGCTAAGCGGACACTCATATTTTGGTAAGAAGATACAGAATGTTATCTTCTATTATGTGAGAAATGCCTTCATCAAGCAAAATTCCCAGATCTTTCATTACTCTCAGGACTCACTTCAAGTTGAAATAGCAGTTAGAGAGCTGGAAGAGTCTTCCTCCCCAAAGGTAACATAAAGCGTAGGGGCAATTTGGATTTTGCAATTTTTGTAGAAAATTGTGTGGTAACCATCCTCATCTGTCTATTAACATGTGGGTAATTTCAATATAACCTTAGTGATTTCATCCACTGCTATCTCCCCCTCTAGGAGCCGATGACCCTCTTTAAATAGGGTGTGGAGGTGGACTGGCAATAGAAATCTGTTTTCTGCCTTATGGTCATTGGTGAGTGAGGCAGAATATAGAAATTCTGAATAGTAGGCAAAATGTCACCACAGATATCAAGGAAGCTTGCCCTTATGGTTTTGATTGCGGGATTTGCCAGTTGTCATCTCCACCGCTATCATTGAAGGGCAAACATTCTGCCTGCCTTTTCCGTTCTTTTCTAGAGCCATCATTTTAAAAGGAAGAGTGTCTTCTCCATGATTTAATATTTCCTAATCGCCTTAAACCAGCATTGTAAAAGGGAGGAGGGAACTGCATTATAGTCCGCTCTCAAGTTGGAAATTGAATGTTCCAGAAGCTTCCATTACACTAGATAGTCTTTGCTCCTGATAAATAATTGACCACGCCATGTGGCTTTACCCACTGTCCCAAGGATCTCTGAGAAGGATATGCAATGTTCCTGACTTCAGGAGTTTTGTAGTTTGAGGAGTTAATTTTCCAGTTTCTTTAATGGGGGCTGCAATGGCATGGGTGCAATGACAATGTGATTGGGTTATGATCAGAGAGCACTAGGGGAGTATGATGTCTGAATTGTTGATATGAAAGTTTGCCTTCCATGAGGACAAAAATCAATACAGAAAGATGTGCCATAGACTGCGGAGAGAAATTTGTATTTCTTGTCCTTTCGACAGGTGAGGTGCGATAAGTCCAATAGACCCTTGTGAGGTCAAATTCAAGCAAGAGTCTGGTGATAATTTCTAAGAAGTTGGATTGATTAGTGTACTGAGTGTCAGGATTTGGTCCAGGGTTTTCAGGTTGACAGATACATATCTCTCTTCCTTCTCTTTCTAGGTGTGAAGTGAGAAGGGCTCACTTATGAGTTTGGCTGCGTGCAGGTTTTGTGAGTGCAGCAGATGTCGGTTGTTGCTCTCCTTTTGGAGATCGCAGCTATGGATGACCTTACCAACCCTGTCCAATTTTACATTGTCTGCTTTCCCTGGCACAAATGGACCCAGTATCAGTTGACGTAGTTATTTAGGCCAATAACGTTAAAAGATGTGAGACTTACCAGTGAGGAAAATATGTGGGTATTTCACGGTTGATATCTGTGGGACTCATGGGATCAGGCGTAAAGGCCCTCTCTGGGACAAATATAGTATATGGCATTAGGGGGGATGATCCATGTGGTGGAGCTGGCATGGGTGTGTGTTCTGAATAGAAGGCACACGGTGCAATTGTAAAGATCTTCTGTGACGTAATTAAAATCAACAATGTAGTAGGCGTGGTACTAGAAGGATCACGGTCTTAAGCGGTTCTATAGGAAAGCACTATACCACTCTCTGTATGTGCGGGTTGCTCTGTGAAAAGTCTGATGGAGTAAAGAAATGTCAGAGGTCATTTTATGACACTGAATTGTAGGTATGGTGTGGGTGTAGAAGAAGTATGAGTGGGAGCGAGTACTCTCCCCTTGGACTGGAAACATGTTATAAAAGGGGGCTTTGCGATACTTGAGCCTAGGTAAAGGAACTTGGGGGTTAAATACAACCTAACAGGAAACATGCTTACATTTCTAGCTTAAACTGACATTCATCTCCCATTGTGTTAATTTATCAGTACAATAGCCGATCAAAGTCATTCATCTTGTTTCTCTATCCCATCATATTTTATGTCTTTCAAGGGGAAATATGATTTGTTTCTGTCTTGTGTTAGTGCCTCCACTACTTTGATTAGACCTGTCCTATCAGACTTTCTACGGGGGTGCTGGGCCCAGTTTACTGGGTTGTTACAAGTTCTTTGCCCGGTGTTCACATGCTCTGGCCTTCCTTCTCGCGTTCAGTTGTTTAATTCGTCTCCATTGGTGATATGACTTCTGAGTCCAGAAAGTTCAACATTCCCTCCAATTCGTACAGTTACAGTGTTCTGCTATTAATGGTTATTAGCATGACTGTTGTGTCCAGGCGGCTAAATTTCATTTTAAGGTGTCAAAGTTGTGGCCTCAAGGCTAGGAATGTCTTGCTTTTTAATTCCTAGGCCGTGGGAGTAGTCTGAAGTGATGTGGATCTGAGGTTCCTCATGGATAAAGGGGCCCCCACATTTCTTGTCCACTTGCAGGATTACCCTCATCTGATCAGGTCATACAAGACATGCTCTGATTGCCCTAGGTTTGAACATGATGAGGGAGCAACCTATGTGCTTGCTGTATTTCTCATGAGGCAGAAAACTGAGTTTTGGCAAAAGGGATTGTAGGAAGTTGGCCATGCTGTACTCTTCCAACCCCTCCAGTACCTTGTAAAGGCTGATACTATTTTGTCGGTAGTGGCTTTTCTGATGCCCAACTTTATGTTTGAACTGCCAGATTACTGAAGCCGGGTCTGGTCATTCGTTCACCTGGCACTCGAAGTCCTCCAGTCTGCAATTTGCTGCACTCTACTGTTGATGTACAGGGCCAAAGTCAGAGATCATTGAGGGTATATCCTAAGCGAGAGCAGCAGTTCTGGTGTTAAAACTGGTTACTTTTGTGCCAGGTCCGTGATCTCTACAAGAATTATGTACTATATTTGCAATTCCCTCTTCTTTGAAGTGGTTAACTGTTTGACTCCTGCAACTGCCTCTGAGAAGAGCAGCTTCCTCAAGGGTTCTGAGGTTTTTATTGAAGCCATGCAGCTCTGTGTGGCCTCAAAGAGATTTCTATTCAGTGTCCCAAATGTAGAAACCCAGAGCAGTGTATGTGGTCGTCCAGGTATGTATTTGGACTGATCTCGCATTGCAGCTCAGGTTATATCCATTGGGAGCAGGGTCCCCTTCTCTGCATGTGCCTCCTCAGCAGTTAAGATGGGAGGCCAAGTGAGTCAGGAGTGTCACATCTTTGCTCTTGTATCTCTGGCTTCTAATTGCCCACCTGGCCTGTATGTGAAGCTTGATCCACCCCACCTAACTTTTACACCCACTACTCAGTCATGTTTCCAGTCCTGCTCAGAGCCTGTGTATTTTTCTGGACAGGCAATCTGGGTTTCATTTCCAGGCACCACCTTGTCCACAGGGGACTGGTGTCAACTTACGATTCCCAAGTGCTACTGTGGGGGACTGCTGACATAGGCTGCAAAAAACCAACAATGGGATCACTAGCCTCCTCCTGAAATGGAGTATTTGAGTGAGCAGGTTAGATGGGCATATGTATCGGGGACCATATTCTTATTTACAAGCCTCTATTCCATATCTTCCCCTGTGTGCTAGCTGTTCTCAAAGCAATGTATAAATCCATCAGGACCACCACATTCATCTGTGGCATTTTACAGCCCTAGTCTCGCTTTCAGCCTGTGCAGGGCATACGCAAGCTATGCGACCAATCCTAAGTACCAGGTAAAAGGGCAGCTTCTCCTTCTCGAAGCCTGGGATTGCAGTTTGCAGTCAGCGGCCGTCCTCCACTAGTGTGAGGGAACAATCCTTTCTCACATTGAATGGCTGGCAAGCTTTGACAGGCCTCAAAGCAGGGCAGCTGAATGGGGTGTTGCTACCCGCTCAATTGAACCACTTCAAATGCAGCGGGGGAGGAATGGCAAAAAAAAAAAAATGAACTTATCTGCCCTTTGCGGCAGCTGCATGCCTCTCCTCCCTCCTCTTCGCACAGACAGCACCGGAAGCAGACCCTCCCAGCCAATCCGGATGCTACTTGAGCAGCGTTGTGATTGGTCTAAGCGGCCTGTGCGGCCGCTCAGGCAGTGCCCGGGCATGCGCTCCATCATGCAACACAGCCAGATGGAAAACATGCTAAGTGCGAATGAATGTTTGGCCTCCTCACTTAGCTCAGCCCCGCCCCAACCTGGTTGGCTCCTGTCTAGCACAGAAAAATAAAATGATAATCACGTCTTGTTAGTATGATTTTATTTTTATTTTGCACTACTCAAATAGCAGTTGATTGACTTGCATACAATGTTAAGGTTCCTTTAGAAAACGAAAGATTTTTGTACGGAAGATAACTTCAGGATCTCTTTAGAATGTTCCTAAAAAAATATTTAAAAATATTATTGCATTGTTCGTTAAATTACGTGAAAATAGAATATTATCTTTAAAAATATGTTCAAACTTTTTTGGTGTACGACTGCACTTCAACTGGCGATTTCTTAAGTTGATCAGCTAGACTTCTGAAACACAATTATATCAGTAGACTGCACGGAAAGTAACTTCTCGGTAAGACTCTCCCTCGGGCTTCTCATTTGTGCTTTCTCTCCACTGAACACTATTCTAATTCTCTTAGAGTATTAACACCTCAAAATACCAATGGCTTTCTTTGGCTTCACATTATTAGCTTTACGGCTTTTCTGAGATAATCTAGTCTATTTTCATATCATTCCAAAGCAAGTCACTTAATAGACAAACTGCCTCCAATTGTCAGTTCATCTTGGGACCCCATAAAAATACAATTACCATAATGCTATCAGAGACAGCAATCTGACACAGTGATCCATTAGCAGTTTACCAATCAACACAATTACTCCAACTGGCTATTTCATTGCAGTGTGAATACCTATCTCCCTATAGGCAAATTTTATCTGCAAACTTTGTATTAATGAAGCTCCCCTAATTAATGGAAATGCCCTGGGCCACCCCATTTTTTCATTGTGTGCATCAAGAGGAACACCATTAGAAAGTGTAAGGACCATTGCTAACACTGTTGATGCAAAATAAAAAGCAAACAATTCGGGAAAGATAAAACACGTGGATATAAAATATAAAAAGTAAAACAAAAGTAAACTTGGAGAAGCCAAGAAGGAGAAAAATGGATAAGAAGAGGACAGATCAGGTGAGCAATGAAATAAAAAATCGGTTTTGCTTCATTTCTGATAAGTGTGTGTGCGTCGGGCAGAACAAAGACCGAACAGACCACACAATAAGAAAAACAAACTATTTTAGGGAGGCAGGCTTGGGAGAATATGTACAGCAGACCATTATATTACGTGTATTTTTATGTGTAGATTATTTTTGGCTTTTGTTTGGTGACTTTCATTTCAACCTATTGTCTTTATTTAAATATGTTTACAGTTTATTTTTATTGTATTGATACAATATTAATATTAGGTTATCTGATGCGATGTTAACTAGGCCTGGTGGGTAATTTATATTATTTTGGAGTAATCAGAGTAATTTCAATAATTCTTCGTTACTCTTTGATGGAGAGTTGCCGATAATAATGCAATTATGCCTGTTCGTGCAATTAAAAGTAATCTTTTGTGGAAAAAATCATACTGCAAGTGTACATTTAGATGCTGCTTATGTACTGTTGGATTTAGTGCTATTTAGGATGTCAAGGTGTATTTTTCACTAAGAAACCAGCACTAAATGCGTGAGTACGTTGGGGGAAAATCCTGCTGCACATTTAGCAGCTCAAGCGGGTGCTCGTTCTGTTGCATTTAGCGCTGTTTTTGAACACATAATGAAATGCTTTTTCATGTCCATTTTGGATGTGAGGGGGAATTAGGACAATAGCACTAAGCACAGAAATACTCTTCTTGTGTAATTCTTTGACATCTTTAGGTGATTCTGATTGGTTACACTACGCAGAATTATGCAAGTTACTCCTACCTCAAGACCTTGTAGAGGATTGAAAAGGTAGGTACCAGTTGGCTTGCTATGATTTTTGGCATTAGAAAATGATGTGGGTGATGGAGCACGTACTAGTTCATCATCCGTCTCCAACTGGCAAGTCTATGAAGTATACATGCTCAATAATGGAAAACAGACTTCCAGCGAATACATCAGTGAGATACTTGTAGCAATAAAAATAGTCTAGTGGACAGGTTAAACTGCCTGCAAATTTTCATTATTGAGTACCATGTAGGAAGCATATCGTCCTATTGACCCCATAATCCACAATGGCTTTATTGGTATAGAAGCATTTGTATTTCCGAGAAAGGAACAGGTTGCAGAGTGCACTGTAGTGACTTTCTACAATGAAAGAACCAGTGTCACAGACTCAAGGCTAGGGGTTCTTATTGTCTCCTTTGGAGGAACGCTTTTGTAGTCACATTATAAAGCCTGGAAGATTAAGGTCTCAATTAGGATGTCCCCCGCCGGGCCGGCGGTAGTCACCGCTGGCCCGGCGGGGGCGATCCCCCTGCCATCCCTGCAGAAATGACCCCCCACCATATTACAATGGCTGTGGGGTCCACAGCGGATGGAAAGACCATCCGCCGCTTTTCCGCCCGGTCGACAAGTCGACCGGCGGAAAAGGGTTCTATATGGTGGCTGTGTCTGAAAGACATTGCCAGCCATATTAGGATGTGAGGTTTGAAATGCCTTTCCGTGGTGGCCTTGCGGCCACCAAAAGTTATGCCGAGTCTGCTTGGGGGTGTCCATTGCGGGCCCCCAGGGACTCCGGGGGATGGGGGTGCACATGTGAGGTACCCCCCTGCAGTTCCGTGCACAACATGGCAGGCACCGCACGGTGCCTGCCATGTTATGCACTGAAGTGCACAACATGCCTTTCTGGCATTGTGGCGGGCGGTGCTGAGTGCACCGCCCACAACAATGTTAGGAATGCAGGATGCGCCCGCCACTGTGGTGGGGGCATCCTAATGGCAGCCATGGGACCTCCCCTTATGGTGGTCCCTTTGTATGACAGGATGTCCGCCCACGATCCTAATGTGCCCCTAGATGTCCGAGTCAGAAAGGCTAAATGAGATCCAGCTAAACACACATTCAAAGCCATTTCGAATGAGGACAGCTGAGCTCTCAAAAGTTTAGATTAACAGAGGAGAAATGCTCTCTGACAGTTCCTTCAAAATCTATTTTAGATGGAGTTATATCACGACAGAAATTAAATGGAGAACTGGCTGACCAATCTGTGGCTACTAAAGCTTACCAAAGAAGACAAAGAGAAACTAAAAGAAAGGTTTACACTGCAACATGTACTGGACTCCATTAATTTGCGAGTTGACCCAGAAAGGATCCTGTCAACATTAGAAGAAGTTTAGAGCACATACAACCACAATATTGACTACACTTTTCAATTAGATTTGGCATGGTCAAAAAGTACGTAGGTGTTTCGTTGATGATATGATTTGTTTAATACTAATGTATGTATGTATGTATAGGCATTTATATAGCGCACTACTTACCCGTAGGGTCCCAAGGCGCTTCGACCTCTGCGAAACCCTTCCTGGCTTCCCTGAGAGATGGTCCCTTAATGGGTATCTCCAGGGTGAGACCAGGCATCCCCGGCGGTCTGGTGGGGCCGTTAGTGAAGATGAGGCAAGCTAATGCCCAGAGTTGCCGAGTGTGATCGCTGATCAGAGTGGGCACCGAGGCGAGAGAATTATCGAGTCCACTGACCCTGGTCCAGAAACTTGCCTCGCCGGGAATCGAACCCTGGTCCCGGGCCGTCCTCTGCTCTCGGGTCTGCCACCTCTAACCAGTGAGCCACACTACTTCACTAACATCTTATTGGAAAAAAATGACTGTGAAAGCAACCGATTAACGACAATGTTTAATATGAATCCTTAGAGGTTTACATTTGTTTCGACAAAATGACTCCAAATTCAAATCGGGGGTTTTAATTAAAAATAATCAAAAGTGATTTAATAAAGGCAGATTTCTTGAAGATCCTACTCAATCCATTATACCTGTGATCAATTAGGCTAAGACGAATGAAAAGCCTTTGGCTATACACAACATTGATGCGACGAAAATATGTGACCAGGCGAACTTGCTTCCTCTAAGACACGTGCTTTGTCAAGCTGGGTTTAGTCAAAAACATTTGCAGCAATTTAAGGGTAATATTATTATTTATTATTTAGTTTTTTTGTAAATCGCATGAATCGCCCCCAAAGGGATATCTCAGTGAAGCAGGAACAAAATCGCCTGAAGTGACCTAGGATACTAAAATAGTTAAGATTTTAATAATTTCCTAAAATTGTGATGGGCAGTACATTCCCGTAGGAGTAGTGGAAGTTTGTTCCAAAGGTGGGGAGCTAGAAATGTAAATTCACAGCCTCCTGAGCGGGTTTTCTTGATGCTGGTATAGTAAGTAGTGATTTGTTCACGGATCTTAGAGATGTTATTGGTTGATGGGGTATATGTTTTTCCATTAAGTAACTGGATTCCTTGCCATTAAGTGCTTCATGTACTAGGCAGCAGGTTTTGAAAGTGATTTTTCTCCGGAAGCCAGTGTAGTGCATGTAGTACAGGAACCAAGGCAAATCTTGCCATTGTGAATTAGGCAAACCGTTCTATTCTGAACCACCTCGAGTTTATCCAAGAGTACATTTTTGACCGCGTTTAGAAGAGCATTGCCATAGTCCAGGAAACTAATCACCAACACCTGGACTAAGGATTTACATACTGCAAGTGGGAGCATTGGGAAAACTCTTCGCAGTAGCCTCATAACATGAAAGCAGGTGCCAGAGGCAGATATCACCCGTCTTTCATAGCTAGGTTCTAATCTAATTATTTACTCACATTTTTTTCACTGAGGATTTTGGAATAGATGGCACTCCTAATTTGGGTGGTTACTACTCAGAGGACCATAGCAGTTGAGTGGCACCATAGAGAATGATTTCAGTTTTTCCACTATTTATCTGGACAGAATTTGCATCTATCCAGGCTGTGACAGCTTTCATCTGTGTTCCTCATATATTCATTTTATATCGGTGATCCTCCAATTAAAATATAACACAATTATTTGTTCACACCTTAATATTCAATTTTGCAATTGCTATAGCACATTGGTAGAGAAGGAGTCCCGCTACATGATTCTGTACCCTTCTGTCACATCCCCATTCAGAGGAATACGGGGAAAGCAGGAGTTACTGGGCACATGGGGATTGAGTGCTTTAAGTCTGATGTCTCAGAGCCCGCCCTACTATGGATCCTCAGCAATTGGGACAAGTATCCATTCAGCACTTGACTCTCAGTGATAGCATGGGTCAAGAGGGCCAAGACCTCTTGGGGAGGAAGTAAATACATTGGAGGTGAACACAGAATTACAACCCAAAATATGCACATCAGCAGCAACAAATGATTGCTCTGTCAAATACTTATCTTTATGAACAAAGAAGCATTCATTTTACAGATGCTCGCGCAAAGGGAAATATGACATTTACAAACAATTTCCACAGTCCGCTGAGATCAAGGCTTTAGTGTTTCTTAAGCTGTTTCCTGAGTCCCACTCTGTTGTAGTTCTACTGAAAAAGGTTATTCTCCATTCACTGTAGCCAGCAATGAAGTAAAGCCCCACTGGTCCAAATCTCAGGAGTTCCACTCCAACTCCATATAAAGGCAAAAAGTGTTGTAATGCCAAAGTGCTACCTGGAAAGTAAGTTTCCCTGGGACTGACTGCTCGAAATCAGTCTTGGCTGCATCTGCAGGATCAGTGTGGACGGAGTCTCTGAGCACACCGGCCTCAGTAGGTGGTGGAGATGCAGCGGCTGTCTCCAGTAAGTTCTTTGCATGTAGCCCAGGCAGACTGCACTCAACAGACCTCAAGTTCATCCCACATGGTCGTGCTGCTGCAGTGAGTACAGTTTCTTCTTGGTTCAGTGAAGCTCGTCAATTCTTTGGCCTTTTCCACAGTGGGATGGAGGTGAGTATGTCATCACAGTGGCCTCCCTCCCCAGGTAGCATACAGGGTCACCCTCTATCCACTGAACACAGCAATCCTTTTTGGCATACCGCGTCACCAGCTCACCACCACAAAAGGGCTAGGGACACTCAGCACAGAAATCTATTTACAGGAGCTCCTCCTGGCATACAGGGTCACTGCTTCCTCACGACACACGGGCAATCACCTGTTAAGTAAAGCAATGCTCACAGATATATTCATGGCAGCCCTTCTCTGGCATATGAGGGTCACTGACTTTTCTTGTACATTGCCAACGGCCCGAAAGATGCAGCAGCCATCTCCTCACTCCCCGCTAAGGAAATCCACTGAACAGGATTCCATACTGAACCTCGCTTTCTCCATCACTCTCCTCCTCTTCACACGGCACACTGGTCTTGGCAAGCAGGTAGGTGGTGGCACTCCATCAGCAGGTGGTCTTTTATTCCATGGCTCATGTCCCCTCACCCAGCTAGGAGACTAGCAGGCCTTGGACCCCTGTCCTGGTCACAGGAATAAGTCTTACTCTTCCTCTCTTCCTTGCACAATCTAACAGACTGCTTGACAGTTGGCAGTTTTTGGGGTCTCAAGCTGCTCTTCTTTTAGTCCATTTGATGAAATCAAATTTGATTTGCAGTCTGAGTCTTTGAAGTTTATTTTGATGGGGTCTGCTTCCTCGCCCCTGTATTACACCAGAAAACAGCCTGTCACAGCAGGAGCGACTCCAAAGCTGATGGCCCCACAACACATACCAAGGGAGTTCAAACCTGGATTTCAGCCACAGTGATATGTGTATCAAGAGTTTAGCCCAGGGCCTCAGTCCTACTTATTATGCTTCTCTTATCAGCACCATCTCCTCTCTGCAATAAGCCCATGCTCCTTCCTTGTGTCCTCTCTCTGACATATAGTGAACACTTTGAAGTGTACTGGGGAACCTGGCTCTCCCTCTCTCTAGTGTGTCCCACTCAGTTTACAGGAATGCTTCAATTCAGAACTCCGTCTGAGGTTTTTCAGACACACATTCATCCAGCAGATGCACATAACATACTCACACAACACTACATCCATCAAGTGTTGTACCACTCACAGTCACACACCAGAATATAACATGCACAGGCTGCAATATACCAGTATTTTACCATTCAGAGGCACACATGCACCATACACACCAAACCCATGTATGTTAAGGGAGAGTTAAGCATACTGCAGCAAAATCTTAAATGAATGAGCCTGTAGGCCTCACTACGGTGACACAAGTAAGACAGGATCTGTCCATTCCTACTGATTACTACCTTGTATGCTGCAACCACTGGGCTTGTGCTGCCTAACACTTGGCAAAGGCAGTAGCCTTGCATCGCTATGAGGGTAGCATTCGGGGTACACCTCCTGGTCCAACAAGACCGTAATCTGTGAGACTGGACTATGTCATGGTGCACATGCATGATCCATGTTTGACTATGACAACAAAAATCAGCATTAGGGATCCTGACATCAGTATAGTAGGTGCACTAAGGGCACAGGTGCACATCCATTACAATGCGGAGGACTGTTCCAAATCAATACCTTCTATTATGATCTAAAATGCAAGAAAGTGCAACTGCTGGATAAATTGTCATTGAGAACGATAGGTAAAAGATTGTACCCCTACATATAAAAAAGGGCAAGAAAAGTTAACTTTTCGTGCACAAGTTGTATAGCTCCTCCATATTATCTTCAAAATGTTTAGCAACACTGTTGTTCTTAAAGTGTGCAACAATAGAGTAGCACCCATCTAGCAGCAAGCTATGTCAAGAGTATTTTGTAAAGTTTGTCCCAGATGGTTTAGGGCCTGTAGTTTTGTTAAGTTAAAAGTGGTAAAATGGAATGTCTATATCACAAAATAATTTATATTATTATACAGAGACACTAGACATAATCCACATTCTGAACAATCATGATTGGTCATCCATAATATCTAGATGAAAATATGTGATAAGAGAGTCAACAGATACACCTTTCACATTAGCTCTATGAATATCCATATTTGAAAAGAGAACACTTGCACTTGATATATTGTTGCATGGTTTTGTATTTTTTTTTAGGATTTGTTTGCTATTTTGGGTAATGTTACTTTTTTGAACTACACTTGTATAACACAATTAAATATGATTATTCAGACAGTTGTATTAATATGTGCCCTTAAGAATGTAGTGATGTATGTTTGGAGATATGAATAATTAATCAAAAGGTTCTAACTATTGCCCAGTCTCTATTCAGTTGTCAAAAGTACAATATGCTCTTGAGTGGGGTGTGAGCCCAGGTCAAATAACAGCCACAATCCCAGGCAGGGTGCCCCCCAAGACTCACTAAATTGAGCTATGCCTAAGCCTGGTTAGCTTGAAACAATGTGTCAAGTATTTATGCAGCACACTAACAGTGATAAAGTGAAATCACAACAAAAGAAAAATCCCAAAACAATTTTGAAAAATATAGTCCATTTACATAAATTATTTGACACCAAAATGCCAAAAATCCAATCAGTAGAACCAGAGTTATAAATGTAATTGCACCAACCTCAGATATCTAGTTGTGCAAGACTGGGTCAAAGTCGAAAGATTCTGCTGCTCGCAATGGAGCGTGGTTCAGATACAAGAAGTGGATTTGGCCCGGTCAGCGCTTACCTTTCTCAGTTTGGGATTTTTTCAATGGTCCAGGACTGATGGGACACCACTTGAGGATCAGGATTCACACAGACTGTTTCCAGGTGTGGGTTTAAGATGGTGGGAGCCTTTTAAGTCCCTGTGGCTCTGAACAGGAGGCCAGCAAATTAGTTCTTGGATGCACGCTGGTAGTCCTGGATTCAGGTGAAGAGGCGGTTCTCAAACAGCAGGGCTAGCCTCTTAGGGCTAAGGACAGACTCCTGGCAGCACAGTAATACTTCCAGGTACAGCAAAGCAGTCTTGCAGTGCATACAGTCGGTCACAGCAGCAGGTAGTCCTCTGAGAGTCCTTCCACAGGTCTAGAAAGTAATCTGAAGAGTAGTTCTAAGTGTCCTATTTTTGTACCCACTTCGACCTTTGAAGTTTGTAGAGGTCTCTTCTTTGAAGTGAATGCAATTTCCTAACTCCCCTGCCTTGTCTTCCAGCTGTCTTCAGTGACAATAAAGGTAATAAGCCCTTTGTGTGAAGGCAGAGCACATCCTATTCAGTGGCAAAGGGGGCTGTGCCCAGCTCCGACCCCCCATCCAGCAAGCAGATAGCCCATTCAGGCACACCTAATCCTTCTATTGTGTGACTGTCTGGAAGGAATTAACACTGTCTGTCAGCTACACCCAGTGATGTGACCCAGGTGGGGCTACAGACACCAAATGGCTAAGAACGGGAATGTGCCAACTTTACCAAATTTGGCATTTATAAAATTGTAATTTAAAATCTGCTTTTGCTATTAAAGAAAGCTTTTGATTATAACTACATAGGCACTAAAAATGATTTCTTTACACGGTCCCGATCAAAAGTTAGAATATATTAAATATACTAAGGCAACCCAATGTTATTCTATGAGACATGTAGGCCTCACAATAGTGAAAAATGAATGTAGGAGTTTTTCACTATCAGGCCACGCATAACCGAAAGGTACATGTCCAACCGTTTAATTGCAAGCACCCTGCCCTATGGGCCACCTTTGACCTACCTCTGGGCTGACATAGGCGATAAAATAGGAGTTTAGGGATAGGTAAGGAGGGTATATTGGCAGGTTAAAACTGCATTCAGCCTGCAATGGCAGGCCTAGGACATTTTTAAGGGCTACCTAAGTGAGTGGCACAATAAGTGCTGCAAGCCCAGTAATAGCATTTAATGTACAGGCCCTGGGTATATGGTATACCACACTACAATGGACTTATAAGTAAATAAAATTTGCTAATCTGGTGTGAGCCACTTAAAAAATGTTTAGGGGAGAGAGCACAAGCACTTTAGCACTGGTTAGTAGTGGTAAAGTGCACAGAATCCTAACACCAAAATAGCTAATTTCAGAACAAAATAGAGGTAAGTAGGCGAAATGTTTTAGGGAAGACCACCTTACGGCAGACAGGTCTAACTGGATTAGATTCACATATATAAATAAAAGGTTGGGCTCTATTTTTTCAGAGAAATAATAATAAAAGAATGCCAGTAAAAACTAAAACATTGTGCTATATTTGCAGTAGTTCAGAAATCCAAGAAAATAGTTGCCAACCCTATCAACAGCTAAAACGGATAGATGATATGTAAGACTTTTGATGTAAATAACTTTGTTTGAATTCAAATGAAAATCTGCTTTAAATAGAAAAGTTCCGCTTGTTAAAATGAAAAATAGAAAACATGGGGGAAGACATGCTATAAATCAAGGCATTCCATTCTAGGTCAAACACATTTTCATCATATGCAATGTTTTCATGTACTATTATAATATAATCCCAATTATGTTGAGACTGAGAACCACAATATCTTTTTCCTATGAACTGGTTGAAACAATATTTTAGTATGTTGAAAGATCCTTGTTCAATCAATCAATCAATCAATCAGAGCATTTGTATAGCGAGCTACTCACCCGGAGGGTCTCAAGGCGCTTGGGGTGGGGGGGGTCCACTACTGCTCGAACAGCCAGGTCTTGAGTTGCTTCCTGAAGGCGAGGTTGTCTTGGGTCAGGCGGAGGTGAGTGGGGAGGGAGTTCCACGTCTTGGCAGCCAGGTAGGTGAAGGATATTCCTCCTGTTGTGGACTTTCGGATGCAGGGGACGGCGGTGAGGGCGTGGCTGGTCGATCGAAGCTGGAGGGTGGGAGTGTAGAAGTTCAGGCGGTCGTTGAGGAATCTTGGGCCTTGGTTGTGGAGAGCTTGTGTGCGTGGGTGAGGAGTCGGAACGTGATTCTCTTGCTGACGGGGAGCCAGTGCAGGTTTCTCAGGTGTGCGGAGATGTGGCTGTGTCGGGGGATATCCAGGATGAGTTGTGCTGAGGCGTTCTGTATGCGCTGGAGTCTTTTCTGGAGTTTTGCAGTGGTTCCGGCATAGAGGGAGTTGCCGTAGTCCAGTCGGCTGGTAAGAAAGGCCTGGGTGACCGTCTTCCTGGTTTCGGTGGGGATCCACCGGAAGATCTTACGTAGCATACGAAGGATGTTGAAGCATGACGAGGAGACGGCGTTGACTTGTCTGGTCATGGAGAGGGAGGAGTCCAGGATGAAGCCCAGGTTGCGTGCGTGGTCTGTTGGTTTGGGTGCGCTGCCCAGGGCAGGGGGCCACCAGGTGTCGTCCCAGGGGGAGGGCGACGATCCCAGGATGAGGACTTCCGTCTTATCTGAGTTCAGTTTCAGGCGGCTGTTCATCATCCACTCGGCTATGTCTTTCATCCCTTCGTGTAGGTTGGTTCTGGCGGCGGCGGGGCCGTTGGTGAGGGAGAGGATCAGCTGGGTGTCGTCGGCGTAGGAGATGATGTTGAGGTTGTGTTGGCGTGCGATGGCCGCAAGGGGGCTCATGTAGATGTTGAACAGGGTGGGGCTGAGTGATGATCCTTGTGGTACGCCGCAGATGACTTCAGTGGCTTCTGATATGAACGGGGGGAGGCGGACTCTCTGTGTTCTTCCGGCGAGGAAGGAGATGATCCAGTCCAGTGCCTTCTCCTGGATTCCGATGTTGTTGAGGTGCTGCACTAGGGTGCGGTGGCAGACCGTGTCGAACGCCGCAGAGAGGTCCAGGAGGATGAGGGCTGCTGTTTCCCCGTTGTCGAGCAGGGTTCGGATGTCGTCAGTGGCTGTGATGCGGGCGGTCTCGGTGCTGTGGTTTCCCCGGAAGCCGGACTGCGAGTGGTCGAGGGATCCATTCGACTCGAGGAAGGCGCCCAGCTGTCTGTTGATGGTCTTCTCGATGACTTTGGCAGGAAACGGGAGGAGCGAGATGGGGCGGTAGTTTTTGAGGTTGGTGGGGTCTGCTGATGGTTTCTTCAGTAGGGCACTGAGTTTGGCGTGCTTCCAGCTCTCTGGGAAGGTTGCGGTGTCGAAGGAGGCATTGATGATGTCCCGTAGATGGGGTGCGATGACAGAGTCAGACTTGTTGAAGACGTGGTGAGGGCGGTAGTCGGTTGGTGATCCGGAGTGGATGGAGTTCATCGTGCGGATGGTGTTTTAAGTGTTGATCAGGGTCCAGGCGCGGAGGGTGGTGGTGGGGGGCGTTGGTGCAGTTGTAGGGTGCGTCGGCTGTGTGCTGAAGCTGTTGTGTATGTCTGCGATCTAGCCGTGGAAGAACGAAGCGAGCGAGTTGCAGAGGTCTTGCGATGGGGTGATGTCGTTGTTTCCGGCGCTGGGGTTGGAGAGCTCTTTGACGATGTGAATGTTGATAAAAATATAATTTATCTCAGTAGCATAGCCTAGCCTTGAGACAACATACAGGTCAAATGCACAAACTATTATCACTTTTCCTTCAGATGTAATAACTATCTTCTGTTAGAGCAAATGTTGCATAATAGTAACTGTGGGTTTTGTGAATAAGATTCATCTATCACAAACTGTCAGATATCATGACCTATTTAGAGTGTATACATTTAAAAAAGGGTAGATGGAAGACCTTTTGGAGAAAAATCCCACTGAAAAAATAAACTCTTAAAATTAAACTCTAACCCCAATGCAATGATTTTTGAGCATGTATTCTATATACATTCTTGGCATTTTGAGATAAACTGATTTTGGTGTATTTTGGTGTATCTGGGGCTTCATGTATTTGGATATTTTGAATGAATATATGATCTGAAGAAGCCAATGTTGACTTATGATTTCAATTTAAACAGCTCAATGAAATGTTTCTAAGATGTGTAGTTCAAATATTTTCAATTTTGTTATTGGACTTCTATGGTGCTTATAACTATGCACTATGCAAAATGTCATGAAATAGTACAGTAATGTTGTGAAAGCTGAAAAAATACCAAGATTAGAAAGGAAGAATGGAAGATAGAAATAAAAGGCAGACAGTGGATAAAGAAGGAAAAAGCAAAAATACAGTTCAATACATTTAAGTTCATGTAATATATAATCCATAAAATATTTAAACAATATTTTTTTCAAATAAAAGAGTATGTCATGCACTATAGCAGTGCTAGCCAGTAATGGATGCCTGAACTGCTTATTTACTTTTTACAGCTTTTGTGAAATTCAGGATTTTGCCCGCTAAATGGATGCTGAAGCTACTCTAATTGGAGTTGTAACAGTTGTAACAGCACCACAACCCATACTAGTAGAAGCTAATGAAGTTGCTGAACTAGCCATTGTTTGAGCACTACTCACAGTAGTAAAATTACTTGTAGTAGTGGCACTTCTACTATCAGAAAAGAAAATAGACATAGTAACATAAGTAGAAATAATAAAAACTCATAATAGTATTAATTGCAGTAGTAATACTGGTAGCACCAATTCATGAGTAGAATCTTGCAAAGTGGAACTTTTAGCTATAATGCTAGTAGTTGTAGAATTTATGGAGTCATTATTATTATACATAGTCTTCCTTGTACTCTCTATATCACGTCTCAATTAGGTACTGGGAAGAGTATCAGCAGTTGCATGTGTAGGTATTACTTATAGTATGCTCCTGAAAGTACTATTGGTTTTATCAATCTAATTTGAAGTAGTAGCACTGGTAAAGGGCGGTATTATTATTAGTAGAGATGGACAGAGAACTATATTAAGGTGATTCAAAGTTCCCTGTTTATGCATATATTGAATAATATGCTAAAAATGTTTCCATATTTAAATTTTTTTAAAGGTAGATGAAAAAAACTTTATGAGATTTACTTGATGTCATGTACTGGTAACTGATTTATTTTTTAAAATAAAGTAAAAATAAAAAAATTGAACTTGTTGAGACTTCAAGTAGATTAATTGAGACATTAACTCTATGGGCCAGGTTTATCAACACTTTGTGAAGGTACAAAGTAACCAAAAGTGAAGCAAACTGGTTTTGCACTGCTTTGTGTCAAGGGGGTGTGACAGATGTTTCTGTTGAATTCAAAATCCCTTCTTCCATGATTTTTTAAAAGCAACTTTCACTGGTTTAGATTCAACCAGAAAAAGTTCCACAGTACTTTCCCTGAGTCGGGTTTAAATCCTATTGCATGTAAATGTTGTCATCCTCCAGTAGTAGAAAATCATCTGGAGGATGACAACATTTACATGAAATGTACATGCAATTGGATTTCAACCCCACCCAGGAGATCAAAAGAACCTTACAAACAATACTACAAGCGGCTACGGATAGAAGAGTAATACGATAAAAAGTTAAACAATACCTCACCCAAGAGAACCCAGTGAGCCCTAGTTTTTATTTGGTACCCAAAGAACACAAAAACGTACATACTCCACCATGTCGACCGATAGTATCGACCAGAAGAAGTATCCATGAGCCAATCGGGAAATTTCTTGCCAAATATTTACAACCTAGTGGCACGGCAACCAAATCCTACATTAAGGATACCACAGGCTTTCTCAATAAATTATCTACTATCCAAATAACAGACAGCCAAAACATCATCATGGCAACTCTTGATGTGAAAGCACTATACACATCCATACCACATAAACAAGGAATAGAAGCAGTGGAAAAGGCATTACTATCCAGCGAGTATAGAGAAGAGATGAAAATATTTCTAATGGAATTACTAGAATTCACCTTGATGCACAGTTACTTTACATCCAAGAACAAATGGTACCTACAGAAAAGCGGGACATCAATGGGCAACTGTGCAGCTCCAACATATGCCAATATATGCATGAGTGTATTCGAGGAGACAAACATCTTTGAGAAAGAAGAATGGAAATCCCACCTCCAACTATATGTCCGCTTTATAGATGACATATTTGTAATTTGGGAAGGCTCAAAAGAATCATTACAAAAGCAGATAGCACAACTTAATCTGGTGGATGAAAGGATTCAATTTACATGGAAATCCAGGAAGAAACTATCCACTTCCTGGATGTGGAGATTACGAAAAAATCTTCAAGGTTCTACAAGGTTCGTAACAAATATTTTCAGAAAACCTACAGACAGAAACAACATTCTTAGATATGAGAGTTATCATCCTCCATCACTAAAGGAAAATTTACCTTACTCCCAACTACTAAGGGTGAAACGAGTTGTCTCGGAACCCGATCAACTAAACATACAAACACAGCTAATGATATCTCGTTTTAAGCACAGAGGATACCCAGATAAAACTCTAAAACAAGCATTAAGTAGATCACAAAAAAAGTCAAGAGAAGACCTAAAAACACGGTTTCAAAAATCAGAAAACCGCATAACTTGTGTTAGCAAATACTTTAACATGAGTATTCACTTCAAGACAATAATCAAAAGACACTGGGCCTTACTAAGAGCTGAACCTGACTTCAAGAACATTTTCACTAAGGAACCCCTATTCACATACACCAGAGCGAAAAACATTGGAGAAATGTTGAAACAACCAACAGCAAGCCAAATGCTGAGGAAATACACTGGCACTCAACCATGCCAGAACAGCACCAACTGCAATAACATCATGAGGGGTAAAAATATCACACACCCCACCAGAGGAAACAAATCAACCTCAAAGTCAGTGCTACATGTGACACCACGAATATAATCTATATGTTAAAATGCCCATGTGGCAAAGCATATGTGGATCAAATTTGAGAGAAAATTAAAAATAAGGTTAAACGAACACAATAGTAACATAAGAACAAAAATTATGAAATCTACAATCGCTACTCACTTTCTTGAAGCACAACACCAGATCAGCAAACTAAGAGCATGCATATTAGAAACTGTGGAAAAAAGAGAAGGCATGGACATTAAGAAAACCCTTTTAAAAAGAGAGAATCACTGGATTTACTACCTCAATACAATGAAACCAAATGGTCCGAACGATAGAACTGAATTTTTATGTTATCTATAATTAATGTTTAATTGAATTGTTTTCACAAATAGACTGATCATGCTACTAATGTATGGCTATTACACACGGAAGAACACACAGGATATTAGTCATCAACATCATCATCCCGATCAATACACTGACACTTCAAACACGAGGTGAGGTTATAGAAGTTAAGCTGGCTACATAAGGATCCACCTTTTAATACAACATATTTCTTTCGCATTCTTAATAGGTTAAACCCTTCCTTCTTTTCGTAGTGCCAATTACTCAATGCAAACCTACCCTAGAGGTTAATTAATCACAGCGCTATTGAAAAGTTTATCGCTCATCTAGCTCACGGCTTCGCAACAGCACGTTTTTTACTCGAATACTTTATTAACAACACCCATAATGAACAGGTATAGGACCTACCGCTTTAAAAGAGATCACAGCATCATAACGTACATACATACCGAAGCTGGAGAGAGTAGCGCGCGAGCACCGGTCGTAGAGCGAGCAGAGATTCCAAAACGCCATTTCACAGTAAGACACAAACTCGGCGTTTGAAATTAACACGCGATAAAAGATGCTATTGAGGTGTCATGGAACACATTAGAGACTCATATTGAAAACTAGTGAGAAGAGATACCGTAAGGATTATCTAACGATAGAAAGCACTGGGTAGGAAGCGCGTAAGCACCAATCCACACTAACAGTAGATGCCCAGCGAAATAACAACCTTGTGATAAAGAAATATTATTGGCCATATCATGTCAGTTATTAAGAGATCCATGGTAACCCACAGCAACAGCCACAAGAAAACAATACAGTTAACACACAAAAGCCATCACAGAAACAACGAGGCCAGGCCTAAAACAACACATAATGCGTAATAGCACTCCGGGGGGGTTGGGGGAATATTGTAAAGGTTTCTACAAACACTTGAACAAACGTTATTTGCTTTACAGATTTATCCCCGGATGAAGGCGCACATACGCCAAAATGCATTGGGAATAAAAAGGATGTAGTGGAAACTATACCACATGAATAATGATGTATTAAGAAATACAAAAGTGAATCATTTGATGTGAAATGAACATCTGGTATGAATAAAAAGCAATACTTGAATACTTAAGAACCAAGAAACAAAGAAGTATTTATTTACGTTTGAAGTTTAGCTGGAAGCCCAGCAAACCACCTAGTACCCTATGACGCATACCCAGAGTCCTTGGGGCTGCTACCTACAGCAATATTGGACACACACTCCTGAGTAGGGAGTGATTCCCAGGAGCACAGGACGCACCAAAAATTTGGATCAGTTAACGCAGTGCATGGCCACTACCTAAAACAATTTTACTAGCTGCCCACCTTTGAAGAACACGCACATTCAACACTGAACTCAATGCCTCTTTACCTGCAGTAACATGTTTTGCAGTTCCTGCAAGGCATTGATGGAAGCAGCTGAGTGCGAGTCAATTTCCCATTGTATCTTGACAATTTCAGCCTCCCTAGCCGATACCTCCACTCTATATAGCTTCCTTCTATAAGTGACCCTGTTAGTTATTTGGCCCCTTAAGAAGGTCTTGAAGGAGTCCCAAACACATCCCAGAGAAGCTGAGCCGAGGTTCGTATTTAGAAAACACTCAGCTTCCATTGCTAAAAAGGAAGTATCCTCTGGTGTTAAAAGAAGTGAACGGTCAAACGACCAAATTCTAGGGGAAACTTTGGGAAAACATTCCATTATCATACAGACAGCTGAAAGATCAGATAGATGACAGCGGAGGTAAAAGATGTGTTTAACTACATTTTCCAATTTCTGGCTAATCAGAATAAAATCAATTCTTGATTGATGGTGATATTTGTAGTTACGAAATGAAACACCCAGTTGTTGACCAGACCTAATTCTCCAAATATCCAAATAGCCATACTGCTTCATATTATCCAGTAAAAAAGCCCTAGTTTTAGAAGGAATGGAGGCCTGACTGTTAGGTGATGTATCTAGAAGGGGGATCCAAAATCACATTGAAATCTCCGGCCAAAATGGTGGGCTCTGGAAAGGATAATAGATGCAAAAAGATGGACTTCAAGGCCAAGGGGTCATCCTAGTTCGGACGGTAATATCATACTATTGTAATTTGTGCCCCTGCAAGGCTTACTGTTGCAATTACCCATCTGCCAAAATTAACAGTTGATGGACAGAATGCAGAACAATGTCATACATTCACACCAGTACAGAGATCTGGGCCTAAATCCATCATTTTTTTGCACTCCACACCACCCAAGTTCAGACATGGCCATATGCAAATCAGCCTTGACCCTGTGCCTCATGGCAACAGTCCAGACCAAACTGCCAAGCCATGTCTTTCCTAGACCAGAATCAAGCATCCTAGGACCGGTTTCTGGCTATCAGCCGTCCTCACCCAGGATAGCTTGACTCCAGTGGTGTGGAGAGCATGGGACTCACGCCTGAGCATACCAATCCCACTCGGGGTGACAAATGCAAAAATAACAGTTGAAGGACAGAATGCAGAACAATGTCATATATTCACCCCAGGACAGAGATCTGGGCCTCAATCCATCATTTTTTTGCACTCCACACCACCCCAGTTCAGACATGGCCATATGCAAATCAGCCTTGACCCTGTGCCTCATGGGAACAGTCCAGCCCGAACAGCCAAGTCATGTCTCTCCTGGACCGGAAACAAGCAGCCTAGGACCGGTTTCTGGCTATTAGCAGTCCTCAGCCAGGATAGCTTGACTCCAGTGGTGTGGAGAGCATGGGACTCACGTCTGAGCATACCCATCCCACTCGGGGTGACAAATGCAAAAATAACAGTTGATGGACAGAATGCAGAACAATGTCATACATTCACCCCAGTACAGAGATCTGGGTCTAAATCCATCATTTTTTTGCATTCCACACCACCCCAGTTCAAACATGTCCATATGCAAATCAGCCTTGACCCTGTGCCTCATGGGAACAGTCCAGCCCGAACTGCCAAGCCATGTCTTTCCTGGACCGGAATCAAGCATCCTAGGACCGGTTTCTGGCTATCGGCCGTCCTCACCAGGATAGCTTGACTCCATTGGTGTGAAGACCATGGAACTTATGCCTGAGCATACCCATCCCACTTGGGTTGACAACTGCAAAAATAACAGTTGATGGACAGAATGCAGAACAATGTCATACATTCACCCCAGTACAGAGATCTGGGCCTAAATCCATCATTTTTTTGCATTCCACACCACCCCAGTTCAAACATGTCCATATGCAAATGAGCCTTGACCCTGTGCCTCATGGGAACAGTCCAGCCCGAACTGCCAAGCCATGTCTTTCCTGGACCGGAATCAAGCATCCTAGGACCGGTTTCTGGCTATCGGCCGTCCTCACCAGGATAGCTTGACTCCATTGGTGTGAAGAGCATGGGACTTATGTCTGAGCATACCCATCCAACTCGGGGTGACAACTGCAAAAATAACAGTTGATGGACAGAATGCAGAACAATGTCACACATTCACCCCATTACATAGATATTGGACTAAATCTATCGTTTTTTTGCACTCCGCACCACCCCAGTTCAGACATGGCCATATGCAAATCAGCCTTTACCCTGTGCCTCATGGGAACAGTCCAGCCCGAGCTGCCAAGCCATGTTTTTCACTGACAGGAATCAGGCATCCTAGGACCGGTTTCTGGCTATCAGACGTCCTCAGCCAGGATAGCTTGACTCCAGTGGTGTGGAGAGCATGGGACTCACGTCTGAGCATACCAATCCCAATTGTGGTGACAAATGCAAAAATAACAGTTAATGGACAGAATGCAGAACAATGTCATACATTCACCCCAGTACAGAGATCTGGGCCTAAATCCATTGCTTTTTTGCACTCCATACCACCCCAGTTCAGACATTACCATATGCAAATCAGCCTTGACCCTGTGCCTCATGGGAACAGTCCAGCCCGAACTGCCAAGCCATGTCTTTCCTGGACCGGAATCAAGCATCCTAGGACCGGTTTCTGGCTATAAGCCATCTTCAGCCAAGATAGCTTGACTCCAGTGGTGTGGAGAGCATGGGACTCACGTCTGAGCATACCGATCCCACTCGGGGTGACAAATGCAAAAATAACAGTTGATGGACAGAATGCAGAACAATGTCATACATTCACCCCAGTACAGAGATCTGGACCTAAATCCATTGTTTTTTTGCACTCCACACCACCCCAGTTCAGACATGGCCATATGCAAATCAGCCTTGACCCTGTGCCTCATGGGAACAGTCTATTCCGAACTGTCAAGTCATGTCTTTCCTGGACCGGAATCAAGCAGCCTAGGACCGGTTTCTGGCTATTAGCAGTCCTCAGCCAGGATAGCTTGACTCCAGTGGTGTGGAGAGCATGGGACTCACGTCTGAACATACCCATCCCACTCGGGGTGAATCTATGACATTGTTCTGCATGCTGTCCATCAACTGTTAATTTTGCATTTGTCACCCTGAGTGGGATGGGTATGTTCAGACGTGAGTCCCATGCTCTCCACACCATTGGAGTCAAGCTATCCTGGCTTATAGCCAGCAACCGGTCCTATGATGCTTGATTCCGGTCCAGTATTGACATGGCTTGGCAGTTCAGGCTGGACTGTTCCCATGAGGCATAGGGTCAAGGCTGATTTGCATATGGCCATGTCTGAACTGGGGTGGTGTGGAGTGCAAAAAAATGATGGATTTAGGCCCAGATCTCTGTACTGGGGTGAATGTGTGACATTGTTCTGCATTCTGTCCACCAACTGTTATTTTTGCAATTACCCATCTGCCACCTGGGTCTGCTAATTTAGATATAAGCCGGGCTTTTACAGATTTCATAAAAAGGATCTTAACTCCCCTATTATTCATGGTTTGTGTTGTTGAAATACATAAGTCAATCCATCTATTTTTTTTAGCCAAGGAAAGCATCTCCGGTACTATCAAGTGCGTCTCCTGGAGAACAATGACCTGCGCATCAGAATCACGAAGATATTGCAAAATCTTGTCCCTTCTGGGTCTGGTGCGAAGGTCATTAATATTCCAGGAGAGAATCCGAAGACTATTCATGAAAAAAATTGCCTTCCCCCTTCATCTTCCCGATTGCCAACCAGAGCCCACCAAAGACCATCCAATGCTGTGATAATATACTGATTCCACCAAGCATCTCTCTAATAACAAAAAAGAAAAACCGTACCAAGCAGTCAACAATATTTTTGCACGGGGAAACATGTAGGCAGCAAGTTGAGCCGCCGCAGTGCTCCGGACCCGGGCTCCCATAGTGCTTTATTTTTCTTCTCCGTGAATTGATGCCAGAGATGCACGTTAGTGCGTAATAGCACACATATGCTGATTATGACCCATACATGAAGATATTTCGTATATTTCGGGTATTTTCCGAGATAAAACAAATAAACTTCTCCCTGGGCGTGTAGCTGGGTCGGCGTTTCAGCATCTCACTGCGTCCTTCGTTCAAAGGTTCATCCAGGCTCGCTGGTTCATCTTCTTTGTTTTTCCTGGTTTTCTTGCCCCCATGTGTTTGGTGGAGGCGAGTCCCTTTTCACCGGGCGTGCTGCCGGGTCTGGTGTTGGGTCTACTGCATTGGAGGGTGGCCGCCCTGGAGCTTCGTAGGGGGCGCAGATTTCAGAGTCTCCTATAGAGCGCTTCTGGGTCCTCCGAGGACGGAGGAGACGCGAGCAAGATGGAGGCTTGCGCTGAGTGCACGACAGCCGGAGGAGCACAGTGGAACCGAGGTGAGCAGTGAGCAAGAGCAAGACGACATAACCAGCTTAGCGGTAGCGGGGCTGGCGCCTTGTACAGGAAAGAAAAAAGGCAAGCGAGGGGCTAAACATCAATCTGGGAAAAAAGAAGTGAGTGGAGACAACGACCCGCACTAGTGTCAAGTAAGAGTGAGAAGGTTCAGACGCTAGGTCTTAGTTCCATTGGTGCTAGCAAAAAAAGTAAAACTTCTACAATTTTATGCGATGAAGTTAAAACTAAGCGCTCAAAAGGGTGTAAATCGGCAAAGGCAACTAAGGCAGCCGCTGTGTTTGGTTCGAGAATAACACCATCTCTAAGATCCTATTTTAAAGTGGTCCCACAAGTTTTAAACCTGACGAAAGAGCGATTACCGCTTGAGCCAATCTCTCCACTTTCCCCGGTCCCTCTCCCCTTAAAGGAACTTAAGGGGCTTTCACTGGGGGCAAGAAGCCTGACATCAGTAACGGGGTCTTTAGTAAAGAGGGTACCATGGAGGCTGGTGCAAAAGGATTACAAGGTATACACCTGTTACAACGCAACTTTTACAACTACCTACCATTACAACGCAACTTTTACAACGCATACCATTACAACGCATTGCGCTGGGGGGCGCTCTAGGATAGGGAATAAGTTTAATTTACTATCCAACACCTTCCCTAGTGTCCACGGGGACTGGAGTTGGAATAGTAAATTATACTTACCACTATCCAGCACCTCTAAGCGCTATGCGTTGTAATGGTTTGCGTTGTAATGGTCGCATTGTAATGGTAGGTAGTTGTAATGGTATGCGTTATAACGTCATACATCCGGATTACAAGCTGGAGGAAGTCCGGATGTACTGGTCTTAGAACCACATAACCACTGCAGGCATTAGAGGCATTGGTGATAGTGGAAACAACAGGAATATAGTTATATTAAGTTTGAATTATCATTTTGTGGCAACCTATTAATCCTTTGGCATCTTGGGCTCTTAGCATGGAGTAAACACGTTGGGAGTCTGGAGGGGCACGGTGTTAGTGGGCGGGGGTTGGAAGGGAAAAAATGTAAATATTTCCTCATTTTCTGCTTGGTACCGTTTTTCTTTTTTGTTAACAGATGTTTAAATGTTTTTGTGTGCTAGAAATAAAACTTTTCCTTCCCATTACCCAACAAGATTGTCACATAAATTCTATCACTTGAAAATCAGATAAAGGAAAGTAAACACCAAGCTCCCTCGGAATACAAAGTCTAACATTTCACCTCTGTATTTGAATGCAGAGCAGATGAGACAAAATAAGAATAAAATGTAAAGACCTGTTTACAGAACGGTAAGACTCATAGAAGGATACAAGGAGGATGTTGAACAAGGTTTGCTCCACAGGAACAACAAAGACATGGTGGATAGCCTAAAAAAATAAGTTCAATAAATAGGAATACAGAAAATGTGAATTCCAAACAGCAAAGCCAATAGTGAGCAACGGCCTGAATGAATTCTCAGAAATGCTTTCAGTATGCCCACAGAAGCCTTTTCACAACCAGACAGCTGTGTTGTCTTGTAGGCTTCGACCCCTAAAATCGTATTTTAAACAATTTTTTCAATACCTAAGTCCATTCATTAACCAGATTTTTAATATTGAACAAAATTCAATGCAGGTGTATTTTCTTGCTTGTCCTAAGTCGGGTTAGTCATTTAGTTTTTTTATACATCAATCAGGCCTCTGCAGATGGCAATGCTACTATGGCATGTGCAGTAAGTAGCATTTTGGAATTATGATACTGCAGAAACTCTGCAGTATTTGGGCCTAGAATGTCTCACTTGTAAACACCATGAACCTAGGTACTGTGGGCTCCAAAACAGAGTTTACAGGTGTCTTTGTGTTAGAAATAGGACTTTAAATATGTCAATATTCCGATTTTTGACTGCTGCTGTCTTGTAGTATAAATAGAAGACCTGAATCAGTGTTTTAATAGTATACCGCATGGGTGTGACTTTTGTCATTTGTGCAGTTTTGGTGTAGTGTTGGTGTAGTTGTAGTGCGGCCTTACATAAAGTTCAAATAAGACCCATTGATATTACTGATCACCCATCACCTTTTCGAGGTCAGAATACATGCCCTGGGGTTGGTATTTCGCAGTTTCTTAGTTCCTCGAGTCTACATATACAATTAAATATAATTTTTAAAAGACGGATTACTATGCCAACTCTGGGCAATGTCAATAATTGAGGGGATGCAGTAAGTGACACAACAATTTACCTTACTTGCAAGTAGGCACCTGACATCTACATTTGAGCCTATGATATGTTGTCAGAGCAATATTGTATTAATGCCATCTACATTCGTGGATGCAGTGCTCCAACAGAGTCTAGACAAAAGCCATTGATTGTTCTTTTTTTAACACTGGCACGTAATAGGCCAGCGGATCAACCCTCTAAAACCTACTCTTTACTTCATGGTAGAGGTAATCTCCCACACATCCTTCTTTATGTCATGTTAAGTTGTTGTTTTGTTAATATTAAGTTTCCTTCTTGACAGCTACAACAATCACTGTGCAATAATCCGCTAAAACTCCAAGGTCATGTCTAATGAATCTCCAGCTTTGCATTAACCAAATACGGGGGCAAATTATCAAGGCAGGCTAAGTGAAATAATTGCCGCTTATGCAGCCGTTTTCGGCCACAAAGTGGCGATAATTTCATCGCCCTATTGGCAAGCTGTCGCTAACATTAGTTAGCGACAGCTTTTAGGTGATAGCGAGCGGTTCGGGGCCCGCTTTGCATGTCAGCGATATTTATCACTAACGACATGCAAAGTGGGCGTACCCAACCACTTAGCGACTGAAAGCAGTCGCTATTGCCTATTAGCAAGGCAGGCGTAGCGATAAGAAAATTCTCGCTAAGTGCGAATATTGCTAAAAACTAACGCCTGCTCAGACCACTTCTTAGCTATATTATCCAATGGGACAGCGACGGCTCGTGGAGGGAGTTACGGTGGGGCAGGAGGGCGGGGAGGGGGAGGGGCAGGGCGGAGGTTGCTAAAAACCGGCATTTGGATAATTGCAGGTAAGTAAACAATTTAATTAATAAAACGAATTTCGTAGTGCGCCTTGCATCGCAAAATGCAATGCAGTGCGAGCTACGAAATTCGTTTTATTAATTAAATTGTTTACTTACCTGCAATTATCCATATGCCGGTTTTTAGCAACCTCCGCCCTGCCCCTCCCCCTCCCCGCCCTCCTGCCCCACCATAACTCCCTCCACGAGCCGTCGCTGCAATGGGAGGTGGATGTTCTAAATAGGACCCTATTGGCGATGATGCGTGAATATCGCTGGTTTTCTAGCGATATTCACGCATTTCGACGCTATCGCTGGTTATTTTATCGCATTGGAGGTAAAGGTTGCTAATAGCACGTTATCTCTGCGATAAAATCTGGTCGATGCTTGGCGATAAAGAAAATGTCGCTAAGCTTCTTTAGCGATAAATATCGCTAGTTGTTGATAATATGCCCCGCAATTTTTAGCAAGGGCCAGGGTTTCCTTTTGAGCCTGGCTGCTCTTTACTACTGTTTATGGGTTCCTACACTGATCTCGCTTGGTACAGTTTCTTGTTGCAAGTATTTGGGTGTGTTAATAGTGGTACAAACATCAGTTTCCGTTGCTATGTGCAAGCCTCTAACTGTTTTCAGGGAATAATTTTGTAATGTCGCTGTTTTGCTCTTTATTGGTTCCTGTGCTGCACTGGGCTTATCAAATCATCTCACCCACAGATTGTAGGTGCCCGTGTCGCTCGTGCAACCCTTTTGTTTATCTTTGGCATCTACATTTTGGATTACAAAACAGTCGCTCACATATCACCCCTAAAATAGACTGATAAACCGTTAGGAAACTGTGAACGTGATCTACTTTATAGTATTTCTGTAGCCTCAGATTAACACGTGTGCATTGACTACAGTGTATAAAATAAGAATAGATTGTTATTTCGATTTATTTAGGAAAACATTCAAGCTGAAAATATGTATAAAATTAGTACTGCTGTGAATGTGTCAATATGTTTGTTTATTGATCACTCTGCTTAAATGTTGCATTCTTCCAATAGGAAAACAAATCTTAAAATCCCAGAACTACGTCCTCCCGTTTGTAATAAATAAGTACCAAAGTTGAGCCACTCTTATGTTTTTGTATGCAATGGTCAATGCTCACATTTTTTAAAAGTGCTGCTACTGCTTAATTTATTGCACCCATTGTTCTTTTCATTTGGACCTTTTTTTTAATTTATGAGATCAAATAAAGTAATAACGCTGTTTCAGTGATGATGTATACTGTCTGTTTAACGTGTAATGGGATTATTTCAAAGTATTTTATGTGTCCATTTGAATCATAAATTATGATTTAATCGTCGAGCAACAATGAAGGTCAGAGTGCAGTAAATCTAAAGAACAGGTATTTTCCGATAAAGTGTCAGATTCCCAATAGACTCTGGCTTCCATGACCCCCGTGTCTGCAGAGTGATGGTGCATTAGGACATATCATTGCCAGGATCAGATGAAATCGTCTTACTTAAGGACTGCCTGGGAAGAAGGAGAATCTTTTACAGTAAATATGTCTGCAACAGTTGTCAGAGATACAGTAAAGCCCATGATAAGGTTGTGTTATCTAGTAATTAAGTGTTTTGATAAACAAGAACATTTCTGAAAAATCCATAAAAGACGTATTTAATTTGTTACACTGACAACTTTAAGATACTAAAAAGTCCAGGAAAGTAGCTATTCTATTAAATGGCACAAAAAATCTGGCCTCGGTGTGGTTAATCTGACCACGTAATCTTTGCCTAAGGAGAAATACTCGTTAATTAAAATATATATATATATAAAAGAGTATACATAAGGGCGCAGTGTAGATGCTATTTTATAATGTGCTCTTTACTGCAAGGCAATTTCCTTAGTGAATGACCTCTCGTTTTTGTTTTCTTTTATTTCAACCCGTCAGTTAGCAGTAATATGCCTGTCAATTATCATTGAACCAGGGCCGGACTGGCTACCGGGGCAGTTTGGAATGCTGCTGAGCTGGGGGATGATTTTCGTTCATGGAGACCTGCGTGTGCTAAACAAAATTCGTTGGAAAAAGAGAAAAGTGTACAACAAAAAGTGATTAGTGTCTAACGGTATCAAAGATACAAGAAACCAACACTAAGCACACAAACAGTGCGGTGGAGAAATTGTCTCCCCGCTAACATAGTAAACACTAAGATTTACCGGTTTCAGTGCATCTAACATCACTAACAATTTAGACACATATAGACTCACCCAGCGTTGTGTGGGAGTCTGCCTCACCTCACCCGGCACTCACTCGGGAAGAAGGAGGCCCCGCTCTGTTAGGGTGGAAATGTAATAAACAACCTCAGAAAGATATCAGAGTTGTTTACATGCATGTAATTACATATTTCCGACAATCTCCTAACAAAAACTAGTTGTATGAAAAAGAGACTCGACCTCAATTGAGCTAGTGGCTAAGACCATGCAGGGGAAGGTTAAGGAAAAATGAAAGCCAAGAACGCTAAGTTTGGCAATGTAATGAATACGAAAAGAAGGCAACAAAAATGGGGGCAACGAAGGTTGAATGAAGTGCCCTACCTGTCCGTCGGTACCTCTACACCAACATCCGAGAGGGAGTGGAGGTAACTGGCTGATGAACGCGCACGTCCTTTTATACCCGTAGTGATGGAATAATTGACTACAGCTGTAGCAGGTATTGTCGATGGACATTTGCGCAAGGTCAAAAAGAGAACACTATCGCTGATGTGCGCTCACGCCGAGTGAAATGTCTTAACACCTGCGCATGCGTGTGCCATGAGATCTATGCGTGTATTAACTCAACGCATGCGTAGTGAAATGATGGATCATACCGCTCTACACCAGTATACATCTGGGCTCAGAGGAGCTGGTAGGATTAATCCAATATATAGTGTACATAGTCACTTTTCTGTTTTTGCAGTCGCATTTTTCACTTGGTCCTGAAGAAAGCTTGGATCAGAGAGTCCATCTAGCTGAAACATGTCGACCTTCACTAACTCTGCCTTCACATAGTTATTATTTAAAACTATTTTTGGCATTTTAATTTTGACCTTAGTACCATACCTATTAAACTTATTTTTGGTCCTAGGAGTCAATTTTATCCTCACTTTTTCACATGTTAATTTTCACTTGCACTGCACCCCATTAGCATCACCAGTGAAGCACTGTGGTCTGAGTTTACATCACATAATCCATCTCTGCATCATCAATAGGTGCACTGGTTGAGATCTGGATTGATGATACATCTCCCAAGTGACGATCCTCCACCAGACGGGTGGGCTGATGGGAATTTTTCCTGCCCAGTGCTATCACTCCAGTGCTACTAATGGATTCAGGGTTCTAGACTCAATACGGCACACTTACAGTCATCTATACCAGGCTATTTCTTCTTTTTTGCTAGCTGTAGTTAGGGCACGAATAGCTCTGGTCGTTAAACATGCCCTATTGACCCTCCCTACATTTTCTTTTCAGTAATCACCTCTACAGTCCCAGGTTGCACCAAAGCATGAACAGTGCTTCACTTAGACTTATTCCAACTCCAGTGCCCCGATATCCAGGCGCTCTTCACCAATGCCTTTGGCCGCACCCCAACACGCTCATCGTGTCCGACCCTCACTTCTCCTCCAGTGCACTCGATGACCAGGCGCTTTTCACCAGCACCTCCCGTCCACCCTGACATGCACCCTGCGCGTCCGAGACTCATTCCATTTCCGATGCACACGTTGACCAGGCGCTCCTCACCAATGCCTCCAGTGCACCACAACACGCACCCTGTGAATCCGAGACTCCCTTCACCTCTGATGCACACGCTGACCAGGCGCTCTTCAAGGCACCTGCGGTGTACCACAACATGCACCCAACGCATCCGAGTCCCACTTCACCTTTGAAGCACACGTTGACCAGGCGCTATTGACCAAAGCCTCCTGTGCACCACTACACACACCCAGTGTGTCCGAGACTCACTTCACCTTCGATGCACACGTTGACCGTGTGTCCAAGATCACAGGGCACACCTTCAGAGGGTCTCAAGCGGCCACAATACGCGCCCATCGCGTCACTTGAAACTTTTCTGGAAACTTTTATGTTCCTGTGTTTCCAAACAGGGAGCCAGCTCACCCCGGGCCCTTGGGGTAACATGACACAGCACAAAGTGAAGTCTTCTTCAAGGAGGGGGACCCAGCACACAAAGTACAGTCCCAACAGCCTCTTCTTTGGTTAAAATACCAAACTGCAGACCAGCCCAAGATCACGAAGCGAGAGTCGGTCCTTCCCAGCAGTCTCTTCAGTTGTTCCTTCCTTAGCAGAGGTTCCTCTTGACCACAAAATAGGTCCAAGCCTTTTCAGTCTCAATCCATTTCTATTCCAACTTTCAGGGGTCTCCGCCCTCCTACTAATACCCCTAAATGTCTTTGAAGTTTGTTGTGCTCAGTGGTCCCTGACCCCTGCCTAAATCAGTTCTGGGTATCTCCCTCCCAACGTCACCTTTCTCCCTTTGATGCTTGGCGTGTGGATCCTTAATCACCCCACAGGGGATGGGTCAATTTGTTTATAGCAGCAACCCAGGCCTCTTCACTTCCAAGCGCTTCTCCTCTGCCTTCTCTCCAGATGCCTGTGAGCCTGGTGACATCTCAACCCCTCCCTGGGTCAAGATCTCGCCCACCTCCTTCCAACTCTCAGATCCAGACAGTCAAGCCACGATCAGCAGAGACACACTGGAATGCTTAACGCACAAAACTCAGCTACTTTATAAAAGAGTGGTTTTTGAACACACAGTGACAAAACCACTTTCATCGAAAGATGTTTTATGACACTGTGAGTTCATATATACTAAACTCTCCATTTTAAACTCATGGGAAACTAGGCTAACTAACACAATACCCAGCCTCCCCCATTCTGTCCTATTGGCAGGATGGCCTTTCACAAGTGAAAAACAAAATGGAGTGTGTTTCACTGTCAGGACATAGCACACACCTCAGTATATGTCCTGCCTTTTACTTATACTGCACCCTGCCCAGGGGTTACCCGGGACCTACCACATGGCTGCCCACTGTGTATGCAAAAGGGAACATAAGGTCTGACAAGCAATGCACTTGTCAGGACAACAAGCTAACTTAGCAAACTGCAAGCAGGCCCTCCACTGCAGGCCTGAGTTCCCTTCTCCGTGCACCTTTGCATTACTAGCCCTGGCACACACAGTGCACAACACTAGGGACTTTACTAGTAAGGCACACATACCAATTATGGCCAACCAATTACCATTATACTTTACATAGAGAACACTTGTACTTTGACACTGATCAGTTTCCATCTTTTATACTGGGTCCCACATAGTTCATATTTCAGCACATTTATACATGTATAAAGTGCCATATGTCTCTTACTATGTTTGACCAATTATGTATCTTAGAGAATCTTGCACTGGTGATGCCTCTTCTGTGTCTGAAGGAATCTTGTACTGTTATTTCCTCTTCTTTTCTGTCAATGATATTTACACTACTTCTCTCTGGGTTGGTAAATTAGCTCTGCTTTTGCTAGCATTATGCTTGCGCTATTTGTTCAAGAAAATTACAAAACTGCTGCTTTAGTTTGTCCCCATAACATATTGGTGTTTTCAGTATTCCTCTACTGCTAAAACATACACATGAAAAATATAAGTATCTTTTTAAACGATTCTTGAAACATTTAGCCAACAATTGTTGTTCTCTACTAAGTATTGTCTGGGAGTTTTGGAAATGAATTAGTTACCCTGTGAAAACATTATTTTGTTAATTTAAAAAGTTTGACTTTCATAATAGTTTGTAATATTTTAGTCTTCAGAGGTTGCAGTTAAGTGAGAACATTTATGTCCCACAGAGCTGGATATTTTCTAAAATAGTACTTAAAGGACAGGCTTGCCATCAAATGTATCTCTCTAACCTGAGAAACAGACCTCTTGCAGATGTACCTTCTGTTATATAGAAGTAACAACAAGTATTGATTCCCTATCTGTGCCACAGCACTGATATTGATGTAAGACAGACATTTATATCTTCAGATATCGTTTTGCTTTAGAAGCCTGAGCCTGTGAAATTGTGTAGCCTTTTGTACTTCTATCTGATACCTTAAGTGGTAGCATTTATGTAACCGGGTGGGTAGATTTGGTGCCTGAAACTGTAACATTTCTTTGAGTTTGCTATATGACTATGTATGTGATATATGTGCAATCTGAGAGATAATTTTGCTTTTAAATACTTTAATGTGTATGAATCACGTTATATGAGAGCAGATCTGTTGCTAGAGAGTTGAGTGTGCAAGATCTGCATAATTGGAGGAATGCTGATAGATATGTAAGCTTGAAAGATAGTTGCAGTCTAAGAGTTAGAATTGAAGTTTGAGCTTGAGTTTGAAAGATCAGTGTAATGTGCCATAGGTTTGCTGTTAGGTGATCTTATTTTTCACAATTGTTGTAAATAGAGGTAGGGTCAGATGCTCTAGTTTAGAAGATGTTGCTAACCTTTCTTTGGATGTCTCTGTTTGAATGTGATTGTGTGTAGTGGTATGGGAATGATTTCGGTTTGATTGAATGAGTGAGTGAATTGTGTGCCAATCTTTTATTGTTCCTTGTGTCCTCAGGCTGATGTTATATTTTTATGTATGTTCTTCTAAGAAATATTAATACAAAAATATGAGAAAGAAATATATTGTGCATTAACTATTTTTGATAATTAAAAAAAATGTGTTTATGCGAATAAAAAGAAATATTTGATATTATTTAGTTGTTCTGTGGGCGTTCCTTGTAGTGTTGGAGATCTTTCCCTCCTTTTATCATTGGGAACTCCCCTTTCATGTTGTTTGACAGCTAACCTGAGGAATTCCTATCTAGACATGTAAAGCTTATTTAAACATGAACATAAAATTCCTGTGTGACACCTGAGATGGTATTGAGATCTGTATAACTGGAGGCATGGGGGCTGATTACGATTGCGGTGAACCCGTCACCGACAGGTTATCGGTGGCTGGTTCACTGCCATTGTGAGACCGTTTTCCGCCTGCCCTATTATTAGTGTGGGCGGTACTGTGGCAGTTGTAAACTCCAAATGCCATGCATCCAACGGGCTCCTTGAGCACGCCGGTGCAGCGGAGGGCCCCCCTATCCATGAAATTGTGGAGGTACCCACCAGGCACCAGCATAAGGATTAGGATGGTGGATAGTCCATTCGCGCCAGTCTTTCCATAGTGGTTCATCTGCCATGGAACAGCTGGCGGGATTGACTTTGGGGGTCCATAGTGGGCCTCCCTTTCCCCTGGGGACTGTGGAGTTGGGTCTGGGGGGTACCTGTGATGCACACCTACCTTTCCCTGCACCATGTGGCCCGGCACTGTGTGGTGCCTGCCACATAGTGCAAGGAAAAGTCTGTCCGCCATTATAATCAGGCCCATTATTTTAGAAGGTGCATGATCTGTCTTATATAAAAAGAAGCACAGTTTTTTTGAATTCAGATTCTGTGATATTTGTGTTGATCCAATTGAATAGTTATCAAAAAGGTGTATTGTAGCTGGATGGTTAACAAACGTGTACGGTTAGCATAAAATGTTCCTGAAAACATTGCAATATACAAGTCTATCTTAAACGAAGTATATGTTTAAAAAAATTCTTAATGCCTGACTTATTTTTAGGTTCATTGATTTTCAAGTCTCTGTACAATGTTTGCAGAACTATAATTGTAAATAGATGGCTTTTGCAAATTGTAGCACTTCTTGCTTATATAGGAATCGGTATGGGTAATTGCATCTTGAATATAAGTATTTTATACCCCTAAGTACAGCTTGTTCAAACAGGGGTCCCCAAAATACGTTTTTGCCCAGGGCCCAATAATTCTTCTGAAGCACAGCCTGTGAACTGTCCTTAGGGCACAAGACTGAACTATAAAAAGATGATCAATTTCAAGTAGTTCTGAACCTGGGGCCCTAGGTCATTGACATGGCTTGTTGATCTACAGCTATGTTGTTGAGAAGATTATACTGATGTGAAACTTGTGGATTAGGAACATTAGGAATTAATCTTTTTAGTGTGTGTGTGAATTTGATAAGCATAAAACAATGTATTTAAATTAAAGTCACTACTTTTCTTGTTGAATAAATATTCTGTTGAAACTTTAGTTGTGCATACCTCAGCTGTTGCCTTCACCCTGTTTATAACAAATAGTTCAATTAATCAAAAGAGACTAGCTAGGAATGGGGTTGGCATGATATTTATATTATAAAGATCATAGTGACTCAGTATTGTTTTGTCAATTGGTGGTGGCACCTGTTGGGTGTCTTTTGAAAGCCCTCACCCACCAACCTAGTTGGTGGCATGCTTCATCATCGGGCCCACCCAGTGACACCTAGCGTGTCCCGGGTGTGCTACGACGCCTGATTACAGCGGAGCAGGTATGTCACTGTGTGTGCGGTGAAGGGTGATAAGTTGTGAGTTTAAAACGGCTTGGCGGGGGTCCCAATACCCAGAGGGTAAATACACTTTATTAAATGGGCCTCCGTCAGCAGTTAAAAATAAGGCTGTGGGACGTTAGAGGCGAGTTACGACCTCCCACGTCCTTAGGTGTGTCAACATGTTTCAGCCAGTGCCTTATCAATATGCTGGCTTTCTTCAGGACAGATAAAAAGGTGTATGTAATTAAAACTAGTGGGTGTGTAGTGCAGGCTATGTGTCTACACGCCCTAAAGTGTATCTAACTGTGAGAGGGGGATTCCCTTCTCAAGATCACCTGTACATATAACATAAAGGGACAAAGACAAAACATACAGGGGAGAAAAGAGTCACTAGGAGGTATTTATCATAGGTTATGACAGCCGGCTTAATAGCGATGGGGTGCAGGCTATAAGCTGCTCAAGTGTAATGGTACTGGTGGTACCATTATGGTGAAAGATCGCACTAGAACTTCGTTGGTGAAGTGGTTTAAAAAAACGATATTTACAACAGTGGTGAGAAAAGTGAGAAAATGAGGCGTAAGGTCTATATCTTACGCTAGTTTTAGGTTGTTGTTGCTTCAAGGTTATAGAAGTGGCAAGGGGTTGACCCTACATGGAAGACAAAGGTAGGACCACTGGGGTTAGGAGACCTGTAGGGAAAAAGGAGTGGTGGTGCTTACCCATAGTTGAGATGGTAGTTCAGCATACTCACAGGATTTCTGGCCAGCGCCGGCGTTTGACCTGTTGTGCCTCCTTCGCAGAACCGGTAAGTAATGGCTTGTACTGCCGGTTTATATACTGAAGCTGATTAATTAAGTGATGGCACCTGGAAGGTGAAAGGAATGGAGGAAAGACTCGGATTGTCGAGTCATGATCGCGCTCAGGTGTTGACATAGAAATTATTCAAACATACATTGACTGTTAAAAAGTTACTTCGGCACTGGCGTAGGGACCCCTCCCATGTCACCTACAATTATGCTTAGCAGAACACCAGCCCTACACAGCACCCTTTTACAAAACACAGCCTGTTCACTGAAATTAATTATATGTAAATCGAGCTGCACAGGATGCGTAAAAAAGGCACCAGCACCCATTAAGGAAGAAGACAAGCTTGCTGCACTAGGTGCACAAGAAGAGAACTGCAGAATTGTTTTGCTTGGATCAGTACAAAGACATTCCAGAATAATTTAGACTCTTAGGGGTCCATTAGGATCTGGGGGGGTGGCACCACCGCGGTGTTGGCAGGGCGTAAAGAAGTACTTTTCCACCTGTGAGCTGCGGTACTCACGTCCGCCATATTAGTATAGCATAACATAGGTCATTTCCTGACCGCTGTGGAGCGACGAGCACCGCCATCAAAGTGCGCCCGCTATTGCGGCGGTGGGAGCCAATGGAGACTCACCGTCGTGCGGAATGACGTCCGCCCCGCTCCACAAATTAGGATGGCCCAAAGAGGCAGATGCACTGCAGCTGAGACACGGCGGAAACTCAACAGCAGAGCGCGATAGCAGCGACTCGGTCCTCTCCACCAGTCATGAACACCATGGACCCAGATCTACATATGCACTACCATCAAATGGCCCGCCGCCGATGCCGCCGCAGGTACGCAAATACATAAATACAACACACAACACACGGACTGACACAGAGTCCAATTTCACAACAGATACCCTGCTGGGGGTCACATTACATCCACAAGGGCACCCACACATTACCCACCTGCCAACAAGTCACCCCTCTGCATCCGGGACACACATCGTCCGCGAACAAGCAGCAGAATCCCGTTCCTGGCAACGTCACCACCGCGGTCAAGACATGCGCACAATGCAGAAGGCAGAAGCAGGGCCACTACAAGGCATGGGTAGGGCACAAAGACCTCAGGGACACACCACCTCCAAACAGACATCAACACACCCCATCAAGTCACAGGCCAGGTGCCCATCATGTGCACCCCCATGCACACCAACAAGCAACAAGCACAGCAACAAGCAAGCACAATACACACCCTGCACCAAACAACTAGGGAGATGCCTGCCCAAAAACAACACACAAACACTACAGGAACACACAGAGAACCCCAACAGAAACAGACATACCCTGTCAGCCAAACTGTGGAAAGGCAATGGGAGCACAAACATAACATGAGTGCACAACATCATCACTCAAGAACAAAACACACACTCAGCATACCACATATCACACAAGAAGTGCACCTGCACAGAAGTACTCTGCCACATCAAACCAACCACAGATGCCCATGAAAGCACAAATCATCAAACACCACAGGACATCAGGGGATACACATCAAGCAATGTCAAGCCCACATACACACAGCACTGCATGCACAACAAGCAGTGTGTGCACACCAAGCACAACAGCTACACACAGACATGACTGACACAACCTAAACACACACACCACAAATCAGCACAGCACAAAAACAACAGCACACCCAGGAAGTGAAGCAATACCACAGCCAACACACGGACATCCAACACAACAACAACAGGATGCACCACTCTGGGATACAAGAGCACAACAACCTACACCAGAGCACTGGGCAGCACACACAGCCCAAGTGCACATGGGCAATCCTCACTGATAAATACCTCAAGAACATCACACATAAACCATTGGGGCAATGTCCAGAGTGCAACATCACTCCTGGCCCAAGAATTGCACCCCAAGGCACAGTCTCACAAATGAAGTGATGGGGAGGCACATACACATGTAAACAAAGGGGACAGCTGACATCAAAGTCAACCGACTTGCATGTCAGTAGTCGAGATGTAAGGGGTGTACTATACACAACTAGAAGGAGTGCAGACCCACAATGGCTAGGCATAAGTGGCACATATAGGGGATGGCATCACACCACACACCATGCCATACAGGAGGAGAAAAGGCACCATGTGCCTGCAATGCATGACAAACACAAACACAATGCCAGTGAGAAGCAGCAGGGCCACACAGTATAACCAAACACACTCAAGACACATTGATTATCAAACAAAAACAACACTGATGTGCAAGTTACACACTTTGCACACTCATAAGTGATCAAAACAACAAGGAGGAGTCACACAAAACTGCATGAACACACCAACACACTGCACAGTTCAAAACAGACAACTCCCACAAGTGCATACAACCATTTACACAGTGCAGGACAATCCAAACTACAGGCACACAACTCCTGGCTGACACATGTGTGTCGATCACAATAAAGGAGGGCACACCCACCCACACCCACTACAAAGTCACACCCTTCACACTGCACACCTCCTCACCACCCAAGAGCACACATCTCAAGTAGGCCAGGGGACCAGGACTAAGGGGCAACACCAAATGAACATACACATACACAGCTGGTGCTTACCAAAATCCCTGCTGGTGCTGGAAACTCTACCGGACATATCGTCGGACATCTGGGCCACACGCCGAGTTGCCGCCGCCGCCGCGCCTTGAACCACCAGCGGCCGTGGACTCGGTTTCCCAGGGGGCCTTGCTTCGATGCACGCAGTGCGCGTCATCACCCTGCGCCAGGAGGCGCTTGAAAAGCCCGGGTCCTCCCGACCATACTGTGCTTACCAAAATCCCTGCTGGTGCTGGAAACACTACCGAACATATCGTCGGACATCTGGGCCACACGCCGAGTTGCCGCCGCCGCCGCGCCTTGAACCACCAGCGGCCGCGGACTCGGTTTCCCAGGGGGCCTTGCTTCGACGCACGCAGTGCGCGTCATCACCCTGCGCCAGGAGGCACTTGAAAAGCCCGGGTTCTCCCGCAACGCAGGATGAGAGAGGGGACACCCGGACGAAGCCCGGACAAAGGAAGGACAGTCTTAGACAGTCCGAGACTGTCCGTGACTAGACTGGGCCAGGAACTTTGTCTTAGGTCCATTGCGAGCCACTTACTTTGCAGTCCATCAGCATCAGGTACTGTGGATGAGGGTTTATTGACTTACTGATCTCATTTGTGAAATATTGTTATCGGAAAGCGAGTTCGGAATGTCTAAACAAAAATCCTTATCTGCACCTAATAATACTATGGATAACTATTTGGTCCAGGTTGTTGCCAAAATAAATAACGACAGAAGGTCCTCCTTGGGTCTGAGCCACTCTTCTATCACCAACTTGGCTGAACAAATCCCAGATTACCCATTGGAGCTGGACCATACTAATGAAGCTCCTGTACCTTCCCAGCCTATTACTGATAGTTCCATGCAGAATGTATCAGCTAATGTAAACTTGGATATAATCGGTGAGGCTGATTCAGATGCTATAGATCTTGAAATTGTTGAGAATAAATCCCCACCACCAGTGCCTGTGCCAGCACCTAGAGTGACTACAGGGAATACTAAGAACCAACCCAAACGAGTCGGGCTGCGTTCTAGTAGAAAGAGACCAGCTTCCCCACCTAGAAAAAATGACATAGATGATCCTGGGTGTGAGGATGAGGGTATTTTGTTTAGGGATGATGTCCAACTCAAGAAACTAGTGAGCATGCTGGATTTAATTTGATTGCTAAAATTGACCACCTAACTGATAAGGTCAACAGATTAGAGGGTCTTTTGAAGAACACCTGTGACAACATAGGAGATCTACCAAACCAGGTGTTAAGCAAAATTGATCAACATAAAAAATGGAGGGGGCTGTGGAGGGGAGAACTGAGATGCTAGATACAAATCCTCCCCTCATCCCACACCTAACCTCAGGAGTAAGTGGCCCACCAACAGAGGGTCCCCAATTTAGATCAGTGGGGCGAACTGTATCTAGCCTTGAACCAGGCCCGGTGGAGTTAATAGTTGAGGCCTCCCCCCTGGTGCTGGTTCTGGCTAATGTACCACTCTTGAAAACTGGACAGATAGAATCCCTCCAATCCTTACTAAGTAAAGCATTACACTGGTTGTCTAATAACATGTCCATGACCACGTGGGGCAAGCAACAGCTCTCAGAGGAATTAGTCTCAGCTAGAAGAGTGGAATGGATAGAGAACAGTCAGAAAAGATTTGTTGGTGATTGCGTGGTATTAAAATTCATAGGGCCTGAAGTACTGCCCAATATCTTGCAGAATCTGTTTCCTCCACAACATAGAACCGCGGAAATAATTCCACTTACCCTTGACTTTTTCTATAGTAGAAGAGGAATTATCGCAAATCCAAGTGTGCTGAGGACCAAATGGTCTGTTGTACCTAATAGAAAGGTACGGGGTGGTCAAAGTAGTAACTGGGGTTTGTGCCTTGAAAACAGATTTGCAGCAATGTCCAATTTGAACGAGTGTGATTGACTCGAAGGGAGCACACCTATGGAAGAAAACAACCTTAAGGTGACCAATAGCCTAAGTACTGTTAAAAATAAGTGTCTATTGGCCACGACACTGGAAGTAAATAGGAGGGGAGTCCCTGATACCCACGCAAGGGGCGGGGGGATGGACGCCCTTGAATGGCATAAAGTAAACGGCTCTGAGAAGGAAATTGGCTTGGCCCCCGGGTCCCAACCATCTAATCCCTTAAGTCCCCCCTCTATAATTGTGCCCCCCAAAACACCTCCACTTTTTGAGAACCTAGGAATACCTACTTGCCTAGGGCAAGCAGGCCTAAATATTGATAAATCTAAACTCACCTTTATCTCCTGGAACCTTGCTGGCATAGCAAATAAATTGGTATCGCTGGAATGGTGTGATTTCATTGATCATCATGATATCATATTACTACAGGAAACTTGGTCAATGATACCAGTCTATCACCAGGGATATCTTAATTTTTTTATCCCGGCCACAACAAACCCAAAAGGACCCCCATCAGGAGGTTTTTGTGATTTGGATACTCCAATCAATACACTGCACAACAGAGCAAAGGTTCATGGCAACAAATGATATATTGGCAGTTAACATAAAATGGGACAATGGTCAAGGGTTGGTGGTCTTTAATATATATGCTAGGGGAGTAAAGGGGGGGAAGACCTCTGAAGTTATATCCATCCTTGGTCAAGACCTGGAAGTGTTGCCCATGGAGTTGTCCATTATTGTAGGGGGGGACTTTAACACCACATTTGAACCTTTGGGAGAAAAGGACAAGTATCTCGCCCAGGAGGAGGACAGCAAATGGGGAATTCCCCAGCTCGAGGTGGCTATGGTCAATAGATGGAGTGCTGTGGCTATCCAAACCAAGAGCCTATGTCTAGCAAGGGGTCTGAGAGCTGCAAACGGGCGTACACCCTCTGATCGCCAAGGGAGTAATACATTTGACAATGGTAGGGCATCTAGTAGAATAGATTACTTCTTGGTGGACATCAGGGCTTGGGACAAATTGCTAGACAAGACTGTGGAAAATAGGGTCGAAAGTGATCACAACCCTCTTTGTTTGGTTCTCCAATCTTACCAAGAGGACATAGGAACAAGCATCGTGGAGGACAGGGTGACCCTAGATGTTGTATTTTCAAACAATCAACAACACCTAAAATGGGGAAAGCTAGTAGAAGACCCTGAGTAGGTTGTTGATCTCAAGAGTGTAGTGGTAGAGGAAATAAATAACCTAAAACCTCTTACTAACAAACCAAATTTCCCAGAAATCTTGATAGAGGTTCATACCAAGTTTTTTAATAGACTGCAGGGATTCTTCTTAAAAACAACAAAGTTAAGCAAGGCTACTAAAAACCAACCAAAGCAGGGGTGGTATGATAAAAACTGTAGAACAGCTCGTCAGAACCTGAGTAGTGCACTTAGGTCGGGGAACATTGAATTAGTAAGGAAGGCAAGGGATACATATAGAAATGCATTAAAACTAGCCAAGAGGCAGTGGGATGAGGAATATTGGTATGAGTTGAAGCTTGCATGTGCAGCCAAAGATTCAAAGCAATTTTGGGCTAAAGTAAAATGGGATAGGGGAGGAATTGCTGCCCCCCCCCACAAAATCATGTTCCTAAAAATAAGTGGATAGAGTTTTTTAAACCCCAATATGCTTGTAATCTGGCTCCAGATTGTTATACTCCGCCACCCACCGCCTATTACAAACATCAAGTATTCGATGTAAATGATGTTAGCACTGCTTTGGATTGTGTAACAGGGGGGAGAGCGCCAGGTATGGATGGCATCCCCGCAGATGTCTTTTTAAGTGACCGAGAAACATGGTGCCAGTATTTTGTATGGCTAGCCAACTCAGTGGCCTTGGGCGCAGAAGTACCTTCTTCCTGGAAGGGTGCGGAAATAATCCCAATATTTAAAAAAGGTGACAAATCACTCCCAAATAACTACAGACCCATCAGCCTCATAGATTCAGCACAAAAACTGATGGGTCGATTAGTGCAGAATAAGCTGCAAACATGGATAGCGGAAAATAACATCCTGTCTCCATACCAAGCGGGCTTTCGCCCCTTAACTAGCTCCATCGTCCAGGTTTTCTTTTTTATTGCCCTCTACTGGAGGAATGTGACCTTGATAAATGGACCTCTTTATGCTGTCTTTGTTGACTTGAAGTCAGCTTTTGATTTAGTTCCAAGACCAAAGCTATGGAGGGTTCTCTATGAAGCTGGCATAAGCCCAGAACTCCTTACACTTCCTGTTCGCCTGCATGAAAACAACTATGCTAAAATCAGGTGGGGTACTCAAGGGGAAGTAACTGAGCCCTTCCCTGTCGAGCGTGGTCTCAGGCAAGGGTGTGTCCTGGCCCCAACATTGTTTTCAATATACATTAATGGTATAGTGGATTATTTAAAAAGAACTCCGACTGAAGCTCCAATATTGGCTGGTGCCCACGTGCCTGTCCTCATGTTTGCGGACGACACGTTAATACTTTCACGCACCCCAAGTGGTCTATAAAAGGCAGTCAATGCATTTGGTGAGTTCTGTGAGATTCGTGGACTTGAATTGAATGCTTCCAAGACAAAGTTTATGTGCATGAACCAAAGGACTACATTCAAAGGTGTAATTACTTACAATGGTACCCCTTTAGAACAGGTAGAGGCTTTTACCTACCTAGGTATAACCCTGCAGGGCAACATGAGATGGAATACCCATATTGATACGGCAGTTCTAAAGTTTAACCAGCTAGCAGGCGTAGTAGCACTTAAACATCGAGCCTCGCTGACTAAACCAGTAAATTGTGCCCTTGAGATTTACAACATGAAGGTAATTAGCCCATCTCTCTATGGTTCAGAATTATGGGGATTTTCAAATCTAAAAAATCTGTCACTAGCTGAGAATAGGTTTCTACGGCGGCTAGTAATGGCACCACAAAGCACTCCTATCGTCCCTTTATTGCTTGACCTGGGAAGGAAAAGTGTAGAGGACCTAGCTCGTCTGCGCCCTCTGTTATACTGGCGACGTTTAATGGTGACCCCAGAATGATCCCATTATGCTGCAGCATTGGCTGATGTTATCTCCAGGGACCGTTTTCACACCATCTTGTGGCTAAAAGAACTACGGGGGTTGCTGGTCAAGCTGAAGTTTGATCATCTTTGGGGAAACACGGATATGTCATGTTTTCCTACAAAGGCAAACTTGAAGAAACTATATTGGGAGATGGTCTACTCCACAGCTTTTCGCACCGGATGTAGTTCCAACCTAATTGGCCGCTTCTTAGATATCAAAATGGTCCCACTCCGTGAAACCTATTGGGACATTATTGAAAAGCCACAGGACAGAAAGTTGTATTTCCAATTTAGATTTGGAACCCTTCCAGTTAATGCATTCACAAAACACTGGTCATCAAAAAGGGATGAATACTCCTATCACTGTAAAGATCAAACCGAGAATGTTTCCCATCTGTTGTTTGTTTGCCCTATATATGCAGGTCCACGCCGCAAATGGCTAAAACCAGTGTGTTTGAATCTTGGGACTCGCAGGCAAATAGTTGCACTTAGAATATTAGAAACAGATTGCACACCTTATTTTGCAATTGCAGTTGCAAAATTCCTTGGTTGGGCATGGCTTATCCGCACACGTACACTACTGGGTAAATTAACCTAATGATCTATGGTAACCATGTTTCTCTTTTTTATCAAACATTCACAGATTGTAAAAGAATGTTTTTTATATTCTTATATCAATTTCGTCAGCGCTAATTGTTTAATACTTGTTTTTATGAAAGTATTTTAGATTTAGTATTTATTGTATAGTGTTAGGGTGAAAATGCTTTTATGACTGCTGTCGAATAAAGCTTTGAAAATTGAAATTGCATACAACCATTTACACGGTGCAGGACAATCCAAACTACAGGCACACAACTCCTGGCTGACACATGTGTGTTGATCACAATACAGGGAGGCACACCCACCAACACCCACTACAAAGTCACACCCTTCACACTGCACACCTCCTCACCACCCAAGAGCACACATCTCAAGTAGGCCAGGGGACCAGGACTAAGGGCCAACACAAAATGAACATAAACATACACAGCTGAGCACATATACAGGAATAACACACATACATCATGACATTGCCCAGCCTGCATGCAAATCTGTGCACAGCATCACACTCTGTGCTGGCAGTGTACCCCAACCTAACATGGCAAAAACATAGCCAACAATAGAAAACCACTAAAAAGAGAACTGCATCACAGGTAAAAGAGCCAACACAGATAACACAAGTATCAGTGTTTGAATGGACCAATGACCCTGTCACCCCTGTTTAGAAATGTGATGCAAGCAAAGAGCGTGGCAATGTTTAAGTGACACATAGAGCATGGGGCACACACCAAAAGAACTGTACTCAGCAAAGACACTGACAAAACACACAACAGGAGTAACTGTCTTTATTCACACATTGCACAGATGTAACAGTAAAACAACAGTGGACAAGAGCAAGGCACAAAAAGCTGACCATATGCAAGATAATCTGCACAGGCAAACAACAAACAGGAAGGCCAGTGGACATGGCACAGGGGAGAGTACAACACAGCAGAGCAACAGGGCCAGTGTCCATGGCACAGGTGAGAGTACAACACAGCAGAGCAACAGGGCCAGTGTTCATGGCACAGGTGAGAGTACAACACAGCAGAGCAACAGGGCCAGTGTCCATGGTACAGATGAGAGTACAACACAGCAGAGCAACATGGCCAGTGTCCATGGCAGGTGGCACAGCAAGTACATGAGAGGCTGCACAGGTGATAGTACAACACAGCAGATCAACAGGGCCAGTGTCCATTGGCACAGGTGAGAGTACAAAACAGTATAGCAACAGGGCCAGTGTCCATGGCAAATGGCACAGCAAGTACATGAGAGGCTGCACAGGTGAGAGTACAAGACAGCAGAGCAACAGGGCCAGTGTCCATGGCACTGGTGAGAGTACAATACAGCAGAGCAACAGGGCCAGTGTCCATGGCACAGGTGATAGTACAACACAGCAGAGCAACAGTGCCAGTGTCCATGGTACAGGTGAGAGTACAACACAGCAGAGCAACAGGGTCAGTGTCCATGGCAGGTGGCACAGCAAGTACATGAGAGGCTGCACAGGTCAGAGTACAACACAGCAGAGCAACAGGGCCTGTGTCCATGGCACAGGTGAGAGTACTGACAACAAGAAAGGTGGGGTAGTGTCTAGGGGGCAATGTTTAAAGACCAGATTTACTCCATACCCCTAAATGCAAACCTGACTGACTACAGGGAGGAAAACGGTGTATTAGGTGTGACAGAAAAACCACCAATGATGGAGCAACTATAGTTCACCAATTTTACATAACTTGTCCAATCCCAGGCTTGAGTATGGTTTCCATCAGCCCACCCATTTGGTGGAACTTCGTCATCTGGAAAACCAAGAGACAGGGGTCACCTATAGCCAAGATAGTACAAAGGCTAATGTACAAAAGTACTAGACCTCCTACTCTCCAAAAGTCTCAGCCACTATGTTTGTTCAAGGTATGTAAGGACTGATGGAGTGCAGTGCAAGTGATAAATGTGTGTGTAATAAAAATGACTAGAAGGACACAAATATGATTATTGGGAATTGTTCTAATGCCATATGATAAAAACCGCCTGATAGTTTGGAATCATTTTAACTATCTTTTGGCTAAGAGTGAGGTCAACATGTTTCAGCCGTTTAGATCATTGACCCGGCTTTCTTCAGGACCTTATGAGGGAGGTGTGCTACTGCAAAAAAATCATTAGTGAAAAAGTATTTAAGCATTAATACATTCAACAGAAGAGAAATGGATCAGTGGTTGGTCACCACCCTACCAGACATGTATCCCATGTGTGTGTAGTTCAAGAGCTACTTCTTCATCCCTGAAAAAAAGGAGTGCTATCAAAATAAAGCAACTCAACTTGAAGTCGTGAACAGAAAATGTGCTCCAAACACGGAGGTTATTCATGTCACTTGGTCGTTCATACAATGTATTTGACTTGTCCCATTTAACACAAGGTACTGATTTTGGGAATTGTAATTTTAACAGTTGAAAGATACTCACCCAGCTTTTTGTGGGAGTAAACCTCACCTCACCCGGCAACTGCTCGGTGGCTGAGGCCCCGCTCTAGTGGTGAGAAAGAACATGAGGGGACAAAGGGTAATTGCATAATCCATTTTATATTCCCCTAGTAAGCTCACACAGAAAAAACACCCCTGTCCTAAAAGACCACAGACCATGTCATTCAAGGCCAAAAGCAGATACAGACTGACATCCACTAAGGTAATTGCTTCAATCAAGCCAAAGTTTAGTTGTACCAAACTCTGTGGGTAAATGAGGATTGGAATGAGTAGGTATTGTTGGAATGTTCCTTCACAAATAGTTTAAATCCGATGTTATTTGGTGAAGGATAAACCACATTTGTAATGATCAAATGGTTGTTGAAAATCATAAGTAAAGTTCTAATACTAAGCTTGCTTCAGTAGTTGATGGTACTGATAATGGTGCTCAAGATTTAAAAATGATTTGTTCTGCCAGAGATGATAATTCTAAATAGTACTTCTGTCCTATAGAAGCCATAAGGATAGGGCAGATCAAGTAAGGTTCAGAATCTGGCTAGAAAACAACAACCACATCACCAAGCGCTGGATACATACTGATAAATAGTAATCAGGACTCACCTATCCGTTGGTACCTCGTCGTAGTCTACGAGCAATGTGGGAGATACCGAGGATGGTGTTGAGTTCTTTTTTATACTGTTGCTAATTGGCTTAACCGCATGCGCGCTAGCGCAATTCCGCTCCTGTGCTGAGTTTTTTAAAACCGCACTTTACGTGACGAGCTGGGCTCGTCATCAGCGTGCGAGGAGGCTACGCCATGACGAATCCAGCTCGTCATGAGCGTGGAAGGGGTTAATAATGTCTCATTAGTTAATTAACCGGGAAGATCCCGCGTTTTTGTGCTAAAATTGCAGCTTGTATCGTATCCGTTCCCTTATTGGTGCAAGTAACGAGCTTGCGCGATCTCGCAACTCATTAAGCCACTGATTTCTCTCTGGTGTTGTTTGGATATACTCTCCGCATGCGCCTGTCTGGCACCTCACTCTCATGCGATCTAAATCGGGAATTCATGCGTCTTGCTTTAACACTAATTAAACGCGCCTGCGTACTAGAGACCACTAGCGCGCGTGTATGTTCTCTGGTGAATTACCGAGTGACAGCGGCAGCACCAGTTGCGGCATTTCGACAACATCAACAAAGTGTATATAAAACACGAGGGGACTCGTTCTTAATATAATATTAGTCTTGTTCTTCTAGGGGTGGTGATAATTAAATAATTAAGGTGAAAGTACAACACAGCAGAGCAACAGGGCCAGTGTCCATGGCACAGGTGAGAGTACACCAGAGCAGAGCAAGAGGGCCAGTGCCCATGGCACAGGTGAGAGTACAACATAGCAGATCAACAGGGCCAGTGTCCATGGCACAGGGGAGAGTACAACACAGCAGAGCAACAGGGCCAGTGTCCATGGCACAGGGGAGAGTACAACACAGCAGAGCAACAGGGCCAGTGTCCATGGCACAGGGGAGAGTAAAACACAGCAGTGAATGTCAATATGAGTGGCCAGGGAGAAATGTGGAATCAGGACATGAGAAGCTGCACAGTGAGTGTGTTTGACTGTACACTTCCATGACCAGCAACACACCCAGTTGGCAAACAGGGCAGGACTAGCACACCTGTATGCGAGACAGGTGTATGAGGGGGACTGCCACTCACATTTGGCTGTCAGGCGGACTTGGAGTTGGCTGTGTGTCGGGGACAGCAGGAACACATGAGTGGGGGAACAGAGGCACAGGTGATGTAGGGGTATTTGTTGTCTGTGAAGCTGGAAGGCTGTTTGGGCCAGGTGACATAGTGGCACATGGAGATGGAGTCATGCAGACCTGTGACACAGTGTGGGTGGGAGCGGTTGGAGGGGTGCCCTTCCACTTTTTGGGAATACGAAATGGCTACCCTGTCTTAGGGTTAATGGGAACTGGCACACACACCAACTGTCCCGCATCAGGTGCAGACACTGGCACTGCCTCAGGTGATGTGCTGGATCCTACGGAATGCTTTGTCTGGCTACGCCTCTGGACCACCTTCCCCTGTTTGCCAGGTGGCCCACCTACAGTGCCCTCCTTTGCCTCTTTGCCAGGGGTGGCCCCTACAGTGCCCTCCTTTTCCTGGTTGCCAGGTGTCCCACCTACAGTGCCTTCCTTTGCCTCTTTGCCAGGGGTGGCCCCTACAGTGTCCTCCTTTACCTCTTTGCCAGGGGTGGCCCCTACAGTGCCTTCCTCCACCTGCTTCACAGGGCTTGGAATTGGAGTAGATGTGGTGGGGAATGTGGCCCTGTGCCCTTCCTAGGTGTACCCTTGCTATACAACACCTCCTCAGTGGTCACAGACACTGCATGCCTAGCTCTGCGTCACGTTTTAGGGCCTGGAGTGTCCTTTGATGGTGATGCCTCTGATGCATGTGAGCCTGATGTCAGCCTCATTGCTTTTTCGGCCTTGCTCTTCCCTGACGGGCTCTTGTCCTTGCATTCTGGGATGGCTCTACTCTTCTGTGGAGATGGTGTCTGTGGCCGGGACCGCTTGGGTTGTGTCTGCTGTGTGCTCCTTGTGCTGTATTGTGTCTGTGACGCATGCGAACCATGGTCACTGTCATCTGATGTGGGAACTGACTGAGGAGTGGACAAAGGCACCTGAGCAGGAATGGGAGCATGTGCTTGTGAAAGGGCAGACGTCACAGTGGATGACAAAGCTTGGACTGTACGGTGTAGCCCACCCACGTCAGAGTGTATGCCCTCCATGTAGGCAACCATATGCCCTAATTTCTTGTCATGCTCACTGAAGGCATTGAGCAGGGCGGTCTGGCCCACACAAAGCTGGTACAGAAGCTCAACAGACTCAGCACTGAGGGCAGCAGGCGGGACAGGAGCAGGCTCAGCAGTGCCAGGTGTGAATGTAACTCGTTCCCTCTTACTGACACGGACACAGCCAGCACAAGATGAAGTGGATGGGAGGCTGGGCACTGGCCGCTGTGTGGTAGATGATGTTGCAGACTCCCCATCCCCAGTGCCTGCCAACATGGATGCATCTCCGCTGGCATCAGATGATGTAGTACTCTGCATCTCAGCCATCGATTCCTCCTGCATACTGTGGTCCCCTTCAGAAGCGCTGGTGGGTTCTGTATCACTGACCTCCGGTGCAGCTGTGGTGCTACTCTCGCCACCACTGTTTTACGGCTCCCGTTCCTCCGTGTCCACTGGCGCTTCTGCATGAGAGGGAGATGCAGGTTTGTGTTAGTGTCATCATCTGGACAAAGCAATCCAATTAATGCAGTACAGGGGATACCCAAATCAACATGGTGACCACCACACCCTGCGATCACATTACAGCAACACACTACATAGGCCGCAACAGTGCCTGTAACCCTGAATATCTGCCATGACTGAGCCATGTTGAGGCCACACAGCACAACACCATGCCCGTGGATGAAGTGTAACAGACACACAACTTGCCCTGCCCAGACCTATCATGTCCCAACACTCATTGCCACTGACAGACCTTCAGGGAACAGGAGGGGACAACACACACACCTATTAGGACATGACAGTCCATAATGTCAAGTAGGCATACCAAGCACCATGTGTTATACTGGGTCACCTTGTTGTCAGATGTGAGGGCCTCACCGATCATGGTGCTTGCAAAGTAGGCATACATAAATGCACACTCAGATAGTGGACCCTGCTGTTCAACCCCTAATAGATTGCCCACACTATCCCAATGCAGAATGAGCATGTGGATCCTAACACATCTGGCTATGAGAAAGCACAGCAGGGAGGATCAGCTTTGTAAGGCCAGTTGCTCCCAATGCCTGACACTAGCACACATCCCAGCAGCCACTCACATGACATAGCACAGCACCACCACGCAAACTTCACATGGGCCACCGCTGCCACAGGCCCCGTACACATGCATCCACTCCCAGCAAAGTCACCCTCCCCAAATACTCACCCCTGCCTTGCTGGCGCTGCTCCTTCAAACATGCATCCAGCTCAGGATTAGTCACTGCCAAAATGCGGGCCATCAGTGGTGTTAAGTTGCGCCGTGCCAAACGCCCAGTGCGCGGTTGCAGTCCCAAAGTCATCTCAGCCACGTTCTTTGCCAGCCGGCTGATGTCGTCCTACCTCTTGTGGCAGTGGGTGCGTCGTCGGTTGGATTCCCCAAGGGCTTGCACCTTTGCTGCAAAGGCCCTCCACACGGCCTTACGCTGGTGTACCATGAGCTGCTGGTATGGGAGAAAAGTAGGGTAAATGGTCATTTACAGTGTCATGTACCAACATCTCTCAGTAAAGTGTCAAGACACAGTCTCAGGACCTATTGTAATCTCCCTCAATCCCAAACTGGGGGACACCTAAGCATGGGCGGAAAATCCGTTACGCTCGCGGATTTTGCGGATTTTCGGGAAATCCGCAATCCGCGAGATTTGCGAATTTCCCGCAAAATCCGCAAATCCGCGAGCAGCGGATTTTGCTCGCGCTGCTCGCACTGTTCGCGTGAGTTCGCGCCCCGCGAATAAGTGCAAAATTGCAGAAATACGATCTTAGCAAAACTGAAAGTAACTACTTACCAGGTTCAAAAGTTCAGGCACATCATTAGTAGCCATTTCCTGTAGTGCTTCCTGAGGGGCCCCTCCAGAGTTCAGTTGCCAGTTGAAACTATTATGTGACCCTGCTCTGAACCTCAGAATAGTTACACATATGCCACAAAGGTCCTGAATTACAGCTAAGGGAGACAAGCAGGAGCCAGGCTGGAAGTTAAAATCCATTAATCAGCCCCTAATTCATTATTGTCAGTTGGGGCAGGGCAGGTGTTGTAACTAATTTTGCAACAATGAAAGCACTTAGCAAGTGCAAAAGATCACTAATCAGGGCGCACTAAGGAAGCAGGTGCCAGCTAAAAAAATATTCTGTGACACATTAATCAGCCCCAAATTAATTCAGGTCACTTGAGGCAGGGAAGGTGTGCTTTGCTTTGCCGAAAATAATGTACACTGGACAACCAGAGGGTGTGGTGATGAAACAGAGGGTGGCATGGGTGGGCCAGAGGGTGGCATGAGTAGTCAGAGAGTGGCAGTGGTGACAGAGAGTGGCAGTGATGAAGAAGAGTGTCCCAAACAGGCTGGACACGTAGAAACAACAAGTTCGCAAAACTTGCGACCCGACAGGTAAGTTCGCAAATTGCGAAATTGTAAAAACCCTCGCGAACTGGCAGAAACACGGGCGAACACAAAAAAAATAAAAATCCGCAAATTCGCGGGAATTCGCGGATTTTGCGGATTGCGAATCCGCAAATCCGCAAAATTCGCGGATTGCCAATCCGCAAAATCCGCTCATGCTTAGGGACACCTCACAAGTGTACTCTGCATGGACCAAACAGATGGAATTGCATGCATACATGAGGGCGTAGAGGGTACCTGATATTCACACACACATGCAGGATGACTGCACTGAACCACCTCAGTGGCTCGAAGACATCACCAGTCCCATGCATGTCTGACACCCCCCCTGCCCTACTGATCCCTTCATGATAACTTACCACTACATTGGGGCCGCCATACAGCCTTGGGTACGGTGCCAGCATCTCGTCTACTAGGACCTCCAGCTCCTTGCTTGTGAATGAACCGGCACGGATCTTCTCTGTCCTTGCCATCCCTGTGGACATGGAACACCTTTGGTTGATGTGGGTGGTGAGGGGTCCCAGGCAGCAAGCTCTTGAGGCAGCAGCAGGAGAAGGTCCCAGGCAGCAGGCTCTTCAGGCAGCAGCAGGAGAGGGTTCCAGGCAGCAGGCTCTTCAGGCAGCAGCAGGAGAGGGTCCATGGCAGCAGGCTCTTGAGGCAGCAGCAGGAGAGGGTCCCCGGGCAGCATTTTCTTCAGGCAGCAGCAGAAGAGGGTCCCAGGCAGCAGGCTCTTCAGGCAGCAGCAGGAGAGGGTCACAGGCAGCAGGCTCTTGAGGTAGCAGCAGGAGAGGGTCCCTGGCAGCAGGCTCTTCAGGCAGCAGCAGGAGAGGATCCCAGGCAGCAGGCTCTGTGAACAGTGGAACTGTGAGGCTCACTCCCACAGATTTATAGCCCCCTGGGGTCATTTGTAAGGTGCAAAGCTGCAACAATTGGTTGTCCAGGTCTGCCTCATTCAAACCTATCGAATGACCGCCTCCACGGTGGCAGAGCAGGCCTTCAGCGATTTTAAAATGTGCATCATGCCACCGTAATCATAGCTCCCATTGGCTGTAGGCAATGCTCCATGGTGGTAATGCAACGCAGGGGACCGGGGTGCGCAATTGCAATGGCGCATCTTTCAAAACCATCCAAAGACCACCTCTGTGGTGGCGGAGCACGCCTTTCTAGATTTTCAAATGTGCATCATGCCACTGCAATCATCAATCCCATTGGCTGTAGGCAATGCTCCATGGCGGTGATGCACCCCCATGGCCAGGCGGTCGCTACCGCAAATTGGGTGACGGCACATGCCCACCGCCATCTACCCATGTCTCCATGCCAATGGCTACCGCACTTGTGAAGGGGGTGGTGCTGGGCTCACACCGCTGTGGCCAGGCGGTAGCTACCGCAATTTGGGTGACGGTGCATGCCCACCGCCATCTACCCATGTCTCCATGCCAATGGCTACCGCACTTGTGAAAAGGGTGGTGCTGGGCTACACCTCCGTGGCTAGGCGGAAGCTACTACTGTGATTTGGGTGATGGCTCATGCCCACCGCCATCTACCCATGTCTCCATGTCAATGGCTACCGCACTTGTGAAGGGGGTGGTGCTGGGCTCACACCACCATGGCCAGGCAGTTGCTACCACGATTTGAGTGACGGCGTATGCCCACCGCCATCTACCCATGTCTCCATGCCAATGGCTACCGCACTTGTGAAGGGGGTTGTGCTAGGCTCACATCGCCGTGGCCAGGCGGTAGCTACCGCGATTTGGGTGACGGTGCATGCCCACTGCTATCTACCCATGTCTCCATGCCAATGGCTACTGCACTTCTAAAGGGGGGGTGCTGGGTTCACACCTCCGTGGTCAGGCGGTAGCTACCACGATTTTGGGCACATGCAATGGCAATGTCCACCGTGAACACTGCATCAGTACACAGCAGCAACATGGCTAAGGGCACATCATTGTGCACACAATGCCATTATTCAATATAATGCACAGGAGGTCACAGGTTATGTGTGACGCACATTGGTCTGCGGTGCCTGCAATGTCACTTATGCATTTGATGTTTGATGAAGCTTCACAGTGTTAAGCTGATGTCAATGAAGTGTGACAAAACAATGTGTGTGGGTCAGTGCTGACTAAGGCAAGGCTTGTATCACTGTATGGTGTTGTTACTTACTTGTGCTACCATATCAGCTCATGCACACAAGTGACAGTTTTCCTGATACTATGATCATTGGGCTCTTGATGTGTGCCAAGTTCACATGATGCATTGAGGTGTGACAGGTACAGCAGATGGGTATGAGCCAGTCATGTTCATTTGACACACTTTTGTGGATGGTACGGTACCAGGTGTGCACATGTGGGATGTGGTGTTCTGTATGTGTGCATTCCCATTGACCTATGTGTTGTTTGCGGCACTTGTGTATTGTAAATACAGTGTGCCTTCTGTGTGTCTCAAAAGTCCACCCATGTTACCTGGTGTGCCACGCATCTCTCATGGCAGTCTTTGTATTTGCGTGACATCCTTAATGGGATGTGCTGTGGCCACCTCATGATGGTTGTCATTGACATTTGTCCATTTACATCTGAACTAGAAGGAGGCCTAATCTCATACGTCACCTGACAGTGCTGGAGGACATGGAGGATATAGCGATCATTCGCAAATTCCGCCTTGACAGACTGACCCTGAAGACCCTTTGTGATCTGTTGGAACCCCACCTGCATCCTCGTCGCCACTACCCAAATGCATTCATACCCACATACAAAGTGATGGCAGCCCTCCACTTTTTTGCAACTGGTTCCTTCCAGGAGACCATGGCCGCTGCTGCAGGGATGTCGCAACCCTTGTTCAGCATGCTGCTGAGAGATGTTCTTGCAGCCATGATGATATATAAGGATCGATACATACATTTTCCCAGGGGAGCAGAATTGGTTGTTGTGAAGGGTGACTTCTATCCCCTTGGGCACATCCCCCATTTTGTTGGTACCATCAATTGCACCCATGTAGGTCTGGTGCCACCACAGGCGACTGAGCACATTTTTTGAAATCGCAAACATTATCATTCTATAAATGTGCAGGTGGTGTGACTTGTGGACATGACCATTTCACATGTGTGTGCAAGATTCCCTGGCTCAGCCCATGATTCGTACATCATGAGGAACAGCATGGTTCCCCGGATGCTGGCAAATCTGCTTCCCGAGCGTGCTTGGTTTGTGGGTGAGTATGCCTAGTGATATGGTGTGCTGTGTGTGTATGACCTGCTGCCCTCTGCCTGTGCAACATTGCAATGTGTGTTTGTCATTCACAGGTGAATCTGCATATCCCAGCTGTCCATGGCTGCTGAGCCCTCTACGAAATCCCAGGACCCCAGCTGACATCAGGTACAATGAGGTCCATGGCAGGACCCGACGTGACATTGAGCGGACTTTTGGGCTGCTCAAGTCAATATTCCGCTGCCTTGACAGGAATGGAGGTGCACTGGCATACTCGCCAGGGAAGGTCCCCTGCTCCTGGATGATGGTGAGGAACCAAGGCCCCCGCCTGCCTAAGGACCTGAGTCCAGTGATGAGTACAGTGGAGAGGAGGAAGGAGTTGACATGTTTCAACAGCCCATCACCCGCTACTTCACGTGAAGGTGGGTGAAGAGGTACGACTTGTACATTGTCTGGTGTGATTGTTTTTGTTGTGAAGCTCTATGGGTGGATGGTACAGATAGGCACATGTTGAATCACCTGTGTGTGGAAAGGTGGCAGTGACATTGCATATGTGAATGTATACAGAACTCTGTTTGTTGACACTTGCTGCACATTGTGTTGTATGCCTGTAGACTTATGTGTACGTTTTTGTAGTGTTATGTCTGTGATGCCACACTGACGCCAGTGACTGTTGTTCTGCTGTGTCTCCCTACGTGCTTCAAAATTATCCTGCACTACATACTGTATATCTTTTGGATTCATCATGGACATTTTCAAAACTGTAAATATTGCACTAAAAACAAAACAGCACAAATTCTAGTGCGTAGGGTATTTTATTTGCAAGGTTGACATGTGAGGGGTGCAGGCATATTTACATGAAGGTGGTGATGGAGCAGTGAGTTGACAATCATTGTAGATGAGATGCAAGGGTAGACACCACATGGATGTGGTGACCCAGTCCAACAGACAAGTGCCATTCACAAGGCAGTGTGGGGAAGGACAGTCCAAAAAGTCAATGCAGTGGGTAAGACGATTGCCATCAGGGCTGGCTCCGTGACTGGCGTGTGGCTGGTGCTTGCCTCCAGAGACTCCCAGGCTCTACTTTGGACTCCCCCTTGATTGCTTGGGTGGGAGGGCCTGCTGCATGGCCAGCGGTGTCTGAGGGCGCACCCCTCTCTGTTGGCGCAGGGGAGGATGGTGCACTGTCATCCTGCAGCACAACAGCGGGGGGCAGAGTTGTTGTTTGGGACGCAGGCCTGTCCCTCAGCAACGCTACTTGCTGGGCCATGAGGTCCACCATTTGACCAATGCGTGTGTCGATGGACCTCATCAGCAGGATGAGCTCACATAATAGTTCGTCAGACCGGCCACTTTGTCCCTGGACCTGTTCATATGCCCCGATGACTCTGGTGAAGTGGTCCAGGGATGGTGTGCCAACCTCCAGAGGTCTGAGGGTGACCCTCGCCCTCCCACCTGCCCTGCTGCCACGGTACTGTTGTATCACCAGGGTGGGTCCACGCACACTCTCCCTGCCCTCCACAGTTGGTGGTGTGTCCTGGTCATCCCCTAGGACAGGGAGGATTCTGGTGGTAGTGGTGGTGGCCGAGGTGGCAGCGGTGGAGGCACAGGCTGTGAATGCAGGGGTCTGCTGTGCTGTTGTTGGTGCAGCAGACGTGGGGGTGGGGAGGATGGGGTCCTGGGACCTATTGGTCCTTGGCACACTAGATGGGCCGGCCCAGAGCTCATCGTCCAAACTATCCTAGGAGTCAACATCCGAGAGTCCATGTACCGGGGGTGGAGACTGGCTCTGCTGGTCGTTGTTGTCCTCAGCAGCGAGTTCTTCACCACCTGTAGATTAGATGGGGAATTGTCAATGTTGGGCAATGTGCAAGTATTCTGTTAGATGCATGTCATCCGCTGTCTGTACACTACACAATTGAAACAACTTAACTATTATTGATAAATGCAATACTGGGTGTTATTACATGTCAATTAATCATACATGTCAGATATGGATGCATTGCATGCAATCGGTGCAGTGTGTAGTGTTGCAGGTCTCACAACCACAAACAGCCAGACCAGTGAAGATGGCTACCTACCTGTAAGTTTGTTTGATGAACAATGCAATGGCCTCCATGTGCTCCTGGGTGGTGTGGGGGAGGCCTCCATCTTACTGGGGAGTGAAACAGGGGACATTGTGGGAGTAGGAGTGCAGGTCTCCCACCTCCAAACAGGCCTCACAAGCAAGATGGCTAGCTACCTGTTAGGTGAGGGTGAACAGTGCAATTCTTGACACATGCTCCTGGGTGGGGGAGGCCTCTATCCTGCTCAGGTGTGGGACAGGGTGCGTGGTGGGAGTCGTGGTACAGGCCTCCCATCCCCAAACAAGCCTCCCAAACAAGATGGCTAGCTAACTGCTAGGTGAGGGAGAACAATGCAATGGCTGGCACATGCTTCTGGGTGGGGGAGGCCTCTATCCTGCTCAGGTGTGGAACATGGTGAGAGTGGTAGTACAGGCCTCCCACCCCCACCCCCAAACAAGCCTTGCAAACAAGATGGCTACCTACCTGTTAGGTGAGGGAGAACAGTGCAAAGGCTGACACATGCTCCTGGGTGGGGGGCCTCCATGCTGCTGGAGTGTGGAACAGAGGGTATGGTGGGAGTAGGAGTGCAGGCCTCCCACCCCCAAACAAACCTGACAAACAAGATGGCTACCTACCTGTTAGGTGAGAGAGAACAGTGCAATGGCTGACACATGCTCCTGGGTGGGGAAGGACTCCATGCTGCTAGAGTGTAGAACAGGGGGCCTCCCTCCCACAAACTGGCCTCTCAAGCAAGATGGCTACCTTCCTGTAAGTTTGTTTGATGAACAATGCAATGGCTTCCATGTGCTCCTGGGTGGTGTGTGGGGAGGCCTCTATCCTGCTCAGGTGTGGGACACGGGGCATGGTCGAAGTCGTGCTAAAGGCCTCCCACCTCCAAACAAGCCTCACAAGCAAGATGGCTAGCTACCTGTTAGGTGAGGGTGAAAAATGCAATGGTGTTTGGTTTGTGCAAGTAAGTACCTCTCAGTGTGTTGGTTGCCATTTGTTTGTACTTACCAGCCTCCATTCCCTCGGATACTCCTGTGAGACTCTCTGGATGCAGTATGGCAAGCACCTTCTCCTCCCATGGTGTGAATGTTTCCTGTGGGATGGGAGGGCCACTGCCAGGCCGGTTAGCCAGCTCCCAGTTCTTGCTCCCCCTCTCATTGACGACCCTCTTCAGATCATGCCATGCTTCATGATCTCCTTCTTGGATGGCGGGTGGTCCCTACTGCATTGAACCTTTGGACTATCCTTCTCCACATTTGTGTCCTTGTAACTAATGGTGTCTGTTGGATCAGGCTACCAAACAGTTGCAGTTCCACTCTCACTATCTCATTTACCATGACTGTCAACTCACCCTCAATGAATTTTGGCATTTTCCATGCTGCCATGGTGAGTGGTGTTTGCAGTGTTTGTGGGTGCAGGGATGTGTGTTGTGGGTGTTGTGTTGATGTGTGAGGTGTGTTGTGTGCTGGGGGATTGTTGGTGCTGGTGTGATGGTGGTAGTGATGGTGGTAGTGGTGGTGTTGGTGGAGTGTGTGTTGTTTTGCCTCTCCTGTCATATGTGGTGTAAGCCCTTCTTTTCTGGAGTGTTGCAAAGGATTGTGGTCAGTAACGAGGCCGGTTTTATACTCAGCTGTGTGGGTGAGTCCAATTGTGCTTTTGCTGTGAGGTGTGCTGTGGGTGTTGTCCTGGGAATTGTATTTAGTTTTGGGCATTTGTTTTATCATTGGTATGTGCTTTGTGTATTTGTAGGGCATGGCTACTTTGATTTGTGTTCAGTTAGGCATTGTTGCGGTGTTTTGACATTGTCCGCCATTTTTTTCATGTACCGTCCGCTGCGGTGGCTATGCTGCAGCTCTTCCGCTGTCTCTCCCATTCATTCCTGTGTGCGACCGCGGCGGTCGGAAACTGCGGATCGTACTGCGGGACCATCGGGGAAATCCTAATTTTCTGAGCTGTGTATCTGCTTTGCTAGCAGCGAATTGTAGCTTTTCCGCTGCATTTCCGACAGCCGCGGTCAGTTTTTGGACGTCACCACATACGTCGGGCGTTTTTTTGTTAGCCCGCTACCGGAGCGGTCGGTCTTTTTTGGCGGTTGATCCTAATTTGACTGCTGATTTATCTGCGGTCCCGGCGGGCAGTTGTTTTCCACCTCCATGGTGGTCGGGGTGATTTTCCGCCCGCTATCCTAATGGGGCCGTTAGTGTCTGCAGAAGGGTTGATACCTTTCTTCTCCCTGCAGACAAAATATGTTGTCCTCTGGTTACAAATAACATAGTGGGAAACACTCAAAATGATAAACAGCAGTGAGTTTGGCCTCAATTCAAACAAGGAAGAATTGTGAACAATCCACCTCATGGTTATGCAGCACAAATATGTATTGGATTTATTGACCCTAATGGAGGGAGGGGTGTGTGCCAAATCAGTGTGGCCTGCTGCACCTTTATTCATGTGAATTATATGGGTAATGGACATTCACACTGGTCATCCAAGCATTGCACCACTTGCAAAGAGACTTGCACAAGGAAGAAGGTGTCCCTGAGCAGGAGTGGTTTTCAAATTGGTTTTACCGGCTCCCCAGGTGGATCTCCGGTTTGTGCAAATTGCTGTTGGCAGTTTTCTTTACATTTCTGTTTGTGTGTTAGTCTATACAATTGGGGATAACCTGTTGCAAAAACACAGTCCTCAAACTGGGAAAAATGCAAGTAACCAGGAAGGTAGTAGTTGTCGATAGTGAGCATAATGAGCAGTAGGTCCCAAATAAAGTAACTGTCAGAAAGTATGAGTTAGATAGTGTAGTGGAAAAATCAACTAAAGGGGTGAATGTTAATATGGAAAATAGTGGATGCTAATATGGAGAAGAATGCATTAATTTATAAGAACTAAATGCATCTTTATGTATGACATTGCCCATTGTAAACTCAACATCAACCCAACTCGCAAATACGTAGTCGTGCAAGTTCTGAGACTTAGGCCCGGGGTCTCTGTTTGATAGGGGGGTGGCAGGTAGCTGGCAGAAAAACACATGAACAGCAAACTTTAGATCAGTCCCACAGATAGGCGCAGCAGCATTACACTGGTCAAGGGAGATTGGCCCCAATAAAGCACACATGGCCGGAGGGGGTGTGACCTCTTCTAAAACACCATAAGGTCATATACTACATGAGTTAGTAACAAAAAAGCCAATCATGGCATTGCAGACAAAGTGTTCATACACTCCCCATGCCAGACATCTGGACCCATTACCCACTGGCCACATTTTGTCCACGCAAGGTCAAGGCCCACCTGTATTTTCCATTAGACAATTAATTTCTAACTCTAAGGCAGCAGCTTACATTCCTAACCACATTTGTATATCACTTGAACCCTTTTATTACCTACAATGAACTGTATAAAAGAGGACCACAGAGTGATTGTTATTTGCAACAGTCCTCAGACCTTGTGCCTGTAACTGTTCTCCTGGTCACAATGTTCAATTAAACATACTGTTCCTGTTTTGCCAAATACCTCTTGTTTTTCCAAGGTACTAAATGTTTAAGTAACAAATAAAAATGAAAAAAAAAAGTACCTAATAGCTTTTTCCTGATATTTCGAGGGAAAGAGTCAGGAGACCCAAATGATTCAGGAGTACTCGTGGATGTAAAGAAGCACCAATATTCAGGCAGGACTTTCTTCCCACACATCCTCTCGACAAACAAACACATAAAGATGTAAAGCTTAATAAGGAGTATAAGGAATTATATTGTATCTAAGGAATGTGTTTGCCTAAATTACTTGGATCTATGTATAAATGTACTTTAAATGAAAGCCGGCTATCTATTCTTCTTGTTACAGCAGAATCTGACCAATGCTAATACAAAATACACAGAGCTATATTTATGACCCCAGTTTGCATTGCTTTTGCGCCATGCTAAGTGGTGCAAGAGCAATGCAACTGAAAAGAAGGATTTTTGAAGCAATGAAAGGCCACCTTGCGTGGCTACATACATTTTGAGTAAAGCAACGCAGCTGAAATCGCTGCTTTGCCTTACTCTGCACTAGGGAATTGCTTCATGGGCATTGCGTTGTGTTTCCATGCAACTCCCATGGTTTTTGACTCATTCCCAGATTTATTAGAAGAGACTTCACTACTCCTCCACTACACGGTGTTAGGCAGCCAAAACGATGACAGCGCATAGGAAAAGGCAGGACTTTGTCATATTCGTTTAAATACAGTGCATTCCTGCCCTTTCCCTGTCACACACAGTGCAGCAAGGTAACTTGCTGCACTGCACTGCGTGACAAATCTCATAAATATGCCACACCATCACATAAGACTAAGACAATTGCAATTCACAAAGTACATATTTTAATCTTCAACAGTACTACTACTGACAAGAAAGTCTTATATGTACCACAGCTTAGTTTTGGAGTGGGTCAAGCAATACACATGTGATGCTCTGGTGCTGCAAATCACTGCAGAAGAAATCAATAAAGATAGGGAATAACACTAACACATATGGTGCATATAAGTAAATAAAATCAAATTAAATTTTGAAAAAACTTTATTTAAATGAATATTTTTGTCCTATTAAATACATTTTTTAAATTAAAGTGTTTGCAATGTAATTTGTTTTGTATATATAAAAAAGTTTGATATCTTGTAAACGCTGAAAAACATTAAATCAGCAATAATATAATATATAACTTGCATCTAAGAACATGAAACACTCAACACAAATGGTACTGTAGAGGTAGTGGGGGCAAAAGTGATATTTTAAGTCATTTTATTTTAGTGAAAAATAATTAAAAATACAAATATTGATGATGCAGATATGACAGAGACCAAGAGTTGAAATTGGCCGATCCTAGGATTGACTTACTGAGCTGAAAGGTACTTTTCAAACAATTCGACTTAAAGTTCCTTTGCCCCGTTGTTGTAGACATGTATCTATTTGTTTATGTAAGACTGGTCCTCCGAAGTTCTGCAAATATGCTAAGAAGCACCGTAAATAATCATCGAGCCCCGTGCATTTCCTCGCGGTGATTTATGGCTTGCTTGTCAGTTGTACCCTATGGCAGGAACGAAATCATTAACTTGCTTCACCCTAGTGAGAAATCTCTTGAGGCGTTCAGTAGGATGACAATTTTTATTTCAGCTGAGCAGGACGTGAAGGTATGTCAAGAATAAAAGAATGAATGATGATTTCTAAAGCAAAGCTTATCGCACTGACATGATATTAAGGTTTTTTGTCGATCTGACCGCCTCATAAAGAGTACTTTATGTTTACTTGTAATAGGGTCTATTTAGTCAACAAATAAATAACACGTGACCTGTCTTTTCCAGTTTTAATCTACTATGTAATTGAATTATATGAAGGGGAAAATGTTGATGTTTTCTGATTGCATGCATACTGATTGCATTTCGACAAGTGCCGAAATGCAAAGAAACCTTATTTATGAAGGCCTTGCTTCGTCACTTTTTCCCATGTTAAAAGTGACGCACCAGCGGCGCAAGGCCTTCATAAATAAGGCCCATGCAATATAGAAGCTACTCACAAGTGCAATTGTGTGAATCTGAATTTGGAAGTAGCAAGTTGATAAAGCATGGCTAAATGTTCACATATACATGAGAAAATCATCTCAGTGTAGAGATCGGAGGTCATTTATATTGGCACAAAGAGGAGATTAGTCAGTGCAGTGGTAAAGGAAGATGCCAGAAACTTTGGGTACCATCCTTGATAGGGCCAGTAGGGTGCCAATAGCTGACACTTGAAGGAATTGACCATCTTTTCGTTTGAAAAATTATATTTTTTCCTGGCATTAGTATGCTGATCAATTTACCCCTGCTAAACAGGACTAAAGTGCATGTGCTTCCCCTTTAAACATTTTGAAGGTGACTTAAACCAGACTGGCGCAATTAACCATCCTATAAGTCCAGAGTATTTGCCGCAGAAACACAGCACTGGCATGGAAAGATAATTGGCACCTGTGGATTTCAGCGCTTAATGTGCCATCTATTACAGTAGCAGTGAAAGCATGGCTTTATGCCTACCATATGTAGCCTGACAGTAGCAGCTTGAAGCTTTGCTGCATACAACTGTCAGGACAACGCAATTTTAAATATTAATTGTCACCCCCAAGCACACCTTGATGCACACAAAGTAAAGGTTTGTAATATTTAAAAATTGAAAATATGTGACGTTAGGCATGCTCCCCTAGTGACGAGACCCAAAACAAAATTTTCACTAGTCAAACAACCAGGTCTGGTGGCTCAGTGGACCAATGCAACTACTGCAGGGGCCTGTGTTCGGCCTCATGGTCACAGGTTCAAATTCCGGTGGGTCTGCTCAGCCTTTCATCCATCTGAGGTTGATAAAAGTTCCATTGAGTTGGGTAACAATAAACATCTGTTATTCAGCGCCAAGAGACCTATGGGTGAATGGGCGCTTTAAAAATACACATGTTATGTTATGTTGTATTAACTCTCCAGCACCTGCCCAGACTGTAGGCGGCCTAAATGAGGTGTGAAAGATGTGTGAAAACTGCTCCTAAAGGAGAGACAATGGTCAGGCATTGGTGAGGTGTTTTCTCCCCATTAGAGGAAAGGGGATCTACCCTTTCACATGTAGACATATGGGGGGATCTGGAAGAAGCTGTCTTTGTCCCTGTTGGCAGCAGACCCAGTGTCGTGGAAGCCACCCCAAACCTGGGGTAGAGTGTACAAAGAAGTGAGATCTACTAATTTCCCTGGCTACACCTCTGTGTGGATGCCCATGATCTGAAAGAAAGAGAAAGTGTTGCTTCATCTCTAATACCGAGAATGAGTAGCACAGTGGGAATGTCTGCTTTCGGGCAAACAGGAACAACTACAAAGTGGGAAGGTTTACTTCTGGGAACTTTTACCTTATGGGTTGTGGAGTCACCCTCCACCCACTAGACTTTGCCAGGCATAAATGTGGCATCCCCAGCCAACATCCTCAGAGCATTTACTGGAGTGGAACTACTGTCCGTGACTTGAGAGGAACTCTGAAGCACATGACCTTTTCCCTCTTATACTCAGGACAAAGAATTGGAAGCAAAATGTCAGTTGGCTTACCTTCAGGTAAGCTACAGATACAACAACTGCTAAATGCTTTTTTTTCTGAAGTGCCCAATTGACCAGCAGCAATAGGACTGGACTTTTCTGTTGCCCTTTTTCTGGCCTCACAAGAGTCATGAAGTGCCTTCCTCTGAGATCCTCAGGTTCTTAGAAGTGTAGACCTGTGGATGGTTGGGCACCAGAAGAAAGTCTGGACATATTTGACATTTGTTCCATCAGACCCACCAGAAACAGTATGCCCCATAGCATTTGATCAGATTTTAGCTTTGTCCTGCTTAAAAATCCTTGCACCTCTGAAAAAAATGATCATTGTGTTCTGCATTGGGATTGAGAACATTTTCATTTTACTCAAACACAAACTCAATCTCCAACACAACAAAAAGCTCAGTCTGATACAGATGGGCATCCAGCCTTTCCTAAAAAGAACTGGAAAAATAAAAAACAGGGGAAACAACAAAACAATCAAGGTTTGTGTGCTGGTTCACTGACACCTTATACTTCAGAGCGAACCTATGACTTGCGCGACCGCGCAATAATTAAGACTCCTGATAGAATTCAAGTCCCTGATCAGCATTCTCCTCCTTCTCTACAGAACACATCTGGCTCCCAAGTCGGTGGTGGAGATCGCCAGGATCGTGGCAAAAATCATCCTGCAAAATCTATTTACCAAAAAAGAGAGGGGGGGACCAAGGAGCTAATTAAGGTCCAGTGTCCACGCTCCTTATACTAATATTTTAATCAAAAAGAGGACAAAGTTCCTATGGCAGGGTGGAGAAAGTCACCCATGCATCAGGGTGCAAAAAGTCACCCGTGCAGTGAAACAACAAAAGGAAAGGTGGAAAAGAGAAGGAATAGAAGGGAAAAGGAAAAGAAATCCTAGGTATGGAAGATCCAAATGTGAGAGGGAAAGTCATTTTACATCCTCTGCTGCCCTCACATACCCGAGGGGTGTCATGCTTCATCATCAGGTGTTTTCTCCTCATAGGGCTGGCACTGCATTTCCCTACGGGTCCCCCGAAGGCTCACTTTATCGGAGATCTTTTTAGAGGATTGCCGGATGGTGCATGAGCGCTAACGACCTATGGGCGATGGAGGCACGAAACATGTAGGCCTTGACTATTGACACCCAGGCAAAGTAGGCCTTTTGGGTCAATAATTTTTTGCCGTTTTTTGGACTTCCAAGGGTGTACTCTTGAATCTGATCGCTACATGTTTACCTTTGAATTAATTTTATCATTTTATCACACTTGCATGTACTTTTATTGCCCTCCTTTTGACCCACTCCCCATACACCCTCATCCACCATCCAGCAATCCTCTAAAAAGATTTCCGATAAAGCAACCATTTTGGGACACCGTAGGGAATTGCAGCGCCAGCCCTATGAGGAGCAAACGCCCGATGATGAAGTATGACACCCCTCTGGGTGTGTGAGGGCAGCAGAGGATGTAAAATGAATTTCCCCCTCACATTTTGGTCTTCCATACCTAGGATTTATTTTCCTTTTTTCTTCTATTCCTTCTCTTTTCCATCTTTCCTTTTGTTGTTTCACTGCACTGGTGACTTTTTGCACCCTCATGCATGGGTGACTTTTTGCACCCTGGCATAGGAACTTCGTCCTCTTTTTGATTAAAAGAGTCATCCTCCGCCACAGGGACGTGATCAGCCTCGTCAGTTTGATGTTAAAGGGAAAGTAGACAGTCAACCTAATTTTCGACCTCCTTTCCAAAAGAAAAAAGTTGCCACTTTAACAGCGAAGTATGCCTCAGTTGGTGAGAACACCACTACTGGATTGAACTTGTGCCGTGACTATGCTCTGCAGCGCAGTGGAAGTTACCATAGTGCGGGAGGCTCTGCCTCCTTGTCTGGAGGCGACAGCAACTAAATCTTTAATTACGGTAGAGACAGCTGACACCTGAGTCACCCCCCGATAGGCTATATTTAGGCTGTCCTGTTTTCAGTTTCTATTTTTGGTCAATTCTGGTGGGGTTTTTTCAGTGTTTTCAATATCTTAAAAAACAGTTGTTATCAGTGGTTACACATTTTCACGCCACTAAAAACAACAGTAAAAGTGTTTTTCCGGTGTTTATGGAATGTTTTGCTTTTATCATTGCTTGCTTTTTGCACTGAAAGAACATGGTATATAGACAGTGTACGTATAGTGTATATAAGGTCCAAAGAGATTTGTGCAAATTAATCTTATTGTAGTACACCATACAATACTTCTTGAGTGAGTCTTTGGTCATGTGCGCTTGCACTTGCCTTCCCATGTAAACGTCTGTGAAAAGGCCCTCTCAGCACTTATAGCCCCTTGGCCTGAGAACCGTCAGCTAAGAGGCACAGTTGGGATGACTCTTTCGTTGATGCCACATAAAGCACGAAATGATAAATATTTGCGTTTTAGTTCCTGGGCATAAGAAAACAGTGCACCAGAATGGACTAAAAAGTCAATAGCATCCCTCATTAACTCAGATGGTATGCTGAAAGCATCTTTACAATCTTCAAACAAGTGGCAAGGATCTCCTACAGGGAATCACTTCAGCTCGGGTATCAATTTTGACAGGTCATCACACACATTTTTTATATACGTAGCTGAATCACTACAAATACAAACAATATCACTCCAATCTTTGTTGAACTTGGAAAGAACCTTTTTTGCAGAGCATAAGTGACACTGCATTCCATGTTTTCCAAAAGTCTTGGGTCATGTTTTCACCACTATCCCGGATGCTTGGTGATATATATACTTGTCACTATACCTTGCATTTAATGTTTAAAGCCTGAGGTGTTGGCAATTCACCTACTATCAATACTGACCCACTGGAAACTATGGTCTCATGTATTAAGGGTTTTTACCTATTCTCTGTGGGAAAATGGGATGACACATATTAGGTAAAATGGCTAGTTTCATAAAAATCTTTCCTATCAGTGAAAGAATCAAATGCAGCCAAAATATCAAATATGAGTTTGATATGACCTGATTCTCTACAGTTTGTAAAATAATTAATCTAAACCTAAAACATGAAACTAAACCCTGCATCTTTAGACCAAAGGCCAAACAACTGAAAAAAGTAAAAGGAAGAAGAAACAATATTTTAGTGGCATCCCTAGTAAAGAACAAAACTCAAGCAGAATAATGTTAGCCAGTCTTTCTTACTGCTAGCTTGTATAACAAAGTTACGTTTTATTGACCCCTTCAGTAAGAACAAAATGACTCTTTCACTTTCTTTTTCCTTTCTTTGAATGGCATTTAGTTTGTGGTTGTGCAGGTGTTTTTTCAGTGTTTATATGTTTTCACCGGTGAGGGCTATTTTTCTTTCAGTGGGGTTGTATCAGTTATTATAGGTTTAAACCTAAAACCCCACAGCCTAGCTATATTATATGGTGTTTCAAATTGAAGGTGACATTGAGCATGTTATCACTGGGATTTCTTGGGAGAATCTGACATCTTCTTATGACTTTTTTTAGCAGAGGAGGATGGCCCCCACCATTTGTTCTGGCCGCAACAAGGGAGGTGGACATGATCCTTCTGAGTTTTCCTGTTATGTCCCCAAGGAGCCTGCAGAGGCCTTTGCAGCTGAGTGGGCTCTGGCTCTTGCGCCGGCAGTGTACCGTAATCAAGTCGGCTGGAATAAGGATTCTTCAACACACAAGATTTCATTGCTGTCTATGTTACAAGCTCATCCCCAATATCTCATTCGGCGGAAGCTAAAGTTCCCGTTTCTGATGTTATAACTGAGTTGGAGTATCACGATGTGATTGAGACGTGTGTGTCACCAATGAATAATCCTCTTTTCACTATATCCAAACATGGTGGGTCTTATCGCATAGTTTTGGATTACTGGCATTTGAACTCATTCTCATGTTTGCGAACTATGGGTACAAATTCAATTTTGCTATGCGGTGCTCTTGGTGGGCTATGAGCTCAATAATGAAGGTAGAGACTTAGCACTACACTTTCTCGCGAAATACGCTAGTCTGCGCTCTCCAACTACCCTGAAATAACTGCAGTCTTTGCTGGGATTTTTTAATTTCGGGCATACTTACATTCCTGACTATGCCCAGCGTATCAAACCTCTTTATGCATTGATACAAGCTACATTTTCTAAAACCAGCTGTCTTATGGAAAATTCTGCTATTTTGAAATCTTTGCAATCTGATCTACTTGAAACTAAGTACTGGTTAACACTTGACAACCACACAAACCTGGTGATACGAATCGTGCCAGGTGCAGTGAGTTTCACATACTTAACATACAATGAAGGTGACACAGTTCCTATTGCATACAAATCTCATCTGTACACTTCAGCCAAAATGCGATTTTCTACTGTGGAAAAAGTTTTAACAGCTGTGCAAACAGCAGTCCTGAAGGAACGCACACTAGTACGGGGAAATGCATTGGGTGGTTACTCCTAACCCAGCCTTAGAACCAGTGACAAAGGTGAGTGTACCAAACTCCATGTCAAGACCACAAGCACTCTTACCTGTGAGTTGCTTGTAGGTGGATTTCGCAGAGACGTTATGGACCGACTTCCCAAATTCCTAGGCAACACCTAGTGACTAGTAATAATACACCTAGGTAATTAAATAGAAAATAGGGAGGAGGGCCGGATACTGGACGCTACCTGGTTCCTGAGTCGTCGACCTGCGAGGCAACAAAGAGACCTATGTAACTAAAATCCTTATCTCCAACACTCGCCTATTTCTAGTAGTTTTCTAGGATGGTTTCTTGTTAAACTTATAAAAGGCCTACCTGCGACAATAAGTATCTAGGCGTCGCGTCCGTGTCGTCGTCGAGAAGGTGAAGTGACGTGTGCTCTTGAAGTTGAGGAGTTAGAATTTCAAAAGGAGAAATCTGTTCTTTCTCCTAAGAAAAAATAATCACACAAGAATAAGTTACTTCCTTCACTTTTACTTCTTAGTTTCACTCTCTAACTCTCCCCCTTCTCCTTGTACATATCACTCACTTATTGTATTCTTTGATATCTCTTCTCGCCTTCACCTCCTAGATGGGAACAATATTTTACAAGAAAACACAAATTGCAAACACAATATTCCAACTATAGTTCTTCAATCACCAAATACTTTGATATGCCTCTCAAAGCCTTGATTACATTATTTCAGGACATAAATGTCCCCTTCCAGAATGTCTCAAAAGTCTCAACAATGTTGCCAGGTAAGTTCAAGTCTTTAAGTATTTTGCTGCTCGCTTGCGTTGGGTGCCTTAATTTAAAAGTAGAAGTTTTCACTTAGCTTTTGTTTTTTCCTTTCTGCAGCTCGCGCGCTGAACTCCAAGCGGGAAGACCTTCGGAATCCTTTCACGTTGCTGCAGTCGTCCAAGGGCAGGAAGAGAGCTTCAGGTGCGTTGTCCTCTGGAGCCTTGCGGAAGACGAAGCATCGAGAAGTCCTGGGTGTGGCTTTTTATAGGTGAGCCACACCCGGGAGAAGAGGACGCCTTGCGCACCATTTACCTGCGTGCGTGTGCGTCAACAGCGCCCCGCCCGTCCCGACGGCAAACCCCTCCTGATGCTCTTGACGGCAAAACCTTTCCTGATGCTCCGCACAATAATAACAAGTTTGCGAAATGAAAATAACAGAGCTTTGGAAACTAAGTTGCATTTAAAGTATATAGCCTAACCTTGAATTTACGCTACAGTCAAAATGATAACTCTGAATACACGCTACCATCAAAAATGATAACCAAAGCAGAGAAACATAAACCATGTCATCACTTACTTATGAAAACCTCAGCAAAACGTTTCTGCACACAAAGCACACACATTGCAGTATTCACAATCTATGGCGTGCTGGGTGCACGGGACAGGGGTGGGTTTTCTGATGGGGAAAACATCACTTTGCTGCTGCGCAAAGGGGGCATGGTAGGTGAATCATGACAGTACTCCCCTCTCAAGAGCCCTCCCAAAATCTGAGGTACAGGTCTAGGTTTAGCTGGATTTTGCAGATGAAAACGTTTTAAAATTTGAGGAGCATTCTGCAAATGTGATAAAGGTTCCCATGTTCTCTCTTCAGGACCGTAGCCCTTCCAATGAATTAGATAAAACAATTTACCTCGAACTCTTTTCGAATCTATGATCTTTAAAACCTCAAATTCAGGGACACCATCTACTTGGATGCTTGCGGGTTTATCCTTAAATCTTGTTCTTGGATCACAAGGCTTGATTAGTGACACATGAAATACAGGATGAAATTTATACCGATTTGGTAACTTTAACCTTATACTGACTGGATTTATTATTTTTTCGATAGAAAATGGTCCGATAAATTTGGGACAGAATTTCTTGCAGGTTCTTATCTTTAAATTTTTTGTAGATAACCACACTTTATCCCCTAAAGAATATTTAGGTGGGGGTTTTCTGTGTAAATCTGAATTTTCCTTTTGTTTTTCTTTTGCTTGTGCTAAATGATATTGAGCCAATTCTTGAGTGTGGTTTATCTTCTTGATATGATCTCCTAAAGATGGCATATCGGATGGTATTGGTACAGAATCTGGAATGTGTCTGGGGTGGAATCCATAAGTACTAAAAAATGGGGAAAGAGTAGTAGAGGAGTTATCCATGTTGTTATAGGCAAACTCTAGTACCCAAAGTATATCTGACCATTCTCTTTCTTCTTCCGCTAACGCACAACGTAAGAATTGTTCGATAGTTTGGTTAGTTCTTTCCGTTAACCCATCCGTTTGGGGATGATAACCAGAAGAAGTACGTATGTCCATGCCTAAAGTTTTTCCTAAGTTTTGCCAAAAATGCGATATGAACTGAGGTCCTCTGTCAGAAATGATTACTGAAGGGATGCCATGCAGACGAATAATTTCGTTAGAGAAAACGTGAGTTAGCTCTCTGGCTGAAGGTATTTTCTTTAATGGAACAAAATGGGCCATGCGAGTGAAATGATCTACTACAGTTAGAATGGTAGTATAACCTTCCTTAGTCTTAGGAAGTTCTACAATGAAATCCAGTGATAACGTGTGCCAAGGTTGAGGTGGAATTGGAAGGGGAAGCAAAAGACCACTGGGAGCCTGATGTAGTGTTTTATTTTGTGAACAAATTTCACAGGTTTCAATGTAAGATTTAACATCGTTTAGCAAGGTAGGCCACCAAAATTTTCTTTTTATCAACTGACAAGTTTTGGCTATTCCAGGATGAGCTGACATTAAAGTATCATGATGGGATTGCATCACTTTTTCCTGCAACTCTTGTGTGGGCACAAACACTTGGTCATTCATGTACAAAAGATTGTCCTTAATTTGTAACAGAGGGTACAAATGTTGCCATTCTTCCATTGTTTTCTCTTGTATTTTCTCTTTTATGTCATTCATCACCTCAGATATTATCACACCTATTTTAAAACAACATTCAGATAACACTGGTTGCACTTCTCTTAGACTACTATCCTTGTCTTCAGAAATTCCTATGAGAGACAGAGCATCTGCTTTCAAATTTTCTTTTCCAGGTCTGTAGGTAATTATGAAATTATAATCATTGAAAAACAATGTCCATCTTAATTGTCTGGCAGTTAGGGCTTTTACGGAACGCAAAAATTGTAAGTTTCTATGATCAGTATAAATTGTCACAGGGTGCCTAGCCCCTAACAAATAATGACGCCATTCTTCGAAAACTGCTTTTATTGCTAGTAATTCCTTGTCCGCAATGGCATAATTTTGTTCGGTTGGATTAAGTTTTCTAGAATAAAACGCGATTGGATGCATTTGTCCAGTTTCTTTATGTCTTTGGGATAAAATGCCTCCTATAGCAAGTTGAGAAGCATCCGCTTCCACTATGAAGGGTTGAGAAGGATCAGGATGCATTAACACAGGTGCTGTGGTAAATTGCTTCTTAAGATCTTGAAAGGCCTCCTCAGCTTCCTTATTCCATTCGAACTTAACGTTCTTTCTTAACAGTCTAGTTATTGGAGTGATCATGTGAGAAAATTTACAAATGAAACGTCTATAGAAATTTGCAAACCCAAGAAAGCTCTGGACCTGCTTTACTGAGGAGGGACTAGGCCAATCTAAAACTGCTTGGATCTTTTTTGGATCCATTTCGATTCCATTGGGGCTTAAGATATATCCAAGAAAGTCTACTCGAGTGGTATGACAAGTACTCTTCTCAAGTTTTATATACAAGGAATTGTCAAGTAGTTTTCGAAGAATAGCCCTTACTTGTTTTACATGCTCAGTGGTATCCTTTGAGTAGATGAGTATATCATCAATATACACTATACAGCAAACATCCAAGAATTCCCGCAATACCTCATTAATAAAAAATTGGAACGCTGCAGGTGCATTACAGAGTCCGAATGGCATAACCTGGTACTCATATAAACCAAACTTGGTACGAAAGGCTGTTTTCCATTCATCACCACTTCTGACTCTTACTAAGTGGTAGGCACCTCGCAAGTCCAATTTTGTATAAATTGTGGCATCTTTCAGTTGGTCTAGAAGAGTGGGAATTAATGGAAGAGGATACCTGTTTTTGATAGTGACATTGTTCAATGCTCGATAGTCGATACAGGTTCGCAACTCTCCCCCCTTTTTAGGAATAAAAAAGAGGGGGGACGACACTGGAGATTTTGAATGACGAATAAAACCGTTGGCCAAATATTCATCCAAATATTCTCTCAAATGTTCGTTTTCCTTCTCTGTGAGAGCATAAATCCTGCTACAAGGTAGAGTAGCTCCAGGCACCAGGTCTATTCGACAATCAAAGTCTCGATGAGGTGGTAAAGTATTAGCCTTTTTTTTGTCGAACACATCACATAGATCCGCGTATTCCTTTGGAACTCCTTCCAATAACAGAATACTTTTTGAGTTTAAAGGGAAATTACTGCCTTGAACCACCCATTCTGATTCTGAGGATAACCAACAAGAAGATTGACAAAAGTCGGAGTCAAATGTCACTGTCTTCTTAACCCAGTCAATCTTTGGATTATGTTTTATCAACCAGGGTACACCTAAGATTAAACGAAATTGGGGTGCATCAATAACATCAAAAGTGATCTTTTCTTCATGTTTGTTTAAACAGGTCATTAAGAGCATTTCCGTATTGAAGTGAATTAACCCAGATGATAATTCTTTACCATCCACGGCTTTAACTACTTCGGGATTTTCTTTTGACTCAGTCTTAAATTTTAAGTCTTCCAGGAAACAGGTGTCAATAAAATTCCCTGTGGCTCCTGAATCGATTAAAGTGTCAACCGTCCAAACCTTGCCTTTATTTAGTACTGACTGCAAGGAAATCTTTATACTAAGATGATGGGATATGATTACAGGGGTAACGGAGGCCAAGCTAGGTAACTTACTCGACAATCAGACCTCTTGATTAGTCGAGCTAACTAGTTTTCCGACTGCTGAACTAAACCTACCTCAGAATTTTTTATTTTGGGTTTAGTTGGACGAACTGGACATTCTTTAACGAAATGCCCAGACTTTCCACAGTAAAGACACTGATTTAATTTTCTCCTTTTGTCTTTTTCTTCCTTACTTAGGTGTCCTTTTATGGTTCCTATCTGCATAGGTTCTCCTAAATCCAACTTAGATGAAGTGTCTGATTTTACACTAGTGATTCTGTCCTTGAAAGAAAACACTTTATTGTGATCTGACTTTCCCTTCTCCCCTTTTCGTTCAGTTAAGCGATGGTTCAATTTTACTACCAAATCTATGAAATCCTCTATATCCTCTGGTGGATCTAGGATTTGTGTGACCATGTCCTTAAGCTCATCCTTCAACCCTTTATAAAAGATTGACACTCGCTTATCCTCTGGCCAACGTGCTTCAATCACTAGTTTGTTGAACTGTGATATGTAATGCAAAAGATCTGAAGAGCCCTGTTTTAAATGTAGAAGTTCATGGTCCGCAGATTGAACAAAAACATGTTTGGCAAATAGCTTTCTCATGGTATTCTTAAACCGTCTAAGGTCATAAAGAATTGGGTCATTTCGTTCAACTATGGGCACAGACCATTGAGCTGCATCGCCACCTAAATAGGATAGAATAAACGCTATCTTGGAAGAGTCGTCCGGAAACGCAATTGGTTTTGCGATGAAATGCAGCTGACATTGATTCATAAAGATGGAAAACTTATAGTTATCCCCATAAAATCTTTCTGGGGGTGCTAAAGGTACAGGCACAGGTGTTACTACCTGAATCTGAGTGGGAGTAGTGGAAGAATCAGTGCTTGAATGTAAGGTTTGAAACCCAGGTTGAAAGGTAGCAGGTTTCAAAACTGATTTCTGACTGGGGGAAAAACTCCAGGTACTGGGTCCAGATTGTATGTTTTGCTGGATTACCGTAACATCCCTACGTAGCGCTACACTCTCTTCCTGAATAGCAGTCAACATATTGGCGATGTCTTGCAGAGAAATCTGATCAGCAGCATCCATAACGTCTGGGCGAAATAATTTACGTGGGCTTCGTCTTCTGTCAAGACCACAAGCACTCTTACCTGTGAGTTGCTTGTAGGTGGATTTCGCAGAGACGTTATGGACCGACTTCCCAAATTCCTAGGCAACACCTAGTGACTAGTAATAATACACCTAGGTAATTAAATAGAAAATAGGGAGGAGGGCCGGATACTGGACGCTACCTGGTTCCTGAGTCGTCGACCTGCGAGGCAACAAAGAGACCTATGTAACTAAAATCCTTATCTCCAACACTCGCCTATTTCTAGTAGTTTTCTAGGATGGTTTCTTGTTAAACTTATAAAAGGCCTACCTGCGACAATAAGTATCTAGGCGTCGCGTCCGTGTCGTCGTCGAGAAGGTGAAGTGACGTGTGCTCTTGAAGTTGAGGAGTTAGAATTTCAAAAGGAGAAATCTGTTCTTTCTCCTAAGAAAAAATAATCACACAAGAATAAGTTACTTCCTTCACTTTTACTTCTTAGTTTCACTCTCTAACTCTCCCCCTTCTCCTTGTACATATCACTCACTTATTGTATTCTTTGATATCTCTTCTCGCCTTCACCTCCTAGATGGGAACAATATTTTACAAGAAAACACAAATTGCAAACACAATATTCCAACTATAGTTCTTCAATCACCAAATACTTTGATATGCCTCTCAAAGCCTTGATTACATTATTTCAGGACATAAATGTCCCCTTCCAGAATGTCTCAAAAGTCTCAACAATGTTGCCAGGTAAGTTCAAGTCTTTAAGTATTTTGCTGCTCGCTTGCGTTGGGCGCCTTAATTTAAAAGTAGAAGTTTTCACTTAGCTTTTGTTTTTTCCTTTCTGCAGCTCGCGCGCTGAACTCCAAGCGGGAAGACCTTCGGAATCCTTTCACGTTGCTGCAGTCGTCCAAGGGCAGGAAGAGAGCTTCAGGTGCGTTGTCCTCTGGAGCCTTGCGGAAGACGAAGCATCGAGAAGTCCTGGGTGTGGCTTTTTATAGGTGAGCCACACCCGGGAGAAGAGGACGCCTTGCGCACCATTTACCTGCGTGCGTGTGCGTCAACAGCGCCCCGCCCGTCCCGACGGCAAACCCCTCCTGATGCTCTTGACGGCAAAACCTTTCCTGATGCTCCGCACAATAATAACAAGTTTGCAAAATGAAAATAACAGAGCTTTGGAAACTAAGTTGCATTTAAAGTATATAGCCTAACCTTGAATTTACGCTACAGTCAAAATGATAACTCTGAATACACGCTACCATCAAAAATGATAACCAAAGCAGAGAAACATAAACCATGTCATCACTTACTTATGAAAACCTCAGCAAAACGTTTCTGCACACAAAGCACACACATTGCAGTATTCACAATCTATGGCGCGCTGGGTGCACGGGACAGGGGTGGGTTTTCTGATGGGGAAAACATCACTTTGCTGCTGCGCAAAGGGGGCATGGTAGGTGAATCATGACACTCCAAAGCATTACATCATTGGATACAGTGGGCAACTTCTTTGATGTCTCCTGATGTTTCGTTTATTTTTGACCCCTCTCTTCAGACACAGGAGTTCTTGCAGTACAAACACGTTCATCCACCTCCTCTGTCTTTGCTCCCTTTGGAGGAGTACAAATGTATCATTTACACAGATGTTTTGGCGCAACCGGCCACTGTGTTCTAAACATGCTTATTCAATGGCTTGTGCTATTGTGGCAGGTACAATGGTGCCCGGAGAGTTGAAGTCTAACATAGTGCATACACAAGTTGAAGTCTAACATAGTGCATACCATTAAGAAAATGGGGTAACCCATAAGGTATGGACCTGGGCGTTCAATAGTATCAAAACAACAATGGTCCTAGACCTATTGATTATACAAATTGAGTCAAATCAATACTATCCATAGTTTTTTGAGTAGAGCAACCACAATCCGTCTGCTCTATTGTACTTTTTTGTACCAAAAAATAATAAACCTAAGCCACCAAAAAGAGATTACTTTTGATTTATTAGCTTATTCATCATCTTTCCTGTTTTTTTATGTTTTAACAATTCATTTTATACAACAAACATATCATTTCCAAATTGATAAAAACAGAGGTTGCCCAAGAGAAGAAGTGTGCAAAAAGAGGGGGGTGATCAAAAAGAGTGAGAACAAGTGAACGGAAAAGAAAACAAATTAGTGGATAGAAAAATTATTATTCACATGATTTACAGAACAATACCGAGCTCTATGCTTAGCTGTATTGGGACCCTGGCCAACGTATTTTAAGTTATTAATCAGAGCACTTTTTTTATATAGACATGTATCTGAAGGATGATTTGCACTTGATAAAGTTCTTTAGTTGGTCCAAGGGTGATTGGGAAATACTGTCGACGTTTCGACTCGTCTTATGCCCAGCAGGTAATTTAAGCCTTGGGATTGCGAGTCTTCATCAGGACTGGAGAACAAAAACGTAGGCAACCAAGGGATAATATTAACCCCTTCACTAGAACAAGAGCGAGAGGAAGTGGTCCTGAATTCCACCTTTCCTTATGATATTCCTTGTTTTTTAGATTCCATCCTCACCACATCTTGGTAGGGGAACAATCCTTCATACAGGCACCATGGTAAGTATTTACCTTAGAGATTTTTTCTTCTAGGTTCTGGGCGTGATTGGTAACGGCGGCGTCCTCGAACAGTGCGAGGCTTGGCTGCATTAAAGGACTCCGGAAATCGGCAGATAGAAATCTGATTCGTGAAACAGGCACCCCTAATATATGCACTGGAAAACGCGCATATAAGCTACCGGATTGATCAACTGGAGCTACCCAGAACCTAGAAGAAAAAATCTCTAAGGTAAATACTTACCATGGTGCTTGTATGAAGGATTGTTCCCCTACCAAGATGTGGGAAGGATGGAATCTAAAAAACAAGGAATATCATAAGGAATGGTGGAATTCAGGACCACTTCCTCTCGCTCTTGTTCTAGTGAAGGGGTTAATATTATCCCTTGGTTGCCTACATTTTTGTTCTCCAGTCCTGATGAAGACTCGCAATCCCAAGGCTTAAATTACCTGCTGGGCATAAGACGAGTCGAAACGTCGACAGTATTTCCCAATCACCCTTGGACCAACTAAAGAACTTTATCAAGTGCAAATCATCCTTCAGATACATGTCTATATAAAAAAAGTGCTCTGATTAATAACTTAAAATACGTTGGCCAGGGTCCCAATACAGCTAAGCATAGAGCTCGGTATTGTTCTGTAAATCATGTGAATAATAATTTTTCTATCCACTAATTTGTTTTCTTTTCCGTTCACTTGTTCTCACTCTTTTTGATCACCCCCCTCTTTTTGCACACTTCTTCTCTTGGGCAACCTCTGTTTTTATCAATTTGGAAATGATATGTTTGTTGTATAAAATGAATTGTTAAAACATAAAAAAACAGGAAAGATGATGAATAAGCTAATAAATCAAAAGTCATCTCTTTTTGGTGGCTTAGGTTTATTATTTTTTGGTACAAAAAAGTACAATAGAGCAGACGGATTGTGGTTGCTCTACTCAAAAAACTATGAATAGTATTGATTTGACTCAATTTGTATAATCAATAGGTCTAGGACCATTGTTGTTTTGATACTAACATAGTGCATACACACGCCCAATTGGCTGAGCTGCACACCCTTGTTCTTGCTCTCGAGTTTGCAGATCCGAAGGTAACTACTCTCATTGTGTGTGATTCTTATTACTGTGTGCAGTCCTTCAATGACAACTTATTCTTTTGGTCTCAAAAAGATTATCAAGACTCTAAAGGTAGTGTAATTAAGCATAAAACGCTTTGGGTTTGGGTGCCAGATCTTAACCAACGTCTGCCCCTCTCACATGTGATACATACTGTTGGCCATCAGCTTGTGGGAGTACATGCTTTCGGTAATTCTTTGGCTGTTGAAGCAGCCAAATCTGTTCCGTAGTAGCTGTTACAAGGTCCATGACTAAGATGGATAATGAGTTTTTGGCAGCTATGGCTGCTACAACGAAGGGCACTGATTACCCATAGGGTTTCCATTCAAAGTATTTTTATCAGTTAACTCCGGAACAAGTTCCCTGTGCAAGAATACCCAACATTGGTGATCGGCTGCTTACCAACGAGGACCGCAGATATTCTTTGATCGAAGCCGCACATGAAGGCTCCTGGTGGGTTCATTGTCGACATTGCTAAGTTATCATCAGCTTCGCTGCCATTAGGCTTTTTTGTGCGTGGCGCCACATACATATATTTTGCAAGACTTTGTGCCCTTTTCACATGTGAACTGTCTGCTTTTCGCATTCCATGCTGTGCTCTGAGGTTTAGTCTGCACACGATATACAAGGTCATTGAACTATGCCCCTTGTTATTCTGTTCTGGTTAGTCCCTCGCACCTAGACATAACATGGCACACAGCTGTACTACTGAAAATCCTATGCATCAATATTGCAAGCTAAGCATGTAGTTCAGGCACTTGGAGAAGAACCTTTCAAGAGAGAAGGGCTGTGCTTGTCCTGAGATGTAAACATTTCATCTAGGCCTTGAGGTATGGGGTCTGTTGACAAAGCCCAGAGGTCTTCTTTTTTATAATAAACTATATCCTAGCATGGGGAGGGTGTCTCTATAAAATTATATCACTGTTTGTATCCTATGGGAGTGTGACAATGCTGACTATATTGTTTCTATGCATTTTGCTGCTAGTAATGGCACGTGTACTGTACCATAGAGTGTGTTAGTGAAAATAAACATGTTAAACTGTATCGTGACTCTGAATACTCTTATTTTGGACAAGTATGAGTGAGTGAGCGAAAGAGTTATCTTGTTCCCGCGATTTCCTGAGAGAGTAGGGAGTGTCATGTTCTGGGTTGTCTAATCATTGGTAACTTCGCTGTTAGTCGGAGAACGAATAAGACACTATTGCTAGTTGGTTTTTGGGATTTTGGTACTGAGGGGATAGGTTGGTACACCACTATCTACAGAGGTCTTGGTTTCCTGTGCATAGTTCTGTATATGTGCAGAATCCCCACAACAGAGCTTTTACTGGTATATTAACTAGGTGTTGTAGTATGAAAAAGTATATTTAGATAAACAATTGTGATTGTATTTAAGATGAAAGAAAATGTGTAGCTTCTAGACTTTATGGGGCCCATTAGGATGGCGGACAGATTGCCCCCGCCAGGCTGGCGGTAGCCACCGCCAGCCTGGCAGGGGCAATCTGCCCACCATCCGCACCCAAATTCCCCCCACCATATTAGGATGGCGGGGGGACCGCGGCGGACGGAAAGACCGTCGGCCGCTTTTCCGCCCTGGTCGCCTTGTGACCTGGGCGGAAAAGGTTCAATATTATTAGACACTGCCAGCCATATTATGAGGGGCTTGTTTAGATGCTTTTCCCCGGAGGCAATGCCACCACTGAAAGGCATGCGGTCTTCACTCTGGGGGCCCCCTGCGGGCCCCCAGAGCGTAGGAGAGGTGGGGGGTGCACACGGGAGGGTACCTGTGGTACCCCCCTGCATATGCATAAACAAAGCTGCAGGCACCGCGCGGTGCCTGCGGCGTTGTGTATGCAAAGGCATTAATGCATTTTTAGAATTGTGGCGGGCGGTGCTGAGAGCGCCGCCCACCACAATTCTAAAAATGCAGGATGTGCCCGCCACTGTGGCGGGCACATCCTAATACCCCCCCACGGAACCCCGCCCTTATGGCGGGCGGTCCCAAACCCCGGTAGGATGACAAAGTCCGCACGTCATCCTAAGAGGCCCCTATGATAGATGGCAAAATAGAAGGTAGATGAGAACATTAACTAACAGTAGAATGAGCAGGAAAGGAGAAAGAGGAATTTCTATACTGAAAATATAGCAATTTTATTAGAATCAGTGACACAATATTGAAGGTCAGAATATCGGCCTACATAAATATCGCAGCAAGAATATAAAAATCAAGAATATCGACATCCTATCTACATCATGGTAATTACAAAAATATCCGAGAAAAATATTGATGTCAAACATATCGTTGTTAAAAATATAGGTTTTTTTAAAGTACAAAAATAGTGTAAAGCAAGGTAAATAATACATATAATTAAAAAGAACATAAGTAAAAAAAATTAAAATCTTTAAAAATTATAAATAGTATATATCATTTAAAAATACATTAAACATACATATAATATATAATATATATACTTATTAACAACTTATTAATTGTTTAAATTATAAATAACTCTGTACACATAAATCAATAATACAAATACAAATTAAATAAATATATGTAACAAATTAAAAAAATTAAAAATATGTTTCATATTTTTAAAATGAATTATTTACTACATTAGCTAAAATAATACAAAAAATATTAGATAGCGGGGGGAATAAAATTACTATTCCAACTCCAAACATTGTAACAGAAGTGAAAATGTTGGTAGGGATTAAAATTACTATTCCCACTCCAGGGAGTGCAACAGTGGGGAAAGTGCTGGATAGCGTAGGGGTAAAAATTACTATTTCCACTTCAGTGAGTGCAACAGTAGGGAAAGTGTTGAATAGCATATGGGCTAAAATTACTATTTCAATTCCAGTGAGTGCAAGAGTGTGGTAAATGTAGGATAGCATAGCGGTTATATTAACATACTGATCAATTAAATAATTTTTGTAAAAAAAATAATAAATAATTCATTAACACAAAAATTATTAATAAATACCAATACAATTAAAATAATATTTACCTAAATAACATTAAAGTACTCCCCACACTATTCCCCCATTAACAAACAACAAACTACACATAAAAAACACAATTAATGAAATTATCAATTAATCAATTAATTTTAATTATTTAGCAAATACAAATTAGTTAACAATAAATTAGTAATCAATAACAATACATTCCCCTATAAACCCACAACCCACTACACATTTAATTATCAACTCATCATTTAATAACAATTAATTACCAATTAATAATTAATTAACATTAAATTAATTAACAGTACTAATACATAAAAAATATTAATACATTAATTATAATACATATAATTATAAATTAACCATTTAATAACAATTAATTACCAGTTGATAATAATTATCAATTAATTAATAATCAATGAAAATAAATAAAAATATATTAGTCAATTATTTATAATTAAATGACTTCCCACACTGTTCCCCTATAAACCCACAACTCGCTCTAATACTAAAAGGCAAAATTTACTTTAAAAAAATTGCTAACTTCTAAACATTTAATACATATATTTAAAAATGTATGAAAATACATTAAAAAAAGTTAAACGTACATATAAAATACATACTAAAATACATAACACTATGTTTTTTTCAATATTATTGACAACACTGTTTTTGCTAACAATATTACTTACTTCGATATCACTTACTTTGATAATAAAAAAAGAATATTACTTTCATTAAGGTCGATATTCTGGTCAATGATATTCTTGATTTCGATATTCTGTCCCCACAATATTAAAAACTTGATATTAAGGTAGGTCGATATTGTATATTTTGACTTTGCTCAATACAGAACACCCTGGGTCTTCTACAAAAGAGTGAGAGAGGAGTGAGTCAACCAAATGAAGCAACCACTAGGGTACCAGTCTTCCGAGTGGGAGCGAAACGTCCTTCTACCAAGACCCATCAATCACCCAATGTGATGTCTCATCATCTGGGTTTAGGTATCATCCCATCAAGGAAAACCGATCTAGGGATTGATCGGAAAAAACCTTGACTAAGAGGAAGACTATGGGTTAGCTGGTCACCCTACATAGTACTTACTCACATCCAGAGACTCACTTAGGAAGGTGAGAGGATCAGAGAGGTATAGGTAAAGGATGTGAAATGTGCAGCGCAAAATAAAGTAAGAAGGTGGTGTTCTAAAAATGACTAAGGAGTGCTTATAACAATTTTATTCAGCAAGCCCCCTTGCCATTACTAAAAAGCAGAGTGCTGACGCTTGTTATTTACAAGACATCAAACAGTGTGAAAGGTCCTTTCATACTGTTTGACGTTTTGTAAATAAGTCATTTTTAGAACACCACCTTCTTACTTTATTTTGCGCTGCACATTTCACATCCTTTACCTATACCTCTCTGATCCTCTCACCTTCCTAAGTGAGTCTCTGGATGAATTAATGTGTTTGAAATTAGATGAGGGTGTTTGCTTATTGGATGCAATTCAATAGTATATAATCTTTACCTAGCGAGATCAGAGTCAGGCTCTAAGTGTTCTATCACAGAACCTCTAGTAAAAGAGTTATAAAAATTGATTATTAGCAACGGGTAGTAATTGTTAAAAGACAACTCTATCGCTAACATATAAGAAGACGGACACTCTAATCAGCTCATCTTACATCACAAATCAAGAGAAACCAATAAAAGAAGCCCCCCCTTGACTTGATCCACAGTCAAGGGGATAGCATGCTAAAAGAATGAGGTAAACCTTTTCCAAAAACAAAATTCTCACTGGTACCCCAAGTTTCTTGTAGTGCAATCAAATGGCAGCCTGCCAGGGTCCTCTGCCAAAGGACATCATCTCTTTTTGACCTCAAACCTGCAATATTCCATCCTCAGACAATCAGGCCCAATCTGATAAGTACTAATATAGGAGGGAGCACAGACTCTGGCATCCACGGCAAAATAGTATTATAAACTCTAGTGGATACTGATCTTAATGAAGGGGCAGGAAAACTCTCATTAAAGGAAAACTTTAAAAATAAGTAAGTGACATTAGCTACAAAATAATTAAGCATATAAACATACTAAACTACCAACATAATTTATTTTTCTTTATATTATATAGACTAAGCAAAATATAACTAAAAAAGTATTTTATTTTATTTCCTTCTACAGGCTGCATTACAAAATCAATATCAAAGAAACAAATCATCAACAAAAAACAGAACAAAAAAAATAACTAAATAAAAAAGACACTAACTAAATAGAACTAACAAACTAAATGTAACCCTCCTTCTTCAACTAACAGAAAAAAAGAACTCAGTAAATCACCCACAAACTTTGAAAAAGCATCAAAAAAGAAAACAAAAGCAAGATATATGTAAGTCTAATTTAATTTAAAATGTAATATGTATACCTAAATGATTACTTTTCACTTTTAACAACAATTAACGTGTATACATATATATATAAATATGCAAAAATAATCAAAGAGAGTTCTTCCAATGTATCTTTTTTGGCATGGGCATTCTACCATTCTACCATGTAAGTTACATGTGTGCTCTTGCATGTCAAATGTTGGTCAATTCTCCACTTGATGCCCTTCTTGATTTCAATTTCTCTGGTGGGGGTGGCAATTTTGCAGACTTTGCACTGTCTGCATGGCTAAAATCCTTCCCTTTGCAACCAGATAGCTTTTGGTGTGTCTCTAAAGTGACTATGAACAATTTGATCGCCTATGATTCTGACCCTTCGGTATGAAATATTTGGGTGGTCTCCAATTGTTTTGACAAATTTTGGTCTGAATTTAAGATTCCCCAATGTTTGTGGATGATTTTAATTAGTTTTTTGTTTTCTGCACTGTAAGTTGTGATTAATCTTATTTCATTTTTGTTCATTTGATCCTCTTTGTTCATGTGTAAGATTTCTTTTCGATCTTGTTGCACAACTTTATTGAAGCATTTTTCCACAACTTTCTTTGGATATTTTCTGGTAAGAAATCTAGTCATGGCTTTTTTACTGTGTCTTTGAAATTCACTTTCATTTGAACAGTTCCTTTTTAATCTCAAAAACTCCCCGTATGGGATTCTCCATTTCAGATTTTCATTATGAAAGCTTTCACCATGTAGGGTAGCATTTGTAGCTTTTTTCTTTCTGTGAAGTGTGGTCTGTAGGGAGTCATTGACAATGTAGACTTCCGTGTCCAGTAACACTACTCTTGCAGAACTTATTTCAAATGTGAACTTAACATTTGTTGGACTATTGTTCAGTTTGTCAAAGTACAGTTCAAAGTCTTCTGTAGTACCATTCCAGATGATCAGCAGGTCATCTATGAACCTGAGCCATAGTACGATTTTTTCTCTCCATTGATAGTTTTCGGTGTTCCATGCTAGGTGTTGCTCAAACCGCCCCATTGTCAGATTCGCGTAATTCGGGGAAAATGAAAATCCCATTGCGCATCCTCTTATCTGTTTATAAATCTGTTTATTAAACAGGAAGATATTGTTGTTGAGGCACAATGAGATCATGTTATTCAGCATTTTATTGTGGTCTCTATACTTAATGTTTCCTTTCCCCAAATAGTGTTTACAAGCATTAATGCCTATATGGTGATCAATATTGGTATATAAAGATACTACGTCCATGGTTATCAATTTATGAGTTGGTGACCAGGTTACATTTTCAAGTTTCTTTAAAAGATCTGTGGTATCTTTCAGGTAACAAGTGAGGTCCTTTACCAATGGAGCCAGGAATTGATCTATGTAGTTTGATATTGGTTCAAGTAGTGAGTTGTTAGCTGACACTATGGGCTTCTCCCGACTTTTGTGTATTTTAGGGAGGTAAGAAAACGTAGGTAAAGTGGGCTGTTTGTTATCCAGGTATTTGTATTCATTGTCATCCAATAGGCCTTGCTCGTGCCATTCCTGGAGATATACATAATTATATATATATATATATATATATAAATATATATATATATATTTATATATATATATATTCAATGAAAAAACCATTGGTTATAGAACATATATAGTTAGGAATTTGCATTTACAAAACCTTATTTTACTCGCATAAAACCATTGAAATTCCATATATAGTTAGATGCGCTAACTATATATCGCGCACCCGCAATCCACTGCTGATGATGTCACATATTACATCATTCATGACATGGTCAGTGACATCACTGATGACATCACTGATGACATCTCAAATGACATCACTGATGACATCACTGATGACATATCAAATGACATCACTGATGATATCATTCATGTGATAATACGATGAACCACTTCAGACTCTAATATAACCTTAGATACAATCAGTGTAAACAGACACTCACAGACTGTCACTCATTCATGGAGTTACTCACACAACTAGTCAGTCATGCAAACAATCAATCACACCTCCATTTCCTCAACTATACAGTTATACAAACTTTACTTATTCAAACATATACTAACACATATTTTCTCTCTTATACAATCACTGATACAAGTTGTCAATGATCCATGCAACCACTGACACATTCACTAGCTCTTATACAGTTATTTATATATGTCAACTCTCACATGTACTGTGTTTTACATATGTACTTACTTTGACATGTAGCACTGAGATATCCATTCACTCACCAATACACTCATGCACACAGCCAACCACCCATACAGCTGTTTCCACATGCAATTTTGAACCCATACATCTAGTGAATCAGCTGTTCACACATCTATGCACAGAGTCACACACCTCCCAGCCACTCACACACATACTCAGTCTCCCATACAAATACTTGGGCAACCAATCAATAACCCATATAGTTACTCATATAGCTACTGATCAACACATGCAGCAGTTTACAGAACAACAGATATAATGATGCACAAATTAATACAGTTTAATCACTAACCCATGCACTCAGTGAGACACATTTAATCACTCCCTCATACAATCAGTCATGCACCTACTAAATCCTTCATTCAGACATTTATACATCCACTCATTCTTCAATATGTAAGACATATTTTAACTTTACAGAAACATACAGTCACTGGATGTTGTCATCAGTGATGTCATTTGAGATGTCATCAGTGATGTCATCAGTGATGTCACTGACCATGTCATGAATGATGTAATATGTGACATCATCAGCAGTGGATTGCGGGTGCGCGATATATAGTTAGCGCATCTAACTATATATGGAATTTCAATGGTTTTATGCGAGTAAAATAAGGTTTTGTAAATGCAAATTCCTAACTATATATGTTCTATAACCAATGGTTTTTTCATTGAATTTACAAGGTTTTGTAAATGCAAATTCCTAACTATATATGGCCTATAACCTATGGTTTTTTCAGTGAATTTCATTGGTTTTTTAATAGCAAATATCAAAAGCTGTAAAATGTCAAGTACGTGATAGGTAAAAACGTTTTCGTGTTTATGCACGCTGATGTGCTTTGAACGCTGCCCCCCTCCCCTCTTTTCTCTTAGTAGTACTCTCTCTTTGCAGATAGTGAAGAGTAGTTAACGCAGGCCTTTACCCCCGTTGTAATCCGTCGTGCCTGCTTGTCTCTCCATTTGATTGATTGTTATCCAAGCATTTACTGTTTTACAATTGATTCTCTTTGGTTCATTCTCTATTTACAAACAAGCACAAAGTCGCAATACTCTGTTTAGTCTTTGCAGATAGTGAAAAATCGTGAAAAATCGTGTAAAAAAATAAAAGTAATCGAGCAAAATCAGTAGGCCACTAATTGGATCTCTTTTTGACCTCGCTAAAATAGAAATATTAGGAACAACCCTTCATGAGAAATACGAAAATAGTGAGATGAACTGAGCTCCACACCATGAGGGCTGCAAGACAGCTCGGCTCCGTCACCCACCCCGCCCAAAATAACGACAAACCCTATGCAAATATAAAAAATATAGACAACACACACGCAAAGAAACAGGGTAAAACATTTTATTAAATAACTATTTACATAACTATTTTATACTTTTTATTGCCCGATCCGGCTAGCTCAATCGATCGAGCATGAAACTCATGCACTCTGATAGCAAGCGTTGCTACTGATGCTATGCAGACCAAAACTGGTTTTCAGTTTGTACATTTTTCTAGATTTTTCCATCCAAGGTTGGTTGACTTTGTAGAACGATGGCTTCAGATTTTCAACATACGGTGTGGTGGCGCGGACGGGAAGGGGGCGCTTCGCTCCTGCCCCCTCCCCAAGTAAGATTTTCATACGTGAAAGTACGTTAATGGTTTTGGTCCCTGAGTTGCTTCAATGTCACTGCCATTCTCAAATGGCATAAGTTCTGGATGTTGGGTGCCATAGTTCAGAGTTCTGAGCAGCGCTTGTAACACTGTCTGAAGCTTATTTCCACCTACTGCAGCTTCACTATTCTCAAAGTAAGTGAGTGTCGTTTGTGGACCTGACTGCATTTGAAAACAATGTGATATGTTACCTTCCTAAACCGCTTGACGGAGGCCCCCGAGGGGCGGTGTGATGGCCATGGACTCGGAGAAGACGCTTGGGTCCGACCCCCTCCCCAAGTCTTATAGCACCGGTGTAGCCTGAGATCGCCCCCGACATAGGCGGCCAGCTCCCGGGGTCCGGCGGAACTTTTTGCCTTTTGATGACTCTTCTATTCTGGACCTTGTCCCACAATCCGTTTGACCTGAAGACACGCTGTAGTGGGGCGCCCCTTTACCGTTTTAGTTGCCATTCCGCCCGCTTTTGCTACACTGTGACTCTTCCGCCATTCAGCTGTTTACCGCCCGCTCTTGCAACTACAGCGTCTCGCTCACCATGTAGTTGAGTTGCTCCCGCTCTTGCGATGCAACGATAAGCGACTGCCACAGGACTCTCAAAATGGCGGCCGGCTCTTCAGATTTGGGCGTGGTCCACTAAAATGGCCCTGGGACACCTTGGAACTCGGACGCTTCCCTGATAGGGCTTGGGTCCCATTCTCGAAAGCGTCCCCTCAGCCGTGAAGATTCTACAAAAGTCTTGGGGGCCCCGACTCCCGCAGGCTTCTGGTGGGGAGCGGCTGCCATGTTTGCTCGTGGAATGGCCACGACGGACCTACGAGATGGTAGTGCTCTCATGCTGACGCCAGCTTTAGTCTGAAACATCCAGAAACACTGTAGACTACTAATTCGATCAGTTCCGGTAGCGCCCCAACATGACCCGGTAGAGAAGAACTTGCCCTCCCCTCTTTGACTGATGGTTCTTGTTGCCTGTCCCCTCTGTTGTCATTTTACAGAACTTTTTGGACTGCTGAAAGGGGTTGTGTTCCGAACGCTGGTTGGTGGAGACATTTTGACTATATTCTTGACCTACGTTGTCGCGTAATGCGTTATATGACACGCCGCGTTAGCGCACCCGGAAGTGATCCGGGGCGCGGAGCGCAGCGCGTAACGTAAGCATAACAGGTCATGTGACTTGTTAATAAAACTTTTTATTGGTTCATTTTACTTTTGTTATTTTAATAATGAAAAGCTTGGTCATATGACCTAAAAAATACGCTTTTTATTGATTTCGAACTTTTTTTTTTAAAACATATATGTTATAATATTCCAGGCTAATGTACTTTGCCCGAAAATTTACAACTGTCCTGCAAGTAAAATATATTCCTTTTTCGAGAAAAAGGGCGTTTCTTCGTTCCATGACGGAGCCGTTGAGTAAAAGAGACTCGGCCTGCTGTCTTAGTCGCCGATACGCCTGATTATCAGATTCTTATCGATCACTTTATGTTGCAGGAGTGGAAAACACAACTGCCCTTGACCATTTATCTTTACTGCGTTCCTACATATTATACCTTTTATCCGTCATGTAATTGGACTGCTTTATTTCACTTGCCTTTTACTGATTCGAAAACAGTGACTAAAAGTAAAAACTTTACCAATGTAAATACTACTACCATGTTTTGTTTTAAAAACCTTTATTGTGAAAATGTCAGTATACAAATACGGGCCTATAACCACGTGGGCCGGCCACGGAGCAAACTGAAATCGTATATGATGAGGAGACATTTACATTATAGAGGAACGTAACGAACGAGCCATTAGGTTGCAAGAACTAAGGTGTATAACAGTTGCGGAATCGGTGGACGTACATTTTGTAATTAAAATACGACAGGGCCACTTACAAAAAAGTTATCTAGATATACATTTGCGTGCAAAAACCATGGGTGACGTTAATTCGAACTTTCAATAGTACAGTAATCAATAACACATCAGAACTTAATATCAATAGGGATGTCGAAATATTCAATCAATTCTCGTCCCCGCCCGCCATGAGCATCAAAACTGCATTCATATCTCGTGATATCAAGGTTGTTCAACCAGTACACAACAATGAGTTACGAGTCCCATTTATACCGGCGCCATTTTGGGCGAGGCCGGGCAGGTCCAAGATATAGTCAAAATGTCTCCACCAACCATCGGCCAGACCAGAACCCCTTTCGGCCCTTTATGCTACAAGATGGTGTCTTCCATTCAGAAAATATTGTTGGCAGCATTTTGAAAGGAAACATAAACAGCCGTTCTCCTAGTGAGTCTCACATTGTTACATTTAGGAAGAATGTTGAAGAGTAGTATGTGGAAAATCTGAAGCCATTTTTCTACAAACTCTCAATCAGCCTTGGATGGAAAAAAAAATCCTGAAGAATGTACAAACTGAAAACCAATTTTTGTCTGTATAGCATCAACAGCAACGCTTGAGTCAGCTTTGTGTCAAGCCGCCATTTTGATTCAATCAATAACGTCCCCCTGCACACATTCAGGGACCTGGTCATGTCTTCAGATGAAACGGATTGTGGGACAAGAAGCAAAAAGGAAAAGGAAAAAAGTTCCGTCGGACCTCGGGAGCCGGCCGCCTATGTCATGTGCGACCTTTGGCCACACCAGGGCAATAGTGAAGCTGCAGCAGGTGCAAATAAGCTTCAGACAGTCTTACAAGCACTGCTCAGAACTCTCAACTATGGCACTGAACATCCAGGACTTGCCATTCGGATCTTGGCGCCTTGTGCTGGTTCTGACCTATTCACACATCGGTCCACTATTGACATCACCTCATAAGCCAACGGGGCACCCCACGCCGACTTTCGGCGCAGCATTGTAGGATGGCCACACCAGTGCGGCAACTTGCTGGACACCACCTCGGTGCCATCCGGATCTCAGCGCGTTCGAGTCACTATACCGCAAGAGTGACCGGAACTCAGCTGGACACGCCGTCTTTCGGCGCAGCATTGTAGGATGGCCACACCAGTGCGGCAACTTGCTGGACACCACCTCGGTGCCATCCGGATCTCGGCGCGTTCGAGTCACTGTACCGCAAGAGTGACCGCAACTCAGCTGGACACGCCGTCTTTCGGCGCAGCATTGTAGGATGGCCACACCAGTGCGGCAATTTGCTGGACACCACCTCGGTGCCATCCGGATCTCTGCGCGTTAGAGTCACTGTACCGCATGAGTGACCGCAACTCAGCTGGACACGCCGTCTTTCGGCGCAGCATTGTAGGATGGCCACACCAGTGCGGCAATTTGCTGGACACCACCTCGGTGCCATCCGGATCTCGGCGCGTTGTGCTGCCTTTGGCCTACTGTAGCTGCAAGTGCGGACGCAACTCAGTTGGACGGTGAGTGAAACGCTAAGGGGCGCCGCACTGCAGCCGAGGAGCCTCCATCTTGGGGGAGACGCACAGCCCCCACTGACTGACGCGACCTCACAGGCCAACGGGGCGCCCCACGCCGACTTTCGGCGCAGCATTGTAGGATAGCCACACCAGTGCAGCAACTTGCTTGACACTAACTCGGTGCCATCCGGATCTCGGCGCGTTGTGCTGCCTTCGGCCTATTCGCACATCGGTCCGCTACTGACGCCGCCTCACGTGCCAACGGATTTTCTACGCTTTTTGTAGCCCTATGCCGCATAACAGGTCATGTGACTTGTTTATAAAACTTTTCATTGGTTCATTTTACTTTTGGTTTCCTAAAGATGGAAGGCTTGGTCATATGACCTAAAAATAACACTTTTCATTGGTTTAGAACATTTTTTTTTCCCAAACGATGAAAGCCCCACCTTGTTTCTGGATGATTCAGACTGAAGCTGGCGTCAGCATGAGAGCACCACCATCTCGTGGCTCCATCGTGGTCATTCCGCGAGCAATCATGGCAGCCGCTCCCCACCGGAAGCCTGCAGGAGTCGAGGGCCCCCAAGACTTTTGTAGAATCTTCACGGCTGAGGGGACGCTTTCGAGAATGGAGCCCAAGCCCTAGCAGGCAAGCGTCCGAGTTCCAAGGTGTCCCAGGGCCATTTTAGTGGACCAGGCCCAAAACCGAAGAGCCGTCCGCCATTTTAAGAGTCATGTGGCAGCCGCCTATCGCTGCACTGCAAGAGTGGGAGCAACTCAACAACATGGTGAGCGAGACGCTGTAGCCGCAAGAGCGGGTGCAACTCAGCTGGATGGCCGCCACCTGGGGAGGCCCGTTCACGCCACCTCCCCCACGCCCCCCCCCCCCCGGGCCGCCCCACGCCAATTTTCGGAGCAGCATTGTAGGATACCAAAACCAGTGCAGCAGTTTACTGGACATCACCTGGGTGCCATCAACATCTCAGCGCGTTCTGCTGCCTTGGAACTATTCGCACAACAGACCGCTACTGACGAGGCCTCCTGCGCACCACCCGGGACGCCCCACGCTGTTTTTCTTTGCTGCATTGTAGGATCCCAAAAACCAGTGCGGCACCCAGGTGACATCACCTGGGTGCCGTCCAGAACTCAGCACGTTGTGCTGCCTTGGGACTATTCGCACAAAAGACAGCTTCTGACCATTGTTGCTTTTTTTGTCAAAAATGTTTAAATGTTTGTTACAGTTTTTGTTCCGTTCGTTATATTTAAAAGTTAATAAAGTTTTATAATCCCACTTTGTTGGAGTGCTATATATTTTTAAAAAATCGGGTGAATGGGGCCTTGAATCGGGTTATTGTCATGTGTGGGCTTTGCAAGTGTACTGCTACAGGATCGGACATTTCAAACTCAAATGCACGTTCTTTTTCTTACCTTTCCGAAGCATGGAGCGCAATAGCAGGCAGAGAAAGGGTGATGCAAGTGTTGAACACTGCCTGGCCTGGAAGTTGCTGACAGTGCCCCCCCCCCCCCGCCCGCTCCTGAAAGAGGACACACACACACCGCCGCCCCGAGTACTTCACAGATCATTAAAAGACCATGCGCTTGTTCATGAGGCTTAAATGGTTTATCACCCCTTCTGGAACCCCTGCATCGACCCTCTGACGTTTCCTGGAAAAATTACCACGTAACACAATACCAAGCCCTGTCAGCTGAAACCCCCGAGGAATCGTGGGGCATATTATCAAGGGGGTTTATCTCCGCTTTTTTGGCTTTAAAAGCCAAGAAAGCGGAGATAAAATTATCTCCGTATTACCAAGCTGTCGCTAACACCAGTTAGTGACAGCTAAAAGGAGATAGCGACCATCTTGGGCCCCGCTTTGCATGTCAGTGATATTTATCACTAATGACATGCAAAGTGGGCGTGTCAAGATGTTACCGACTGGAAACAGTCCCTAACATCGCTATCTCCTATTACCAACTTTTGGAGATATTCGCGCTAAGCGCGAATATCTCCAAAAGCTAACACCTGACCTGAGCAGTTCTTAGCCATGTTATCCAATGGGAGGTGGATAACATGGCTAAGAGCATTTGCTCGATAATGCATGAATATCGCTGACTTTTCAGCGATATTCATGCATTGCGGCCGTTTTTTATCGCATTTGCGATAAACCTTGCTAATAGCAAGGTTTATCTGCGATAAAAATTCGCTGATGTGCGGCGATAATTTTTGTCTCTAAACAAGTTAGAGACAAAAATTATTGCTAGTTGTTGGTAATATGCCCCCGGGTTTTTGCTTGCAGAAATCGGGAGGCGGGAGACTAGCACTGAAATCAGTAGTCTCACGCCTGAATCGGGAGGGTTGGTATGTCTGGATTCTCTACAGCTGGGGCCATAAACTACATCCGCAGGGCTAGGTGATAGCCTGGGTCCGGCCTGGACAATCGGACACAGAGGAAGAGGAGTGTCAGAGGGTGCGGTAGTGAATAGGGTGAAAGGGAGGTGTCGGGCGGGCACAGGGTGTGATTCTCAGGGAAGAGCAGCGCAGATGGGGAGAAGTATATGGCCCATGCATGAGAGAGAGAGCGGGGGTGACCAGTGCGTGGGGGAGATGCTTGCGAGGGTGGGGAGCCGTGCTGAGAATCGACAGCGTGCAGAGAGTGGGTCTGGTCAAGGCATCTAAAATGGCTGCCGTGCACGACAAAAGTGTGGCATTGGAAAAAAAGCAAGATGGCGCAGACAATGTTTATCAATACGAATTAATTTATAACAATTATTTTTAACAATATATTTACTCGCAGTGTCAAAATGGCGGTCAACACTTCCTGATTTCCATCGAATCGAACGTTAACAGACGTCACGCAGCAAAAAAAAAAAAAAAAGCTCACGCACAGCCGCTGGAAGACATGTTTCAACATATATGAGCCTCCTCAGCCACCCTCAGAAAACATAAGGGGTCAGGATACGTCTCCCGCACCCCCTTATACCTAGTAATTTAATTAAAACGAAACACAAAGTGGCGAATTCCCGTTTCGCTACCAGTTTGCGGCCCAGTTCGCGGCCCGGGAAGCGCTTCTACCGTGAAAAATATATATTTTTTTATTTTCCCCACGGGACCCTTTAATAACCCCAACATCATTCCTAGGGGGTCAAGAGAGGTATACCTTGCCCCCTTTCATTAAATTCCCCCTTCGTTTTTCACCTCTTCTTCTCTCTCGATCCTACCGAGAGATAAGATGGCGGCCGCTCCGGACTGTTTAGAATGTTGACAGACACCGGAGAGCCAATCAGCTTTCTGCGCGCAAAGTTCCGTTTCGCGAAAAGTAAGCGGACTGGAGCGCAGCCCGGAGCGCTGTTACAGATATATATCTTGTTTTGAACGTTAATTTCTCAAAATCCACTGGAGCACATATATTGAGACCTAGCAAAGGCACATCGGGCTAACAGTCCCTACAATTTTGCCAAGTTTCGTGCAAATCCATTCAGCCGTTCGAGCTAAAAGTGAGGCCAAAGGCCCTATGGAAATTAACATGGGAAAAACGTGTTTTGGGACCCCCCTTTTTTCTCGGCCCCCCCTTGACGAAACCCCCCCAAATTTTCGGGGGCTGCTCAGAAACAAAATGTGCCATTTTCCTGAAAAATTCAGCCAATTCCGTCCACAAACGCCAAAGTTATTAGACATAGAATTTTCAAAAGTTCCATAGACAAATAATCCTAACTATATATACCTACTGGCGATAGCCAGTAGGTAATATATATATATATATATATACATATATATATATATATATATATATATATATATATATATATATATATATATATATATATATATATATATATATATTCACTGAAAAAACCATAGGTTATAGACCATATATAGTTAGGGATTAGCATTTACAAAACCTTATTTTACTCGCATAAAACCATTGAAATTTCATATATAGTTAGTTGCACTAACTATATATCGCGCATCCGCAATCCACTGCTGATCATGTCACATATTACATCATTCATGACATGGTCAGTGACATCACTGATGACATCACTGATGACATCATCCAGTGACTGTATTTTTCTGAAAAGTCAAAATATGTCTTACATATTGAAGAATGAGTGGATGTATAAGTGTCTGGATGAAGGATTTAGTAGGTGCATGACTGACTGTATGAGTGAGTGATTAAATATGTCTCACTGAGTGCATGGGTTAGTGACTAAACTGTCTTAATTTGTAAATCATTATACAAGTTGTTCTGTAAACTGCTGCTTATGTTGATCAGTAGCTTTAGATTAAGTATATGGGTTAATGATAGGTTGCCCAAGTATTTCTATGAGAGAGTGAGTGTCAGTGTGGGTGGCTGTGAGGTGTGTGACTATGTGCATAGATGTGTGAGCAGTTGATTCACTAGATGTATGGGTTCAAAAGTGCATATGGAAACATCTGTATGGGCAGTTGACTGTGTGCATGAGTGTATTGGTGAGTGAATGGATATCTCAGTGCTACATGTCAAAGTAAGTACATATGTAAAACACAGTACATGTGAGAGAAGACATATATAAATAACTGTGCATAAGAGCCAGTGAATGTGTGAGTGGCTGTATGGATCATTGTGAACTTGTATCAGGGATTGTATAAGAGAGTAAATATGTGTTAGTATATGTTTGAATAAGTAAAGTGTGTATAACTGTATAGTAGAGGAAATGGAAGTGTGATTGATTCTTTGCATGACTGACTAGGTGTGTGAGTAACTGCATGGATGAGTGACAGTCTGTGAGCGTATATTTACTCTGATTGTTTTTCTAAGATTATATTAGAGTCTGAAGAGGTTCACCGTATTATCACATGAATGATGTCATCAGTGATGTGATCAGTAATGGCAAATGAGATGTCATCAGTGATGTCATTTGAGATGTCATCAGTGATGTCATCAGTGATGTCATCAGTGATGTCACTGACCATGTCATGAATGATGTAATATGTGACATGATCAGCAGTGGATTGCGGGTGCGCGATAAATAGTTAGTGCAACTAACTGTATATGAAATTTCAATGGTTTTATGCGAGTAAAATAAGGTTTTGTAAATGCTAATCCCTAACTATATATGGTCTATAACCTATGGTTTATTCAGTGAATTTTCAAGGTTTTGTAAATGCTAATTCCTAACTATATATGGTCTATAACCTATGGTTTTTTCAGTGAATTTCATTGGTTTTTTAAAAGCTAATATCTGTAGCTGTAAAATGTATTCTTCTTTAAATCTTAAAATATATTTTACATGTTTTTAATACATTTTTTTTAAAATTATTTTTATTGTTCCGCTCCCGGTCCGCGAACCGGTTAGCTTTCCGTTAGCTCAATTTGAAGCCGCGACCCGGTCCGCGAACCGGTAAACGTTCCGTTTGCGTAACTGTTGCGTAAGAAAACAACATCGTGACGCGTCGCGTCAGCATGACGTTTCGCGTTGTCGCGCGATACGTCATGTGACGCGCCAAGTTAGCGTACCCGGAAGCGAACCGGAACGCGGCGCAAAGCGCGTAACGTAAACACAGCAGGTCATGTGACTCGGTAATAACACTTTTCATTGGTTCATTTCACTTTTGGTTTCCTAATGATATAAGACTAGGTCATGTGATCTAAAATTAACACTTTTCATTGGTTTAGAACTATTGCTTTTCCCAAATGATGAAAACCCCTCCTTCTTTCCTCACTCTGACTTTCATCTTGGTGAGAGAAAGACCCTTTGTTAACAGTGAGCAATGGCTTCATTAGTAGCTTCAGCTGGTTCTTCCCCACCACCTCCACCACATCCAAGGAAGAGAGGACCACCTGCTGAAGTTATTATTCAACAAGAAGAGGAAGAACAGGAAGAGGAGGAAGAGCAGGAAGAGACGCTGTTTTTGCCAGAGGAGCCCAGGAGGTATCAACGGAAGGAGAACTATATTTGGCAATTTTTAAAATTTCCCCAGGGCCAAAAGAAAGTAAATGCACGCTACGTATTTTGCCGTATATGTAATGATAGACTGTCCAGAGGGACCGATAAAAAGTACAGTTACGGGAACTACACAATGCATCGGCACATGAGTAGGTGGCATCCTAACAACTACAGTGCTGCGCAGTTACGTGACGAGCAAGATAATCCCCCTTCGATGGCCAGAAGATCAGTTGTACAGGAAGTGACGGGACCAGAGGCGAGGGAGATGGTCCCAAATATACAAATGAAGTTTGGGGAAGTGAAACAAGTGTGCGTGCGTTGTAATCAGTTCATTTGCTACAGAGAAAGTAGCATCACTCTAATTAACAGAGCTATTGACAATCATGTTTGCCCGAAACGCCCCAAAGAATAAATTCTTTTTTTTTTTTTGCTCCTGTTGAGCCCTTTACAATGAATCGTTTTCGTTTCCCCCCCCCAAAAAAAACCAAAAAAAATATGAAAATGTTCAGAAAATACAAAAAAACTAAAAAAATGTTCAGAAAAATAATAAAAAAAATATAAAACAACAAAAACAAAAAAAAAAGTTATTTTCAGAACTACCTCCCCGTTATAAAAAAATTGGTAGAATATTTGGAACTCTGCCAACCTCTATTTCTTTTAGTTCGCTTCCCGGTTCGCTCTCCGGTACGCGAACCGGGAGCGAACCCAAATTTTTTTTTTAAAAAAAAGAACAGTAGGTATAAGGGAAGGAAACAGACAGGTGTGTTAAAAGAAAGACAGCTATAGGGAGTAAACAAAAGATACTGTTACCCGCAATCCACTGCTGATGATGTCACATATTACATCATTCATGACATGGTCAGTGACATCATCAGCAGTGGATTGCGGATAACAGTATCCCTAGTTTACTCCCTATAGCTGTCTTTCTTTTAACATAACTGTCTGTTTCCTTCCCTTATACTTACTGTTCTTTTTTTTTTTAAAAAATTGTGATCAGTCAGAAACAGTGACATTAATAGAGACAGAGTAAGTGAACAAGAGTGAAGAAGTATGAGAAGAGAGGGACTGAGAAAAATAGTGGAAGGAGTACAATAATTAAGTAATATAGAAAGGAATGAGGGAAGTAGCAGAGGCAGGAAAGTAAGGGTTAAAGAAATGAAGCAGTAGAACTAATAGAAGTTAAATGTGATAGATTAAATGATTGATTCAGGATGACGATAAGGTGTGGACTCTCCAAAGGTTTGTTTAAGGTGAGGCCTACTCAGGGTTGCATATCAAATTTATGCTTGTTGAAGAATACAGAGGAGATAATACATGTGAAGGCCTACCAATGAAGTAAAACATGTCCACTTCACTCTTGAACAACGGCCAGACCTCTTCTGTGTCCGTGGACAGACCTAAACTTCATCTGCACAATGTCATTCGTAAACTTAGGAAACACAGGTGATGTAATTGAAAAACGTGGAGTTTCTTTTGCTCATTTCACAATCACATCACCTGTGTTGCCTTTGCTTAGGTATCTCATAGTGCAGATGTAGTCCAGCATATGAAACAGTACCCAGAAGTGCAGCAGTGTATGCATTAACTTTGACACTTACAGAAGCCTCAGTTTCTCCATGTCTACCTCACATTTCTAAATGTATATCATAAGTACAAAAAGTAGAGAATTAATTATACATGTTAAATGGTTTATTTTTGCTGTTCTCAGAATGTATCAAATTTCACTAAAATCAGTGACTTGAAGGTATTCATCATGTAACAGCGGGGAAAAAAACACAATCAAAATGATTGTGTTTAAAAAACCCATACAACATAAGAAATCTGAATTCAAAACTCCTTAAAATTAACTTACTTTCCATAACGTCGTAGGATGTCCTATAAACAGCTTACACTCTGTTGTGCTATTAATATTTTCAGCCCGCCACTTTCTGAAAGAAAACCTCCATCGTTTTGAAAAAACATACGATAAAAGACTTCTCACATTCTACCACATGTTTCCACATGGCCAAATCATGTTAGAGCGATTTACAACTCTTGGAATTCTTGTAAGCAAATCCCGTCATTTTCTATTTTCGCAACTTTCAGAAAGAAAACATTTAAGATTACTTTCACAATCCTGGACTACTAATATCTTACCCTTCTTGCTCACTCATGTTCTACTTTTCCTATGACACTGATACTGCTTACTATGAAGCAGACTTACTTGCATCAGGTTTATATAGTTGGATTTTTAAAATGACATTATAATTAAAAGTTTTGACCAATAATCTAGACAGCATTGCAGACTTACATTCCCTCTACTCCATGAACCTCTTGCAATTCCTTAGAGCAAATCCCGAGATTCTTTCCTTAAAATTTTGGTTTTAAAAACACCAGGTAAGAATTTTAAAGGTCATACGGCAATTTATTTTTGAAAGTTACAACAGAATCGTTGCAGAATGACCAGCCGTTTCTAGACTTTAAATAAGCTGTGTAATGTCCTGATTTTGTTGAAGGACCGTCATGATAGATAATTGCTGCAGTTACAAAAGTCCTTCCTGATATTGACAACTGCGAAGCAACAACATTTTTATTAAAGTTGTCAATTTTCTTCCATCAGGCCTACATCGTTGGAACATTAAAATAACATACTGGCCATATCTTCGTATAAATAATGTTGACATCATTTCAGATTTACATTGGCTACACTCCATGTTGTGATCAGCTGCTTTTACTAGCTTATTAAAGGACACTGATTTACTGTCTGGCAAAGTTAAATATATAAATCTTTCTGAGTCTACACTAGTAGTACTTGATACCCTACAGTTCTCGCAGTCATGCTGCCATTGATAAGAAAGCCCAAACAGGTGATCTACATCTACACCCTCATCTTGCAATACATCAAGCATATACATTAAAAACTCCTGACAATCCTGCTGAATATTTTCAGAGAAGTCTGTTTGACCTGAACATTCGTCTAACAGATAACGAACTTCAAACACACTTTCTACTTTTGTTCTATCAGTGCTACATTTCTCTAACACAGAATTCAACAAACAGCATAAACTTTGTTCAGAATTGATCACAATCTGTTCTTTTAAAGTATCTAGTGAAAAGACAACATTAACAACTACATTATCATAGCAGTTGACACCAGAACTGTTTTCAAATTGAAAACCGACAACATCTTCAACAGAATCCATTTTCTTCTCAGTAATTTTCTGAAAAATATTCTCAGGCACAACGTCTTGTTCTGGATATAAATTTGACAGTAATCGTGCATGTAAAGCTTCTTTCCCATGCTCGGTCACTTTTCCAATTCTAATATCTTGTAGAATATTCTTGTAATCTTCATCCTTTGCCTGACGCATATAATTGAAGTTTAACCATATATTGACGTTGCCAATGCTCCCTAGGCACTTCCTGGTATCTTCATGCGTGAGTATTTTGAACACAGGTTGTCCTTTTACTGGTGTCAGCTGCAGAAGATCTCCGAAAACAATGATGTGTTTGCCACCAAATAACACATCATACTCAATTTTAAGAACTTCTTGCATTCTCAAATGCACAAAGGCAAGCATGACATTGGAAACCATGCTTACTTCCTCAAGACTCTTGAAACTTCACAACAAGCATCTCCAGATAACTTGTGGTATTATAATTTGTTGTCATGCTCCACTGGCAGCATCAGTAGACGATGCAAAGTAATACCTTTAATGTTATGTGCTGCCAGTCCAGTAGGAGCGGTAACAACACAAGACATCGATGACTCAGTCCTTTCCTGCAAATAACAAGAAATTGCTTTAATAAGGAAACTTTTTCCAGTTCCCGCTTCTCCACTCACGTACAGTCGGACAGGCTTCAACGACGTACATGAGCACTCTTTCTTCTCATGACTTAATCCATGATCAATTTGCTTGGTAACTTCGTCATATATTTTCCTCTGCTCAACGTTGAGTTGTTTTTCCAAGTCTTCTAAGTTAACCGCATCCTCCTGAGCATGTGCCATGGCTCTTTCCACTTCATTCATAGCAGTGGCAGCTTCATTTTCGATAATAGGTCCTCCTAGTAGATCCTGACTCAATGAAACAGAACTCTGACTGTCCTGAGAACTGTCTCTGGCAATCTCGGCTGCAATCGTTGCTTCCTGCTCAATTTCCAAAGTCAACATTTCTTGATATTTGGGAAAAGCAGGACATTCTATGGTCTCCTTGGCGGCAGTGAAAGAGTCTTCGTAACAGAGGAAATCTCCAAGCAGTTCCTCTTCTGCACGCCAAGGCTTGAAAAGTTGCAAAAGTGCTAAATAGAAAAACTCCTTTTTTTCAGGAGATTCGCCACTCAATTTTCGATGATTTACCAAGTGGCATTTTCTTTGCTTCACCAGACATCCCTCACTTCCAATTACAGCATACACTCCTTTCTCAATATCTTATTTGATGTTCCTCTTGAATATGTAATTTTGTAGCACCTCATACAAACAAACATTCTCGAGGTGACTGCTTCGATTTGGATAATATGTATCCAACATGTTGGTCTTCAAAATGTCGGTACTGTTTGGCTCCTTTTCCGCCAAATACTCAATTTCCGCAAAGGTTTCAGAACTCGATTACGCGTTGCAGCAAGACCAAGACTCGCCCAAACGATACTCCTGGATTTAGCATAAAGACTTGCTGAAGACAACCGGTCAGAACATTCGTAAGCTCCAATTTCTCGATGCGACAACATCTTCAGACTGAAACTGTACAACTTCTTACTGAGGCTCTTTTCATGGGAAATGTCCTCCCACATATCCTTCAATTCTGTCTTTTCTTTTTTGGTGATGTAAGATGTCACATACCGAGCCACAGCCATACAGTTGTCAGCCACAAACTGTATATCCATGTTAGCATTCCACATGGACAAAATCACTGGGTTGTAGTCGTTGATGTACTTGGACTCTTCGTTCCTTTTCAAATTGTATGTATTTTTGGGTGATTTCCTCGTCACATTATGTCGCAGAGAAGACATCAAACTGTTCACTCTTCCTTTAGAAATCACCGGTCGTGGAAAGTTGAAACGACATTTGGTGTAGAACTTGTCCTTGTTTCTGAATTTACGACGACAGTACTTTCCACAACGATGGCTTTGGAAACGTAGAACTTGTTCTCTTAGGCTTTTCTTCTCCGTTGCGTTTGGAACAGCACACTTAGAATACTGTTCTATGAAATTCATCACTAAGTCATCCGGATCTGTTCCAAATTTAGGTGCATCCTTGATCCACAGCAGCATATGTATATGAGGAGCACCTCTTGCTTGGTACTCCTTTCTCCAGAAGAAATCCAACACCTCTCCAAGAGGTGGATTCTTCTTATTCATGATGAAAGACATTATAGCTTCAAATCTATGATTGAAGTACCTGCATACATTCACTGGATCCAAAGAACACAGTTCTCCGGGTGTCTTGAATTCAATGTTTTCAATGTTTCCATTTGCCTCTCGTAGAAATTCAAGTAAGTCTTCCCAGCCATACTCGGCACAGCTCAGAGTGAGGAACCATGTCGGAGTTCCTAAGTTCCTCAGCATACATTTTAAATCACCATGACGACGGTACAAGTACTCATTAGTACCACGCTGACACGCCATGAGATTCCAAAATACTGTCTTGGACATTGACTTTATGCATAAAGTCACTTGCCGAGATGTTTCGCATCTCTGTATACCACTTTTCAAGATGTGGTTCACTGCATATGACAGTCCAGACAGATCGCTTTCAAACAGGAGATGAAACAAATAGGGAATGCATTGACGAAACCTAGGATCGTCTGCATACAATCGTAAAGTCCGGTATTCAGAAGCAGGAATTTGTTGAAGTCACTCATCATATCTTCCTCCTTGACCTGTTGGAAATAGCTGTGGGAAACACCGAGCTTCCAAACTTTCCTCCCAAGCACTAATGGGACTCCCTTTGGCTTATTTCATTTGAAACAACTCAATAGCATTCCTCATGACTTCCTTGGAATGCAAAGGATGAACACTATAATGTTCATATATTTCTTCACTTTTAGAGGCCTCTACTTTCTCAATTTGGCCAGCACACAAATCGCTATCCTCTTCATCACTTACTTCCTCTTCTGCAACATATACATTCTTATAGTACTTATTATTTTTTTTCAAATACAATGTTGCCTTTTTGACTTTCCTAACATCCACTAAATCTTGCCATATTTTCTTATTCTTTGTCGGAACCCCATTAACTAAGATAACCAGAGGTTCCTCTTCCACTTTTTCTACTCCAATTGTGTTAATGTTTTTGTTCAAATCTAGAGGCAAATAAACAACTCTTCCCTTTAATCCTCTCTGTAAATCTGATGGAGGCAACTTCCCTGTCTTTGGCTCCATTCTTACAATAGCCTGAAAGGGATGGATACTTTGAATCAAAATAGATTCATAAGTATTTAAATCCTTCAATTCAGAAGGAATCTCAACCAATTCCAGATTATTATGAACCGCCCTAGCAGGCATCTGGTTTTGGTTTAATTTGTTACAACAATAAGTACACACACGTTGATCCGATCCCAAATCAAAACAATTTTCTACCATCAAGTATGTGGCAAAATCCTTCCATTCACTATTATTTTCCCTTTCACTTTTTGCATATAAATCCACTAACTTAATCTGATTCTTATAATAAGTGCGTCGACAACACACACAAGTGAAATTAGGCCTCTCACTTGATTTCACCTGAAACGTGGCAATTTCCTTCTGAGAATTATCTGTACTGGAAACCTGTACATTATCTTCAACATTACCCTCTACTTCTGGGTCAATTTGAACATTCTCATCTTTACTTCCAAAGTAACAAAACTCAATTTCTTCCAAATATTCTTGACATCTATTTCAGAACCATGCAAAAGAGCAGCACATAATTGTTTAAGCATAATTGCTGGACTCTTAGCATAATACAACATTCTGACTAATTTCCTCACTTTATTATGATGCACTACTAGCATCCTGAAATGATGAAAAACACTCTGGCATACTCTCCTGGAAAGACAAGCCAGTGAATGACCACGCAAACCTGTCACTTGTCTCACTATGCAAGGATCTAATTCTTGCAACAACTTCATTTTCTGCTTCAAACTTTTCTTATTAAATGTCCGTACAAAATCACAAAGCAAATTGATGGAATCCTGTTGCACACTGCAAATAGAACTACACTTCCAAATGTACACAGGACCTTTAGGACATCTTTCCAAAACCTCATTACCTAACACCTCTTCTATCTCTGTTGTCACAAGTTTTTCTTTTTCAACTGGACCACCATCCTTCACTTCATAAGCTCGACCACTGGTGTCAACTGCAAGCACCAAATCATTATCCTGAAAATAACTCTCCTCATTAAAAAATGCCTCACAACTTGAACTATGCATCCATTCTCCGGAAAAAACTTCACAAAAATTACTTCGATTAACTACTCTCTTCCATCTACTATTTGATTTGAAATCAGAAATTACCTTGTTTAGTTTCCTAATTCTATTGATTACCAAAATAAATAACTTTCGCTTAATTTCAAAAGCCTGATCAATAATTTTCTCTACATTTTTCTTTTTCTTATAAAATGCCACTTTCTGTTGACCTTTCTTAATATTTTTTAATAAATTAACTATTATCCTGTTGCGGAACATTCGTTTTCGAATGTCCCTAATCTGTTGTTTCCTTCTACTATCATGCACAGAGTTATCTCTTGCTCTAGCAGTAACATTTTTGATTGGTCTTTCCTTTCCGTTTAAATTGCTTCTCTTTTTCTGGACTGAAACATTTTCTGTAGAAATACTTTTTTTACTACAAATATTTCTTATGAATGATTTCGTGGTCTTACCCGGAGCTTTCTTGGTGATTTGACAAGTTTTTTTGGGAGAGGACTGCTGCAGTAATAGATGAACCTGCTGTCTTTGACGTTTTCTAGCCTTTCTAATTCGATTCTTAGTTGGCATTTTCAAATTTTGAAATGATCTGCAGTTGAATCTGTGGTAAAATATAATAAAAAATGTTATTAACCACTATTACCAAACAGTAAATGAATAACAGTCATCAAAAACTTAACACCCTACTTATTATTTAACATAGCAAATCTTTTGCACCAACACTGCGTCACAAAAGTGACGCACAGTGGTACAAAACAGGCATACACCTATCATAAATCTCTCCCTAACATTTTAAATGATTGATTCAGGATGACGATAAGGTGTGGCCTATCCAGAGGTTTGTTTGAGGTGAGGCCTACTCATGGTTGCAGATGAGTTTTTCGCTTGTTGAAGAATACAAAGGAGATAATACATGTGAAGGCCTGCCAATGAAGTAAGTCATGTCCACTTCACTCTTGAACAAAGGGCAGACCTCTTTTGAATCTGTGGTCAGACCTAAACTTCATCTGCACAATGTCATTCATAAACTTAGGAAACACTAGTAATGTAATTGAAAAATGTGGAGTTTTTTTCCTTATTTCAGAATTACATCACCTGTGTTTCCTCATTGACTTAAAATGTCCTTAAGACACATGAAAGCGTTTTTTGATTGCCCTTGCACCATTTTTGGGTCATTTTTAACATGGCTATGTAACTCATGTATATAATCAAAATCTAAATTTGCCAAGCACAGGTGGGAGCATATTTACAAGAAACTTGCCCCATGGAGAAAGCTCTTCAATTAAAATGGGAAAAATAACATCACAGACACTCAAATGCCTTATAAATATGCTCCAAACAACCTATGAAGCTCTAGCAGTACATATCCAAAAATGTAATTGATTTCAAAAAACGTTTTTAAACACAACATATAAATCAATTGTATACCTACATTCAAGAGGAAATGACTGAAAATGTCCTTAAGACACATGAAAGCGTTTTTTTTATTGCCCTTGCACCATTTTTGGGTCATTTTTAACATGGCTATGTAACTTCCATAATCAAAAACTAAATTTGCCAAGCACAGGTGGGAGCATATTTACAAGAAACTTGCCCCATTGAGAAAGCTCTTCAATTAAAATGGGAAAAATAACATCAGAGACACTCAAATGCCTTATAAATATGGCCCAAACAACCTATGAAGCTCTAGCAGTACATATCCAGAAATGTAATTGTTTTCAAAAATCGTTTTTAAACACAACATATAATTCAATTGTATACCTACATTCAAGAGGAAATGACTAAAAATGTCCTTAAGACACATGAAAGCGTTTTTTTGATTGCCCTTGCACCATTTTTGGGTCATTTTTAACATGGCTATGTAACTCCCATAATCAAAATCTAAATTTGCCAAGCACAGGTGGGAGCATATTTACAAGAAACTTGCCCCATTGAGAAAGCTCTTCAATTAAAATGGGGAAAATAACACCAGAGACACTCAAATGCCTTATAAATATGGCCCAAACAACCTATGAAGCTCTAGCAGTACATATCCAGAAATGTAATTGTTTTCAAAAAATCGTTTTTAAACACAACATATAAATCATTTGTATACCTACATTCAAGAGGAAATTACTAAAAATGTCCTTAAGACACATGAAAGCGTTTTTTTGATTGGCCTTGCACCATTTTTGGGTCATTTTCAACATGGCTATGTAATTCCCATAATCAAAATCTAAATTTGCCAAGCACAGGTGGGAGCATATTTACAAGAAACTTGCCCCATGGAGAAAGCTCTTCAATTAAAATGGGAAAAATAACATCAGAGACACTCAAATGCCTTATAAATATGGCCCAAACAACCTATGAAGCTCTAGCAGTACATATCCAGAAATGTAATTGTTTTCAAAAATCGTTTTTAAACACAACATATCTGTTTCAGCTTACATGAGAGACCATGGAATGGGCTCCATGTACAACAATAACTTGTGTTACTGCATGCAAGATTTCTACACAGAATATGCAATTACAATTTCTCAAAGAAACAAAATCTATTTGTATATCACTTGAGACAAAGCAACATTTTAAAAACACAGCTTTCTTCATCATTTTCTCCTTAAATAATACTATTCTCTATCTAAATTAAATAAATCTTTTCTCACCTTAGCAAATACTTTTTGAGTTTCAAAACAGTCTCAGAAATACACCAAATTGTCTTCAGCAGAACAAAGAGGATGCACTCCAGAGGCTGCAGCTATAGAAAGCACAGAAATGCTGATATTCATTACACATATCTCTCATATTAGCCAATCATAACTCTTCCCTCACTTTTTTCAAATCAAAACCCTTCCCCCCTCTGCCCTCTCTGCCTTTTTTGCTTAGCAACCACCTCCTGAAAGACCTCTGATGTTTGCAAGTTCACACAACAATGTTTCAATTGAACTCTGAACTCTCAGTGCACCTGCGTATCCAGTGCAATCTTTCATTAAATGTTTTTTCCTTGACCATTCAAATTACATCTTTCAAAGAACACATCCATGCACCCTAACTTTCTGTTTTCAGAAATGGAAATCCACCAATCACTGCTAATGAATCATTAGCACTGAAACTCCACAGTTTTTTTCTTTACAAACTCCTACTGTTTCAACTGCCCTTTCATTACCACACTTCATCTGACTGCAGCACAACCTTCTCTCACCATGTTTTATGTCTGGATTGTTGGACATAGTTACATCTACTGGGCTCAAAGGTATGCTGAGAACAGAAATTTACCTAACCTCAATTTACAAGATGTGGAAATTAAGTGGTTGGGCCAAAGAGGATTAAAATGTCACCAATTGATACCATTGGTGAAAACCTTTATGCATTTGCCAAAACCTGACCTGTTAATTGTGCACTGTGGAGGTAATGATTTGGGCACTTTGACTGGGGTAGGTCTGGAAATGCTTTTAAAGGACACCTTTGAGCAATTAATGGCACTTTTTCCATAAACTGCCTTGGTATATTCAAATATATGCCAAAGACAGAAATGGAGGTGGTCCAACCAATTTTGTCCACAAATTGAGAAGTCGAGGAAGCATGTAAACAAATCTGTTTCAGCTTACATGAGAGACCATGGAATGGGCTCCATGTACAACAATAATTTGCGTTACTGCATGCAATATATCTACAGAGGAGATGGAGTTCACTTCTCAGATGAGGGCAACAGAATTTTCATTTTGAATTTAAGACTGTGCATTGGTACCTACTTATAAGTACCTAAATGTACCATAAACCCAAAAGCTCTTCTCAGAGCTACCCTACATCTGATCACTCACAATTATTATTTTACTCTAACTTTTTTCTCTAATTTTCAACAAACTACGCTCCCCGGAGCGCTACCCGGTACGCGAACCGGAAGCTAACCGCGCAAAATTTCTAAAGAAAATGTTTTTTTCCCGCACATATGGGCCTCCTCAGCCACCCTCAGAAAACCTAGGGGGTCAAGATACGTCTACCGTGCCCCCTTCTACCCATTCTGAACATTATTTGCCCTCCATCTTGTATCTTAATTCGACCGAAACACAAAATGGTGGACGCTGCTGGTTCGCGAAACCGGGACGCTTCCCGGGAAGCGGTCCAATAAAAAAGGTGGGAAAGTAATTTACAGAAAAATGACTGGAGACACTCTCACCAAATATAGATTAGCTCATACTACATAACAATCCCTTTCATTTTCACAAATTTGATTGAAATTCCATTCAGCCATTTAGCCTGTAGACCTCTCTAAATACCGTGAGGTAAATTACTTCACAAAACACATCTGAAGTGTTGGAATTCACAACCAATGAAAATGTTACTTTCATTTTCTACTTTTATTACCTGACATTTGATTGGTTATATACCTGAATATATATAAAGGAAGAGAAGGAAACACAGCCATTTTGACTGCTACTTCTTGTTGTACCTTTCAATTGAATTTTCACTAAACACTTCAACTTGTTTGTAAAGGTAAGTTGTTATTTTTTAAACTGAAGTATATTGTGCACTATAAATTAATATGGTAAACTTTTTCTGATAGTTATATACTATCCCTCTGTAGTAGTTATAGATTTAGATAGACTTCTCTGTTATAGTTATGGATGGAGTTACGCTTCTCTTGTATAATTATGAATTTACTTATGTTAAATCACATACACTTTTTTATATTCCTACTTCCACTCTGATACTATACACTGCCCAAAGATAAATTCACTGATAAAAACTGCCTATCTAAAATTAATCCCAACAGTGCCCTATCTCTACTAATATATATTTTTTTTATCCAAATTTCAGGCAAAATGGAAGGCGAACAGAAAGTTGAATTTCAAATTGTCCTGCAAGAGAGAAGCCAAGAAATAATTGATCCAAATTATATTGAATTTATGGATGAAACTTGGGACCAAGAACTACTGCAATGTGTACAAGCAGTAGATGACCTCCTTCAAAATGAGGACATTTTACACCCTCAGAGACTACAAACTATGGTCAATGAAAATAATGACATTTCAGACAGTGAAATGTTAGAAAGTTTATTAAATTATGAAACACAATCACAATAATAAAAAATTGCTTAAAAAATAAAGAAATTAAAAAATAATCAACAAAACCAACAATCAATTAGCATACAGTATTTGAAAAGTCTAACATTCTTTTTTCCTTATAGTACGCTGCCCAGAACGCTTTCCGGTTCGCGAACCGGGCGCTCCTCACGCAAAAAAAATAAATTTTTTTTTTGCCCTGCCGGGCCCTTTTAAAACCTCCACATAAAACCTAGGGGGTCAACGAGGATCTACTATGCCCCCTTATGGCAATTTCCCCCTTTGTTTTGGCCTCCTCTTGTCTCTCGATCCTACCGAGAGACAAGATGGCGGCCGCTCCGGACTGTTTAGAATGTTGACAGACACCGAAGAGCCAATCAGCTTCGCTTCGCAAAGCTCCGTTACGCGAAAAGTACGCGAACCGGAGCGCTGCCCGGAGCGCTGTTACAGATATATATCTTTTTTTGAACGTTAATTATCCATTCAGCCGTTCGAGCTAAAAGTGAGGCCAACCGCCCTATGGAAATTAACATGGGAAAAACGCATTTTGGGACCCCACTTTTTTCTCGGCCCCCACTTGACGAACCCCCCCCAAATTTTCAGGGGCTGCTCAGAAACACAATGTTCCATTTTCCTGAAAATTTCAGCCAATTCCGTCCACAAACGCCAAAGTTATTAGACATAGAATTTTCAAAAATCCCATAGGGAAAAAATCCTAACTATATATACCTACTGGCGACCGCCAGTAGGTAATATATATATATATATATGTATATGTATATGTATATATATATATATGCCGTCCGTGAATGAGGAGAAGGCAGGACACATATAACATGCACTCACACCCCTTTCCTCAATCACTAGCACCTGGCGCTGAAGAGGCTTACCACGCCGAAATGCATCCGCCATAGAGGGTGACAGAATTCTACTCTGTTTGGGCAGTTCATTAAAGCGCTTCCGAAAATTTCCCCAGTTGTGGTCTTTCCTCTTTCCACGAAGGAGCATGTCTTGGATACAATTTAGCGCATTCTCCAGTGTTGCGCTTCAAAGACCCCCGCTTTCTCAAGAGGCCCTGCTCACGCTGGATCACTGCTCGCAGTTGTTACTTCTCCGGGGTACCGGAACCAGCAGGGTCCACCACCAGCCATGTAAGAAGTATGACGGGATGGTTGCCATTGCGCACCATGTTGGGCAGGTAGGACTGCCATTCCTGCCCCCGCCAGAAAGGATTCCGTTGCTGAGTTGGTGTAAGCGGTTTGGGTACTGGAGGAAGCGCCGCTGCTCAAGTGTGTTTGTGGACATTGGGACTAATTCACTGACTTTGGAGCATTATATTCCTCCCACACTTTCCCTTGCGATACTTACCAGGATCGTGCAATTGCATGCTGCAACCTGTAGGCGCTGATGACCGGTGCCGACTACAGGAAGTATATGCTGTGATGACATCGTTGTGGGAGGAGCTGCCGTCCGTGAATGAGGAGAAGGCAGGACACATATAACCTGCACTCACACCCCTTTCCGCAATCACTAGCACCTGGCTCTGAAGAGGCTCACCACGCCGAAATGCATCCGCCATAGAGGGTGACAGAATTCTACTCTGTTTGGGCAGTTCATTAAAGCGCTTCCGAAAATTCCCCAGTTGTGGTCTTTCCTCTTTCCACGAAGGAGCATGTCTTGGATACAATTTAGCGCGTTCTCCAGTGTTGCGCTTCAAAGACCCCCGCTTTCTCAAGAGGCCCTGCTCACTCTGGATCACTGCTCGCAGTTGTTACTTCTCCAGGGTACCGGAACCAGCAGGGTCCACCACCAGCCATGTAAGAAGTATGACGGGATGGTTGCCATTGCGCACCATGTTGGGCAGGTAGGACTGCCATTCCTGCCCCCGCCAGAAAGGATTCCGTTGCTGAGTTGGTGTAAGCGGTTTGGGGACTGGAGGAAGCGCCGCTGCTCAAGTGTGTTTGTGGACATTGGGACTAATTCACTGACTTTGGAGCATTATATTCCTCCCCCACTTTCCCTTGCGATACTTACCAGGATCGTGCAATTGCATGCTGGAACCTGTAGGCGCTGATGACCGGGCGGACTACAGGAAGTATATGCTGTGATGACATCGTTGTGGGAGGAGCTGCCGTCCGTGAATGAGGAGAAGGCAGGACACATATAACCTGCACTCACACCCCTTTCCTCAATCACTAGCACCTGGCGCTGAAGAGGCTTACCACGCCGAAATGCATCCGCCATAGAGGGTGACAGAATTCTACTCTGTTTGGGCAGTTCATTAAAGCGCTTCCGAAAATTTCCCCAGTTGTGGTCTTTCCTCTTTCCACGAAGGAGCATGTCTTGGATGTATATATATATATATATATATATATATATATATATATGTATATTCACTGAAAAAACCAAAGGTTTCACACCAGTTATAGTTAGGAATTAGCATTTAAAAAACCTTTGAAATTCACTGAAAAAACCATAGGTTTCACACCAGTTATAGTTAGGAATTAGCATTTAAAAAACCTATTAAATTCACTGACAAAACCAGTTATAGTTAGCTGGAAATTTTACTGACATAAAACCATTGAAATTCCCACGTTATAGTTAGTTGGACTCACTATAACTTGCGCGCCTGCAATGCACTGCTGATGACGTCACATATTACATCACTCATGACATGGTCAGTGACATCACTCATGACATCACTGATGACACCATCCTTGTGACAGAGTGACAGACCTAATTTCAGTGTAATGTAACGCTTGAAACAAATATTCAAAAATAGAAACAAACATTTTCAAAAAAATGGAGATACCCAAACCAGTAACAACAACCAATTCAGTAATTCCACCATCTATATACTCATCCACTCATTCACCAACAGTTCTATATAGTCACTCATATATATACTCACTCATCATATGTAGTGATACACCTATACATCCTGTTACACATCAGCAGTCATCCAAAAGTTACTCACACACATACTCACACATGCACATAAACTATTGAACATCCATTTATTTGCATATACATTTATACACACACTACCACCTTACTTCTAAGGAAACTTACACATACTTACTCTCTTAAACAATCACTTATAGAAACACATACTTATTTAAACAGGAACTCCTACAATCTCTCACTATATATACTATACTCACTTATATACATCAATACTCACATATACTAGATTAAAACATATGTCGTTAGTAATGAAGACACTAGTGAGACAGTCATTCACTCACTAACACACACATATACACACTCGTCCACCCATACAGTCCTGCACATATTCTGTCTTCAAAACACATACAAACAGTGAGTCAGTCACCAACCCCTGCAGCCACTTATACACAAAGAGAAACACTGATACAAACATTTAAATATTTAAACAATACTCGCTAATATATGTATTCACTAAGATACACTTAATAAGCCAGTTAACCAACCAATTTTTTTTTAAAAAAACATCCATTTACACACTTATTTAAACATTTATTCTTCCATCGACCTTTACAAATACATATATAAAACAAATTTATTTTTCAGAAAGACACACATTCACTGGATGGTGTCATCAGTGATGTCATGAGTGATGTCACTGACCATGTCATGAGTGATGTAATATGTGACGTCATCAGCAGTGCATTGCAGGCGCGCAAGTTATAGTGAGTCCAACTAACTATAACGTGGGAATTTCAATGGTTTTATGTCAGTAAAATTTCCAGCTAACTATAACTGGTTTTGTCAGTGAATTTAATAGGTTTTTTAAATGCTAATTCCTAACTATAACTGGTGTGAAACCTATGGTTTTTTCAGTGAATTTCAAAGGTTTTTTAAATGCTAATTCCTAACTATAACTGGTGTGAAACCTTTGGTTTTTTCAGTGAATTTCAAAGGTTTTTTTAATGCTAATTCCTAACTATATAAGACCTGAAAGCCCACCAGGAATCTCCAGTATGCGCCAGGGGACTGCATTGCAGAGAGGTGTAATGAAGCCACAACCCTTTTTACACCTCTCTGCAACGCAGCCCCCGTGCATGTTTGTAGAGGGGGGACTAATTCCCCTTGCATACTGGGGGTCCCTGGATCATATCTGCCCAAACACCGATATTCCGAACGATTGTAAATGACTTTTCTTGAGAAACATTTGGATTTGGATTATCATGTCCTATACTTTGGAATTTTTGAAAGACTGACTTTGAGGATGCTATAAATTACTCAAGTCTGCCCGAATTGTGTGGGTAAAATTGATACCTAGTCACTTTTAATAAGAATATACTTATGTCTCGTCTAACATTTGGAAGAAATATCTAGTTATATGACAACGGGATACCGACATAACTTGAAGGAAATAAGAACGCCCTGAAGAAGTTCTGTTGTACAGAACGAAACGTTTCGGCTGGCGGTGGTACATAAACTTAAGGAAAATAAAAGCATTTGAATATACACCAAGATTCAGCGCTTCAATAAGTACTCTAAGTGATATGATTTGATTGGACTCATTGTGAAAGTGGTGCTGTGCCAAACTTTGGAATATTCTCCACTACTCTCTACTACTTACTCTCTCCTACTCTCTACTACTCACTCTCTACTGCTCTCTACTACTCACTCTACTACTTACTCTCTACTACTCTCTACTACTCACTCTCTACTACTCTCTACTACTCACTCTACTATTCACTCTACTACTCTCTACTACTCACTCTGCTACTCTCTCTACTGCTCTCTACTACTCTCTACTACTCACTCTCTACTCTCTATTACTCACTCTCTACTCTCTACCTCTCTACCTCTCTCTTCTTCTCTCTCTACTAATCTCGACCTCTCTACCGCTACCTCTCTACCTCTCTACCTCTACACCTCTACCTCTCTACCTCTCTCTACACGCACACATATAGACATATATGCATATATATATGTGCATATGCATTTATATATATGTATGTGTATGTATAAAAAAAACAACTAAACATTTTTTTTTCTAAACAGCTACTTTTAAAACTGTCATTCTTTTTTCCCATGGTACGCTCCCGGGTACGCGCACCCGTGCGCGTACCGGGCGCTCCCCCCGCGAAAATCAAAAAAAAAAAATTTTTTTTTTTGCCTTGCGGGGCCCTTTTATGGCCCCCACATCAAACCTAGGGGGTCAGGGGGGGTCTACTCTGCCCCCTTATGTTCATTTCCCTCTTTGTTTTGGCCACCTCTTGTGTCTCGATTTTACCGAGACACAAGATGGCGGCCGCTCCGGACTGTTTAGAATGTTTACAGACACCCGAGAGCCAATCAGCTTTCCTCGCGCAAGTCGCGTGGCGCGCACGGTACGCGCACCCGTGCGCGTACCCGTGCGCTGCTATAGATATATATATTTTTTTGAACCTTAATTACTCAAAATCCACTGGAGCACATATCTTGAGACATAGCAAAGGCACATCGGGCTACCAGTCCCTACAATTTTGCCAAGTTTGGTGGAAATCCATTCAGCCGTTCGGGCTAAAAGTGAAATCGACCGCCCTATGGAAATTAACATGGGGAAAACGCGTTTTGGGACCCCCCTTTTATCTCGGCCCCCGCTTGACGAATCCCCCCCAAACTTTCAGGGAAGGACCGGACCGCCATGAGACCATTTTCCTGAAAATTTCAGGCAGATTCGTCAACCGGCGCCAAAGTTATTCAAAATAGAATGTTGAGATTTAACATTGATTCTTTTTTCCCATGGTACGCTCCCGGGTACGCGCACCCGTGCGCATACCGGGCGCTCCCCCCGCGAAAATCAAAAAAAAAAAAATTTTTTTTTTTGCCTTGCGGGGCCCTTTTATGGCCCCCACATCAAACCTAGGGGGTCAGGGGGGGTCTACTCTGCCCCCTTATGTTCATTTCCCTCTTTGTTTTGGCCACCTCTTGTGTCTCGATTTTACCGAGACACAAGATGGCGGCCGCTCCGGACTGTTTAGAATGTTTACAGACACCCGAGAGCCAATCAGCTTTCCTCGCGCAAGTCGCGTGGCGCGCACGGTACGCGCACCCGTGCGCGTACCCGTGCGCTGCTATAGATATATATATTTTTTTGAACCTTAATTACTCAAAATCCACTGGAGCACATATCTTGAGACATAGCAAAGGCACATCGGGCTACCAGTCCCTACAATTTTGCCAAGTTTGGTGGAAATCCATTCAGCCGTTCGGGCTAAAAGTGAAATCGACCGCCCTATGGAAATTAACATGGGGAAAACGCGTTTTGGGACCCCCCTTTTATCTCGGCCCCCGCTTGACGAATCCCCCCCAAACTTTCAGGGAAGGACCGGACCGCCATGAGACCATTTTCCTGAAAATTTCAGGCAGATTCGTCAACCGGCGCCAAAGTTATTCAAAATAGAATGTTGAGATTTAACATTGAAAATTATCCTAACTATAACTACCTACTGGCGACCGCCAGTAGGTAATATATATATATATATATATATGCCACTCGCATTCGTCCCACACGGACCAGCGTACCAACGCAGTTTCCCAGGCACACTAGTCCAGCAACGAAAGTCGACCCAAGCTCAGGTGAAATGATGTTTGTTCAAATCCAAAAATCGCCACTAGCGAAGCAACTCAAGACCTGGCTGTTCGAGCAGTAGAGGACTCCCCTCCCCCAAGCGCCTTGAGACGCTCTGGGTGAGTAGCGCGCTATATAAATGCTCTGATTGATTGATTGATTGGAGTTTCAGTTAATTTAAGCTGTTGCCTTGAGACAGTAACAATGATTCGCAGCCTATATGATCTCAAAGCCAACTAGAATCACACTAAAAAATGGGATGCAGATAGTGTGTCAAATAATCAATTGTAAATAGGGCCAGGAATAGAGGAGCAATATTAAGGGCCTTAGATGTGATTTAAAGATGTGTATAAAAATCAATACTGGTATTAAGACCCATTGGGGCTCTAGTATCCAAATCGAGGATATATTTTGTTTCAAGTGCCCGCAGGTTTGCCTCTCTATTACCACCTCTCCGTAGGGTTGGGATCGCGTCTATGGCAAAATATTTCAAAAGATGACATTTGTTTGCCATGATGTTCTTTAAAATGACGCGCCACCGGGTAAGATTGGTCTTCGGTGTTGATGGCCCTAATGTGCTGGAGTATCCTTTTGTGCACCTGCAACTTGGAACTACCCACATATTGCAGGGCACACAGACACTCCAGCACATAGACTGCATACTCCGTTTTACACGTGAGTTGCTTGGAGATCAAACGGGGAATGTCAGAGAATGGAGTCAGGTATTGGGTTTTGTTAACTCCATGTTGGAAGGCCTTACAGGAGGAACACTTTTTAAACCCCTTGATTGCTTTGAACCATGGGGTAACCACCAACACCTCTGGGCTAGATTTCACCAATGCTTCTCTCAGTGAGAATGCCTTTTTGTATGAAATGCTAGGTTTAGCTGGCTTTTGGTGGCCTATGGTTGGGTCATTATTCACAAGATTCCAGTTTTTAGTCACGATCTTACGCAATGCCTGGGTCTGCTGACTTAATGTTAGTACCAATCTAACTGGTTGATTGGAATTATATGGTTCTTTTGTTGTACCCTTCCGAGGTTGAAGAGCAACGTCCCTTGGCATGGCATTGACTTTTCTGATCGTGGAATCTATAGTTGTTACAGAGTATCCCCTCAATAAAAAGCGTTTTTTACTCTCCTCCTGTGCCTGTCTACACTGATCCTCCGTGCTGCAAATACGCTTGGCACGCAGCATCTCCCCAAAGGGGATGCTGCGGATCAGATGTGCAGGATGGTGACTTTTTGCATGAAGGACAGTGTTGCCAGCAGTTGGTTTACGAAACAAAGTAGTTTGTAATTTGTTGTTGCTGACTAAAACCTGAACGTCTAAAAAACAGACGCTCTCCTGGCTCATGTGGTGAGTAAATTCTAGGTTGAAAGTGTTAATGTTGAGCTGCGTGATGAAATCAAGGGCCTCCTGTTTGGTACCGCGCCAGATTAGAAAAATATCGTCAATACAGCGATACCAATGAATTATCTGTTCTGCCATGATCAGATGGTGTGTACCCATGAGGACCTGCTTCTCCCAGTAGCCCATATGGAGACAGGCGTAACTAGGGGAGAAACAGGCCCCCATAGCCACACCCCTAATATGTTGGAAACACTGACTATTGAACTGAAAGAAGTTGTTGTTTAGGCAGAAGGAGGTCATCATCATTAGCATCCTGTTATGTTCAACAAACTGTATTGACCTATTGTCCAAGAAAAATTGAGTGGCTCTTAAACCATCACAGTGTCTTATGCTGGTATATAATGATGATACATCCAGTGTGATTAACCAATATCCAGGTTGCCATTCAACACCTTCCAGTTTCCTTAAGAAATCACTAGAGTCTTGTACATATGATGGCAACAAGGTAACTAAGTCTTGGAGACAAAAGTCAATGTATTTGGTTACATTTTCCAACAGGCCCTCTCTAGCAGAGATGATCGGTCTGCCCGGTGGTTTGTGGGAGTCCTTATGGATTTTAGTGATCAAATAAAGAACCAGCATCACTGGAAAGTCTTTCTTCAGGAATTTGAATTTATCTAGACTTAGGAGGCCCGCACTTTTCCAACTCACTAACAGATTGCCCAACTCATTTTGGGCCTGTCTAATATCGGTGAGCTCACATCTTTTGTAGCATGATGCATCATGGAGTTGTGAGTAAGCCTCTTCTAGGTGCAAGGTCCGTGACCACAGGACGACATTGCCCCCTTTGTCGGCCTGGCGCACTATGATCGTATTGTCAGCTTGTATTTTCCTGACCAAGTTGTTATATTGGTTGTTGTGGATGCTGTAAAAAACTTTGTTTTTAAAGTGGAAATGTGTAATTTTTTGAACCCTGCACTAGTAAGGTCATGGAAAATGTCCAAATTATCATGCACAGTCAAAGGTGAAAAAGTTGACTTGGGTTTAAATTGTGTCAATCCCGGTGCATTGTAGATAACAGGTTCATCTTGGGACGTTGTGAGCGCCCCTTCATCACGTAGGGCTGTTAGGTCCTGTAGAAGACCCGCTTCTCTGGCTACTGATCCCAAGGTGGATGGGCCCCGTGGTATAGTACGTGGAATAGACATCAAACGATTGTTCAAAAAGTACTTTTTGAGCTTTAGTTTGCGGACAAATTTGAACAAGTCTATTCTGGTTTGTGCATAAATGAACTTGTTGGGTGGGCAGTAGGAAAGACCTAATGAAAGAATGCCGACATCAGATTTGCTGAGTACCGTGGGGGTAAGATTGATAACTGTCGGACCCTCCACTTCCTGAGCTGTATGTGGAACCACATTACCTATTTCTTCTTGTTCCACCTTTTCTTTGGAAAATACTTTTTCTTTGTTGGCTCTTCTCGGGTTTGCTTTGCAGCATTGCCACCGCTACGTATATATATGTATATATATATATATATATATATATATATATATATATATGTTCGCTCCAAAGTGCCCACCTGGCAAGTAGCACTCCGACAACAGCTATGAAGGTAAACCTTTATTGGGTATGGGCAGGGTCACGCTAGCTGCATCCTTGCAGCCCTGGATTGTCATCCGCCTGACGCGTTTCAAAGCAAAGGCTTCTTCCTCAGAGGCGTGGCACAGGAAGTGCGTGTGGTCCGCTAACAGTTCTGTAAATTTTCCATGCCCAAGAGCATTCTGGGAACTGTAGTGTCCATTACAAACCCGGAATGGGTGCACAAATCATACTGCTGGATTGTGGAGAACTTGAATAGATCTCCGCCGGCGGGACCTGCCCTCAATCCCAAACTGCTGTCCCAAATCGCGACCCGGCAGGATACCGAGCTGCATGGCCCCCAGGAGTATCAGGATGGTGCTTGCTTCACGGCTGGGCGGCCGTGTGAAAATGTTCGGTCCAAAGTGCCCACCTGGCAAGTAGCACTCCGACAACAGCTATGAAGGTAAACCTTTATTGGGTATGGGCAGGGTCACGCTAGCTGCATCCTTGCAGCCCTGGATTGTCATCCGCCTGACGTGTTTCGAAGCAAAGGCTTCTTCCTCAGAGGCGTGGCACAGGAAGTGCGTGTGGTCCGCTAACAGTTCTGTAAATTTTCCATGCCCGAGAGCATTCTGGGAACTGTAGTGTCCATTACAAACCCGGAATGGGTGCACAAATCATACTGCTGGATTGTGGAGAACTTGAATAGATCTCCGCCGGCGGGACCTGCCCTCAATCCCAAACTGCTGTCCCAAATCGCGACCCGGCAGGATACCGAGCTGCATGGCCCCCAGGAGTATCAGGATGGTGCTTGCTTCACGGCTGGGCGGCCGTGTGAAAATGTTCGCTCCAAAGTGCCCACCTGGCAAGTAGCACTCCGACAACAGCTATGAAGGTAAACCTTTATTGGGTATGGGCATGGTCACGCTAGCTGCATCCTTGCAGCCCTGGATTGTCATCCGCCTGACGCGTTTCGAAGCAAAGGCTTCTTCCTCAGAGGCGTGGCACAGGAAGTGCGTGTGGTCCGCTAACAGTTCTGTAAATTTTCCATGCCCGAGAGCATTCTGGGAACTGTAGTGTCCATTACAAACCCGGAATGGGTGCACAAATCATACTGCTGGATTGTGGAGAACTTGAATAGATCTCCGCCGGCGGGACCTGCCCTCAATCCCAAACTGCTGTCCCAAATCGCGACCCGGCAGGATACCGAGCTGCATGGCCCCCAGGAGTATCAGGATGGTGCTTGCTTCACGGCTGGGCGGCCGTGTGAAAATGTTCGCTCCAAAGTGCCCACCTGGCAAGTAGCACTCCGACAACAGCTATGAAGGTAAACCTTTATTGGGTATGGGCAGGGTCACGCTAGCTGCATCCTTGCAGCCCTGGATTGTCATCCGCCTGACGCGTTTCAAAGCAAAGGCTTCTTCCTCAGAGGCGTGGCACAGGAAGTGCGTGTGGTCCGCTAACAGTTCTGTAAATTTTCCATGCCCGAGAGCATTCTGGGAACTGTAGTGTCCATTACAAACCCGGAATGGGTGCACAAATCATACTGCTGGATTGTGGAGAACTTGAATAGATCTCCGCCGGCGGGACCTGCCCTCAATCCCAAACTGCTGTCCCAAATCGCGACCCGGCAGGATACCAGCTGCATGGCCCCCAGGAGTATCAGGATGGTGCTTGCTTCACGGCTGGGCGGCCGTGTGAAAATGTTCGCTCCAAAGTGCCCACCTGGCAAGTAGCACTCCGACAACAGCTATAAAGGTAAACCTTTATTGGGTATGGGCAGGGTCACGCTAGCTGCATCCTTGCAGCCCTGGATTGTCATCCGCCTGACGCGTTTCGAAGCAAAGGCTTCTTCCTCAGAGGCGTGGCACAGGAAGTGCGTGTGGTCCGCTAACAGTTCTGTAAATTTTCCATGCCCGAGAGCATTCTGGGAACTGTAGTGTCCATTACAAACCCGGAATGGGTGCACAAATCATACTGCTGGATTGTGGAGAACTTGAATAGATCTCCGCCGGCGGGACCTGCCCTCAATCCCAAACTGCTGTCCCAAATCGCGACCCGGCAGGATACCGAGCTGCATGGCCCCCAGGAGTATCAGGATGGTGCTTGCTTCACGGCTGGGCGGCCGTGTGAAAATGTTCGCTCCAAAGTGCCCACCTGGCAAGTAGCACTCCGACAACAGCTATGAAGGTAAACCTTTATTGGGTATGGGCAGGGTCACGCTAGCTGCATCCTTGCAGCCCTGGATTGTCATCCGCCTGACGCGTTTCGAAGCAAAGGCTTCTTCCTCAGAGGCGTGGCACAGGAAGTGCGTGTGGTCCGCTAACAGTTCTGTAAATTTTCCATGCCCGAGAGCATTCTGGGAACTGTAGTGTCCATTACAAACCCGGAATGGGTGCACAAATCATACTGCTGGATTGTGGAGAACTTGAATAGATCTCCGCCGGCGGGACCTGCCCTCAATCCCAAACTGCTGTCCCAAATCGCGACCCGGCAGGATACCAGCTGCATGGCCCCCAGGAGTATCAGGATGGTGCTTGCTTCACGGCTGGGCGGCCGTGTGAAAATGTTCGCTCCAAAGTGCCCACCTGGCAAGTAGCACTCCGACAACAGCTATAAAGGAAAACCTTTATTGGGTATGGGCAGGGTCACGCTAGCTGCATCCTTGCAGCCCTGGATTGTCATCCGCCTGACGCGTTTCGAAGCAAAGGCTTCTTCCTCAGAGACGTGGCACAGGAAGTGCGTGTGGTCTGCTAACAGTTCTGTAAATTTTCCATGCCCGAGAGCATTCTGGGAACTGTAGTGTCCATTACAAACCCGGAATGGGTGCACAAATCATACTGCTGGATTGTGGAGAACTTGAATAGATCTCCGCCGGCGGGACCTGCCCTCAATCCCAAACTGCTGTCCCAAATCGCGACCCGGCAGGATACCGAGCTGCATGGCCCCCAGGAGTATCAGGATGGTGCTTGCTTCACGGCTGGGCGGCCGTGTGAAAATGTTCGCTCCAAAGTGCCCACCTGGCAAGTAGCACTCCGACAACAGCTATGAAGGTAAACCTTTATTGGGTATGGGCAGGGTCACGCTAGCTGCATCCTTGCAGCCCTGGATTGTCATCCGCCTGACGCGTTTCGAAGCAAAGGCTTCTTCCTCAGAGGCGTGGCACAGGAAGTGCGTGTGGTCCGCTAAAAGTTCTGTAAATTTTCCATGCCCGAGAGCATTCTGGGAACTGTAGTGTCCATTACAAACCCGGAATGGGTGCACAAATCATACTGCTGGATTGTGGAGAACTTGAATAGATCTCCGCCGGCGGGACCTGCCCTCAATCCCAAACTGCTGTCCCAAATCGCGACCCGGCAGGATACCGAGCTGCATGGCCCCCAGGAGTATCAGGATGGTGCTTGCTTCACGGCTGGGCGGCCGTGTGAAAATGTTCGCTCCAAAGTGCCCACCTGGCAAGTAGCACTCCGACAACAGCTATGAAGGTAAACCTTTATTGGGTATGGGCAGGGTCACGCTAGCTGCATCCTTGCAGCCCTGGATTGTCATCCGCCTGACGCGTTTCGAAGCAAAGGCTTCTTCCTCAGAGGCGTGGCACAGGAAGTGCGTGTGGTCCGCTAACAGTTCTGTAAATTTTCCATGCCCGAGAGCATTCTGGGAACTGTAGTGTCCATTACAAACCCGGAATGGGTGCACAAATCATACTGCTGGATTGTGGAGAACTTGAATAGATCTCCGCCGGCGGGACCTGCCCTCAATCCCAAACTGCTGTCCCAAATCGCGACCCGGCAGGATACCAGCTGCATGGCCCCCAGGAGTATCAGGATGGTGCTTGCTTCACGGCTGGGCGGCCGTGTGAAAATGTTCGCTCCAAAGTGCCCACCTGGCAAGTAGCACTCCGACAACAGCTATAAAGGTAAACCTTTATTGGGTATGGGCAGGGTCACGCTAGCTGCATCCTTGCAGCCCTGGATTGTCATCCGCCTGACGCGTTTCGAAGCAAAGGCTTCTTCCTCAGAGACGTGGCACAGGAAGTGCGTGTGGTCCGCTAACAGTTCTGTAAATTTTCCATGCCCGAGAGCATTCTGGGAACTGTAGTGTCCATTACAAACCCGGAATGGGTGCACAAATCATACTGCTGGATTGTGGAGAACTTGAATAGATCTCCACCGGCGGGACCTGCCCTCAATCCCAAACTGCTGTCCCAAATCGCGACCCGGCAGGATACCGAGCTGCATGGCCCCCAGGAGTATCAGGATGGTGCTTGCTTCACGGCTCGGCGGCCGTGGGAAAATGTTCGCTCCAAAGTGCCCACCTGGCAAGTAGCACTCCGACAACAGCTATGAAGGTAAACCTTTATTGGGTATGGGCAGGGTCACGCTAGCTGCATCCTTGCAGCCCTGGATTGTCATCCGCCTGACGCGTTTCGAAGCAGAGGCGTGGCACAGGAAGTGCGTGTGGTCTGCTAACAGTTCTGTAAATTTTCCATGCCCGAGAGCATTCTGGGAACTGTAGTGTCCATTACAAACCCGGAATGGGTGCACAAATCAATCGGTATCCTGCCGGGTCGCGATTTGGGACAGCAGTTTGGGATTGAGGGAAGGTCCCGCCGGCGGAGATCTATTCAAGTTCTCCACAATCCAGCAGTATGATTTGTGCACCCATTCCGGGTTTGTAATGGACACTACAGTTCCCAGAATGCTCTCGGGCATGGAAAATTTACAGAACTGTTAGCGTTCCACACGCACTTCCTGTGCCACGCCTCTGAGGAAGAAGCCTTTGCTTCGAAACGCGTCAGGCGGATGACAATCCAGGGCTGCAAGGATGCAGCTAGCGTGACCCTGCCCATACCCAGTAAAGGTTTACCTTCATAGCTGTTGTCGGAGTGCTACTTGCCAGGTGGGCACTTTGGAGCGAACATTTTCACACGGCCGCCCAGCCGTGAATAAAGCACCATCCTGATACTCCTGGGGGCCATGCAGCTCGGTATCCTGCCGGGTCGCGATTTGGGACAGCAGTTTGGGATTGAGGACAGGTGCCGCCGGCGGAGATCTATTCAAGTTCTCCACAATCCAGCAGTATGATTTGTGCACCCATTCCGGGTTTGTAATGGACACTACAGTTCCCAGAATGCTCTCGGGCATGGAAAATTTACAGAACTGTTAGCGTTCCACACGCACTTCCTGTGCCACGCCTCTGAGGAAGAAGCCTTTGCTTCGAAACGCGTCAGGCGGATGACAATCCAGGGCTGCAAGGATGCAGCTAGCGTGACCCTGCCCATACCCAATAAAGGTTTACCTTCATAGCTGTTGTCGGAGTGCTACTTGCCAGGTGGGCACTTTGGAGCGAACATATATATATATACATATATATATATATATATATATATATATATATATATATATATATATATATATATATATATATATATATATATATGTATATATATGTATATATGTATATGTATATATATATATATATATATATATATATATATATATATATATATATCAACACAAGAAAGAGCCCAACTCCGTCTTACTTGCAGGAAAGGACGTTTAATGGTGTGCGCCACAGCAATACATCCACTCCTCTCTCCTTACGCGTTTCGACGGTCCTGCCACCTTGTTCACAGGTGAGTGGTTAATATAGTCCCAGTGGTCATGTGGTCTGTTCAAAATACTGCAGAGCCCACAATGCAACATGTGAGGATTACCAAAACGTAATTTTAAACATGATGCTTGTATTTCAAAAGCACAATGCCCGTGTCTGCTGCAGCGCTGCACGATGTTCCTGAAACGCGGTGTCAATAGGGAGAAGAATCACCTCTCCCCTCTCCCTTTCTCAGCTGCCACGCACCAAATTGCAGCGGAAGTCCAGAAGGCTGGTGTGGCAGTTCGAGCTGATCGTGCCCCCTCCATAAACATTTCCCAAAGTTCTCCATTTTACTGGGGGCCGTCGACCCATGCAGGGCGGGCTCTTGATAACAGGAACGGAGATCCTGTAATTTTAAAGTTCAACACAAGAAAGAGCCCAACTCCGTCTTACTTGCAGGAAAGGACGTTTAATGGTCTGCGCCACAGCAATACATCCACTCCTCTCTCCTTACGCGTTTCGACGGTCCTGCCGCCTTGTTCACAGGTGAGTGGTTAATATAGTCCCAGTGGTCATGTGGTCTGTTCAAAATACTGCAGAGCCCACAATGCAACATGTGAGGATTACCAAAACGAAATTTTAAACATGATGCTTGTATTTCAAAAGCACAATGCCCGTGTCTGCTGCAGCGCTGCACGATGTTCCTGAAACGCGGTGTCAATAGGGAGAAGAATCACCTCTCCCCTCTCCCTTTCTCAGCTGCCACGCACCAAATTGCAGCGGAAGTCCAGAAGGCTGGTGTGGCAGTTCGAGCGGATCGTGCCCCCTCCATAAACATTTCCCAAAGTTCTCCATTTTACTGGGGGCCGTCGACCCATGCAGGGCGGGCTCTTGATAACAGGAACGGAGATCCTGTAATTTTAAAGTTCAACACAAGAAAGAGCCCAACTCCGTCTTACTTGCAGGAAAGGACGTTTAATGGTCTGCGCCACAGCAATACATCCACTCCTCTCTCCTTACGCGTTTCGACGGTCCTGCCGCCTTGTTCACAGGTGAGTGGTTATATGGCTGAGATACCCGCCACCCCCTCTCAACACGATCCCAAAAGGAGGGAAACCGGAAACAGTTCTTAAAGTTTTTGTTGATGTGGGAGGGAGTGACCCTCCCGCGGCCGTATTTATTAAAACAAAAAATTAAACATTAAACGTTTCATGTTATGTACAATTTCATTATCACATTGCGATGTTTGGCTAATCTTAACATATTCTCTAATACAGAGGTTCTCCTAGCCGAACTAGCATCCTACAAAAAACATTCTCTATAAAAATTGAAATTGTACATCCTAACGTTTAAGGGCCAACGGCAAGGTCCTAACCGGTGTCAAGATCCCTAACCAGACTTACCCCTCCCACTTGGGAAGGGCGACAGCACAGAGGCTTACCTCAAGTGCAACTACTAACAATTTCCCTTGACTTGTCGGGAGCACTTAAGACTCGACGCCATTTAAAGGTCGTTCGAATACTTGTGTGTGGTATCTAGAAGGTATCGTGGACCTCCCCCCACCCCACACAACTTACCGCATCTGCCGTCGCAGATGACACTGGCCCCGGGAAATTCCTCAGGAGGGGGCTGTAACCCCTCCTACACAGGAAGGGGCCTTGACCGCCTTTCCTTAACTTCCGGCGACCCGCCCTTAGACGGGACCGCCTCCCCATTGAGGGGCCAATGGCCACCTCCCCCGAGCGCTCCCATCCGTGTTGGGTGACGCCCACTCATAGGGATCTACCAATTAGTGCTCACCGATCATGACCTTACCGCCTACCAAAAATAAATACGACAATTCTTACTCGAACCTATGAAAACATTGGTCGCTACGACCGAAAGAGCATGCTTAAAGTGCAACACTACATCAAGTCATTTTTAATCGTAACAACCTAAACGATATTCACCATACTTTATTATGATAAACAACAAAACTGAAACTTTCACGACCTGTAAATGAAAACAGCAAAACATACTTAGAAAATTCACTTTATTGCACAACAACTTGCTGTCCTCAGGGGCTGGTGGGTGGGTCAAAATTGGCTCTTCGTTCTGTCCCGAGCTCACGTGTAGCGAGGAGGTGCAGCTTCGGAGCACAAGAACAAGAGGACGTCTTCTGGTCTTGCGTCTCTTTTTATCCGTCTTCAGGGCGGGCGTAAACCCGCCCCTGCCCGTCCCGGGGGCGGGGCTGGTTACGTCGGTGTCTAGGCCAACCCACTCTAGAGCGGGAAAAAGCGCGCCCCGGCTACGCCGCTTCGGGCATACCAGCCGAGACGCGCCTCCCGCCAAAAAATGGCTTCCCGGGGGGATCGAGGCACTCCGCCATACGTTCGGGGGGACCGAGTGGTCGCCCCTTTCCATATGGCTGAGATACCCGCCACCCCCTCTCAACACGATCCCAAAAGGAGGGAAACCGGAAACAGTTCTTAAAGTTTTTGTTGATGTGGGAGGGAGTGACCCTCCCGCGGCCGTATTTATTAAAACAAAAAATTAAACATTAAACGTTTCATGTTATGTACAATTTCATTATCACATTGCGATGTTTGGCTAATCTTAACATATTCTCTAATACAGAGGTTCTCCTAGCCGAACTAGCATCCTACAAAAAACATTCTCTATAAAAATTGAAATTGTACATCCTAACGTTTAAGGGCCAACGGCAAGGTCCTAACCGGTGTCAAGATCCCTAACCAGACTTACCCCTCCCACTTGGGAAGGGCGACAGCACAGAGGCTTACCTCAAGTGCAACTACTAACAATTTCCCTTGACTTGTCGGGGGCACTTAAGACTCGACGCCATTTAAAGGTCGTTCGAATACTTGTGTGTGGTATCTAGAAGGTATCGTGGACCTCCCCCCACCCCACACAACTTACCGCATCTGCCGTCGCAGATGACACTGGCCCCGGGAAATTCCTCAGGAGGGGGCTGTAACCCCTCCTACACAGGAAGGGGCCTTGACCGCCTTTCCTTAACTTCCGGCGACCCGCCCTTAGACGGGACCGCCTCCCCATTGAGGGGCCAATGGCCACCTCCCCCGAGCGCTCCCATCCGTGTTGGGTGACGCCCACTCATAGGGATCTACCAATTAGTGCTCACCGATCATGACCTTACCGCCACAGGTCCGGATAGTTGACCGGCTATCCGGACCCCCCACAAAACTCCTACCTAAAGGTCATGTTTTACCGTTTTTAACCAAGCTAGGAAGTCTCCTATGAGTAACTCATTGCCCACCCTCGACAAATGCACACCATCCCCCAAATACATACTGTCATCATTAATACAACTATGTGAGATCGAATGCAATGTCTTGGAACGGAACAACCTACTCACTTTGTTATTCAATTTTTTAACGGAATGATTCAAAGCAGGGATCGAGATAGCCCCCCGCCACACTTTTCGTGGGATCATATGAGACCATGCAATCATACACCCCGGAACTCTCCTTGCTAACCAACTTACCGTGGAAAGCATAGCTTCCAGGAGAAGTCGTCTACCGGTGGTGACTAAATCATTGCCCCCTAAATGTACTATGACTATGGACGGCGGTGACCTCATCCGCTCTAACAAACCCTCAAAGAATGCTTGAAACTGGTCAATACAGAGACCGCCCCTTCCGTAGAAGGACACTCTGTACCCGTATTCCCCAGGTACATGAATCATATCACCTGCTTTGAATACGTCCGCGGCCCGTCTCACGTATGAGTGGCCTACGACCCACACCTCCTTTCTCTCAGCCGGTGATGTGTGACCGCTGGCCTGGTGTTGGGTCAACTGCACAGTCCGCCCTGCCGCGTAGGCTTGCGCAACTGAAAACAAACAAAAGACAAGAAGCGTGAGTACATGATTACAGCTTCACAACATGTGCAATCGCACGTACCTCTTATAACAGTTGGAGGACCAACGCCCCACACGTTTCACTTGTTCTACATTAAGACCCCTGGCTGTCGCTTCAGTGGCAGCCCCTATACGAAAGGAATGGGTCCCAAATTCACCCGGGTCCAAGCCCGCTGCGGCAATGGCCATTGCAAGCACCCGCTGAAACTGAAACCTCGTCAGCGGGGTGGCGTCTACATGCCTCAACAATGTCCCCCCCCATGATGCCACCCTTCGTGCTAGGTAATCTTCTAAGCACTGTACCGGACACATGGAGGACTCGGGGATCCTGCGAATGATCGTGCAGTCCCCCCTCCCATCTTGGTCAGTCTTGGACCTGAGAAAGGAGACAACCATCGCATCACCCCTGATCTGAACATGTTCCCTGCACAAGCCCCCTGACACATCCTGTTTGTTTCTTGCAACTAGCTCACTAACTCTCATAGCCCCGTGAAATGCCAGCGTAAATGCAGTCCGGAACAAACAGGTCTCGAAAGGGGACGAGCATGTGCTGGGGAGTGTGGCCAGTAACTGGGACAATCTATCAAAACCTATCGGTCGTCTTATGTCCACTCTGCGACCCTCTAGCCGTTGCCACCCACGCAGCGCTTTCTGTACTGTAAAAGACGCTGTTGGGTCTAGGATGCCATGGGCCCTGGCAACAAAGGAAATGGCGGCACGATGCCTTTGAGCCGTAGCCACCGATTTCCCAGCCCTACGTAAGGACATCAGAAAAAGTACTACCCACTCTTCCTGACCCCAAAGTCCCCCTCTCTCTGCCCCTAAAAAGGCTAAATAGGCCTGAAACGCCCCTTCATATGCCTTCCTTGTCCTGGGTGCTAGACTCTCTCCCACGAGGTGACGAAGTTCGGGGCACCGAGAGACCAGAGAGCTTCGGGGAAGGGTGCCGGCTCTGGGTCCGCTGAAGGAAGGAAACCCGAGAAAGCCTGCATGTGAAAACGAGACAGTGCATCAGCAGCCTGATTCAACACCCCTGGGACATGTTTTGCTCTGAATATCACGTTCAGTTGCATGCACAGTAGGACAATTTCCTTAAGCAGCCTCAAAATCAATTTACAACGGGCTGCCTGACTATTGATGCATTCTACCACGGTCATGTTGTCGGACCAGAACACCACAGAATGATCTCTGAACCCTTCTGGCCAGGTTCTCAGGGCCACCAGAATGGGAAATAGTTCCAGGAAGGCAATATTACTCGTCAGCCCTTTTTCGTGCCACCATAGGGGCCACCTTTGTGCCGACCATTTTGTGCCAAAGATGGCGCCAAAGCCTATGCTCCCTGCTGAATCTGTCCATAGCCCAAGCTCTTCGGAGGACACGGCTGGCTTGTTCCAGACGACTCGGCCATTGAAGTCCGCCAGAAATGCTAACCAAATCCGCATGTCCTGGCGGACCTCGGCCGATAACCTCGTGCGATGATGACCCTCTTTTAGGCCAACCATCGCTTGGGCAATTGAGCGGGAAAAGGGGCGAGCCATTGGGATCACCCTCAAGGCAAAGTTCAACTTTCCCACTAATTGTTGCAACTGCTGTAGTGTAACCTTGGGTACATGTAAACATACTTGGAGGGCTGCCCTGAATTTCAAGATTTTGTTAGCTGGTAAACGGAAACACCCCTCCCTTGAGTCCAACTCGATCCCCAAAAACTCGAGGCGAGTCGTGGGACCCATAGTTTTACCCGGTGCCAATGGTACGCCAAAATGACCCATCAACAAACGGAATTCAGCTAAGGCCCGTGCACATGCGGGATTTCCGGCGGGGCCAAGGAACAAAAAGTCGTCAAGGTAATGCATTACATTTCGGAAACCCGTTTTCTTAGTGAACACCCATTGCAAAAAAGTACTGAATTGCTCAAAGTAAGCACATGATATAGAGCAACCCATTGGCATACACCTATCCATGTAGAATGACCCCTGAAACCCGAATCCCAGCAGACGTTGATCGTCTGGGTGTACCGGGAGCAACCGGAACGCTGACTCGATGTCTGATTTTGCCATCAGCGTCCCGGGCCCCAGGCGATTCAAGATGGCTACTGCCTCATCAAACGATGCGTATCGCACCGAACAAACTTCTGGATCAATTGCGTCGTTCACCGAAAGACCGTGGGGAGCAGACAGATTATGGATCAAACGAAACTCACCCGGGTCCTTCTTGGGGACCACCCCTAACGGAGAACAAACGAAATCTGGTACCGGGGGTACGCTAAACGGGCCGGCGACCCGACCCCGGCTAACCTCTTTCTGGATTTTTTCTTGCACTACAGATGTATGTTGTAAAACGGAAAGCTGATTTTTGCACATCCCTACACCCTGAAAGTCCCCTACCGGGATGCGGAAACCATGTGTAAAACCGTTCCGCAGCACCCCGGCAGAAGTCCGATCCGGGTAGTTGCTGAGCCAGGGAATCATTGCCAGGGTATCAATCGGGGTTGGTAAAGGCGCCCCTCGGCCTAGCTTAGACCTGTTTGGCGCCTCCCTTACCCCCATTCTCACTCGTTCTGGCTCTACACGATGACTCAGGATGGGATGATCCACACATACTACATTCGTGTTTGAATTTACATGACCCCGGTGGCCTAGTACACTTCCCCTTGTTGAAATTAAAACAGAAACCCTTTCTCCCTGTATTGCCCGCGGGCCTCGACTGGTCGTCGGTGCTCGTACTTGGTCGAAAGGGCGTCCCCGCATTTTGGCGGGAGTAATCAACAACATTGCTCCCGACCAATGGCATTCTTAACATTCCCGATTCCTTCATTTTATCCCATGTCAGAGAATCGTAACAATCCCAAGTCAAACTCTTGTTATGTTCCTTTTCCTTCCTGAACAGATTGTCGTAACAAAACCAATGGTTACCTTGATACGTTGTCGAGTAACCCATAATCCGTGATTGATAAACGGGAAACTCCGGGAGCAACTCGGGCCTACGTTCCCCCAAAATCGATGTAAAAATACCCCATGCATTGCCCCAATTGCCAATGTTCTCATTTACCTTAAAGGCGGCCATTTTTGCGCGCCAAACACTCGGATGCATTAAGTCCTTCTGACTTTTCACATGCTCCACATCATAATGATCAACAAGCAAGGAAAAAATATTCACGTATTCCCCTGCCCAGATCTTTTCCTTTATGGCTAAAGGCACATGTTGTCCCAATCTCTCTCTACGAGAGGGTACTGACTCGTCCCTTGCAATCGGCAATGGCCGCTTACCTGAACTGGACGCAGCTTCTGCCGCTTGCGGCTTGTCTATCCCCGCCTCTCTCTTCTCCCGAAGCCCTTTTATCAGCGCCTGTGCCTCGGCAGCCGTGGCGCCATCACTACTATCCCCCAACCAAGCTGCTAGCTGTGCTGCCAGCTCGGGGGGCATGTCTCCCTTGGACGTCGGGGTGACTACAACGGGGATCGGATTCCCCTCTATTGGAACTGGGGTCGGCGCCTCGAGCGGTGCAGGGGGAACCGGGATGTCTCCACCGGCTGGAACCTTTCTCGGCCTCTTTGGTCTCCCTCCGGCCGGCGCAGGGCCCGAACCCTCCTCCCCGTCTCGCTCTGCCAACCGTTTCTTTATGTCTGCCATATCTTTGAAAAGTGCCCGCACCATCTGGTCGGTCGACATTTTCTTTGCGACTTTCTTTGGCATCTCACCGACGAAGTATCTGGAAGACAAAGAAAAAAGATCAAAACACTCAAAATTGGCTCTTCGTTCTGTCCCGAGCTCACGTGTAGCGAGGAGGTGCAGCTTCGGAGCACAAGAACAAGAGGACGTCTTCTGGTCTTGCGTCTCTTTTTATCCGTCTTCAGGGCGGGCGTAAACCCGCCCCTGCCCGTCCCGGGGGCGGGGCTGGTTACGTCGGTGTCTAGGCCAACCCACTCTAGAGCGGGAAAAAGCGCGCCCCGGCTACGCCGCTTCGGGCATACCAGCCGAGACGCGCCTCCCGCCAAAAAATGGCTTCCCGGGGGGATCGAGGCACTCCGCCATACGTTCGGGGGGACCGAGTGGTCGCCCCTTTCCAATATAGTCCCAGTGGTCATGTGGTCTGTTCAAAATACTGCAGAGCCCACAATGCAACATGTGAGGATTACCAAAACGTAATTTTAAACATGATGCTTGTATTTCAAAAGCACAATGCCCGTGTCTGCTGCAGCGCTGCACGATGTTCCTGAAACGCGGTGTCAATAGGGAGAAGAATCACCTATCCCCTCTCCCTTTCTCAGCTGCCACGCACCAAATTGCAGCGGAAGTCCAGAAGGCTGGTGTGGCAGTTCGAGCGGATCGTGCCCCCTCCATAAACATTTCCCAAAGTTCTCCATTTTACTGGGGGCCGTCGACCCATGCAGGGCGGGCTCTTGATAACAGGAACGGAGATCCTGTAATTTTAAAGTTCAACACAAGAAAGAGCCCAACTCCGTCTTACTTGCAGGAAAGGACGTTTAATGGTCTGCGCCACAGCAATACATCCACTCCTCTCTCCTTACGCGTTTCGACGGTCCTGCCGCCTTGTTCACAGGTGAGTGGTTAATATAGTCCCAGTGGTCATGTGGTCTGTTCAAAATACTGCAGAGCCCACAATGCAACATGTGAGGATTACCAAAACGTAATTTTAAACATGATGCTTGTATTTCAAAAGCACAATGCCCGTGTCTGCTGCAGCGCTGCACGATGTTCCTGAAACGCGGTGTCAATAGGGAGAAGAATCACCTCTCCCCTCTCCCTTTCTCAGCTGCCACGCACCAAATTGCAGCGGAAGTCCAGAAGGCTGGTGTGGCAGTTCGAGCGGATCGTGCCCCCTCCATAAACATTTCCCAAAGTTCTCCATTTTACTGGGGGCCGTCGACCCATGCAGGGCGGGCTCTTGATAACAGGAACGGAGATCCTGTAATTTTAAAGTTCAACACAAGAAAGAGCCCAACTCCGTCTTACTTGCAGGAAAGGACGTTTAATTGTCTGCGCCACAGCAATACATCCACTCCTCTCTCCTTACGCGTTTCGACGGTCCTGCCGCCTTGTTCACAGGTGAGTGGTTAATATAGTCCCAGTGGTCATGTGGTCTGTTCAAAATACTGCAGAGCCCACAATGCAACATGTGAGGATTAACAAAACGTAATTTTAAACATGATGCTTGTATTTCAAAAGCACAATGCCCGTGTCTGCTGCAGCGCTGAACGATGTTCCTGAAACGCGGTGTCAATAGGGAGAAGAATCACCTCCCCGCTCTCCCTTTCTCAGCTGCCACGCACCAAATTGCAGCGGAAGTCCAGAAGGCTGGTGTGGCAGTTCGAGCGGATCGTGCCCCCTCCATCAACATTTCCCAAAGTTCTCCATTTTACTGGGGGCCGTCGACCCATGCAGGGCGGGCTCTTGATAACAGGAACGGAGATCCTGTAATTTTAAAGTTCAACACAAGAAAGAGCCCAACTCCGTCTTACTTGCAGGAAAGGACGTTTAATGGTCTGCGCCACAGCAATACATCCACTCCTCTCTCCTTACGCGTTTCGACGGTCCTGCCGCCTTGTTCACAGGTGAGTGGTTAATATAGTCCCAGTGGTCATGTGGTCTGTTCAAAATACTGCAGAGCCCACAATGCAACATGTGAGGATTACCAAAACGTAATTTTAAACATGATGCTTGTATTTCAAAAGTACAATGCCCGTGTCTGCTGCAGCGCTGCACGATGTTCCTGAAACGCGGTGTCAATAGGGAGAAGAATCACCTCTCCCCTCTCCCTTTCTCAGCTGCCACGCACCAAATTGCAGCGGAAGTCCAGAAGGCTGGTGTGGCAGTTCGAGCGGATCGTGCCCCCTCCATAAACATTTCCCAAAGTTCTCCATTTTACTGGGGGCCGTCGACCCATGCAGGGCGGGCTCTTGATAACAGGAACGGAGATCCTGTAATTTTAAAGTTCAACACAAGAAAGAGCCCAACTCCGTCTTACTTGCAGGAAAGGACGTTTAATGGTCTGCGCCACAGCAATACATCCACTCCTCTCTCCTTACGCGTTTCGACGGTCCTGCCGCCTTGTTCACAGGTGAGTGGTTAATATAGTCCCAGTGGTCATGTGGTCTGTTCAAAATACTGCAGAGCCCACAATGCAACATGTGAGGATTACCAAAACGTAATTTTAAACATGATGCTTGTATTTCAAAAGCACAATGCCCGTGTCTGCTGCAGCGCTGCACGATGTTCCTGAAACGCGGTGTCAATAGGGAGAAGAATCACCTCTCCCCTCTCCCTTTCTCAGCTGCCACGCACCAAATTGCAGCGGAAGTCCAGAAGGCTGGTGTGGCAGTTCGAGCGGATCGTGCCCCCTCCATAAACATTTCCCAAAGTTCTCCATTTTACTGGGGGCCGTCGACCCATGCAGGGCGGGCTCTTGATAACAGGAACGGAGATCCTGTAATTTTAAAGTTCAACACAAGAAAGAGCCCAACTCCGTCTTACTTGCAGGAAAGGACGTTTAATGGTCTGCGCCACAGCAATACATCCACTCCTCTCTCCTTACGCGTTTCGACGGTCCTGCCGCCTTGTTCACAGGTGAGTGGTTAATATAGTCCCAGTGGTCATGTGGTCTGTTCAAAATACTGCAGAGCCCACAATGCAACATGTTAGGATTACCAAAACGTAATTTTAAACATGATGCTTGTATTTCAAAAGCACAATGCCCGTGTCTGCTGCAGCGCTGCACGATGTTCCTGAAACGCGGTGTCAATAGGGAGAAGAATCACCTCCCCGCTCTCCCTTTCTCAGCTGCCACGCACCAAATTGCAGCGGAAGTCCAGAAGGCTGGTGTGGCAGTTCGAGCGGATCGTGCCACCTCCATAAACATTTCCCAAAGTTCTCCATTTTACTGGGGGCCGTCGACCCATGCAGGGCGGGCTCTTGATAACAGGAACGGAGATCCTGTAATTTTAAAGTTCAACACAAGAAAGAGCCCAACTCCGTCTTACTTGCAGGAAAGGACGTTTAATGGTCTGCGCCACAGCAATACATCCACTCCTCTCTCCTTACGCGTTTCGACGGTCCTGCCGCCTTGTTCACAGGTGAGTGGTTAATATAGTCCCAGTGGTCATGTGGTCTGTTCAAAATACTGCAGAGCCCACAATGCAACATGTGAGGATTACCAAAACGTAATTTTAAACATGATGCTTGTATTTCAAAAGCACAATGCCCGTGTCTGCTGCAGCGCTGCACGATGTTCCTGAAACGCGGTGTCAATAGGGAGAAGAATCACCTCTCCCCTCTCCCTTTCTCAGCTGCCACGCACCAAATTGCAGCGGAAGTCCAGAAGGCTGGTGTGGCAGTTCGAGCGGATCGTGCCCCCTCCATAAACATTTCCCAAAGTTCTCTATTTTACTGGGGGCCGTCGACCCATGCAGGGCGGGCTCTTGATAACAGGAACGGAGATCCTGTAATTTTAAAGTTCAACACAAGAAAGAGCCCAACTCCGTCTTACTTGCAGGAAAGGACGTTTTATGGTCTGCGCCACAGCAATACATCCACTCCTCTCTCCTTACGCGTTTCGACGGTCCTGCCGCCTTGTTCACAGGTGAGTGGTTAATATAGTCCCAGTGGTCATGTGGTCTGTTCAAAATACTGCAGAGCCCACAATGCAACATGTGAGGATTACCAAAACGTAATTTTAAACATGATGCTTGTATTTCAAAAGCACAATGCACGTGTCTGCTGCAGCGCTGCACGATGTTCCTGAAACGCGGTGTCAATAGTGAGAAGAATCACCTCTCCCCTCTCCCTTTCTCAGCTGCCACGCACCAAATTGCAGCGGAAGTCCAGAAGGCTGGTGTGGCAGTTCGAGCGGATCGTGCCCCCTCCATAAACATTTCCCAAAGTTCTCCATTTTACTGGGGGCCGTCGACCCATGCACGGCGGGCTCTTGATAACAGGAACGGAGATCCTGTAATTTTAAAGTTCAACACAAGAAAGAGCCCAACTCCGTCTTACTTGCAGGAAAGGACGTTTAATGGTCTGCGCCACAGCAATACATCCACTCCTCTATCCTTACGCGTTTCGACGGTCCTGCCGCCTTGTTCACAGGTGAGTGGTTAATATGATGCTTGTATTTCAAAAGCACAATGCCCGTGTCTGCTGCAGCGCTGCACGATGTTCCTGAAACGCGGTGTCAATAGGGAGAAGAATCACCTCTCCCCTCTCCCTTTCTCAGCTGCCACGCACCAAATTGCAGCGGAAATCCAGAAGGCTGGTGTGGCAGTTCGAGCGGATCGTGCCCCCTCCATAAACATTTCCCAAAGTTCTCCATTTTACTGCCGGCCGTCGACCCATGCAGGGCGGGCTCTTGATAACAGGAACGGAGATCCTGTAATTTTAAAGTTCAACACAAGAAAGAGCCCAACTCCGTCTTACTTGCAGGAAAGGACGTTTAATGGTCTGCGCCACAGCAATACATCCACTCCTCTCTCCTTACGCGTTTCGACGGTCCTGCCGCCTTGTTCACAGGTGAGTGGTTAATATAGTCCCAGTGGTCATGTGGTCTGTTCAAAATACTGCAGAGCCCACAATGCAACATGTGAGGATTACCAAAACGTAATTTTAAACATGATGCTTGTATTTCAAAAGCACAATGCCCGTGTCTGCTGCAGCGCTGCACGATGTTCCTGAAACGCGGTGTCAATAGGGAGAAGAATCACCTCTCCCCTCTCCCTTTCTCAGCTGCCACGCACCAAATTGCAGCGGAAGTCCAGAAGGCTGGTGTGGCAGTTCGAGCGGATCGTGCCCCCTCCATAAACATTTCCCAAAGTTCTCCATTTTACTGGGGGCCGTCGACCCATGCAGGGCGGGCTCTTGATAACAGGAACGGAGATCCTGTAATTTTAAAGTTCAACACAAGAAAGAGCCCAACTCCGTCTTACTTGCAGGAAAGGACGTTTAATGGTCTGCGCCACAGCAATACATCCACTCCTCTCTCCTTATGCGTTTCGACGGTCCTGCCGCCTTGTTCACAGGTGAGTGGTTAATATAGTCCCAGTGGTCATGTGGTCTGTTCAAAATACTGCAGAGCCCACAATGCAACATGTGAGGATTACCAAAACGTAATTTTAAACATGATGCTTGTATTTCAAAAGCACAATGCCCGTGTCTGCTGCAGCGCTGAACGATGTTCCTGAAACGCGGTGTCAATAGGGAGAAGAATCACCTCCCCGCTCTCCCTTTCTCAGCTGCCACGCACCAAATTGCAGCGGAAGTCCAGAAGGCTGGTGTGGCAGTTCGAGCGGATCGTGCCCCCTCCATCAACATTTCCCAAAGTTCTCCATTTTACTGGGGGCCGTCGACCCATGCAGGGCGGGCTCTTGATAACAGGAACGGAGATCCTGTAATTTTAAAGTTCAACACAAGAAAGAGCCCAACTCCGTCTTACTTGCAGGAAAGGACGTTTAATGGTCTGCGCCACAGCAATACATCCACTCCTCTCTCCTTACGCGTTTCGACGGTCCTGCCGCCTTGTTCACAGGTGAGTGGTTAATATAGTCCCACTGGTCATGACCACTGGGACTATATTAACCACTCACCTGTGAACAAGGCGGCAGGACCGTCGAAACGCGTAAGGAGAGAGGAGTGGATGTATTGCTGTGGCGCAGACCATTAAACGTCCTTTCCTGCAAGTAAGACGGAGTTGGGCTCTTTCTTGTGTTGAACTTTAAAATTACAGGATCTCCGTTCCTGTTATCAAGAGCCCGCCCTGCATGGGTCGACGGCCGGCAGTAAAATGGAGAACTTTGGGAAATGTTTATGGAGGGGGCACGATCCGCTCGAACTGCCACACCAGCCTTCTGGACTTCCGCTGCAATTTGGTGCGTGGCAGCTGAGAAAGGGAGAGGGGAGAGGTGATTCTTCTCCCTATTGACACCGCGTTTCAGGAACATCGTGCAGCGCTGCAGCAGACACGGGCATTGTGCTTTTGAAATACAAGCATCATGTTTAAAATTACGTTTTGGTAATCCTCACATGTTGCATTGTGGGCTCTGCAGTATTTTTGAACAGACCACATGACCACTGGGACTATATTAACGATTCACCTGTAAACAAGGCGGCAGGACCGTCGAAACGCGTAAGGAGAGAGGAGTGGATGTATTGCTGTGGCGCAGACCATTAAACGTCCTTTCCTGCAAGTAAGACGGAGTTGGGCTCTTTCTTGTGTTGAACTTTAAAATTACAGGATCTCCGTTCCTGTTATCAAGAGCCCGCCCTGCATGGGTCGACGGCCCCCAGTAAAATGGAGAACTTTGGGAAATGTTTATGGAGGGGGAACGATCCGCTCGAACTGCCACACCAGCCTTCTGGACTTCCGCTGCAATTTGGTGCGTGGCAGCTGAGAAAGGGAGAGGGGAGAGGTGATTCTTCTCCCTATTGACACCGCGTTTCAGGAACATCGTGCAGCGCTGCAGCAGACACGGGCATTGTGCTTTTGAAATACAAGCATCATGTTTAAAATTACGTTTTGGTAATCCTCACATGTTGCATTGTGGGCTCTGCAGTATTTTGAACAGACCACATGACCACTGGGACTATATTAACCACTCACCTGTGAACAAGGCGGCAGGACCGTCGAAACGCGTAAGGAGAGAGGAGTGGATGTATTGCTGTGGCGCAGACCATTAAACGTCCTTTCCTGCAAGTAAGACGGAGTTGGGCTCTTTCTTGTGTTGAACTTTAAAATTACAGGATCTCCGTTCCTGTTATCAAGAGCCCGCCCTGCATGGGTCGACGGCCCCCAGTAAAATGGAGAACTTTGGGAAATGTTTATGGAGGGGGCACGATCCGCTCGAACTGCCACACCAGCCTTCTGGACTTCCGCTGCAATTTGGTGCGTGGCAGCTGAGAAAGGGAGAGGGGAGAGGTGATTCTTCCCCCTATTGGCACCGCGTTTCAGGAACATCGTGCAGCGCTGCAGCAGACACGGGCATTGTGCTTTTGAAATACAAGCATCATGTTTAAAATTACGTTTTGGTAATCCTCACATGTTGCATTGTGGGCTCTGCAGTATTTTGAACAGACCACATGACCACTGGGACTATGTTAACCACTCACCTGTGAACAAGGCGGCAGGACCGTCGAAACGCGTAAGGAGAGAGGAGTGGATGTATTGCTGTGGCGCAGACCATTAAACGTCCTTTCCTGCAAGTAAGACGGAGTTGGGCTCTTTCTTGTGTTGAACTTTAAAATTACAGGATCTCCGTTCCTGTTATGAAGAGCCCGCCCTGCATGGGTCGACGGCCCCCCAGTAAAATGGAGAACTTTGGGAAATGTTTATGGAGGGGGCACGATCCGCTCGAACTGCACCACCAGCCTTCTGGACTTCCGCTGCAATTTGGTGCGTGGCAGCTGAGAAAGGGAGAGGGGAGAGGTGATTCTTCTCCCTATTGACACCGCGTTTCAGGAACATCGTGCAGCGCTGCAGCAGACACGGGCATTGTGCTTTTGAAATACAAGCATCATGTTTAAAATTACGTTTTGGTAATTCTCACATGTTGCATTGTGGGCTCTGCAGTATTTTGAACAGACCACATGACCACTGGGACTATATTAACCACTCACCTGTGAACAAGGCGGCAGGACCGTCGAAACGCGTAAGGAGAGAGGAGTGGATGTATTGCTGTGGTGCAGACCATTAAACGTCCTTTCCTGCAAGTAAGACGGAGTTGGGCTCTTTCTTGTGTTGAACTTTAAAATTACAGGATCTCCGTTCCTGTTATCAAGAGCCCGCCCTGCATGGGTCGACGGCCCCCAGTAAAATGGAGAACTTTGGGAAATGTTTATGGAGGGGGCACGATCCGCTCGAACTGCCACACCAGCCTTCTGGACTTCCGCTGCAATTTGGTGCGTGGCAGCTGAGAAAGGGAGAGGGGAGAGGTGATTCTTCTCCCTATTGACACCGCGTTTCAGGAACATCGTGCAGCGCTGCAGCAGACACGGGCATTTTGCTTTTGAAATACAAGCATCATGTTTAAAATTACGTTTTGGTAATCCTCACATGTTGCATTGTGGGCTCTGCAGTATTTTGAACAGACCACATGACCACTGGGACTATATTAACCACTCACCTGTGAACAAGGCGGCAGGACCGTCGAAACGCGTAAGGAGAGAGGAGTGGATGTATTGCTGTGGCGCAGACCATTAAACGTCCTTTCCTGCAAGTAAGACGGAGTTGGGCTCTTTCTTGTGTTGAACTTTAAAATTACAGGATCTCCGTTCCTGTTATCAAGAGCCCGCCCTGCATGGGTCGACGGCCCCCAGTAAAATGGGGAACTTTGGGAAATGTTTATGGAGGGGGCACGATCCGCTCGAACTGCCACACCAGCCTTCTGGACTTCCGCTGCATTTTGGTGCGTGGCAGCTGAGAAAGGGAGAGGGGAGAGGTGATTCTTCTCCCTATTGACACCGCGTTTCAGGAACATCGTGCAGCGCTGCAGCAGACACAGGCATTGTGCTTTTGAAATACAAGCATCATGTTTAAAATTATGTTTTGGTAATCCTCACATGTTGCATTGCGTTCTCTGCAGTATTTTGAACAGACCACATGACCACTGGGACTATATTAACCACTCACCTGTGAACAAGGCGGCAGGACCGTCGAAACGCGTAAGGAGAGAGGAGTGGATGTATTGCTGTGGCGCACACCATTAAACGTCCTTTCCTGCAAGTAAGATGGAGTTGGGCTCTTTCTTGTGTTGAACTTTAAAATTACAGGATCTCCGTTCCTGTTATCAAGAGCCCGCCCTGCATGGGTCGACGGCCCCCAGTAAAATGGAGAACTTTGGGAAATGTTTATGGAGGGGGCACGATCCGCTCGAACTGCCACACCAGCCTTCTGGACTTCCGCTGCAATTTGGTGCGTGGCAGCTGAGAAAGGGAGAGGGGAGAGGTGATTCTTCTCCCTATTGACACCGCGTTCCAGGAACATCGTGCAGCGCTGCAGCAGACACGGGCATTGTGCTTTTGAAATACAAGCATCATGTTTAAAATTACGTTTTGGTAATCCTCACATGTTGCATTGTGGGCTCTGCAGTATTTTGACCAGACCACATGACCACTGGGACTATATTAACCACTCACCTGTGAACAAGGCGGCAGGACCGTCGAAACGCAATAAGAGAGAGGAGTGGATGTATTGCTGTGGCGCAGACCATTAAACGTCCTTTCCTGCAAGTAAGACGGAGTTGGGCTCTTTCTTGTGTTGAACTTTAAAATTACAGGATCTCCGTTCCTGTTATCAAGAGCCCGCACTGCATGGGTCGACGGCCCCCAGTAAAATGGAGAACTTTGGGAAATGTTTATGGAGGGGGCACGATCCGCTCGAACTGCCACACCAGCCTTCTGGACTTCCGCTGCAATTTGGTGCGTGGCAGCTGAGAAAGGGAGAGGGGAGAGGTGATTCTTCTCCCTATTGACACCGCGTTTCAGGAACATCGTGCAGCGCTGCAGCAGACACGGGCATTGTGCTTTTGAAATACAAGCATCATGTTTAAAATTACGTTTTGGTAATCCTCACATGTTGCATTGTGGGCTCTGCAGTATTTTGAACGGACCACATGACCACTGGGACTATATTAACCACTCACCTGTGAACAAGGCGGCAGGACCGTCGAAACGCGTAAGGAGAGAGGAGTGGATGTATTGCTGTGGCGCAGACCATTAAACGTCCTTTCCTGCAAGTAAGACGGAGTTGGGCTCTTTCTTGTGTTGAACTTTAAAATTACAGGATCTCCATTCCTATTATCAAGAGCCCGCCCTGCATGGGTCGACGGCCCCCAGTAAAATGGAGAACTTTGGGAAATGTTTATGGAGGGGGCACGATCCGCTCGAACTGCCACACCAGCCTTCTGGACTTCCGCTGCAATTTGGTGCGTGGCAGCTGAGAAAGGGAGAGGGGAGAGGTGATTCTTCTCCCTATTGACACCGCGTTTCAGGAACATCGTGCAGCGCTGCAGCAGACACGGGCATTGTGCTTTTGAAATACAAGCATCATGTTTAAAATTACGTTTTGGTAATCCTCACATGTTGCATTGTGGGCTCTGCAGTATTTTGAACAGACCACATGACCACTGGGACTATATTAACCACTCACCTGTGAACAAGGCGGCAGGACCGTCGAAACGCGTAAGGAGAGAGGAGTGGATGTATTGCTGTGGCGCAGACCATTAAACGTCCTTTCCTGCAAGTAAGACGGAGTTGGGCTCTTTCTTGTGTTGAACTTTAAAATTACAGGATCTCCGTTCCTGTTATCAAGAGCCCGCCCTGCATGAGTCGACGGCCCCCAGTAAAATGGAGAACTTTGGGAAATGTTTATGGAGGGGGCACGATCCGCTCGAACTGCCACACCAGCCTTCTGGACTTCCGCTGCAATTTGGTGCGTGGCAGCTGAGAAAGGGAGAGGGGAGAGGTGATTCTTCTCCCTATTGACACCGCGTTTCAGGAACATCGTGCAGCGCTGCAGCAGACACGGGCATTGTGCTTTTGAAATACAAGCATCATGTTTAAAATTATGTTTTGGTAATCCTCACATGTTGCATTGTGGGCTCTGCAGTATTTTGAACAGACCACATGACCACTGGGACTATATTAACCACTCACCTGTGAACAAGGCGGCAGGACCGTCGAAACGCGTAAGGAGAGAGGAGTGGATGTATTGCTGTGGCGCAGACCATTAAACGTCCTTTCCTGCAAGTAAGACGGAGTTGGGCTCTTTCTTGTGTTGAACTTTAAAATTACAGGATCTCCGTTCCTGTTATCAAGAGCCCGCCCTGCATGGGTCGACGGCCCCCAGTAAAATGGAGAACTTTGGGAAATGTTTCTGGAGGGGGCACGATCCGCTCGAACTGCCACACCAGCCTTCTGGACTTCCGCTGCAATTTGGTGCGTGGCAGCTGAGAAAGGGAGAGGTGATTCTTCTCCCTATTGACACCGCGTTTCAGGAACATCGTGCAGCGCTGCAGCAGACACGGGCATTGTGCTTTTGAAAAACAAGCATCATGTTTAAAATTACGTTTTGGTAATCCTCACATGTTGCATTGTGGGCTCTGCAGTATTTTGAACAGACCACATGACCACTGGGACTATATTAACCACTCACCTGTGAACAAGGCGGCAGGACCGTCGAAACGCGTAAGGAGAGAGGAGTGGATGTATTGCTGTGGCGCAGACCATTAAACGTCCTTTCCTGCAAGTAAGACGGAGTTGGGCTCTTTCTTGTGTTGAACTTTAAAATTACAGGATCTCCGTTCCTGTTATCAAGAGCCCGCCCTGCATGGGTCGACGGCCCCCAGTAAATTGGAGAACTTTGGGAAATGTTTATGGAGGGGGCACGATCCGCTCGAACTGCCACACCAGCCTTCTGGACTTCCGCTGCAATTTGGTGCGTGGCAGCTGAGAAAGGGAGAGGGGAGAGGTGATTCTTCTCCCTATTGACACCGCGTTTCAGGAACATCGTGCAGCACTGCAGCAGACACGGGCATTGTGCTTTTGAAATACAAGCATCATGTTTAAAATTACGTTTTGGTAATCCTCACATGTTGCATTGTGGGCTCTGCAGTATTTTGAACAGACCACATGACCACTGGGACTATATTAACCACTCACCTGTGAACAAGGCGGCAGGACCGTCGAAACGCGTAAGGAGAGAGGAGTGGATGTATTGCTGTGGCGCAGACCATTAAACGTCCTTTCCTGCAAGTAAGACGGAGTTGGGCTCTTTCTTGTGTTGAACTTTAAAATTACAGGATATCCGTTCCTGTTATCAAGAGCCCGCCCTGCATGGGTCGACGGCCCCCAGTAAAATGGAGAACTTTGGGAAATGTTTATGGAGGGGGCACGATCCGCTCGAACTGCCACACCAGCCTTCTGGACTTCCGCTGCAATTTGGTGCGTGGCAGCTGAGAAAGGGAGAGGGGAGAGGTGATTCTTCTCCCTATTGACACCGCGTTTCAGGAACATCGTGCAGCGCTGCAGCAGACACGGGCATTGTGCTTTTGAAATACAAGCATCATGTTTAAAATTACGTTTTGGTAATCCTCACATGTTGCATTGTGGGCTCTGCAGTATTTTGAACAGACCACATGACCACTGGGACTATATTAACCACTCACCTGTGAACAAGGCGGCAGGACCGTCGAAACGCGTAAGGAGAGAGGAGTGGATGTATTGCTGTGGCGCAGACCATTAAACGTCCTTTCCTGCAAGTAAGACGGAGTTGGGCTCTTTCTTGTGTTGAACTTTAAAATTACAGGATCTCCGTTCCTGTTATCAAGAGCCCGCCCTGCATGGGTCGACGGCCCCCAGTAAACCGGAGAACTTTGGGAAATGTTTATGGAGGGGGCACGATCCGCTCGAACTGCCACACCAGCCTTCTGGACTTCCGCTGCAATTTGGTGCGTGGCAGCTGAGAAAGGGAGAGGGGAGAGATGATTCTTCTCCCTATTGACACCGCGTTTCAGGAACATCGTGCAGCGCTGCAGCAGACACGGGCATTGTGCTTTTGAAATACAAGCATCATGTTTAAAATTACGTTTTGGTAATCCTCACATGTTGCATTGTGGGCTCTGCAGTATTTTGAACAGACCACATGACCACTGGGACTATATTAACCACTCACCTGTGAACAAGGCGGCAGGACCGTCGAAACGCGTAAGGAGAGAGGAGTGGATGTATTGCTGTGGCGCAGACCATTAAACGTCCTTTCCTGCAAGTAAGACGGAGTTGGGCTCTTTCTTGTGTTGAACTTTAAAATTACAGGATCTCCGTTCCTGTTATCAAGAGCCCGCCCTGCATGGGTCGACGGCCCCCAGTAAAATGGAGAACTTTGGGAAATGTTTATGGAGGGGGCACGATCCGCTCGAACTGCCACACCAGCCTTCTGGACTTCCGCTGCAATTTGGTGCGTGGCAGCTGAGAAAGGGAGAGGGGAGGAGATTTCAAAAAAGAGGGAGACAGAGAGGACACTATTTACCACGCAGTATTGGTGGAAGGTCCAGTAACAGCTTAGTGTCCTGTACGAAGTACTAGAGAGTTACACCAAAAATGGGGGTTGCTGTACTGTTCCTTGAGAAGGTAGAGTTAGGAAAGTTCTTGCTGGCGTGAAAGGGAGAGAGAGAGGGGATATTATTAATACCCTGGGGAATCCATTATGTTGGATTTATTTGCCTCACACACCCCGAGGAGTGTCATGCTTCATCATCGGCGGTTGCTCCTCGTCGGGGAGGCGGTGCAACCCCCGACGGGCACACCTCAGAGAGGGGCTCTTTGGCGGAGATCTTTTTCCAACTGCCTGTAGGTGAAGTGGGGGTATGTGGGCGGGTAGGTGTATACCTCTAGTGAGGTGGATAAAATATAGAGAGGGGTACCTGAATTGACTTTTATTCTGGGGGTCCCCTAGCTATGGTTAAAAGGTGAAGCTAGTCCTCTAGGTGTTATCCAATTATGTTGTGTAACCCTAGAAGGAACTAGTGGTGCATGTGGTCAACATGTTTCTCGCTCATGGTGCATTTACCGCGATTCTTCAGGACCAAGAAGTGAATATAACATCATGCTTGTATCATATGTTATAGAAATTTACCTTAGTGGGTCCTCCTATGTCTATGTCTGGAGGAAGGATAAGGAAAAGGTTAAATTGCCAGTCATTGTATTGCCAGAGAGAACTTATATTACCAGGGTGGTGGTGTACTCATACCACCGCATGCTGTGTGTACTGAGTATGCACTGTAGACTGTGAAGCACAACTGTGAAACACACGCTATGGTAAGTACTGTGATTCATGTTGTGACTAGTGCAAGTGAACATTAAAAACAATTAAAGTTAAAAATGCAGCAGACCGAATCTTAGTACCTGTCTGTACTATCCCAGGTGTGAGGGAGGATTCATTAAAATGCAGACACCGCTGTGTAAGATGTTTAAGTATAACAACACGCTAACACTGTGACTCAAAAAACCATTCTCAAGAGCATGTTGAAAACTCACCTAAAAATCACGACCTAGAGGCCCCCTGAGTGGTCGGCAGGGCTGGACTGTAGCGCTGTGCCCAAGGTGTGGCTACAATGGGGGTAATTCAGAACGCGGAGAGTAGCAATTAAAATAAATGCGTCCCGTCCCAACCGGGCTCAGAGTGTGTAGAGCGCATCCGAAGTTCAATAGTCCCGCTAAGCGCTCGCCTCACTCACCTGTCAAGCGCTGCGTCCGGGTGTGGTGACCTACCCTTCCCCGCCGAGCTCGAGTAGATGTGTGAGCTCGGCGGAGGGGATCATTTAATCAACACCGGGACGGCAGCGTGACGCGATGGGTACCCGCCCATTGGCAAAGACAGTGTGTAAGGTCCCGGGAGCGTGGCGGCCATCTTAGCATGGTGTAAAAGTACCGAGAGGTGCTATTCTTGTGGGTATTTGCCCCGTTAGGAAGGTAGCATCAACTACACTTTGTGGGCGGAAATGCGCCTCGGTATCATCCTGAACTCCTAGTAGTTCTATAATGGCTTATTGCAGAGGTTGGACGCACGGGTTGTGGTAAACCGGTGTTATAACCTATGGGACGGTGGCGGCCATGATGGAAAGGGTCCTTAGGTCGTGAGTGGGTTGTAAACCAGTTCGCATTATGGGGGAATGTATCAGATCACTATCAGTCATTGATATTCATGGGTCGACACTATGAATATGGGGGTTCATAGAGAGTGCCAGGGGATGTCTTCGTTGAGCCCATATTTGTCAGAGGACAACCGGTGTACCCATCTTTGTTCCTTCCTGAAGAGTGCTTTCGTGGGGCAGTTGGGGCTGGATTCCAGAACTATCCACTTCATTGCATTCTCATCATGGTTTGCTTCCACATAATGTTTGCACATTTTGGTGTGGGTTTTTTTGCAGCGGAAGCTGCTGCGATGCTCTATGATCCGAGTCTTGATAGGGCGTGTGGTCATCCCTATATACTGTAAGTTACATGGGCATGTCAACAAGTAAATGCAGTGGGATGTGTTGCAGTTGGTATGTTGCCTTATTTCCCATTTGAATGTGTCCGAAAGTTGTATAGTTTTGAGAGTCATCGTGTACCTACAGACACCACACATGCCACAGGGGTAGTGCCCCGTCACTGGAGGGAGGTCCCATAGGGTTCTCTGGTTAGCGTTCCTAGTTTGTTTAGGCCTAGTACTTATCAAGATATCTTTCAGATTTTGTGATCTTCTAAATGCAAACCTGGGTTCCTCTAGGGCCATGTCACCTGTATTAAGTATCCCCCAGTGATGCTTTATCGTGTTCCTGATCTTGTTGGACAGGGGGGTGAAGGTGGTCACACAAGTAATGGGTTGATTCTCAACAGGGGCCCTCTCCTGTCTTTCCAGAAGGGCCTCTCTATTGTTGTTCCTGGCCCGTTTACGTGCCTTTCGTACATCACTCATGGGGTAGCCCCTATCCAAAAGGTTCCTGGACAAGAGTGCAGATTCTTTCTTGTAGTCCACCACCGCGCTGCAGTTGCGCCTGATTCGCAAGAATTGGCCAAAGGGCAGATTGGTACGTAGGGCCTTTGGATGGTGACTTGTGTAATGCAGGAGGCTGTTACGATCTGTGGGTTTACGATACATAGTAGTTTTGAGGGACCCTGCTTCCAATTTGATCGTAAGGTCAAGGAAGGCAATTTCATGTGGTGAAGCTGTCATGGTGAAACGAAGGTGAGGGTTAAGAGTGTTAACCCAAGCCAAGAACCCGTCATAGGTGGTGGGTGGACCGCTCCATAGAATGAGAATGTCGTCTATGAAGCGTTTCCACAATCTGATGTTATTGTGGAAGGGGTTAGACTCATGATGTATATGAGTCTCTTCAAATTTGGCCATGTATAGACAGGCCACCGAGGGGGCAAAGGTACTACCCATGGAGGTCCCCTGGGTTTGATGGTAGAACTTGCCTCTGTGTTCAAAATAGTTCTCGGTCAAGGCTAGTGTGGCGCACTCCATGATAAAGGTCACGGGGGTATTGGAGCTCCACAGTTCTTGTCCCAGTCTTTCCTCAATCACCTCAAGGGTTGCCCTCTGGGGGATGTTCGTATATAGTGCTTCGACATCCAGGGTGATTAGAAGGTCAATCTCTTCTGTGTTGTCGATTGTGTCCAAGATTCTGAGGACATCTGTTGTGTCCTGAATGTATGAGGGGATTCTTTTGACCAAAGGTTGCAGGAAGTGGTCGCAAAACTGAGACAGGGGCTCTAGTACAGAGTCAATCCCGGAAACGATTGGCCTCCCTGGTACTGGTCTGGTGGCTTTGTGAATCTTTGGTAGAGTATAGAAATACGGTACCCTTGGGTCCTTTTTCATGAGGAACTCTGCCTCCTTTTTACTGATCCATTGATCACATTCAGCACCGGATACCAGGCTTGTGATCCTTGTCTGTAGGCGTATGGTTGGGTCATCAGTAATGGGAGTGTAGTATCTCTGGTCACTTAGCTGCCTAGTGCATTCCCTCTCATAGTCCGCAGTGTTCATGAGCACTGTTGCTCCCCCTTTGTCGGCCTGTTTAATTGTAATTGACGGGTCATCTGCCAGTGACTTTAGTATTGCCACCTCATTCTTGGAGATGTTACAGTATGGGGTTGGACGGTCAAGTTTGTTAATGTCTTTCAACACTGCTTGCTCAAACGTCAGTACTTCATTGGGTACCATTCCGTTATGAGGTGTAAAGGTGGAGGGATTGTGAAGACCAGAATCCTCTGTAGGTTCACTGGGTTTTCCCTCAAAGAATGCTCTTAACCTTATTTTCCTAAAAAAGGCTTTGAGTTCCCTAGTTTGTTGGAACAAGTCGATCCTAGGGGTTGGGACGAAGCCCAAGCCCTTTTGTAGGACCTCTTCCTCTCGTTGGGTAAGCTGGCGGTCTGATAGATTAACTACCAGACTCACTGCTGGCCTGACCGGCTCGTGCTCCTGGTGTCCATCCCTTGGGGACGTGTGTCCTCCCATTGTACCCTTTTCTCTGCTGTGTTGCCTCTTTTTCGCCCTCGCCCTCTGCCCCAACCTCTGCCTAAAAAAGGAGGGTTTGATGGGTTCTGGGGCGGATACAGAGCAGGATACTGTGGGCCAAAAGGTGGTTGGAAGTGGGGATATTGCGGGTATTGCCAGAAAGGGGGGCATACAGGTTGTCCCTGATTTTGGTAATTGGGGAAGTTGTACTGTCCCCGTCCCCTGCCTCTTTTCGCCCTGGGGGGCATCTGCGCGGGGTTGTTGTCATCACTGCTATCTGAGCCACTGTTTGAGCCCTTCCTTGAAGAGGTCGTGCTGGAATCTGAACTGTAGTTAGTGCCAGTGGGAACATAGTCATCCCTTAAATAAGGGTAGACCTTCTCTTTAGAGAATTTTTTAATGTCCTTCTGTAGTTTGGCTAACTTTTGGTTCATAAGATATTCCTTATGTTCTGCCATCTCTTTGTTAATCTCGGCAAGTTTTGTTTTGAAACCCGGATTTTGTACCGCGGTCTTCAAGGCAGCCTCAGCTGCTTGTATTTTCACCAGTAGGGCATCAGCCAGTCGTTTTGCCGTGTTGACTATAAGGATGAGGAGGTCGTGGGTGCATTTCCACGAAACCTGCGACCATTCCACCTTGAATTGTCCGTCCTCCCAGAATATTCTCGGGAAATTTTTAACTATCAAACCATTTGGTGCAATCTTAGCTTTAAAGTATTGTGCCATCATGGCTCCATGGATAGTCACCCTGATCCATTCCCGCTTGAGGTCTGATAGTGATTGCCATTCAGGGGTGCTGCTACTAGTACCTGGTTCAATATCGATGCCAAAGAGAGAGGGTGTCCTCATTATGGCCGCTGCATCCTCCTCACCGAAACTGAGTCCCTGCCCCTCCATGGTGGTGGGGTCTGACAGGAGTAGTCCCGGTGTAGTGGAGTCCTTCACAGAAGGTAGGGAAACAAGGGGATGAAAAAAGAAAAAAGAAAAGGAAACGGTCCACTACTGAAATCGGTTATGGACCGGATATAAGCCACCCCGAAGGTGTAGGCTCAAGTTTGTTGGGGGATTAGAACAAACTCACCCACCGAATGAAAGCTCCCACGGCTCGCACCGTGCTGGAGTAGATTTCAAAAAAGAGGGAGACAGAGAGGACACTATTTACCACGCAGTATTGGTGGAAGGTCCAGTAACAGCTTAGTGTCCTGTACGAAGTACTAGAGAGTTACACCAAAAATGGGGGTTGCTGTACTGTTCCTTGAGAAGGTAGAGTTAGGAAAGTTCTTGCTGGCGTGAAAGGGAGAGAGAGAGGGGATATTATTAATACCCTGGGGAATCCATTATGTTGGATTTATTTGCCTCACACACCCCGAGGAGTGTCATGCTTCATCATCGGCGGTTGCTCCTCGTCGGGGAGGCGGTGCAACCCCCGACGGGCACACCTCAGAGAGGGGCTCTTTGGCGGAGATCTTTTTCCAACTGCCTGTAGGTGAAGTGGGGGTATGTGGGCGGGTAGGTGTATACCTCTACTCTCCGCGTTCTGAATTACCCCCATTGTAGCCACACCTTGGGCACAGCGCTACAGTCCAGCCCTGCCGACCACTCAGGGGGCCTCTAGGTCGTGATTTTTAGGTGAGTTTTCAACATGCTCTTGAGAATGGTTTTTTGAGTCACAGTGTTAGCGTGTTGTTATACTTAAACATCTTACACAGCGGTGTCTGCATTTTAATGAATCCTCCCTCACACCTGGGATAGTACAGACAGGTACTAAGATTCGGTCTGCTGCATTTTTAACTTTAATTGTTTTTAATGTTCACTTGCACTAGTCACAACATGAATCACAGTACTTACCATAGCGTGTGTTTCACAGTTGTGCTTCACAGTCTACAGTGCATACTCAGTACACACAGCATGCGGTGGTATGAGTACACCACCACCCTGGTAATATAAGTTCTCTCTGGCAATACAATGACTGGCAATTTAACCTTTTCCTTATCCTTCCTCCAGACATAGACATAGGAGGACCCACTAAGGTAAATTTCTATAACATATGATACAAGCATGATGTTATATTCACTTCTTGGTCCTGAAGAATCGCGGTAAATGCACCATGAGCGAGAAACATGTTGACCACATGCACCACTAGTTCCATCTAGGGTTACACAACATAATTGGATAACACCTAGAGGACTAGCTTCACCTTTTAACCATAGCTAGGGGACCCCCAGAATAAAAGTCAATTCAGGTACCCCTCTCTATATTTTATCCACCTCACTAGAGGTATACACCTACCCGCCCACATACCCCCACTTCACCTACAGGCAGTTGGAAAAAGATCTCCGCCAAAGAGCCCCTCTCTGAGGTGTGCCCGTCGGGGGTTGCACCGCCTCCCCGACGAGGAGCAACCGCCGATGATGAAGCATGACACTCCTCGGGGTGTGTGAGGCAAATAAATCCAACATAATGGATTCCCCAGGGTATTAATAATATCCCCTCTCTCTCTCCCTTTCACGCCAGCAAGAACTTTCCTAACTCTACCTTCTCAAGGAACAGTACAGCAACCCCCATTTTTGGTGTAACTCTCTAGTACTTCGTACAGGACACTAAGCTGTTACTGGACCTTCCACCAATACTGCGTGGTAAATAGTGTCCTCTCTGTCTCCCTCTTTTTTGAAATCTACTCCAGCACGGTGCGAGCCGTGGGAGCTTTCATTCGGTGGGTGAGTTTGTTCTAATCCCCCAACAAACTTGAGCCTACACCTTCGGGGTGGCTTATATCCGGTCCATAACCGATTTCAGTAGTGGACCGTTTCCTTTTCTTTTTTCTTTTTTCATCCCCTTGTTTCCCTACCTTCTGTGAAGGACTCCACTACACCGGGACTACTCCTGTCAGACCCCACCACCATGGAGGGGCAGGGACTCAGTTTCGGTGAGGAGGATGCAGCGGCCATAATGAGGACACCCTCTCTCTTTGGCATCGATATTGAACCAGGTACTAGTAGCAGCACCCCTGAATGGCAATCACTATCAGACCTCAAGCGGGAATGGATCAGGGTGACTATCCATGGAGCCATGATGGCACAATACTTTAAAGCTAAGATTGCACCAAATGGTTTGATAGTTAAAAATTTCCCGAGAATATTCTGGGAGGACGGACAATTCAAGGTGGAATGGTCGCAGGTTTCGTGGAAATGCACCCACGACCTCCTCATCCTTATAGTCAACACGGCAAAACGACTGGCTGATGCCCTACTGGTGAAAATACAAGCAGCTGAGGCTGCCTTGAAGACCGCGGTACAAAATCCGGGTTTCAAAACAAAACTTGCCGAGATTAACAAAGAGATGGCAGAACATAAGGAATATCTTATGAACCAAAAGTTAGCCAAACTACAGAAGGACATTAAAAAATTCTCTAAAGAGAAGGTCTACCCTTATTTAAGGGATGACTATGTTCCCACTGGCACTAACTACAGTTCAGATTCCAGCACGACCTCTTCAAGGAAGGGCTCAAACAGTGGCTCAGATAGCAGTGATGACAACAACCCCGCGCAGATGCCCCCCAGGGCGAAAAGAGGCAGGGGACGGGGACAGTACAACTTCCCCAATTACCAAAATCAGGGACAACCTGTATGCCCCCCTTTCTGGCAATACCCGCAATATCCCCACTTCCAACCACCTTTTGGCCCACAGTATCCTGCTCTGTATCCGCCCCAGAACCCATCAAACCCTCCTTTTTTAGGCAGAGGTTGGGGCAGAGGGCGAGGGCGAAAAAGAGGCAACACAGCAGAGAAAAGGGTACAATGGGAGGACACACGTCCCCAAGGGATGGACACCAGGAGCACGAGCCGGTCAGGCCAGCAGTGAGTCTGGTAGTTAATCTATCAGACCGCCAGCTTACCCAACGAGAGGAAGAGGTCCTACAAAAGGGCTTGGGCTTCGTCCCAACCCCTAGGATCGACTTGTTCCAACAAACTAGGGAACTCAAAGCCTTTTTTAGGAAAATAAGGTTAAGAGCATTCTTTGAGGGAAAACCCAGTGAACCTACAGAGGATTCTGGTCTTCACAATCCCTCCACCTTTACACCTCATAACGGAATGGTACCCAATGAAGTACTGACGTTTGAGCAAGCAGTGTTGAAAGACATTAACAAACTTGACCGTCCAACCCCATACTGTAACATCTCCAAGAATGAGGTGGCAATACTAAAGTCACTGGCAGATGACCCGTCAATTACAATTAAACAGGCCGACAAAGGGGGAGCAACAGTGCTCATGAACACTGCGGACTATGAGAGGGAATGCACTAGGCAGCTAAGTGACCAGAGATACTACACTCCCATTACTGATGACCCAACCATACGCCTACAGACAAGGATCACAAGCCTGGTATCCGGTGCTGAATGTGATCAATGGATCAGTAAAAAGGAGGCAGAGTTCCTCATGAAAAAGGACCCAAGGGTACCGTATTTCTATACTCTACCAAAGATTCACAAAGCCACCAGACCAGTACCAGGGAGGCCAATCGTTTCCGGGATTGACTCTGTACTAGAGCCCCTGTCTCAGTTTTGCGACCACTTCCTGCAACCTTTGGTCAAAAGAATCCCCTCATACATTCAGGACACAACAGATGTCCTCAGAATCTTGGACACAATCGACAACACAGAAGAGATTGACCTTCTAATCACCCTGGATGTCGAAGCACTATATACGAACATCCCCCAGAGGGCAACCCTTGAGGTGATTGAGGAAAGACTGGGACAAGAACTGTGGAGCTCCAATACCCCCGTGACCTTTATCATGGAGTGCGCCACACTAGCCTTGACCGAGAACTATTTTGAACACAGAGGCAAGTTCTACCATCAAACCCAGGGGACCTCCATGGGTAGTACCTTTGCCCCCTCGGTGGCCTGTCTATACATGGCCAAATTTGAAGAGACTCATATACATCATGAGTCTAACCCCTTCCACAATAACATCAGATTGTGGAAACGCTTCATAGACGACATTCTCATTCTATGGAGCGGTCCACCCACCACCTATGACGGGTTCTTGGCTTGGGTTAACACTCTTAACCCTCACCTTCGTTTCACCATGACAGCTTCACCACATGAAATTGCCTTCCTTGACCTTACGATCAAATTGGAAGCAGGGTCCCTCAAAACTACTATGTATCGTAAACCCACAGATCGTAACAGCCTCCTGCATTACACAAGTCACCATCCAAAGGCCCTACGTACCAATCTGCCCTTTGGCCAATTCTTGCGAATCAGGCGCAACTGCAGCGCGGTGGTGGACTACAAGAAAGAATCTGCACTCTTGTCCAGGAACCTTTTGGATAGGGGCTACCCCATGAGTGATGTACGAAAGGCACGTAAACGGGCCAGGAACAACAATAGAGAGGCCCTTCTGGAAAGACAGGAGAGGGCCCCTGTTGAGAATCAACCCATTACTTGTGTGACCACCTTCACCCCCCTGTCCAACAAGATCAGGAACACGATAAAGCATCACTGGGGGATACTTAATACAGGTGACATGGCCCTAGAGGAACCCAGGTTTGCATTTAGAAGATCACAAAATCTGAAAGATATCTTGATAAGTACTAGGCCTAAACAAACTAGGAACGCTAACCAGAGAACCCTATGGGACCTCCCTCCAGTGACGGGGCACTACCCCTGTGGCATGTGTGGTGTCTGTAGGTACACGATGACTCTCAAAACTATACAACTTTCGGACACATTCAAATGGGAAATAAGGCAACATACCAACTGCAACACATCCCACTGCATTTACTTGTTGACATGCCCATGTAACTTACAGTATATAGGGATGACCACACGCCCTATCAAGACTCGGATCATAGAGCATCGCAGCAGCTTCCGCTGCAAAAAAACCCACACCAAAATGTGCAAACATTATGTGGAAGCAAACCATGATGAGAATGCAATGAAGTGGATAGTTCTGGAATCCAGCCCCAACTGCCCCACGAAAGCACTCTTCAGGAAGGAACAAAGATGGGTACACCGGTTGTCCTCTGACAAATATGGGCTCAACGAAGACATCCCCTGGCACTCTCTATGAACCCCCATATTCATAGTGTCGACCCATGAATATCAATGACTGATAGTGATCTGATACATTCCCCCATAATGCGAACTGGTTTACAACCCACTCACGACCTAAGGACCCTTTCCATCATGGCCGCCACCGTCCCATAGGTTATAACACCGGTTTACCACAACCCGTGCGTCCAACCTCTGCAATAAGCCATTATAGAACTACTAGGAGTTCAGGATGATACCGAGGCGCATTTCCGCCCACAAAGTGTAGTTGATGCTACCTTCCTAACGGGGCAAATACCCACAAGAATAGCACCTCTCGGTACTTTTACACCATGCTAAGATGGCCGCCACGCTCCCGGGACCTTACACACTGTCTTTGCCAATGGGCGGGTACCCATCGCGTCACGCTGCCGTCCCGGTGTTGATTAAATGATCCCCTCCGCCGAGCTCACACATCTACTCGAGCTCGGCGGGGAAGGGTAGGTCACCACACCCGGACGCAGCGCTTGACAGGTGAGTGAGGCGAGCGCTTAGCGGGACTATTGAACTTCGGATGCGCTCTACACACTCTGAGCCCGGTTGGGACGGGACGCATTTATTTTAATTGCTACTCTCCGCGTTCTGAATTACCCCCATTGTAGCCACACCTTGGGCACAGCGCTACAGTCCAGCCCTGCCGACCACTCAGGGGGCCTCTAGGTCGTGATTTTTAGGTGAGTTTTCAACATGCTCTTGAGAATGGTTTTTTGAGTCACAGTGTTAGCGTGTTGTTATACTTAAACATCTTACACAGCGGTGTCTGCATTTTAATGAATCCTCCCTCACACCTGGGATAGTACAGACAGGTACTAAGATTCGGTCTGCTGCATTTTTAACTTTAATTGTTTTTAATGTTCACTTGCACTAGTCACAACATGAATCACAGTACTTACCATAGCGTGTGTTTCACAGTTGTGCTTCACAGTCTACAGTGCATACTCAGTACACACAGCATGCGGTGGTATGAGTACACCACCACCCTGGTAATATAAGTTCTCTCTGGCAATACAATGACTGGCAATTTAACCTTTTCCTTATCCTTCCTCCAGACATAGACATAGGAGGACCCACTAAGGTAAATTTCTATAACATATGATACAAGCATGATGTTATATTCACTTCTTGGTCCTGAAGAATCGCGGTAAATGCACCATGAGCGAGAAACATGTTGACCACATGCACCACTAGTTCCTTCTAGGGTTACACAACATAATTGGATAACACCTAGAGGACTAGCTTCACCTTTTAACCATAGCTAGGGGACCCCCAGAATAAAAGTCAATTCAGGTACCCCTCTCTATATTTTATCCACCTCACTAGAGGTATACACCTACCCGCCCACATACCCCCACTTCACCTACAGGCAGTTGGAAAAAGATCTCCGCCAAAGAGCCCCTCTCTGAGGTGTGCCCGTCGGGGGTTGCACCGCCTCCCCGACGAGGAGCAACCGCCGATGATGAAGCATGACACTCCTCGGGGTGTGTGAGGCAAATAAATCCAACATAATGGATTCCCCAGGGTATTAATAATATCCCCTCTCTCTCTCCCTTTCACGCCAGCAAGAACTTTCCTAACTCTACCTTCTCAAGGAACAGTACAGCAACCCCCATTTTTGGTGTAAAGGGAGAGGGGAGACATGATTCTTCTCCCTATTGACACCGCGTTTCAGGAACATCGTGCAGCGCTGCAGCAGACACGGGCATTGTGCTTTTGAAATACAAGCATCATGTTTAAAATTACGTTTTGGTAATCCTCACTTGTTGCATTGTGGGCTCTGCAGTATTTTGAACAGACCACATGACCACTGGGACTATATTAACCACTCACCTGTGAACAAGGCGGCAGGACCGTCGAAACGCGTAAGGAGAGAGGAGTGGATGTATTGCTGTGGCGCAGACCATTAAACGTCCTTTCCTGCAAGTAAGACGGAGTTGGGCTCTTTCTTGTGTTGAACTTTAAAATTACAGGATCTCCGCTCCTGTTATCAAGAGCCCGCCCTGCATGGGTCGACGGCCCCCAGTAAAATGGAGAACTTTGGGAAATGTTTATGGAGGGGGCACGATCCGCTCGAACTGCCACACCAGCCTTCTGGACTTCCGCTGCAATTTGGTGCGTGGCAGCTGAGAAAGGGTGAGGGGAGAGGTGATTCTTCTCCCTATTGACACCGCGTTTCAGGAACATCGTGCAGCGCTGCAGCAGACACAGGCATTGTGCTTTTGAAATACAAGCATCATGTTTAAAATTACGGTTTGGTAATCCTCACATGTTGCATTGTGGGCTCTGCAGTATTTTGAACAGACCACATGACCACTGGGACTATATTAACCACTCACCTGTGAACAAGGCGGCAGGACCGTCGAAACGCGTAAGGAGAGAGGAGTGGATGTATTGCTGTGGCGCAGACCATTAAACGTCCTTTCATGCAAGTAAGACGGAGTTGGGCTCTTTCTTGTGTTGAACTTTAAAATTACAGGATCTCCGTTCCTGTTATCAAGAGCCCGCCCTGCATGGGTCGACGGCCCCCAGTAAAATGGAGAACTTTGGGAAAAAAAAAAAAATATATATATATATATATATATATATATATATATATATATATATATATATATATATATATATATATATATATATATATATATATGTGTGTATATATTACCTACTGGCAGTCGCCGGTAGGTAGTTATAGTTAGGATTATTTTCAATGCAAAATCTCAACATTCTATTGTGAATAACTTTGGCGCCGGTAGAGGAATCTTCCTCAAATTTGCCTTGCGGCGCTTCGGTCCTTCCCTGAAAGTTTGGGGGGGGGATTCGTGAAGCGGGGGCTGAGATAAATGGGGGGTCCCAAAACGTGTTTTCCCCATGTTAATTTCCATAGGGCGGTCGACCTCACCTTTAGCCCGAACGGCTGAAAGGATTTCCACCAAACTTGGCAAAATTGTAGGGACTGGTAGCCCGATGTGCCTTTGCTATGTCTCAAGATATGTGCTCCAGTGGATTTTGAGTAATTTAGGTTCAAAAAAAGATATATATCTGTAAGCGCGCTCCGATACGCGCACCTGGGAGCACACCGGGCGCGCCACGCGACTTGCGCACGGAAAGCTGATTGGCTCTCGGGTGTCTGTAAGCATTCGAAACAGTCCGGACCGGCCGCCATCTTGTGTCTCAGTAGGATCGAGACACAAGAGGTGGCAAAAACAAAAGGGGAAATGACCAAAAGTGTTTTTTTTTTCGATTTGCGCGGGGGGAGTGCCCGGTACGCGCACCGGGGATGGTACCGGGGAGCGTACTAGGGGAAAACCCAGTGAAATAGTAAAATAATAATTTAAAGTGCTTAGAGGTAGGGTAGCTCTGCATAGAGTTGTTGTGTTGTGTGGGTGATACCAGCATGTAGGTACCAATGCAGAGTCTTAAATTCAATGTAGACTGTCTCCGCTGTAGATAATTTGCATGTTGTTACAGAAGTTATTGTGGTATATGGAATCTATACTATAGTCTGTCAGGAAAGCAGAAACAACATGGAGGCAGGAGATGAAAAATAGATGTAAAATACACATTGGAGATAATATAGTGGGAGAAAGGAAGTAACTATGAGCAAAATTACTATGTAACACAAAAAAGTTGCACAGTATACTATAAGTCTCACTTTATATTATATTCATTTTGGCACTATTTCATGATTTATATATAAAAAAGAATAATGTCTCGAACAATTTTTAATTATTAAATAAAAATGTATTGCTGTGATTTTTCAAAATTTTAAAGAATTTCCAACATTATATCGTCAGGTATGTCCTCATTTGGATTCGGTGATTCCATTTCTTCGACACAATTAAGTAACTCTCGGTCCAGAGACTGATCTAAAAAGTCTAAATCATCAATCTCTTCCTTAGGATTGTTCTCCAGATCAATTTTGAATGAAATATTAAATTTGTTTTGTTCTCCTTCCATTTTCTTGCTGTAAATTGCATAAAAAATAAATATATCAGTAGAGATAGGGCACTGTTGAGTTTAAGTTCAGACAGGTACTTGTGAGTTTTAACAGTGAAGTTATCTTTGGGCAGTGTATGGTATGAGGCAGGAAGTAGAAATGTAAAAAAGTGTATGTGAAGAAGCCTAAGAAAATTCATAATTAAACCAGAGAAGCCTAACTCAATCTATAACTATAACAGAGAAGCCTATCTCAATCTGTAACTATAACAGAGGGACAGTAAATAACTGTCAGAAAAAGTTTTTAGAAATTAACTTAAAGTGCCCCTTGCAAATTAACAACTTACCTTAGAAAGGTGATGAAGATAAATGAGAAAATCTTTTAAAAATGTATCTCAGGTAGTTGTAGTCAAAATGGCCGTGTTTCCCTCTCATTTTTCATTTATATTCATGTACATAACCAATCAAATGTCAGGAAAAAAAAGTAGAAAATGAAAGTAACATTTTAATTGGTTGTAAATTGTAACACTTCATATGTGTTTTTGTCATGTAATTTACCTCAGGATATTTAGACAGGGCTACAGCCCAAATGGCTCAATGGAATTCCACCAAATTTGGGAAAATGGTAGGGACTGCTATGTAGTAGGGCCAATTCTATATTTGGTGTAAGTGTCTGCAGGGTTTTTTATGTAAATTAACTTCCCACATTTTTCGGGGAGCGCTTACCGGTGCGCGCTCCGGTACGCGCACCGAGAGCGCTACGGGAGTCCGCCATCTTGTGTTTCAGTACAATTGAGAGACAATATGGAGGACAGACAACATTGGGAATGGGTAGAAAGGGGCACGGTAGACAGCCCCTGACCCCTAGGTTTTCTTTTGGGAGTTTAGGAGGCCCATATAGGCCAAAAAATAAAAAATAAATAAAAAGAATTCGCGGGGGAGCGCCCGGTACGCGCACCGGGGAGCGTACCGGGGAGCGTACTTTGGTGAAAAATAGTGAAAAAAGTTAGAGTAAAATAATCACTTTGAGTGATCAGAGGTAGGGTAGCCCCGAAAAGAGCTTTTGGGTTCTGTGTGTGATGTAGGTACCTACAAGTAGATTCCAATACACAGTCTTATATTCAGGAGGAATATTCTATTCCCCTCATCTGAGAAGTGCACACCATCTCTTCTGTAGATATCTTGCATGTTGTAATGCAAGTTATTGTTGTATATTGAACCCATTCAATAGTCTCTCATGTAAGCAGAAACAGATTTATTCACATGTTTCCGTGCTTTCTCAAATTGTGGACAAAATTGGTTGGACCAGTTCCATTTCTGTCTTGACATATATTGGAATATACCAAGGCAGTTTGTGGAAAAAGTGCCATCAATTGAGCAAAGGTGTCCTTTAAAAGCATTTCCAGACCTACCCCAGTCAAAGTGCCCAAGTAATTTCCTCCACAGTGCACTGTTAAGAGGTCAGGGTTTGGCAGATGCAAAAAGGTTTTCACCAATGGTATCAATTGGTGACATCTCAATCCTCTCTGGCCGATCCACTTGATTTCCACATTTGTTAAATCAAAGTTGTGAAAATTCCTGGGGGCGTGGCCAGCAGCATGGCCGACTAGACGTGCCTCGCCGGAGCTCCGGCCGGGCTGCCCCGTAATCCGCCTTATATCCTCTTAATCGAGCTTGAAACAGCACCAGATCGAAGGTCAACTAATGCGATATCTGGAGAGAGAGCCGCCTGGGAGGTGCAAGCCTGCTTTCGCTGATATCCCGTGTGAAACGAAGAAAACAGCGGAGGGACGGCGGCCATTATGGCGACCGCGAGGCGCGGAGGACCGCGCGGTGCCTAGAGTCACGGCCTACGGGTCGGCTGCCTGCGCCCTCTGCCCGGAGCTCCTGCGACCCTCCTCACGGCCAGGGGGAATTGGGCGCCACCGGTAGGCAGACGGAGATTGATTGAGGGGATCGAAGGCATACGGTCGCCTACACCAAGATGGCGGCCGGCGGGGAGTGAAGTGACAGAGGAAGACGCCCTGATCTCGAAGCGGCTCACCACGGAGCTCGGCGGGCCAGACACTGGCTGAGAGGCGAGGGGAGAGTATGGCGAGGCTCGCTGGAGAGGTAGCCCAGTAGCCCAGTTCCACTGAATCCGCGAGATACGACCGCACCCCCCTAAGCCGCCGGCTGGCACCGACATGGCGGCGGAGTGATCCAGGGGGCCCGTGGGCTGGGAGCGGGAGCGACGCAGTGGAGGAGGCACACTGGAGCCAGCGGGAGTCTGGCCAGTAGGGAACTGGTTGCCTACGGGTGAAAAGTACGAAGGTACGGATTGACTTGGTGCCTGTCTCGCGGGTGGAGGAACCACGGTAGAGACTCACGCTCCCGCCGAAACCATTCGGCGGCTCCCGCGCTGACCTTAGCCCTACTACTGGGACAGTGATTTCCACATACTCTTCTGGGCTTCTGAAATGAGGGACGATGGGGAAGAGAGACCCGGCGCCCAAAACCACGCGGCAGGGCCCTATGGACAACTTCGCGGCACCACGGTCCATGGCGGACCAACCAGGCTCCTGCACCGACACGGCCATGTTACTGGAGGCCATCCAAGCGTCCAGAGCGGACATTCAGGCATCACGCTCTGCCCCGGAGACTAAGATTGGAGAGGTAGGGTCGGAGGTGACACTGCTGCGGCAGGACTTTCGGAACCTGACCGAAAGGGTGACGGCGGCGGAAGAAAAATTGAAGGAGGACGGGGAGTCGATCACTACGCTCAAGAAAGACATGGCTGAATTGCAGGCCGCGCACCGTCACGTCCAACGGAAGGTGGACGACGCGGAAAACAGGTCCAGGCGCAACAACCTCCGCTTTGTAGGATTTAGAGAGGGGATTGAGGGCAAGGACATGGCCGCCTTTCTCCTAACCTGGTTGAAAACTACTTTCCCAACTGCGCCATTCTCCACATGCTTTATAATTGAGAGGGCGCACCGGGCGCTTCTGGCCAAGCCACCTGAAGGCGCGAGACCGCGGCCAGTTATAGCACGCTTCCTAAACTTTGCTGACCGGGACCTCATCCTAAGGGAAGCCAGGGCCCTGGGAGAGATCCGCCTTGAGAACACCACGATAATGATCTTTCCGGACTACAGCCAGGAGGTCTCAAAACAACGCCGCTCCTTTGACTCGGTGAGGGCGAAGCTGCGATCCCTAAACATTAAATATATGCTCCTTTTCCCCGCCAAGCTGAAGGTGATATATAAAGACAAATCTATCTTTTTTGCACACCCAGAGGACGTGTGGCAGTGGCTGGAAGAGCGCCCCATCTTGAACAGCAGGGAAGCGGCCAGTCGAGATGCAATTGACAGATCAATAAGGGAAAGATCGAGATGGGAGCAGCCTAAGCCACAGCGGCGGAGGCCACGGAGGACCCAACACAAGGCTACGGCGACGCCGTACAGAACCCGAGGATCGGCAAACAACAGGGCTGGCAGGTCGGAATCCCCAGGTAATGACTCAGAGGCCGGTTTGAGGTTCAGCTGCCTGCGGAAAGGGGTGCGTTCGGAGGGAGACGAAGTGGAGGGCTCGGAAGGCCCCTCATCCGGCGGGGAGGATATGGACCTCTTGAGCAAATCGTTGCACCCGTTGGTTAAGGAGATTCGTCAGGTGGAACAAGACTCCTCGGGTCAAGGCCCGACAATGGACACGCAAGACTCACATTCATGATGGCCGGTGCATGCAGCTCGGACGAGATAGCAGCTCGGCGCAACGGAGCAAGCAAGTTGGCACACCCCCTACAGTTTCCTTTCTTGTGTGTTTGAACTGAATACTGTTTAGTTTGGGGAGGGATGTGCGGGAGGGCGACTGACCTACTCCCAGGGATGGTTCGGTCCCATGTTGGGGCGCAACTGGAAGGGGAGGGAGGTGGGGAGGGGGATGGAGGGGAAAATTGGTACTGTTATTGCCTCACGTTGGGGTGTTGGGGAGTTGAGGGGGTGTGGGGGGAGTTACATGTGAAGCAGCATGTCGAGGACAGCACACCCTTGGCGACGTCCTGACCCCGGAGTTCCATACCTAACGATCAATGTGAAATGCTATGGCAGGTACACTAGTAGATGGACGCCTGGGTAGTGCGAGGGTCACAGTGTTAACGTGGAATGTAAATGGCCTGGGATCCAAGATTAAGAGAAGTTTGGTAAATGCTTATATCAATCGCTTAGCACCGGACATCATTCTCCTCCAGGAAACCCATCTTAGGGGGAACCACTGCGCATTCATAGCACGCGGGCAGTATACGGTTTTAGCACACGCGGGGTACACCATGGACTCTAGGGGAACTGCAGTTCTCATAAAAAAAACAGCACCTTTCACAGTTACCCACACTTGGTTGGACCCACAGGGGACATATGCGGGAGTTCAGGGGATGTGGAAGAGGCGTAGGTACACGATATTATCGGTGTATGCTCCACCCAAACTACAATCACGCACACTACAGGCGATCACAAACATCCTGCTAGACACGGCTGACACGATGCAGATAGTGGGGGGAGATTTCAACGATGTAATGTGCACGGCCCAGGATAGATCGGGGACACCTCACGCTGTAGAAACCACAACAGATCTAGCACGCCGAATGGGCACCATTGGTCTCACCGATGTTTGGAGGTGGCTCCATCCAACACAGGAAACGTACTCCTTCTACTCTGGGGCCCACAAAGTCTTCTCCAGGCTGGATTACATCTTCACTTCCAGACAGGAGATTTCAGCGGGGGACCTGGCGGAGTATAGGGCGAGAGGGATATCGGACCACTCCCCGCTGTTTGTACACCTAGGGCGGGAGAGGGGAAGAGGGAAGGCGCCGTGGCAATTGGCGCCATGGGACCTACAAACGCCGGAAATTCTGTGGGGCATACGAGCTGACATAAGGGTCTATATGGCCGAAAACGAAGGGTCGGTGCAGTCCGGAGCCACCCTATGGGAAGCTATGAAACCAGTATTGAGGGACCGGTTCCAGTCCAGATTGGGGGATGTCAAACGGAAACGCGCCGAGGCAATAGCTAATGAGGAGGTAAACATCTTGAACCTGGAAGCAGACTATCACAGGCAGAGAGGGGAGGCGCGGCTTAGGAAGCTGCTAGACACTCAGAGGCATTACAGGGAGCTCGTCTCGGACGAAGCACGTACTCAGGCACTGGCTACTCTTCACCGGCTGTATGATGTCGGGGACAAGTCAGAGAAACTCCTGGCCTGGCTAAGTAGGAGGGAGCGAGCGGCCCGATGGGTAGACCAGATCGAGCTGACCGACACTAGAAGGGTGTCCTCAGATGAGGCCATAGCGGACGCTTTTGCGACCTACTTTGAGGACTTCTATAGAGCTAGGGACCTGGGGGACTGCGAGGCAGCGCAGGGCTACTTGAGCGATATGGAGGTCCCGACTGTGTCTGCTGATGACAACGCTGCCCTAGAGGCTGACCTGTCGCTAGAGGAAATTGCGGAAGCGATAGCAGCGCTGAAGCCGGGGAAATCCCCGGGACCCAACGGTTTCCCGGCGGAATTCTTCAAACGGACGACGGACTTGCTACTGCGACATTTGAAGGCTTTATACACTGATTCATATGAGGCAGGGAGCCTCCCGCCAGATTTAATCTTAGCCACCATTGTCCCGATACATAAAGAGGGTAAGCCGAGGGAGGACTGTTCCTCCTACCGCCCGATCTCCCTCCTGAATATTGAGACAAAAATTCTAGCCACTATCCTGGCGAGGCGCCTGCGACAGGTCATCACGGAACTGGTGCATATGGACCAGTCCGGCTTCCTGCCGGATAGGGCCACCAAACTTAATCTACGGCGCACCCACAACTGGCTTCAGGAGGTTCATGGGAGGAGTGAGCCGCACTGGTTCCTCTCCCTGAACGCGGAGAAGGCGTTTGACGCAGTCCACTGGCCCTTTCTGATGGAGACGCTTGGACAATTTGGGTTTGGGCCCAAATTCTTGAACTTGGTGCGGCTCCTGTATTCAAATCCTAGAGCGCGAGTACGGATTAATGGGCGACTGTCCCGAGAATTCCCGATCGGGAGGGGAACCCGCCAGGGATGCCCGCTATCCCCACTCCTATTTACCCTTACAATTGAAATCCTAGCGATAAGTATCAGACATAATCAGGCCATTAAGGGATTCACCTGGGGGGGCTCAGACACAACACAGGAAAAGATCTCACTGTATGCCGATGATGTGTTATTGTTCGTGACAGACCCAGATAGGACTATACCGGCACTGTTCAAGGAGCTGGGCGACTTTGGGGCGATAGCAGGACACACTATAATTTGGCACAAATCGGTCCTGTATGACCCACAGGGGGTTGAAAGGGGGGAGTGCCTCCCGGACTTGCTTATACACACGACGGAAGGTTTTCGGTACTTGGGGGTCTTTATCACCCTGGATAGGAAACGCTCCTTCACGGAAAATGTTAACAGAATATTGGTGGATGCGAAGGCAGAGATAGATAGATGGAGACAGCTCCCACTTACCATACTAGGCCACGCCGCTCTATATAAAATGGTCCTATTGCCCAAGTTTCTTTATGCGCTCCAGAATGAGTACTATCCCCTACCGACCAGGACCATGAACAAAATTCATGCTGATCTCCGCACCTTCCTGTGGCTGGGGAAGCAGCCTAGGGTGGCACTCTCAACTTTACAACGTCACCATTATAGTGGGGGGATCTCACTTCCTAACCTCGAAGCCTACTATTGGGCAGAGCGTCTTACCCCGATCAATGATTGGATACATGCAGCAGCTGACCACCCCACGTATGCATTAGAGAGGTCCAAGTGGGCGAACAAGACGGCACTAGACTTCTTGTACGGGGGGAAGGAGGGTCAACAGCTCCTCCCTGCCACCAGGATTACATTGTCGGCGTGGCACAGAGCAACGATAAGAATGGGTTGGGACAAGAGGCCTACCCGCCAGACACCGTTATGATGCTGCAGATGGTTGGCGGAGCTAAGCAAACTGAAGGGTTTCAGTAGATGGGATGACATTGGCATCTCCACTGTGGGAGATGTGAGAGCAAGGGGGAACTGAAAACTTTACAGGCACTACAGAACGATTTTGGCCTTCTGAACACCCAATACTACAAGTACGTGCAGCTTCGCCATGCATGGGGGGCGCAGAACATATCACTCACTGACATACCAGAATATGCACCACTGGAGGGCCGATTATTACAGCAACAGATGCAGAGGGGGGCGGTGTCACTGACATATAAAACATTGACGAATAATATGCTGGGTGACTTCCAGGCCCTACGGGATAAGTGGGAGGCTGATGTGGGCGTCATGGAGAACCTGTAATGGGAACTCATTCTCATGCACCCTTGTGAAGTGGCTATAAAATCGAGACTCCGTCTCATTCAGTTTAAGGTACTTCATCGGGCCTATTTTAACAGGGTGAGGCTCTTTAGAATGGGGAGGATTGCTGATACTACATGCTTACAATGCCACCACCATACGGGCGATTTTTTCCATATCATATGGGGATGTACTGTGATTCAGGACTACTGGGAAGCTGTCTTCAGGGAGCTGGGAGAGGTACTGGAGGTGGAGGTCCCGCGGGATCCCAAACTAGCACTCCGGGGCATGACCACGGAGGTGGATCTCACACGCCCCTTGCTGATCTTTCTGTTACTAGCTTTGGTAGTGGCGAAGAGGGACATAGCGCGACTCTGGGGGGCGCCAGAAAAACCTGACTTGGAGGAATGGAGAAGGGGCCTGGATCTGTACATGGCAGCGGAGAGAGTGACCTATAAAGCTAGAGGTTGCCCCAAAAAATTCCGGAAAATATGGACTAAGTGGAGACACTACCATGGACTAGAATAAGTTACTAAGAAATGATTGTGGAGGGAGTGGGGGCCACCGGGTGGGGTACTAGGAGGTACGCACTTTACTGAATAATGTATAGCGGTGCTCTGGGTGTTCTAGATGTGGTGCTGATTGCGATGGTTGTATCACAGCAGTTGGGAGGCTGAGGGGATCTGGGGGGGAGGAGGGAGACCAGGGTGGGCGAAATGCTGCTTGGGGGGGAGGGGGGGGAGGGTTCAATGGTGTTTCATGGTTAATGTGTTTTATTTATGTTAAGGGGGGAGGGGTAAATAAGGAAAATGTGCCAAATAAGTTAGCTATGATGACTACGAAGTTCCTTTCCAATGTAAAAAGTTGTGCATGTGGCGGCGAGAGCGGAATGTTGACGCTCTTCCGTGGAGAATCTATTTTGTGTCTGTGATCCTTATGATGCAACAATAAAAAGAACTTTAAAAAAAAAAGTTTTGAAAATTCCTGCTAGCTGCATACCTTTGAGCCCAGTGGATGTAGCTATGTCCAATAATCCACACAGAATACATGGTGAGAGAAGGTTCTGGTGCAGTCAGATGAATTGTGGGAATGAAATGGCAGTTGGAACAGTAGGAGTTTACAAAAAAATAATTGTGGAGTTTCACTGCTCTTGAATCACAAGCAATGATTGGTGGATTCAGATAGTTGAAAACTAAATTTTAGGATGCAGGGTTGTGTTTTATGAAAGAAGCAATTTGAATGGTTAAGAAAAAGTCAATTAAAGAAAGATTGCATTGGATAAGCTGGTGTATTGAGAGGTCAAACATCCTTGCTGACTTCATTTGCAACATTGTAGAATAAACTTTTGAACCTGAGAGTTAAGTAAGGAGGGAGTTGCTATGGTAACAGATAGAAAGGGCTGAGGGGGGAAGGGTGTTGGTTTGAAAATAGTGAGGGAAGAGTTTTGATTGGTTGAAATGAGGCATATCTGTGTAGAATTAGAGGTTTTCTGTGCCAGTCATGGTTGCAGTGTGTGGAGTGCATACCTTTTGCTCTGCTAAAGAAAAATCGGTGTGTGTGTCTGACACTGTTCTCAATCTCCCAAAGCATTTGTAAAGGTAAGTAATGATTTATTTAATTTAGATGGAGACTTGTATGCTCTATGGATACGATTTGGAAGCAGATTGTGTTTTTTTAATGTTGTTTTGTGTCATGTTTTTAGATAATGCTTGGTTAAAACATTGTACTGCATAGAGGAATTGTATTTTGTGAAATTGTGAAGTTTCAGTAGTTAAATTGAATGCTTGTACATAGGAACTGTTTTGTGTTTCTAAAGTGTTATTTAAAAAACGATTTGGGGGTAAATGAATGCCTTTTATATTTTTGAGAAGGAATTACTAGTGTTTGCCTCATTAAATAAATATATTTGAACCTTTTACAATGATGTCACCTGCATTACCTCAGCTTAGGATGCAGATTGAGCTTCTTTCTGGTTGGTTTGTGTCATGTTTTTGGATAGTGCTTGGTAAATAGGTTTTGCAGCATAGGGGAATTGCATTATGTAAAATTGAGAAGTTTCTCTAGTGACATGGAATGCTTGTACATAGGACCTGTGCTGTGTTTCAAAAATGTTATTTAAAAACGATTTTGTGGTAAATGAATGCCTTTTATATTTTTGAGAAGGAATTATTAGTGTTTGCCTGATTAAATAAATATAGTTGAACCTTTTACAATGATGTCACCTACATTACCTCAGATTAGGATGCAGATTGAGTTTCCTTCTGGTTGGTTTGTGTTATGTTTTTGAATAATGCTTGGTAAATAGGTTTTGCAGCATAGGGGAATTGCATTATGTAAAATTGAGAAGTTTCTCTAGTGACAAAGGAATGCTTGTACATAGGACCTGTGCTGTGTTTCTAAAATGTTATTTGAAAAACGATTTTGGGGTAAATGAATGCCTTTTATATTTTTGAGAAGGAATTATTAGTGTTTGCCTCATTAAATAAATATATTTGAACCTTTTACAATGATGTCACCTGCATTACCTCAGCTTAGGATGCAGATTGAGCTTCTTTCTGGTTGGTTTGTGTCATGTTTTTGGATAATGCTTGGTAAATAGGTTTTGCAGCATAGGGGAATTGCATTATGTAAAATTGAGAAGTTTCTCTAGTGACATGGAATGCTTGTACATAGGACCTGTGTTGTGTTTCTAAAATGTTATTTGAATAACGATTTTGGTATAAATGAATGACTTTTATATTTTTGAGAAGGAATGATTAGTGTTTGCCTCATTAAATAAATATATTTGAACCTTTTACAATGATGTCACCTGCATTACCTCAGATTAGGATGCAGATTGAGCTTCTTTCTTGTTGATTTGTGTCATGTTTTTGGATAATGCTTGGTAAAAGGTTTCGCAGCATAGGGGAATTGCATTATGTAAAATTGAGAAGTTTCTCTAGTGACATGGAATGCTTGTACATAGGACCTGTGCTGTGTTTCAAAAATGCTATTTGAGAAACGATTTTGGGGTAAATGAATGCCTTTTATATTTTTGAGAAGGAATTACTAGTGTTTGCCTCATTAAATAAATATATTTGAACCTTTCAGAATGATGTTACCTGCGTTACCTCAGATTAGGATGCAGATTGAGCTTCTTTCTGGTTGGTTTGTGTCATGTTTTTGGATAATGCTTGATATCAAGATATGCAAGATAGAGGAATTGTCTTTTGTGAAATAGTGAGGTTTCAGGAGGGAAATTGTATGCTTGTACATAGGACCTGTGCTGTGTTTCTTGAATGTAATGCGAAAAATGATTTTGGGGCAAATTAATAGTTTTTACTTTTTTGAGAAGGAATAAATAGTGTAGATGAGGTGAGGCCAGTCCAGGGGTGTAGATGAGGTGAGGCCTGTTCAGGGGTGCAGATGAGGTGAAGCCTGTTCAGGGTTGTAGATGAGGTGAGGCTTGTACAGGGGTGCAGAGGAGGTGAGGCCTGTGTTCAAGAGTGTGTTGGGAGAGAAGTGTGACCAGGGGTGCAAAGGAGATGAGGTCTGTGTCTAAGAATGCAGTGGGGGAGAGCCTTCATGAAGTCCAGTCCACTGCATTCTTAGACACAGGCCTCACCACCTCTGCTCCCCTGGACAGGCCTCACCTCATTTGTGCTTTTGGACAGGCCTCACCTCATCTGCACAATCTGCTTCCTAATCTGAGGAAACACAGGTGAAACGTGCATTCATGTACACAGTATTTAAACCTTGTGAATAATGTAAAACCAATTCATGTGCTGTAAATCAATTTTTAGCACAGGTCATATGTAGAAGCATTTCATTACACTATTGAAACCTCACTTTTCATAAAACAATAACAAAAACAAAAACATGACACAAACCAACAAGAAAGAAGTTCAATCTGCATCCTAATCTGAGGTAATGCAGGTGACATCATTGTAAAAGGTTCAAATATATTTATTAAATGAGGCAAACACTAATAATTCCTTCTCACCACATCTGCACCCTGTCACCATTAATTATACCCAATACATTGAGGTCTGTCAAGGGGGCACAGAGGAGGTGAGGCTTGCCCAAGGGTCAGAGGAGGTGAGTCTTGTCTATTGCACTAATGGACACAGACCTCACCTCCTTTGCACCCCTGGATAGGCCTCACCTCATCTGCTCAATCTGTTTACTAATCTGAGGAAACACTGGTGACATGATTGTGAAATGTGCTAATATGTTTTTTGAATCATGCAGATACTATCGAATCAACCTTTTTCTTTGTAATATTCTCTTTTTGAGTTACTCCCTATTACACCTCTTGTTTGTTTTACACCCTCTCCCTGACTTTTTTCTCCCTTCCTGTTACACCCTCTGTGTGACCTACTTCTTGTAACATCCTCTCTCTAATTTAGTTCCTCTCACACCCTCTCTCTTAAACTTACTCTCTGTCTCTCCTTTTACAGGCTCCCTCTGTTTTAGTCTCTTTTACAACCTTTTCCCTTCTAACACCCTCTCTCTGTCTTACATCCTCTTTCATCCTCTCTCTGTTTTACACCCTGTTACATCAATTTTCTGACTTACTCCCTTTTTTTGACTTACTCCCTCTCCCTATTACATCCTTTTTCTGTCTTACAACATATTATACACTCTCTCTGTCTTAGTCCTTCTCTATGTTTTACTTCCTCTACCTGTTTCTTTGTCTGAGTCTCTCTGTGTCTTTGTGTTACTCCCTCTAGCTGTTTTTCTCTGTCTTACTCCTAGTTATATAGTTGCTGTGGAATAAACTTAGATATGTTGTAAATTAGTATTTATATCGTTTGCTTATTGTCATTGCTTTGTTGTTTGCTAATAGTGGTCTATAATGTGTTATTTTTTTCTTTACCACAGATTCAAATCAACATTTCAAAAGTAAGCAAATATGCCGTCAAGGCAAAGGAGAAGGAAAGCTGCAATACGGGAAAAAACAAAAACTGCAACGGAATTAACGCACTCCCCAAGTATTTCAAAAAACACAAAAAAAGCTCCTGGTAAGACAACACAGTCTTTTTTTCGAAACATATGTAGAGGAAAAAAAATGTTAAAGAGAATGTAAATATACCAAAGGAAAGAGCAAATTTGAAAAGGAAGGAGAGGCCCCTTAAAAATGTTAGTACTGGAGCAGGAGAGAAGAGTATGGATAGCAATAGAAGGTAAAATCAATGTAGGGACATTCGTAGACGAATGTTTTTTGCAAAAGGGTAGTTTTAAATTTGTTAAAAAAATGTTAAGAAAGGTTAATAGAGAGCTGCTTTTTACAAGAAAAAGAAAAGTGTAGAGAAGATTGTTGATCAGGCTTTTGAAGTTAAGAAAAAATTATTTATTTTAGTAATCAATAGAATTAGGATACTTAACAAGGCAATTGATGTTTTCAAATCGAACAGTAGATGGAAAAGAATAATTAATCGGACTAATTTTTGTGAAGTATTTTCTGGAGAATGGATGCATAGTTCAAGTTATGAGCCATTTTTTAATGAGGATAGTTACTTCCAGGAAAATGATTTGGTGCATGCAGTTGACACCAGTGGTCAAGCATATGAGGTGAAAGACGGTTGTCCGATGGAAAAAGAGAAACTTGTGTCTAGAGATGTAGAAGAGGTGTTAGCTGATGAAGTTTTAGGAAGACGTACTAAGGGTACAGTGTACACATGGAAGTGTAGTAGTATTTGTAGTGTGTGACAGGATTCAATCGATTTTCTTCGTAATTTCTTATGTACATATAGTAAGAAAAGTGTAAAGCAGAAAATGAAGATGTTGCAATAGTTAGATCCTTGCAGAGTGAGAGAAAACACAGGATTGCATGGGCATTCACTGGCTTGTCTTTCTCGAAAAGTATGTCAGAGTGTTTTTCATCATTTTAGGATGTTAGCAGTGCATCATAATAAAGTGAGGAAATTAGTGAGAAGGTTGTATTATGCAACAAGTCCAGCACTTAAGCTTAAACAGTTAAACAGTGCTCTTTTGCATGGATCTGAATTAGATGTGAAGAGGATTTGTGAAGAAATTGAGTTTTGTTATTTTGGGGACAAAGAGGACAGTGTAGAAATGAATATAGTAATAGATGGTAATTTGGAACACAATGTACAGATTTCAAGTATAGAAAAGTTTGACGAGGAAATTACCAAGTTTAAGGTGAAATCAAGTGAAAGGCCGAATTAAACTTGTGTGTGTTGTCGACAGACTCATTATAAGATTCAGACTAGGTTAGTTGATTTATATGCAAAAAGTGAAATGGAAAACAATAGTGAATGGAAGGATTTTGTAACTTATTTGTTGGTGGAGAATTCTTTTGATTTGAGTTTTGATCAGCGTATTTGTAATTATTGTTTTAAAAAAATAATGGAAAGGGGCGACCACTCGGTCCCCCCGAACGTATGGCGGAGTGCCTCGATCCCCCCGGGAAGCCATTTTTGGGCGGGAGGCGCGTCTCGGCTGGTATGCCCGAAGCGGCGTAGCCGGGGCGCGCCTGTTCCCGCCCTAGAGTGGGCTGGCCTAGACACTGACGCAGCCAGCCACGCCCTCGGGACGGGCAGGGGCGGGTTTACGCCCGCCCTGAAGACGGATAAAAGGAGACGCAAGGCCGGAAGACGTCCTCTTGTTCTTGTGCTCCGAAGCTGCACCTCCTCGCTACACGTGAGCTCGGGACAGAACAAAGAGCCAATTTTGAGCGTTTTGATCTTTTTCTTTGTCTTCCAGATACTTCGTCGAAGAAGATGCCCAGGAAAGGCGAAAAGAGAATGACGACTGACCAGATGGTTCGGGCACTCTTTAAAGATATGTCCGACATAAAGAAACGGTTGGCGGAGCGAGATGGGGAGGAGGGTTCGGGCCCTTCGCCGGCTGGAGGGAGACCTAAGAGGCCGAGAAAGGTTCCAGCCGGTGGGGACGTCCCGGCTCCCTCTGCCCCTCTCGAGGCGCCGACCCCAGTACCGATAGAGGGGAATCCAATCCCGGGGGTCGTCTCCCCGACATCCAAGGAAGACATGCCCCCCGAGCTGGCAGCACAGCTAGCAGCGTGGTTGGGGGATAGTGGTGATGGCGCCACGGCTGCCGAGGCACAGGCGCTGATAAAAGGGCTTCGTGAGAAGAAAGAGGCAGCTAGAGTGGCGGGGATAGACAAGCCGCAAGCGGCAGAAGCTGCGTCCGGTGCAGGTAAGCGGCCATTGCCGATTGCAAGGGACGAGTCAGCACCCTCTCGTAGAGAGAGATTGGGACAACATGTGCCGTTAGCTATAAAAGAAAAGATCTGGGCGGGAGAGTACGTGAATATTTTTTCCCTGCTTGTTGATCATTATGATGTGGAGCATGTGAAAAGTCAGAAGGACTTGATGCATCCGAGTGTTTGGCGCGCAAAAATGGCCGCCTTTAAGGTTAATGAGAACATTGGCAACTGGGGCAATGCATGGGGTATTTTCACATCGATTTTGGGGGAACGTAGGCCCGAGTTGCTCCCTGAGTTTCCCGTTTACCAATCACGAATTATGGGTTACTCGACAACGTATCAAGGTAACCATTGGTTTTGTTATGACAATCTGTTCAGAAAGGAAAAGGAACATAACAAGAGTTTGACTTGGGATTGTTACGATTCGTTAACTTGGGACAAAATGAAAGAATCAGGAATGTTAAGAATGCCATTGGTCGGGAGCAATGTTGTTGATTACTCCCGCCAGAATGTGGGGACGCCCTTTCGACCAAGTACGAGCACCGACGACCAGTCAAGGCCCGCAGGCAATACAGGGAAAAAGGGTTTCTGTTTTAATTTCAACAAGGGGAAATGTACCAGGCCTCCGGGATCGTGTAAGTTCAAACATGAGTGTAGTACGTGTGGGTCGTCCCATCCTGAGTCATCGTGCAGAGCCAGAACGGGTGAGAATGGGGGTAAGGGGGGCGCCAAACAGGTCTAAGCTAGGCCGAGGGGCGCCTTTACCAACCCCGATTGATACCTTGGCAATGATTCCCTGGCTCAGCGAATACCCGGATCGTACTTCTGCTGGGGTGCTACGGAACGGTTTTACACATGGTTTCCGCATCCCGGTAGGGGACTTTCAGGGTGTAGGGATGTGCAAAAATCAACTTTCCGTTTTACAACATACATCGGTAGTGCAGGAGAAAATTCAGAAAGAGGTTAGCCGGGGACGGGTCGCCGGCCCGTTTAGTGAACCTCCGGTACCAGGTTTCGTTTGTTCTCCGTTAGGGGTGGTCCCCAAGAAGGACCCGGGTGAGTTCCGTTTGATCCATAATCTGTCTGCTCCACGAGGTCTTTCGGTGAACGACGCAATTGATCCAGAAGTTTGTTCGGTGCGATACGCATCTTTTGATGAGGCAGTAGCCATCTTGAATCGCCTGGGGCACGGGACGTTGATGGCGAAATCTGATATCGAGTCAGCGTTCCGGTTGCTCCCGGTACACCCAGACGATCAGCGTCTTTTGGGATTCGGGTTCCAGGGATCATTTTACATGGATAGGTGTATGCCAATGGGTTGCTCTATTTCATGTGCTTACTTTGAGCAATTCAGTACTTTCCTGCAGTGGGTGTTCACTGAGACAGCGGGTTTCCGAAATGTAATGCATTACCTTGACGACTTTCTGTTCCTTGGCCCCGCCGGTAGTCCCGAATGTGCCCAGGCTTTAGACAAATTCTGTGTGTTAATGGGTCATCTCGGCGTGCCGTTGGCACCGGGTAAAACTATGGGTCCCACGACTTGCCTCGAGTTTCTGGGGATCGAGTTGGACTCAAGGGAGGGGTGCTTCCGTTTACCAGCTAGCAAGGTGTCGAAATTTAGGGCAGCCCTCCAAGTATGTTTAACTGCATCCAAGGTTACACTGCATCAGTTGCAACAGTTAGTGGGAAAATTGAACTTTGCCTTGAGAGTGATACCAATGGCTCGCCCCTTTTCCCGCTCAATTGCCCAAGCGATGGTTGGCCTGAAGGAGGGTCATCATCGCACAAGGTTATCGACTGAGGTCCGCCAGGACATGCGGATTTGGTTAGCATTCTTGGCGGACTTCAATGGCCGAGTTGTCTGGAACAAGCCAGTCATGTCCTCCGATGAGCTTGGGCTATGGACAGATTCAGCAGGAAGCGTAGGTTTTGGCGCCATCTTCGGCACAAAATGGTCGGCACAGAAGTGGCCCCTATGGTGGCACGAGAAGGGGCTGACAAGTAACATCGCTTTCCTCGAATTATTTCCCATTCTGGTGGCCCTGAGAACCTGGCCAGAAGGGTTCAGAGATCATTCTGTTGTGTTCTGGTCCGACAATATGACCGTGGTAGAATGCATCAATAGTCAGGCAGCCCGTTGTAAATTGATTTTGAGGCTGCTCAAAGAAATTGTCTTACTGTGTATGCAACTGAACGTGGTATTCAGAGCAAAACATGTCCCTGGGGTGATGAATCAGGCCGCTGATGCACTGTCTCGTTTTCACATGCAGGCTTTCTCGGGCTTCCTTCCTTCAGCGGACCCGGAGCCGGCACCCTTCCCCGAAGCTCTCTGGTCTCTCGGTGCCCCGAACTTCGTCACCTCGTGGGAGAGAGTCTAGCACCCAGGACAAGGAAGGCATATGAAGGGGCGTTCCAGGCCTATTTAGCCTTTTTGGGGGCAGAGAGAGGGGGACTTTGGGGGCAGGAGGAGTTGGTAGTACTTTTCCTGATGTCCTTACGTAGGGCTGGGAAATCGGTGGCCACGGCCCAAAGGCATCGTGCCGCCATTTCCTTTGTTGCCAGGGCCCATGGCATCCTGGACCCGACAGCGTCTTTTACGGTACAGAAAGCGCTGCGAGGGTGGCAACGTCTGGAGGGTCGCAGAGTAGACGTAAGACGACCGATAGGTCTAGACAGGTTGTCCCAGTTGCTGACCACACTCCCTAACACATGCTCGTCCCCGTTCGAGACCTGTTTGTTCCGGACTGCATTTATGCTGGCATTTCACGGGGCTATGAGAGTTAGTGAGCTAGTTGCAAGGAACAAACGGGATGTGACGGGGGGCTTGTGCAGGGAGCAGGTTCAGATCAGGGGTGATGCGATGATTGTCTCCTTTCTCAGGTCCAAGACTGACCAAGATGGGAGGGGGGACTGCACGATCATTCGCAGGATCCCCGAGTCATCCATGTGTCCGGTTCAGTGCTTAGAAGATTACCTAGCACGAAGGGTGGCATCATGGGGGGGGACATTGTTGAGGCATGTAGACGCCACCCCGCTGACGAGGTTTCAGTTTCAGCGGGTGCTTGCAATGGCCATTGCCGCAGCGGGCTTGGACCCGGGTGAATTTGGGACCCATTCCTTTCGTATAGGGGCTGCCACAGAAGCTACAGCCAGGGGTCTCAATGTAGAACAAGTGAAACGGGTGGGGCGTTGGTCCTCCAATTGTTATAAGAGGTATGTGCGATTGCACATGTTGTGAAGCTGTAATCATGTACTCACGCTTCTTGTCTTCTGTTTGTTTTCAGTTCAGCAAGCCTACGCGGCAGGGCGGACTGTGCAGTTGATCCAACACCAGGCCAGCGGTCACACATCACCGGCTGAGAGAAAGGAGGTGTGGGTTGTAGGCCACTCATACGTGAGACGGGCCGCAGACGTATTCAAAGCAGGTGATATGATTCACGTACCTGGGGAATACGGGTACAGAGTGTCCTTCTACGGAAGGGGCGGTCTCTGTATTGACCAGTTTCAGGCATTTTTTGAGGGTTTGTTAGAGCGGATGAGGTCACCGCCGTCCATAGTCATAGTACATTTGGGGGGCAATGATCTAGTCACCACCGGTAGACGACTTCTCCTGGAGGCTATGCTTTCCACGGTAAGTTGGTTAGCAAGGAGAGTTCCGGGGTGTACAATTGCGTGGTCTCATATGATCCCACGAAAAGTGTGGCGGGGGGCTATCTCGATCCCTGCTTTGAATCATTCCGTTAAAAAATTGAATAACAAAGTGAGTCGGTTGTTCCGTTCCAAGACATTACATTCGATCTCGCATAGTTGTATTAATGATGACAGTATGTATTTGCGGGATGGTGTGCATTTGTCGAGGGTGGGCAATGAGTTACTCATAGGCGACTTCCTAGCTTGGTTAAAATCGTTAAAACATGACCTTTAGGTAGGAGTTTGGTGGGGGGTCCGGATAGCCGGTCAACTATCCGGACCTGTGGCGGTAAGGTCATGATCGGTGAGCACTAATTGGTAGATCCCTATGAGTGGGCGTCACCCAACACGGATGGGAGCGCTCGGGGGAGGTGGCCATTGGCCCCTCAATGGGGAGGCGGTCCCGTCTAAGGGCGGGTCGCCGGAAGTTAAGGAAAGGCGGTCAAGGCCCCTTCCTGTGTAGGAGGGGTTACAGCCCCCTCCTGAGGAATTTCCCGGGGCCAGGGTCATCTGCGACGGCAGATGCGGTAAGTTGTGTGGGGTGGGGGGAGGTCCACGATACCTTCTAGATACCACACACAAGTATTCGAACGACCTTTAAATGGCGTCGAGTCTTAAGTGCCCCCGACAAGTCAAGGGAAATTGTTAGTAGTTGCACTTGAGGTAAGCCTCTGTGCTGTCGCCCTTCCCAAGTGGGAGGGGTAAGTCTGGTTAGGGATCTTGACACCGGTTATGACCTTGCCGTTGGCCCTTAAACGTTAGGATGTACAATTTCAGTGTTTATAGAGAATGTTTCTGTAGGATGCTAGTTCGGCTAGGAGAACCTCTGTATTAGAGAATATGTTAAGATTAGCCAAACATCGCAAATGTGATAATGAAATTGTACATAATATGAAACGTTTAATGTTTAATTTTTTGTTTTAATAAATACGGCCGCGGGAGGGTCACTCCCTCCCACATCCAAAAACTTTGAAGAACTGTTTCCGGTTTCCCTTCTTTTGGGGATCGTGTTGAGAGGGGGTGGTGGGTATCTCAGCCATATGGAAAGGGGCGACCACTCGGTCCCCCCGAACGTATGGCGGAGTGCCTCGATCCCCCCGGGAAGCCATTTTTGGGCGGGAGGCGCGTCTCGGCTGGTATGCCCGAAGCGGCGTAGCCGGGGCGCGCCTGTTCCCGCCCTAGAGTGGGCTGGCCTAGACACTGACGCAGCCAGCCACGCCCTCGGGACGGGCAGGGGCGGGTTTACGCCCGCCCTGAAGACGGATAAAAGGAGACGCAAGGCCGGAAGACGTCCTCTTGTTCTTGTGCTCCGAAGCTGCACCTCCTCGCTACACGTGAGCTCGGGACAGAACAAAGAGCCAATTTTGACCCACCCACCAGCCCCTGAGGACAGCAAGTTGTTGTGCAATAAAGTGGATTTTCTAAGTATGTTCTTCCTTTTTCGTTTACAGGTTGGGAAAGTATCAGTTTTGTTGTTTTTCATAATAAAGTATGGTGAATATCATTTAGGTTGTTACGATTAAAAGGACTTGATGTAGTGTTGCTTTTTGAGCATGCTCTTTCGGTCGTAGCGACCAATGTTTTCATAAGTTCGAATTGTCGTATTTATTTTTTGGTAGGCGGTAAGGTCATGATCGGTGAGCACTAATTGGTAGATCCCTATGAGTGGGCGTCACCCAACACGGATGGGAGCGCTCGGGGGAGGTGGCCATTGGCCCCTCAATGGGGAGGCGGTCCCGTCTAAGGGCGGGTCGCCGGAAGTTAAGGAAAGGCGGTCAAGGCCCCTTCCTGTGTAGGAGGGGTTACAGCCCCCTCCTGAGGAATTTCCCGGGGCCAGGGTCATCTGCGACGGCAGATGCGGTAAGTTGTGTGGGGTGGGGGGAGGTCCACGATACCTTCTAGATACCACACACAAGTATTCGAACGACCTTTAAATGGCGTCGAGTCTTAAGTGCCCCCGACAAGTCAAGGGAAATTGTTAGTAGTTGCACTTGAGGTAAGCCTCTGTGCTGTCGCCCTTCCCAAGTGGGAGGGGTAAGTCTGGTTAGGGATCTTGACACCGGTTATGACCTTGCCGTTGGCCCTTAAACGTTAGGATGTACAATTTCAGTGTTTATAGAGAATGTTTCTGTAGGATGCTAGTTCGGCTAGGAGAACCTCTGTATTAGAGAATATGTTAAGATTAGCCAAACATCGCAAATGTGATAATGAAATTGTACATAATATGAAACGTTTAATGTTTAATTTTTTGTTTTAATAAATACGGCCGCGGGAGGGTCACTCCCTCCCACATCCAAAAACTTTGAAGAACTGTTTCCGGTTTCCCTTCTTTTGGGGATCGTGTTGAGAGGGGGTGGCGGGTATCTCAGCCATAATGAAAACAGAATGGCCTGCTAGAGCTGTTCATAATAATCTTCAGTTGATAGATATTCCTTCTGAATTGATGGATTTAAATACTTATGAATCTATTTTGATTCAATGTGTCCATCCTTTTCAGGCTATTGTTCGCATGGAGCCTAAGATAGGGAAATTGCCTCCTACAGATTTACAGAGAGGATTAAAGGGAAGAGTTGCCTTTTTGCCTCTAGATGTCAAGAAAAATATTGATACAATTGGTGTAGAAAGAGTGGTTATTCTAGTTAATGGGGTTCTGAAAAAGAGTAAGAAAATCTGGCAAGATTTAGTGGATGTTAGGAAAGTCAAAAAGGCAATGTTGTATTTGGTCAAAAAAAATGAGTAATACAAACATGTATGTGTTGGAGTAGAGGAAACAGCTACAGAAGAAGACAGTGATTGTTCAGCCGGCCAAATTGAAAAAGTTGATGCGTCTAGAAGTGAAGAAATATATGAACATTATACTGTTCATCCTTTGCATTCCAAAGAAGTAATGGGGAATGCAATTGACTTGTTTCAAATGAAAGCAGCAAGAGCAAGTCCTATTAGTGTATGGGAAGAAAGTTAAGGAAGCGCGTTGTTTTCCACAGTTATTTCCAACAGGTCGAGGTGGACGATATGACGATCGACCAGTTCAAATTCCTGCAGCTGAATACCGGACTTTAAGATTATATGCTGAAGATCCAAGGTTTCGTCAATGCATTCCGTATTTGTTTCATCTACTGTATGAAAGTGACTTGTCTGTGCTTTCTTATGCAGTTAATCATATACTAAAAAGTGGAGCTCATCTGCGAAATGTTTCGGCGAGGGACTTTATGGAGAAAGTCAATCTGCAAGACAGTATTTTGGAATCTCAGCTAATCAATCTCATGGCATGTCAGCGTGGAACAAACGAGTATTGGTTCCGTCGCCATGGGGAATTGAAATGTATGCTAAGAAATTTAGGAACTCCTACATGGTTCCTCACTTAGCTGTGCTGAGTATGCATGAGATGACTTACTTCAATTTCTAGGAGAGGCAAATGGAAACATACAAAATATAGAATTCAAAACACCTGGAGAACTGTGTTCTTTGGATCCAGTGAATGTATGCAGATATTTTAATCATAGATTTGAAGCTATGATGTCTTTTATTACCAACAAAAAAAATCCTCCCCTTGGAGAGGTTTTGGATTTCTTTTGGAGGAAGGAGTATCAAGCGAGAGGTGCTCCTCACATACATATGTTGTTATGGATTAATGATGCACCCAAATTTGGAACTGATTCGGATGACACAGTGATGAGTTTCATTGAAGAGTATTCAACATTTGCTGTTCCGAAAACTACTGCAGAGAATAGTTTAAGGCAACAAGTTTTACGCTTTCAATCCCATCGTTGTGGAAAGTACTGTCGTAGAAAATTTAGCAACAAGGATAAGTTCTACACAAAATGTCATTTTGCGTTTCCACAACCAGTGATTTCTAAAGGAAGAGTAAATAATTTGATGTCTTCTCTGCGACATACTGTGACGAGAAAATCACCCAAAAATACATACAATTTAAAAAGAAACGAAGAGTCCAAGTACATCAACGACTACAACCCAGTGATTTTGTCCATGTGGAATGCTAACATGGATATTAAGTTCCTTGCTGACAACTCTATTGCTGTGGCTCGATATGTGACGTCTTACATCACAAAAAAAGAAAAAACAGAACTGAAGGAAATGTGGGAGGACATTTCACATGAAAAGAGTATAAGTAAAAAATTATACAGTTTCAGTCTGAAGATGTTGTCGCATCGAGAAATTGGAGCATATGAATGTTCTGATCGGTTATCATCAGCGAGTCTCTATGCCAAATCTAGATCAATCATTTGGGTGAGTCTAGGTCTTGCTGCAACACGAAACCGAGTATTGAAATCTGTACAAGAAATAGAGTATTTGGCGCAGAAAGAACCAAACAGTACAGATATTTTGAAGACAAACATGTTGGATACATACTATCCAAATAGAAGTATTCACCTTGAGAACACTTGTTTGTATGAAGTTCTGCAAAACTATAGTTATAAGAGGAACATCACAGCAGATATCAATAATGGAAAATATGCTGTCATTGGGTATGATGGATGTCTAGTGAAGCAGAGAAAAGGCCATTTGATTAATCATCGAAAATTGAGTTACGAATCTCCAGACAAAAGAGAATTTTACTATTTAGCTCTTTTGTAACTCTTTAAGCCATGGCGTACAGAAAAGGAACTACTTGGAAATTTTCTCTGTTACGAAGACTCTTTTAATGCAACCAAGGATACCATAGAATGTCCTGTTTTTCCAAATTATCTGCAAATGTTGAATGAAGAAATAGACCAAGAAGCCACAATTGCTGAAGAGATTGCAAGAGACAGTTCTCAAGACAGTCAGAGTTCTACTTCATTGAGTCAGGATCCACTAGGAGGACCAATTATCCAAAATGAAGCTGCCACTGCCATGGATGAGGTGGAAAGAGCTATGGAACAAGCTCAAGAGGATGTAGTTAACTTACAAGATTTGGTAAAGCAACTAAACGTTGAGCAGAAAAAGATATATGACGAAGTCACAGAACAGATTGAACATGGATTCAGACATGAGAAAAAAGAGTGCTCATGCACATCATTATAGCCTGTCTGACTGTACGTAAGTGGAGAAGTGGGAACAGGAAAAAGTTTTCTGATTAAAGCCATTTCGAATTATCTGCAGAAAAGGACTGAATCACCGCTGTCTTGTGTTGTAACTGCTCCAACTGGACTGGCAGCACATAACATTAAAGGGATTACTCTACATCATTTACTGATGCTGCCAGTTGAGCATGATAATAAATTGCATTATAACAAGCTATCTGGAGATGTGTGTTCTGAAGTTTCTAGAGTCCTGAAGAAAATGAAACTTCTTATCATTGATGAAGTAAGCATGGTCTCAAATCTAATGCTTGCTTTTGTGCATTTGAGAATGCAAGAAATTCTTAGAACAGAGTATGATGTGTTATTTGGAGGAAAATACATTATTGTTTTTGGAGATCTACTGCAGTTTGACTCCAGTAAAAGGACAACCAGTGTTTAAAATGCTCACGCATGAAGATACCAGGAAGTCCATTGGAAGCATTGGAAACGTTAATATAAAGTTACATTTCAAATATGCAGAACTGCTTCAAAATATGCGACAGGCAAAGGATGAAGATTATAAAAATATTCTACAAGATGTAAGAATCGGAAAAGTAAGTGAGCATGGGAAAGAAGCTTTACATTCTCGATTAATTTCAAATTTGTATCCAAATGAAAACATTCTTCCAGAGAATATTTTTAAGAAAATTACTGAGAAGAAATCTGGGATATGTTTGATGCCAACTCTGGAAGAATGTTCCATGTTCAACAACAAAATGTTAAAGATAGAAAATGAAGAGATTGTGAAACTGGAAGCAATAGATAAAATAGAGCATATGGGTGCAACAATTATTTTGTCAGAAAATTTAAAAACAAAATTGGATTCATTAGAGAAGAGTATATCTAAAACAGCTGGTTTTGAAAAGACTCTGAATATGTGTTTAAATTGTCGTATCATTTTGAGAAGACATTTAAATGTTGAAAGAGGTCTGGTAAATGGAGCTATGGGTCATGTTGTTGATTTTGTGAATTACAGAAATAGAGATGGAATTGAATTTTTAAAAATTAAATTTGATGGCATTGAGCAAGTACAACAAATCAGTGGTTGTTCTACTAGATTTTTGCTTGTAAAAGCCTTATATGTTCGCCGAAAACAGTTTCCTGTTTGTTTGGCATATGCAGTGACAATTCCTAAATCTCAAGGGTCAAGTGTAGATAGTGCTTTGGTGAACATTGGAAGTTCTGTGTTTAAAGAGGGTATGGCATATGTGGCATTATCACGAGTCAGAACTTTATCAGGATTGTACTTGATTGACTGCGATGAGACAAAGATTTCTGCAGATTTAGATTGTGTTAAAGAATATAATAGGTTAAGAAGAGAATATGCTGCACATTTGCCTCAATATCCTCTGTTTGAAAAACGTGTGGTAGGCCGAAAAAGAAGAAATGAGAATAATTGCAGTGAGGTAGTAGCAAAAAGACAAAAAGTAGATTAAACTGTAATTGTAAACAGAATGAAAAAGGATTCTGTTGAAGATGTTGTTGGATTTCAGTTTGAAAACAGTTCTGGTGTCAACTGCTATGCTAATGTAGTGGTTAATGTTTTTTTTTCTTAAAACTTTACAAGAACAGATTGTTGAAAATCGGGATCAAAGATTCTGCGGTTTATTGAATTCTGTCTTTCAGAAATTTAGCAGTGATAGAGCAAAAACAGAAAGTGTTTCAGAAATTAGAAATCTTTTAGACATACGTTCAGGTAAAAAAAAAAATCACAAAATATTCAGCAGGATTGTCAGGAATTTTTAATGTATATGTTTGGTGTATTGGAAGATGAAGGTGTAGATGTAGAAAATCTTTTTAGGCTTTCTTATCAATGGCAGCATGACTGCGGCAATTGTAGTTTATCAAGTAGTACTAGAATAGACACTGAAAGATTTATATATTTAACTTTACCGGATTTCAAATCAGTGTCTTTCAATAATCTAGTTAAAGCAGCTGATCATAATATGGTTTGTTCCCAATGTAAGTGTCCAATGCTGTCCACATTATTTATACAAACATATGGACAGTATGTCATTTTAATATTTCAACGATGTAGACCTGATGGAACTAAATTGACAACTTCTATTAAAATTTTTGTTGCTTCTCAGTTATCAATTTCAGGAAGAACCTTTGTAACTGTAGCTATTATTTATCATGACGGTCCTTCAACAACATCAGGACATTATACATTTATTTAAAATGTCGAAAAGGTTGGTCTTTCTGTAATGATACTCATTTGACTTTCAAACAACGTTTGCCTTTTGACTTAAAAAATTCTTACCTAGTGTTTTTAGAACCGAAATTTAACTAAAGGTAATTGGCCTATGAAGACGGGAGCAGTTAATAAAAGTTACTCTGCTATTTAAAATTATATTGTGAGTAAAAGTGATTAACATAATACAAAAAATCCAGTTCTTATATAGGTACTGTGAGTGGATCTCATAGTAAGTGATATCAGTATTATAGGAAATGTTGAACATGAGTGATCCAGAGATGGGAATATGAATAGTTAAATATTGTGAAAATGTTGTATGAGCTTTTCTTTCAAAACATCGGGTAAACAGTAATTTCAGAGTTGGAAAATAGACTGATAAATCTGACACTATTTGGCCGTAAGGAATAGTGTTGGAATGAGCAAAGAGTCATAACTTAACACAAGGAGGAAATGAAAAAATTGAGACATATTTCAGATGTTCTTAGAGTTTTTTTATAGAAAGTCAATGAAATGGAAGTTTTAGAGAACAGCAGTGTATTTTCCTACGAAAAGGACCTTCACGAGCTACTATTTGGCCTTAAGGAAAAGTAAGTGAATCAAAGATTAGTGTAAATATGTGATTTGTAAGTTTATATGGGTTTTTTTAAACACAATCTTTTCGATTGTGTTTTTTTCTCCCCGCTGTCATATGATGAATAGTTTGAACTCACTGTTTTTAGTGAAATTCAATATATTCTGAGAACAGCAAAAATAAACTATGTAACATGTTGTAGAAGTTATTCTATAGTTTGTTTTGTGTAATTTATATTGTATTCCCATTGTCTCACACTCACTTTCCCTTTCCCACCCTTTTTCAGCTCTCTTTACTCACTCACACTGCCTTTCTCCCACTCTGTTTCATCCCCGTTCCTTTACTCCACTTCTTTCCCAACCCCTCAATCCCATTTCAACTGTCTACATCCCCTCTGTCCTTTGCACCACTTTTCAGCTTTCAGTCTCTCTGCTTTACTTCCCTTTTCCGTATTTTCCTCCTTTGCTCTTTTACTAATTCCTCTTTACTCACTCGTCTCTTTTTTCGTACTCTGTCACTATAACTTACCCATTCTCTCTCACTTATCTTTCTTTGCTTCTTACTTTTATCCTCTTTTTTCATTTACTACCTCTATGTCCTCAGTCTCTCACTCTCCTTGTATTAAGCTCATTTGTGTTTATCTACCTTCTATCGTTTCTCTTACAACAACTTCACTGTTCCTCTCTCTTCATTCTTCCCCCCAGTACTTTTACTCCGGTTCCGTTACTACCCCGCATTTCCTATCTTTCAGTATCCTTCTCTTTAGTTTCATCACGAGTCACATTCTCTCAGTATCATTGCTTTAGTCCTCTTCCCCTCTCTTCCCTTGTTTTGCTCCCTTACTCATTTTCCTTTCCTTACTCATTGTATTCCACTTCACTCACTCCTTCCCTTAGTCCCTCTGTGTACTTACTTCCTCACTCCTTTTCTCTCAATCCTTCTATATTATCGTCACTCCCTTCATCCTTTCATTCTGTGACTGCCCTTCACTCACTCTCAGTCATCTTCCATTCCTCTTTCTTGTAAATGGATCCTCAATCAGACTCCTTTCCTTCTCACTCATTCCCCTTTTAGTTACTCTTCTTTCTTGATTTAGTTTTGCTAACTCACATTCTTTTAGTCTCTTACTTACCTTAACTTTATATCTCTCATCTTGTCTTCCTCTCTGTCACTGAATTTATCTGACTTACTCTTAGTAATTTGCTCTTCTATTTCTTTTTCCCTCTTTTTTCCTTCTACATTACTTTATTTCTTTTTCTGTATCCTTCACTCTTGCTTTATTTCTTAGTACACTTTTATGATTTTTAACCTCTTCACCTGTCTCTTTTATTTTAATATATATATTTTACTAATTATAACTTTTTTTTCTCTCTTTCACAGATACAAAGTGTAGAAAAAATATGTAATTAAGTTTACATAATTTATATGGTAAGTATGACTAAAAAAATGTAGTTTTTCATCATCCTTTGCTTTAACCTCACTACTTTTCTCTCACCCTACCTCACCCCTATTTCCTTACTCTGCATCCCTCACTTATTCTTATCCTCCATGTTTACTTCTCTTTTCCTTACTTTCCTACCACATTCAACTTCTTTCAGTCCTCCTGCTCACCCACACTCCCTCACTTTCCTTTGTTTTCTGGTTCACTCAGTCCCTTTCTGTCACTTCTTCCTTTTCTTTCTCTGTCCTTTCTCTCTGTCACCCCCATGTCTTTCCTTTTCTCAGTTACTTCCTCGCACACCTTTTCTCTGTCTTACTATCTATTACACAGTCCCTTTGTGTTCCTCCCTCTAGCTCTCTTTCTCTTTACACCACTCTTTCTGCCCCCTTTCTTTATGCTCACTTCTTCATTATTTTTTTTTATTTTATTTTGGTGCGCTTACGGGACGAATATACATAAAAAATAGTATTACATAAATATATAATATAGGACTCATTTTAAAAATTATTACAATACATAGGTATAGAAATTTGCTATTAAAAAACCTTTGAAATTCACTGAAAAAACCATAGGTTTGACACCAGTCATAGTTAGGAATTAGCATTTAAAAAACCTATGAAATTCACTGAAAAAACCATAGGTTTCACACCAGTTATAGTTAGCAGGAAGTTTTACTCGCATAAAACCATTGAAATTCCCACGTTATAGTTAGTTGGACTCACTATAACTTGCGCGTGTAATGCACTGCTGATGACGTCACATATTACATCACTCATGACATGGTCAGTGACATCACTCATGACATCACTGATGACACCATCCTTGTGACAGAGTGACAGACCTCCTTTCACTGTAATGTAACCCATGAAACACATATTGAAAAATATAAATTAAAATGTTTTAAAAAATGGAGATACCCATACCAGTTACAACAACCAATTCAATAATTCCACCATCTATATACACATCCACTCATTCACCAACAGTTCTACATAGTCACTCATACATAGACTCATTCGTCATATGTAGTGATACACCTGTACATCCTGTTACACACCATCAGTCATTCAAAAGTTACTCACACACATACTGACACATGCAAATAAACGATTGAACATGCATTTATTTGCATATACAGCTATACACACACTACCACCTTACTTCAAAGGAAACTTACACATACTTACTCTCTTAAACAATCACTTATAGAAACACATACTTATTTAAACAAGAACTCTTTCAATCTCTCACTCTCACATATACTCACTTATATACATGAATACTCACATATACTAGAATAAAACATATGTAGTTACTGATAAAGACACTAGTGAGACAGTCATTCACTCATTAACACACACATATACACACTCATCCACCCATACAGTCCTGCACATATGCTGTCTTCAAAACACATACAAACAGTGAGTCAGTCATTGATGCATCTATGTGCTAAGTAACACCCCCACCAAACCATACAGACACTCATACTGATAGTAAAAAAAACATCTAATAACCCATACACACAAACATGTAGCTACTCACTAACCCATGCAGCCACTTATACACAAAGTGAAACACTGATACATATATTTAAATATTTAAACATTACTCGCTAATATATGTATTCACTAAGATACACTTAATAAGCCAGTTAACCAATCAATTTAAAAAAAAAAAAACCATCCATTTAGACACTTACCTAAAAATTCTTCCATCGACCTTTACATATACATATGTAAAACATATGTATTTTACTGAAAGACACACATTCACTGGATGGTGTCATCAGTGATGTCATGAGTGATGTCACTGACCATGTCATGAGTGGTGTAATATGTGACGTCATCAGCAGTGCATTGCACGCGCAAGTTATAGTGAGTCCAACTAACTATAACGTGGGAATTTCAATGGTTTTATGCAAGTAAAACTTCCTGCTAACTATAACTGGTGTGAAACCTATGGTTTTTTTCAGTGAATGTAATAGGTTTTTTAAATGCTAATTCCTAACTATAACTGGTGTGAAACCTATGGTTTTTTCAGTGAATATATATATAAACACATTCACAGATACACAAAGAAAATGACAGAAGGTGCACAGTTCGTTTCCTTACAAAGAATTAAAACTGCTACTATGCTACATGGGCTACAGTAACACAGAATATAAAGCACATTGGAAATGTACTAAATACTACACCAATTCTTGCTATGGGATAGCAACAACAATAGAACGAGTTGTATTAAATGCTAGAGAAAACAACCACCCCCCCAACGCCACAGAAATAGAGGTTAGAGAAAACATCAAAAAAGCAGGCACCAGCTCACATCAAACAAGTGCAGAAATCTTTAAAAATGTACTAATCAGTGTTCCAGAACATGTAACAGAGCAATTACCTTCCATCTCAAACCTAAAACGCCACATAGACAGAACTAAAGATCACCTGCTCAAAATTTTCTCAGAAATTGAAATTCCACCAGAATACACAGTAACGATGAAAAATGCATTATTTATGACAATAGCTGTGAAAAAAATGTATCATCTTTGCTACCAACATCAACATCCGAAAATTAAAACAAAGTGAAACATGGATGATGGATGGGACATTTAAGGTATGCCCTAAACCATTTTATCAATGCTATACTATCCATAGCGGATATCAAGGAAATAACATCCCTTTCACATACAACCTACTCCCAACAAGTAAATACAACCTATATAGAACTATTAACAACAACACACAGAACACTACTTCCCACAAAAAATAATAATAGATTTTGAGAAAGCAATGAACCAGGCTATTTTAAAAATATATCCACATTCATCAATACAATGATGCTATTATCATTTCAATCAAGTATATGGAAACATCTTCAAAAAATCTTAACTAAGGGGCCGGGTACTATTGTAGAAGGCCCTTCACCACCAGCCATGGCAGAGGGAATCGCACTCGGACCGAGGCAGACGCAAAGACCTTCCACCACGGAACCACCACGGGAAATTGTTGCGATTGCCTGGTGGAGCAGTCTGTATCAATGAAATGGTGGCATTGCCGACCACGACACCGTCCGCCAGATCACAATGCTGACTCCAGTCAGCCTTTCCATGGTGGGTAAACTGCCATAGATAGGCTGGTGGAGATTGGGTTCCGGGGCCCATTGCGGTCCCCCCCTTGTGTTTTACTGCACCGAGCGGCAGGCACTGTGTGGTGCCTGCCTCGTAGTGCAGTAAAAAGAACCTTATGGTATTTTAACTTTGCAGCAGGTGCTGCTGTCAGCAGAACCTGACACAATGTTAAAATGCAGGATGTGGTGGTGGTCACATCCTAATCTGGTGTGTGGGACTGCCGCATGCATGGCGGATGGTCCTGGTTCCCACCAAGATGGCATACAGACTCCAGTCCGTCAGCCATCATAATGAGTCCCTAAGCTTAGAATATGCAACAAGCAGCAACTTTGCTTACCAAGTTAAAAAACTAATAGCCCAAGCCACTGTACCAACAATAGAAGTAGCAAATCACTTAATTTACCTATTGAAAGTCCATTTTACCATGCCAGCTAAGCCAAATGAACATTCTTGCCTGACTACTTTGAAGACACCTGGGTAGGATAGCCACATAGATCAGGGCAACAAAGACAACCCAAATTACACATCCCCTGGTGTAATGTCCTTGAAAGCACCCTAGCAGTGGAAGTGTGGCATAATGCTTTCCAAGCCACAATAGGAAAAGTACAACCAACTCTACACAAACTAATACAGGCCATCAGAAAAGAACAAAGTTACCAGGAATTAAGGCTAGAATAATCCCTAACTAAGGGGCTCATTACAATGGCGTAACGATCATCATCACTGGCCCGGCGGTGGCAATCGTTAGCCATCATAATGAGAATTACCCACCGACATATTAGGATGGCGGTGGGTATCGCCGCTGATGCAAAGTCCGTCCCCCGCTTTTCCAACATTGGCAATGATTACAATTGCCTGCTGGGCAGAGCTTGGCCACTAATATGGTGGCAGTGCCTAGCAGGCATCATCTGGCATATTAGAATGTGGGTGATATATAGGCCTTTCCATAAAGGTTGGAGGGGATTGGCTTTGGGGACCTGTTGCGGGCCCCCTCAGGGGGTGCACTGGGGTGTACCCTTGGTACCCCTCTGCAGTTCCCTGCAGCAAGTGGTAAGCACCACGTGTGTATGCCATGTGGTGCAGGGAAATGCTGTACATGCTCTTTTAATATTGTGGATGGTGCTGCAGCCAGCAGCACCGTCAGCATTGGTAATAGGGCAGGATGTGCACACTTGTATGGCGGGTGCATACTAATTGGGCTGGTGGGACCGGAGCATGTCTGACTGGCGGTCTCATTCCCGTTATGATGGTGGGTGAACTGATGTCCGTCCGCCATAATAATGAGCCCCTTTTATAGGTCCTGAACAAAAAAACATTTGAAAACATGCGATTACCTACACTACAAAACTAAACTACACCCAAAAATCTAATTATTAGAATATTCTAGATACAGTACCCAAATCTATACTTTAAAGATAGCAACATTCCCAAAACCATACACTATAATAAAATTTCAAAACCATCAAACAACATATTTCTACTCATTTTTTTATTAATAATCATAACTGTCATTTAATAAATAAAGATCAATATCAAAATATATGACATAATATAACAATTCAAATAAAAGATAATCAAGCAAACACATGTTTACAAAAAACATTTCCCATCCATAATATTTAAAAATAACTTAAGAGTTTTCTAGCAGTAGATGGTCCTAAAAAATGAACAAATCCTTAGGATTTAAAACAAAATACAAATCCATAAAAAAGGAATGCCTAAAAAAATGCAAAAATACAGCTGCAGAAAAAAACTCCAACAACCCAATCCTCTCAAAAACGAAACCCTCAAAAACCCAGAAAATTGTTTAAAAAAGAATGCTAGAACATACTAGATTAATAAAAGGAAATGTAAAAAAGTAATTAGTTTAAATGAAACTAAATACATATTCCTTTTCGTAAAGCATCTTTAACTCCATAGTGAATTGAAACCTGAAACCTGCAAAAATTAAAAAGCAACACCCTCCCACATAAACACATACGAACCCACACACATTGATTACAACATTTAACATAACATAACACAATTGAATATCACATACATAGCAATATATAACATTCTACTACTCTTAAAAACGATGTCATACTGTCACGATCGCGCATGGGGTCGGAACTACAATTCCCAGCAAGACGCGAGTCGGAACTACATCTCCCATGATCCTTCAGGAGCATCATGAGATTACGAACCAGGAAGCATAAGAGGAAAGCATTTCCCGAATCGGCGTCAGGAATTCCTTCTGTCCAGTGCTCTGGTATCGGTTGCTGATCTTCTATGGGTGCGGTAAGGGTGCTTGCACCAGGATTCGGCCGCTTTTGTATTCACTTGATTTTGAGGTCGTGTTGGTACAAGCCCACACGTGTTCTTGTTTGATCTACTGTGGGTCAGTACTTTTCCAAACAAGATTTGACTCGGTCGGTATTGTCAGCCGACGGAGAAGTGGATGATTGGTAATCCACGGGTATCTCCAGTTCTTTTGGGTACTTTAACTTTGTGGTATTCTGGAATTAGAGCAAGGAGCTCTCCCTTAAACTTCAGATTACAAGAGGTTTCTAGCCTCGGATACGTTGCCTTGAGTGCATGAACTACAGGGCTTCTCACCTACCGTTTTTCTATTATTTCTTGATGGAGAATGTGTTCAGGATGTACAGTGTATTAACCTTTGTTGTCTCTGACTTCCTCTATTAACAGGGGTTCTTCACAAGTGGTAGTGGTCTACACTCAACCCCTTTGAAGCATATCAGGAGTGAGTTAGGGGTTTGTTCATGTAGCATTATCCTCTCAGTTGATGCCTTGTTGTATATGTTTCCTATAGTGGTTGTTATATGTATATGTTGGTTTTGTATTATTGCAGCAACTCCCTTAATACCATCATCTCTACTATCAACCATCACCGGGTTCTACACTGAAGTGTCTTTTACTTTTCAGGTAGTTAGAGAGCTAGAAGTAATAAGGGAAAGGTTACAGTGTGATCATGGCAATAAGAATGATAAGATATTCATGATATACGCTTTTCTTTGTGTTTTCCAGATCTCCCTCCCTGCTGTCCCCTTCCTTTCCTTCCTGATCCCAACCCCCCATTTCTCCCCCACTTAATCCTTCCAATGCACTGTGCTATTACAGCAACTCAGTCATTGGCTAGATTTAGAGGTGGAACATAAAACGTCAAAACTGTCCTGAGGACATCCCGCATAACACATACACATTAAACAATAAACTACTAAAACAACACCATACTACACAAAAAATTGACATTTAACACAATAACAACTTTAACCACACTACCACTAGCTTCCCTTTGCCCTAACATTTCCCTAAAAGTAAAATAAAATAAACTTTCCTTAAGTGACTAAACACAGCTCCTAACTGCGAGATTCCGTCATCCAAAATGACCTAAAAAAGAAATAGATTGAAAGGAAAGTGAGGAAATAGAAAAAAATGGCTGCGTAATAAAAATGGAAAAAATATATTTTCTCCATTGACAAGAATAGAGAATTATAACAAATAATTCCAAAAACGTAAATATATATATTTATATTATGAAAAAAGAATATAAAATTATATAAAATATGTACAACAAATGTAAAATACATATAAAACACTGTAGCAACACAAAATATAAAATATAATATTTATTATATAGTAATAATATATGTTTTTGCGATATATTTAATTTTCAAAATATAAAATAAGCCAAAGAATATTGTTAATCTACAAACAATTTGACAATTTGACAATGTTTCACAACTAAAATATGTCCTATACATAAATATTGAAATAATATTAACTCATATACTAAATATTAACAAAAAAAGTAAAAAACTATAACATTGTAAAATACATATTATATAATTTTATTACAAAAATTACTATGGCATAATTGTGTTTGGATAACAATGTAAACATTTTCAAAAATGTTTAACAAATTATAAATGTATAACAACATATATTTGTAATATTGTAAATGTTTTTTTTTCAAATATATGTTAAATGTTATATAATTATATAATTATATAAAATGTTATATACTTTATAATGTATTCTGATTTTCATTAAAATGTTTTAGAAACATTTTTTCATTACGTCCAAAAAATGGAAATTTAAACTAAACCAAAACATTTTTATTGTGAACTTCTAAAATAAATACAATTGATTTTGAATGAAAATAATAACAAATAATATAATAAAATCACATACATTTCATGTTTATATATAAGTTATGTATAAACTCAGGTAAATGTTGGATAATAAAACTGAAAAATGTACTATTACAACTCCAAATTAAATAAACTCAGGGAAAGTGCTGGATAATAAACAATTAAATATTACTATTCTAACGCCAAACAAAATAAACTCTTGGAAAGTGCTGAATAATAAGCCACAAACAAATTACTATTCCAACTCCAAACTAAACCCAAGGAAAGTGCGGGATAATAAACCATTAATACTTACTATTTCAACTCCAAACTAACTAAACTCAGGGAAATTAATGGATAATAAAACTGAAAAAAATACTATTCCAACTCCAAACTAACTAAACTCAGGGAATGTGCTGGATACTAATCCATACAAAAATTACTATTCCAACTCCACAGTAACTATTCATTCTATTCCACAGACTTTATTAGGATAACAATCCAGACATTGCAGTTGCGTTCCCTGATGACTATCACATACTAAAACTTGACAGACTACATAGGAAGGACAGGCGTAGGAATAGCTATAGTCTATAAAAACTCAGGGGCATATTACCAACAACTAGCGATAATTTTTGTCTCTAACTTGTTTAGAGACAAAAATTATCGCCGCACATCGGCGATTTTTATCGCAGATAAACCTTGCTATTAGCAAGGTTTATCGCAAATGCGATAAAAAACGGCCGCAATGCATGAATATCGCTGAAAAGTCAGCGATATTCATGCATTATCGAGCAAATGCTCTTAGCCATGTTATCCACCTCCCATTGGATAACATGGCTAAGAACTGCTCAGGTCAGGTGTTAGCTTTTGGAGATATTCGCGCTTAGCGCGAATATCTCCAAAAGTTGGTAATAGGAGATAGCGATGTTAGGGACTGTTTCCAGTTGCTAACATCTTGGCACGCCCACTTTGCATGTCATTAGTGATAAATATCACTGACATGCAAAGCGGGGCCCAAGATGGTCGCTATCTCCTTTTAGCTGTCACTAACTGGTGTTAGCGACAGCTTGGTAATAGGGAGATAATTTTATCTCCGCTTTCTTGGCTTTTAAAGCCAAAAAAGCGGAGATAAACCCCCTTAATGTGACTGTTTCCATCCTAGACCAAGTGAGTAACGATCAGTTGGAGATACAGGTTTTTAGCATGAATCTGTACCACAACCTTAAATGCAAAGGAGCAATATTCTTTCGCCCACCAGGACCACTAACCAATACCACTCACAGCTCATTGAACTTATTGCCTCACATTTCATTTCATCCAGAAATGTCCTTCTTCTTGGAGATTTCAACATACATAGTGAAATTCAAGACAATCTGGAAGCCTCATCTTTTTCAACTGAACTGGCTGCACTCAACTCATTGTTATAAACAAAGATCCAACCCACCAGGCAGGGCATACGTTAGACATCATCTTAACTAACTTGCCTGATATATCCTACATTACTATGACTCCTCTGACCTGGTCTGACCATTCTATGGTAGAATTTCGGATTTACAACCACAAGGCTCACCCCGCCCCTAAACGCTATCCAAATAAAAGCTATAGAAAGTGGAATTTGATTACACCAGCACATTTTGAAGATGCATCTTGTCCACCTCATCACGAGGAAACAGATAAGGTTGAGAAACGCCTAGCCTCCTTCAACGCTAGCTTACTTGCTACTTTAGATAGTTTAGCACCTCTGAAACAATGCCCTACTACTGTAAAACGACACCAGGCCCATAGTATTCGACCCCCTGCGGCTAGAAAAACGCTTATGCAAAAGACTTGAACGCCACTGGCGCCGCTCTCAAAACCCTTCTGATAAAGAAAGATTTAAGGAGGCGCTAAACCATTACCACCGTAATCTAAAAAAAATTTGAGGAAAACCCATATCGCAGCCTCTCTCGAACAAGCTGGGAGCTCTCAAAAATGCCTCTATCAGATTCTAAAAACCTTCACCAGTCCTTTGGCTTGTGACACGACGTCTGTACCATCCCAAACACTGTGCCATAACATTGCTAGTCACTTCTCACAGAAAATAGATATGGTTTATGATAAAATCACTTCTACTATAAATCCCCAACCTAAATCTGATATTGAGCCCCTACACACCCCATCAGTTACCAGTTCATTAGGACATTTTCCACGACTTACTATAGAAGATACAGAAGCTCACTTAAAAAGGCGGCAAGTCAGGGTCCTCATTAGATCTGATACCTGCTAAACTAACTGCCACCTTGGCCAAACAGCTCGCCAACCCCATCTGTAATATTCTTAATGGCTCCCTGCAAGAAGGAGTTCTCCCTCGGGATTGGAAAGCTGCACAGATTCTTCCGATTGAAAAGAATCTCAAAATCTCACCGGAAGACGTAACAAACTATCGACCCATTTTGCTCCTTCCCCTCCACACCAAAATTTTAGAAAAACAAGTCAATACACATCTCTCTAAATACATTGAATCCACTCGCAGCCTAGATTCCTCGCAATCTGGATTTCGCCCCAGATACAGTCCTGAGTTATCCCTAGTGGCAATAACGGACAACATCAGGATGCTGTTAGATAAGGGTCAGGCAGTGCTTTTGGTGCTGCTTGACCTTTCCGCAGTCTTCGACACCATTCCCCACCAAATTTTACTCAGAAGACTGGGGGCCATATTATCAAGTTAGGGTGATATATTATCGCTGCTTTTATCGGCAGGAAACTGCCACTAAAGCGGCGATAATGGGCTTGATAATATGCCCTTGTGAATTCCCATAGAAGCCCAGGTTCTGGTGTTAACCTGGGCTTCTATGGGAATTCACACGGGCATATTATCAAGCCCATTATCGCCGCTTTAGCAGCAGTTTCCTGCCGATAAAAGTGGCGATAATGTATCGCCGTTTCTTGATATTATGGCCACATGTGACATAGGCATCACAGGAAAAGCTCTGAAATGGTTAACCAACTTCCTATCTGACAGAAATCAGACCGTTAACCTAGGCTCCTACCATTCTAAGACCACCATGGTCACCAAGGGAGTACCGACAGACAGAAACAACATGCTGTTACACTCGAGCTTTCATGAACCTAATTTGATACGGAACCTTCCATTTTCTCAAATGGCTAGAGTCAAACGGATTACGTCTGAAGAAGACACACTCAACATAAGACTTGATGAGATGACCTATAAATTCTCCAATAGAGGTTACCCCCAAACCCTACTGAAAGAAACCAAAGAGAGAATCGACCACATTAACAGAACTAAACTTTTAACACCCAAAGTAAAAACTGAACAAACACGTACATTGGTTGTTTCCAAATACTCAACAGTGAGCAAAAAATATAAACAAGTTATTCTGAAGCATTGGCCAATACGGAACATCGAACCTGACTTCAAAGAGTCATTTAGTCAACCACCTTTATTTGCTTTCACTAGGGCTAAAAACTTGGGAGAAATTCTTCAGCACAAACCTACTAAAGACATAACATTCTCGGGAACAAAACCATGCCTCAACTGCGGTAACTGCAATTCCATAATAAGAGGAAATACCATTAACCACCCCGACAAGGCAATCCTATTAAACTTAGGGTTAATGCAACCTGTGACACAAGCAATTTGATCTACGGAATAAAATGCCCATGCGGCAAGATCTATGTGGGTAAGACTGAACGACGCATTGAAGTGCGTCTCACGGAACACAAGTCAAACATCAGACTGAAAAATCTGAAATCAGCACTATCCTCACATTTCGTTGAAGAACATCATAATGTTTCACAAATTAAACATTATCATTCTTGAAACTGTTGACAAGTTGGAGGGAAGAGATAACAACAAACACCTCCTTAAAGAGAGAACTACTGGATTCAGAAATTGTCAACACAGAAACCGATGGATTTAAATGATAGAATCGAACTTTCCTGCTATTTGTAAATATTTGCTCAATAGACTAACTGTGTTATTACTGTGTGTGTTCATGTATACTTTAGACACTGACACGTTACTTTAACCCATTTTCCACAGTTTTCACCCACCTAGCAGTTGCCTCAACACGTACGTGATGCGTATTTCCACCCCCAACCTCAAGAGTTCGGTCCCGGACCCTCCTTTTCTTGTTACTTTTTCAACTTGTTTTTTATTTTTCACATTTACACCAGGTTGCCCCACATTATTGTCACTTAGTCCATCGTTGCTTGTTTAAATGTTTTCCCTCGCCGGTATTACTATACTAATCTACCTGATGCAATAGAAGCCCAATCTCTTTATCATTTCCCCACACGTAACGCGTCATGGGACTGCGTCACGTGATCGGCAAACTTTCAAAATAGACAAACGCGGCAAGCTGTTTCTTGCTGGCGTTTTTTAAGACGCACACCGCATCGGAGCACATCCCAACCTCATCCCAGGTCAGTTTCAGTTACCAGACGGCTTTTAAAATCCAATCGCTTTCATTAAGCGAGCAAGCTTCTTACCCTGATTGCATTCTCCTCGTTTTTTTCACAGAATACAGCCGACTTTTTTGGCAGGCATGTAAGTGACACGCCGACATTACATTTCCATTCAGCGTCTTTTAGTTGAAACGCTTTTTCCATAAACCACCCCACATTTATACACATGCTTTAAAGCCTACAGCACGTTTGTTTTAAATGCATACTTTATATAACTGAGTTTATTCATATGTTCATTCACTGTTTTAGTAACCACACTAATGGTCGTTTATATTATTATTTACAGTGTCAAATCCCTGATGAAGGGCATAGAGAAATGCCCGAAATGCATTGGATGTATGATATAGACATTGCCTGAACTATAAAGTGTTTACAACGATTCTGAAAATGCATAAATGAACTTTGAAAAATTTAAGAAATTGAAAATTTAATTTATATGAAATACAACAAGATGTAAATCAAGCTTATTGAGTGGAAGTCTTTTGTTCTCACAAAGACAACAATATGTGTGCCTGCTAAGGGATGAGACTAGAGACAACTCTAGCCTCACTTTTCTTGCACCAAGGGAGTACCTCAGAGCTCATGCTTGAGCCCTACCTTGTTCAAATTTTATGTTGCTCCCCTGGTGAGAAGTATGCGGATAATACCCAGCTACTCCGTTCACTTGACAAATCCAACCCTAATATTCAGGCTATCTTTTGTGAAGAAATGAAATCTATAGAGGAATGGATGAAAATAAATGTTCTCCAACTGAACGCTACTAAGTCCGATAATGCTGTTTGGCGATGCCACCATGATACGGTCACCTAGTTGGTGGCCAGAGGAACTAGGTCCCACCCCATGCCCTAAACCAGTGGTGAAAAACCTTGGAGTCCGAGTGGACCAAAACCTCACCCTGGGAGACCATGTACCATTGGAGCCTGCTTCCATAGGCTTTACATGCTCAGAAGAGTCTTCCCTTTCCTACCACTGTCTACCAGGAAAACCTTAAATCAGGCACTGATTTTATGCTGCTTAGAGTACTGTAACGCGCTGTGTTGATCTCAGCCAACGAAAGGGACATACATAGATTACAGGTTGTCCAAAACACCGTGGCTCGTCTGGTGTCCAATGCTCCCCCAATAACAGCCTCCCTCCCTTTGCTGAAGAAGTTACATTGGCTACCCATACGAAAAAGGATTCATTCAACAAATTGCTGTATGGCTTATAAAGTCGTATACAGATTAGGCCCCAGTTATCTCAATGACAAATTTGTTAAGTATGTGCCTCTTATACCCCTCCATTCAGGAGACAAAGCCCTGATTTCAGTCCTGTGCTTTAGAAAATCTCAACAAGGTGGTAAGGCCTTCTACCATCTTGGCCCACGCCTATGGAATGATTTTCCCATTCGCCTGCGACAATGTACAGACTACCTGGCCTTGAGGAAACTGTTGAAAACATCGCTCTTCTAAACAAGTCTCCTTAGTTTGCTTACGTGGCCTCAGCACTAACATACCCTTATAGGGTGATTTGTGCGCCCTATAAGAGAAATAAAATTAAAAAATAAACAGCGTATCCATAAAAGTAAACATATACGGATAAAAACACATTAATGGCAATGTCAAATGTCATAAGGTAGCAAAATACACTGAACATAGGTAATGTGCATATAGCAAATAGCAAAATACAATTAACTTCATAGGTAGCCCATCGTTTTCCGAGCACCCGTAGCTACTCTCAAAAAGGTGACAGTGCACAAGATCAGTTCAGCATTGTCCAATTTAAGTATGCAATCAAGAGCTTCAGATAAATTAATAGGAGACAGTGTTTAAAAATATGGAATAAACTGCCATTATGCATATTTCATATAGTATTTACAAAAGAATAAAAAGTGTAAAAGTGTTTGTTCAATGTGAGCATCACATGGACATGGCAAACAGTCTAAATTTGCATTATACCCATAGGGAAAACAAAGCAGGTATCTCACAGACCCTGCTTGTAGACGGAAGAGGAGGCCTCTCTTCCCTTGAGACATTGGTAATGCAATGTAGCTTGGTAGACAATGTACATGGTACCCAATGGATATACATTTTGCAACAGTTTGTTTCTTCGATTCCCTTTCTAATCTTTTCATGCCATAAAGTGCCATCCCGTAGACAGATTCCCGCTGGCTTAAAAGAGTCTTTGGATTTTTCAGTAGATGCAATTAAATTAAACAGGTTTGTAAAATGCGTAATTGGGACAGAGTGAAAATCATTATTATTAAAATGTATTATCAAAAAATAAAGTACCCTGTTAAACAATATACATTGAAAATTATTATTATCTGTGCATTCTGTTTTTCTGCTACCCCCGTCTCAATGTTTACCCAGATTGATAAGTCCCAAGACGGTCAACTGTACCTGGGGGTTATTATGGCATTCAAATCCCTTAATGTACAAATCTTGAGTAGCCTATCTTTTCTGAAATAAAAGAATGTCTTGGTCTTTAATATGTTGTACCCAGTCTGGTTGGTTAAGTTTAGAGTACAGCCCTGCAACGTTCCAGCTTAGGATGCCGATATCTGGGCGAGCTATACCATTCAGTTGCGTATGGGGAATAGTAGACTCCGTTACGGGCAGTGTGTAAGGTGAGATAGTAACATAATCAATGTTTCCCCAAAAATTGGTAGTCAGTCCTGGCTATATAATCTAGACAGTGCCTGAAAAATGTTAGGAATGGTTAAAAAGGGGTTGTAGATACGAGTAGCATAACTTAGTTTGTAAAAATACCCAAGGGGTAATGCACATACATTAGAATTATTATTGAACGTGCCAAATTTGCAGTCCCTTAGTAGGTATCTCACCAAGGATGCTCTGCAAAAGTTAATAAGCATACAGTCCCCTTCAATATTCTTTTTAGATGCTCGCACCCACCCAACTCTGCGTGCCATAATAATAACCTTTATTTCGGATGCATGAAACCTCCTATGCATTGATAGTCTGCACATTTGTTGCTTAGCTGGTCACATGCCTCATTCTGATTCTTCTTCAAAGCTGGTACCCGCTGTCAATACCAACACATAGGGGCAAGCAGCAGGTGGCAGACTCAAAACATCCTGATTTGCAATCGGGCAGTTAATGCTTGGGACAACTGGGACATTGATGCTCATGGTACTAAACAACCTAATCTGGTCTTATGCATTGGGTTAGTTTAACCTATTAACGTCAACCCTAGTAGAGTGGATATTGGGGACGGGTATAGGTAATGGGGGGGTGACGGGTACCATGTCTATCCAAGGGAAATTGGGGACAACCCCTACATTGCTTGTGTGGCATGCACGGGATGTTTATGGGAGAAATGATTCTGGTTCTTTGTGACACAGTTTCAGAAATTGGGATACTCATTACTAAGCCTTCGCTTACATTTGCCCCACACCCGCCATCATCGTTGTCAACCACCTTTTGTACATCTCTCATCAATTGGCCAGCCCCTCCCATGAGTATATTCAAATTGTCTAAGCGACTCTTTATTAAGGCAAACTTTTTATCAATAAGTTCAGTGATTTGTTTAGTCACCAACGCCACGACAATATCGGCAACAATGTATGCTAGTAGAGTTGCTCAGTTTCACAGTTTGTGTGGGTGCAGAGGAATCAGGGGCTTCAGCTATATCGGAACCTGATGAAGGCTGTATCTAAGTGGAAAGACGTGTTTGGGTATGAACAGTGACACTGCGAGTAGGCTGCTACCTTTTACTACAAATTGATTTCCCAGGCCCAGTCTTTCTTTTCCGTTTTACAGCAGGAATTCCTATTAATGTAGCAATGTTAATATCAGTAGGCGGCTCTGCTTCCTCACTTCTGACTTGCCTACTTGCCCCCCACAAGCACTTGGAGATAGATAGGTTTGATACCCTCAGGCTGTGAGCAGAGCTGGTCCTCCGTATGGTCTGGAAAAGTGCCTCTAAATATTGTAATATCAGTCCGTCCCTCAATACCCTTGGACAGGCGTCGCTACATTAGCTCAATTTCACTTGAGACAATACTGTCAGCCCTTTCAAGCCTACTGTCAATGCTGGTAGTTCTGAGACGTGTTGGTTGTAATGTAGAGCTTTTCCCCATAACAACAGCTTAGGGATGGCAATGCAAAGTCAAAGCAGTCAATAGCAGACGTTTGAAAAAAGTATTCACCCGTATTGTTGCCTACCTCCAATGCTACTTTAAGAGGGATGTGCTCAGCCTCGTTCGGTCTCGGAAGGCCATGGACGGGCCCGCCCTTGTCCTGGGCTTTGCCCGCGCACAGCCTGCGCTGCGGGAGCTTCAAACGCGCTTCTAGGTGCAAGATGTCAGCGTCCGCTTTGGGTGGGCATGGCCAGCCGCTTCTCTCATGGCAATGAATTACGGGCTCTTTTGCTCAAGTCCCTCATAAGGAACTACATACCCTCTTTTTTATGAATGTCCAGGGCATGTACATTGGACCTTTAAAAAAACCCACTTGTTCCCCTTTTTTGATAAATTGCATGCACGGGTAACCTGCGTGGGACTTATTAGGTTACCAAAGACACAAATTGCGTCTTCTGGCCCATTGTTATTACCCTATGTATATAAAACGTATGTATATTTTTATTTCTTTTAAACCCATCTTTTACCGATGTAGCATTCATTTGGGACTTCTCATACATTGGGGAGGGGCTCACTCTCGGACTTGTTTTTAGTGGTCTTTGGATTTTGAATACCTGGTATAGCACATAGTGCCTACTCAACCTTGCACACTAACACCCTTAGCAAACAGCAGCACTCATAGTGCATTCTCCTCAATTGATACTATGCTCATGGGGCAATTACACAATTGTTCTAACCCATATTTGCTCTCCAATCAATCAATTGATTGTGTTGCTATTTTCATTATTAGGCCAGATTCTAGGTCATTGGGATTTATGTGTGACATTTAAAGTAACACTCTTTCATTAGTTTTAACTTAGTTTGATGTAGCCGTTATTTGCTAATCCACTGTGAATAAATACCTAGCATAGTCAGTGTTATAATTGTCTTCATTAAGTTACTCTTTGGACTGTAATATGTTTAGGATTATTAGTAACTTTGGCACAGTTTCCATAAAAAGCGCCTAATGGAGGCTACTGCAGTATGAGATATTTTGCAACCCCCTCAATGGGTTTTCTTGCACCATTTAGGATTGGCGACACCGTATCTCCCGTTTTGACCCAATGGCGTAGTGAGCCACAGGTGAGACGATATACTGCAACCAATTGGCAACCGGCCCCACCCTCAACATGGAACTAGTGGATTTATCAGCGCATACTGAAGTTGAATGACACCATACGGTTCCGGCAGCGGAGGGGTAGGTTTAACGGTTGGAATCCTTGCTAACCAGGTGAGCTTTAAGTAATCTATGCAATATAAACAGTGGTTCTGTTGGGCAGAAGATTTCTTCCAGTTTACATGTATTATTTCATTGATTTCTTTAACAAAAACACAATCTTATCATAATTGCTATTTATCAAGCTCAAACGAAAAAATGCAAATCCAAAACAACCAGTAGGGTACAGAAAAATTATTTTATGAATTCAATATCATTCATAGTAACCCTGCTTTCAATATATATATTTACAGATTCTACAAAACGGCGCATCAGAATAAAGTGACAGTGATATATTAGTGCAGTGATTTGTCGTGCAGTGAAAAACTATAAACAGTGAAAAATGTACAGGTAAAAGGTCAATTGGAATTTAAAAGATTGGCCAAGACAATATTCGATTGGCAATATTCCTATGTGCCACTACTGTTGGCAACTACTGTGGAATATTCCTTCTTGGTCCACGGGCTTCTTTATCTGTCGACGTTTCGACCCTAATGACGCCTAATTCATGCATTTTTTCGTTTGAGCTTGATAAATAGCAATTATGATAAGATTGTGTTTTTGTTAAAGAAATAAATTCAATAGTATATGTAAACTGGGAGAAATCTTCAGCCCAACAGAACCACTGTTTATATTGTGTATAATGCCCAGGTTCTGAGGGATACTGGGCTACCCCATAGTAACTTACTGTATTAAGTAATCTATGAGCGGTGCCTGCCCCTATGGAAGGAACACTGTGGGATTGGCTGCTGGTGGGAGCGGCTGAATATTGTAGCAGGCAAGTGCTTTTCCCATGAGTTGGCCATCCATGGAGAGAGCCATGAGCACGGGGGACGACCCCACTGCACCCTCTAGGTTTGGACCCTACTTAGTGATGGTTTCTAGCGAAGAGCTAACAGGTGTAGTGGTGGCTCTCCGGTGTTCAGTCTTGTTTGGGGGCCATTGTCTAACTCTCCAAGGGATGATGTGCGCTTCTCCTAATACACTGCCCTCCCCGCCGCCTATCAACAGGCTACATTGAACTACAGGGTTTTACCTGATTCTGTATGTGTTTGCAACTAATTGGAGATTCCTTCAGCCATTTTGTCCCCATATGACACTACATGATAGGTGTCCAAAAACTCGCCGGCAGCTGTTGAGGCATAATTCGCGGATTATGCAAATTTATTTTAAATGGGGGGGTCTTCTGTGCGAGTTCAAGTGCCTCTTGTGTGTATAAATGGTCAGAGAACGATCAGAGCCGCAGATGAAGAGAAAGAAGCTCCTGGTCACAGGAACAGCACGAGGATTGCGCTCGTGAAAGTCAAGGATACAAAGGCCTCTATACAGCATCACAGCTGATTTTCGACGGTAGATTTGGGAAGAAGGCACACCTGCCCAGCCTTGACGACGCTCATGATTGTTTTTGGGCTGATGAATGAGTCACTGAATTTGAGCTTCAACTAGTTCCAGCGGCCATGTGTGTGTTACTATGCAATTGCACTGATGTGCGCTGGGGTCCCCTGAGTGAGCTGTCCATCCATCATCCTGAAACTATTTTAGGATGGCGCCGGCAAGCTGCCAGCGCCATCCTAAAATAGTTACTAAATTAGCTTCAACAGGAAGCACTGATAGATAAAATAAAGCAGGTGCTCGTTTATGGTAGCGTTGACCAGACAAGGAGCAGGGCAATGATGAAGCATGGCACCTAACTGTCTGGGTGTGTGAGGGCCCCAGTTCCAAAGGGAGAAATTCCCCTCCTTCATTTTACATTGTTAGGACTACCCTTGTAGTAATAGATTCTCTTGCTCACCTTGCTCAAGACCCTCATAAGGAACTACGTACTCTCTTTTTTTATGCATGAATTATGGGCTCCCGCGTATCCAGGCGCGAGATGTCTGCATCGGCTGTGGGTGGGCGTGGACAGCCGTTCCCATGACAGCAATGAACTACAGGCTCCCACACTAACTAAATTCAGGGAATGTGCTAGATAATAAACCATTAAAAAATACTATTCCAACTCCAAACTACTTAAACCCAGGGAAAGTGCTAGATAAAATAAAACTGAAAGAATTACTATTCCAGCTGCAAAGTAACTAAACTCAGGTGTATTGCTCGATAATACACCATGACACATTACTATTTCAACTCCAAACTAATTAAAATCATGGAAAGTGCTAGATATAAAACAAAAAAAATACTATTCCAACTCCAAATTAACTGAACTCTTGGAAATTTCTGGATAATAAACCATTATAAATCATCTCCAAACTAACTAAACTCAGGGAAAGTGCTGAATAGTAAACCATTATAAATTACTATTCCAACTCCAAACTAACTAAAGTCATGGAAAATGCTGGATAATAAAACATAAAGATGAACTATTCCAACTCCCAATTAAATACATTCTGAGAAATATCCAAAAGTGTAAAAAATGTAAAAAACTAAAATATGTGTACAAATTTAAAATTTGGAAAATTAACCTTATTTACTTTTTAATTATCAAAAATATTTTGAAATTTTGCAAACGTATATATATTATTTAGCATATTTTTTCAATTTAAATAATGTTTAGTTTTTTTTATTTAAAAACAATTATACATTTTTATTCAAAAGTAAAATGTGTTAAAAATAATTGAATTTCCAATTTCTTTTAATCTTATTTTTTAATTTAAAAGAACATTTTTTAAAGCAAATCCAATGAATCCTATTTTATACATACAAATGGAAAAATAAAAAAAATAAAAAATACAATTTTAAAAATGAACTAAAGTAAAAAAAATCAAATATAATTTTTTATAAATTCTGAAATATTTCCCAAAAAATCAACACCCCAAAATGAAACAAATTACAAAGAAATGTATATAATGGTTTTATTCAATTAAATATATTACTTCAGAGAAATGTATGTTAATCTAAAATCACTCCCCAGCCTTCTCCCCTATAAACCCAACATTCCACTCCTAAAAATATAAATGTAAATGTAAAAAAATACCACTTTAAACAAATATATTACAAATTGCACCCGACCCATGACCTCTATAAACCCAAACATCTCGCTCCTAAAAACATTAAAAATAATATTTATACATATAAAATAACTAGTATTAACACAAAAAAATTCTTTTAAACATTATACAAAAAAAAATAGATATTATTGACAACTATATTTTTTACATTGATATGTTCAAATTCAATATTTCTTACTTCGACAGATTTTGATATTTTTAAAAATGATATGACTTGCCTCGATATTCTGCTTCCTCGATATTCTTCACTCGATATCCATTATACTCGATATTATATTTTCTACAACGATATTCTGTTCACCGTTGTCAAAAGAACATGGAACATAGCGTAAGAGAAAGCAAATTTCATAGCTATGCTGCCGGGACAGAAAAATACTTTCCTCCCGCTCACACCCCCCTAAGTTTAGGGCACTTTGAGAAGATAAGTGCAGATGAGATGAAGATAAGTACGAGTAGAACGCAGCGCGCAGTTTGGAGTAAAATGTTTAATCTTCTGTAAGAAGTAAGGTCTGATGCATAGCTTTGAGGACCAAAAAGACGTATTTAAACTTAATCCTTTTAGGCACCATTAGCTAACATAAAATATGCAAACAATAAGAAGAGGAATGACACGAGTTACAGTAATCTGGATGACTGAAAATGGAAAATGTCACCACCAGGAAGAGGATTAACACAAGTTACAGTACTGAGGATGACTCCGAATGGAAGACTGGACCACCAAGGAGAGAATTAGCAAGAAAGTAATGGCAAGATTGCTCCATTTTCTCCCTAATAAATTGACATTAATTGTACCCCAACCATAGAGAGATATCACCAGGCAGTTATGGAATGCTTCCAGTGGCAAAAGTGTAGATTAATCAACTAATAAATTTGTCTGAGTGCCATTGGCGCAGTTCATAAAGTTCACTCCTTTACTATCTATCAGATGTACCAGCGGCCTCAGGTAGATGTTCGAACAATGTAGCACTTAAAGAAGAGTCCTTATGCATCCCTTTTTGTACAATGCTAAATTTTGACAGAAATTGGGGTAGGTGCATGGTGTGCGCTCTACCCTCCATGTAGGACCTCCAAAAGTCAAGTGAAACACCGAATTCCGACCTCACACACCCTTGAGATCAGGATTTGATAGCTAACTGTGTCAAAGGTAGCTGATAAAATCAAGTACCGCATAGGACACAAAGTGACCTGTGCCACCATTGTGAGGCCATGTAGCGCTACTTCTAAAGCTAATTCAGTGCAGTGGTCAGGCAATAACTCAACTGAATAGAATCAAGTAAGGAAATATGAGATGGGTTAATTAACATATTTCTCAATGATTTTCACAATGAAGGTTAGGAGAGATATGAGCCTATAATTACTTAAACTAATAACATCCATTGTCATTTTTTTCAGCAACGTAAACACCATAACTCATTTACAGTCTGGGGATATTTTGCTTGTAGTTAAAGAATGATTACATAAAGATTGAAAGGGTACTGATAAGTAATCGCACATTTTTTTCCAGATCCTAACATTCAAAGGGGTCTATTTAGGAAAATGTCATGCAGTGCAGTGCAGAATTCACCTTGCTACACTGCACTGCATGAAAGAGAAAGGGCAGCAGGAATGCAATGCATTTAAGGCAATAAGGTGCATTCCTGCCCTTTCCCATGTGCTGGTGCACAATGGGATATCTATCCCCAATGAAGGCAGCCTTGCACCAGGGAGCAAGGGTAACTGCATAGCATGTACTATCGTTTTTGTGTAGGGAGGGGATATTCCTGCTCAAAACAATCCTGGGAGGAATAGTCCTCTTATGATATGCTATGTATAAAGCGACACCTATAGAAAGAAGAAGTAACGAGGACAAGTGGAGATATTTCTCCTTGTTATGCTGCGCCTGGGATAGCATTACTTTTTATTGCATTCCCAGGCTTACCAGTCCTGGCAATTCTGGGAATGTGTAAAAAACCTTGGGAGTTGCATGTGAACACCCACACAACGCCCATGGAACACCTTCCTCGGACATAGTAACGCAACACAGCTATTTGAACTACATTGCGTTACTTCAGATTCATGAAGCCACTAAGGGCCACACAAATTAGCTTTGCATGGCTACATTAATCTTACTCACGATTTGTGCTGTGTGTTTGCCACATTGCACAGCCCAAACATGTAGCAAGCCTCCTGTAAATATACCCCAAAGTCTGAAGCTGATCCAGAAGATACCAATTTAGCAAAACCTCAAAAAGTGTCTTTGTTGAGTTGGCGTACAATTTCTTTAATTAGTGTAGTACTGTTGCCAGCCTGGCATCCTATGTTATGGGTCAATTATGGGCGATATGATGATCTAGGCGAGTCATGGTGCGTTCTTGGCTGGTGACTATTTTATCAAGTTCTCATCGAAATAAAAGAAAGGTTTGTCACAAACATTTTGTTTTGAGTATGTGCAAAGGAAGGAGAAGTGCAGATAGGATTTGCTAAGGATTTAATGATTGAATGGACTTTTTTGTAGCATTTGGGGCGTCAGGAATTTCTCTCACATAGTAATCAGCTTTCACAGCAAATATAGATTCTCTTAAAGGTCTTTAGAGCTATTTTTCATTCATGTGGTAGATCTTTAAAACAATTCACTAACCAATATTCTTCAATGTACCTGTAATCGAATTTACCTATTCTAAGGGTATCATTATAACAAGGCACTGAAGGCCAAACACATGACCATCATTTTTTAGATGGAAAATAAAATGTAAGACTTGCTTACAATGATTTAACTAAGCGTAGGATTCCTCCATTTTGAACCTGGCCCTCTCTGCAAGGGTCATTTCCAAACGTTTTACCTTTACCATCCACTTTTTTTACAATTTGTTTTTGGTGGCTTTAGGACTCTGTATACTTTACCACTGCTAACTCGTGCTTAAGTGCATGTTCCTACTCCCCTAAAATATGGTCGGAATGGCTTATACCCAACTGGCTAAATTATTTTACTTATAAGTCCCTAGTAGATTGATGTATCATATAACCAGGACCTGTAAATTACATTATTTAGATACTGCATCATAAAAACATGCAGAAGGTTAGAATAAATAATCATGTAGCAATGAGAGACTATAGTATGAAAATGACATTGTTATGCAGACGTATTTACATATTTTATGAGAAAAAATGGAAGCCCCAAACTGCAACTTTGAGAATTAATATTTGTTTGCAAATTAAATAACGTATTTCGTTTTACTGCATTAGTACATGTGCATTGGCATTAACTAAAAGTAAAGAAAGCATTTAACAGATATTTGACATAGATTTGTAGAAGGTTTTACTGTAACGTGAATAAATGAAACACACATTTTAAGGTAACCCATTGAAACAAGCTTGCATTTGGTTAACTCAACAAACTAAAATGTTTAGAAATGTGTTATGTTTAAAAAATTGACATTCTCGAAATGTATGTGTACCCTAGATAGGGCTCAAAGGCTTTCTTAACTTGGCCAGCATTAAATCATATGAAAGCTGTCACCCATGCCCTGTGGGAACTTTCTGTAAAGTTTCCATTTGCATTCAAGTTTTCAATACTCTCTCTTCACACTTAAAGCATATTTGATAGAAATTGTAGCAAAGTTTTCAAATATATTATTGAAATGTTCCTGAGAACAGACAGACGACTGGCGACTAAAGGTGCTGACTACTTCCGAGGATGTTACTAGACTCTAACAAAATGGAATATAATGATCCTAAAGAAAACCATGATACATAGATTACTTAATTCTTCTGGATTTGTATAATTTACTGATCACCACATAACCGCCCATCATGTATGACCTATTAAACTCCATGAACTGATGGAATCGCTACTTTAAGGAGTATGAACTTGAACATATTGAAGTATAAATGCCCAAATTAAGGAGGAGTCACGGGTTGGCTGTATGATTTTCCCTGCTTTTCCTTACTGGCATGCTGTTGGTATTTCCTTCAGGAAAAAAAAAACCAAAAAAACAAAACAAAGGAAATGATGGACGGAACGTTGACAATACAAGCACTCACCCCGAGTCAACTGATCTGGGTTTTATCTATCACCGTTCTTTAGCCCACTCTGCCACCCCAGTTCACACAGATCCATGCATGTTGCTATCACAAATGCTTTCTTTCCTTTCCCCTTTTCATTCAATTGGGTGGTATAGACTCTAACGAACGAAGCTCTTGCAAACGGAGATATTATCCTGTGCCCTTGCCAGCTGACAAGCGTGCTAGGGAATTTTTTTTCAGCTGAGGGGTTATTTGACTCCTGATGTGGCAAGATCGATGTTGCAGAATGCACACAACACAAACTGATTACCTGAGTACAGATTCTGAATAACAACATTGATTGGTTTGTATGAGCATTGCTAAACCTGTAATGTACTGTGTGGTCTTCTTTGCATGAGCCTTGTGATTAAATCTGATCTTTAACGGGATTTCTGTCCTTTTCTGCATTCTTGAGGCATTAGATGAATGCCTTAATGTTCCCCCTAATTTTTTTCCTCTGTGTGCGGCAGTGGAGGGTCTCTGTGCCCTGCAACCATGGCCAAGAACCACACCGCGCGTGTGTGCAGCGCCACATGTCACTCCAAAAATGTACTTAAAAAAGTGAAAAGATGGTGCATTTGCACACATACAGCGCCATGTTAAGGGTCTTAAGGCCAGTTTGCAAATTGGATAAACACACCATAACATAAATTGGTTCCACGGGCAAGTACACTTCAGGTTTAGAAAGCACAAGACTTCAACAGTGGTACCATCATAAGATTTTAATAAATATTCTTAATTGGAGCACTGTTCATTGGGTGGGGAAATATTTAGAGCATATACAATATCACATATACACAATAAGGGAGAGGGCCGTTCAGACACGTCAAGTGGAATCCTAGATGGGTGACAGGGTTACTTCTCACAGCGATCCTTGCCATTTTTCCAGTGCTGATAAACTCTATCTTGTCCACTTGTTAGCTTCTCTTCTTACCTGCCAAAATCATTGCTGAGGAGGTGGCAGCTATGTATTCATGTTAATCACAGCCCCTTCACGGGCTATGATTAGCATGAATAGTTAAACAAAAGCCCACAGTCTCTCGCAATCGTGCTTTACTAACAAAAGAGTAGAGCCGTTTAGAAACACAGCATGTACTTTCTGAAAGTAAAATAACGAGGACAAATAAAGATATTTCTCCTTGTTGCGCTTCTGTTGGGATGGTGTACAATTTTGAGCCATTCCCAGATTTACTGGTCCTGGTAAATTTAGGAATGCACCCAAAACTTTGGATGGATGCATGGGAACATCCAAGCACCACACATTGAATGCCTTCCCAATGTAGAGTAACACAACGCAGCGACTTGTGTTGCCTTGCGTGACTCCAGATTTACTAAGTCATGCAGATCTAGGCAAGGGGGCTCTGTGTGGCCTAGTAAATCTGATTTAAAGGATTGTGTGACGCAAAGGCAACACTAGCCATTAGTAATTCTGTGCCCAGGTGGTGCCTATTCAGGAGGGAGAGGATTACTCCCCCTGGTCATAGGAGTTGAAGCTTCAGATTCACATCATTGCTCATTCGAAACTTTTCACCATGATGTCTAACCGATTATCACCACAAATAAGCTCATGAGCTCCTAATTTACCAGTGCAATAACCATAGCAATTCCACCTTCTGTTTGCTTTAACAGTTCTTTGTTTGCGGGATAGGCTTCCTATGTTCTGGTGTTCCACTTTCCCCACTCTGCCTGTAAGCAGCCTGAATGCAGAGCTCACTCAGCAGCAACAGATTAGTATTTGTAGTACCAGCCATGCTCATGTGTGTCTTTAAAAAGTGTACTTCTCTTCCCGCCTGCTGCTCTAACTCCACAGACTTTCTAAAGCGAACAAAAGAGCAGTCTCACATTCCCAGCCCCTGACACCTGTGACACTCTGGGTCCTGATTACATGCTCCTGTTCTGTGGCCTAATGCTGGACTCAAATGTTTTGTAAACAACTGTAAGCAGATACAGGCTTTATCCATACTTTTGAAGAAGAAATAAGATCAACATTTTCACATTAAGTGTTCATCATCCAATTTGCTTTTTGACACGGTCGAACTAATTTAACCTGAAAAAGTGAAGAAATCTGCCACAGTTTGACCCCTGCTGACGTCTGCTTTGAGAAGCCTCACTGCAGGCAGAGGAAGGGAAGCTTTTTTTTCTTCTCGTTTCTTCTTGTTGCCCTGCACAGTGCATCGAACCATCTCTACATTGGCGCTCGTGAATATGCATTAAATCAGAGATGACATTGGCCTGCTCCATTAATAATCATGTATTCTGACTTGTGCAGTGCAGAGCCTGCAGCCCCCATGGTTCCGTCATTTCGAACGCAGCCCGGAGGAAATAAAGGCCAGCCTTTTTAGGTCTTGCCTAAGCCAGCGCATGAGCTGCTCTGGCGAGACTTTTAGTGAGTTTTCATTTTAAAATGCGGCCATAAGCTTTCTGTGTGGTCTCTCGCAAGCAGCAGCCATCTGGCTTTCCTCGCAGCACCCTTACAGCGCAACTCGCTCTGCCCCTTCCCCACCACAGAGCACGCAATCGCAATCGCTTTCACATCCGCTTTACTTTTACGGCCGCACTGCAAATGCTTGTTTCTAATACGATCATGACATTCTACATGTTGATTAATATTCCACCTGCACTCCCTACCTCAATATACACCCTAATCAACAAAGAAAACAAAGCCTCTGACTCCCTGTGCATTACTGAATAAAATACAGATTTATCTAATCTATCACTTTGAAACAATACATATTTTAATATTAAAAAGTATGATATAAGCTTTTATTTTACACTATCCATTATGGAACTTCATCCCCACTGATCATGTCCACAACTCTTGGTATCAAGTAACATAAGCAATCTCTAAACCAAATTGAGGGCTCTTCTACACACATGGCGAAATAACAAAACAACCAACAACGCAGAGGAGAGCCTGTGCACTTCATGTCTTCCACAATGTCAAATGGTCATACTTGCAAGACCTTGTCACATTGCTTCACAATCACCCACGCTGCATCAGATCCACTATCAGTAACCTTCTCTTGCCATAAAACTCACTGATCAATGGACCCTTCCATATTAGCCAATGACTTTACCACATAGCTTTTGTTGAAAATTACCTCGTAAGAGACACCCTAACGACACTCCTTTCTCTCAGATCCTGTAAAAGGTATGCAGAAGATAATACAGATCTTCGAACAATTTGGTAAGGCTTGGGGACTCTGCATGAACAGATCTAATACATAATTTTTGCCTTGCATTTGATAGGCATGACAGACCATGATGTGGCACAGAGCGAAAGATGGGGAATCAAATGGATACCAGACACCTTCAAGTACATGGAGGTTAGACTACATAGAGACCCTATAAAACTTTGTGATGGCAAGTACACTCAAGTTGTCACAGTTTAACACAGCATCTCAGCTTTGTGGCGCCGGCTACCAACAACTGGTTTGGGACATATATAATTCTATATTATTTTGCTAACATAACATATGGGCAGTCAAACCCTCCCATTGGCGGCGAGAAGATTAGTAGTACATGATTTGTAATATGACTACACAACAGTCTCAATGAATGACCAGGTGGGCAATCGTATTAAAAAAATCAGAGGCAAGAATAATCATAATAGCAAGATGCCCTGCATCACTAGCTGAGCTAATGTCTTTTTTATATTGTTAAAGACCCATCAGCTTTCCAAACAATAACGTTTTTCTAAAAACCATGAGAAAACAAAGCAAGCATTGACAAAGCCAAGAGGCTGGCACCCAAAGGCTAACCTACTGGCTTTTCCAAAGTTTGTTTTTTGATGTAACGGACTAGACAGTGCTCACCATTTTGCCTCTGTAATTGAAGGTGCCCATGGAGCCACTTACACAATTGTAATAACACAATTAATGGATAACGGGCCTACTGACCATAGAAAGGCATGGTTTGCTGGTGAAGTCACTGCACAGACAGCCATATCTCAAAATACTGAATTTAGTTGCAGGTTCAGCAGTGCATGGAGGAAACAGTGCCCTGTGAGGCTGGCAACTTACTGCTACACAGATGCAGTGTTATCAATGTGACCATTCCATCTACTTGTTCCTAGCAGCATCTCATTGCTCATGGGATTAAGTGCTTGGAAATTTAGCAGGGGTTGTCAAGAGCGTGTGGAAAGAAGGGGACCAGGAGTTGGAAAAGGAAGGAAGAACAAGTGAGTAAGAGAGAGAGAGAGAAATTGGCTGTGAATGCTTGAGTACAAACCCACAGCAGTGGGTGCAATGGTATGCGAAGTGACATTAAATGTAGGCACTGTGGGCAGTCCCGTTTTTTTTCTGTGAGACAAAAAGCCCACAATTGCTCTTGCTGCCACGCATTACTAACACAAGACTAGAGCATGTTTAAAAACACAGCTTGTACTTTCAGAAAGTACACGCTGCGTTTTTAAACTTGCTCTACTCTTATGTTAGTAATGTGCAGCGCAGGGGAGATTTTGGGCTTTTGTTTATGTATTGATGTTAATCAGAGCCCCTACACGGGCTGTGATTAACATCACTACTTAAACAAAAGCCCACAATTGCTCTCGCAGCCACGCATTACTAACACAAGAGTGGAGCATGTTTAAAAACACAGTGTGTACTTTAAGAAAGTACACGCTGTGTTTTTAAACTTGCTGTACTCCTATGTTAGTAATGTGCAGCGTGGGGGAGATTGTGGACTTTCGCTTATCTAGTGATGTTAATCACAGCCCGTGAAGGGGCTCTCATTAACATCAATACATAAACAAAAGGCCACAATCTGCCCTGCGCTTTACCAACAGTTACATGCCCCCCAAGGCCCCAAGCTCCAGCACACCACATTCCGCATTCAAAAAGTGCTTGCCTCCTTTTTGCGCGCAAGCTTTTTTTACACCAGTGGTGTGACAACCTGTATGTGTGTGCGCTCCACACATGGCAGTGAGTGCTGATGTCAACAGAGGTGCGAGTGCGTGTGCGCGCTCAGCTTAAAGAGAACAGTGCTCATGGCTGATAAAGGTACTAAGTGGCGCATTATGATAGGACCACCCTCCAGACATGCAGTGGTCCCAACACTGCAATTACGTAGCGCCCGCCATACTGGCGGGTGCATCCTTGCCTTTTACCATTGGGGACAGTGCTGCTGGCTGCAGCACCATCCGCAATGGTAAAAGAGAATGCACATCATTTCCCTGCACCACGTGACAGGCACCACGCGGTGCCTGCCACTTTGTGCATGGAACTGCAGGGGGGTACCATGGGTACCCCCCCAGTGTACCCACCTCAGAGGGGGCCCGCAACAGGCCCCCACAGAAAATCCCTGCCAGCCTTTCCATGGCGGCATCGCAGCCATGGAAAGTCCTGTCTATTCCTATATCCTAATATGGCGGACGGTGCCTGCTAGGCACCACCACCCTATTAGTGGGCCTGCTCAATGGTGGCAATCGTTCCACCATCATAATGAGCCCCTAAAATATGCTGAGTCATTAGTTTGAAGTTAACAATTACCTTTTCCAGATCCTCATAGATTATTATTAATTCCCTGAATATTCAAGCTCCTTACAGCTCAACACAATATCCATCTGAGGACCTCAGAAATGGTAATGGTAGCAGATCCGTAAGGTGATTTAGAGAAGAAGTAAAACAATATGAGAAAGGATTTTGAGTTATGGGACTGATAGTTTGAGTATGTGCTAATGAAGTTAGGGGAAATTAATCCAGTACATCATTTTTCTAGTAGCTTATTGGATGGTTTAGTATTGAATATCCAAATTAGGGTCTAAGGGTAATGCTGCTGTATAGATTTCTTTATAATTTAGGGTTCAGTGAGCTATTTTGACTAAACGATAATTCAGATGATGAATAAACAACAAGACTAAGTAATGAAGGAATAGATAGGATTGTGGAATTGTGATCCTCGAAGTGTTGTCTTTATTTCCATAAAGAATAGTATATATGTGTTATATTGAAGATGAGAATGCGTCTGATGTGGCCTAAGATACCTGGATATAAACCTATGAGTGGGTCTGAGTGTGGAACACACTGAATAAGTTATTCTGCTGTTTCGACATCATAAAGAGCTGCTCTGCGATAGCACAATTGGTGTAGAACTGTGCTGGGATTGGTTGTTGAGATCGCGCAGTGATTGGAAGTTGAAATGCTAATAGAGAAGTAAAGCATTTTGAACACGATTGAATTGAATTGAGAAAAGAGATCGTGAAATTCTTTAAGTGATTAAAGGCCTTGGTACTTGGACATGAGCCTATTCCTACTAGTGAGGGAGTCACTGTGGCTCCGAATGGAACGCCAATGTTGCATATGTCTCTGGAGAGAGGATACAATACTTGCATGTGGCTAGGAATTTGGGTGAGATATACAGAGAAAGATTGTCCTTTGGCTTTCCCACAATGTTGAACTTTTAAATAACACATTTGGAAAATGTTATGAGACAGGTGAATGACATGAAACCATTGCCAAAACCCATGCAATTTGAGGATCTCGAAGAATGTACTTTAAATCGATATGTTGTAGCTAAATGGGATTCACAGAAATAAATGTGAAGACAGGATGTTGCAGAGGGTACTCAAATGTATCCTGTCATGGTAGCTGAGAACAAGGAAGGAGAAAGCTATAGGGAGAAAAATAAACATTAGGATGATCCACAAGCCCAAGTTCTTACATTAACTGATAGGGCACTGACAAAATAGATGATGAGTTATTGGCCGAGTAATTAAATAATCAATCTCCACTTTAAACGAAGAGCAACACGTTAAGGAACTAAACTGTTTGTGGGCATGACACCAGGTCCACCATCCATACCTGTTGGTTCAGGTCCTTGAAATCTCTTTATGTACGGAAGACAGACTCCTGGAGAAGAAGATGATCACTGGTCCAGATGCTCTATCAGTCTCCATTACTATAGGTCCAGCTTTGTGTTTATATGTGTCAGGAAAGGCAACATCGCGGGTACATGCAATGCCAATACCTACCAGGTTGTTGGAGTGAATCTCATCTCATGAAAATTGAATAAGGAACAAATAAATCAGATCGTAGCATATTTGAGAGAAAATACTACAACGCATGAAAATGCATTGGGAATTAGTGAAAGGATAATACCCATAGTGGTTGGAAGATCAGATTCCTTGACTAGTCTCTCCGAATAATTTCCTGGACACCAAATAGAGGTCTCCGGCTTCAGCGGGGAAAGTATTACAAATCGGAGCTCAAGCATTAGAAACCCCTATTGCACCACATTTAGTGGAGATTAGAGGGGAACATCAAGGATGAGATATGAATAAATCCATAGGGGCCACCCCAGAGGAACTTGATGACTAGATTAGGGATGTAGCTCCAATAACTGTTGCAAGGAATACTGTAGGAACATATTGGATGATTTAACAGATAGCTCCTTAGACATAGGTAGACTAAAGGTAGAACTAGAAGAAATTATAATGTGAACTATTAGTCTAGAGAGGTTAGCAAGATACTGTGACAATGAATTACTGTTCATGTGCAAGGATATTACTTGAAAGTCTAGAAACACCCATGAGAAATTTGCTGAAGAAGCTCAGAGATATGGAGTAGATATGCAGAAGTCAAAGGCATTACAAAATAAATATTGATTGGATTTTAGTGACATAGATTTGGAAGCTTTAATCCCGTTGTGAAAAAGATTACAAAATAAGGAGCTATTAACAGCCCTAAAGCGATGGGGACGCATTTAGAGATGGAAAAGCAGATGGGCTAAAAAGAAAGAAGACACAGTAGTGGCTCTGCCTCTGTATCCTTATGATGGAGAGAGAAATTGGGGAAGGAGAGACAAAAGCATATCCTATGAGAGAAGTGCCAGGAGAAGGTTATGTCCAAGTTCTTTGGACTAGTTCAGACATTTCGTCATTTACCAATGATTTTCAATTATGAGAGACAAGCCTGTCGAATGATGTTAGCAGGTCCAGTGATTTATGAAAGTTTCAAAGGTTTTATTAAAGGATGTGGATACCTTATTTGACATTGTAATCCCGACCGATTTATGGACTTTGTGTAAGATTGCTGTTGATTAGTAGCAAACAGAGAATGTCAGAGAGTCAGAAACTGGTGCTCTGTCACTATAAGTGATGAGAAAATACAATCAGGACACTATTACTATAAGGGAAGATCTAGCCAAAATAAACTGATTGGGTAAAAATAGACAGGATGACTCAAGAATTAAAGGAAACTGTGTTTTCTTATTACGAATGGATGTTATAGGAATGTAAGCAGTATAGGGGGAATGAGAGTGTGTTAGAAAAGGATATGGGTCATTTTGTGTATAGGTTTGTGTATGGCTTAAGACCAGAAATAAGTGCCATGATGCAGCAGCATTTGATTTGCTGGCAGAGTAAGCCAATTGATGAAATTGTTCAGTACGCAAAGTTTTGTGGAGATGACATAGATTCTCTGCATAAAAAGTTGAAAGAGAAATTGATGTTGGCTCAGATGAAGGCAGTGGAAAAAGGGTTACATGGGTTTTGATACAGGTGTAGGAGGAAATTTACTACAGAATTAGGTGCCTCTAGTGAGAGGAAAGGGGGCTCCTGCCAAGACTTATCCATGTCACATTTGTGGCAAGTGTGGGCATTGGAAAAAATAGTGTAAGTGCAATTCAGCAAGACTGATGACAGGGCACTCAGTATCAGGGTAGGTGATGCAGCCTCAGACAAGTGATGTGTTAGAGAACAGCCACTGCTGAGCCGGAGTAATCAAAATTTGAATATGCCGCAAGCACCTATGCCTTATTTGAATGGTCAGATGCAGAAATACAATGTAAGCATGGGTTTCCATACCAATGATCAGATGAACCTGAATTCACAAGTAGGTTCACAGTACCTAGTGCAAATTGATGGCAGGTATTCTGAAAAGGCCCCAATGACGGTGCCTGAGGCGGGAGGAGGATTACGTGCTTGGCGTATCCTTAGAGGTAGATGAGGGTGGTCCCTATGTGGATGGCAAGGTCAATGGAACACCTGTATCATTCTTTGTAGACTCTGATGCTACCCTTTCCACAGTGAGAACTGTAGAAATTCCCAACCTACCCCTCTCAGGAGAAATAATACAAGTTGTAGGAGTTTCTAACGAATTGATATCAACCCCATGACTGAAATTGTTCCAGTACAAGTTGGTTTGTTCAAAGATTTACATAAGTTTGTGGTGTGTGACTCAAGTCCAGTAAACTTGCTAGGACGAGACTTGTGCATACTGAGTTGTTCTATCTATTGTACCCTCAAAGGAAAAGAAATTCATCCTGATGATGAAGATGTAGTATTCAAAATGGCCAAACAGAAAGAAAGAAGTGGAGGGATTATTTCCATTACTTAGAGAAAATAATGTGCCACTTGAATTAAGAGATATAGTGTTACCTGATGTGTGGGACTTTAAAGGAAAATATATTGATGATGATAGGAGCAACTCCTATCCAAATGAATCTGAAGCGAAATGCAACATTTTCTATAACACCCTCTTACAATTTGAGCCCGGAAACACAGGTAACACCCCTGATTGACACCCAGATCGAGCAAGGAATCTTGAGAGAGATTCTAGGAAGCCATTGCAACTCACCTATCATGGGTATTAGAAAGTCAAATGGAAACTATAGGATTGTCGAGGATTTGCGGAACATCAATCAAATTGTGATACCATGTCCAGTTGTACCAAATCCTGCTGAAATTCTATACCAGATTCCTTGCAAAACGTAGTCATTTTCTGTTATTGATTGTGAAAAAGCCTTTTTCTCCTTACCCCTTATTTCATTTATTTACAATTTATTTTATAGGTTTTATATACTGCTAGCTAGGCCCAAAGGTATCAGAGCGCTTTACATATAATGAACGGTCGTTCCATAGAAGTACACATAAGTATACATAGAGGAGCATCCAGATAAACATATCTAGGAGATCATTAAGCAGTTATTGTAGATACAGGACAATGTAACAGAACAAGATTATGGCGTGCGTGACAAGGAGGAAGGTTAAACAGTCAAATCACATGCCCAACTGAAGGATCTGAATGGGCTGTGTGACTCATTGTGCACATGGTTTAGTTTGTTTGAGTATTAAAGTATTTGTTGAACAGAAGATATTTAATGCTCTGTTTGAAGCAGGTCAAGGATGGTTTACATCGGAGATCTCTAGGGGGTGTGTTCCAGATCCTAGGAGCATTTCCAGAGCATGAGCGAGTCTAAGAGGATTTATTTTTCAGTTTGGGAGGGATGAGAAGAAGTGAGTTGTAGCTTCTCAGAGCTTTGGCTCTTCCTGCTTTGCAAAGTTTGCAACCTGGTTGTTTGAGTTATTGTTGTGAAGGGCTTTGTGGGTGATGCAAGCTGTCTTGTATATACATCTTCCTATGATGGGAAGCCAATTGAGGCTCTTGAGGGTTGGTGAATTGTGCTTATATAGTTTAACACCTGCTAGTAGCTGTGCAAATATGTTCAGAACTAATGTAAGGATGACAAGGTGGGTTTTCGGCAGTGATGTGCGAATGGCGTTTCCATAATCCAGTTTTGAGAGGACAAGAGACAGCACTACCATCTGAAAATCATCAGGCAGCAAAAAAAGGTTTGATTTTCTTCATATTTTTAAGAGTGAACAGTGTACTTTTGGCTTAGTTGTTGATGTGGTCTTTCATTGACAGATTTTTGTCCTGAGGGATGCTCAAGGATGTTAGGTGTGTTGGATAGTGTAAGAGAGCAGTTAAGGGTTTCCACATAAGTCAGCCAACCTTGGATTGGGAGAGGGATGTTATTCAGGGATAAAAGTAGTAATTCAGTTTTGCTGAGGTTCAACTTTAAGTGGTTGGTTTTAAGCCAAGTTTGAACCCTGATCAGAGTATCATTCAGATGAATGATGTCACTCGGTGACTTAATATTGTAGTAAAGATGGGTGTCATCGGCATGAAATCGAATATCTTACCCCTACTTGATTCAGGATTAAGCATGAGCGGATTTTGCGGATTGGCAATCCGCGAATTTTGCGGATTTGCGGATTCGCAATCCGCAAAATCCGCGAATTCCCGCGAATTTGCGGATTTTTTTTTTTTTTGTGTTCGCCCGTGTTTCTGCCAGTTCGCGAGGGTTTTTACAATTTCGCAATTTGCGAACTTACCTGTCGGGTCGCAAGTTTTGCGAACTTGTTGTTTCTACGTGTCCAGCCTGTTTGGGACACTCTTCTTCATCACTGCCACTCTCTGTCACCACTGCCACTCTCTGACTACTCATGCCACCCTCTGGCCCACCCATGCCACCCTCTGTTTCATCACTACACCCTCTGGTTGTCCAGTGTACATTATTTTCGGCAAAGCAAAGCACACCTTCCCTGCCTCAAGTGACCTGAATTAATTTGGGGCTGATTAATGTGTCACAGAATATTTTTTTAGCTGGCACCTGCTTCCTTAGTGCGCCCTGATTAGTGATCTTTTGCACTTGCTAAGTGCTTTCATTGTTGCAAAATTAGTTACAACACCTGCCCTGCCCCAACTGACAATAATGAATTAGGGGCTGATTAATGGATTTTAACTTCCAGCCTGGCTCCTGCTTGTCTCCCTTAGCTGTAATTCAGGACCTTTGTGGCATATGTGTAACTATTCTGAGGTTCAGAGCAGGGTCACATAATAGTTTCAACTGGCAACTGAACTCTGGAGGGGCCCCTCAGGAAGCACTACAGGAAATGGCTACTAATGATGTGCCTGAACTTTTGAACCTGGTAAGTAGTTACTTTCAGTTTTGCCAAGATCGTATTTCTGCAATTTTGCACTTATTCGCGGGGCGCGAACTCACGCGAACAGTGCGAGCAGTGCGAGCAAAATCCGCTGCTCGCGGATTTGCGGATTTTGCGGGAAATTCGCAAATCTCGCGGATTGCGGATTTCACGAAAATCCGCAAAATCCGCGAGCGGAACGGATTTTCCGCCCACGCCTATTCAGGATAAGAGTAAGGGGTTCCATGAAGAGATTGAAAAGAGAAGGGGGGAGAAATGAACCCTGGGGTACACCATGGGGAACTAGTTTTGGTTTAGACAGACAGTAATTGATTTTTATTTGTTGTGAAATGTTTTGTAGGTATGAGGTGAACCAGCTGAGGACTGTGTCATTGGTACCACTGCTGTTATTGAGTGTCTCAAAAAGTGCTGGGTGGGTAACAGTTTCAAAAGCAGCAGATAGGTCAAGTAGGATTACGAGGCATGTGTCACCTTTATCCAAGTATCTGCGAATGTCATCCACAATATTGAGCATGGCAGTTTCTGTGCTACAGCTTTTTCTGAATCCTGACTGGAAGGTGTCAAGGAGACGGAATTGCTCTATATGATGATTGAGTTGTAGAAGGACCCATTTCTCCATTGTTTTGGCTAGGAATGGGAGGTTAGAAATAGGTCGGAGGTTATTGGTGTCAGTTCCTGTTTTTTTAAGTATGTGAGTGACTTGGCCTAGTTGGAGGGAGTCAGGTACAATTCCTGACTGAGGAGAAAGAAGTGTTGATGATTTTTGTCCAGAAAGTGGCGATGAAATGGTTGAGGTTATGTACTAATATGAATGGGAAGAGATCTTTGGAGTCGGAAGTGGGCTTTAGGTTTGCAATTATGCTGTAGACTTCACTCTCAGACGTGGGTTTGAAGTTTGACCAATTAGCATTATTTTTTCAGTTGAAGGACATCAGAGTAGACAATAGTTTTTCTTGGGGTCAATTGGTCAATGTAAAGTGTGCGGAGGGAGCAACCATTGTGGAAAGTGAGTCAGCAGGAAGGATTGGTATAGAACACAAATTTTTCGACTTGAATGATGGATTGCTCAATATTTGCTACTTTGTCAGTAAAGAATTGAACAATTTCTTCACAGCGTTCATTAGTGGGTGTTGATTTGTTAGGGGAGGTAGGGGTAGTTTGTTTGTCATCTGATCATGTTGAAGAACTCCTTAGGACAGTTCTTAGCACGTTCAGGTTGGTTGTGAAAGGAGGTAGCTTTTTTATCTAAAGATGTGGGTTTTTTTTTGTCCTCATCTCCCCATAGACACAGCAGTTTTGACAAGCCGCTTCATGCTAACTGTACTCCCTCTGACTTACTGCATCTGTCTAGCCATCCACGGCCTTCCTCTTTATCCCGAGGACTGGGCGTAATCATTGGACTTATATTCCGCTCTCCAATTATCACCCATTTATTATATGCAAGCGTCATCCCCATGATGTCAAGGGGACCAGATGTACGTTAATGATTCTTCATATTCTAGGCTCGCCATGCGAAGAGCGGCTTTAATCCTACTTTCCCTTGTTGGAGGGCCAGGATCTTTCCATCTTATGCATATCTCTCTTCTGGCCAAAACCACCAGATTAAGAAGCAAGCCCTTTTGCGGCAGTAACAGTGTTGTGTTCTCTCCTGCTAATTCCCACGAAAGAGGACCAGAGGTAGGTCTACCGCTATAAGCATTTGGAAAATATGTGGTAAGGATTCGCCCACCTCTTTCCAATATCTGCCCAGTTCTGCACATTCAAAGAACATATGTATATCATCCACATTGTTAATGTGACACCTCGGATATGATGGTACTAAGTTAGAGGGGCCAGAAAATGTGGCTATCTTCGCTGGAGTATAGTATAGCATGTTTAAAACATAGAAGTGGTTTTTCTTAAGTGTGGCAGGCTTAATGAATTTATACTTTAATTTTATGGAGAACTCGAACAGAATTTTGGATTCTTGATGGAGTGGGGTGTTGTTCCAGACAGCTACCTGCAGAGGAACATCCTGGTCTACTGCATCTAATAGGCTATTATACCAAAATGATACCTTTTTTCCTGTTATAATGCAGCGTAGGCAAAAATGTTATTAAATGGTACTCTGACACTGAGTTTTGTAATCCTGAGGGGGACAAGACAGGGGTGCCCTCTGTCGCCTATGTTGTTCAATTTATATATTGAGCCTTTGGCACAGGTCATCAGGCAAGGTAACATAATACGACCCTTTAAATCAGGAAATTACAAATGTAAAATCGCCTTATAAGTAGACGATATCATAATTTACACCATAAATCCTGGCATCTCTATTCCCCCCTTAGAAAATATATTCCTTGACTTTGGCGAAGTCTCTGGCTACATGGCCAATTCAGATAAGACTGAGATTATGAGTTGGAATCTGATAAATAGTTACACCCCCGAAAGCAAGGAGTTTAGGTATCTAGGGGTAAAAGTAGTAAAAGACCTAAATAGAATTCCATCGATTAATCTAAAGAAAATTGAGAAGGATATAGACTTCCTCTTTGCTAAATCGAAAAATCTCCCTTTTTCAATCTATGGGAAAGTCAATTTAGTAAAGATGACAGTATTACCTAAACTAACCTTCCTTTTTAGTGCACGCCCCCTTATTTTTCCACAAGATAGAATAAATAAAATCCAAGGGAAAATAGGTAGTTTTATCTGGGGCCAGAAAAGTGCTACGTTATCTTTGAAAAAACTACGAAGAAAACTGTTTGAAAGGAGGCTGGCGCTTCCGGATATAAATCTATACTCATTGGCCTTTCAAGGGGTTCAGGATGCTTCTATCTAATCCATCAGAAACCATATGGGGTAGATTATTAGAAGAACTTGTCTTAACGGAGGGCGGCAATGGGCAGGCGGGGTTCTTATATAAGTTTGGGGCCCCAAGATTTTTCACAAGGTACCCCTTAAGGTGTTAAAGGCAGCACTTCAGATATGGTATAAACTACGACGAATCTGGGTGTAGGCTATTATTCTCCATTCGCACCAATCTGGGACTCACCGGGTACCCCGGCCTGTTTGAGAGACTCTTTAGCAATCCCGATAAGAAGAGCTGGGTTAGAGAAGTGGTCAGATTTGGTTGACTCGGATTGGGTTCTCCCCTGGGAAGTACTCTCTGATAAGATAGGGTCCACATTCTCCCGATTTAAGTACCTTCAGTAAAGATCTTGGTTTGAGGCGGAGGCAGGAGAGACAGAAGGCAATTGGGAGCTAGAGCCGCTATTTGAGAGTGTTTTCCAAAGATGTGTTTCTTATAAGAAATTCCAAGCTGATCTTAGGGGTGTGAGGTGTGTTGCAGAGTGGTGCTGTCTCCATATTCTTTCTGACTGTCTGAGGTGTCTCCTCTAATTGTTGAGGTCGGAGCTGAACCAGGGATTCAATGGAAATGTTCTAGATTGTTTCAGTTTAAGCGGTGTCACTTGGTCTAAAATGACAGTCATCACTTGATTGTAGTGGGTGGTGAGTTCCTCAGTGGTGCGAGTGAGAGATTGACACTTTAATTGAGTCCGGACCCTGGATTCCAATTAATGTATCAGGATTTGTTTGATATTCCTGGCCCAATGTGTAGGTTTGTTGGATGGGGCTGTGTGACATCTGAGGTAGATCTTGATCTTAAACAGTATGAGATGCTGGGCAGACAAGTTGATAGGTGTGATGGATTGAAGTGAGTTCTGATCATTTTTGCTGACTATAGCATCTAGGGTGGAGCCTTTGCAATCGGTTGGTTCATTGCAGAATTGTTTGAGGTCATTTATTTGAAGAAAGTTAGTAAGGAAACAGACCAAGGTGTCTTCTGGGTTATTCCATTGAGTATTGAAGTCTCACAAGAGAAAGTCATTAGAGTCAGTTATGGGTGTAGAGTAGTCATTAAGCCAGGTTTCAGTGATGAATGCAATATTTATATTGTTCTACATTATAGATTCTGCTATATCAGTTGTGTGTTTTACTGCTGAATCGAAGTTGAGGAGCATGCAAGTTATCTGACTGGGCCTGCTGTTTGAGGTGCAAAGTGTCTGAATAGTTGTGTATTGTGCAGGTGGTCTGGGTGAGATGAGCATTCAAGATATTCTATTCAAGCCCACAATTACTGGGATAGTGGACAAAGGTTTCATGACCATATTCTGGGTCATAGTGATGTAACACTCTAAGCGCTATTCTACTTCCAGATTGGATATAAGGCTGTGAGCTTGGTGGTGCCGCACAACTCAAGGGGATGGTGGTCCCATAGGAATGTTGACTGAGAATTAGGGAACCTATCCGTGGAGGCAGCTTCTCCCTACTAGGAGTGTGGTAGCAGGTTAATTTGACCTGGATCAGAAGATCCTTTTTTACATGTGAGATGTCTTTAGATATTGACTCAAGATGTTGTTCTATTCGATTCAGGAGCTGGGACAGTGTGTCAGTGAGGATTCCAGCTCTAAGGGAGGATTTAAATGTGCCAGGACTTGTGGTTAAGTGGGGTAAGTAAGCTTCAATATAGGGAGGGTCAATGCCCTTGAGGTTGGGGAGGTGGATATTATGAGTGGGCAAAGGAGAGTTTGCATATAGTGTGAGCTGAGGAGGGTCTGTATAGATTAGGAGGGGTGTATCTGTATGGGACTCAGTGATGATTGGTCTTGATTTGGGGCTGGCAACGTCATGTTTTAGGTGTATGTTAGTGAGCTTTCTTAGGAGTAAGTCAGTGCGCCTTGATATCAGATGTTCGTTGGTTCCGGTGAGATCCCTAGAAGTCTTTCTAGTGATTACTTGGCTCAAGCGTGATTCAGGTGGGCAGCAAGGTTGTTTATTGAGTCAGAGTGTTCAACATAGGTGTGTACCGAGTCAATGTGGTCAACTGGGTGTGAAGGTCCAGGTTTGGCTGAAGGAGATATAGGGTAGAGGGGAGATTGCGGTGCACAGTCAGGCTGTGTTAGCATAGTGAGAAGGGACGGATAGTGTCAGTCAACGATGGAGAAGTTATGGTCTGTAGAAGTATGTTTCCTGTCCTGAAAAACGAAATGGAGATTTCCCCTCTAAAATTTTGTGAAGGGGAGGTGCTGAGTTTAGATCCATAGGGGAGTTTTATTGATTTGTAAATCTGTAGGTGGAGAAGGAAGATGGTTCTCCACTTAGCAGGGAGTTTTCAGTAGAAGACAAAGTCAGTTTTCTTGTTTCTATTGACTACGCTGAAGATAGTATCTGCTATTAGTTTTTCCAGTAGTTGTTTAAGAAGGTTGTGCTTGAACTTCTTTGTTGTGCTATTAGAGAGATTCTTTGGATATCTGATGCTCCATGAGTTGGAGAAGAATATTGAGGTTAGGACCACTAGCCTCTAGACTGGGCTCTCCAATTATCACGAAAACACAGTTTTCTCATTGAGTTATTCACATTTATTTGCGGTTCAAACTTTTCAAACTCTGTTTGTAGACTTGATGTTTACTGTTTATATTTCTTGCCAACATAATAACATCTTATGTTGTATTAACCATAGTTGAATTACTCCAAAGCTTTCAAATTTTCGAAATACCCAATGCATTTCGGGTCAAACAACAGCCACGACCCTTCGTCAGGGGTCTAAATAAAGGAAATCAAACAGGACCAAATTAGTCACCCGGCAACATTGTCGACAATATTATCACCTCGCTATACCTTTCACAATAACGGAAAACGGAAAAGGTAGTGCAACAAGAACCCAAATGAGCCCAAGTCGAACAATTCATACCTAACTAAACAATATAAAACGAGCAGAAAAAGGCTCCACCTTTGTGCTTATAAGCGAATCTACGCATTAGTTGCTGGCTTAAGTTTAAACACGCTAGCATAACTGTACACTGACGAAATGCAAACCCATAGATAAACTTACGAGATTAAACGCGCGTTCGCGCTTCAGTGGATATCAACCGGTTAGGCACTTCCCTACTAACTGCGTAATAATAGGTTGTGATGCATGTCACGTGATCGCGGTTGCAACCAATGGCGTTGCAGAACGGCGGTCACGTGAACTGAGTATACCGGCTTCAAAACAACCAGCGCATAGTGGACGCGAAGCATAAAACATTGCAATTACAAGAAAAACTGAATGAAAAAAGAAACACACATATATACAGTGAAACGAGAAGATAACAGAATGATTTGACATAGCTACTATCGAACATCATCTCATGGCAACTTGACATATTATATAGGGAAACCAGGGTCTGGGCACAAGACGATGAATCATAGAACCCACGCGTGCTCTATGCGATCATTCAACCCAATCGGCTGGGCGGAGTTCAATTTTTTAATCCAATGAAACTCTGCTTTAAGTCTTTGTTTCACAGGATCCATGTCAGGGCGCTGATGGATGACCTCTAGAACCATGAATTTTAACTGAGATATCTGGTGGTTAGATTCTTTCCAATGGCACGCTACTGCTGACTTCAGGTTACTGAGCCTGATATTGCTTTTATGTTCTGTAATACGGATTTTCACTTTGCGTTCGGTTTGACCGATATATACCTTGCCACATGGGCATTTTATTAAGTATATGCAATTCATGGTATCACAATTGCCAGAATACTCCAATTCAATAGGGAAGCCTTTGGTTGGATGCATCAAGGTGTTTCCGCAGATGACGTTGTTGCAATGGATGCAATTAAAACATTTAGTCATTCCTTTCCAGTTCTTTTTCTCTTTACTGGGGGTATTCAGCAATTCTTTCAAATTTTTGGATCTTTGATATGCGAAAGTGACATGCTCGTTGTATATGTCTTTTAAATCCGGCTCATTTTGTACCAAGTGCCAATGTTTGTTAATGATTCTTTTGATTTTTGAAGAATCAGTAGAATATTTCAATACACATACAGTTTTTTGAATGGTTGATTTGATTTTAGGTGTCAATAGATCGATTCTCTTTATTTTGTCAACTTTAGCTAGGGCTTGTATGAGAATGTCATTAGGGTACCCTCGTTTTTTCTTACTTGGCTGTTTGTTGCAACATTGATTGTTTGGCTTGTTCTCCATCTGATGTTATTCGCTTTAGTCGAGTGTATTGCGAGAATGGCAAATGTTTTTTCAGTGGCTCCGGATGGAAGCTTTGGAAAAGTAAACTCGAGTTTCTATCAGTGGGTTTTTGGAATACTTTGGTGCTGATCTCATGATTGGCGATGTTAATGTGTACGTCCAGAAAAGATATCGCATCTTGAGATATGGTGTAGGTAAATTTGATCCTTTCATTTTGATCATTAAGTGACTTAATGTTGTCTTCCAATGTTTCTCTGGAACCGCACCAAATCAAAAAAATATCGTCGATAAATCTTTTAAACATGGTGAGACCTTCAGTCCATGTTCGGTTGCCAAGTATGTGATCATTTTCAAATTTTTGCATAAAAATGTTCGCATATGAGGGGGCCCCCCCAAAACCCATAGAAGTTCCATTGGATTGATTGTAAAAAGCTCCATTCCATTCAAAATAGCTGTGATACAGTGCATACTGCATCAGTTCCAATATCAAAACTCTCTGGTAGTCTTCTAAGTCACTGTTCAATAAACTCCATTCCAAAGCTTCAATACCCTCTTTATGTGGAATTGAAGTGTATAATGCCACGACGTCAATCGTGCATAGCCAGTATGTGTCGCTGGGTGATAGTTTAACACTGTTTAACATATTCAAAAAAGAAGTGGTGTCTTTGATGTATGTGACGCTTTTTTGAACAAGCGGTTGTAGGAATTTGTCGACGAACTTGCCAATTGGTTCCGAGATCGACCCACAGGCAGAGACAATGGGTCTGAATGGTGGTCTCCTGGGGTCCTTATGTATTTTAGGCAACATGTAGAGTTGCGGTCTCCTGGGAAATTTAAGATGAAAGAAAGCATGAGTCTTCTGGCTTATCCATTTCATACTTAATGCGTGGTCTACAATATTGTACAAAATTTTTTGATACTCTGCTGTTGGATCTGCAGTGAGTGGTAGATAAATGTCTAAATTCTGAACATGATCATTAACACTGGATGTATAAAATTCAGTATCCATGACTATCAGGGCACCGCCCTTATCGGCTTTTTGGAAAGTAAGATCTTTGTCATTACTGAGGTTTTTTAGCGTGTTCCATTCTTTGATGCTTAAGTTAGGTTTCTTGGCTTTGCTGAAGGAAATTTTTTGAATTTCAGACATCACTGACCTCTCAAATGCTTCTAATGTTTTGTGAGTGGTTGGAGCACAGAAGGTGCTTGGTGGTTTGAATTCTTGATCCCACACTGGGATGAGATCGGTTTGACTGGTGTCTTTAAAGAAATATTTCAACTTTAAGTTCCTGAAAAACCTAAAGAGTGAAAGTTCTGTCTCCCCAATATTCGACCTATAAGTCGGTACAAATGTGGTTCCTTTGTTTAGTACTGCCAGCTGCATGGAGGTTAATGGTTTCTCCGAGATGTTGATCACTAGGTTATTTTCTGTACTTGAGTCCGTGTTCGCTTCGCGATTTCCTCTGCTGTTTCTTTTCCTTTTTGCCCTTCTTGTTGCGACATTGTAGGTGGAGCGTTTGCTGCTGGACTTATGTCTAAAAAAGTTGGTTGTGACACGTTTGTTTGGCCAGCTGATATTGCTTCTGCTTGTTTGCTGGTTTTCGTTAAGGGTGGTCTGTTTTGCGCGATATCTGTATCGGATACTACGCTTTCTTGAGAGGATGTGGTTGCTGATTGTTTTTGTTGAGCTTGTGGTTGCCATTTCCTCTTGTTGTATATTTCAGCCCAAGAATAGACCTCTTCCAATTTGTAATCTAATGTATCACGGCGATACTTGCGGATTTTTCTTTCGTTCACCTCCTTAGCGTATCTGTCAAGTTTCGAGTTTGTATCCTCCAATAATTTTTCTAGATCAGGAATGTTATTCAACTGCTCTTTCACAGTTTTGATCTCTTCTTCTATTTCTGTCAACACTTTCGATAGTTCCTCGACTATCAACAGTATCAAGTCTAGAGAACACTTGTTCAAAATTTGGTACCACTTTTCCAAAAAATTTTTATTATTAGAACAAAGCATCGGCTTGAGCGCTATCCTGAGTCCCCTGGGGATCCTTTGGTTTTTGTGATAATGTATGAGGGTGGTTGCGTGCAACCGTTGATTTATTTCTTTTTTGCTTATATATTCGAATTGCCTGAGAATTTGCGCGGTGGTAGTTTTTTGAGGGGTGATTCGTCTGGTCTCCTGGATGAGTCCATATATTTCATTGGCGGCTTCTGTTGTATAAACTAAAGTTTCAGCTCTATTTGTGGTAGAGAGTGCTATATCATCCAATTGCATATTTGAGATAGGTGCTCAAGGATTTAATGAGGCTGAAATCCTGTGACAAACAATGTATGTTATCCTGAGCACTCTGTGAATTCTTTCAACAAAGATTGCTTTAAATTTCCTGGTGGGAGCCCTCGTCGTCGCACGTAGCCTGAACGTGCCTTAGAAACTGAGAAGAATATTGAGGTTAGGACCACTAGCCTCTAGACTGGGCTCTCCAATTATCACGAAAACACAGTTTTCTCATTGAGTTATTCACATTTATTTGCGGTTCAAACTTTTCAAACTCTGTTTGTAGACTTGATGTTTACTGTTTATATTTCTTGCCAACATAATAACATCTTATGTTGTATTAACCATAGTTGAATTACTCCAAAGCTTTCAAATTTTCGAAATACCCAATGCATTTCGGGTCAAACAACAGCCACGACCCTTCGTCAGGGGTCTAAATAAAGGAAATCAAACAGGACCAAATTAGTCACCCGGCAACATTGTCGACAATATTATCACCTCGCTATACCTTTCACAATAACGGAAAACGGAAAAGGTAGTGCAACAAGAACCCAAATGAGCCCAAGTCGAACAATTCATACCTAACTAAACAATATAAAACGAGCAGAAAAAGGCTCCAACTTTGTGCTTATAAGCGAATCTACGCATTAGTTGCTGGCTTAAGTTTAAACACGCTAGCATAACTGTACACTGACGAAATGCAAACCCATAGATAAACTTACGAGATTAAACGCGCGTTCGCGCTTCAGTGGATATCAACCGGTTAGGCACTTCCCTACTAACTGCGTAATAATAGGTTGTGATGCATGTCACGTGATCGCGGTTGCAACCAATGGCGTTGCAGAACGGCGGTCACGTGAACTGAGTATACCGGCTTCAAAACAACCAGCGCATAGTGGACGCGAAGCATAAAACATTGCAATTACAAGAAAAACTGAATGAAAAAAGAAACACACATATATACAGTGAAACGAGAAGATAACAGAATGATTTGACATAGCTACTATCGAACATCATCTCATGGCAACTTGACATATTATATAGGGAAACCAGGGTCTGGGCACAAGACGATGAATCATAGAACCCACGCGTGCTCTATGCGATCATTCAACCCAATCGGCTGGGCGGAGTTCAATTTTTTAATCCAATGAAACTCTGCTTTAAGTCTTTGTTTCACAGGATCCATGTCAGGGCGCTGATGGATGACCTCTAGAACCATGAATTTTAACTGAGATATCTGGTGGTTAGATTCTTTCCAATGGCACGCTACTGCTGACTTCAGGTTACTGAGCCTGATATTGCTTTTATGTTCTGTAATACGGATTTTCACTTTGCGTTCGGTTTGACCGATATATACCTTGCCACATGGGCATTTTATTAAGTATATGCAATTCATGGTATCACAATTGCCAGAATACTCCAATTCAATAGGGAAGCCTTTGGTTGGATGCATCAAGGTGTTTCCGCAGATGACGTTGTTGCAATGGATGCAATTAAAACATTTAGTCATTCCTTTCCAGTTCTTTTTCTCTTTACTGGGGGTATTCAGCAATTCTTTCAAATTTTTGGATCTTTGATATGCGAAAGTGACATGCTCGTTGTATATGTCTTTTAAATCCGGCTCATTTTGTACCAAGTGCCAATGTTTGTTAATGATTCTTTTGATTTTTGAAGAATCAGTAGAATATTTCAATACACATACAGTTTTTTGAATGGTTGATTTGATTTTAGGTGTCAATAGATCGATTCTCTTTATTTTGTCAACTTTAGCTAGGGCTTGTATGAGAATGTCATTAGGGTACCCTCGTTTTTTGTACTTGGCTGTTTGTTGCAACATTGATTGTTTGGCTTGTTCTCCATCTGATGTTATTCGCTTTAGTCGAGTGTATTGCGAGAATGGCAAATGTTTTTTCAGGGGCTCCGGATGGAAGCTTTGGAAAAGTAAACTCGAGTTTCTATCAGTGGGTTTTTGGAATACTTTGGTGCTGATCTCATGATTGGCGATGTTAATGTGTACGTCCAGAAAAGATATCGCATCTTGAGATATGGTGTAGGTAAATTTGATCCTTTCATTTTGATCATTAAGTGACTTAATGTTGTCTTCCAATGTTTCTCTGGAACCGCACCAAATCAAAAAAATATCGTCGATAAATCTTTTAAACATGGTGAGACCTTCAGTCCATGTTCGGTTCTCCCACACTGGGATGAGATCGGTTTGACTGGTGTCTTTAAAGAAATATTTCAACTTTAAGTTCCAGAAAAACCAGTACTAAACAAAGGAACCACATTTGTACCGACTTATAGGTCGAATATTGGGGAGACAGAACTTTCACTCTTTAGGTTTTTCAGGAACTTAAAGTTGAAATATTTCTTTAATGGAACTGATGCAGTATGCACTGTATCACAGCTATTTTGAATGGAATGGAGCTTTTTACAATCAATCCAATGGAACTTCTATGGGTTTTGGGGGGGCCCCCTCATATGCGAACATTTTTATGCAAAAATTTGAAAATGATCACATACTTGGCAACCGAACATGGACTGAAGGTCTCACCATGTTTAAAAGATTTATCGACGATATTTTTTTGATTTGGTGCGGTTCCAGAGAAACATTGGAAGACAACATTAAGTCACTTAATGATCAAAATGAAAGGATCAAATTTACCTACACCATATCTCAAGATGCGATATCTTTTCTGGACGTACACATTAACATCGCCAATCATGAGATCAGCACCAAAGTATTCCAAAAACCCACTAATAGAAACTCGAGTTTACTTTTCCAAAGCTTCCATCCGGAGCCACTGAAAAAACATTTGCCATTCTCGCAATACACTCGACTAAAGCGAATAACATCAGATGGAGAACAAGCCAAACAATCAATGTTGCAACAAACAGCCAAGTACAAAAAACGAGGGTACCCTAATGACATTCTCATACAAGCCCTAGCTAAAGTTGACAAAATAAAGAGAATCGATCTATTGACACCTAAAATCAAATCAACCATTCAAAAAACTGTATGTGTATTGAAATATTCTACTGATTCTTCAAAAATCAAAAGAATCATTAACAAACATTGGCACTTGGTACAAAATGAGCCGGATTTAAAAGACATATACAACGAGCATGTCACTTTCGCATATCAAAGATCCAAAAATTTGAAAGAATTGCTGAATACCCCCAGTAAAGAGAAAAAGAACTGGAAAGGAATGACTAAATGTTTTAATTGCATCCATTGCAACAACGTCATCTGCGGAAACACCTTGATGCATCCAACCAAAGGCTTCCCTATTGAATTGGAGTATTCTGGCAATTGTGATACCATGAATTGCATATACTTAATAAAATGCCCATGTAGCAAGGTATATATCGGTCAAACCGAACGCAAAGTGAAAATCCGTATTACAGAACATAAAAGCAATATCAGGCTCAGTAACCTGAAGTCAGCAGTAGCGTGCCATTGGAAAGAATCTAACCACCAGATATCTCAGTTAAAATTCATGGTTCTAGAGGTCATCCATCAGCGCCCTGACATGGATCCTGTGAAACAAAGACTTAAAGCAGAGTTTCATTGGATTAAAAAATTGAACTCCGCCCAGCCGATTGGGTTGAATGATCGCATAGAGCACGCGTGGGTTCTATGATTCATCGTCTTGTGCCCAGACCCTGGTTTCCCTATATAATATGTCAAGTTGCCAGGAGATGATGTTCGATAGTAGCTATGTCAAATCATTCTGTTATCTTCTCGTTTCACTGTATATATGTGTGTTTCTTTTTTCATTCAGTTTTTCTTGTAATTGCAATGTTTTATGCTTCGCGTCCACTATGCGCTGGTTGTTTTGAAGCCGGTATACTCAGTTCACGTGACCGCCGTTCTGCAACGCCATTGGTTGCAACCGCGATCACGTGACATGCATCACAACCTATTATTACGCAGTTAGTAGGGAAGTGCCTAACCGGTTGATATCCACTGAAGCGCGAACGCGCGTTTAATCTCGTAAGTTTATCTATGGGTTTGCATTTCGTCAGTGTACAGTTATGCTAGCGTGTTTAAACTTAAGCCAGCAACTAATGCGCTTATAAGCACAAAGGTGGAGCCTTTTTCTGCTCGTTTTATATTGTTTAGTTAGGTATGAATTGTTCGACTTGGGCTCATTTGGGTTCTTGTTGCACTACCTTTTCCGTTTTCCGTTATTGTGAAAGGTATAGCGAGGTGATAATATTGTCGACAATGTTGCCGGGTGACTATTTTGGTCCTGTTTGATTTCCTTTATTTAGACCCCTGACGAAGGGTCGTGGCTGTTGTTTGACCCGAAATGCATTGGGTATTTCGAAAATTTGAAAGCTTTGGAGTAATTCAACTATGGTTAATACAACATAAGATGTTATTATGTTGGCAAGAAATATAAACAGTAAACATCAAGTCTACAAACAGAGTTTGAAAAGTTTGAACCGCAAATAAATGTGAATAACTCAATGAGAAAACTGTGTTTTCGTGATAATTGGAGAGCCCAGTCTAGAGGCTAGTGGTCCTAACCTCAATATTCTTCTCAGTTTCTAAGGCACGTTCAGGCTACGTGCGACGACGAGGGCTCCCACCAGGAAATTTAAAGCAATCTTTGTTGAAAGAATTCACAGAGTGCTCAGGATAACATACATTGTTTGCTCCATGAGTTGGAGCCATATCTCTTGATCGCAGTGTTGAGTGATTAGTGGGGAGAAAATAGTTAAAATAAAAGATTAAAAAATGGTCTTCTTTTTTTTGGGTAGTCAAGAAAACCTAAGAGAGGTAAGGATAAGCTGATATGTGATGACTGAACAGGGTGCTATCCCGGGGGCGCTTGTCCATTCTTTGTTGCTGTGATCCACAAAGCCAGGTATGGTGGAGAGTGTTGTGCATATTCAAGGAAGACAAAAAGGAGGTGAGGGCATGGGTATTTGGGACAACTTGGTCGACCCGACTGCCTGGGACCCGATTCCATGTAGCCAGAACATGAAAGGAGTATCAGTTAAGTGCTGGGGGCCATTTGTGTGAAGCTGCTGCCCCAAAGGATCTGAGGTGGGCATTGTGTGGGCTGTCGAATTGGTGTACACCTCTCCATTGAGTGGACTATCTGACCCCAAACTTCCCTGTGAGCTGCACTACCAAAGCTGAGCTGGTAATAGGACTGAGTGTTGCACCAGAATGTTGGAAAAATCAAAGACAGAGCCATTAAAGGATAGTGATCTGCCTGTGTTAAAGATGAGTCAATAAGCTTAATTGGTGTTCAGTGGGCCACTATATGCAGGTCAGGTCATACCTTGGGAGTTCTAGTGGCTCTTCATTGTATGATCACCAGTAGGAAGCTAGGTTTGCATGCCTCCTTACGTTCACTGATTGACCCTGAGGCCCATATACCAATGGCAGATATAACCTAGTAACTATTTAGTAAGTTACTCTGGTCTGGAACCGGGCAGCTTCACCGCCATTTTAAGGTCAAGCAGACCTACTGACTATTTGTTAAGTTACTCAGGCCTGGAACTGGGCCGCCTGGCCCCCAACTTGGAGTCATGCAGGCCACAGCAATGGGTTTCCCTGCTCTCCCCAGGCGCCCTCATGGGCCCGCCTGGCACACCAGATTGGTGCCACTGAGGATCGAGCGCCGACTCACAGCACCTGCTTGCAAGTCAAGGCCAATCTGCGTAGACATCGGCGTCGGTCCAAATCAGATCGGGGACATCAAGACCACAACTCAAACCCTGAATGATCATGCAGCAGGTCGATGCCAAGATGCTGGGGTTCCCTGGTGATCGGCAGCCTCCAGGATGCTGTCTCTGCCCGGTTCTGCAGCTTTGCCTCCCAGCACCAGCCTGCAGGTCGCGCCCAGTTCAGTTGGGCGATGGCAACGCGATCAGGTCCTGAAACAAGCTCCGCAAAGAACTCCTCACAAGAAAGGTGTGTCAGTTTCAGTGCCCCACAATGTAGCCGGCGATGGATGAATATCACCAGTAAATGCCCCGGAGGGTGAACACAGCACTCGGAGCTCGCTTGCAATGCTCCTGTCCAGTGGCCATATTCCTCTCTCAATACTTCCAGCAACGTGCAGAGCACTAGAAAGTGAGACCGTTCTGGGGCCCCACAATGTAGCTAGCGATGGCTGGGTGTCACCTAGAATATTCACCCGAAGGCTTTCCCAGTACACAGAGCTCATTAGCAACGCTCCTGTCTGGTGGTCTTTTTCTCTATCTCTACCCCAACATCCGTATAGCCAATATTTATTTGCTTTCCAGTTTGGCATGGTGCTGGGTTCCACAAAGGTATACAGAAAGTCCTTCGATTTTCAACCATATATTGAAAAGAAACCTGAAATCATTGGAGATGTCAAATCATCTGTTTTAGTACAATAGATAGATGATTGATTGGTTGCATCAGGTACCCAAGAGGCTTGCATTCATGACACTATTGCCTTATTGAATCACTTGTCAATAAGTAGACATAAGGTTTCACCAGCCAAAATACAATTTTGCAAAAGAGAAGTTCTTTACTTGGGAAAGGAGTCAGAAAAGTGTTGCAAGACCAGATTACAGACATTCTGCAGATGATTCCACTAAGCACACAAAAAAGAAGCCTGCATGTTTTTAGGAATGGTTGGCTACTGCTGACAATGGATTTCAAAGTTTTCCTTGACAGCCAAGCATCTTCAAAGGCTTACACACAAAGATGTGTCAGATCCAGTCCCATGGGATGATGAATGCATGAGCTCTTTTAATGACATACGAACAGTTTGTGTCAAGCTCCAGCATTTGGAGTGCCCGACTTCAACAAGAGTTTTTCTCTGATCTGCAGTGAGCATGAAGGTTGCCCACTGTCAGTTCTAATGCAAATGCATGGAACTGCTCGCTACTTTAGATTCCATAACTGCAGCATTGCCTGTATGTTTAAAAGCAGTCGCTGCCACCTGTGAGAGTCTGGAACAGTGTGAAAGCATGGTGATCTGTCATCCCTTGAAGGTACATGTGCCCCATTCCGTGGAGATTTCTGCTTACTCGTACCAGGACGCAACATCTCACTAGTAGTCAACTGACTAAGTAATAGCAAGTGATTTATGGAGTGAAGAATGTGACTTTGACAAGATGTATGAGTTTAAATCCAGCTACCTTGATGCCCCTACCCAGACATGAAGTCATGATTGATGAGGCAGATCATGATTGTTTGGATGAGACTGAATTGTGTTCTAAACCACATCCTGATATTTTGGATGTTCCATTGCCTGAATCAGACCACGTGTTGTTTTTGGATGGATCATATTTGAGAGATTATGGAGGTACCTTGCACGCTGCCTATGCCATCTGTATGATAGTGGGAGAAGTGGAAGAATCATGGTTTAGATTTAAATACAGTGTCGTAAAAGCATGCAGAATATTACAATGAATAATCATGTAGCAATGAGAAACTATGGTAAGAAAACGACAATGTTATGCTGATGTACATATTTTATGAGACAAAATTGGAAGAACTAAACTGCAACTTTGAGAATTAAGATTGTCACAATATTAGTGCGCTAATAAACTAATGTGTTTTCTTTTAGTGCATTAGCACATGTGTATTGACATTGACTAAGTGTAAAGAATGCATTTAACAGAGATTTGACATAGATTTGTAGAATAATTTACTGTAACGAGAATAAATGAAACATTAATTTTAAGGTAGCATGTTGATATAAGCTTACATGACAACGTATAAAAAATACTAACCTACTACTTAAAAGAAATAAACATTTTTAGTAGTGCTTAATACTGACATGAAACAATGTGAAATATTGCAACTTAACTAAACTAAAAACGAACTAAACTAAACTAAAAAGTTTAGAAATGTGCTATGTTTTAAAGATTGACATTCTCGTAATGTATCTGATCCCTGGTTAGGATTCAAAGGTTTTCTTTCCTTAGCCATTGTTAAATCATGTGAAAACTGTCACCTAAGCACTATTAGAACTTTCTGTAAAGTTTCCATAAGCATTCTAATTTCCAATAGTCTCTCTTCACACTTTATAGAAATTGTAGCAAAGTTTTCAAACATCCTAGTGAAATGCGCCTGGGAACGTACTGATGACAGATGACTAAAGGTACCGCCTACTTCTGAGGATGTTACTAGACTGTAACCAAATTGAATATAATGATCCTAAGGAAAACCATGAAAAATTGATTACTTAATTCTTCAGGATTTGTAAAATGTTTCCGATCACCACATAACAGACCATCATGTATGACCAATGAAATCACATGGGCTGATGGAATCTTTACTTTAAGATGTGTTAATTTGGACATATTAGAGTATAACTGCCCAAATTAAGAAGGACCCGCTGGCTGTCTGTTGATTTTGTTTGCTTTTCCTGACTGGTATGCTATTGGTTTTTCCTTCGATCCACGCATGTTGCTAGCTCAACTTTTTCCTTTCCTTGCTTCTTTCCAATTAATTGGGTTGTATAGACTCCAACGAACTGAACTCTTGTAAAGTGAGATATTATCATGTGCCATTGCCAGCTGGCAAGCATGTGTGGGAAATACCCCTTCGGGTGAGGCGTTATCTGACTCCTGATGTGACAAAATCGATGCTGCATATTGGACACAAGCTGATTATCTGAGGACAGATTCCGAAAAACAACATTGATTGCTTTGTATGCGCATCATTGAACCTGTATCTCATGTACTGTGTGGGGGTTCTTTGCATTAGCCTTGTTATTAATTCTGATTGTTACCGATATTTCTGTCCTTTTCTGCATTCTTGAGGCATTAGAACATGTTTTTACTGAATTATCTTTATGGATTCTGTCTCATTTTTTGGGAGATATTCTTTGTCTCAAGAAATCTTTACTCATGTCTGATAAAGGTACTAAGTTATGCTGAGTCATTAGTTTGAAGTAAATAATGACCTATACCAGGTCCTCATAGGATAATTGTTGATTACTTGAATATTCTAGCCCCTCATGGCTCAACACAAGATCCATTGGAGGATCTCAGTATTGGTAATGGTAACAGCTTCGTAAGGTGATTCAAAGGAGAAGTGAAACAATATGAGAATTGATTTGGGGTTATGGTCCTATTAGTTTGATTATATGCTAATGAAGTCAGGGGAAATTAAATATTGTGAACATTTACCCCACATGTTTCTGCTGCATCAGAAGGCATATCTGCGTTCAAGGTGTTTTTTTGTTTTCCAGTGTGCTCATGTGTAGATGCAATCTTTTTTTTTTTTTTTTTACAACCTCTTCCTCCCCGTAGCATTCCTTCCTCCACCCCACCTCGCAAACAAAATGCATTCACCTCCAGTGCACCAGAGTCTGTAGTAGTTGTTCAATGCCAACTGCTGTAAAGGCAAGAAATATGACACATGGTGGATGATAAAAGATTACTAGAAAATACACACTGCCATTGACCTCCAAACAAAATTAGGCACCTTCATGTTAAAAGCCATGGAAGTCAGTGTACACAGAACATTCAAAGTGCATGTTTGTTTACACTGTGCAATATACATGATCATAAAAACCTCAACGTTATTTTTTCTCATAAATATACCTTGTCTTGGCAACCGATCATACACAGATTCATTGCATTTGGAATGGAGACACACTAAGTAAGCTAGAATGAGAGCAACATGGTTTATGGAGTAGCGGGTCAAGCAAAGAGTCGTTGAGAGGTTGTCAATACTAGATTCCAACAAAAACCTTCAGCATGAACAGTATGCAGATGTATATCTTACAAAAAAACAACTATGTGTCCAAGGAAAGCACTAGATGCCCAGTGTTACTGTTCAAAGATACTCAGGCGAAAGGATCAATTTAACAAGTGAGGTTGGTAAAATTCTACAAATAGCATAATGCTTTATGGAACTGTGGAAAGTAGCGTCATTAATTTGTTTATAGTCCATCCCTATCCGATTAGTGTTTACGCCATTCCTATCACATGGGTGCCACTGAGAATAGAACTGATTTGTCTCCTGAGGTGCACATTACCATTACCACGTCTAATATCACTCTTATAATTGACCTGTGCAAAGGTGTAAGTCAGTGTAGGCGTGCACACAACACCCTCTTTGTGGAGAACACTGTTTTACTGACCACGCCTACTGATATGTCACATACTGTACCAGGTGCATCATATTTGACAACTGCAAGGTATATAGGTAATAATTACCTAATGTGTGGCTTTATGCAAGCATCGGTACTGTTAGATGAGGGTTGCATCGAGGGACAATAACCAATTCAGTATGACATGGCTAGATTAGAGCCCAGCCCGTGATGGCAGAATACAAATGTGGTCACAGAGCAACATGACTAATTTCAACAGCTTCAGGGTGTGGCAAAATGCATGCTTTGATATAATCCTTACAGTGAGGAACCAAAATACACACAATTGGTGAACTGGGGTGGCAGAGTGAGCTAAAGAACGATGATAGATTCAACCCACCCAGATCTGTGACTGGGGGTGTTTGAAATGTTTCAGCACTCCGTCCATCATCACCTTGTGTTTGCTTTGTTCACACTAAGTTGGCAGGGTATGCCCAGACCCTTGCTCACTTTGACACTGGATTCAAACTAGCCTGGCTGATGACTGGTTTTACCCCGAAACCGGTAACAGGATTCTTGTGTCCGGTCCAGGGAAGACATGGCTTGGCAGTTCGGGTTGGACTATTCCCGTGAGGCACAAGGTCAAGACTGTTTTGCATATAGCTGTGTCTGAACTGGGGTGGTAAAGTGAGCTAAAGAGCGATGATAGATTCAACCCAGATATGTGACTGGGTGCGAGAATTTGAAAAGTGTCAGCACTCTGCCCATCATCTCCCTGTGTTTGCTTTGTTCAGCCTAAGTTGGCAGGGTATGCCTGGGCCTCTTGCTCACTTTGCCACTGGATTCCAGCTAACCTGGTTGATGACGGGTGTTACTCCAAAACCAGTCCCAAGATGCTTGTGTCCGGTTCAGGGAAGACATGGCTTGGCAGTTCAGAATGCACTGTTCCCATGAGCCACAGGGCAAGACTGTGTCTGAACTTGGGTGGCAAAGTGAGCTAAAGATCGATGATAGATTCACCCCAGATCTGTGACTGCAGGTGAGTGTTGAAAAGTGTAAGGGTACTATGCGTTGTAATGGTATGCGTTGTAATGGTATGCGTTGTAATGACTGCGTTGTAATGACATGCGTTGTAGTGTCATGCATTGTAATGGTTGCGTTGTAATGGCATGCGTTGTAATGGATGTTGCGTTGTAAAAGTTTCGTTGTAATGTTAGTGCGTTGTAAAGGTTGCGTTGTAAAGGTTGTTTCCCGGAGGGAAATATAGGAAGGGTAGTTGAGTTGGGTTCAAGCATTTTTTCACGCTTAGCGTTTTTGCTATGAACTTAGAGGGAAGACGTTGAATTGGGGGAGCGCTGGAATGTAAGACACGCATGTTTTTGAATGATCTGTACTTAAACTGATTAGTTCTAGCACTCCGTCCATCATATCCCTGTGTTTGCTTTGATATAATCCTGAGCCAAGTAGGCATGGCAATCAAAAAGAGAATGCAGGTCTAATTTTTTACTGAAAGACTCGAAGCAGTACAGCCAAATTACATGATTTTCAACCATGCCTATTGGACTCAGACACATTAAAACATATCCTCTCTTAAGCTCCCTCTCCAAGCACCAAACCTGTGAACAGGAACAATAACCAAGCCTGGACAACAGCCATAACTTAAGTTAAAAGTAAGTGGCATGTTTACAAGCTCAGTTTCCTCACTCTTGTACCACGCAACATAGTGCAAGAGCGGCGCAACTCAAAAAGATAGTTATGAAGCCATGTAAGGCCACCTTGTGTGGCCCTGAATGGCTTCAAAAATCTTGAGGAAAGCAGCACAGTGCATATCGCTGCATTGCATTACACTGCGCCAGGGAGGCATTCCATGGGCATTGCAATGGTGTTCCCATGCAACCCCTATGGTTTTCGACGCATTCCCAGATTTACCAGAACTGGTAACCCTGGGAATGCACCAAAAAGATACGTCTCCCCAGGTTAGGCGTAACCAAAAGAAAGATCTTTTTTTCACCTTGTTATGTCCTCTTTCTATAAATACTTCATTCTGCAGCACACATAGAAACATGAATTTGCGTCTCAGATTTGTTGTGCAGGATGGTGGCCCTTGGTGCACAAACCAATCTTGTCTGTAATGCAGGCAACATTGTACCTTGGTGCAAAGGAGTCTGCATTGGTGCTAGGCAACCAAACCGGTGCCAGCACAGGGACAAGGACAGGGATGCATGGGGTTCTTTTACATAAGGCACATTCCTGTCTTTCTCTGTAACAAAGTGCAGCAAGGTGACTTGCTGTACTCTGTTAGCCAGCAGAGGCAAAGGACTGAAAGACTGAAAGCCAGCAGGGGCAAAGGACAAAAATAAAATAATAATAAAACATGTTTATTATCATTTTATTTTTGGTCCTGAAGGTTGCGAGCTGAGGGAGAGGTGTGGCCACCCATGGTGATGCTGCACCACCAGCGAGAAGGGGGCACCACCAAATGTGCATGACGGTTTGGCCACCTGTCTGGGTCCGGCCAAACCGTCATGCGCACTTTGCGTTTCTCCACTTGAGCTGTGTTGTAGAGCTGGGTGAAGAAACCAACACTGGCTCCCAGTGTGTGTCTGAGCGCTGAACAGAGGTGCTCAGACCAATCCCTGCACTGCTCATGTGCTAGGAATCGTATTGGAAGCTGGAAACCTGCGCAGTGGAGGACCAGCGAGGATCAGAAGCATGGCGGCGGCCATGTTTTTGTTTGTTTGTGTTCTGCCTCCCTCTGCCACACCACTTCACAATATCAATGGCCACTACTGCTGCTAATTATAATGGTTGATTGGTGGTCTAGCTATTTGTTCATCATTTCCTGTTCCAACAGTAGCATCCCATTGTTTCTCCAGAGGTAATTAACTTAGCAATCAACATATATACTACTTTGAACATGTTGAAAGTTATCATGCTAAACACTGGCACAACTAAGGAAGGGACTGTTTTCAGCATTCGAGTAGAGAATGGATTCGCCCATTCAAGTTGTATTAGGCAGTGCAATGCTTGCTTGCAGACCTTTAAATATTTTTTTGATGTTGATGGTCTTGCTTATAAGTATTTTAGATCGCTATTAAAACATGTCAGTATTTCACATTGCTTAAAGATCTTCTGAGAAGTATTATGTCATATTATTATTAACATATGTGAATATTAGTTTAAGACAGGTATTAAGGGTTTCATGCCTTGGCATGTTCTTGGACATGCACACTGATAGTGTATGGGTGGATGTATGTGCAATATGACTTTTCTTGTTTGACTGCGTTTTTGAATGTATGTGCAATCCCATTTAGTTTGTTTAAGGCATGCAATTGTGTTGGAAATTATTAGTGGGTTTCCTGAGAAACATTACCACCTTGCCTAGCTGTGTTTCCTTGTAATTTGTGTTTATTACTTGGTATTACTTGTTGAAAGTCTTTTGCGATATGTTGACATGATGTCGAGTTTGAAATGCATAGTGGTTAGTGTGTGCAATCCCAGTATTCCAAATGTGTTAATTACGTCATCATATTGTCCAACCACATAACTCTTATCTCTGCATTTGGCACGTACCACTTGATATGATGACATTGTAGCAAGCCCTGCTTCGACCCCTTACATCTCTGATGTTCCATACATCCCCATACACACCTTAATCTACCCACTCGCTTAATTCCATATTATAACCCCAGAACATTTCAGTCCTTTGCCCATTACATCAATCCCTCTCCCCCCAACATTACCCTGTTCATCAGTGTATCGCATATAGACCACTATGATGTTTCATCAACATCCTCCTATCCAAAATGAAGTTGATGTAGCACTGACCTGCCCATCAACCTCAGTTCAAGGCCTTTTGCTGCCCCCAACCTCATATTCTCCACCATCCTACGAAAAACCATGATCCTCTTCTCATTATCTCTGACACCATTCATCAATAGCATTTCATTTCTGATTGTGAACAATGGCATCTTCAAATTCACTGCTTTTTTTTTAATGTACACGGTTCCTGATTCAACACCATCAGCCCCAAAAAACATCAATTCGTAGCTGTTTCTCACCACAATTCCTCCTAAACACCATCATATGTTTATCTCTCTGTAGACGACCATCCCACTCCCCATCCATAACTAACATAATCACACCCTAAAATTCAGACCACATTGTTCTGTTCAATGCTATTCGTGTGTGCCAATCTAACCCCAAAATTCATTTCACAGTCATCCTGGCAACTCTCAAACGTATCCACACTGATCCCACTCAAATATGTGCACCACAACATACAGCCAGAATCAGGTCTGGTGGTGCTGTATGAGTCATAATTCATCAAAATATAGGGGCATATTTACAAGCCCAATTACGTCACGCTTGCAACACGCAACATGGCGTCAGAATGAAGCAACTTTAAAATGAGATTTCTGAAGCCACGCAAGGTCACTTTGCACTGTCCTGAGTTTAAATTCATAAAGCTCAAGGGCCCTTATTTATGAGGCCTTGCGTCAGTTTTGCGCCGCCGGTGCGTCACTTTTTGTGACGCACCAGCGGCGTAAAATATGCGCCTTGTTGCGCCATATTTAAAAAGTGACGCATCTAGGTAGATGCGTCACTTTTTAAACCCCTGCGCCACATTATACCTGCGTCAGTTATAATGTATGCAGAGGGGGCGTTCCCCCGCAAAAAGCCTCGTAATAGTGACGCAGTGAAATCTAAGAGATTTCACTGCGTCACTTTTAGGATGCTGTTGCGTCAAAATCTTGCGCCTGCCTCACAGCAGGCGTAAGACTGACGCAAGCCCTTTCACATGGGGCTTTCCCCATTTGAAAGGACGCATTGCTGGAGTTGCGTCACTTTTGTGACACACTCCAGCAATGCGTCACTTTTGCGCATACAGATACGTCAGAAATACTGACGTATCTGTAAGTCCTTGCGACATGATGCGTCATACATTAAATATGACGCATCATTGGTGTCGCATGGAGTGCGCAGTGAAAAGTGACGCATCGCTGTTTTCACGCAGCGATGCGTCACTTTTCATAAATGAGGCCCAAGAAATGCAACACAGCGCAAATCGATGCATTGCACTACTCTGTGCAAGGAGGTATTTCCATCGTCATTGCGTGGGTGTTCCCACACAATAATCATGGATTTTGACTTATTCCAAGATTTACCAGAAGTGGTAGGCCTGGGAATGCGCAAAAAACCTTCGCCTCCCCAAGCGAGGAGCAACGGGGAGAAATATGCTTATATCTCTTTATTTATCCCTCTGTCTTTGGGTGCTGCATTGGGCAGCACACATAGGAAGAGGAAAAATCATCAGGGGATTGTTTTGGTGCAGCTCTCCTTATAACACATGTGCCTGCATTAACACTAGGCAGCTAAAAGGGGGGAGGAAAGGCAGGAATGGGCGTATTGCTTACCCTATCCCATATATGCATTCCTGCCCTTTCCCTGAGACGCAGTACAGCAAGGTGACTTGGCCATACATATGGCCCATAACTTTTATGGAAATAGCTGGAAATATATTTGCATTGAATATTTTTGACAACTGTATGTGTTTTTCAATCGGATGTGAAACAGTGTTGGCATCAATGTAATTTGCACCAGTGATACATGCTCCATCATGCGATAAACATTCTGTGAATTGGAGGCTAATATATCTCCACATCGGTGTGGTCTCTCGTGCTCTCCTCTCATTACTCACTTACACTCACGAATGTATATCGTGATGATCTACACATTTAAAAATCTTCCAATGTCATGACGTGTTTTCTTCCAATCATCGCTTAGATGCCTCCCTTTAATGACCCTGTTCAGCATGTGCTTCTGTGTACAATGACAGTTTATTCAGAAAGTAAAATAATGCTTACACCAATCCAAAAAAGAAAGCAAATTAAACTCCAACTCCAATTATGCATTTTTAGTATACATGTCTGCTTTTAAATTTACATTGTTTACCTCTGTGTACATGCCCAGAAAATTCTAAAATCCCAAATGACTTTTTATTATCCCAAACAAGTCATTAGTAGCTTTTTTCCATTGAAGACGCTGTATTTGTATAGGTCACTATTTAATTTAAACGGCTTTCCTAACCTATAAAAAGCAGTTAAACTACGGTGTTGTTATCAATCATGCCTATAAGCAAAGTAACCTTTAGTTTTATTACTTTTTCAAATTACAAAACTTTATTTAAATGTCACATTTTCTCTGTGCACCTTTGCATCCAAAGCAGACAATTTACACTGCGTTTAGCAATTAAAACCTGACTGCACTAACCGTGTAATCAAAAATAATATGCGTTGTGATTAATGTCAATTCAGTCATATCTGCAATTATCATGTTGTCTGAAGCTTTGAAAGACAGCTAATAGACTAGTCTCTTTAAGTCATAAAATACACATTTCTAATATGTAAACATGATTTAATGTTAATATCTATATGTAAATTGGCATATTTGAAATCGTGGCTTCTAAATTGCAAGTAAAAAACATAATTTAATGTTTCGAAAATGTGATGAGATTGTCATGCAGGTTAATTCATTACTCTGAAAAGGTAGATGACAGATTTCTGTTTCACAGTAAATGGACTAAATAGACTGCAAATAATGTGCAAAAATAGAGCACAGCAGGAAGTCAACATTCAAGGTTATGTTTCAGAAATATAACTTGCCTGTTTAAGAATTTGATTTGAACGTTAATTGAGTGCACCTTTAGCTCTACTAGTGGGGGAGATTAAACATAAAAAATAAGTGTCATTTGCAACTATATAAAATGGGTTAAATGTAGCTCATTATTTCATCTAGATATACAAAATAACACGTATTGAGAACATTTGAGTGCTTTACGAAAGTAGTACCTAAAGGTTTTTTTAAAAAAAACTACAACATGGGATATATTCTCTATTGTCTTTCCTTATTTAAAACACTGACAGTGTGGGGTGGAGGTCATGTATTTATTTTTCCTTTCGAATGCAAAGATATGTCAGAGGATTGAACTATTTTGACCAAAATCAAAAGATGTGTTCTTCTCTTGTGTCAGTTTATGGTAATTCACAATGTGTAGTAGAGAGCAGCACAATTCACATTTAGAACATGTACTAGCACACTTATTAACTGCCCAAGCCACTACCATTTTTCTATGGTTCATACTCAAGGGTCCAGACTGCTAAGTGGAGCTATAGTGAGACTGATTGATATCTGGCAAGTTTGCCATGCTTTACTGCTGAAGCAATTAAGCCAATGTTTTAATTGAGGAATACACATTATAATTCCCAGAATACCAACTGCTCTGGGATAAAAAGCCAGAACCAGTTACATATTTGAGTATCTCATTCAGCCAGTGGCATTTATTGGATTTCAAAACCTTTGGAAGAACTACTTTTTAAAAATTAAACAAAATCAGAAAATCAAAGTTATTTATTTACCTTAATATTGTCTGTTGAAGTTCCAGGTTCAACAACATAGTTTTCTAGAAAATATTGATTTGTTCAAAAATCTAGCATAAGTCTTCGTCTTTGCATCAAGTACAATTTGAATTTGAATTTAAAAATGTTTATATAGCGCTCTACTACCAAGCGGTTTCTTGGCGCTTTTGAACTGTGAGGAGTGACAGGAGCAGGGGGGATCAGACCTTGTAGGCTTGGGAAAAGAGCAGAGTTTTGAGGCCCTTCCGGAACTCAGTGTAGGAGGATGTCATCCGGAGTTCCGTCGGGAGGGAGTTCCAGAAAGCAGGAGCGAGAACTGCAAATTTCGTTCCTCCGGCCTTTTTCTTTCGGAAACGGGGGGTAGTTAGCAGGGCCAAGTTGGTGGATCGAAGCTCTCTGCCAGGTATGTAAGGTTTGATGGCGGAGCAAATAAACTCCGGGCGGTGCCCATTTTGGCCTGGAAGGTGGTACAGCCAAGTTTAAACAAGGCTCGCTCTTTCACCGGCAGCCAGTGCAATGCCTGCATTAAGGGGGTAACCCGATGGAATTTGGGCAGGCCGTGGATCAGGCGGGCTGCCTGATTCTGCACTAGCTGCAAACGGTGAATAGCGTAGGCTGGAGCGCCATTGTAGATGATGTTGCCGTAGTCAAGGTGCGAGAGCACCATGGCCATCACTATAATTTTTAGTGCAGGCAGAGAGAAGAAACGAGAAATCTTCCTGATGGTTCTCAGGGAAAAGAAACAGGACGAAACAACCGAGGAGATCTGTGAATGAACAGAAAGTGAGGAATGGAGAAAAATACCAAGGGTTTTGACCTTGGGAACTGGGAGCGGGGGGGGCACCAAGTGAGGAGGGCCAGTGGGAAGGGGACCAGGGGCTGCAACCACCTCCAGTCAAGACTAACTCAGTCTTGTCAGGATTGAGTTTGAGGTGGTTGCAGTTCATCCAGTCCTGGATGAACAGCATGACGGACTGGACGTTCTGGGAGGAGGAAGAGGAATGGGAAAGGTTGAAAATTAGCTGGAGGTCATCGGCGTAATTAAACACCGTGACCTCGAGCTGCTGTAACATAAAAATGAGAGGGTAGATGTATAAATTAAAAAGAAGAGGGGAAAGTGAGGAACCTTGGGGGACTCCACATACAACCTTATGAGGGGCAGCGGTGAAGCCAGCTAGATGAACCGCCTGAGCCCTGTCACTCAGAAAGGACTCAAGCCAGGCGAGGGCCAGGCCCTCGATGCCCGCCGCCTTGACACGGGTGAGAAGGATGGAATGGTCCACCGTGTCAAAAGCGGCGGACAGATCTAAAAGAATGAGGGCCTGTGGACAATTAGTGTCAATGCCCTCGCGTAGGCTGTCCATCACTGAGGACACCACCCTCTCGGTGGAGTGGAGGGGGCGGAAGCCGGCCTGCCTGGAAGAAAGGCAGTGGTTGGTCTCCACATAGGTGCTCAAGGTACTGGTCACGTGGGTTTCCAGAACCTTGCCCAGGTAAGGCAGGAGGGAGATGGGACGGTAGTTGGAAGGGGAGGAAGGGTCAGCACCAGGTTTTTTGAGGATGGGGATGATAGCCGCAAATTTGTGAGCAGCAGGGACCGCTCCATTACTGAGCGAGTCGTTCAAGAGTGTGAGGGAGGGAGTAGGGCAGTTTAGGAAGATATCTCTTAAGATGTGAGCAGGGGCAAAGTCAAGGGGAGAACCTGACTTTACCTTCTGGAGCAGAGGGAAGAGCGTGGCATTAGTTAAGGGAGGAATGGAAGTGAGTTTGGACGTGACAACAGGCGGGAGAGGGTTGATAAATGTGGGGGAGGGAAGAGGAATATTAGCTTTGATCTTTGCGATCTTGTCAATGAAGAAATCGTTGAGTGAGTCGCAAAGCGGTTGGGAAGGGGGAATTGAAGCCGCGGCTCTATTGGACGAGGCAAGCTCATGTACTGTGGCGAAGATCTCCTTAGTTTGGGAATCCGCTGCCATTATCCTGTTTGAGTAGAACAGGGTCTTAGCATCAAGAATACCTTGCTTGTATGTCTTGAGCACGGAGAGATAAGTAGTTTTTTTTAAGGGGCAATATTCTCTTCTCCATGCACGCTCTGCTCTACGGGCAAGAATAATTCTTACGGGGTAACCCAGTATCCCTGAGAACCTGGGCAATACAGTAGTAATATCAACAGTGGTTCTTTCAGGTATCTGTACAATTGCTTTGAATCATATGCATGCCTTCAGCAGTAATCAAAACATAGCTTCAATTAATATGCTACATTAGTTATCTTTAAAGTGCAAAACCAAACACAAGAAGGAGGGTCAGAGTGATTTTTAATTAAACAGTTATTTTTTCTTTTCTTTTAAATTTTCAACTGACACCTTCCGTAAGAACATAAAAAGCAATTTTTACTTTTTCACAAAATACAAAATGCGGCGCAACAATTCAAATCAGTGTAAGAAGTGACTGAGCGTGAAATATTGTGACATTGTGACATATATAAGTGAAGGTCTATATACAAGTGAATGAGTGGTTATGAGGAAGAGGGGAGAGGTTATAAAAGGCCAATTCCTATCTCGTTAATACTCGAGACCAACACGCTATTTCAATTAGCTATGATGTGTTGGACACGGTAAGTTGGTCCTTTGGTGGTTCTGTCGACGTTTCGACCCTGTGGACAACTTATTTATGGGTCACTGGCGGGTCTTCTTCAGGACGGGGACTGGGAAAGGATTATTGCGCCTGTTGGTTTAAAAGGGATAAAACCATCAGGTTTGGGTTTTGCACACGAAATTATTATTGGAAGACGTTGTTACAATTTATTACCGGGTCTTCACCGAGCAGACATCCTTATATTCTACTTTGTGTGGGTGTCTTCAGCAATCTTGAATCTAAATAATCAAACAATTGGTATTATTGGACTAATTACTCCACATTAACCATATTAAGAATTGGATCAAACCTCACGAGTGTGTTACACTCACCTATTCTGTATATCCTGGGGCAATAATCAAGGATATTTCTATTTATAGGATGGCTTTTCTCTCTAATCACCACGATCGTCGTGCATTACTTTCAACAATCTGCAAATTAATATTATTTGCAAAGTATTAGTAGGGTGTTTTAAAAAAGGGGCCATTGGGAATGTCTAAACATGGTAAATCACCCCACTATATTCTCTTGGCAGCACTCACCATTTGTATATGTGTTTCCATATTGCTGTCTGCCATCATTATGCCATCTCGCATTTAATGTGGAATTTCTGTAATGTTAAAAACGGAAAAGTCCGTCAGATAACTTGGCCACACAGACAGAATTAGAATCTGTGTAGGTCTGCAGATAGCAGCGCTTACTTTTAGTATGTCGTTTCCTTCGTCAGAACCGGATTCAAAACTCGTCCGCTCGGCTGAGCAGTGCCGATTAGTTCAATGCGGGTCCCAGAAGGCGGTAGTTATCAACTTCCGCGTTCGCCTCGAGGACATCGGCGTTGCCTAGCAACAAACCGCGAGACCAAGCACGCGTCTGAATGACGTCAGCCCGTCTATGCTAGAACACTCCCGGATCGGTTACACGAAGCCTCTCGTTGCTAGGCGATCAGTACGAGAAAGGCTAGAAAGGCTTTAAATCGAGGTGTTGGGACTAGTACATTATTCATTATTCAGTACTCGGGAGATTAGGAGAAAAGAAAGGATATTGCAATCTTTAAAACGAGACACAGAGGAATCTAAATATATCTCAATGACAAAGTCAAAACACTTCCATAGCCACAATTAACGTTAACGTGATCCATGTACATTATATTTGAAAAACATACAACGTTAAATTTCTTTCTCCTTTGTGCTAGCGAAAACAGTATGGTACTTTTAAGCTAAAATATTCAGAAATGTTTTGGTCAAAAATAAGACAGCAGTTATACATATAGCCAAACATTCACAGCTGTCCCATTTGTCTCGCTGTTTCTTCTCTCTCATTAAGCCCCTGTGAGACACTGTTCAAAGAATGTATCCATCTACACTCCTTATAGCTCATTGCCTTTGCTGTGGATCCACCCCTTGGGCCTACAGTTACCTTTTCCACAACTCTCCACTTGATCTCATCAGGCTTATGTTTATAGGTGTTATAATGCTCAACTAGTGGGGCCCCAATAGTGTTGCATCTAATTCGGCTCATATGTTGCAAAATTCTTATTTTGACTTTTTGTGTAGTTTGTCCTACGTAAAGCAACCCACATGGACAAGTGATGGTGTATATCACATGGGTACTGGTGCAATTTGTAAACTGTGCCAATTTGTATGTTCTGGAGTTATACGTGAAGCTGGATCCTTCCTGGCAAAGATCGCACACCTTGCAACTGCCACATTTGTGGTTGCCAACCAACGGAGGCAGATTCAACATACTTCTTAAGTCTTGTTGCTTAGGCGGATTGAGAAAAGCGCTGACCACTACATCCTTGATGTTCCGTCCTCGTTTGAATGCAAATAGTGGCTGCTCCTCCATCTGCAGGTCACTCGCCACCAGGTTCCAGTACTTCTTTATAGTTTTTTTAATATCCGCACTTTTAGTGTTATATGTGGTTACACATACCAGGTTCTTTGTGCCGTCTGTCTTCTCCTTTGGTTCCAGCAATTGTTCACGTGGTTGGTACCATGCGCGTTTTCTTGCTTTTTTAAGCAAGATCGATGGATATCCACGTTTCCTCAGTCGCAATGTCAGGTCTTCCGCAGCCTGGAAGAAGTCCTGTCGTCTATAGCAGTTCCTTCTTACCCTCAGATACTGTCCGTAGGGTAAGTTGTCCCTTAGGTTCCTGGGATGATGTGATCCATACATCAGGAGTGTATTTCTTCCCATTGGTTTGCGGAACAGATCAGTATACAGTTGACCGTTTTCAACCTTAAATGTAAGATCCAAGAAATCAATGGATTCTGAGTTGCTATTCATCGTAAATTGGATATCATTATTCCTGGTATTTATCCAGGAATAGAAGTCTTTCAGTTCCATTTCAGTTCCCGACCAAATCATAAGCACATCATCAATGTATCGTTTCCATACATCAATGTTGTGCAGGTAGGGGTTGGCAAGGTCATACAGATTCTCCTCCTCGTAGTGGTCCATAAAAATGTTAGCCAGACTAGGAGCATATGAGCATATGTAGCCCCCATGGCTACTCCTTTACATTGATAGTAGAATTGATTCCTAAAAAGAAAGACATTTTTCTTCATCGCAATCTCAAGGAGGTTTATCAAGAATTCAGTCGGTATCCAGTGGGGTCTCTCTCTTCTGTCAAGCGTTTTTGTAATGACTTCTATTGCAGTGGTCTGGGGGATAGAGGTGTACAGAGATGACACATCTAGCGTCACCATCATCTGTTTCTTGTTGTCAAATGGTTGACCCTCCAGGAGCTGTATAATGTGCATGCTGTCACGTACATAGGATTTGGTATGTGTGACCCACGGCTGCAGAAAGTGGTCAATAAATCTGTTAAGCGGCTCCAGAATCGAGCCACAACCCGATACTATGGGTCTGCCGGGAGGCTTCTCAAGTCCCTTATGCACCTTGGGGAGTGTGTATATTGCTGGAATTCTTGGTTCACGTTGATTGAGGAAATCGTACTCATTCTGGCTTAAAAAGCCCATATCGATTCCATTTCTAGTTACTGTCTCGATCAGTGTCTTTATTTCAAGGGTCGGATCTGAAATGGAACTGAAAGACTTCTATTCCTGGATTAATAGTATAATAGAAGTATGTTAAATCTGCCTCCGTTGGTTGGCAACCACAAATGTGGCAGTTGCAAGGTGTGCGATCTTTGCCAGGAAGGATCCAGCTTCACGTATAACTCCAGAACATACAAATTGGCGCAGTTTACGAATTGCAACAGTACCCATGTGATATACACCATCACTTGTCCATGTGGGTTGCTTTACGTAGGACAAACTACACAAAAAGTCAAAATAAGAATTTTGCAACATATGAGCCGAATTAGATGCAACACTATTGGGGCCCCACTAGTTGAGCATTATAACACCTATAAACATAAGCCTGATGAGATCAAGTGGAGAGTTGTGGAAAAGGTAACTGTAGGCCCAAGGGGTGGATCCACAGCAAAGGCAATGAGCTATAAGGAGTGTAGATGGATACATTCTTTGAACAGTGTCTCACAGGGGCTTAATGAGAGAGAAGAAACAGCGAGACAAATGGGACAGCTGTGAATGTTTGGCTATATGTATAACTGCTGTCTTATTTTTGACCAAAACATTTCTGAATATTTTAGCTTAAAAGTACCATACTGTTTTCGCTAGCACAAAGGAGAAAGAAATTTAACGTTGTATGTTTTTCAAATATAATGTACATGGATCACGTTAACGTTAATTGTGGCTATGGAAGTGTTTTGACTTTGTCATTGAGATATATTTAGATTCCTCTGTGTCTCGTTTTAAAGATTGCAATATCCTTTCTTTTCTCCTAATCTCCCGAGTACTGAATAATGAATAATGTACTAGTCCCAACACCTCGATTTAAAGCCTTTCTAGCCTTTCTCGTACTGATCGCCTAGCAACGAGAGGCTTCGTGTAACCGATCCGGGAGTGTTCTAGCATAGACGGGCTGGCGTCATTCAGACGCGTGCTTGGTCTCGCGGTTTGTTGCTAGGCAACGCCGACGTCCTCGAGGCGAACGCGGAAGTTGATAACTACCGCCTTCTGGGACCCGCATTGAACTAATCGGCACTGCTCAGCCGAGCGGACGAGTTTTGAATCCGGTTCTGACGAAGGAAACGACATACTAAAAGTAAGCGCTGCTATCTGCAGACCTACACAGATTCTAATTCTGTCTGTGTGGCCAAGTTATCTGACGGACTTTTCCGTTTTTAACATTACAGAAATTCCACATTAAATGCGAGATGGCATAATGATGGCAGACAGCAATATGGAAACACATATACAAATGGTGAGTGCTGCCAAGAGAATATAGTGGGGTGATTTACCATGTTTAGACATTCCCAATGGCCCCTTTTTTAAAACACCCTACTAATACTTTGCAAATAATATTAATTTGCAGATTGTTGAAAGTAATGCACGACGATCGTGGTGATTAGAGAGAAAAGCCATCCTATAAATAGAAATATCCTTGATTATTGCCCCAGGATATACAGAATAGGTGAGTGTAACACACTCGTGAGGTTTGATCCAATTCCTAATATGGTTAATGTGGAGTAATTAGTCCAATAATACCAATTGTTTGATTATTTAGATTCAAGATTGCTGAAGACACCCACACAAAGTAGAATATAAAGATGTCTGCTCGGTGAAGACCCGGTAATAAATTGTAACAACGTCTTCCAATAATAATTTCGTGTGCAAAACCCAAACCTGATGGTTTTATCCCTTTTAAACCAACAGGCGCAATAATCCTTTCCCAGTCCCCGTCCTGAAGAAGACCCGCCAGTGACCCATAAATAAGGTGTCCACAGGGTCGAAACGTCGACAGAACCACCAAAGGACCAACTTACCGTGTCCAACACATCATAGCTAATTGAAATAGCGTGTTGGTCTCGAGTATTAACGAGATAGGAATTGGCCTTTTATAACCTCTCCCCTCTTCCTCATAACCACTCATTCACTTGTATATAGACCTTCACTTATATATGTCACAATGTCACAATATTTCACGCTCAGTCACTTCTTACACTGATTTGAATTGTTGCGCCGCATTTTGTATTTTGTGAAAAAGTAAAAATTGCTTTTTATGTTCTTACGGAAGGTGTCAGTTGAAAATTTAAAAGAAAAGAAAAAATAACTGTTTAATTAAAAATCACTCTGACCCTCCTGCTCTACGGGCAGCCAGTTTCATTACCTTGAGGTCAGGAGTGAACCAGCGGTTAGCGGCATGAGCTCGCTTAACCGTGATCCGCCTCAAGGGGGCGAAGTCTTCGCCAGCCTGGGTCAACCACCCATCGATAGTGGCCAGCTGGTCCGAGGCGGCGAGGCCAGAGAGATCAGGGCAGGAGTTAGCTAAGGATGAGTGGAAAGATGGCATATCTGCCTTACCCCATTTCCTAACCCAGGTGTTCTCGGGAAGGGGAATTTTAACCACTGGGGCTAAGGCAAGGGAAAAAGAAATTAGAAAGTGGTCCGACCAAGGGCAAGGGGAAATGGTAGGAGGGGAGGTAGGGATGTTCAGAGTCCAGACCTGGTCAAGCGAGTGGCCGTGCACGTGGGTAGAGCTGTGAACATGGGGGGTGAAATTGAGGCTGGTCATAAGGTCCGTGAACTCTTTGGATTGGGAACTTTCAGCGGGATCGTTAGGCCAGAAGTTGAGGTCACCCAGGACCAACACTGATGAATTATTAACGACCAGGGTTGCGAGGATGTCTTGGAAATCAGAAACAAAGGTGGGTGTGGGGTGAGGGGGACGGTAAATAAGAACAACAGTTAGGGGGGTCGCGTGGGAGGTAGCGCGAACTATCAGACAGTCGACTTCGGGAATGAGGGGGCAGGGAAGAGTCTTAAAGTGGAAATCAGTGTGAGCTATTAGGGCCACCCCACCGCCTCTTCTGCCCTCCGGTCGATCTGCTCGAACGATGGAATATGAGGGAGGGAGTGCGGCTAAGACGTTAGGTAGGGAGTCAGCCTTGAGCCAGGTCTCTGTTAAAAACAGAAGGTCTGGGTTGTGGGTGTCAAGGTAGTCATATAGCTCGTACTGGTGACTGACAGCTGATCTGGTGTTGAGAAGCGCTGCAGTAGTGTTGAAAATCGGTTTGTGAGGGACAGAAGGAGGGGGGAGAGCAGGGGAAGTGGTGCGGCACAGAGGAGTGGAGCTTGATATGGCAATGGGAGCAATAGATGGAGGGGAGGAGAGAAGGTTTAAGTTTTGCAACAGGCATGATAAGTGTGGGCTGATGGTACCTGGAGTCCAGTGGGATAGGAGTTCAAAGGTAGAGTAGGTCAACGAATGGGCATAAGGAAGTGCCCCTTGCCCCGGCCTGCTGCGGACGGGCGCAGACGGGCTGGACTCTGGCGCGACAATTGAAAGGTAAAAGTTTAATAAACAGCCCAGAGTATTTGTAGCTTTCTGGATGTTAAAAACCTCTCCCCCAAAGTATATAAAGTCACATTTATTGTGCCTTTTTAAAATAAATATTTTATATTGTCTACAATACATACTGGTAATCTTTGTTATGCATTTCCCCCTTCCTCGTCCCAGCACTTACAATATGATGTTAAGCTTATGTTCCACCCCTTTCTCACCCCATTTCCCAAACTTTTATTTTTATTCCAACCAGACACACTAAGACAGTTTGATTTTCTGACCAAGGAGAACCCGGTCTGTCTTCCCCATCGTGAGCTATTCCATCGGACAACCGCCCGTCGTATCACGAGTTGAGAAGTCCGAAATACACTCTGCCAGCGTCAGGAGCCTGGCAGTGGTTCTGCCACAGAGTTGCGGTGGACTGATTTGTCGGCAAAAACAGGCAGCATAGCATTTCCATCACCGAGTGCATTACAAGTAGAAAGTGACATTGTCAGTCTCATTTCGGTTGACTGACAACTCTGGTTACTTAATGGCGATCATAGCCAATTTGGGAGGGACCACAAATTCCCCCACATTTTCTGCAAAACTACTGTTGGCTGGACCCAGATACCACACATCAGAAATCTCGTCACTAATTGCAAGTCAGTAAAGCACACTATAAAATACACCACTAACTTAACAGACATTTTTGGCCATTCAAGACAGAGCAGCAACCTTCATCTCAACTGTAGATAATTTTTCCCCTTTCATTTAAATTTTTTCACTCATTAACCACCACCTCCACCCTTTAAGTCTATTTGCACAATCTAAGCCATTATTCCTGTCTTGAATATTCTATTGAACTCACTACCTTAACATTTTATTTCTACCCTCACTATGCCCCCCAAAGAAACAACCTTTAGTGAAAAGGAATTAACAACCATGGTGGATAAATCATTAAATTAGAGTCCAAACTTTTTGGTACCCACGTCCAGCATACTCATCAGAGCACGAGATCGGGAATGTGGGAGAGGATACTCAACATTGTGAATGTTGTTGGAAACACCCTGCGCACACAGAACAACATTAGAAAGAGGTCGAACGAGCTCTGGAATACAGTTTGTAAGAAGGATAGCGATAACATCCTGGCAGCACAGATAACTGGCGGTGGTCCTCCCAGCGTGCCATTATAACTCATTTCCTGGGAGGAGAAGGTCTTGGCCATCCTACACCCTGAGGTCTTGGAAGGAATACAGGGAAGAATGTACTCTGGTAAGACTTACTACAAGAAATGACACAATATCAAAATGTCCTGTCTGCAATCAAATAGGCCATTTCTGTTAACATTTACATATTCTCCCTGAACATGGCACGTAGATTACATCTCGAAAGTTGATTTGTGGGTGGCAGAGAATAAAGTTGCTGACTACATTATGGATATTCATTGCAATAATGTTATCATAGTCAAACTGAGTCTATAAGTGGAGCATAAAATAGTACAAAAATGAAGCATGTAATGTGGGATTATGTCAATGTGTGTCCAATCAAAGATCTGTACAATACACAGTTATGGTATAATAATACTCATCACAAAAGTTTCAAATAACAACATCTACCATGAGCCCTTGTCTCCTCACCACCACCCAGCATGCTACGCTCCTCACCCCATCTCACCCGGCAGCCATCTTGATACTGAACTAACCCCACTCAACGAGTCCAAGTCTTCTCAACCTCTGCTAAATATACATCCCCTTCAACATATCTACCATGAGGCCTTGTCTCTTCACCAGCACCCAGCATGTTACACAACTCACCCCATCGTACCTGGCAGTCATCTTGGTACTGAACCATTTCCACTCAAAGAGCACAACTTTTCTCATCCATTAACAAAGTCACATAAAAGTGACTACATCTACCATGAGGCCTTGTCTTGTCACCACCACCAGCATGCTACACTCCTAACCCCCATCGCACCTGGCAGCCATCTTGCTATTAAACTAACACCACTCAAGGAGCCCAACTAATCTCATACACTGCTAATGACACACCCCCTTCACCACATCTACCATGAGGACTGCTCTCTTCACCAGCACCCAGCATGCTACACTCCTCAGCCCCATCTCACCCAGCAGCCATCTTGCAAATGAACCAACTCTGATCAAAGAACACAACTCTCTGCAGCCTTTGCTAAAGGTACGTGCCAATTACCACATTTACCTATACAACAAACTCCAGTGAAATAACACAACTCTTCTGAGCCTCTGATAAACGTATGTCCGTTTCATCACATCTACCAAGAGGCCTTGTCTCTTCACTACCACCCAAGATGCTCGAATCCTTACCCCATCTCACCTGGCTGCCATCTTGCTACTGATCTAATACCACTCAAGGAGCCCAACTGTTCTCAGTCTCTGCTAAAAGTACATCCCATTCACCACAATTAAAATGAGGTCTTCTCTATTCACAAAAACACAGCATGCTACACTCCTCATCCCTATCGTACCTGACAGCCATCTTACTACTGAACTAACACCACTCAAGGAGCACAGCTCTTCACAGCCTCTTCTAAAGGTACATATCCTTCAACACATCTACAATGAGGCCTTGCTTCTACTCCACCACCCAGCATGCCACACTCCTCACCCTCATTTCACCTGGCAGCATCTTGCTACTGAACAAACACAGCTCAAAGACCAGAAATCTTGAGGCCTTATCTCCTCACCAACACTCGGCTTGCTACACTCCTCACCCCCTTCCCACTGACTGACTGACTGACAGATGTATTTGTAAAGCGCTCAATTTCCGAGGCGTCTTGGCGCTAAGATAGGTTCATTCTACTCCAGATGCTTTCATTATTCAACAGTGCCTAGGAAGCAGCCAGGTCTTAACCTGTTTCCTAAAGATGTTCCTGTTGGATTACAGTTGTCTCAGCTGTGGGGGGAGGGCATTCCACAGCGTTGCAGCTAGACAAGAGAAGCTCTTACCACCCCATCTAGCATTGTTTATTTTAGGCACGAGTCCCAGCCCTGTATTGGCGGATCTCAAGCTATGCAGAGGATTGTACCAGGAGAATAGTTTTTGGATGCCGATAGCACCCCCTCTGTATAATGCCTTGTGCACTAGGCAGAGGGCTTTGAATGTTACTCTTTCAGGGATGGTAAGCCTGTAGCGCTGTCTGATGCTTGCTGGCAGACATGGGATGGTATTTAGGAAGAGTGAGGAACACACGGGCCGCCGCATTCTGAATAGATTGTAATTTTGCAATTTGGCCTTTTCTATACCTAAGTATAATTTGTTCCTGTAGTCAATACAAGAGAGTACCAGGGCTCCAATTACTGTTTTCCTTAACGTGAAAGGGATAAATGGCAGAATTTTGCGTAGAAAATTCAGGGTGAAAAAGCAAGCAGAGGTTAGTTGGTTGATTTGCTTTCCAAGCTTTAGTTCGCCTTCAAAAATAAAGCCTAGATTTTTTTGCCTTTATCACCGGAGATGGACACTGGCCCGCCTCCGCCGGCCACCAATGTTGACTCCTGATTGAGGGGCCCTTCCCATACTCAATAACCTAGGTCTTATCTGTATTACGTTTAAGGAAGTTGGCATTCATCCAGGCCATGACTGCAGTTAGACGATCACCGAACTGAGCCGCTGTAATTTCCACCCTCTGAGAGACCGACACCACTATCTGCGTGTCGTCAACATAAGACACCAAATTGAATCCATGCTGTTTAATTAGTTTTGCAAGAGGGGTAACTTAGATGTTAAAAAGTGTTGTGACAGAGGTGACAGGCACAGGTTTGCAGACTTCAAAACTTCCCAGTAGATCAGTTGTTCTCTGGAAGCCAGAAAAGATGATAGGAGAGCTAGAGCAGTTCGTCTAATACCGGCAGTCTTCAGTTGCTGCACCAACACTGTGTGATTATCGGTGTTGAATGCTGCCAATCGATCTAGCAGGATGAGGACGGCTCTGCCCGCCTCATCCAACACTTTGCGAATTTCATCTGTAACCATTATCAAAGCCGACTTGGTGGAATGTCTTGCTCTAAAGCCATGTTGGGATGAATTTAGAAGTAGGCTATCATCCAAATAATTCATAAGTCCTATGGTAAGGGCCTTTTCTAGAATTTTAGATGTTAATGAGAAAAAGGATATCAGGAGATAGTTTTTAACCTCAGCAGGATCTAGGGTAGCTTTCTTAATAATCGCCCTGAAACAGGCCTTTTTCCATAGCTGAGGGTAAACACCGGTGCTAAGTAACTCATTTACAAGAGGGGTAATGCGTGTGCTAATCAGATCAGAAACCAAATACAGAATTGAGGGCAGACACAGGTCCAAAGGAGATCCAGATTTAGTGGAGAGTAGTAAGTCATTGACTTTCTCTGCCGGAGAATTGTAACAGACTACTCAGGGAATAATTATCCTCCTGGAGATCGGTGTTATTATCCCTTGTTATAGGCACAGATTTTTAAAATTCATCATATACAGCCTGTACTTTATTTTGAAAAAAGGAGGCAGTTTTACCTACAAAGTTCTAGTCTGGTTTGAAAAGGTTATCCTGTGGACGATTGGCTAGCGCTGCAACTGTTTTATAAAACTCCTTCGAGGGGTTTTTAGCATCAGATATTTTGATTGTATAGTAAGTCACTTTGGCCTATTTAATTGCTTCATTATATTCCCCAAGGGCCAAGTTATAGATTGTTTTATGTTTCCCACTGTAGTCCATCCTCCAGAGCCATTCAAGGCGTCTGCATTTGGCTTTTATGCATCTAAGCTCAGCCCTGTGCCACGGCACTGTAGCCCGATTTTTTGTGTGAAGTTTAGTTATTTCTGGGACAAGTTGGTCTATTTATGACCTGATCTAGTAATCGTAATTGTTTGCCGCAGCATCTGGGTAAAGCCTAGTGTTAGGAGGATTAACTGCCAGTGTGTCTGCTAGTTGGTTTCTTTGCATATCTTTCCAAAGGGTGGAACTTGACCAAAAAATGCAGTCTATTCCTCTGATCTTTACTGATGTTAGGGTTTGCAATGTTGAAGACTATCTCATGATGGTATGACCAAGGCATGGGTAAAACACTTTACAGAGATTAATCCTGGTTATTTATATAAAAAATGCCATCTAAGGATGTGCCCAGCTGAATGTGTGGGCCCCAGTACTATCTGTTTCATCTCATAACCTGTAACATTGTCCATCAGCATATCAGTCTATGCATCATTATTAACTTCTAGATGGAAGTTAACGTCCCAAAGAATTGTGAACGATGGAGTATCAGAGCATGACTCGAGAAAAGTCTGAAGTGCCATGCTGAACGGGGACCGCACCCCAGAGGGTCTATAAATAAGGAGCCCTGGAAGAAGCAGTGTGTTATTCTTTTTGACGCTAAAGGTCATTGCATCTGCTTCTACTACAGTCACCAGCTCTGTCCTCACTATGAACTGGGCCCCGTGTATTATAGCAATGCCTCCCCCTTATTTCCCAACCCTGTTAGCACAGGCTACCTAATAGCCAAGGGGTATAGCAACATTGCAATCCAGTTCAGAGGCATTATTGGACCATGTTTCTGTTAAGAAAACTAAATCAGGTTTTAAAAATTGCATCATATCTTCAATTTCATATTTATGTTTCCCCATTGATCTCACATGGCAGACATCTTGCTACTCAGATATCCAACATGAAATCTGTCACATGGAGAAATGTACAGAAATCCAATGTGATGTAGGCATCTTAGGGTGCTTGCGTCATGCACACAAACCAAGAGCTATGTTGTGCTGAGCTACAGATCAATACACCTACACAACTAAGAAATGTGTGCCAAACAAGGCACTCAGGCATTCTACAATGCCAAATCAGCCCATGCTCATGAGTCAACATTTTTAATGTAGGACAAAGTAAATCATCAAAGCTCATTGTTGACAACCTAGCACACAATATGCATTATTGCATGTACAGATTCACATTGTAACCATGCAATTTCAGTGTATGTAATTGTAGAAGACTCAATGGAAAATTGGCAAATTCCGGCAAATAAGATTTTCAGATTTGAAAAAATGATATGAACCAATTGCTGATTTCCATTATTATTGTTTTTTTTTTTATTTTTTTTTTTATTTTCAATGGCAGAGGCATACAAAATACAAGGATGAAAAAAAAAAACATTTTAAACAATGACAATCATTCGCATAATTGCTAATACATTATTAACAAAGCCAAGTAAGAATTAGATGAAAAAGAAGAGAAAATAAACCGGTGAGATATAGAAAACATGAGATATCTCTTTTTACAGATGTGGTCGTTAATAGATTAAATCCAATTATCAATAGGAGACCATAATTTCCTAGCAAATATCTTCTTTCTGTGTCCTTTCAATTTGTACACTGCTTTATCCATTCTATATACGTTTAACAACTTTCCCAACCATTGCTCAAATGATGGTGGATCAGCATCTAGCCATCTTGAGGTAATACAAAAACGGTAGATAGACATTCCGATAAAAAGAAAATGTTCTTGATCAGCAGATAAACTCTCGGGAGGAACATATAAGCCAAAAATAATCACAGATGAACATAACTTAATATTAGTATTAAGCAAATTAGTCAAAAACTTTTCTATCCTATCTATATATACAGTTAGTTTAGAACAGCTAAAAAACATATGACATGAGTCTGCTGCTAAAGTACCACATCGACTACAATTAATACCTTTCGTAGCTTTCCATTTGGCCAGTTTTGCCAGTGTATAGTAAAGATCTAAAGATGCCATATAATGTTGACTTTTAAGAGAACTGTTAATTAATGTTTTATTGCTGATCTCAAACGCCCTTACCAGATCTATCCCTTCTATACACAGTTTCCTTTCCCATTTCTGGGCTTGTTGGTCGAGATCATCATGCAGCCTGTTGACCATTAGCTGATAAATTGTGCCAATGCGGCTATCCCTCCTACCGCTCTCCATAACAACATTGGTCTCCATTTCGTCGCTATATAAGAGATTTTTTTTTTCCAGAAAGCTACGAATTTGTAAATATTTGAAAAATTCGTTTCTGGAGAGGCCAAATATATCTTGAAGTTCGGAACGAGACATTAGAGCCCCATTTTGATACAATTGCCCAATTGAATGAATCTGTCCTAGGCGGAATCGATTCGTGGGGATATCTTGAAGGGTACCAGATAACGAGATATTACAACAGATGGGTGTATAAAAGTTAAATTTTGGGATTATCCGTAAAGCTTTATTAATTTGTCTCCAAACCAAAAAAGCAGAGAGAAGAACCTTAAATTTTGTTTTTTTTGTAGTAGCTCGGCTCCATAAATATCAATAAACATTGGCGCACATGAGCACCCATGAGCATTTCAAAAATGGATGGTGACAAAAAAGTTTTGTTGACATGATCATGAAATAATAAAACCTTAATTGTTTTAAGAGTTATAGCCCAGTAGTACATTCTAAAGTTCGGAACTCCCAACCCACCACGCCCTTGCGGTAAGATACACCATTTTAAAGATCTTCTTGAACGGCGGTACCCCCAAAGAAATCTGGACAGCATCCTATCTATTTTATTAAAAAGAGACATAGAGAAAAATAGGGGAATGGTTCGAAAAAAATAAAGAAATTTTGGAAAAATCAACATCTTAATAACATTGGTCCGTCCAAATAAAGATAGATGTAGATTATTTATCCTTTCTAAGGTTCTGTTAGTGGATATAAGTAAAGGATCCAGATTTAGTCCAACAATGTCATCTACTTTAGATGATATAGTTACACCAAGGTATGTAGCAGTATCGTTTATTGGGATATCAGTAGGTGTACCAGTTTTAGAATGTACAATTTGGGTTTTTGAGATGTTTAATTTGAATCCAGAAAATTTTCCAAAATCACTAGCAATTTCTATTATTTTAGGTAAGGCGGAAGAAGAATCAGAGGTTACAATGGCCACATCGTCTGCGTAAGCTAGGACTTTGTGGTCTATCTCATGGAGTCGGACAGGTGGAATACCAGGTTCTGTAGTTAATCTATTCAAATAAGGTTCTAAATAAAGTGCAAATAAAAGTGGAGAGCAGGGGCACCCTTGCCTGGTCCCCCTGGTGATTGAAAATGGACTAGAAATATCCGCACCTAATCTTATTACACCCTTTGCATTTGAATAAAGTGACTGTACAGCTTGAATAAATTGTAGTGGAAAACCCTTCCATTTTAGCACAGACCAAAGGAACCCCCAATCGACTCTATCGAACGCTTTTTCAGCATCAAGTAGAATAACTCCGACTGGGGATTCCTTTGCCTGAGCCCAATCCAACAGTGCAATAACACGTTTAACGTGATCTGTAGTGTCCCTATGTTTAATAAACCCGTGTTGAATATTGGAAACCAAACCCGGCATAACATCGTTTAGTCTATTTGCAAGAATTTTAGAATAAATCTTACTGTCAGCTGTAATCAGGGAAATGGGCCGATACGAGCCTAATTCCTTTGGATCCTTGTTCTTTTTGACAAAAACGACTATAGTAGCCGTAGACCAGGAATCAGGAGCTTTGTCTTGAAATGCTATATTAAAAATTTTAAGCAACTCTGGTTTCAGCAAGAATCTGAATGTCCGATAAAATTCAAGAGGAATCTGGTCGGGCCCCATAGCTTTACCAGCTGCGAGGCTCGTGATAGCCCTTTCAATCTCTTCCCAGCTTATTGACCTAGCAAATAAATCTATATCATCTGTACTCAAAGAAAGTTGGTTAATGATTTGAAAATAATCTGTGGGATTAAGAGTCTTGTCAACTTCATTGTTAAAATCGTTATATAGCATCTTATAGAAACCCTGAAATGCCTCTAATATGCCTTCCCTACTTTCGTGAAGGACTCCATTTGTATCTTTAACACATTGTATTTCGTTATAAGACGATTTTTGTCGTAAGCGCTGTGCTAAAATTTTTCCTGTACGTTCGCTAAATTCGTACCGTTCCGTTTTGTATTGTTTAAATTTTGCAGCTACTTCTTCAGCAATATGTGTTCGAAGACCTGAGCGTTCGATGGTTAATCGTGTTTGTACATCCTCTATATTAGCATTATTTTTGCATGCGGTAGATAAATCCAACTCGACCTGCCTAATCTTGTTTAACCTGTCCCTAAAATCTGTTTGGTTTTTTTTCCTCTTATAATTTGCAAAGCTGATTGTCTCGCCCCGTACAATGGATTTAAAAGAGTCCCAAACTACTTGTGGAGAGGCAGTATCGTTATTTATTAGAAAGTAATCTTTAATAATATTAACCATAAATTGAAGATATTCTTCATCTAATAATACATTTCTTTGAAATGACCAGGATCTAGTGGAGTTTTGGCAATCAGTAGAAAATTGCATCTCAGCGATTATGGGATTATGATCTGAGATGACTTGTGGTAATATCTCAATACGAATTTTCTCCAAAAAAATTGAGGATACAAAAAAATAGTCTAAACGAACAAATTTATGGTAAGGAGTAGAAAAAAAGTATATCCGGGGTCATTATAATGAAATTTATTCCAGACATCAGTTAACCCATTACTGAGTACCAGGTCTCTAAGTGCTTTATAAGTTTTAACCTTCCGACCCGTATATCTCTTCTCTGATCTAATATTCCAATCGGCTGACATGTGTATATTTAAGTCTCCACAGACTATAATCGGTTGTGTCCAAGTGGATAGTTCTGTATTCATAGTGTTAAACAATTCGGCATCATCCAGATTGGGACCATAGATGCAACATAAGGTAAATTTACAGCTTCCGATTTTTAGCTCAGCCAGTCCCCATCTGCCCCATTTATCAGAGAGTGTTTTTAAACATTTCCCTACTCCTTTTCGCATACAAATTGCTACACCTCTTTTGATACCCATTTGCTTAGATGTAATCAAAACTTCCAATCCCAAGTTATTCAAAAGAAAACGTTTATCCCATGAAATGTGGGTTTCCTGTATACAAAGCAGATCGATATTCAACACTTGGAGCATTGTTCGAAACATAGCAATCTTCTTTAAATCATTAAGACCATTGATATTAATAGTACATATTTTCACCTTTTTATACATATCAAAAGTGATAGAAAAAATCATCGACCATCATCACAAGTATTTGCTCTTCAATGTTATCATTTAAATGCCTTATAATCATCCCTGCGTTGAACACCTCTGCCTTACACCCCCACCACCAACCCTTGCCCTTGCCCACCCCCACCCTTATTCCCAGAACCCCTCCCCCCACCCTCCCCACCATATGAGGCACAGGAACTTTCAGTTCCTGGAGCGTATGGATGCCGTGTCCCTAGCCCATGGCGTCCCTACTAAAGATAAAGAAAGGAGAGAAAAAAAAGGGAAGAAGAAGAGTGAACGAAAGAGAAAGTTCAGGAAGTTCAAGAAAGCAAAAAAGAGAGTGTAGAAATAGAGAAACATAATGGTCCTGCAATCAAATAATTATTAAACGATATAGTTAATACGCTCAAATTCTAAATTCTAAATTTATCATACTATACATTGAAGTTCCTCTTTTTTATTCAAAGAGAATCCAAGTACTCCTTAGCTTTAATAATAGAAATGAAGTATTTTGTTTGGCCCTTGTATATAGTCTTTAATTTTGCGGGACCCTGAAGAAATACTGCTACTTGCTTCTTCTGAAAATCAGGAATTAGTTGCTTCAGTTGCCATCGTTGAGCCACAGTAGCTTGACAGTAGTCTGGTCTCACAAAAAACTGACAACCTAGGCCATCCGCTTTCTTATCTGGCCTAGCGTTTAGAAATATCACTTCGCGAGCAAGGAAATTGTTGAATGACACCAGGATGGCCCTAGGATAATTTTCCTGACCTTGTCGTTGTTTCCTTGTTGTAAATGGGAATCTGTGTGCTCGTTATACTTCCCGAGCCCAATCCCAATCAGTAATTTCAGGAAAAGCATCGTTTAGTAAATTAATGATAAACTTCCTCGGGTCCCCTCCTTCTTTATTTTCAGGGATCCCCAAAAAACGCAAGTTGCTTCTACGGGCCTGGTTTTCCAAACTAGCTAGTTTGTCAGATAGGTCGTCCTTTTGTATTTTGAAATCTCCCACTTCTTGTCTTTGGGCCATACATTCTTCTTCTAGTACGGATATCCTGGCCTCAGCTTCAGTGACCCTATCAGCAGTCTCTGAACATAATTTGATTGCACGTCTTACTGCGTTTTTGACTTTGGCGCATGTCATTTGCGTTCGTTGATTCTCGGCCTTGCTCTCTGCTCTATGGCACATCATAGTGTCAAATATTGTTTTCAGTGTAATCTCGTCGTTGTTCTCTTGCTGTATACTAGGACCATGTATAACGTTATGACTAGACCCCGGGATATCATTGGCAACAGAAGCAGTGGATGTTAGATTAGAAGACAGGGGATTCGTATTATTTGGAGAATTAGAAGCAACCTCTTGGCTCATTGTACGAGAAGATCTCTTCTTTCTCCGCTTCTTTTTTATAATGGTTGCTGCATTAGTATTATCAGGACTCATACTAATCTCACCCTCAGAAGATAGGCTCTCACCGCTAAAGTCTGCCCAGTCTTTATTCGCCTCGTCGGATGAGAGTTCTGATAGTGAATAAAAGTTTTCAGGGAGCTCTTGATTATGTTGCTGTACAATGGTTTCTTTTACATTTCGTAATTCGCTTGGCGCTTCATTTGATAGTAATACCAGCGATGGAAGAGAACACGCTCTATTGGTGATAGCTCCACCCAGAGCTGGAACTGCAAATCCCATAATACCCCTCCTTGAAGAGTCGGTCGGTATCAAAATGGGTGTCAAAGTAGAGGGATTATTAGAGTTATGCTGATTATCACCGCTTACAGATGGTTGATTAACGGATTGTGCTGTGGTTATATCAGTTATATCAGTACTTTGATTATCATTGTCAATTATTTTCTTTTTTGCAGCATGCTTTTCAAATAAATCTGGTAAAGTTTGTAGTGCAGAGCTTTTTGTACCGAGTGTTTAATTAGATTTAACAGCAGCCCCCTTATTGAAGTTCTTACCCTGTTTGGTGATGGTTTTACCAGGGATCAGTGGCGTTGCCTCTGCCATCTCGGTCTCCTCGTTCTCTTGCTCCACGTTATTCAGTTCAGACCCAGGGCCGGTTTTTCTGTTGCTGCGTGTGGCGATAGAAAGTGGAAGTGGCGTCCTCTTTTTCTTCCGTGAGCCACCTCTGCCGGGAAAAACACTGCTCTGTGCCCAGCACAGGCAAAGTGTAGCACGCCACAGCGGAGACCGCCGATTGATCTCAAAGAAATTTAGCAACATTCGTAAGCTCCGCCTGATGCAAGGATAGTTTGTAGCAATTTATTACTGTGTGCTGAAATAACACGATATAGTTATTTTCTTCCCCGTTTTTTTTCATACGTTTATGTCACCGTGACTCCGTGGCTTCTGTCTGACCTGCACGAGTCAAACTCCGGTAAGATCAAAATCAATTGTTGGACGTTTTTCCCCGTTGCTGGAATCTGCTCGGAAGTGGTCGACGCCTTTCTGCCTCTCTTCCAGCGCGGAGCTTCGGATCCAGCCCTCCGGTCAGGAAATGAAAAAAAAAAGCCGCCTTTCAGGTTCCGCGGTGCTCCGTTTTCCGTCTCTCTGAGCAGTCCAGCCCAGCTCAGCTCGAGCGGCGTCCACAGCGCCGTCCACAGCAGCGATAATGGCAGCAGCTGATCAGTGCTATTCCACGGTCACCGTCACCAGGTGAAATGAGCCCGTTTACGAGAGCCCCATAGCCGGCTTTCACACGTTTAAGCTCGCAGAATAGCTAGATTTCTCCTTCTCCTTCTCTGACGATAGAACGATAGGACGCCAGGAGCGAGGGAGCAAGCTGCTTACACAGCCTTCCCCACGGCAGCCATCTTGCCTGGGATTTGCTGTTCTTTGTTACTTTTTTAACTTACACTCCTATTTCCATTATTATTGTTGAAGATGATTTATGTCACTAGTTACAGATATCAGTTCTTCAGCTCAGCAATGGACTGGACACAATTGTCATAGATGTGTACACATGAATGCTGCCATTAACATTAGTCTCCATTTGAATCAATAGCTGACCCAGATATTCTATGGAGCAGGTGGAGGAAAGTCATCAGAGTCCCTCTCAAAACCAAGAAGACGATGATGATGAAGCCCTCAGTGACCAACAAGCTCCTGAAGCATTGGACGTCGACAACCGCCCTAGCACATCTGGGCAGTCTGGACAGACCTCAACAGTTGGCCACTCTGAGACCATACTTCCTACCATGGCGAGAACAACTCAGACAACATCTGTCCCCAAAACCAATGCGCCTAGCACAGGGAGTATCCTCTCCTTCCCCCTAGTCCTGGCTTCTCAGACAGTCACCTCCACCCCAGTTAGTCAAGAGCCAGGACCCAGCTGGAGTGTGAAGTCTGTATCTGGGGCAGAGGGCAGTGGGGCTAGACGTGGAGGAGGGCCAATGTGGAGCACCAGCATGAGTCCACTGATTAGATGGGCGCCCATGGCTGTCATAACACAGGTCCTGGCACTATACTGGGACTCTCAAGGTGTGTTGGGCCAGGTTGTCAACCAAGTCATGGAAATGAAGGAGTTACACCAGTCCACATACCAGGATGCTGCCATCTAGGGCAAGATGGTCAGCCGCAACAAAGTGGTAGCGAGCCTACACACTGAGATGGCAGGAGTCTGCACCGAGGTCATCCAGCCTGCATTCCAAGGGGGCCTCCATGTCAACAGTGCTGGGGGATATCAACAGCAGGGCTTTCCCTCAATAAACCTGTGTGCCAAGCTCATCAACACCCTCAACATCTGCAGCTGGATAGGAGGCCCTGACAAGCACCCCAAGCTCAGCAGCTCCTAACCTCCTGTCTCTGAGGAAGAGGGGATGTTGTTGTAAGACTTCAGCAGGGAAGGATGGCAAGACCAGAACCACCAACAGAGACCTACCTCACCACTAATGTGGTTGCAGTGTGTGCCACACATTCTTGTTGTTGACCTAACCTTCTCATATTTCCCACTATATGAGGAGTCATTTGGACTTTGATACCCGGACTCTAGGAATTCTACTTCAAAGTTTTCGTCTACCATGATTGTATCCTCCACTTCAAATGTTTGTTTTTATCCACACTCCTATCACTGTTATTTTCACAATCACTTAATATTTTTGGTACTTGTATTCAGAGTCAAATAAATTGAGATGTTCCCTAATAGTGATACTGTCCAGTGTATTCTTACTAACATGGTTTCGTGTGATAAATCGTCCACGGTCAAATCAAATAGTATAAATGTAAAGAAAAAATGTCTTACTCTAATTGAAAAGTAGCTATGTCTGAATAACAACAGTGCTATCCCCTCTGTACTGTAGCAGGTCACATGAGGATACACACACATTGTTTCATCATCTACATCATCGAATCTGTACATACAGAGACTGTTCAAATGTTTCTCAGGTCAGCTATACATCTTTAGCAGGACTTGCAACCAAATCTCGAAACTGTCTTAGCACCAGTTTTACAACTTGATATCAGAATACAAAGTAGTCACAAACTGACTTCAGGTCAAGAACAGTTAATTTATTAAAACACATTAGGCATGCACATGTGGTTTGCCTCAAAGCTCATTTAATCAAAATAACAGATAGAAATGAAGTATACAGACACATGTCTGCATCACAGTCCTTAACCACATCGCTGCTGCGGTTATTTCGCGCTGTGCGGCTGTTTTCCATTTTCCGCGTTACATGACGAGCTCAGCTCGTCATCCGCACACGTCACCCGTGGCTGATGACGAGCTGAGCTCGTCATCAGCATTGAAGGGGTTAATCACAGGAAATAAATAATCACGTGTTGCCTACATCTTGTAGTATAACACGTCAGTCATGTGTGACAAGCATACTTAAATCATTATGGGAAGACACAGAAACAGTCACCTACAGTCACTTTCATGTCGTAAGCAATGAAAAATGAGGCTTTGTGAAGTCCAATTTACATTAATAAGAACCCTGAAGTAACATTTGTTGTGACACATGATGCCATACACATTGCTTTGGGAACAACACACCATGAGACAAAATTCCATGAAAAGCAAGGTACTTGCCAAACCATTGTAGCACACACTGTCCCTATGAAGTCATCTACGACACACAGTCCCAGGAATATTCTATGTTCACTCTGATCTTCAGAAACAGCAACACGTACCAGCTGAAGTCACAACTTGATAATGAACACTTGAAGACAACAAGGTGCACAGACCTTCAAGTGAAAAACAGTGGTCAGTTCTGCATTAAATAAAAACACATATCCCATGCCTGCTTTTTCAGAGGCTCCACATATTTAAACAAGGGAACTACACATTGGCATCATTAATCACATTAGAAAGGTCATACTACAGCACTGCACCTTTTCTCAACATGGTTTGATTCACTCAAAACATTTCCTTGGTCTGTACAACACCCTTGTAGGGCCGAATGCAACTATGAACAACACATCTCAAAAATACACTTACCTTCAGGAGAAGCAGCTGGAGGTGAGTCCTGGCGCACATCTGCCCCATCTTCCTCACCACTATCGTCATCATCACTTTTCATTTCCCAGCGCCCTGCAGCTGCGTTCACAGACTCTCCTTCCTCTGAGATATAATTGAGATATACTGTATCTCCTGTCGCAGGGAAATGTTGTGGACAATGTAGTAGGCCACGGTAAAATGGAATACCTTCCCTGGTGAGTATTGGAGGGCTCCACCAGTCCTGTCCAGGTAGCACATCCTGGCTTTCAGGAGACTAAAAGCCCACTCCATCGGACACCTTGTCCTTCCTTGAGCATCATTGAAGTGTTGTTCACCAGGCATTGCAGGATTTCGGAGTGGGGTCAACAACCGTGGCTGACTGGGATATCCTGAGTCTCCTAAATTGAAATATGTAGAATGTAAATATATATTTTTTACATTTGTTTATTGGCATTTAGAAAAAGTACATAGGATTCAAAATACACATATTTGTTGCTGTATATCATAATTAAGCCATTAGTCAAAGCATAATAATTTTTACAAAAAAAGCAGAAGAAAGTAGCACAGCTTGGTCACATGTTTAAATCATATGTCATAGCACATATGAACATAACATAGTATTGTTGTTACGGACTCATGTTATGCAGCATTGCAGAATGCGATAAACTGTTGTGAGATGAACCACAGTGTTGTCTTGACAAACATGTCATAGGGTACCTAATTAACTATTAGACTGAACTTTGATCTAATTTGTGGGTAGGTGTGGTAGCGTGTTCTTGAGCTGAATTAAAAACAGACAGTCAAACCAAGAAAGGTTCCCAAATATCTCTTGATCTAAACGCCAGTGGCGACAATTCCCAGTAAGTCTTCAATTGTTCTTGACAAAATGTAAAGTCTAAGATCTATGTCGTAATTACGGGGGAGGTGTGTTTGCCCCTGTGCATCGAAACTCTGCGCTTCGCTAGTAATTAGAGCATAGCTAGTAACTTGCGACTTCCAATTAGGGCCTCCCTGACATATACCAAGATGCCAACTTTAGAAGATTGTGTTACATTAATGTCCCTTATCGCACTTATCTTATGAAATACCTCCCTCCAGAATTTCACCATTACAGGACAGCTACAGGCCATGTGGAGGAACGAAGCATTGGGGGCCTGGCATCTCCAACAATTTGCATCAGAGTGGAGTCCCATATGTTTAAGCTGCATGGGGATTCTATAAATGCGATACACGTATTTAAATTGTAAAAGGCGTAATTTGTAGTTGGGTGAAAGCATCTCTAACTGACTACACCAGAACTGCCATTGATCTTCAGTTATAGGGTCTTCCAATTCAGAATTCCAACCCTCTAAGGCCTTGGGCTGTGTCACCGCGAATGTACGTTGCATAGAGTTGTATAGGCTTGTGATAAATGTACTATGGATAGGAGAACAATCATTCTGAGGCCGGGAGAGCAACTGGGGGGACAGGAATGTGTCATGTAGTTTACGCCATGTACTTCTGATACTGTAGTATAATAATAAATCAGAGAATCTGGAGTTCCCATCGAGATCAGCTGTGGGAGGGTTTATAAAGGTATCATTCGGGTATAGGTCAGCGAATGTTTTCCAGCCCAAGCTGTGCACACGCACAGTTTCCCCTGTTGCCTAGTGTTTGGAGCTGTGGATTTTGAGCAAGTGTTATGGATGGTGCATATAGTTGGATTGCCCTGCATGTTTATGGAGCCTGTCTCATGCCCGGCGCAGAGTTTCAGGTGTGTTTAAGGTAGTGTTTTTTGTCGTTTATAGGATTAATACAGAACCACCTTTAGCGGTACTGGGGCTTCACTGTCAGCTTCGACTGCCACATGGGGATGAAAAGGGGTTTGAAACATCCAATGGTGTAGATACTGTGCCTGAGTACAAAAAGCATACAGGACTAGTTCTGGTGCGCCCAATCCACCCTGAGCTAATGGAAGCATTTTTACTTCCCATGATATACGCAGCTGTTTCCCTGCCCATACCAGTGAAATCATTAATGATCTAAGAGTTTTCAAAAAAGACTGGGTTAGTTGTAACAGCAGGTTGGCAAAGATATATAATAATTTGGCAATCGCAATACAACCGGCCAGTGAGATTGGGAGGTTAGACCAAATGACAATTTTTTTCTCTAGCCAAGAAATTGAGCGCCCATAGTTAATATCCCAGAGTTCCTGTACGCTAATGCTCAGTTATACCCCCAGGTATCGGACCGTGCCCAATGCCCACTGGATGGGATAGTCCGGCTCCAAGGAGACAATCGAATGTGTGAGTTGGAGTAAGGTAAATTTAGCCCTGTTGATTTGCACACTTGATAGTTCACCAAACTTGTTGAGTTCACAGAGGACTGGATTTAGATTTTCTTTTGCGTCTCTTAGATATAATGTGATGTCATCAGTGTGCACAGTAATAATTAGGTCTCTAGACGAGAAGTCTAAACCAGGCGTTTTAAGATGTTGTCTAATTCTGGTGACGAGGTCTCCATAGCAATGGCAAACAGGAGGGGCGACAAATAGAACCCCTGCCAGGTGCCTGGTGTAATGTCAAATGGGGCGGATACCAACCCATTCACACATAGTCTAGTGGTCAGTTTCGAGTACAGTAGCCTGATTTGCTTAATGAATAGGGGGCTTAATCCCAATCAGGCCAAAATGGTAAAAGATACGGCCATTCTAGTGAGACAAAGGACTTGGTGGGATCGAGAAACGCCGCCAAGGCTGGGGTCTGGGGTTTGAGCTGATGCAACACTGAAAAAAAGGTCCTCAAATTATGCGACGTAGATCGCCCCGGTAAAAAACAGGATTTGTCAGGTCTGGTGATAAGAGGTAGAAGAGGTTGTAGTCTATTTGTAATATGTTTTGCATACATTTTATTAGCTATATTTATAAGAGAGAGGGGTCAATACGAGTCACAATGATCCAGGGATTTGCCAGGTTTAAGCAAAGTTTAAATAACTGCTTCTCGAGTAGTTGGGGGGAGTGAGTCATTCTGTAATGACTCTTGATACATTTCCATGAGATGAGGAGCAACGTGCGTAGCATAACACTTATAGAAATCAGTGGTCAGACCATTTAGACCCGGGGCTTTATTAGATGGGAGACTGCTTATCATTTGCACAATGTCATCTACAGTGAAGGGCTTATTAATGTATTCCCAATGTGCGTTGCCGAGCCAAAGTAGTTCCAGTGAATCTAGGTAAGCTGTAAGTTTGTTATCTATTTAGGGTGTTGTGGAGGTTTCAGCGATGTGTACAATTCTGTAAAGTAGTCATGTATCTACTTTGGGTCTTTAATTGGTTAATCCTCATTGTCAAGAATTTCTATTATATATGGAGAGCTATGCAAGGGGTTGAGGATGTTAGCCAGCATTTTGCCTGGCCAGTCGCCTTCCCCAGAACGTCTAGCTGTGGCATATTTCCCCAGGAATTTTTTTCCCTGTTTGCCTCTTCCTCGAATTCTGAAATGTGCCCACGTATTGGTGCTAAGTGCGATGGGTCATTTGTGTCAAAATATTTGATATCAGATTCCAAATTCTGTATAAGGTGTCATATGGCTTTTAACACTCCCGCTTGTAGGGCGATGCATTTCCCTCTGATTACAAACTTGAAGGCCTCCCAGAGCATCGAGGGAGATGATACTGAGCCTTGTTTCAAAGAAAAATATTCAACAATATCTCTTCTTATTTCTTCCCGAAATGCTGCTTCAAGCAAAGCATAGGGAGGAAGCCTCCATACGAACTTGTGTTTAATTGATGTAGGGAGTGTCACTTTAAGGGTACACAGGGCATGATCAGATAAGGTTCTGGGTAAATGCATTGCCTCCACTGTCCATGTTGCTACGTCACCCGCTACTATCCAGCGGTCAAGTCTGGACAAGGATTGAGTTGTGCCAAGTTCTCTCACTGCTCTGAGGGCTCCTCTGCCTCCAAATGTCCACTAGTTGAGTATCTGATATAATTGTACTGAGTACGTTGCACGAACGGGGGTACCTTAACTTTGCAATGGTGTCAAGGCTGCCCACATGTACACTTTGCCTTTTGATGGTGTGGGATGGCGCACCAGAGACAGTTTATTGTACTTTTCAGCTAGCATGATGTTTATCGACGCACCACTGTCTCCGAACACCTTCACTTCCAGATCCACATCGACCCCAAGACAACTCTTAGAGGCACCCTCCTCTACAGACCACCAGGACCCCGCGCAAAATTCAGTGAAGACATTACGGACTTCATCACCCCACACGCGCTCCCCCCCAAAGACTACATCCTTCTGGGAGACCTCAACTTTCACCTTGAAAAGATCAACGACCGCAACACCGCCACCCTCTTAGACAACCTCGCCAACCTCGGACTTAAACAACGGGTCACTTCCCCCACCCACATCGCAGGTCACACACTCGACCCCATCTTCACCTCCAGCAACCATGTCTCCTTCAGCCACACTACAGATCTCCTCTGGACTGACCACAGCTGCGTTCACTTCACCTACAACAAGCCGAAACCCATCATCCACCCCCAACCAACTCTACAAAGAAACTGGAACAAAATCACCACGGATCAGATCTCCACATCGCTCCTTCGAACCTCCCCAGCCCTCTCTTCTAACGCCAACGAAGCCGCCTCCAACCTCACCCTTTGGTTATCCAACACCGCCGACACCTTAGCACCACTGAAAAAACGTCTACACAAACTTGGCAACAAGAAGGCCTCATGGTTCAACGATGATCTCAAGAAATCCAAGAAACTGTGCCGCTCCCTTGAAAAGACCTGGAAAAAAGACCCATCCACCAACAACAAGGACGCCTTCAAAAGCGCCACCCGTACTCACCACCAACTGATCCAAAAAGCCAAGAAAACAGCATTCAAGGGTAGACTTGACAACAACGCCCACAACAGCAAGGAACTTTTCAACATCGTCAAGGAATTTTCCAACCCCTCGGCCAACTCCAACGACATCACCCCCTCTTAAACCCTCTGCGACTCCCTAGCCTCTTTTTTCCACAACAAGATTGCTGACATCCACAACAGCTTTGACAACCAACCCGGAAGCCAACCCACCCTACCATCTGCTGACCATCTTCCCCCCGTAAACACCCTTAACGCCTGGAACCCAATCTCCACTAAGGACACCATCCGCCTGATGAATTCCATCCACTCTGGATCCCCCACAGACCCATGCCCTCACCACATCTTCAACAAAGCAGACTCCGTCATAGCTCCGCACCTCCGAGACGTCATCAACTGCTCCTTCAACTCCGCTACCTTCCCAGAAGACTGGAAACACGCTGAACTCACCGCCCTTCTGAAAAAACCAACAGCAGACCCCACCGAACTCAAAAACTACCGCCCCATCTCGCTTCTTCCATTCCCAGCCAAAGTCATCGAGAAAGCCGTCAACAACCAGCTCGCCGCCTTCCTCGAAGCCAACAAATCACTCGACCCCTCACAATCTGGCTTCCGAGCCAAACACAGCACTGAGATCGCCCTCATCGCAGCAACAGACGACATTCGAACTCTACTGGACAATGGAGACACAGTCGCCCTCATCCTCCTCGACCTCTCTGCAGCCTTCGACACAGTCTGCCACAGCACCCTTTTACAACGCCTCAAAAACATCGGAATCCAAGGAAAAGCACTGGAATGGATCACCTCGTTCCTCACCGGAAGAACCCAGAGAGTCCGCCTCCCACCATTCAAGTCCGAGGCCTCTGAAATCATCTGCGGCGTACCTCAAGGATCCTCACTCAGTCCCACCCTCTTCAACGTATACATGAGCCCCCTCGCGGCCATCGCCCGCCAACACAACCTCAACATCATCTCTTACGCGGATGACACTCAACTGATCCTTTCTCTCACCAAGGACCCCAGCACCGCCAAAACTAACTTACACGAAGGAATGAAAGAAGTCGCCGAATGGATGAAACAAAGACGTCTGAAACTGAACTCAGACAAAACAGAAGTCCTCATCTTAGGTACATCCCCCTCTGCATGGGACGACTCCTGGTGGCCGGAAGCCCTCGGAAAAGCACCCATCCCGACTGACCACGCACGGAACCTTGGCGTCATCCTGGATTCTTCACTCTCAATGAACAGACAAGTCAGCGCCGTATCCTCTTCCTGCTTTAACATTCTTCGCATGCTCAGAAAAACATTTCGCTGGATCCCCTCCGAAACAAGGAAAACAGTCACCCACGCTCTAGTCACGAGCCGACTGGACTACGGAAACACCCTCTACGCAGGTACCACCGCTAAACTCCAGAAGAAACTACAACGAATCCAAAACGCCTCAGCCAGGCTCATATTAGACATCCCACGCAACAAACACATCTCTGGTCACCTTAAAGACCTCCACTGGCTACCCATCAATAAGAGGATCACTTTCCGACTGCTTACCCATGCACACAAATCACTCTACGACATCGGACTAGATTGCCTCAACTCTCGACTGTCCTTCTACACCCCCTCCCGCCAACTTCGCTCTTCCAGCCAAGCCTTCGCCACTGTACCTCGCATCAACAAGACCACCATGGGAGGCAGATCCTTTTCATACCTGGCTGCCAAAACATGGAACTCACTCCCCGCTTACCTTCGCCTCACCCAGAATCACCTAGCGTTCAGAAAGCAGCTTAAAACGTGGATATTTGACAAATAATCATCCTCCCCTTCCTAAGCGCCTTGAAACCCTCTGGGTATGTAGTGCGCTATACAAATTTTATGACTTGACTTGACTTGACTTAGTTTGATTTTGAAACATTGTCTAAAGGAATTTTATGATTTTACTTGTCAATCCTTTTTCAACTAGCATTCTGCCATGCAGGAATGCAAACCTACATGCGCATGTCTCTGAGTAACATCAACATCACACACCCATCTTCTTCACTGTCGCTCGACAGAGACGATGAAGAACCACTCGACAAAGTCTTCCTCATTCAGTTTCTACTTACCCCAAATGATGCTGCCATTTACTTCAATGGGAGTGACTAGGGTGCTTCTGGAACTGTCTGGCTGCCACTTTGCCTTCATGCTGTGACACACTGGTAGTAATTTTGTCTTCATGATGTGACACTCTCACTTTTCTCTCACTCTCCAAACTACTACAAAATGGTCCACTTTCCTGCAACTTTTACATATCTGTCCAATCATGGGACACATACCTTCATGTGGGAAGGAAAATCCACAAAAAAACACACCTTTGGTTTTTTTCAGAGTCATCACTTTGTGGGCTTCTACCTTCTGTTTTTTATTGCTTTTCGTATTCAACGTCAATTCACTCTGGGCACCTGTGGCCTCCATGTCAGCTGCTTGTTTTTAGGCACGTTCTTCAGCTCTGTCTGCCATGAGTACCTGCGCCAGTCTGCGCAATTCTTTTAGCATTCTGCCTCTGAAGGATTTGGACAGGCAACCATCTATGCCTCTGAGATGAATTGCTACTTAGTCATTGAATTTGCTAAACTTTCAGTGTCTAATGAGTAGATTGGTTTAAGTCTTTCAACCGATTTATCCACTGTTTCACCCTCTCTCTGTCTCCCCTGATTGAAGATGCATCATTTATAGTCAAAGTTCGCCATCGGATTGTACTTGAGGTGCAATGACATCCTGGTAAGATACTCTGTCCACCTGTGGTATCTTCTTTATCACTTCTTCTATTCCTTCTCCAGCTATGTTCTTCAGATATTTGATAATCGTTTTGTCTTTGGTTATTTCTAGTGACTCAATGAAATCATCAAAGGTTTAAATCCAAGCAGTCCCTCATGTGCCAAGGCTCTGCTTTTTGGCAATAATAAATGTAGACGGTGCTGGTGTGACCCCCAGGAGTGCCCCATGGAAAGGGATTGCAGGGACCACAAGGACCACTAGCTGACCTACAAAGAGAGGCAACACTGCTCTAGTGAAAGACAGAACAGAGGTTTCAACCCATATCCATGTACTTTATAATCGCCCTTTGCTCATTCCAGGCACAGACCTTCAGAGCTTGTCCCTGAACTGGGGTCAGAGTTTTTTTTCTGTAATGGGCATATTTTATTTATTTATTTTTAGAGTTTTCTATAGCGGGAACCAGGGTAGGATATCAGAGCGCTTTAAAGAGAGAACACAGAATGCATAAAAACAAGTATCAAGATGAATAAGTCAGTACATAATATCAACATGTTTAGTCAAACGATCGGAGGGGCACAGGCAACAAGGATAAACTGAGCAACTGGTAATAGGAGCGAGGGAGTCCTTGGAAGGGGAAAGGAGGCAAGAATAAGGATGTAAAGCTGGAATAGATCATGTGTGAGTTTACAGGAGGAATTTACACATCAGGAATGATTTTGCTTCTCTTTTGAACTGAATAGTAGAGGAGATTTTTCTGATGTAAGGAGGGAGTGAGTTCCATATTCTTGGTGCTGCTCCGGAGAATGCTCGGCTCAATGTTTTTTTCTTGCTGAAACGTGAAGGTTTCAGGAGTAGGTTATCAACATTCCTAGAATGTCTGAGTCCTCCAAATAGGGTAAGTTTTTGGGATAGGTTACTGTTGCGTATTGTAGTGAAGCGCTTTGTGAGTGATGCATGCCAGTTTTTAGGTGGATTCGAGCTTCATAAGGTAGCCAGTTGAGTGCTTTCAGGTGTGATGATATGTGGTAAAATATTCTAGATCCTGTAAAGAGTCTTGCTGCTGCATTAAGGCAGGCTTTTAGAGGGGCTGTTGAGATTTTGAAGAGCCCCGCTAGGGTGGTGCATCCGCAATCCAGCCTTGAGATGAGTAAGGACTGAACTGCTGTTTTGAGGTCCGGATTTTCAATGAACTAAGGTACCTGAACTAGGTAACTAAGGTGAAAGCGTGCGTTTTTTAGCTATCAGGTTGATTTGTGTTTGCATGGTCAGGTTTTTATCTAGTGTTATTCCGAGTGATTTGGTGGAGTCCACCAAAGTTGGCTTGCAATTCAGAGCAGTGATCAAATTGGTCCAATTCTATGTTTCCAGGGAGTTATTGGGGGGGGATTACAAGAAATTCTGTCTTTTGCAAGTTTAGCTTGAGGAAGTTGGTCGTTAGCCAGTGGACGGTATTTTTAAGTGCCAGGTTCATTGTTTTTATGTCTTCAATGGAGGAGATCTTGATGTAACGTTGAGTGTCGTCCTCGTACATATGGTAGGCAATGTTCGCCTGCTGGAGTAGATCAGTTAGTGGTTCGACATATAAGTTGAATAGGGTGGGTGACAGAGTTGATCCTTGTGGTACTCCTAGAAGGTTCAGTGAGAAGGGAGAGAGATTTTTGTTCACCATGAATGATTGTGTTCCGTTTTCCAGGAAGGATTTGAACCATTGAAGGATTGTGCCAGAAAAACCCATCCTGTTTTCCAGTCTTCTCAGAATTTTGTTGTGATTGACAGTGTCGAAGGCTAAGGAGAGGTCGAGCAGGACTAGTAGACAGGTTACATTGCGGTCAAGATTTAGGAGGGCGTCGTCAACTATGTGATGAATGGCTGTTTCTGTGCAATGACCGGGTCTGAAGTCTGATTGGTGGATTTTCAGAAGGTTGAAGTCCATGATGTGTTGCTTCATTTGTTGTTGAACACATTTTTCCAGGACCTTGGCTAGCATGGAAATATTGGTAATGGGTCAGAAATTATTGGGATCAGCAGAGTTTGATGTTGGTTTCTTCAGTATAGGGGTGACTTGGCCCGTTTTTAAGCAGTCCGGTAGGTGTCCTTGTGCAAGTGATGCGTTGATGATTTTGGTCCAGAGAGGGGAGATGACTAGGTAGATGTGGGGAAGGCACTTTGAAGGTACTGGGTTGTTGAAGTGGTTGTTGAGTTTACTCTATGCTATGGTTTTGGTGATGTCATTAATATCGTAGAGTTTGAAAGTGGACCAGTGAGAGTTGTTTTTTGGCAGAGGTAACTCAGGTTGTTCAGCATTTTTGGTTTGAGAGCTTTTTGGGGTGGCTAAGTTGATTGCTGCTGCGTTAAGCTCTAGTTGGAGGGAGTTCGTTTTTGCTGCGAAAAAGGAAGAGAATTTTTCACAGCTAAGCTGTGATTTTGGGGTTGATAGTGAAGTTTTAGCCAATTTGTCAGATTGTTGTTAAGGATTTCAAAGAGTTTCTTAGGTCGATTTTTGGCTTTGTCTAGTTCTGATCTAAAGAAGTCTTTTTTAGATTGTAGAACATGTTTGTTATAAGAGTTTCTATTTTTCCGAAGTAGTTTAAGATGGAGGAGGTATTGATGTTGTCTCCATTTCCGATCTTATGATGTAAGTTTACGCCTTTCTTCATTCAGATCTCCCTTAAACCATAGGTTTTTGTCTTTGTTTGGAATACGTTTGAGTTTTGGTGGAGCACCTTGGTCGAAGTCCTTTGTCATTGTGGAGTTGTAATGATCGGTGAGGTCATTGACGTCTGACATGTTGTTGGGGGGGATGAGAACTTTCTCACAGTGGGATGCTAGGTTTTTCCAGTCAAGGTTTTCCGAGTTTCGTATCCATTATTTAGGCTTGTTTTGCTGCGTAAACGTTTTCTTGAAAGTGGAGGAAATATTGAAGGTGATAATGTGATGGTCTGACCAGTCACATGGGGTGAACTAGGTGTGTTATGGCTCTAATGGAAACAGTGCACCTGATGTGTAGCTTGAGCCCAAAATAATTTATTTTTCATAAATGGAGTTGCACCAGTCTGTTCTGTGACCACATTCCCTACCTCTGGTTCCCATACAGTCTATTTTCTTAGAGCCATCCCAATAGCAAGTGAGGCTAAATTATGGAAATTTGGACACTTTTGGGTGTAATTATGACATGTGATCTAACTTAGGGGAAGGATGTCCCACCATTCAGCCATCCCAAGGTTGCTTAGTGACTATCTTGTGATCTGAGAAGAACCCAATGCCAAAACATGTCTCCCTTCACCAGTCCTTTTTTGCGCAACGGTCCTTGTGTCTAGTGAGTTTATTGCCCCAGAGGCAGAAAGATAGTGAGTAGACTATCTATTTGTCTGCCTAGGGGTTAAGAAAGACTCTCTAGTTCCCAAGTGTGGGTGCTACATTCAAGTGTTAAGATGGGAAATTCCTGCCTGCCATTCTAGTTTTTAATTTTATTTCCCTATATGCCCTGCTAAGCATTCTCACTTGCTCCCCCAGGATGTGCAGGTAGGGGTCAAACACCCCAGTATTTTCACCCAATGGCACGTAAAGCCCACCAGTCCATGTAGAAAAGCTGTTAAAATTATGGGTTGAGTTTACACCTTCTTGTCATTGAGCTCCACTGACAGAGAATCAGACTTTATTTCTGATGCTTTAAGGGGCATAATGGGGGATTTAATTCCTCTTTCTCAACTCATATGTTAAAATGACAACCAATCAAAATTCCAATTTTCTTTCAGTAGCATCTAGAGAACCTTACCAACCCTAGGCCTTCCTGAATACCAGACACCCTGGGAAATTCTGTATGATGAGACATGTCATTGATACTAGTATCATTTCTAAATTGGAATTAACTACAAACATTAAAAATATGAGTTAAACGCCAATATCCTGTCATTCTACGGGGATGGCTGCAACTTTTTGCCATAAAGTCGTCTGGCACCCATGAAACCCTGCCAACCCCAGATATTTCTGAAATCTAGATTTCTTGGGGAAGCCAGGTTGGTATGACTTGCATGAATTATAGTATGTATCTGTTCCTAGATTTCCCTGCAATTGTAACAAGCATTTGAAATGCAATAAGTCACGCATTATTAAAGTTTGAGCTATTGGCGTTACATTGTTTATCAATGCCAATAGCTCAAACTTAAATAATGCGAGACCTATTGCATTGCAAATGCTTGTTTAGACAGTTGTTACATTGCACGGAGCACTGGCGTATTCGAATTAATGGAAATATAATGGTGGCTCAGACAGACTACTCAGCTCTCTGTCTTATTTTTGGAGTGTGGGGGGGCAGTTGGTTGGTTGGGGACTGCCACATTAATTTAAGAGAAGTGAGAGTAAGCAGAGGGGGCAGGTGCTGCTAGCAGAAGCCAAATAAAATACGCAGATGATAATGTTCTGCAAATAAACTTGAAATACCTCCAGTGAAAGCTTTGCTTCATCTATTGGAAGTCAATTGGGTAATAATTATATGAGATTTATTTGTACATTAAGCACTTTGGATGGAAGCGCTATAGTTATAAACCGTTGTGATACTTGCCTTTTTATAGTGCACTACCTCCACTGGTATAATTTATTGTATAATGACATATGTTGAGGATGTGAAAGACTGCCCACTCAGACGATGATCATTTTTGTGTACTCTAATAATATCTTGTTTTTAGATAGCACTTTATACTGCGTTTCTGCGGTCTTAAGTGCCAAATTAATAACGTGCAATTGCTTGTTAGGTATATATAGTGCTTTTCCGCTATTTGTGTCTTCTCGAATATTATACTGTAAAAGAAAATGTTTGGCTTCATAATATGACAGAGATCTCGGTTGTGAATACTAATAATGGCAATTTGCCTATTTCTGCGCTTCTGGCATCTTTACATTGTATTTAATTGTACTATATTGTTACTTATAGAACATTTACCATGCTCCTTGCAAGGCCTGAAGCATTATGTTCTGCTAGACTATCTTACCTATGTTGTGCTCTGTTACTCATTAAAGTGTTTGCGCACCTCAGAGGTTTTCAAGGCACTAGAGTGTAAAAAGCAGCTACTCGAAGGATCCCACTGGTTCATTTAAAAGCCATGGACATCCCCGCTTGTGTGTGTAGGGGGCCATTGGGGTAAGTGCGCGTGGGCCTGGCAGTGACCGGGTGTGTGGAGAGTTCTTGCAGGCCGGACCCGCATACATCATGAGGGCAGTCGAAGCAGCGCCTCAGCTTCATTCAACGAAGTCCGTCTATACATCGTGATTGTGAGGTATTCTGGGACACTTGCACACTCATGTTTATCTTCAAGGAAAAGGTGCATGTTTATTATTGACTTATTCATTCATCCATCCATCATTCTCTATAGTATGCATGCAACCACCTCCCTCCCAGAGGACACCGTCTGCCCTGCACTCATCTACACATGGCGGGAGCAGTGGTGCCTATGCGGTCCATTACCGCCCTATTCTCCCCGACAGACCCGAGCCCAAAGACTGGCAGGGTCGTGATGTCCTTCCTGTGGGCGGTGGACAGACGTGTCTCTCAGATTCTCCCTCTCTCACACCTCAGAGGATGATGATCGCCCCCTTGAGACCCCGGGACTGGACCCCCTGGAAGGGGAGGGGGCAGCAGCACCCTCATGTACAGTTCACTGCTCTGGGAGGGGGAGGGGGAGTGGGAGGGGGACGGGGTGGGTTCAGCCGCACCTGCCAGGGGGGCCTCTCCAGTTCAACACCTGCAGATGGTCAACACTGGTTATATGACCTGCCCATGTATATGAACGCCCCGCTCTGTTACCAGCTGCATGCAGAGGGCGGTTAAAGTGACACCTCACTTATCCTGTGAAGACCGTCTCTTTTTGACGGACACATCCAGTAAAATATCTATAAACCCAGCCCGAAGCAGAACCCCCTTGGAAAAAATAATGCCACCCTATTAAGCAGTCAGTAAGCACCAAGGTCATCAATACGCATTTAACCAACATCACAAGGATAAAAGGCTGAGCCAGCCCCATCGAGAATGAATCATATGCTCTCTCGTTTGGTGCTTGACCCACCGAGCTACTCTGCTTCTGGAAACTCATTGTACCTGGTTAGTTGGACTTCCTAGCAGACTCTGCCCTGCCCCTTCAGTTTTTGACACCTCAGACAAACTGCACAGCAGCACTACTGTTTCAATACCATAGGGTAAAACAACTCCAGGCTGTGTGGTGAGACCCTAGAAGGGCAGCATGGAAGCCAATGGCAGAGTTGAATGAATACTTTGTTTTTTGGTTACTCAAAACCATTACATTAAAACCAAAATACAAAATTACATAATTAACAAAGTTAAAACCAGGAGAGTTTCGAGGGATCAGTCTATATGGTTGCTCCCTGGGTGCTAGAAATACGGTGGATAGGGTTTGTAGGCCTGCAAGTCTCTATGTAATAGAACCCGTAGAGACCATCAGCAAGGACCGTGTTTGGTAGAAGAACTTTCCGAAAGAGGCCATGTGCTTTACCGTAGTCAGGGTGTAAAGATGGGTAATCCCCTCCTTTGCGGTGCGTGACCCTGATTGTCTTAGAATTGGCCTGAGATAAAGACTGCGGGCTCTACGCAGGGCCGGGCAGCAGAAGAGAAGGTGGGCCAATGACTCAGGTTTATACCTGCATAACCTACATTCCCGGACTCCTAAGCCAGTCTGACCGAAGGCATATAATTCTTTGAGGGGCAGTGGATGTAGTCTGTAGGCTAAGATCTTGTGGAGGGCAGCGCGGCCCACGGCCTGCGTGAGATGATGTTTGGGAATGTGCAGGGTGTGCGATAGGCACAGGGACTCATGCACGTTTTTTCTTACCAGAGACTCAAGATCCAATTCCCGTGACTGCACACTTACTTGTTTTTTGATCGAATTTTTGATGGCGATGTAAGTGACGAGCTCGGGGTTCCAAGAGTCGATGGCCAGATTGAGCTGGACCTTTGCCGCTTTGAGTGTAGCCGACCAGGGGTTCCCTGGTTCTCTGAAGATACATTTCAGAACTGCCTTGAGTGTGTTCTCCTTAGCCACTGTTGTTAAAAAGTAATATTTACTTAAGGCGGCCATCTCTTCCAGATTCTGCTGTTTAAGTGGGAACTCCAGGCGGACAAGGGTGTTT